>NC_067402.1:20076400-21276400 GCF_016432865.1 Antechinus flavipes
TGCTCTGAGCTAAGAGGTGGAGGGGTCCGACAAGTCAAGGAGGAAGGGGACCTTGGCAGAATAGAGGCGAGCTGGAATGTCCAGCACCAGCCGGGAGCCCCCTTCTCCTACCAAGCGCACCACCCACCATGGAGTCTGACCTTCCTTTCCTCAACCATCTCTGTTCAAAAAGCACCTTCCGGTGCCACTGGTGGAAGCGCCCTAAGTCTCGCCTGTCTGACCCCGAGACGTGTACAAACGCCGATCACGTCCGGCCCGGCCGTACCTCAGCAATGAGAAATCTGACCTCCGGGACGCCTGCAAAGCCGAGGTCTGGACGTGTTTGGTGAGGAGCCTCGAGGAGGGGGTGCCGGCCTTGGGAGGAATAACGAGAGCAAAGGCGTATTCCCCGATTCCCAGGGCACTGGGCTCTCACTCATCAAGGCCCTCTGGCTCTATTCTTACTCTCATTACTATTATTCGGGACCCAGGAGTAGCTTCGTATAAAGCGCTGCCGGCTCTCTGCCTACTTCCCAGAGCCAGCCACCACTAGGGTTTCCAGCGAACAGCGGCTGCTGAGCCCTGCATTGCTGTCCGAACACAATTGCCTCTCCCTCCTGGCGTGGGCGGGCGCGCGTGGGCGTGGGCGCGCGCGCCTCTTTCTAAGTCTCCCCTTCCACACTCGGCCCCTGGATGGTAACTGAGGACTCGCCATCACCGCTTGCTCTAGCTGCTCTCCGCCCACGTTGCAACAAGTGCAGAAAACCCTGTAAATCCTCCCCTAGCCACTGCAAACAGCCGCCTCGCGGCTGTGGGGGCGGCCCGCGGGCGGGGGCCAGAAACTCGAGCCCGATAAATGACGGATTAAAATTGGTTGATCGTGCTTCTCGGTCTGCTTTCTAACCCTAATTCCAACTTCGAACGCTAATTCCACTCCAGTTGTAATCGATATTAACCACCAGATTTACTCATTATAGGAAAAATCCCAACACGTTTCAATATCCTTTTTGGGGGAAGGGAGTAAAAAATCCCTACTATGTCACGTGCTTTTGGCTCCGTATCCCCAGCGCTGGTTGCAGAGCTGGCACATAGTAGGCCCTTGAACGCTGGTCGATTAAACTTAAGGCTTGCACTAGGCAAGGCTGTTCGGGATCTGGAGGAGGAAAGGGAAGCTTGGATAGCCTGGATTGTGTAAATCACCAGAGCTCCAACCCAACTGGGGGTATTCAGTGGGGGTAGCTAAGACGGACTCTAAAGCTGGACAGGAAGTGGGGGCTTGCCTTCGTGTTGGAAGTCCCATTCTATTAAAAGTCTCTTAAAAAGTTCCTTTGACGGTTATTTGTGAAAACGGGGGAAAGGGTAGGATCTTTTTAGCGTTTTTCAATAAGTTGTTTGGTTTGGGTTTGGAAATCTCAGAAGCGGGGGTCTCTGGAAGAAAGTGGAGGCTTTTTCCTCCTTTCCAATCCCCCAGTTGATTTGAATAGGGGTTCGGGTTTGGAAAAACCCCGAGAGTGGGAGGGAGGGGCATCTGAACTGCGATTGGTCTGAGGGAGACGAGCCGAAAGCAGGAAGCTTTCCGAGTCCTCCAGGACCGCTGATGGACGAGACTAACCCGCATTCGGGAGTCTTACTTCTAGGAGAGGTGAAGGAGCTGGGGGGGAGGGGGGGAGGGGTAGCTGCGGAGGGATCCCAAGGCTCAGTTTGAGGATCTTCAGTTCGAAATCGCCTTCGAGAGGTCCAGGGCCCTAATGCAGTCTATGAGCCCTTTAATCCAAGTTTGAAAGACACCGGCGAGTAGCCATCCTGCACACACACGCACGCACACGAATCCGGGGCACACACGTACTGATTCACACACACGATTCCTTGATTCCGTGGGGGACTTTACATGCATCCGCAGAGAGCGGAGAGGACTGCACTTTCCCCCCAGCTTCTCGCCCCGGCGTTCTGCCGCCCGGAGGAAGGAGGGGGACCCCGGGCACCGCCTCACTCCTTCAGGCCTGTCTCTGCCATTCGAATTCAGGTTTAGAATGCCTAACTCCCAGCGGCGCTTGTCACAGCTATATTTCCTTCTGATAGGCAAAGCAATTATCTTTATGGATGATTAATAGCGCAGTCCTACTCAACCTTTCAGTGTGTCCCTTCTCGCCCCACTAGCTTTAATTGTTTTAATTTGACCTTTATGACTGTTTGCCCTCACAAAGGATCCGGACCGAATCCGCCCTACAGAGAACTCCCGCCCCCCGCCCCCACTCCCCATCCCCGCCTCCATCCCCGCCCGGGCTTCCCGGAGGAGGAAGTAGGGAGGGGGCGGGGAGATGGAGCCGGCTGTCCTGGCCAGGGGAGATGGGCAGCCTCGCCAGCCTGGGGTGGGGAGCTCCTGCCTCACCCCCTGAGCGATGCAGGGGCTAATGCTCGCATTATAGTCGCCTTTATTCGGGAAAAGAAATAAGACTAACATGCAATTAAAAAAAAAAAAAAAAACGACACGACCGTGCCGGTCTTCGCAAGGAGGCGCGCTGGGGCGGCGGGGGCCAGGCCGGCCTGGGGGAGCACGTCCCCGCCGGCTCTGCAGCCCCGAGCGGTTTGCAACAGATGCACTCGTGGCGCAGCGCGCTGCAGCCCCGCACCCCCAGATCGCGCCTCCGCCCCTCCGACGTGCGCGCGAGTTCCCCTAGCGCGCGCTGCAGGATAATGCCCTTCCTGCTTTCCAAGAAGGTGGGGAGCCGGACGGGGAGGGGGTACCTGAAGGAGGGGAGGGGGCGGGGCGGGCTGGGAATCCGCGAGCCGGAATCCACCCGGGGCTGGGGGAGCCCGCGCGTCACGTGCTCGGGCCCCGGCTCGGGTTCTCGCATGTTAATGATGCGGGAGTTCCAATCAGAACACGCTGGGGGGGTGGGCTGGGGGAGGCTCCTCTCGGGCAGGAACCACCCTCCTCCGCAGCGGAGGGTGGTCCGCTGTCACCTGACCGCCAGCCGCGCGCGGGCCTCTCGGCCCCCCTCCCACCCTTGCCTCCACCCCCCCGCGAGTCCGGGGGGCGATGGTACTGCCTGCTCGGTTACAAAGTCCCCCGCCCGCGCGGGGCCGGCTCTGTGCAGCTCGCGCCCTGGCCGCGGCCGGGCTGCTGCTGGGGATGCTGCTGCGGGGATGCAGGATGAGGATGCTGAGGATGCTGAGGTCGCTCCCTCCTCCTTAGCGCCCCCCTCCTCTCCTTTCCCCTCCTCCCCGGCCAGCCTCTCCATTCTCCCGGTGCCTCCTGCGCCCGCGCCAGCCAGCAGGGGAAAGGGTCCTGTGCCGCCGCCCGGGCTGCCCCACGCCGCCCCACGCCGCCAGCCGCCACCACTGCCGTCGCCGGGAGGCTCTGCCCTCGCGCCTCGTCTCGCCTCGCCTCGCTGCCTGAGCTCCAGGTGAGTGAGTTCCGGGCGGCGGAGGGCTGGCCGGGGGTCTGCCGCCCGCGTGGGGGTGGGTGGGGCGCGGGTTTCCCCCAGTGCACCCCACCCCGCCCACGGCTCTCTCTCGAAGGTTTGGGGTGAACACAGACCGCACCGCAGTGCTAACTTTGGGGACGGAGTGCGAGTGGGCGGCTGGCTGTTGCTCCCCAGTTCCCACGCCCTCTCGTCTGGGGGGTCACCAATACGCTCCCCAGTACAAGCCTTGATTGGGGAGGAGGGCTCGGCTGAAAATGCCCTAGCGAGGGTCCTTGACACCAATTTCTGAGGCTGAGCTCTTTGGGCGTGTACCTCTACTGCGTGGAATTGAAGTTTCCTCCAAGGGAAAAAGAGGGGGTGGGACCCGATCTCCCTGCATCTTCCCGAGCTCCCTAGGTCTTCGAAGCCTCGGGATCTATGGTGTTTCTCTGAGATTGTGTGGGTGCCAGTGTGCGTCCTTTGCAGGGGGGTGGGGGTGGAGGTACCCCCTCACCTCTTTCAAGCCATCATCTTTAGTACTGGGGAGAGAGATTGCCCTAATGATTGACGGGTCGCAGAGCCCCCTCCTCCCCTCCCCTCCCCAGCAGCAACAGCCTTGGATTCCAGTAGGTCCCTTCGTGGCAGCAGGAATGCAGATAGCTCAGTTAAAAGTATGCAGTTAAACACACACCCACCCACACACCCATACACCCCCAGAGAAGCCACAGAAAATGTCTCCTTCCCCTCGAACTCCTGCTGGACTCATGATGGGAAAGTGCTGAATCATAGAAAGACCCAGCAGGATCATTTTGCTTATTTATTTGGAAAGTTTGACATAGTAGAAAATATCCATTATTTTGGCATAATGTTTTGAAAAGTAAAATTTAGGCTTGGGTTTTAAAAAATGATCTCCAGATTGTACCTTTTTTTTTTTTTTTTTTTTTTGGTATGGATTGAATCTGCTTTCTCACTTTTTTTTTTTTGCATGTTAAGTTGTTTTTGTCTGTTTTCTCCTACTGCCCTCCCCCCACCCCAACCCCCAAAATTGCACAAGACATACATTTTCATAGGGATGTGTGTGTGTGTGTGTGTGTGTGTGTGTGTGTGTGTTGTGTGTGCGTGTGTGCCCAGGAGTGTAAGCTAAATGGAGAAAGGTGTCCTGAAAAATAGAGACTATCTTCCTTGAATGAGTCCCAGGGAAAGCCAATTCGATTTGTCATATGCTACAGAAGGCTATGGCAAGCTGATAAAATGCAGACTGAGGAGAAAAAGAAGCAGGAATTGTCAATAGAGGAAGAAATCAGACCTAATGCAATTGCTCTCTGAGTGAAAGAACGGCATGCTTGGTAATTCCCCAGTTAAGCTCGAGACCTCTCTGGTCAAGGGGATTTTTGATTTTGGGCTATTTCTGATCGACTATTCTTGTAGCCTCTTCAACTCCCAACCTTGCAGTTGGCTGATAAAATGAAAAAGATGATAAAAACAGAATTTATTCGAGAGGCAGGATTAGCAAAAAATGGGTGTGACAGAAGCTGGCTTCTTGTCCTGGTCTGCTCTCAGCTCAGTTGTCCTGGCTGAACTGATATGCAGTCTAATTGACCTAACAGAAGACCGGCATGGTTTGGATGGAAAACCCTTATCTACAGGTACACAGAGGACTGGATGCCCCCCAAAAAGCTAGATTTTTGCTTTCCCAAGGACGATGTGTTTTCATCTTCCCTCCCCCCAATGGTTTCCACCAAACATATGAACATGTCACCTTCAGCTAGGTACCTCTCATCATATATGCACACTAACAGGATTTGGCTCCCCACAAAGATTTTAATTTATCTTCTAAAATTAGAAGCAGTGCCTTTGGAAAAGCAGAATGATTTCAAAGGTATTTAGAAGGGAAAAATGGAAGAAAGAAATATGGGTTGATAATTGAGTTTTGCTGCTTGCGGCTGAAGTTCAGATGGCCCCACCCTGTTGCCTTACATCTGCATGGAAGACAGAAGGAAAAGGAGAGGAATTAGGCATTTGCAGTGGTGCAGTGGGCTGCTTAGGTATCATATATATTTAAAGAATGACTAACACTTTTGAGAATAACCATGTTGAGCAACAAGGGTTCTTAATCTGCTCGTAGCCCTTTGGAGAGGGACAACATGGTAGAGCTAGCCCACAGTAAAATAGCCATTTCACTTTCTGGAATTCATTTAGAGAGGGGAAAATCACATGGAGTCTATTTCATTCAAGTTTAAATGTTGCTGCTGGAACATTTGAAGGACAAATAGTTAAGAGAAACTTCTTGTAGTGGGTATCCATAGTTTATATTAAAAACAAAAACAAAAAAAAATTCTTCCTTGTTTTAGGACCGACTTATTAAAAAGGAAATATTAACATGGCTGGATGTTGTCAGTGTTAAAAGAAATACATGTTAGTAACGGATCACCAGTAGAACGATGTTCTTTTTCTCCATCTTTTCCTCTTGGAGTCATATCAGAGCCACCAGATAAATCCGGAATTATTAATGCCTGCAGGACTGCCATAATAGCATGGTTGTGTAGGAATGAGACCTTACTTTGAGAGGAAAGGGGATTTTTTCCCCAGCTATCCTAAAGAAAAGGGAAATAGACATCAGTCAAGATATTCTGCTTATTACCAATCCTTTTTGATTAGGCACAACACCGTCAGTCTTTCTGATGAAATTCTAGGATACTTTTTATTAATTCAAAAAGCCAGCTTACAAATTTTTGCCCTTCCTTTTTTTAAAAAAAAAGTTTTTAAGAAGAAAAAATTGTGCTCCTTTCACAACATCACTTATATAAATTAATAAACGTGAGAAGGATGCTCAATTTATGCCATACCAGTAGGGTGGAATTTCTCTTGACAATTGCTCATATCATCTCTTGGTTAAAATGGCAAGCCCTGTCTGCCTTTCCCTTGCTTATGCTACCCTATTTAAAGTATTTTTAATTACCTCCCTCTCCCCTCCTACGGCCCTCAATTCTGCAAAGATTTTGGAATTCTCTAAAGCAATAAGCAATGAAAAGCAAAGCCTCTGCGAGCAGTTATTCAGCAAACTGTATCCCATCTCTGGCTGGCTGGTCGTGGTCCATGCTGCCGAGGAGTTCCATGCCATCCACACTCAGATGGCTGCCTTGGGGAGGTTCATTTCCGAAGCCTCCGCTCCCCCCCTTTTGTGGGCACGATTTTTGTGTTTAACCAGCTTTGTCTGCTTGCACAGTAATGGTTGGGAAGGAAGGTTCCAGAGCTGATGCAGCCCCTCAAGTCCCAGGGTAAACAGGCATGCAGTCCTGCATGCTGGGACATTCCAGAACACCCACCTCGGATGAAAGAAGTGAATGGTCAGGATGAATAAACAATCAGGCTGCTTTTTGCCAAAAGCGGTAGAGCTCAAAACATTTTTTTTCTTTTAATTAAAATTGGAGATGATGTGAATTCATAGCCTTTAACTGGAGCTTAAAAAAAAAAAATAATGAAGATGATGCAGAGGGATCTGGACAGAATGGGCGGAGGCTGCCTTGTTCTCCTCAGGTCAGTCTCCAAGGACACACCTTTTGCACACATACAGGCAAGTCAGGTTTTACGCATTTTCCAAGAAAACTTTGCTCAGCAACACATAAGGGGCTAATGCAGTAGAGTTAGGTTTCAGTATCCTAGAAGACACAGAATTTTAGTTATTTTTTCCTTTCCTGCCCTTTTGAAGGGCTATCTTATGAAAATTTACTGGTTTTTTTTCTTTAATTAAATGGGTATCTCAAAAAACAGCCACATTGGTAAATACCTCTTACTGCCTCCTATATATGTATGTACATATATTTACATATATGCTTAGATGGAAATAAAATTTTTAATTAAGAAATTGTAAAGCTTCATTTCAGGAAAGGCTTAAAAAAGATTAAAAAAAAAATAAAACTTCTTTCCCCATCCTTACCCCACCCCAACACCATGAAAAATGTGGTTTTCAGAAATCCACAGGCTCTCGGCTCTTCAGATGAGGCAGACCCAAAGCCTGTCAGGAATGGGAAACGCCGAAGGAAAAACATCTCTTTGTCCTGACAGCTGCTTTTGAGTAGGTTTCTTGCCTACCTTATTACAGCGGTCCGACAGGTAAAAAAAGAAAAACAAAGAAATAGTGTACTTCGGCGCTTCATTTAATATTACTGTTTTCAGAATGATGTTGTCATTTTCCTACAATTACCTTATGTGTTGATCACAGTGGACTCTTGGCCAAATGATTCGTGGTCATACTTGGTTCTTTTGGGGACTTAAGAATGAAAATAGCCAAGCTGCTAATGCTCTCAAACCTTTGGTTCTTACAGATGTGGCCTTAGGCATGGTGATGGTAGCAGTGGATTTTCCCCAAACTCCGTGCACTAAGTAAGTACCGCCATTGTTAAATATGCCTTCCTGCTCTGTTCCTCTTCTTGGGGCTCTTGGGAGATAATAGTTGGACAAACAAAACAGGACCTCGTTGAGATATGATGAATCAGGGACAAACACACACACACGGATTTAGTTAAGTTCGCCATTTTGTTTTAAAACCGTGGGACCAGTAGGATGGTTAGGAAGATGGTAGAAGGAATGGTTTGGCGCTGGACTGACTGACATATATCTCCGGTGACCAGGTATCCTTGCCTCTCTCACCTCTGCATTTCACAAGGAGTATTGATTATCTCCAAGATGAGAGAAGTAGCATATTGCGGAGGTCTTCTTCTCTGTGATGATGCACCACGACTAGCTAATGCTTGTGTCTCCATCCCATCCAAAGCTCATGGAACTGCATTCTGAGTTCGCCTAGGGCAGGAGCTTCTCTCTTAGTCTCAGAACCTGCTTCTTGACAACAACTTGCCCTAGCAAATTCCAGATGTAGGAAAAGAGGCCATTATTGGTGCATTAGCAGGAGTGGTTCATGGGACTGCATTTTAGGGGTTTCCCAGTCCCTGCAACCAGCATCTTTTTATAACCTAAGTGCTTCCTTCTCTCTATTGCCCTTTTAGCAAAGAACAACCCATTCTCCAAAAGCGAGCCTCCGTGCAAATTTAGAACCTCTCCCTGCTGTTCAGGGATTTCAACCTGTAATTTACAAGAATTTTCTGAAATTCTCAGGCATTCAAGAAGTGGCCAAGTCCTAGAAAATAAATCTCAGCTCGAAAAACATTCTTTTCCCCATCTTCTGGCATCCTGGGCTTCTGTTTCCCCATTTGCTCGTCACCTGCACCTTCTCCCCCAAACACTACTCTTTCACATGGACCCTCCAACACAGTCTTGTCTCTGGGCCCCCTTCACTGCTGGAGCCGCTAATAATCTTTTGACACACGTATATATTGATCGCTCCGATTCTTGTTTTTAACTTGGCCGGATTACATGATGGGGTGTCATTTGGGGGAAAAAACCTACCACATTTATAATAAATATTAGGCTTCCCATATTCATGAGGGCAGCGCACAAAGTAGCGTGTTTACCGTAGCGTGACCAAATAAGCATGCGCTCGCTATTCTCCGACACATTCATTTGCTTGGCTGTTTAATATCAAAGGTCAGGTTTATAATCTCTAGACGTTGGTGTCTTTTATCCTCTGCGTGGGGATTTATGCATACGGCATAATGTATATAAAATTTCTGAGCCCCGGCTAGCGGGGAAACCTTTCCTACCTGAGGAATGCAGAAAAGGCAAACAGATCTGCCCGAGATGGTGTAGATTTAAAATCAGCCACTGATTTATGCAGTCCATATTTTTTCAAGTTTTTACCATGTGTGTATGTATCAAGGCATACACTCTGTGTATGCAAATATCGTTTTTAATGTGTGTACAGTATAATGTAGTGTATATTTGGAGAAAAGCCGGTTTTACATATTTTCAAAAAAGCATTTGATCCAGCCACACATGACGGAGAAATAAAACCATTTAAAAAATAGGGATTTTTTTCTTTAAATGAAACTTGTTTACAAATTTTCATCAGTAATTCTCTAAAATAGATTTTCCTGTAAGTTAGATTTTTGGTAAGAAGTAGTCCTGTGAAGTAAAGCTTCTTAAACATATCTAGCTTTAAATAGTTGATCTAACTGTTGTTTCGTGCCCCACACGGTATAAATATGGGGTAGAGGGAGGTTATGTGGTCCTAGCATTCAAGTTGGAACACTGGAGATTTTAGGAACTATCATCTTGCACTGCCAAGGAATATCATAAGGAACAGTACAGTCAGAGGTGGCTGGGTGGGGCATGATGCAGCATTCATCTGAAAGCCTTTTGTCTCATAAAAGTGAATGAACAGGAGGAAGGCCTCTTTCCCAATCAGCATTCCCCTTGCCTTCTTAATGCTATAAAACCCAGCCTGGAGAAATGTCTATTCCAGTTTCCATATATCATACACATTTGGCTTTTTAAAATTTTTCTTTTTTCCTTTTCTTTTCTTTCTCCTTTTTCTTTTTTTTCCCCCATCTTTCTCTTTTTCTTTTTTCTTCCTTTTTTTTTTTTTTTTTTTTTTTTTTTTTTTTTTTTTTTTTTTTTGGTGCATGACTCTGAAGGCTTTATCCATCTGTCTTCCTTAATTCATAGCCAGTAATATGAGTGCTCTGAAAATTGTTATTCATCAATGAGATGTACAGTTGACATTACTAAGACTGAGAGAAGTAAATTCAGGAATTGCAGCAAAGTCAGCTCAATTTTTCCCCCCAAATGGCCTTGAAGAATTTTGCTGTTTCTTTTTTTTAATTTTCCAAAATGCAGAGCTCTGGTTTCTCCAGGCATTCAGATAGAGATAGAGAGAGACAGAGAGAGAGAGGCAAAAGGCCAGAGTTTGCCAATGAAAAACACTTCTAGAAAATAGATGGTAGAGACTCTGAGATAGAAAGGTAGAGAATTTGGGAGCTGGAAGAGGAATCTCAGCAGGCAGCCACCCTAATCCAGACTCCAAAGGTCCCTTCCTCTTTAACATGCTATTTTCTTATATTATTTCAAGCTTTTGATGTTCTAAGTAAAGGCCCTTCTGTACATTCCCCGGTAAAATTTCACATTCTGGTTCAGATTCAGATGCAGCAATGGAAATTGGAAACATCTATTTCTGTTCACTAAAAGAAACAGGAAGATGATCTAGGAGCGGTACCTTAAAATATGAGAACATGCATGTGCGTGCTTGCTCACAAACACACAGGTCCATGCAAGAGAAGGGGGAAGATGTGCTTGGATGCTAAATCACAGCTGGCGCTGACCTGCTGCAGCAGTGCTGGCTAACGAACAGAGCTTTGGGGTGTAGCTTTCTTGTTGTCAGAGTTTTAGAAAGAAGGAAAAATAAGAAAAAGGTGGTCTTTGCGACTTACTCCTTCTCCTGGTTCATTTCATGAGGATGGGATAAATGGGGAAGGTAGGAAAAGGAAACCCAAATGCTCAGAGTGGTCAAAGGACAGAAAGGGGAAGACCTTCCTACAAGAGGGTGTAGTCTGCAAACAGTGGGGCTGGTTCCAGCCTGCGATAGATTTAATTAAGGGACTGAAGGTGGGGGGGACTAATCTAGGCTAGGAACTGAAACGGCTTCCCGAAGGAGAAATGGATGGGGATGATTTAATGAGATGGCAGTAGAATGTGCTCTTGTTGCAGAGAAATGGGCGGTGGCTTCTGTACAGATAGGGCAGAGGAAGAATTCAGGGAAAGCTTTCCACTGGGTCAGAACGAGAACCATGTGCAGGTGCGGTGGACCAGGGTTCTCAGACACTTTCCAGGTAGAAATCCAAACCGGATCAGCGTTTTTAATCCAACTGTTCTGGGTGGATTTATAACTTTAAAAATCACCCGGCACAAATTGTGAGAAAGCATCGACTTTGCAGCTGTTTAACTGAGATGGGCTGTTAGCGGTGCTTAGACTCTGATTTTATACGTGCTAAATAAAAAATAGACAAGGAAATTAATCAAACACCCTTTTTTTTTTCATTTGCTGCTGCCGCACGGTCAGGAATCAGACTGCCAAATCTCTCTGCTTTGGCTCGCCGTCGTATTTCAGGGTGTGCCTCCATGGTGACATAACTCAGGGCCACTTTCTTCAGGCTGTCGTTCCTGCAACGCCACAATCAAACGAGTAGATCAGGAAGGCGACGGGTTTAAAGGGAAAGAAAACAGCTAAATAGTCTGCATTTGGTTTGATTTCATTTGCCATAAACAGAGGCATCTCAGAGAAGGCAAAAACATAATGGATGCTTTAAGTAGGCAGCAGGGTGGACCTCGGTGCCCGTGTTTGAATCAAGCTGGCATTTGATTCACCAAAGAAACATAAAGCTTTGTTTCCAGATGTAAAAGAAATCCTTCAGAACTGCTTGTTCAGCACCCCCTCTTTTCTAGGACTTCCATTTTTCCTAAATTTTGTTTTCTTATCTAATATAACAAAAATATAAAAAAGGGCGATGTCATGGCCACCCTACTAGATGAAGGGTCACCTTCTCAGAAGATAGGAGGATTCCCATTTTCCTTTGTGTATTGAGATTTTTAAAAATGCTCGGCGTCGGGGTGGGAGGGGAAGATGGATGATGCCTTTGGAGTGGGTCAGAAGAGGGATTGATATTATTGATTCTAATCGCTAACAATATCTTATCAAGCCCTTTTTTGTACATTACTAAATTTGACTCTTTTCTGACTCTGGGAGATGGATGGATTAAGTATTGATTAATATCTAAAGCTAGATCCTCCCAGATCTACATCTGTGAAACCCATTTTGCAGATGAGGAAGCCTACCAATGTGAAGAGAACATCTGGTTAGAGTAACCGCTAAGACACGCCAAGCCCTTCCAGGGAGGATGGGGGGGGGGCTACTAAGACCAAAATCACAGGTCCTGATGAAGTGGATGTGACCATTGTGATTATTTGAGAACTTGATTTGGAATATTTTAGGGGATAAAAGCATGTTTTTAAAAATAAAATAAGACATCATAATAAATAAAAATTATTGAAATAATTATAATTAATAGAATTAGAATAAAATAGTATGTTGATCAATCAATATTCATTTTAAAGATCTTATTTTCCCCCAATTACACGTTAAAAACAGTTTTTAAAATTTTTTAAAGTGTTTTGAGTTCCAAATTCTATCCCTCCTTCCTTCCTTTTTTTTCTTCCCTCCACGAGATGGTAAAAATAAGTTATAGATTATTCACAAATATTCCTTTATTAATTGCGAAATCAAGTAAAGCATTGGAATATCCCTTTAAGCCACCATTTATATATAGCACTTCACTTTACAAATATTACCTCATTTGAGCAGCTCCCGGAGATAAGTGGTACTATTATCCCCCTCTTGACAGAAGGACGTTCCTAAGTAATCTGACCAAAGTTTCATGCTAAGTTAAGTGATGGCGTCTGGATTTCAGCTGCTCTTCCCGAGTCCAGGCCCGGGGTACGCCGCCACATTGTTCCATAGAAAGTGTTTTCAAATAGACGCCGTGGCTGGATTTCCTTTGGGATGGAGCAGCTTCTGCTGTGCCCATTCACAGATGAGGAAGCTGAGACTCACAGAAAGTCCCCCCGCCCCGAAGTACCAGGGCCCAGCCAGCTCATAAAGCTGGTTCTGTCGGTGCTCCTCCGAGCCCTACCTCATGATGGGCTGCATTTGGGCGCAGTTCGCAGGATAATTAGTTTGGGTAGAACGCGGCCTGAGGATCAGCCGATCCCAGACGGGCTCCCTGGCGGAGCTCAGCCTCTACCTGGAGCAGATTCCTTCTGATCAGGGTGAGGGGCTGCTCAGTTCCTGCTTAGAAGCCACGGAGCAGTTATTTGTACCGAGGTTGTTCTCGGTCTCCTCCGTTGGATTATAAGCACTTCGAGGGCAGGGACTGGTCTTCCCAGCTCTTAGCTCAGGGCCTGGCATCCAGGAGGTGCTTAATAAGTGCCTGTTCACTGTCTACTTGCTTGGCTAATGAGGGCTGCATTTGGAATCAGAGAGGGCCTGAATTCAGATGTCTCTACTGCCCCTTATTGTCAGCAGGACTGAGGCTTTGAGGGGGTTGCACGGGGCGACCCCCGAGGGCCTGAGCACCGGGTTTGTGGGGCTGGGATCTGAGTGCTTGGAAGGGTATTCCTCAGGCTGCCTTCCTGCAGACACCGTGCCCAGGCCTTGCTGCTCCGGAGCAGTGGGATATTTCAGAGACTAGAAGTGTTTCATGCATCATTTGGGACTGTTTCTTGCTTTTTTTCTCCTTCAGACTTTTAATTCTGTTTGGGAGAAACTGGGGGGAAAGTCCTTGCATTAACCCTTCGTGTCTAGTTTTTCCACAACCTAAAACACACCAGAAATGGTTCACGTGATATGGTCAAAAGGATTGGACGTCAGGCCCCGAGTTCAAATCTTGACTTTGATTTTTAATAGCATGTCTTTGGGCAGGTCAGTTAGTGTCTCCAGGGTTCTCTCCGGTGAAATGGGGGCAGAAGGGGGCGTTTTTGACAGGTCAGCGTCGCCTAGTAGGGAGACCGAGCCCCAACACTGGTTTCTCGGCTTTCGGACCAGAAGTCCTTTCGGAGACCGCCTGTTTTACAGATGGGGAAACTGAGGCCCCGAGAAGGAAAGGGATTTGCCAAAGCTCGTGATTCTGATGAGCAGCAGAGTCAGGCTCAGTCGGGGGGGCTTCGGCCCAAGGCTCCTGCCAGCTCCCTTCCTCAGTTAATGGCCGTGTAGTGACAGGTGATCTCATAGGTACCAGGACACTTCTCCGTGAGGAGGCTCCCTCTCCTCACACAGACGGGCCTTTGGCTGCTCAGGTGCTCCCTGGGTCACTGAGAAATGGAATGACTCGCCCCGCTCTCACAGCCCGCCGGCCCCCTCTGATCTGGGGGACGCCTTGTGAACCGCGAGTCTGCTGGAAATGGGGAGATTTAGGAATCTCAAGGCTGTTCGGGGGTGGCAGAAGCCGCTAAAGGACAAGAGGTGGGGCTGGGCAGGGGGTGGCGCTGCCCCCCATTGGGGGAATGGACCCAGATTTCCCGATCCCCCCAAGCCCCGCTGTCTCCAGATCAGCCCAGACATTCCCAGGGCCTTCACCTTCGGCCCATTCCCTCACCCCCAGAACAGCCCGGGCCATCCCGAAGGCCTTCAGTTAGAGCGCAGCAGCACGGCGGGACGTGTCCCCGACTGTCTGTCCTACTTAGTGCAGGGGCCCGCAGGAGGGGGCCGGGAGGAGCGCGGGCCCTGCCTGGGCGAGGCCCCGTCCCGTCCAGGAGAGACCACTGGGCCAGTAAGGAGCGTAAATGCACCAGGGAGCACCTCCCCCTGCCCGGCCCCACCTCCTGTCCTTTAGGGGCTTCCGCCATCCCCGAACAGCCTTGAGATTCCTAAATCTTTCCATTTCCAGCAGACTTGGGGTTCACAAGGCATCCCCCAGATCAGAGGGGGCCCGCTGCCCAATGTCACGCCGTCGGCCCGAGCCAGGCCGTCTGATTCCAGGTGCCATGTCCTTCAGGATGCCCCCGTGTCCCCTGGCTCAGAGGGGCCCAAGGGGTCCCCCAAAGCCCCCCGCCCTCGCAAGCTTTCCCCGCACTTGGCTCCCTAAACACGAGGAGCTTACAAGTGGTAAAGGACGGGGATGGGGGACAGTTGCCCACGGTGGCTTCTGGCCGGGTCCAGCCTGGAAGGAGGGGCCCTTTGTCCAAGCCCCTCAGTCACCCACGGCTCTGAGTCTGAGAGCCCCCGGGGGAGGCAGAAGAGCCGGCCTGACCTCCCAGGGGTCACGCCAGAAGGACGCCCAGAGCCTCCTGGACTGGTCCAGGCTCTCCCTCTGGAGAGAAGGAATGGGCTCCAGGGGATCAGGCCCGGGGGCAAGCTGGCTGACCGCCATTCTGCCCTCGGAGGGTTCTGGAGACCCTGGATGGACCCTCCCTCGTCAGAGCCCTGCTTGGGGCGCCCTAGAGCTCCTTCACAAGCAGAATAGGGACGCGAAATGCTGTTATTAGTTATTGATGATGTGACGAAGCCGCCGAGCTGCTGGGCGAAACTTGGAGTCAGACTCACATTCTGGTACTGACACAGCTGCTTGAATAGCCCTAGTGAGCCTCAGTTTCCTCATCTGTGAAGTGGGGATAGTGTATTATTATTTTATGGTTACTATGGCATGAGACAGCCCTCGAGATGTAGCCAGTAACCTTCCCTGAAGAAGGAGGACAGAAAAGGAGGCTTCCAACAGCATATTCACCTTTAGGTGGAGCCCAGCATAGAGGTGAGGGGAAAACTATAGATCAGGAGTCAGGAAACAGAGGAAATAAGCACTTATGTAGTACCTACTGTGTGCTTTTTTCCATGAGTGTGACAACAGTTACTTCTTAGGCTTTGAGGCCTTCCATTGAGGGACCTTCATAGTTACCTTTTTCTGCCTATTCATTCCTCTCCTTTTGTCTGCCACCCACCCAGGCGACCAGGTGTACAGTGGTTAGAGCTGGGAAAATCTGAGTTCAGATCCAGCCCCAGAAACATACTAGCTGTGGGACCCTCATCAAGGAACTTGGCCTCTGTCTGCCTTAGTTTCCTCATCTGTAAAATGGGGATAATATTAGCTCCCAGGGAGGTCGGGAGGATCAAACAAGATAATATTTGTCAGGTACTTAGCACAGTGCCCGGCGCAGAACCAAGGGCCACATAAATGCTAGCTATAGTTATGATGACACAAGAGATTTCTAAAGCACTTAGCACAGTATCTGGTGTGTAATAAGCGCTATGTAAATGTTAGCTAGCGTTATTGTTATTAAATGATGTAATATTAGTAAAGTGCCTTGCAAATAGTAGGTGTTTAATATATGCTTACTCCCTTCCCCTCCCCCACTTTTAGTCCGTGTCTTGGTCCAAGCGTAAAAGTTCACAGGCCCCTTAGAGTCTCCCTTGCTTCATGGCTGAGAATCCGTAGTGCACACCCTGTCGGGAATGGGCGCCTCCCTCCTCTGCCTCTTAGGACCCCCGGCTTCTTTTCCAAGCCCGCTCCAGGTGCTCTCGCCTTCCCCGATTTACTCATGTTCGCCCTTTCTCGAAATGACTTTTCCTTAATTGTGTCCCTACTGTAGCCCCCACAATAACACGTGACGCATAATACATGTTATATAACATTAAACTCCCCGAGGAGAGGGATGGCCCGGCTGCCGCTTGTGCCCCTAATAAAGGCCAGCATGAAGTGGGATAAAGAGCGTGGAAGGAGAACCGAGTGAGGGCCTAGAAAATCTGGGCGAAATCCTACGGCAGCCCGGGCGTTTGATCCTCCATAAGTTGCTTTTAGCTCTTTTTTAGAGGCAAGAAAACTAAAATGTGGCCTCTCTGTCCTGTATTCCCGGGGCTCCAGTGAGGAAGAGGATGAGAAAGCGTTAGTTAAAGGGGCGCTCCCGGGAGTGAGACCGGACTCTGTTCCTCGGGTGCCCATCGTGACACCTAACTTTGGTTTTTCCGTACTAATGAGTTTTTATTATTATTTCACATTTGTAAAGTGTTTATCTTAGAGTTTCTCCCTTGGTCCCAAATTTTCTTGTATTTATAGATCCATAAAATCCTCAGGAACTGAAAAAGAAGGAAAAATGATGGGGAAGAGAAGAGGGACTGCTACAGTGGAAGGAACACTAGTTCTGTACTGAGAGGGCCTGGGTTCCAATCCTGCTTCTGATGTTTGCTGCCTGTATGATCTCAGACACGTTACTTCATTTTCCTGGCCTCAGTTTCCTGATCTGTAAAATGGGGTCTTGGATTAGTTGACTGACATCCCTTCCAGCTTTAGACCAAGAAAACCAATGAACCTAGAACCTTTTATGTAGTAGGTGCCCGATCTATGTTGACTGAATTTCATTAAATAATTTTGTGAAATAAGGGAGTATTATTCCCATTTTATGAGTGAAGAAACTGAGACTCAGGACTTGTCTTGCCCCAGATATGCAGCCGATAAATGTCCATGCTGGGGGTCAGGCTGCTTCAGCTTAAGTCCTAACTCCTAACTCGGAGCTGGTGAACTTCCGTTTTATAAATCAGTAATAGATAAATCCCATCCTCATGGCTGTCTCCTATGGCCCTGAGTGTCTTATTCAGCCTGGTTCTGAGAGGGGTCCTGGGGACTTCCCAAGACCAGTTCCCCAGGCTGGAGGAACAGCCTCGCTGCATGGGGAGGGAGGAGTTCAGAAGGAAACAGCCCCTCAATCAGGAGGAAACAGCCTTTCAGTCAGGAGGAAACAGCCTCTCAATCAGGAGGAAACAGCCCCTCAGGCAGGAGGAAACAGCTCCTCACTCAGGAGGAAACAGCCCCTCAGGCAGGAGGAAACAGCCCCTCAGGCAGGAGGAAACAGCCCCTCACTCAGGAGGAAACAGCCCCTCAGGCAGGAGGAAACAGCCCCCTCAGGCAGGAGGAAACAGCCCCCTCACTCAGGAGGAAACAGCCCCTCAGGCAGGAGGAAACAGCCCCCTCAGGCAGGAGGAAACAGCCCCCTCACTCAGGAGGAAACAGCCCCTCAGGCAGGAGGAAACAGCCCCTATTGGAAGTCCAGCAGGAAGCTTGGGCCACAAATTATCTCAGGTTACATCCTCAAGGGCCAGGAGCCCTCCTGGGAGGGCTGGAATTACCTTGTCCCACCAGAGATTCTGCCAAACCATATGTGTGTTCATAGCACATACACGTACACTCACACACACTCATGTGCACACACATACTCATACACACATGCATACATACTCATAGTACACATAAGTACTCACATTCGCGCATACACACTCATACTCATAGCCCCCTTCTCTTTCTTTCCCCTTCCCTTTCCTCCTCCTTTCCCTTTCTTTCCCTTCCCTTCCTTTCCCTTCCTTTCCCTTCCTTTCCCTTCCTTTCCCTGTCCTGTTCTCTCCTCCCTTCCCTTTCTTCTTCCCTTCCCTTTCCTCCTCCCTTTCCTTTTTTCCCTTCCCTCTCTTCCTCCCTTTCCTTTCTTTCCACTTCCCTTTCTTCCTCCTCTTCCTTTCTTTCCCTTCCCTTTCTCCCTCCCTTTGCTTTCTTTTCCCTTCCCTTTCTTTCCCCTTCCCTCTCCCTTTCCTTTCTTTCTCCTTCCTTTCCTCCTCCCTTTCCTTTCTTTTCCCTTCCCTTTCCTCTTCCTTTCATTTCTTTCCCCTTCTGTCCCTTCCTCCCTTTGCTTTCTTTCCCCTTCTCTCTCTTTCTCCCTTTGCTTTCTTTCCCCTTCCCTCTCTTCCTCCCTTTCCCTTCTTTCCACTTCTCTTTCTTCCTCCTCTTTCTTTCTTTCCCCTTCCCTTTCTCCCTCCCTTTGCTTTCTTTTCCCTTCCCTCTCTTCCTCCTTTTCCTTTCTTTCCCCTTTCCTTTCTTCCTCCCTTCCCTTTCCCCCTCCCTTTCCCTTCTTGTCCCTTCCTTCTCCCCCTTTTCTTTCTTTCCCCTTCCCTTTCCCCCTCCCTTTCCTTTCTTTCCCCTTCCCTTTCTTCTTCCCTTCCCTTTCTTTCCCCTTCCCTTTCTCCCTCCCTTTGCTTTCTTTCCCCTTCCCTTTCTTCTTCCCTTCCCTTTCTTTCCCCTTCCCTTTCCTCCTTCCTTTCCTTTCTTTTCCCTCCCTTTCCTCTTCCTTTCCTTTCTTTCCCCTTCCCTTTCCCCCTCCCTTTCCTTTCTTTCCCCTTCCCTTTCCCCCTCTCCCTTTCCTCTCTTTCCCCTTCCCTTTCTCCCTCCCTTTCCTCTCTTTCCCCTTCCCTTCCTTTCCCTGTCCTGTTCTCTCCTCCCTTCCCTTCCTTCCTTCCTTTCCCTTCCTCATCCTTGATCCTGCCCTTGACAAACCATGAGAGAAACTCCATGAGGGCAGGAGCCAGGCCATCTTAGGTCGGTGTTGACTTTGTCCCCAGCCCAGAGGGCAGCAGGTGCCACAGGAGGCCATTCGTAGGTGCTGATGATATTGGGCTGCCTCCTCCTGGTGCCCAGAGCCCCTCTGCCCCCCAGAGCCCACCCTCCCTGCCTCCTTGCCCCCATGTGTGACTCCCTCTGCCCCCTCTGCCTTGTGCTCCTGGTCTGGGTGCGTCTCTCCTGGTGTTCCCTCTGCCCCTGCTGGGATGCCCACCCTGACCCCCCCCATTGTCCTCTGGTTAGGGGAGGGACAGTGGGAGGCCATGGAGAGAAGCCAGCCTTGGCAATCTGGGTGCAACGCCCACCCCCACACACACCCCTACTGCGTCTGAGCCTCAGAGACTTTCTTTGCTCTTCTGTGAAATGGGGCAGCAGGACCCCTGACCCCTGAAGCCTCGTCTGTCCTGGATCTAAGGTCCTCTGAGGAAGTCACCGAAGTCTCTGGGCCTCAGTTTGCTTGTCTGTAAAACGGGGCAGGTTTGGACCAGCAGACAGCCTGCTCTCTCAGTTAGTGACCCTTGGATTCTTTGGCAGATGTAAAATCGCACAGTTAAGAAACAAGACGTCCTCACATGCTGTGCCTTTGGCGCTTTCACAGAGTACATTTTGTCTCTCCCCCTCCCCCCAACCCGATGCTTTCTGGACAGCCACTCAACAGTGTCGGCCTGGGATGGTTGTCCCCATTTTATAGACAAGAAACTGAGGATCTGGGAATGACTTAGCTGCAGTCCCATGGCTCAGATGTTTTGGAGGCGGGAGGCAGGGCCTTCTCCTGACAGTGCCAGCCCCCCCTTGCTCTATCCCTCTTTGGGAGGGCGTGGCAGCCCCCGTCTGCTGGAGTGCCCGAAGCTTGGCCAGGATCGTTTGGGACCACGTGCCTGCTTTCCCTGTGGTAAGACAGAGCCTTTTTAGGAGCCCCGTTAATGGTAAGGATCAGCCCACGAGATACAATGGCGGGCATCGCCCGAGGTCATTGGATCCTCAGGAGGGAAGCTGGTCGGCCTCCCGGGGAATGTTCTCTGCCATCATCAGCATTGGGGGGGATCCTGGCCTGTCTGAAAGGGAAGACCACTTGTCCCCGTGCATTCTGGCTTCTCCAGAGTAAAGAGGCCCATTTTTCTCAGGCCTAAGGAGTGTAGGGCCTGAGGAGTTGCCAGTGGGGCTCCCCCAAAACTCTCAGGGAGCAGCCAGGGGCCTGCTGGTCCTTCACGGCCACAACCCCAGACATTCAGGAGTGGGAGGCCCCCTAGACATCCCCCCAACATGGAAGGCAGACCATCTGCCCCAACCCCCCCCTTTACAGATGAGAAAACTGAGGCTCCACACAACTCAGTGATTTTCCAGCATCACAGAGGACGTCCCGTATTCCTCCTTTGTCTCCTCCACAAAACCCCTGACAAACGGCCAACTCCTGCTGGAGGACCTCGGTCCCCCAAAGTGGCTCTCCTGCTTTGGGGGCAGCTCCGATGGGTCCAAGGTTACCTCAGTCTCCCTCTCGGTAGCCCCCAATATCCCTTGATCCTGAATCTGCTCCTTGGGGCCAAGGAGAATTAGTCTGCTCCCCACCCCCCGGAAGGAAGGCTGTGTTACGTCCTCCCTGAACTCTGGGTTTTTCCTCTTAATTTGATCTTTAGGCAGAAATAGGCGCTCGGGAATGGCCACATCCCAGGGACCCCCGGTTTTTTGGCACAGGTGCACATCTCCTGACATTTTCCCAAGGTCCTTCTTGTGACGGGAGGTGACCCAGGACTCTGGCAGCCTGCAGAGGGGCGGGAGCCCTGCCAGGCAGGGAAGGCTGGGCATTGGGAGCTGGTGCCAACCGTGAATCTGGTGTTGTCCCGGCACCGGCCTGGCTAAGCATGGAGGGACAAGCTCACGGCAGTCAGAATCTCGGGGAGGTGGTCAGGACCCCCATGGCGAGCAGAGTCACTCTCACAGCAGGACTGGAGAGAATGCCCAGTAGCTCAGTCTCATCCTAAAACAGAAGCAGAGACCCCCAGACTCAGCCTGGCTCAGGGCGGGGACTCTGAGCAAATCCTCATCGACGGCCCCGTCGTAATTCAAGGGCTCCTTTGCGTATTGTTGTGGTCTCTTAGGGTCTTCTCAAAGTGAAGGCTCTTTTTCCTCTAAAAGGAGGCTCCCTAAAACAGATGTACGATATCGGGGATCCCGGCTGCCCCAACCCTTCATTCTAGGAAGCCAAGGACCATATGGGAAACATTCATGTAAACATTTCATTGCTCATCATCTTTGTGCAAGAGAAGAGGGTGGTATAATAAAGCATATCCCCATGGTGTCAGGATTCAGAAGGGCCCGAGTTCAAATCCATCCTCAGACACTTACCAGCTATGGGATCCTGATTAAGTCATTCAACCTCCATCTGCCCCAGTTTCCTCTTCTGGGGATGATAGTAACAGCATCTACCTCCCAGGTTTGTTACAAGGATTAAATTAAAATAGATTTTAATATTTATTAAGTGCTTTGCAAACCTCGGTGCATTTTATAAATGCTAGTTATCATTATATTAATAGTGGCCACTAGAATTGCCAGTCACAGGGAACTGCCGTCCCGTTTCCGGTGGGTCAGGAAAGATTTTCTAGTGGAGATGGTCTTTCTAGGGCCTATAACCCAGCGAAGGGATTCAGAAAAAGATTGGCGGCCAGAACGGGATCTGCAGACTTTATCAAGAAGGGGCTGAGGGCCGGAGAAAGGCAGAGATAAGGAAGGGTAGTCAGTCGGTGGCTGCTCAGGGAGGGGAAAGGATCTTGGCCAGAGAGAGGTCTCTGCCTCACTCAGGAAATGTGGCAAACTGTGGCTTTGAGAAATGGGGGAGAGGGGTGATGTGTCACTTCGTTGGGAGAGAATCTGTCAGGGACATCAAAGAAGGGAAGTAGAGAGTGATGGGAGCTGCTCCCACAGGAGGGAGAAAAAGCAGGAGCCTGGAACACTTCTAGAACGTTTCTGGTTCTCGGTGGTGTCCCCAACATTTTTGAAAGCAAGAACAGTATCCTTTTAAATGGCTTCTCCAGCACTGGTTTGAAATGGAATTAATCCTCCATCATATTGAGATGGTATCTGTAAAGTACTTAACACATAGTAGGTGTTTATGGATGTTTATTCCTCCTTTCCCCCCTTTCCTACAAGACTCCAGAGTCCTGCTTCCGCATGGTTGGATGAGAAGTAATTATGGTTATTTCAATGTAACAGGAACTCTTACCCCGTACTTTTCCTTCTAACAGATCAAGTAGGAATCAAAACTTGATAGCAAAGCATTTAATTAGGACAGAATGGCAAACTGAATATGAAGGAGACTCCAGAAGTAGGATCGTGCAGTCCTGGTGGGAGAAGGAACATCCCCCACAGACCTCACGTTCAGGGGGTGACACGGCTTTGTCCCCCAGAACGGTCAGTGTCTTGCTGCTCACTTCTGGAACTGTCTTCTGCTACGGCTTCTCCTTTGAAATCCTACCCCTGCCACACATGGGACCCGCTTCATCTTAGGAAGTTGTATTGCTCTTTGTGAGACGCTGGGCCAGTACTGCTGTTACGTATATCATGAGTCTCACAAGGTTGTTGTGAGGTGAGTCTTAGCGGTATTGCCTCTTCAGGACTCCCTTAATTAGCCCACCATGCACTTCGTACTTAGTAAAGCTGATGAGAAAGCTTAAGTGACGGTTCCTGTGAGGTCTGGAGGATCCACACCATTGACCAGAAGAGGTTGGGCTGGTGGTTGCCACAGCTCATGCTCCATCTCTTGGCCTCAAGGGCCATTTCCCCACCAAGCCCCCATTCATCTTGCTCTTCTCCACTCCCCCGACTCCTGCAGACAGAGTATGTTTGCTCCCCTCTTTGCTATAGCTGGAGACAGGCAGCAGACAGATCTGGAAATATTACAGCTCTAGAGAAATTGGGCAGGGGGAGAGAGGTGTGAGAAGGACACTGATTATAAAGGAGGCTCGTCATCCATCCAAAACAGACATCTCTCAGAAGCTCCTCACATGCCGCCCAAATAACAGCTTTGTTGGCCTGTCCCACGTTCCTCACAGAGGATCATGTTCCCAAAGATTCCCTATCGAGGTTTGTCAGAAGTCTGGATTCTGAGTTTGGGCAGTCTCCCCTCGCCCCTCACTCACCTCTTACACTCCCCAAACCTTGGGTGAACATATTTCTTTTGGAGAGACAGAAGGCTCTCTATTCTAAGGAAATTAAGGAAGGAGGAAATAAAATAATTCTGTGAAAATCACAGCTGAGGAAGTCGGAGGTCATCTAGAGGAAGGGGTGATGGGGGTTATAGGTGAGTCACACACAGTTCTTCCGGATGCAAAGGTCAGCAGGTATACACTTTCAGGCCTGGTCCAAACCTTTCATTGCAGAGAAGGAAACTCACAAAGGTTAAAGGACACATTCACTTAGTGGCCACTGAGATGAGAATCAATGTGTCCAGTTTGGCTTATTCCTGCTTCAGTGCTCAAGTCACATCAAATCAGGTAGCCTGTGAGCCACTGTTAAACACCTGCTGTATGACCGAGTCTTAGGCTCTTCAACTGTAAAGGCAGCTAGGTGGTGCCGTGGTGCCATGGGGCACAGAGCACTGGGCTTTAGTTGGAGCCCAACTTCCTAAGTTCAAATTCAGCCTCAGATACTTCCTAGCGTCACCCTGTTTGACTAAGTGTTTTCCTCTCTAAAATGAGCTGGAGAAGGAAATGGCAAACTCGCCTCTCGAGTATCTCTGCCCAAAAAAAGAACCCAAATGGGGTCATGAAGAGCCTGACATTATTGAAATGACTCAACAAAAACGGTGGGACTCGACATCTAAAGCTTGTTCCACTTCTAAATTTATGATTCTGTGATCATGGATAATTTATGGGATGCATGGAACACAGATTAGAGCTGGGGGGGGGTGTTCTGTAACACATTGTCCAGCCCTTCCAGTGACGGCCACACTGAGCCCTGAAATTATCATCAGTCTCTGACTTTGAGAGGACTGGCCATCTCTGCCCACAAGATTGCCAAGACCAAGAGAACTCACGAGTTCTGACGTTGGTGCTTACAGTAAGGGAAGGAACTATGGAAGGCATTGTCCCCTGCCTCAGTGCCAGCCTGCATTCATTAGGCACTGCCTCCGTGCCAGGCACCGGGAATACAAGAGCCCTGCCTTCAAGAAACTTGCTTTCAATTACAGAAGAAAATAGATGCATCCGCAAGTAAGCCATTGATGTATATTGAACACCACTCAGTGATGGTGAAGAAGGCTCTGGCAGCCGGGGAAATGATCATGTGGGAGGTGGCCTCTTGGCTGGTCCTTAAGGGGAGCAGGAGATGAAAAGAGGGAAAGGTGAAGTGAGGAGGGGAGAGTCCTTTGAAGAGAGATAGAATATCACCTGGGAGGTCTAGGACGGTGGTGCTGCCCCTTCTCAACTCCATGATCTGCCCCCCCCCCACCTTCACCTCAGAAAATCAACTCTTGACTTCGTTCAAGGTGACACTCAGGGGCCAGAAAACATTTCCTTGTTCTCGTGGTTGTCCATGTTCTCACCTGGCTTAAATTATATTACATTTATTTCTGTATTTAAAGGTTTCATCCACCCTGTAGCATATAAGAACCTAAAGGGGTGGAGGGACTGCTTTCATATTTTGCTTAATATGGAGCCAGCAACTAAGGAACGCTCATCGATTGAGTGAAATGAGACCCCAGAGAAATTCCCCCAGGTAGTAAGAGACTGACAGAGCCCGGTTTGCAAGACCCCGAGGCCAGGGTCTTCCCACTCTCTGGACTGGACTTTCCCACCCAGCGGGGGAGGGGGCCAGGACCCTCATTGGCAAGCTCCAGAACCATGGGGCTCTCTCTGTGTGACTACTCGATGAGAAAATAGCCTGAGAAGGGCTTAAATGAGTGACATCCAGATAAATGTAAGCCGGGATAGTTTTGTCCATGGCTCAGAAGGCCCTGGGTTCACGGTGGGCCACGCATGGCCAATGGCATCTCGGCCGTTACAGTGTTCCTATTGTAGCGATTACTTTTTGTCCCCTTCTTGAGTGACCGTAATGAGAACTT
Organism: Antechinus flavipes; assembly: GCF_016432865.1. Lineage (NCBI taxonomy): Eukaryota > Metazoa > Chordata > Mammalia > Dasyuromorphia > Dasyuridae > Antechinus > Antechinus flavipes. The sequence goes on from NC_067402.1 coordinate 20,101,654, forward strand.
CCTGGGCCCGACTCCATCACGCCTAATGTGCTCAGACAATAGCACCAGGGCCATACAGATCCTGAAAATTCACAAGAAATGATTGGCACAATGGCCAAAGGAGAGAACATAATTTAATGAAGTTACAAATTGGGGGAACTACGGGGCCCCGCCGTGCTGGCCGGAGCCAGCTAGCCTCCTATTGGCTCTTGATCTGTTCCAGTGACAAGTAGCAGAGGATAAGAGGCAGAGACTTGCATGGAGTGTGACCTCCGAGGACAGTAGGCCTGCTGGCCTGGATGGTGCTGGTGGCACATACTAAATTCTCTGCATTGGTGTGCAGCCCCAGCCAACCCACTCTAGTTATGTCTCTGGCACTTAAAGCATCCCATGGTGCGTTTTAAAAAATCTAACTTGTATTTCATCTAATTACCACTACTACTAATAACTAGCGATTTATATTCCACTTTATTGTTTGCATTTTACAAACGTTCTCTCCTCGGATCCTCGCAACAACCCTAAGAGGGATGGCTGTTGTTATCTTCACTTTACAGATAAGGAAACTGAGGCAGGCAGAGATGAAGTGACTTGTCCAGGGTCACACAGCTAGTAAGTATCTGAGGCAGGATTTGAATTCAGATCTTTCTAACTCTAGGCTCTAGGTTCTCTATTCATTGGTTCTGCCCCAGAACCTAGCACAGTGCTCTGCACACAGTATGTACATTATGATTTTATATTACTCTATCATCTATCTGTCTGCCTATCTATCTGTCTGTATAATCACCTAATTTTTATGTAATATCAATCTATGTAATTATTTAATTATATATGGTTACTTGTAATATAATTTTATACTGATTTTATATTAATTCTAACAACAAATTTGTTAAAATTTCCCAAACGAAGCTGTGAGAACAGCCAATCCACAGGTCAGCTGATTGTGTCACCATATACCTCATGGCATAGAGTATGCCATTTGGTTCCTCTTAGTTTGGATTTTTAAAATGTTATTAAGGTAACATCCTTTCAGTATAACTCAGAAGGCCTTTATTTATTCAATCCACAAGCATTTATTAAACACCTACAATTTTCCAGGCGTTGTCAAATCAATGAAGCATTTATTAAATTCCTATTACATGCTGAGCATTGTGCTAGGCACTGGAGATACAAAGGGAGAACCAAAACAGTCCCTGCCTCCAAGGAGCTTATGTTTTCCTATCAAAATTAGTAAAATAAAGACCACCCACAGTCCAAGTGGCTTGTAAAGGAAGGAGGGGGTCAGTTAGATTGATTTCATTCCCTTGAGTGTTGTTGGGTTCCACGGTATGCGGTGTAGGTGAAAGAAGGTGGATTTGGTCGGTCAGTGTGGTCCAACACTCACCACCTGGTCCTCCAAAGAGACATCCTCATTGTTTTATAGTCAGGATGATGTCGGCATCCTGGGCTGGGTTCTCGTACCATCATCCCTCCCCTCCCTCGGAACCAGATATTATGAAACCAAAACATCCAGCGCTTAGACAGCTGTGCGCCCCGTGAGGCATCCCCGACATTCTAGAGAGTCGTTTAAAAAATTCTCACTCCTCCAATACCCATAGTTCTAGTTTTAAAAAATTACAAGGGGCATCACTGGTGCTGGGCGGCTGTGACGAGTGCTGAGCTTCTCTCCCTCCCTTACACCCCCCTGAAGTGAAAGGACGTATCATTTTCTGTGCATGAATTTATTTTAAAATTCTTTTATGCTAAAGAGAGGATTGTTTTTCAGAAATGAAATTTGTACTGAATGGTTTTTAAAAAGAAAAAAAATTTACTTTAGGTACAGCAAGAAACACATTTAATGTCGTCGGCTTTTCCATGGTTAGAGGCACAGATTCTGTATGGTATTTGTAGGAAAGGATTTTTAAAGTAAATTAATATTTGTAGATGTTAAGACCACTCCTTTGGTCTTCTCCCCCCCCCCAATTTATACATTTTCCCAAACAGCAAAACTGGTCTCAGTTAATGGAACTTTGTTGTATTACATGCCCAGTTTGGGAGAATTCCCCCCACAATTCCATTCTAAATAATGAACTCCTTAAGCACCTCACTTTTTTGACTTGGACTCTGCCAGCTGTTTCATGAAGGAAGTTGAGCAGCAAGGCTGTTTTCCTGGGCATAGCACAGCTGAATTTCTTCTAGGAAGTTCAGCGAGGCCATTATACTAAATGCTTCCTGTTTCTAAGTTAAGAAGATCTGGAAGGAGCCTCATTTCTCTCTTTATTTTAGAAATGAATCTCGGTCCTTCCTAAACCACCCAGACACAGACAGATTCTACATCTAGATTTTATCCACCATGTTTCCGGGAGCAGTCTCTGGACTGCCTCTCCATGCCTGCTGATCAGGAGTGTCTGTTCGTAGGCTATAAATGGCTTTTAATTTTAGCCTAAACTAAATATAATTAGAGATTTACATCTGCCACCTCCCCCCAACATTATGCTCCCCCAGAGTCATTTTTTATTACCTGTGCAACTGATTTCCCTTCATTAATGTGGATAAGTGAGAGGTGTTGATAAATATATGCTTAATATGCACGTACATAACAAACATTCATATTGGCAGCCATATTTATGGCCAAGAAAATAAAGAAAACCGGAATGAGGACTTTTGCTGGGAGCCTGATCCATTTCCATTTTTTACGTAAGGGATAATAGTTTTGCAGTCCTCGGAACGCGTGAGGGAAAATCATTTCAAAAACGAGTGTCTCTTCTTACAAAGGTAAGAAAGACAAATCAAAATGACATTGATTGATTAAAATTGATTTTTTTGGTGGGTCTTTTGTTCCATGGTATTGCCTAGAGTCAGAGAGCCGGTGTCAGGGCACACCCAGAGCTTTCATTCAACCTGCTAAAATGTTGGGGTCAATTTCTGTTTGGTAAGAAATAGCAGAGAAGCATTTCGGGGCGGTTGCTTGCTGTGCGTTTTATGTTTTCAGAAGTGCATGAGAAAATAAGACCCATAAGTGGGAACAATGAAACAGCCTGCTTTGTCTGCACACAGGGACTTTGAACAGATGCAGAAGTGATTAAATAAGGAGAAAATCGGAGCATCCTTCCTTTCTCCATTTAACCAAATTCATTTTAAGGGCAGTGTCGGGGATGGGGGTTATTTTTTTGGGGGGGGGAGATGAGGTGGAGCAGGGTGGGGCTCTTTCTTCGCATAACCACTAAACTGCAGATCACCTCTCTTAGCTAATTTCCTTAGGCTGACAGTTACTTTGCCGGGAATGAATCAGGGAGATGGTGTTGTGTACTGTAAATTCATCTCCTGCCATTGCCCACGATGGCCCGCTGGCCGAGGCACTCGCTAGTCATCAGCCCATCATTTCTCAGTGAAAAGAACCTTTCAGCTCGGTGACCTCCTGTAGAGAGCTAATTTTCCAGCAGTCAGGCTCGATCTGGATAAATAATTAGAGAGCCGGGGAGAGGGGAAGGCGATCGCACCGGCACCGCCTGTAATTCAGTTAATGTAGCCAGACCTTGTGATTTTGTTTCGGCGATGGCAGCAGCAGCGGGCAAGCCTGCGAGCCGGCCGTGGCCACAAAGCCAATCGGTCGCGTTTGTCTTGGGAGAATTAATGACACTTTTTATTCATTTGATGGAGCTTGTATAAAAGCAGCACTGTGCCTCTATCCAGAGACATGAAGCCTGACAGAACCTTTTCCTTCCTTTTCCTTTCCTATTCCTAACCGGAGCAGCCTGGACAGCTTTAGATTCCATCATGTTTCCTTTTTTCTTTTTCTTTTTCTTTTTTAAATCGTCCACGCTCCCCGAACAGTCTTGCGTGTGTTTGTTTTTCGGGGTTTTTTGTTTTGCTTTGGGGAATCTGCAGCATTCTTGTTTAGAGAAACCAGCCCTGTGGCTGATAAAGCAGACATTGCCATGGGTTCAGAGCTTGCCGTAGAACTTTTTGTAACTGTTCCGTAATAGTCAGTTTAAAAAAAATGAAAGAATAAACATTGGGCCGCCCTGATGTGTATAATATTCCTCTTTGCACACATGCTTTGCGGTAGAACCTCGTTTTATTTTATTTGCATCTACACCCCCAGAGGAGAAAGGCCGGGGCGCCATATACATACAGGCTTTCGACAGGGAGATGCCAAAGTTTCCATTTCTCTCCTCCTCCTTTTCACCAGTAAATGGGGTTTATTGTTGCTAAGCGCAGAAATCTCACGATTTCAGAAGAGCAGGAAGAGGCCTGCCAGAGCGACGCTGGGAAGATGCATTCTTCCCTTTGGGGAACAACCACAAGTGTTTGTTGAATAAACGTTCCGAGCTATGGATGGGGACCTACACGAATGAAAGGAATGGCTCCTCCCCACAAACTTCCACCACACGATTCCAGTCGTGCAATTGTCCCTTCTCCGGGGCAGACCCCGACTGCCTTGGGTTTGTGTGTCTCCCCCCCTTAGAGGGGGAGCACTGGAAGTAGAGACTGGCATTTCCTTCCTTTGTGCCCCAATGCCTGGCACATAGTAGGTGTTGACTCAACAGATACCAAATGCAAATGTCCTCAAACCTTAGTTAATCATCTCATTTGGAAAGGAACATGTGTTGGAAAGACTTTCAAGAGTCTTTTCTGGATTTCCAAAGCCTGCTGACTTCAATTGACTTCCCACTCACTCCCAATGTGCGAGATGCTGAATGCTCCCAGTGATGGCTGTCCCTTCTGACTGGGCGTGCCCTCGGGATCACATGGAGCCAGGCTGTTCGTTCTTCCAGGCTCTCCCTGAGGCGGGGCTCCATTCCCATAGTCTGCTCTGGCTTCTTTTGGGGGGAATCACCGCCCTTTTCTTCTTAGGAGACCCTAGGGAAAATGGCTTGGTCAGGTACAGTGTCACAGTAGCTCCTTTGGGGTGTCTGGGTAATGGTTGGCCATTTACCGGTCACAGATAAAGCCTCAGGAGGGCCTCGACCATCCGGCCAACCCTTTACACAGAAGAGTAAACTGAGGGTCCGAGAGCTGAGGGTGGGGGGGACACGGCCAAGATCACGGGGAGGGCAGGGACAGTATGGGATTAGATAGCCTGCTGCCTCCATCTTCAGCTTTGTTCCCAGGAACCATGATTCGCCTCTTTGCTGTAATAAATTCTGTTGTATCTACATAAATCAGTCCCAAGCCCCTGCAGTTGAGGTGCCCTGCTAAGAGGAGCAGCTTTAGGAAGGAAGCTGGTTCCATGAGAATGGATTTGGAGGTTGGGGTAACCCCTGGAAGAGCAGGGGGACCCCCGGCTATAACCCTCCTTATTCTCCTGATCACTGCTAAGCTAAATCTGCGTCTTGCACTGGGTCTCTTGGGTCTCCCTGCTGGGGTCGCAGGGAGAGAAGGAGGGGAGGGATGGAAAGTGAGGGATGATGGGGAGCTGGAGCAAAGGTGGCCAGGGAGAGCTGAGGAACTGGACCCTCTTGTCAGTGGAAGGGTGAAGGTTCCCCCTCTCCCACTCTTCCTCTGGGATCCGGAGCCGGAACCACGTGGGCGCCAGTGCTCTGGGTGACATCCCGTAGACGAAGGTCAAAAGACCAAATGGCCCGAGTCCAGCGCCAGTCTCCGGGCAGCCAGGCTTTGTCTGGCCCCCTCCCCTCCGCTCCGGATTGATTCTGTCAGCCCCGAATCCATTAATCGGAAGCTGGGGAGCCGGTCCGAGGCTGGGGGAGCGGTCCGGGGCTGGGGTCCGAGGCTGGGAAGTGGGTCCGAGGCTGGGGAGCCGGTCCGAGGCTGGGGGAGCAGTTCGGGGCTGGGGTCCGAGGCTGAGAAGTGGGTCCAAGGCTGGGGGAGCGGTCCGAGGCTGGGAAGTGGGTCCGAGGCTGGGGGAGCGGTCCGAGGCTGGGGAGGGGGTCTGAGGCTTGGGGAGCAGGTGCGAGGCTGGGGGAGCGGATGCGAGGCTGGGGAGCGGGTGCGAGGCTGGGGAGGGGGTCTGAGGCTGGGGGAACGGTCCGAGGCTGGGGAGGGGGTCTGAGGCTGGGGGAGCGGGTGCGAGGCTGGGGAGCGGGTGCGAGGCTGGGGGAACAGTCCGAGGCTGGGGGAGCGGATGCGAGGCTGGGGAGCCGGTCCGAGGGGGTCTGAGGCTGGGGGAGCGGGTGCGAGGCTGGGGAGGGGGTCCGAGGCTAGGGAGCGGTCCGAGGGGGTCCGAGGCTGGGGGAGCGGGTGCGAGGCTGGGGAGCGGGTGCGAGGCTGGGGGAACAGTCCGAGGCTGGGGGAGCGGATGCGAGGCTGGGGAGCCGGTCCGAGGGGGTCTGAGGCTGGGGGAGCGGGTGCGAGGCTGGGGAGCGGATCCGAGGCTGGGGGAACGGTCTGAGGCTGGGGAGGGGGTCTGAGGCTGGGGGAGCGGGTGCGAGGCTGGGGAGCGGATCCGAGGCTGGGGGAACGGTCCGAGGCTGGGGGAGCGGGTGCGAGGCTGGGGAGCGGGTGCGAGGCTGGGGAGCGGGTGCGAGGCTGGGGAGCGGATCCGAGGCTGGAGAGCGGATCCGAGGCTAGGGAGCAGATCCGAGGCTAGGGAGCCGGTCCGAGGGGGTCTGAGGCTGGGGGAGCGGGTGCGAGGCTGGGGAGCGGATCCGAGGCTAGGGAGCGGATCCGAGGCTAGGGAGCAGATCCGAGGCTAGGGAGCCGGTCCGAGGGGGTCTGAGGCTGGGGGAGCGGGTGCGAGGCTGGGGAGTGGATCCGAGGGGGTCCAAGGCTGGGGGAGCAGGTGCGAGGCTGGGGGAGCGGTCCGAGGCTGGGGAGCGGGTGCGAGGCTGGGGAGCGGATCCGAGGCTGGAGAGCGGATCCGAGGCTAGGGAGCCAGTCCGAGGGGGTCTGAGGCTGGGGGAGCGGGTGCGAGGCTGGGGAGCGGATCCGAGGCTAGGGAGCGGATCCGAGGCTAGGGAGCCGGTCCGAGGGGGTCTGAGGCTGGGGGAGCGGGTGCGAGGCTGAGGAGCGGATCCGAGGCTGGGGGAGCGGTCCAAGGCTGGGGAGGGGGTCTGAGGCTGGGGGAGCGGGTGCGAGGCTGGGGAGCGGATCTGAGGGGGTCCAAGGCTGGGGGAGCGGGTCCGAAGTTGGGGGAGCGGGTGCGAGGCTGGGGAGTAGGTCCGAAGTTGGGGGACCGGGTCCCAGGCGGAGGGAGGGGGTCCGAGGCCGGGGGAGCGGGTCCAAGGCTGGGGGAGCAGGTCCGAGGCGCGCTCCCGGCATGGGGCCAGGACTGCCCGCGGCCTTGTGGGTGGGTGCGGGTGCGGGGATGCGCGCGCCGGGCATTTTTTTAACTTGGAATTTCCATGTTGCGGGAGGGAAGAGGCTGCTCTCCGATATAATGGAGCCATTAACATCTATTAATAATGCAGACGGGGTAAGGAGCCGGAGTTGGAGCTCCCGGGGGCCTCGGAAAGCAGATGTGCGCTGGATCTTAGCGGATTTGCGGCCGCTGGGGGCGAGGGGTCGCTGTGGTTCCCGCTTCTGCCTCCGCCGGAGCCGCTCCCGGAGCCCCTCGGTCTCCCCGGCTCGAGCCGCCCGCTGGGGGGGGGGGGCGGGGGGGCTCGGGGTGCCGGGCCTTTGTCAGGCAGGGTGTCGGGAGGAGGGCCCGGCCTCGGCGCCCCCGCCGCCCGGCTCGCTCTCAGCCTTCCCTCCCCAGAGGCGCTTCCCGGCGAGGGGCCGCCGGTGGGTCACGAGGGGCCGCGTCCTCCCTGCCGTTTCTGGAGCCCAGAGGTAAGCCTTCCGCCCGGGAGCGGCGTGACCGGGAGCACTTTTGTCTCGGCGCCGGATGGATTTTCTGTTGGCACGAGATCTGCCCGTGCCGGGAAGCGGGGGCAGTGGCTGAGGAGGCGGCTCGCTGCTGGGAACCCCCCACCCCCACCCCCTGCCCTGTTCCTCTCCCGGGACCGTCCTTCGCAGGCTGCGTCGGTCTCTCCGGGAGGCTGCTGGGGAGCGGGAGCCGCATCCATATTCATGTCTGACTCCGGGCTATCGGAGAGCTGCAGGCGGACTCATTCCCTCTTTATTTTGCCCAAAGTGGGGGCCCCTGGGGATTCTCTCCGGGGCCTGGGAGCCCGGCGAGCTGCTTTTCTAGGGACGACAGACAAAGGTGGTTTGTCTCCCTATCTCCCCCCCCCCCCTTTCTGTCTAGGAGCCGTGTACTTCCCTGGCTTGGGAGCCGCTAATTGAGGGCGGCGTTTTAGAAGGAATAGCTGCCTCGCCCCCTCCGTGCCCATCGCTTCCATATTTTAAAAAAATCACTTAACGGGGGAGGGGGGGGCGGACGTACCGGGTCCGCGGGCTGGTTCCGGAAGAGCCAGGCTCGGAGTCTGTGCTTGCGCTGGGCCGCGTAGACGGCGTTTCGGGGACTGGTGTGAAAGGCTCGCAGGATGGTCCCCATGAATGTGCATGCAAATCAGCGTTAGCTTTTCATTACAAAGGCTCTCGGCGTGCAGGGAGGCATTGATTCCACCGGGCTCCTTACCGGCCGTTCCTCCTCCCGCTCTGCCCGTCCTCTCCCCGCCGTCCCCGGCTCCGGCCCCGGCCCCGGCCCCGGTCCCGGGTTTTGTGTTTGAAATCGTCTCCTGAACCGCTTAGTCTGTGTTAGGACTCTGACAGGGCCAGACTCGCTGGGGTCTGTTCATCTAGAAATCCTAGCCAGAGGACTCGGCTTTGACATGGATCCCTGGCTAAAACTAGAAACATTTTTTTTTTATTTTTCTTTAGTGATAAAATGATCAACATTTTTTAAAAAATATTTTTCTTCAGTGACTATAAAATCACAATGAAATGGAACATTTTTTAAAAATCCCCACGGCCCAAACACGTTTTTGATTCAATGAACATTCCACAGAAACGCCCTTCTGTCTTCCGAGCTGGAGCGCTTGGGTCCCGATGCTCCCTGTTACTGTTGCCCCCTGGGACGGTTTTCTCACCAGAGACTCGGGGCCTCCTCGCTGACATCCCCGGCCCCGAACTACTTTTTGCTCCTCTCTGAGTTCTAGTTCTCCCAGCTTCCTTCAGGACCCAGCTAAAAGCCAGCCTTCTGCATGCGCCCTAACGCTAGGGCCTCGTCTCCTATTAATTACCCCGGTCTATCCCACTGCTCTCTTATTTGCACGCAGCTGTGTGCCCGGCCCCCTCCCTTAGACCGAACTCCCTGAGACGAGGGACTGTCTTTGGCCCTTCTTTGTACCCCGTGACTTAGCACGGCGCCTGGCGCAGAGCGGACGCTTACTGACTAGCTGACCCAGGAGAGCCCAGTCTCCGGCCATTGGTGAACATTCAGTGCGCTGTCCGGCGCTCTTTGGCAAGGAGACGTGGGGCGAGGGAAAGAAATTAATTAAAAAAAAAAAAAAAACCCTCCCTTACCATAGTCTCAGCAAAAAGATAAAATTCATGCAAGGAACCATTCCCGGCTAATGTATCTATTGACTTAGGGGAGGATACGTGGGACTAGCTGTTTCATGAATAACCTTTTCAGAAAATGCATCCGATCTTCAAGAACCCATTTACACGGGGGATCGCGGATCCATTGGCGCCTGTGTGCGTGAGTGTGTGTCCCCACCTGTGTTGTTTGCATAGCTTTATTTTAAATCTAGGTAGATATTGAAAATGCAGCTAACGCTCGAGCCGCTGCTGCTTCTCCTCCAGTTCTATAAGGAGAAGCAGCGGCCCTTGGCAGCTAGAACACTGACATATCTCTGGCCCCCTCCGAGAGAAAAAAAGATGGGAGGAAGAAGGGAAAACAAAAGTAAAGGTGTATTGACTTGAAGTGAACCGGTATCAGAAGAAAAGGAGAACCCCCTTTTGTAGGAACCTGATGTTTATTTTAAAGTGGCTACAGATATTGGAGGTGTCTGTAATACTGCTCCGTGTGTCTGTCTGTATATAGAGATGAACATTTTCTCAGTCATCGGCTTTTTGTACGTTGCGTGTCCCCTGGGAACACGTTTCTGCATCTGCTGCACACAATGGGTTATTGCTTGTCTTGGGAGGGGAGCAGCAGGCCGGCGATGGGAGATGGGGGGGGGGGGGGCGCGGATCGCGGAGCCGGAGGCAGGGAGAGAAGGGATGGGGGCGGGAGGACACCTGAGAGAGAGCTCTCCCCGCGTGTGTTGTAGCTTTGTCTGTGGACTCCCGTGTCGTGTGTGACACACAGAAGGAATTCATAATGACTTCGCGGAGCTGCAGAACACGCAGCTGAGGAAGCAGGACGCAGAGCGGCCTCTCGTCTTGGGTGGGGGGGAGAGACCTGTGTGGGAGCCTTGGCCGGCTTTCCGTCCCTGACTGGTGACGTCCAGGGCGAGACGGGGAGTCTGAGTCGTGGCTGGAAATGAAACTGTGTTAAACAGAGACAGCGGGAGGGAAGCCAGTCGGGATGAGGCGGGAGGTTGTTCCATTCTTAATGTCTGTACCAGGAAAAGAGCACAGGGTCTGGCACACAGTAGGAGCTGAGGACATAATTGTGATCATGGGATTTTTTTCAAAGGCTTGCTGTCTCTTCGGTAAAATCACGGCTAGGTCTCAGAGGACAGGGAGGGATGGAGCATCTCCCTGCGGCTCTCTCTGATGCAGTTTCACTTCACGAAAGATCCCCCCCCCCATATTTGCTAGACACGAACTAATGCCTTCAGCATCCGCAAGGCCCATCCCGTGGAAGGCCCTGTTCTGACGCTCCTCTCCGATATGGAGAGAATAGCAAGATGGACTCAATTCCATCGTTAGAAATGGCTGAGATGTCTTCTTGGTTGATTTCGATGCTCTTTTTTTCCCAACAGAATTTTGCCTTTTTTTATTGACTCACATTGGTGAAGGAAGACGCTTCCCAGCTGAGTTCTCTGTGGGCCTTTTCCCTCCATTCAGCACACGGGGACTAAGACCCCGGAAGCTTCCGGGAGCTCCTCTCCCTTGCTTTAGGAATTATTTAGGAACAGGCATTAGGAAAAGATAAGAAAGTAACCTTTAGAACTGGAAAAAGCAGAAAATAGCCTTTCTAGACTAAATCACTCTCGCCTGCTATAAAGGAGGAAATCCAGTCCTGAAAAGTGAAAATTACTGGGAAAAGGTCTCACGACACCATTAATAGGAGAGGAGCTGAGGTGGGAACCCAGATGTTTTACTATTAGCATGTTACTCTTTGGAAGATGGGAGATGGTCCAGTTCCTAGCTTCATGAAGCTTCCAGTCTAGGAGAGAGAGAAGCTGGGAACAGAAGTATATTTATCACAAATTTGAATTCAATGTAGAAAATGTTGTAGAATCAGAGAGTTGGAGCTGGAGGGAGGGAATCACTGGGTTGATCTGGTGTAATCCCTTCTTGGAGGGAATTTCAAATGAATTGCCTGAGGCCATCTGAGAAAGGAAAGGATTTCTTCTATCTGGGGCAATCAGGGAAGGCTTCATGGAGGAGGCAGTATCTAAAATGGGTCTCGAAGGGATTGGATCTCAGTGGGTGGACTGCCAAGGGAGCTCAGTCGTTCCTTGGGTTAACAGACACCCCGGAGTGCATGAAGGTGGGCCGAGAGCCAAGGAGCAGTGGGTGGTACAGTAGAGCTGAAATGTGGAGTGTGTGAAAATGGGATCTTGAATTTGGAAGGCGAATAAAGATCCATATGAAAAGTACTTCCTTCCTTGGAGAAGCCTATTGTGCCTGTTAGAAACACAGTCACACCACTGCTGATGAACACAAATGACACATCATCATTTACTAGCGTCTAGCCTGCTCAGGCCTCAGTTTCCTGATCTGTAAAATGGGTATGTCAGATTCAGAGATTTATGAGATCTCTTTCACTTCTAGACTTGTAGTCTTGTGTATGTCTGCCATGTTTGAATGCAGCCAAATAAGACAGAACTAACCATTTGGGCCAAACAATTGGCTTCTCCTTTGGGGCAGTAAGATCCAGGAAAGGTGGACACCTGAAGCTTTGGATAGAATGGGAAGATTTGCCTGGGCCATGGAGAAAAGCCCCCTCCTCTCTCTGAAGCCCTTTTAAAGTTTGCAAAGTGTTTTTCGAAAACCCATGATGCCTTAGGAGAGCATCAATGATCTCTGATCAATCAGATTATCTCTGATTTCAGAGAGGAGCAAAGTAAGGCTCTCTGAGTGAGGTTGTGAGTTGCTGTGACCACACACGGCTCGTGGGGGTCTCCGGTGACATTTAGGTCCGCGCAGCCTCTCTGTGCTCAAGGCAGCTCTGAGACTCAGAGTTCCAGAGAAGGAGCTGAGCTGCCTGGCTAGAAAGAGTGTTTGCATCCAGAAGACCCTTCTATCAAGGATAGCGCACGTGCAGCTCCTATTCCTATCACTTGGTTCCATTGTACCAAGATGCCTCTTTCTCTAGATTTGGTCTAAGCCGTTGTTTCATTCGTTCATTCATTTATGCATTCGTTCAACGTGATATGCATTATCACGTCTCTACAAAGCCCAAGGATACATTATTTATTGGTAGTAAGAGGCCATTTATTTAGGCATCCAAATTTCAAGTCTTATCAGTCTTATCAAGTCAGGTGACTCTCCCTGGCCACCCCCAGACTAACCAGCCAGGGACCCCCAGCTTTGAGCTCAAGTCAGGCCTTCCTTGTTCCACCATTTTGGGTTCCGTCACAGCGTTCTGCTGCTTGACGGCTGATGCTCCATTTTATAGGGTTCCATCATCAGTGAAATGTCATGGTCACACCCCTTGATGGTCCACGGGGAACCCCACCAACTCTTAGCCTCTTGGCTTCCATTATGGAGAGGTTCCTTAAAATTAGGAGGAACACCATTCACTTTGCTTTGTTAATGAAAAACAAGATTGAGCTCAGAAGTCCAGGTATTATTTAAGGATGAGCAGCGGTGTGTGATTTCTGTCAGCGATCACAAGAGCCGGCAGCAGGGCTGGGAAGTTTGCAGAGTACTTTGTGACCGTTATCTAATCTGAACTCCGTGACAGGCCTGGGAAGTGATTATCCTCGGCTGACAGGGGAGGACGCCGGGACTCGGGAAGTTTAAGAGGATGAGTCACCCTCCCCTCGCAGGTGACTGCGAACATGGCCCTTCCTGACACCCCCAGCCCAGCCTCTGACCAGATTCTACACAGAACGGGCCGTCAGGCTGCGGGAGAACTCGTGCAGCCGGCCTGGAGACCAGTGCGAGATGATGCGCCTCCGAAAGGCCCAGATTGTTTTTACGCAGAGCCTCGTGAAGGCAGGTTTGGGCTCCAAACACCAGACTGATATGGCTGGATTCCCGTACCAAACGGGAGTGTGTGAACCAGGTCAGGGAAGCCGAGGGGTTTCTTGTGTGTCTTACCAAGTAGAAGCGTATGTGGACTTGGACCCGAATTCTAGAGACCCACTTGGACAGAGCACAGAATGCTGGGGTTAGGGGCTTCCTGTTCCAGCCTCAAGATACTGACTAATTGTGTGACCCTGGACAAATCACTTAAACCCTGCCTCAGCTTCCTCATCTATAAAATGGGTATTATAATAATACTATATTTATCACACTAATTGTGTGATCCTGAACAAATCACTTAAACCCTGCCTCAGCTTCCTCATCTATAAAATGGGTATTATAATAATACTATATTTATCACACTAATTGTGTGATCCTGAACAAACCACTAAAACCCTGCCTCAGCTTCCTCATCTATAAAATGGGTATTATAATACTACTATATTTATATATTTATCATATTGATTGTGTGATCCTGAACAAACCACTTAAACCCTGCCTCAGTTTCCTCATCTATAAAATGGGTATTATAATAATACTATGTTTATTATTTATATATTTATCACACTGATTGTGTGATCCTGAACAAACCACTTAAACCCTGCCTCAGTTTCCTCATCTATAAAATGGGTATTATAATATTGCTATATTATTTGTATATTTATCACACTGATTGTGTGATCCTGAACAAATCACTTAAACCTTACTTCAGTTTCCTCATCAATAAAATGAGTATTATAATAATTTTTATTTATTGATATTTATAAATTATTTGTATATTTATTAGACATTATACATATAATGTTTAATACATATGTATACTATATATATATATATATATATATATATATATATATATATGAGGATATATATTATATATATATTATATATAATAGGATTTACCTTCCAGGGTTGTTGTGAGGATCAAATGAGATAATATTTGTAAAAAGCACATAGTATCGCTCTGTAACTGTTAGCTATTCTATATTTATTATATGTTATATTGCGTATTTATTATTATTATTATTAGCCGTGTCCTCGTGGTCAGTGGCTCTCTGTGCCTTCATTTCGTGACTTGTGAAATGGGGGAATCCTCCTCCTGCCTACCTCACAGGCTCGCAGGAAAGGAAAAGCCTACATTTTTATGGAAATGTGATCGGTCATTATCATTGACACTAATAAAAATAGCAATTAGCTGCTGAGCATGCTGGGGTTGTTTGTTGCTTTTTGAGCCAGGAGATTTTTACAAACTGATGCAGGCGGAAGCGAGCAGAGCCGGGAGGACGGTCTCCCCGGGGACTGCAGGGACAGATCGGCCCAGCTTGGAGTCATTTTCATGGCTGATCGTGACCCCGCACAACCAAGGATGGAATCATTCCCCTTCTCAGGAAAGTGGGGAAACTAGCGTTGGGGAAAGCAATTTCTTTGGTCTGATGTGCTCAGTGTTGGGAGAGGAAGGAGAAAGTCAATGAGTGGTTGTTGTAGGGATGATTCTATTGAGAAATGGACGCAGGGGGAAAATGAAAGGCATTAATGAGACTTTTTATGGAAAAATCTCTCGACTTTGAAACTTGAAGGGTCACAGGGCAGAGGAGGATGTATGAGGATGCTCGGCTCATCTACAAAAGTTATATCTTTAAAAAGACTTTTTAAATGTTTTTAAAACGTGAATGCTTTTAAATGTTGAATGTTTTAAAAACACTCTTTTTAAATGTTTTAAAAACATGTGAATGTTTTTAAATGTTGAATGTTTTAAAAACACTCTTTTTACATGTTTTTAAAACATGTGAATATTTTCAAATGTTTAATGTTTTAAAAACATTTCTGCAATTAGCCAATCACCGAGGCTTTATTAGGTAAGTCGTCTGTATTGGGCATGTGCTAGGAGCTGGGAATCCCAAGATAAAACAGTGGTCCCTGCCTTCATGGATCCTACTTCCTCTCGAGGGGCAAACAGGGACTGTGCAGGTTCTGTGCTAAGCGTGGGGTGAAATGCCAAGTCCAGATAAAACACCGTCGTCCACATCGGTGAATTTACAGCCTAGTTTTTTAAAAAGTAATAGTGATCAAGAGAGCTTGACTTGTGTCCAATATGGCATGTGAGGGCAGGAACGGGAGTCGGGTAATTAAGAGAGATTCTCATCAAAAAAGATGGAAGGCGCCAGCAGATTGCTCTGGTGAGGGAGTCGTCAGGGACTTTGAGGTTCCCAGAGGGGATGTTTGTTTGGGCTTTTTAATTTGGGGTTTAGAAGGGCAGGCTGGCTTGTTGTTCCCCCCAGAGACTCGGCTACAGGGGGGATTGGAAATTGGGGGCCTGAGTTCAGGTTCCAGCCTGTTTGAATTCCAGCTGTTCTGTTTGTGCCCCGCCTGACCTGGGCAGTTTCCTCAGCTGTAAATTGGGGGTGAAGGGGAGGTGGAGGAGAACTTCCTTCAGGCTCTAACAGCTATTGGGTTAACTGTTGTGGAATGGGGAAAAACCCCAAAAGGACAGCCAGCCAATGGTGATGAGATTCATCGCCTGGGGTACCTATTCAGACTGGGGGTGTGGGGAGGCCAAGTGGGGGTAGTCCTAGGGGAGCAGCACCCCAGCTGGAAGTCAGAAAGGAAATACTTCGTCCCACCCACCACCAAGGAAGAGATCCCTGCGATGATTACCAAAAAGCATCTGGCTGCCTACTTGTGGCTTGTGGTCTAAAATAAGAATCAGGGTAAGCATTCTGTGCTCCCTGGGCGTCCGTGTTCCCTGGGCGTCCGTGCTCCCTGGGTATCTGTGCTCCTTAGTGTCCGTGCTCCCTGGGTGTCTGTGCTCCTTAGCGTCCGTGCTCCCTGGGTGTCTGTGCTCCTTAGCTCCGTGCTCCCTGGACATCCATGCTCCCTGGGTATCTGTGCTCCTTAGCGTCCGTGCTCCCTGGATGTCTGTGCTCCTTAGCGTCCGTGCTCGGCAGTCTGGGTGGGTTAGGATTATTCGGGGGGAACCTTATTAAGGAGCCTGCCTGGCTACCGGGTAGCTGGCGAGAAGCTTGGCTTAGAGGCACAGGAAACTTGATCGTAGTTGTTCCCGAAGGACTGACACCCGGAGTGTCTGGAATTGGAAGCCTTTAGAGGCAGGGGTCACAGGACCTAGAGCTGGAAGAGATCTTATGGGGCCTGACCCTTCCACGCCCTCCCCCTCACCCCTCATTTGGCAGATGAGGAAACTAAGACCTGTAGAGCCCGAGTTTCAGACACTCAGCTCGGAGAGAATCAAACCCGACCCAAAGAGCATGTCTGCTCTTCATGACAACTGCAAGGCTGCCCCGTGAATGGCCGGGCCCAGAAATCTCAGGACCACATAGACAGCTCACAGCCCAAACCAGCTGTGCATCGAAAAAGAAGCAACCTGAAACAGCCGAGTTCTTCCTGCCTTTTTTAAAAATATATTTTATCGATGGTTTTTCCTGCTTTATCTCAATCATTCCATCACCGCCACCCCCACATGAAACACTCTCGTGATAAAGAAAAACAATTGTACAAAAACATATGTTCCAGAGTCTCCGTCTTGACAACGTATACAATATTTTGTCCTGGTAGTTTTCCCCCTTCTCTGCTGTGGAGGAGGAGGGGCGGTTCATTATCTTGTCTCCTTGTCTTTTTCGTTACTTTTTTTGGAATGGAGATGGATCTGGGAGAATAGCATTCCATTTTAAAGAGGATTTCTAGTGAATCCCAAACTCCTTTGTGAGTTAAAATCTAGAAGAGGCCTCCATTTTCTTTTTCTCCTGCTCGTGGTTCCCCAAACAATCCTGACTACACTAAACAAAGGAATAGGGCATGATGCAGATTGGATTTTAGAATCGGGGGCCGTGGGTTTGAATCTGAATTTTAGCTATCATCTCATTCTCAATTTGCTCATCTCTAAAATGGGCATTGGTCCCTTCCATCTCTAACTGTACGACCCCCTACAAAAAATAGCCCTATGATAGGGAGGCCGGGGCCCATTCCTGTTTCTCCTCCTCCCCTTGCTTAAAGTCCTAAATGAGATTTGTGCCTGTTTTTCCAAGTTTCCTCCTCACGATATTCTTATTTTTTGTGTCCTCTGTGGGAATGGCTGATCTCAGGGGTGAGCCAGCCAGGTTTCCCTGACTCATGCTGCAGTCTCAGGCCCTAGGGAGAGATGACCCCGACTTCACGTCCTACCCCGGTCCTCACTTGGGGCCTGCAGGGAGAGGGACGTCGCTGAGTAAGCCACAGCCACGCTTCCTGAGTCACGGTGCAAGGGGAGGGCGTGGGGCTGGCATTCTGACCGGGAGGAGAGCTGGGTTCTGACCGGGAAGGAGAGCTGGGTTCGTTACTCCACACCCCCGTGACCCTCTCATTTCCTCCAGTGTTAATCACTAATTGTGATTTGTAGAGAAAACCTGACTTATTTGTGAAATGCAGAGAATAAGGATAAAAGGGGGGCACGCCCCGATGAGATACATTTGGGGAGCTGGAAGGCTTGCCAAGAGAATGTGCTCAGGTGAATATTAGCTCTCAGGTACCTTCGAGGGCCCGTTCTCCACGGGGCCTCGCTCCTGACCTTTGACAGCAGCCTCTGACTTGGGAAGGGCAGCCCCGGGGGGCCGGCAGGGCCCGGAGGGGTTCCCTTCCGCGTGGACGCCCCAGACTCCGAAGTGACGGCTCACGCGTCCGCTGTCAGGCCGGGCAGCATCCTGACACCCTGATGAATCAGAGCTTTAGAAAGCATGTTTGGTGCAGCTTTCGATTAGGTGTGTTAATGGAATTTACAAAATGGAGAAACAAACCCTTCCCCGGGAATATGGATTTTTTAGAGTCTCTCTTCTCGAGCGTGTGTCTTGCTGGGAGTAATGTAGGACCTTGGACTAGCAGACGGTTTAAGACAAGAGGAGAGAAAGAAAAACATCGCAAAGGTTAACAGCTTGGTT
Source organism: Antechinus flavipes (assembly GCF_016432865.1). Taxonomy (NCBI): domain Eukaryota; kingdom Metazoa; phylum Chordata; class Mammalia; order Dasyuromorphia; family Dasyuridae; genus Antechinus; species Antechinus flavipes. Next base: position 20,119,749 of record NC_067402.1, read on the forward strand.
CGGTGAAATTTCATCTTCCGACGTCTGAGCTCATCCCTCCTTTGGCTCAGGAACAAATGGGATGAAGGGTTTTTCGTGTCCCATTTTCCTTCTCCCTTCAAACCTACGTTGCATGTCCCGAGTTTCTTATGAATCCGTTCTTCGTTAAGAACTCATAATCAGTGTTCTCATTAGGGGACTAACCGTCGTCAAGAAAAACCGTTTTTTGCCTGGCTCGGAGTAAGGGAATAGCAGTTTCCTAACCTGGGGTTAAGGTGAAGAGGATCGGGGAGTCTCAGCTGTGCAAAGGGACTCGGGCCTTTGGTCCAACTCACGGCTGAAGGAGATGCCCTTCGGGATTATGTTGGCCAGGAAGTCATCCGGTCTGTGCTTGGTCACCTCCCACGTCAGAGGGCCCGGGCTACCTCAGCCCTCGCTGTTACCTCTTTGAGGCGAGTTCTCTTCCAGACTTGAAGGTCCCTATCGTCTCCTCCTGGGGTCTTCTCCAGGCTAAATCTCCATGTTCTTTATCCCATCCCCACAGGAGAAGAACTTCGGGCCCCTCGCCACGCCGGTCGCCACGCCGGTCGCCACGCCGGTCTCGCTCTTGATTTTTATCCCGTTTGCCATTTTGTTTCCCAGAATGTGGCGGGGAGGAGGATCGCCTTCTCTTTCTGGGTCACTGGGCCCGTCTTAGTGAACCCTAAAATAGGTTCGTTTTTTGGTGAAATAGGTTCATTTTCTGGAAACCCCCGGGTCTTTGTCAGGTACAGGCGGCCGCTCTTCCGCCCTGCACGTGCAAGGTTGGTTATTGGAACCTTTGCGCACTTTCCATTTATGTCTCAGTGGCGTCATTCCGGGGACCAACTGCGGGGACCCTTCACGGCCTTAACTCGGTGTGCAAATATCACCCGCTCCTTGGGACAGCTAGTTTGGATTTAATGAGGCTTCGTACCAAAGAGGCCCCGGTTCCCGTCCCCAAAGCGTTCTGCGTCTATTTTAAACATTCAGCGTGGCTGCTGCCGTAGCCCCGCCTTGCAAGGGCCATTCCCACAGTGCCCTGCCTTTCACTTCCGCCTCTTTGGCCTTTCACGGCCGCCTCCCACGTGAAGCCTTCCTTGATTTTTCCCAACACTCGGGCCTCTTCCTCCATCACAGAGACTCCCAAGGCTGAAGCTCCTGGGGCACTCGTTGTCCCCTTCCGGGGAGTATTTTCTGTTTGTCGGAGGACCCAGTGCGGTGCTTGGCCCCGAGGAGGAGCTTCCCTCGGCCTGGTGCTCCCCTTTTTCGGTTTAACAGGCGGCCCATCTCCCACTTTGGACTCCCCCGGCCTAACGAGGTGTTTGTGTGGCTGTGGATGCCCCAGGATACCTCTCCTCGGCGTCCCTCCTGCGGGCCCTGAATCTGGGGCTGGGGCCCACGTGCCAGGACCCTGGCTGCCGCTCTCCGGGGAGGCCCCCCTGCCCCCGCTCTTCCCTGAGGGGACGGAGCCCCAGGACCGTTGCTGCCCCGTGGGGATGTGGGGGAGGCGGCAGCCTCTGGGCCTGTCCTTGTCGCTTTTCCTTCCCGAGGCTTCTCTGTCTCGAGCTCAGCACTAGCTCAGAGAGTGACTCCGAGCAGGCCCTGGCTCCTTCCCAGCGCAGAACCCAGGCCAGTTGGAGAATCTGTTCTCTGCAGGTCTCAGCAAGAAATGATGGTGGACGCCCGTCGTTCATCACGCTGGCTCGTTGCCCAGGGTCCCACAGCCGGGAAGTGTGAAGTGTCTGGGAGGGACCCTCCTGACCTGGGGCTCCGCCCACCGTTTCTGCCATTCTTCCCAGCCCCATTGCTTCGCCAGGCTGTCAGGAGACCGTGACCTCGGCCTTGCGTCTGAGTGTTTCCTAGGAAGATGATTACTCTGAGGGTCGGAGAGGCAAAGGTCAGAATGCAGAGGATAGGGAGCCCCAGACACCGGCTGTGGGCTCCAGGCAAATTGCTTCACTTTAAGGGGGGGGGGTATGGGCCGCCCCCTCCCAGGGCTGTTCGGGGCATTGTGCCCGTCACCAGCAGGGCTGCTCTACGCTGAGGAGGACTCAGCCAGACCCACCTACGAAAGCTCTAGCCTAGCCTGGCCCACATAGGCTGAATCGCAATTATCGCCCACATGAACCCCACCATAACCCTCCTTAACCTTAGATCTGCATCATAGCCCCCATGACCACATGTCTGACCCCACTGAGGACGGCGGTTATCGCTCATCATGGTCTGAGCCTCCAGGGGAGACCGAGGCGGGGGTTAAGTGCGAGTGGGAGGAGAGTGAGGGGCTGCGGGCGAGTGAGAAGGGGCCCGGCTCCCCGGCGGGAAAGACTAGGCGGCAGCAGGCGTTCCTCGTGGGAATCTGCCTCAGTTTCCATTTCTAACATCTACAGGCTGTGGGACCATAGCAGGTCACTTGCTCTCTCTAAGTGGGGTGGCGGGATTACTCTGCAGAAGTCACCGGCGGTTACCTTCGGGGGGGGGAGAAGGGGAAGGGGAGGATGCCCCCCCAGCCGCGGTTCCTGAGGGGGTCGGCATCGGGGCTGCCTCTGTGGGACGGGCCCTGCCTCCGGCTGTGGCGGCCTCGGGGCCCCCGGGAGAATGCGGCCGGCCCGGTTCTGCTCGTTCCGGGTTTTGTTCCTGGTTACACGTTTCCCCCAAACGGAAACTAGGGCAGAGCCCGGCGTCCTTAGGGCGCTGGATAAACCAGTTACTCTTAGCCTTGTATCCGAAATATCAGATGGCCATCGTTAGGCCCTTTGCCCAAGTGTAAGGGAAAATGCAGAGTCATGTCCAAACCCCCAGCGGCCCCGGGGTCGCTTTCGGGATCCTGCCCGGAGAGCGAGGCGGGGACAGGCGGACACTCCTCCTGTGGGGACAGGCGGACACTTCCCCCGCGGGGACAGACGGACACTTCCCCCGTGGGGACAGACGGACACTTCCCCCGCGGGGACAGACGGACACTTCCCCCGTGGGGACAGGCGGACACTTCCCCCATGGGGACAGACGGACACTCCTCCTGTGGGGACAGACGGACACTCCTCCTGTGGGGACAGACGGACACTCCTCCTGTGGGGATAGACGGACACTTCCCCCGCGGGGACAGGCGGACACTTCCCCCGCGGGGACAGGCGGACACTTCCCCCGTGGGGACAGACGGACACTTCCCCCATGGGGACAGACGGACACTTCCCCCGCGGGGACAGACGGACACTTCCCCCGTGGGGACAGACGGACACTTCCCCTGTGGGGACAGACGGACACTTCCCCCGTGGGGACAGACGGACACTTCCCCCGCGGGGACAGACGGACACTTCCCCCGGGGACAGACGGACACTTCCCCCGTGGGGACAGACGGACACCCCCCACAGCGCCAGGCCCCGCTCCCTCAGGCCCTGACCCCGCCTCTCCTCTGGACATCCTTGAGGTTAAGCCGGTAGAACCGGATGTGTCTGGTTTGGGGAAGGGAGGGGAGAGGTGGAGACTGCAGAAAGGGGGAGCTGGGGATCAGTGATCTCCCACCAGGACTGCGCTTCCTTGTATACCCAGCGAAGGGAAAAGTGAACCTGGGGAAAGGTGGCCGGGCCATGTGGCTTCCCCTCCCCTGAACCAGGGGGGCTGTAAGGGCCTTGTGGGGGCCCCCGCCCCAGCCCCTTTGTGCATTTAAAGGGGCCAGCACGTCCCTGCGGGGAGGGGGCACCTGGCTCTCCCCGAGAAAAGTCTGGAACCAGACCTGGGCCCCAAACATGTCCGGGGGGGGGGGAATGGAGCTGAGCATGGGAGAGAAGGGAAGGGAACGGGGCGCCGGGTGTGGAAGCCTTTCTCAGAACCTGGAAGCCGTAGGAGGCCTGGGGCTGGAAGGAGCCTTTTTAAAGGTGGTTGTGACCTGCTTGGGGAGCAGCCTCTGAGAAAACTCTCCAGGAAAGGGGCCCGGCCTGAGTCTGCATTTGGACCCAGGTCAGGGCGACCTTTGTGCCCTGTTTGATGCAGATAATGGAAGGTTGTTCACGTTTAGTAAGTGGCTTTTACGTTCTCAGCCTGTGGATGAGACTCCTTGACGAGAGGCAGCCTTTAGAGTCGCACCCTGTTTTTGGAAGAAAGCGTCGCCTTGGGCTCTGTCCTTTTCTGATGTGACGATGTGGTCCCCGCAGAGAATCGGGGAGAGCTTGCTCATCGCCCCCTTCCCCAGGTGCCCCGACTCTGCAGGGAGATCATTCTCCCCAGACGTGGGGCGCGTCTCCCCCGGACGGCCTTTGCAGGGCTGTGGTGGGCACTGATGGAGCCCCGGACCCCGGGCGGAGGCAGAGGGGCTCCCTCTGGCCCCTTCCCCTTCCTGCGTGTCCCCTCCCACCCAGACTTCCCCAGAAGGTCTGGGCCAGCCCCCCTCCCCCCGGAGGCTCTGCGCCCCCATCCGGGAGACAATGATCAGGGCCAGGCCCCCCCGCCTCGGGACCGAGGAGGAGACAGGTTGTTAGAGGCCGCGTGTCCGGCCCTGTGCTCCTGCCCGTGCTCCCCGCCTGTCCTGGGTGTGAGGGGCCGGGCCTGCGCCCCCCGGGACCGAGGAGGAGACAGGTTGTTAGAGGCCGCGTGTCCGGCCCTGTGCTCCTGCCCGTGCTCCCCGCCTGTCCTGGGTGTGAGGGGCCGGGCCTGCGCCCCCCGGGACCGAGGAGGAGACAGGTTGTTAGAGGCCGCGTGTCCGGCCCTGTGCTCCTGCCCGTGCTCCCCGCCTGTCCTGGGTGAGGGCCCTCCCCCCCGCGGGCCTGTTTCTGCCTCTCCCTGTTCTGGGAGGCCGGGCTGCTCGTCCCCTCGTCCCCCACAGGGCTTCACGGATGAGTCTGTGTCCCAGTCCGGGCTGCCCTTGGCTGCTGGGCAGGGAGACCCGGCGTTTGCTGGGCTGAGCCCCTTCCTGGGCTTTGGGACCCGCTCGTTAGGAGGGCTTCCGTCTCCCAAGGCTTGGGCGGGACATTGGGGAATGAGGGCCCGGGAGGGAAGCCCCAAAGGCTTCCAGCTCCAACGTCCTCCGAGCCTCGGGTGGTCCCCGGGTCCAACTTTGTCCACATCTGGGCTTGTTGCTGGGGCGAGATCGAGTCAGAGCTGTTGGCAACGTCGTGGTCCTTCTCTTGGTCCAGGCTCTTCTTTTCCTTTTCTGAGACAATCAGGGTAAGGGACAGCCCGGGTCACACAGCCAGAAAGCGTCTGAGGCTGGATTCGCACTCAGGCCCTCCTGGGGCTCTAACGCCACCGAGCTGCGCCAGGCTTTTATTTGGAGCCTTTAATGGAGGAAGGTCCGGGACTGCCCGCGACGCCCGTCTCACAGCCTGGGGGGGACCCGGCCGCCACTTTCCGGGCTCTCCTTTCCGGGCTTGCCTCCGCTGGCGCCGCGGCCCCCAGCTCGGGGCCTCCCTCGGCCGGGACAGGGCCTCGGGACTGGGGCAGCCGCCCCTGTGAGTCTCCCCTGCTTCCTCTCTCCCTGCTCTGCCTGGGCTCACGGATTCCTGAAGCCCTAAGAGATCCTGCCACTCCCCCCTTGGGAAGCCCTGAGAGCTCCAGTCCCGTCTCCTCCTCCCTCTGCAGCCTCATGTGACGCCCTTCCAGGCACTCCCCTGTCAGGGGGGACGCGGCCCAGGAAGTTCCCCGCCTGGGCCCCCCGGCAGCGGGATCTCCCTCCCTCCTCCTCCTCAGCCCCAGAGTCCCCAGTGCCTTCAAAGGACACTCAGGGGCTTCTTCCCCCGGTCTTTGCTGATCCCTCCTGCTGCCGAATGATACCGCGTTTCTCTCCTGTAGTTGAGGAACTGATCTGTAGATTCCCCCAAGGAGCACAACTCGGAGGGCGAGGAGGGCTTCCTCTTGGTCCCGCTGTCCCCAGTGCCTAGAACAGTGCCCGGCGCACAGTAGGCCCTTCATCGTCGCTGACTGCCTCTTTGGAGCAAAACGCAGGGATTCTCTGCTGCTCAGATGCAGTGACCAGAGACTGGCTGGGACAGGGCCCGCAGCCCCCCGGGACCCCGGACGCGCACTCTCTCTCGTTCAGTCCCGGCCGACAGCGGTTCAGAGCCCTCCGCCGTAACCGCGCCGATAACTGCCAGCATGGTTTTGACGGCCTCAGCCCGGATTTTGGAAAACAAGAAGTTTAGGTTTGTTGCTTTCGGTCGTGTTCCGGACAAGCCGTCTGCAAGGAGAGGATGGTATTGCGTGTTCTCTGGCTCGCTGGGCCCCTTCCCGCGGCTCTCCCAGCGCGCCTGCCCCAAACGGCCCCGAATAGGATTCTGTGCCCACGTGTGATGTGCCGGAAGGAGGCTGGCGGAGAACCCTTGGCCCCAGGAGCCCCCGGGTTATTGGGGGGCCCCGTTACACGGGATGCAGATGGAGCGTGACAGCGGAAATTGGGGGTTCTGAGACAATCCGAGAGAGGGACTTGTCAAGGGGACTCGGGTCTGAAGTCTGGGGCAGCGCCCATGGAAACGAAGACGACGGCGCTGGGGGGACGTGAGTGCTCTTATTTCCCGGCCTGGATCATTTACCCCGCGGGCATTGGGAAACGAAGGATGTGCCGATTTAAGAGCGAGTGTCCAAGCACAGGGGCTCCCGCCGCGCCTTCCCTCCTCGTGGGCTCCTCTCCGCCCCATGTCCAATGACTGGGACACTTGACTTTCGGTCAGTTTCTCCCTCAGGAGCTCCCAGGTTAAGGGAACTTGCTCCCACCCAGAGGGCGCCGGCGGCAAAAGCCAGGCGGTCCCTCTTTGGCAGCGTGGAGAAGGGGGGACGCAGGCGGAACGGGGTGGTCCAAGGCCGCTGTAACCCCAAGAGAATGGGGAGAGTCTGTGACTGGTGCCCTCGGGTCGGCGTCTCCGGGGAAAGTGCCAGGGGCCGTTATAGAGACATAAAGTCCGGCCGGAGGGACCCAGAGACAGACGTGGTAGCAGGTCCATGAGGATCCAGAAAAACGCGGGAGGTTCTGTATCAGCAAACGCAGGACGAAGGGAAAGCCCCAAGAGAGCGACAGACGCAGCAACGGGTACAAACGGCGCAAGCAACCAGCGGATCCGGTGCCCGGGCCCAGCTCCGGGAACACCAGGGGAAACGCCGGCCTCGCCCTCTCGGAGCCACCACGGCCTCCTCGTTCTTGCTTGGCCAGAAGCTCGCTCTGGGCTAAAGGGAGAGGGAGGGGGTCCAGGGGAATAGCGGGGAACAACTCCGGTGTCAAAACAAAGGGCATCAGTAACACTCTGGAAAATAAGAAGACGGAGGCCATGAATTGTACACCTGGCGGGGACTCGCCGCGTTCCATCTTGCCAAGCTCCTGCGCAGGCTGCGCCGGGATCGGGGGGTGGGCGGCGGACGGTGCATCCGGCGAACAAAGAGCCCACGTTTTGCTTTTATCGGAGGGAGCCCGAGCTGCCCCACAAAGACGGTGCCAGGGCCTGAGGCTGCCCGGGAGGGAGGGAGAATGGGGAACGGAGGTTCCCAGAGGCTCCCAAGGCCCACGATGGGAAGCCCGAGGGCCGGAGCTGGGCCATTCGGTTCTTCCGCCGGCCGGACGCTGCGCTGGACGGGGCTGATTTACCGGCCAGGCCGGCGACCGTTATGTGGTCCTCGTTGTCATTCGTGCGGTTACTCCTTGGGCTGGGAAAGGCCGCACCACCAACCGAGCAGTGACCAAGGGCCCATTGAGCCCCCTTAGGACGCCCGCCCTGTGCAAGGCGCGCTCGGCTCTGCCGGGCAGAAAGACAAACCGGAGCCGGCGCTCAAGGCGGCCTTTGTTCGGCCCAGTCACGGAGGCCTGAAGGCTTACAAAGGGGCTTGGCCCCCCGCCCCCACCCGGACAGGGCCGTCCCCGAAGGAGACAGTGGCCAGTGAGGCGGCAGCAATAGGCCTTTATCCCCATGTGCCGAGACCGGAAGGGGAAGGCACGAGGCCTAAGGAGACCCCGCCCCGGGCCGAGGGGGCCAGAGACAGGGAGAGAGACTTCTAGCCGTGGGCACCGAACTCTGACCTTACAGATGAAAAGACCGAGGCTGTGAAGGGGCTGCCCCCAGGACCTGATGCACAGGCCGCCCCCCAGGAAGCTGCTGGGATTGGCTGGGAACGCCGCCCGGTGTGAGCCGGGGCCCAGTTCGTAGGGCCTGGAGGGTCCTCGCACCCGCTTCTGTACAGACAGCCCCACCTTGCCAGTCTTGCTGTGTGCCCTGGGGGGCCTCTCCGGGCGACACTTTTATAAACTGACCGCCCATGTGATAGCATGGATGTTTTTGTGAAGCCCCCGAGCCTCCTGGGGGCCGCAGGCTGGGGGAGATGGGGAGGGAGGCCCGTCCTTATGGGGGCCGAGAAGCCTTTATTGAGAGCCCAGGCCCCGCGCTAAGTGCTGGGGATGCAGATAAAAGCCAAAAGAAAGATGGCGCTTACACTCTAATGGAAGGGGAGCTGGGGGAGGCGAGGAAGGGGAGGAACTTCCAGACTGTCCCGGAGCACCGGCCACGGGTCTGATGGGAAGGGCACAGGCTGTGGTTTACAGGACCCGGGTTCCGGGTGCTCCTCGTGGCAGGAAACTCACTGGGGTTGCCTGGAAACGGAGCAGGACTGGCTCTCCAGGGAGTGAGATCCCCGTCCCGGGAAGTATTAGCAAAAGGGCCGAGGGGTGGGCAGCGAGTGGTCATTGTCAGGAGGGCTGGGAAATGGGGCCTTGCCCTGGGGTGAGAGCTGCCTTGGAAGTAGAAGAGTCTGGGATTTTGTGACTTTACATGCGCCTCCCACCCCATCACGGCGGCCGCTGCAGTGCTTTCTGTCTTCCCTGTGCTTGGCTCAGGGCGCTTCCCGTAGTAAACATTCACCAGCCAAACACTGACTAAATCAGGTAGAAGGGGCTGCGGAGCCCCGAGAGGCGCTGGCCCAGAGGCCCCCATCCCCTTCCGACACTGCCCGTGGGCCTGGGACAAGCCCCTTCCTTTATCCCAGGCTTAGTTTCCCCATCTGCAAAATGGGGCTATCTCCAGCACCCCCAAGGTCTTCATGGGGATCAGATGAGAGAATGTACTTTCAAACCTTGAAGCCTGCTGACTGTAGCAGCCGTCAGTGCTTCCCTCATCCCCCGGGAAAGCAGCGTCTCTCAGCTCCACTCGCCCACACTTCCAGGAGCCCACAGAGGGGGCTTCTCTCCCTCAGCCCCTTCCCCATGAGCCAGGACCCCTTAACCCGGCAGATCTGGAGGCTCCAAGCAGACCCTGAGCCCCCTCTCTTGTCCATTCTCTCCTGAAATGATCCTTTGAGAAAGGGGATTGAATCCAACCCCATGGCCGTCGTTTGGGGTCCTTCCTGCCGGGCCCCTGGTGTCAGCTCCCTGACCGGCTGAGTGACCACGGATTAGCTCCCCAGCTCCCTGACAGCCGGAGGTCCCGGGGAGGAGTCGGCCTGCGGCTTCAGGCGGCCGCAGGTTACGTGGAGGGAAAAGCCCCGTCCCGAGGCAAAGCTCCCCAGTCTCCGCCTGTTTCGTGCAAGTGAAAATCCCAAAGTCTCTGGCAGGGCCCGAATCGGGGACGGAGCAGCCCAGACTCAGCCATGACGGCCCAGCTCGTGAGAGTCACTCGAAAGAAGTGGCCATTAGCCGGGCTTGAGGGCTGTTATTAGGGACTGAACCGATGGGCAGGCGGATTTTAAGAGACGCTTCTGTCAGGCGATCTCAGAGCAGTTCAGAGCCCCTTCTCCAAGCCGGAGGGGCCTCTCTGCAGGCGGCTGGTCCCCGGGGAGGACCCCGAGGTCTGCCCAAGGTCACCTGGTGCCGAGGGCCACCTCGAGCAGCTGGAGCTGCTGTGGGGCCGTGACTGGGCCGGGGGGCTGCTGGATCAGGAGCCCAGCTAACCCTGTTTCTCCCACTGACAGCCCAGGAGGCCTGACCCGCTCCATTTCAGGCCCGCTGATTGGTGCCCCTCAGGCCCCCCGGGCCTTTGTGCGCCGGGCGCTTCCCGAATTGGAGGCAGCTGGGGCAAGTAGCTAGAGCCCTGAGCCCAGAAGACCAGAGTTTGTGTGACCCTGGGCACTTACACTCTGTCTAGCTGTTTCCCATAAAATAATCATCCCAATGGCCCCTGTTTCCCACACTGGGAGCTTCAAAGGAGATATTTGTAAGGCGCTGGTACAGAGCCCGGCACACAGTAGGTATTTAATAAATGCTTGTTCCCTTCCCCTTGGGAGTGACCCACTAGTCTCATCTTCCACAGGAGCAGCCAGTCTCCTTCATCCATCCCTCTTTTAAACCCAATCAGATGAAAGTTGCCAAGGCAATGTTTATAAAGGGAGGAATTTCTAGGCTTGGAGTAGAGAAGATCTGGATTCAAATCCCATTTCTCACAGTTAACAAGCTCTATGTCTGCCCAGCGCTTAGTAGGTCATCAGTCAGTATATCTTTAGGAAGTCCTAGCTGAGTCGCACTCTGCAGGAGTGGAGAGAACCCCTATCCCGGGAGCTCGACTTGCCCACCATGAAGAAATTGCGGCTCCTTGGAGCTCCCCAAGTGGGAGGAGTGGCCTCCGGGGCACAAAGAGCCTCTTCCCCTGCTTCTTACGCATCTCGGTTCCGGGCTTGGTGGGTGGCCGCTCTCCATCCTCCCCGTGTTTAAGGCTGATTTCACTTCCAAGTGTTGAATACTCAAGCTCCCGAGAGAAACTCGGGCAAGGCCGGTCAGAAAAGCAACGGCTGCCCGTGCCGTGGTGAGCCTGCGAAACATAAAAGACGAGGACTGTGGCTCATCGCACATTTTCAAAGCCCCTACTGTGCGCGGAGGCAGCTGCTCGGTTGAGCTTCCTCAGGGAGGTTCGTGCTCCTCCTCTTCTTTAAAGGCTTAAAGTGGGGGTGGGGCACAAAGAAGGTGGTGCCTGTGGCCGGGGGATCTGGGAGGAGGATCCTGGCTCTAATGTTTTCTGAGCTGTGTGACCTCGGCTAAGTAGGTTAACCTCTCTGAGACTTACTTATCTCGCCTGAAAAATGGGAGCAAAGAAAGACCTTGGCAGGATGGTCTGTCTCCAGGAAACTGCTCTGTTTTGATAAACTTTTAAAGTGGTAGAGAAATGGGAAGATTTTCAGTGAACTCAGTGCTTGATAAGAGAAGAGCGGCGCGCGCTTCCGGGGAGACAGTTCTAGCCCCCGCCCCAGTCCTTTGACTCCTGTCTGCCTCAGTTTCCCCAACTGGAGAATGGGGTTATCAGGGGACCCGCCTGCCGGGGTTGTGAGGATCGTACACTATATTTACTGAGAGCCTTAAGGTGCCGTATGAGTGGGGTTTCTTGCTATTACTGTGATAGCCGTGCTCCCTAGTAGCGCTGGCTGGATTTGGGGTCGGTGCCTGAGCTTTCTCTAGCCGCGGGACTGTGGGGTTTCTAGCTTCCGCGTTAGGGCCGGCCCCTCTCAGGTCCCCGGGGCCCCAGGGAATAGGGGGCCTGCCAGGGTCCCACGCAGCTTCCTTCCCCTTATCCACAGGAGAAGGACCTGCTCCCACAAGTGCTGGGCGCCGTCGGATTGTCTGATTAACTTTTTATCCCGTGAGATAATTGGGGTTAAGTGACTTGCCCAGGTCCCACAGCCAGGAAGTGTTAAGCGTCTGAGGCCAGATTCGAACTCGGGGCCTCCTGACTCCAGGGCCTGCGCTCTAACCACCGCGCCGCCCCTGTTTGGTTAGCTTTCTCTGGCTCCGAGGAACTTTGGGCTCCTGAGCTGTGGCCCGGATGTTTGAAGGCTCTCGAGGGTCTCCCCGGTAACGGAAGCGCCAGAAGGTGTGTGAGAGAGCGGGGCTGTTCCCGGGTCCCACGTGGGTGCCGGGGCTGAGGGGTGCGGAGGAAGGGAGCCGCGGGCAGGGGTCCCGGGCTGGCAGAGGGAGAAGTTTGTGGAGGGGGAAGGAGGGAGCGGAGGCGGGAGGAGGGAGCGCAGGCGGGAGGAGGGAGCGCAGGCGGGAGGAGGGAGCGCAGGCGGGAGGGGCGGTTTGGTGAGGGGTTAAATGCCTTCCTGGGCTGCATCTGGGTGTGTGTCAGACAGGAACTTTTACCTTGTTAGAAGGAGCTCCAGCTGGTCCCACGCCTGCGTTAGCCCAGGAGGAGGGGCTGTTGCACGAGCGACCTGTTAAGGTGCTGGACCTGGATGGGGCAGGGAGTTCCCCCGCCCGGCCTGTGCCTGGGTCTGTAACTCTGGGACATGAGCTTAGGGAGGGAGCCCTGAAGCTGAGCCCGAGAGGAGGCCGCTGCCGCCGCCGGGGTAAGGAGCCAGGGGATGATTTTTTTCTGTTCGCCAGGTGTTTGTGACCACCTACTGTGTGCCAGACATGGTGGGGGCAAAGGGCCGAGACCCCCACAGCTGGGAGGCGGGCTGGGGAGAGCCAGCTGGAGAGAAGTGGAAGCTGAGGGGGCGGGTCGGCACAGGGCAGGGGGCATGGCTGAGAGGAGGCACTGGGGGATCGGGCCTCCTGGAGGGGGGGGATGGAAGCCCCATCAGCGGCCTTTGCAGAAGGAAAGGGTGGCGCAGCCAGTCAGTGCCATGAATCTGTGCTCTGGACTCTTCCCCTCACAAAGGGCTTCCCTGACCCCGGTCTCCTCACCCACCTCCAGGTCTTCGTGATGAAGTGAACCTTGGGGGCTTTTTGCCACTCACCCTCAGGAGGGCAGGGGGAAGGGCAGGCTATTGGCCGGCTAACATAAGAAGGCAGAAATGCCGCACGGAGTGGGTGCCTTGGCTTTCCTAATCACCTTAATTTAGTTTTAAGCTTCTTAAACTTTAAAGTTCTCTAAGACTTTGGGGACACTCCCCAAAGCTCCCTTCACCCCCACACGCTCACTCTCCCGACACACACACTATGTGACTCCTGTGGGCAGGACCCATCTCGCCTGTAACTTGGGTGCCCAGTACAATTCTTAGCATACAGTTGGGGATTAATAAATGCTCATTGATTCTTCAGTTGACAGTGACTAACAGCCCTAAATTTGGGGCCAGGCTTGAGGAAATCTTACTCAGTGACTATAGACGAGTCATCCTCTCTTGCCCTTGATTCCATCACCTGTAAAGCAGTCATCACCCCTGCACTCCCTGGCTCACAAGGCAGCTGGAGGGAGAGCCCTTTGTAAGTGCCCTGGGAGAAATCCAGGCCCAAAGCTGATCCGGCAGCGCCAGGGGAGGCCCATATCCAAAGAGGGAAAGACTTTTAATACCTATGTAATGTTGGATCCTGTGGGCCTCAGTTTCCTTACCTGTAAAATGAACAGGTTAGACTATTTGATTTCTCCCAACTCTTGTTTTATGCCCCTGAGATCTTGGGGTCAGAAGGTTCTTGCCTTGAAACCCTTCAGTTTATTCCTCTACCCTCACTTCCATAACTCTACTCTTTTTCTCTGTCTGTCACCTTAGAGGTGTCCTAAAGGTCTGAAGGGCTTCCTATATTCAGGCTCCCAAATCAGCCATTTACAATCTCTGTATGGGGGACTCCCCCCCCCCCCCAGTCACAGTCACAGTGCACCTACAGAACCACACCCACTGTCAGCCATCCCCCAGGACTCACCAGGACTGGGCTCCAAACCCCCAACTTTTACCCTGAGGCAGCCTCTGGCTCTTACACTCGATGGGAGGTGCCCCAGGGACCTGCGGGCTGCCTAGAGCTCTCAGAAAAAAGCGCTTCCAAAGTCATACTTCCTGATCAGCTCGTCAGGCTGAGGGGGGATCCCCGGACCCCAAGATCTTAGAGGCATAAAACCTGTTCAATCTAACCTGCTCATTTTACAGGCCCGTGGGCCCAAAATCACGAGGTATTTAAAGTCTTTCCCTCTTTGGGTATGTGCCCCATTGGCGCAGCTGGATCAGCTCTGGGCCCGTGCTACCGGGTTCTTTATTTAGCCTTCCCTGGGAGGGAGAGGGAGCCAGCCCTTAACGCTCACAATGGCGACCATTTTAAAGCAGCGAGACAGGAAACACCAGAAAACTCGCCGGCAAGATGAGTCACCGAAGCTGTTCTCTTTGAACCCGTCGGGTAGGTTCAGTTCTGCTTGTGAATGAGGGGGTCCCAGCTTTGGGCACCTCAGGCCCACCAGCCGCCGACAAGAACGCTGATGACAGATCAAAGGCATTTTAGAGAAAAACCAGAGTCACTCCGGATGAGTCACCTGAGCCTTTAAGGGCAGCACATCCAAAAGCCCAATTTGTTTCCCATTTAATCAGGACCCCGGCAGGCATGGCACATGTGGTAGTATTTTTTCCCTCTCTGCCCCAGGGGCCTTCCCTCTCTGACCACACACAGATAGGAACTAGGTTAGTCCCTAGTCGGAAATAGAAGTAGTTTGCTCATCGTGGCTGGTCCCACTCCCAGCATCTTCAGCTTGGGTATCATCTGTGAGGTCTGCCTGAAAAGCCATGGGGAAGAACTGGTTGTGGCCCACAGGCCCCCCCCCACCCGGGAAGAGCCCTTTGTGACCCACAGGGTCCCCCCCGGGGAGGCAGCTGGAACCCCCCCAGGTCTGAGATGGGAGAAGTAGCTGCCAGGGGATTAAGGGCCTTTCCCTCCGGAGGAGAGGGGGCTCAGAGCAGACCATCCTTCCCACTCTGAGGATGCCTCTCTCCTTCGCCAAACGCCATCCAGGAGCCGCCCTTAAGCCCGTTCTGCTGCTGCCGCCTCAGATCTCTCGGTCCGGGTGAGGGTACTCGGGTTCCTTGTGATGTGCAGTGCCTGTTGAGACCCCATTAAGAGGCGGGCACTGGGGCCGCAGGACACAAACACAGCCGTTCCTGCCCATTCCTCGGCTCTCGAGACCTATTTGAAGAAAGCTGGGACAGCTTCCATGGGTCCGGTGTGGGCTGTGTCCCTATTCCAAGAACACCCATGCTAACATTGTCTCTTTTCTACTGGATTTTTATTTATTTTGTTAAATATTCGCCAAGGACGGTTAATGTGGTTGGAAACAGTTCTAGAAATAGGCTGAATGGGCAGGTGCTTGACATCTTGTTTTAGAAATCAACCAATAAACATTTATTAAGCGCCTACTAAGTTCCACACACTAGGCTCAATACTGGAATTGAGCGTAAGCTTAGGGAACGTGGAAGCCGCAGAGTTAAGAGGGCGCTACTCCTCCTAGTTCAGCAGTGCATTTAGCAAGGGTTGATGAGGGAAAGCAAGCTGGAATACAGAATGGAACAGAAGTAAGGGTAAGTCATGGTGTTCCAGTGGTCTACACTAGTCATTCGCCTGTGCTGAACTTCCGATGAGGGAACTCTCTCCTCCGAGGGAGATCCTCCAGTCCTGGGTGACTTACGGCCTTCGGGAGCTGCTTTGTCTCTGCCCAGAGTCTTTCATTTTCCAGGGCCTACGGTGATCATGGTTTATGCTAAGTGCAATATGCAGAAATCTAGGAAAGAAATCTCTTATATATGCTTCAGTGGGAGGCTCTGCATAGATTAAAATCCATTTAAAAAATCAAATTGGGAAATGTTTTTAGAGAAGAACCACCTTTTAAAAACTGACATTTTCTTTTCTCCTTCTCCTGCTCCCTGATTAATATCTGCAGAAGTTGTTAGTTATTCATTCAACCACTATGTGGTTCGATTAAGCACCTACTATGTGCCAGGCACTGAGATTTTTAAAAAGTCGTGTCATTTTAAATCAGTTATCAAAATAATATATTTAAACAATGAATACGATTACTATTATTTAGTAGAAACATAATAATCACCTCCTCTGAAAAATTAGTTCTCCCCTCTGTAAACTGAGCTGGAAAAGGAAATGGCAAACCATTCTTTGCCAAGAAAACACAAACAGGGTCACAAAGACTAGGACACGTCTGAAACAAAAATCAGAGATTGAACTTGTTTTTCTCAGAACCCTTGGAAAAAAGGTTGTTTGGGGTTGTTATTTTATTTTATTTTGTTGGTACCTGCAGACCTCTCCCATGAATAGGCATCCCAGGCACCCAGAGACACAAAAAATTCCTTCCTTTGGCCCTCCGGCAGCATCCGAGAAGAGAAGGGCGGCCCTCGCTTCCCTCATTGCTCCTTTGACAGGAGACGCGGGAGCCGCATTTATCATTTTGTTCGGGAACGAGGGGATGTCAGTTATGGACGCCGGCTGCCCTCTTTAACCACTTGCTCAAGTGCTGTGTTTCTCCCACTCTCCGGCAATTGACTGGGAAGTTAATTGCTTTATTATTTTACATTGACCTTGAGTGTATTTCATATCAGAGGGAAGCGACATTGGGTTTTCTAATTTAGAAACACAATGGAGGCGGAGAGAGAGACGGCACAAGGACCCAGTTGATGTGGAATGGGAGGAGGGAGGAAAGGGAGTACTTACATTAAATTATAGGCCCCCTGGAGCTAGGGCCAGCAATAACATTATTAGATTTTGGCATTAAATATGACAGATGGGGCAAGAGGGATAAGTTGTTGGGCCCTCCTCGTGTAAACAGCCCTCTCCCCCTTTTTCTTCGTCTCCTTTGGATTCCGTCACTAAGAGCCCTGCTGGGTGGATGCACAGACGTGCAGATGGGAACATTCCCTTGAATTTCAGTGATGAATCGGAAGTAGAAATCCTTTTCCTTCGGATTTCTTTATGGTTTGAGGAAGAGGAGAATCTTCCTTTATCCTGAGGGGAGGGAATGAATCCCAGCCTGAAAGATGGGATTAAATTTAAGTGGATAGGATTCTACCCCATTCTAATATCACAAGGTGCCTCGGTGGAATCCGGGACCCCGCCCGTCTCTGACTGATTGTGCCGGCGATCTAACATCTGTGATTGCTCACCCGAAAAGCCTTGGGTTGGGTTGGGATTTGCACTAGAACGTAAGCCGCTTGAGGGCGGACCTTGTCCCAATGCAAATATAAGTAGGTGCCTCATAAATATTGATTGATTATATTGTCAGATGCTGATGAATTAGTGGAACCTCAGTACACGCTAACCCAAAAGGAAATGCCCCAGGGTTGTAGAAAGGGCGGATTTCTCATCTAAAAACCCAAACACATGGGTTGAGTTTCCCAACATTGTCTGTTATGGGTGGGATGATGGTCTATATACATCATCTATACATCGTAGCTGGGCGTGACGTAAATAGTTTGGGACTGAATCCGAAGTGTTATTTTTTAACTCACACTGAAACAATGAGCAAGGAAACTACCCATCAGCCTCGTAGCTTCTGTCCCCTCACCTCTGCAAGGGCCGGGTTGGACTCCATGACTTTTAAGAGTCCTTCCAGCTCTCTGGTCCATGAAACATGGCCCAGCTCCTCTTCAAGCATCTGAGAAAGTTCAGCATTTTCATTCACTAGCTAACGAGCTATCTTGTAAAATGGTGAGTTTTTAGAAAGGAACGGGGACAATCATTGGGGGAGCGGGGGGGACATGCGTCGTGGCTGTCAGCATCTGTTCCCCAGAGGAATGTTTGGCTTCCTAGTTTTGACAAATTAGGATGAGATCCAATGGAGGCTCACTAGATTTCTCAGATATTGCTGGGCTGCTGGGGGCCGTCACTTCGTGGCGGCTCGAGGATGACGAAGGGGTCTCTCCAGCATCCTGAAAGGAAACAAAAACAAGTTTGGTATGGGGAAGAAGACAAATGGTTTTACTGGGTGATTTTTATTTTCTTCCCAAGTCTTGGTTGCACATCTGGAATAAAACCTAGAAAGGCACGAACTTCCCACTCTGATACTTTGATGGAGATAGAGCCCCACCTGTGTGAATACTCCTCCATTCCATCCATGATCCCTGGGTTGTCTATCATTGATCTTTTTTTTCCTTATGTCTTTTTCTGGGAGATTTGTTATAATAATGAAAGAGTATTGGATTGGGAGTCAAGAATCACATCCTCCTGCTCACTATTCCCTGAATCTCTCTGGACTTCATTTTTTTTAATCTGTAAAAGGATTATATTTGATGAGCACTGGGGTACTTTCCATTTCTAAATTTGCAAAGATTTAAATTTTATATAGAATAGTCATCCAAGACATCAGGGGCTTCTTCCTGCTATTTTTACTATCAGTTGTTCAGTCAACAAACATTTATGAAGCACCTACTGTGTGTCAGACTCTGTGCTAAGCTCTAGGCGCAGGGGTCCTCAAACTTTTTAAATAGGGGGCCAGTTCACTGTCCCTCAGACCGTTGGAGGGCCAAACTATAGTAAAAACAAAAACTTTGTTTTGTGGGCCTTTAAATAAACTTCATAGCCCACGGTGAGGAGGATAAACATCCTCAGCTGCCACATCTGGCCTGCAGGCCGTAGTTTGAGGAGCCCTGCTCTAGGTTATAAAGAAAGGCAAAAATACAGTCTTTTGTATTTTTTGCATTTTGTATGTAAATGCAAACAGTTTTGTATGTACAGGGTATCTGTGGAGTGAATCTCAGTGGGAAGGCTCTGGGGCTGGGCTAGGGAAAATTAGCAGCGTGAAGGATGGATTAGACCACAGAGATGAAGTGGGGAGTCCAGTTAGGCGGGCAACCCCCGAGAAGTGGTGGAGAGTCTGTCCTGAGGGGCACAGAAGGGCACAGGGCGGCAGCGATCAGACCTGGCAACTGACTGGATATAAGTGAGAGAGAGATAACATAGAAAGCATGGTGAGAGTGAGTAACCTGCTGAAGATCAGGGTGAAGAGGATCACTTCATCAGTCTAGAGCCTTTTAAGTCCGAAAAAGGGATCCACCTCAAACCCTTCTCCCTCATTCTGGGTGTGGCCCATTGCTCCCCCTCAGCGCCTGCCTGAGAGACCAGGATGAGAGAACAGCTGAGGGGGCTGCCTGGCAACCTGGGCAGTTGGCATTTTCATCCACTTTGTTTTTCTCGTATGGGTGGTGGAACCATGGCTTCTGTAGCACCGTGTAATTCACGTAGGGTTCTCATCCTAGCCAGGGTTTCGGTGCATTTAGTACAAGATAACTGATGGTTCTGAGACTCTGTCCCTCATGAGGGAATCCTTTGCTGTGAACTCCGGGCAGGACATCTGCTGTGGCACTGGTACACTCTGAACACTCGCAGGCAAACATATGTCCCCTTGGTTAACTCCTCACTCGGTGCCAGAAGTCAGCAAATGACTGAACAACGTTGTCAACAGAGACACATCTGTTGGGAGTTCTTATATAATGTTAATATATGTGTGGGGAATGTCTTGCCTCACTGAGGCAACTCTTCGAAGCTGCGTTGGGTTCTGATGCTCAAATCCATAAGCAGGAAGCACCCTGGCCTCTGGATAACTCCTGTGAGGCATTCATCTGCTTAATACGTGACTGTAGAGGGACAGGGCCCCCCGGGTTAAGAAATCCTTGGTTTACAGAACTGTCTCCACTAATGCAGATTGCAGCCCATCTCTGGCCGTCAGTAAGTTCTGTTTAAAATGAGACACTTGGACTCGATGACACCTAAAATGCTTTAGACTGATGTTGGGTTGGGCCCACTCAGCTCCTCAGAATCATGTTTTTAGAGCTATAAAATTCAGAGGATTACAAAGAAAATCAATTATATTGAAATCCAATTATCAAAATTTTTAAGGATTCACAGATTCCTGTTAAGAACACCAGTGCTTGATTAGAGAAATGCAAATTAAGGCAACCCTAAGGTACCACTACGCACCAATCAGGTTGGCTAAGATGACAGAATAAGATAATGCAGAATGTTGGAGGGGATGTGGGAAAACTGGGACACTGATACATTGTTGGTGGAATTGTGAACGGATCCAACCATTCTGGAGAGTGATGTAGAAAGAACTATGTCCAAAGGACTATCAAACTGTGCATCCCCTTTGACCCAGCAGTGTTTCTATTGGGCCTGTATCCCCAAGAGATCTTAAAGGAGGGAAAGGGACCCACATGTGCAGAAATGTTTGTGGCAGAAACTGGAAAGTGAGTGGTTGCCCATCCATTGGAGAATGGCTGAATAAGCTATGGTATATGAATGTTATGAAATATTATTGCTCTGTAAGAAATGACCAGCAAGATGATTTCAGAAAGGCCTGGAGAGACTTACATGAACTAATGCTGAGAGAAATGAGCAGGACCAGGAGATTATTGTACATGGCAACAGCAAGACTATGTGATGATCATGGCTCTCTTCAGTAATGAGTTGGGATGGAAAGAGCCATATGCATCCAGAGACGGGATTATGGGGACTAAATGTGGATCGCAACATAGTAATATCACCTTTTTTCATGTTTGTTTGCTTGTTTTTTTTTCTTTCTCATTTTTTTCCTTTTTGATCTGATTTTTCTTGTGCAGCATAGAAACATGGCACTATGTATTAAAAAGAAAAAAAAAAAAAAAAAAACAAAACACTAGTCCTGGCCAATTGCCTGGGGCTCAGAGGTTATTTGACTTGCCCAGGGTCACACAACCAATAAGAGTCAGAGTGGGATTTATATTTAGCTTTCCCTTACTCTAGCCCAGCCTACTACATTTATAGATCGCTTTTGATTTGCAAAATGCATTACAAATATTTTCTCATTCTTTCCCCATAAGAATGGGGAAACCTTATAAGGTACATATTCTTATCTCCATTCTGCAGATAAAAAAATAGACAGTAGTCGAGTGACTTGCTCAGAGTCTCACTGCTAGCAGATGTCTGAAGCCGGATTTGAACTTAGGTCCTCCTGATTCCAGGACCATTATATCACCTCCATTTTCTAGGCTGTCCAATCCCAGCAGCCACTTAGTAAGGTAGAAATTACAATACAGTCAGAAAAGGAGATATTTCTGCTCTTTACTCAAAAGAGAAAGAAGGCCACAGCACCGATTCCCCGCTGCCTCTTTGCTTTTGGAGATCTTCCCTCTGAATTTAGCTCACCTGAAATGACCAGTGATTCTCGAGCTGCTAAGGAATCAGAAGAGCTCTAGAATTCAACTAGTTTTACCGCCACCCCCCCCTCAGAAAAAAAGAATCCAAATTAAGTCCATTTCAAGGGCTCTGTCTGGTTTTATATAAGTCATTGCTGGCTCATCCTGCTTTTTTATATGGTGTGAAAAATAAAATTGCTCCGAATTCTTCTCTCCACATCCACCTCCAGCTCCCATGATCCTCCACTCAGTCAGCCCCGCAGCCTGCTTTCCTCTGGGCTCCCGTCGGCTTTAGTCCTTCAGGACGGCCGGTTCCTTCCCAGTGACCAAGGAGCCGGCACTCAGAGGCTTCATTGGCCAAATTGAGTTCCCCGTCACTGACAATTGATCCCATATTGAACCTTGCCGAGAAGCTAAGCAGGATCCAGGACCTAATTAGACCTTGGCTCTGGTCACTTGGCTTCCAGGGGAGATCAGGCCTAGGGGAGGCCGAGAAGTCTCACTTCTGCCCGTCTCGTCACCTCTGCTAGGGCTTTCTCAAGCCTCTCAGGGGAGACAGAGAAGGCGGATCGTGTGCAGGGGAGGAGTGGGAGAGAGAGAGCTGTCAGAATTCAGTTCAGGCAGATGGGTGGGAAAAAACATGAGCTAAGAGGACAGATTGGAGGGAACACACAGGCTTAGCAGGACCCCGTGGACCAGGAGAAAGCCTGCTGGGACCAGCCTTGCTTGGAGCTGGGTGGAGCCTGCAGGGCCGGCCAGGCCATCTTTAACTTTAACTCGGCCCCTGGAGCCAAAGAGAGTAATTTTAAAATGATAAACTGGGAGAGATGCTTTAGTTATAAAGGGACCAGCAAGTGGCTTGTGAGAATATTCAGAGTTGGGAGGGACTCCAGGGACAGCTGGGTGGTGCAGTGAACAGTGTTGGGCTTGGAATCAAGACAACCTACATTTGATCCTACCTCAGACCTATGTGACCCTAGGTAAGTAACTTCTCAGCCTCAGTTTCCTCAGCTGTAAAATGGGGATAAAAATAGCCTGAATTCCAGGTCAATGGAGAGAAAAGGTGAGGGTAGATCTGCTTTCTTGGTCTTCATCTTGTCCCCTTCTAGGGGACAGATCTGCCCTCCTCTTGGTCATAATGCCCAACCTTTTAGTCCTCCCTTCTAGGGAACAATTTTTTTTTTTTTTTTTTTTGCTGAGGTAATTGGGGTTAAATGACTTTCCCAGGTTCACACAACCAGGAAGTATTAAGTGTCTGAGATCAGATTTGAACTCAGATCCTCCTGACTTCAGGGCTGATGCTCTATCCACTGCGCCACCTAGCCATCTAGGAACAATTTTCAACATAACAAGAAAGATCAGGAAAAGAATGAGCCCTAATAAGAGTCAATGGGCACTTGCTGGTAAGAGATAAGGGATTATTCAGGCTAGAGAAGATTTGGCTCAGTAATGATTTTGATTATGGCTATAATGCACAGGTGGAGTGGAATTCTACAGTGGACGGGAAGCTTTAGCCCACCCAGCCAGGTTTCTTTGGGTCTCTCATTCAGTAGGTCTATAACAGACGGAGTTCAGAATCACGCAGTGAGAAAATCTTATATTAAAAGGTTTTCAAATACTGGAAGGAATCCCCAAAGCTGTTGTGAGACCTTCCTGGAAGGTCTTGACAAAGAGGGGACCTGCCCTTCTCCCCTTCCTAAATACAAAAGCCTAAGTATAAAAAGACTCATCCCTGGTATATCCATTTCCCTTTCCTGCCCTGCAATCGGCTGGCCCCAACCTGGTGCAGAGCTGATTCCCTGTATTCTCTACCTGCACATTTCTCCCCTGTATGAGATTTTTTAAGTAGGAGCGCAGATGGAATAGACCAAGATTTGGTACTTTTCAAATTCAACAAAACTTATATTAGGCTCCTACTGTTTACAGAATACCGGAAAAGGTATAAATAGGCTCCTACTGTTTACAGAGTACCGGAAAAGGTATAAATACAATTCAACAAAGATTTGTTAAGTCCCTATTATGTACTGGGGACATACTAGAGGGATAAAAAAGAGCAATGGGGTTAGTAGACAGCATATCAACAGATAAGAAAACAATAACAAACTCAAATTTGTATAGTAAATTTAGATTTACAAAGTACGTGCATATGTTATATCATTCGATCCTCACAGTAACCCAAGGGAGAGCTATTTTGCTGATTTTACTGATGACAAAACTGAGGCTGAAAAAAGTTCTTAAGTGCCTAAAAAGGGATTTTGACCTGTTTTCTTTTTTTTTTAATTTTTATTTAATAATTACTTTATATTGACACTCGTTTCTGTTCCGATTTTTTTTCCCTCCCTCCCTCCCTCCACCCCCTCCCCTAAATGGCAAGCAGTCCGTTATATGTTGGATATGTTGCAGTATATCCTAGATACAATATATGTTTGCAGAACCGAACAGTTCTCCTGTTGCACAGGGAGAATTGGATTCAGAAGGTAGAAATAACCCGGGAAGAAAAACAAACATGCAGATAGTTCACATTCGTTTCCCAGTGTTCTTTCTTTGGGTGTAGCTGCTTTTGTCCGTCATTTATCCATTGAAACTCAGGTCTCTTTGTCAAAGAAATCCACTTCCATCAAAATATGTCCTCATACAATATCGTTGTCAAAGTGTATAATGATCTCTTGGTTCTGCTCATTTCACTTAGCATCAGTTCATGTAAGTCTCGCCAGTCCTCTCTGTCTTCATCCTGCTGGTATTTCTTACAGAACAATAATATTCCATAACGTTCATATACCACAATTTACCCAGATATTCTCCAACTGATGGGCATCCATTCATTTTCCAGTTTCTAGCCACTACAAACAGGGCTGCTACAAACATTTTGGCACATACAGTTGACCTGTTTTCTTGATACCAAATCTAGTCTAGGATGCACTATCACCAAATAGAAATTCATTTTTGCTGGATGAGAGAAGCAGCGAAGGGTTCAAAAAGCAAAATCAGGAGAGACATCTTGAGCCCTGAAAAAAGCTTGAGCTTCAGACACGAGGAAGGCAATTATTCCGAAACAGAGGCAGAGGATGGCTTGTTGTTTTCAGGTAACAGCAAATGGACCACTTTGGTGAGAAACAAGAGGATTGTGTGTAATCTGCCAGGAAAGATCAGCAGCAGGCAGATTGTTAGGGACTTTAAGAGGAGTTTTTTATTTTTTGTTTATTGTTTTTAATGAGCAGGGGAAGAGCATAGTCAGATCTGTGCTTTAGGGATATCAAGATACTGGCTCCACCTTGGAAGGGGCCGGTGGAGCTAGAATAAGGGGGAAAGGTAATACATGCACAGATTCCATCCTTGCAGCCTGGACAATCGCTCCCTCTATTTCTGTTCCCTCATCTTTAAAATGAAGGGCTTGTAGTAAATTTCTAGAATCCCTCCTAATTCTCCATTCTGTGAATCTGTGAAAACAACGCTAGGTTTGATTCATTTCTATAAGCATTTATTAGACACCTACTTTGTGCCGGGCACAGTATTGAGTGCTAGGGAGACAATACACCAAAAATGAAATTATCCTTGCCGGTAAGGGGCTGACTCACTCCCGGGGCATGCAACCTTTGTAGAGATACATTAAATATATATGCACAGAGTCGTGCAAAATGAGGGAACAAGCCCCGTTAGGGATCCTAAGAAAAGTCTTCTCGCACCGGAATAGTGCTTTCAGCGCCAAGCTAGGTGTTCTCAGAAGCAGAGATGAGAACTCTACCTTTGCAAAAGTTGGGGGCTGGAGAGAGAATGCTGGGTATGAGCCACAGCTGATGGGCCAGTTCGACTGGAAGAGAAACAATAAAGAGAGGATTATAGGGGCAGCTGGGAGGCGCAGCCGACAGAGCCAGCCCTGAAGTCAGGGGGACCCGAGTTCAAATCTGGCCTCAGACACGGTGACCCTGGGCAGGTCACTTAACCCCAACTGCCTCAGCCAGAAACAAAAGAAAGAAAGAAGAGAGAATTATAGAAAATAAGTCTAAATTGTCTCCTCCCCTTAGAATGCGAGCTCCTTGAGGGCAAGGCCTCCTTCCATTCCCCTTTTGTAGCCCGACCCTGACAAAGCCACAATCAGTTCAGTCCTGTCAGTGCCCGGGCCCATTGTTCTATCTGAATGGGAAACTCCCCTCGGCAGCGCCGGGCAGCGACTGTAGTCTAACTGCCTCTCAGTCAGCAGCGACAAGGCCGCTGGCCGGTACCGCTCCGCGGCGGGCCTGGAACTCCGGGCTCCACCTGGCTCCGGCACCGCTTTTCAACAAGAACAAATTCAGCAAGAAGGAGTGTGTGTATATACACTCGCACACACACTCACACTTACACACACTCACACACACCGTCTCCCTGCCGCCCCCTCCCGAGGGTGCCTGCACTTCCTGTGTACCCGCCAGGGGGCGAGATGTGCGGGTGTTAATTGTTGGGAAGCAGAGCAGTTACAGCATCGCAGCGGAGCCGTTTCTGTGCCAACCCCATCAGAAAGGAATCAGTGTCGATCCCAGCGACCGAAGCGTCCGGGGGCTCTGCGGCCCCAGAAGGCTTCGCTGCGTCGCCCCCCGGAGCCTGGGAAGCGGGTCCTTGCGGGGAGAATCGCCCTCATTTAGCAGATAAAGGGACGAAGGCTCGGACTCAGCAAGCGTTCGCCGGGCACCTCGCTTAGTGCTGGGACGGCAAGAAGCCGGTCCCTGCCCCGCCCACGTGTGCGCCAGGCCCCGCCTCGGAGAAAGATGAGCCCGTGGCCGGGGGGCCAGAAGGGGAACCGAAGCAAAGGCTCCTCCCGCTCTCTCGGAAACAGCGGCCGCCAAGCCCGGGAGGATGGCGAGGGTGTCTCCACACGTGTCTTTTAAGTGGAGCACTTGGCCGTCCTCCACCTCGGCAGCTTGCGGGACCAGGAAACGGCGCATCGTCTCGAAAACTACGGGCACTCGGAGGGATTGTTGATGCCAAAAAAATGTGCCCGTGAATAGCTTGTCCAGGGAGCGCACGTTGAGGCTCCCGAAAGAAACCTCCGCCCGCCTCAGAACAGAGTCCCTGAGGCCGCCCCGCTACCCCCAGCCTTCCCCGGCCTTTGCTGCTTAACTCTCCCAGCACCGGGCAGCCTCGTGGAGGAAGAAATAGGTTTTTGCAAGGTTGTTGTGTGAGGGCGTGACTGTGAAATGAAAAACCAAAAAAAGGCAGCAAAACTTTAAAAAATAGCCTGGTGCGGTGGAGCGGAAGCAGCCCGGACGGCTGAGGGTCAGCCCCGTCTCGGCCGTTTGTGACTTTGGGAAAATCAAGGAAATTCTTGGAGCCTTGACTTCCCCATGCGCCTTCTTCACGAAACTGTTTCTGAGAGCAAAGAAAAGCAGTATGTTAAAAAAAAAATTAGAGTGCTTTACGAAGGTAACGCTTATTTTTTAACCATCACATTCAGGTTGCCAGACGCCGAGCCGCGGTCACCCGGGAGCCGGACCGGACGCCCTCCTCACGCAGCCCCTCGAAGCCCGTCCGGAGCTCGCGGCCGCCGAGGGCAGCAGCGGTGAGCACAATTCCCTCTCTTTCCCTGGCACCGAGATCGTTTTCTTGGAGAGTCTCTATGGACTTTGGCAAATGTTTTTGGCCCCCTTCCAGGAGATTGGGTTTATACCAGTCCAAATGAATTGGGCATTTAATCAGTCACCCAGTGAACATGCTGCTCCGGGCCCTCTGGTGTCTTCTTTATAATTAATTTTTAACATTTGTTTTCAGCATAGAACGTGTGCCTTTATCCTCCCTGAAATAAAAACAGTCTGCACATTACCAAGTCCTGGCGGTGCACACAACGCACCGGTTTTTTGTCCCCCTCCCGCTATTAACTGCCAGTAAGTAAGACGGGGCCAGATAATCAGACCCCCGGCTCCCTCCCCGCCCGCTTGGGGTATAATCTCCCCCCAGCTCTGCCGCCCCCGCCAGGCGGGAGGGTTTATCAGCAGGAGCGTTCCTCAGATGGGACCCTGGCGGGTGAGAGCGCACCCCCTCTCCTGGAGCCCTCCCCCGGGGCGCCCCGATTTTGGCGCCAGCTTGGTAGTTAAAGGAGCTTTTAGCCAGAAGATGCTGGAGGCTGTTCCGGTGTCCTTCAGGCCGGATCCTCCAGGCAGACCAGACTCTGCCTCTCCTTGGGACTAAGTGCTCTGTGTGCCGCAGGCTCTGTCCAAGGTACCGGGGAAAGCTAACGCCGGAAATACAGGAGGGAAGCGAGTGCAGGCCCCTCCCCTCGCCCTGGCACTGCCTGCCACGGCGCCCCCTGGGGGGGGGGGAGCATGTGCCGATCTTTTTGAATTTTGTTTGGAACGCGTTCCCCTTGTGCCGGGCCCCCAGACAGACAAAAACAAAGCACTCCCTGAGTTAGAAGTCTGTGAGGCGCCTTGTAAACTCGGACGTATTGTGGAGCATCAGGCGTTGCTCTCGGGGTCATGGACTCCAGGTTAGCGAAGGCAGGTTGCCCTCGTCGGACTCTCGCTCAGTAGAACAGGAAGGAGATCTTCTCTGCTTCCCTATCAGCCTGCGGGCAGGGCCCGGCGGGAGAGGCCTGTTAGTGTGTGGGCCGGGGTCTCCCTGGGGCTCCCTGATCCCCGGGCCCGAGGGCCGGGTCGGGCACCACTGCTGCCGCTTCCCCATCAGCCTGCGGACTCTGACGGCCAGGCCGCCTCTCCGGTCACTCAGCGCAGGGCCCGGCGGGAGAGGCCGTTAGTGTGTGGGCCGGGGTCTCTCTGGGGCTCCCTGATCCCCGGGCCTGGCCGGTGCCGAGGGCCGGGTCGGGCGCCGCCGCTGCCGCTTCCCCATTAGCCTGCGGGCTCTGATGGCCGGGCCGCCTCTCCGGTCACTCAGCGCAGGGCCCGCCGGGAGAGGCCGTTAGTGTGTGGGCCGGGGTCTCCCTGAGGCTCCCTGATCCCCGGGCCCGGCCGGTGCCGAGGGCCGGGTCGGGCGCCGCCGCTGCCGCTTCTCCATCATCCCCCAAACTCCGAGGGCTCCCAGCTGGATCCCGCAGGCGGTTATCGGGTGCTTCGCGTATGGACCAGATACTAGAGACTCGAAGGCAAAGCCGGGCCATCCGCCTGGGGGCGCCCGGGAGAATCCGCAGACAGTGTTGGCTAAATACCTGAAAACCTGGCGGAGGGGGCGGAGTCAGGCAGGCCGCTTGCGAGAGGTGGTGATTGAAGTGGGCCTTGGAGGGGCCAGAGGCAGGGGGCGGAGGAGGAGGGTGGGGAGGAGCGGGACAGCCACGGGGACAGCCCCCGTCCCACCAAGACCCCAGAGCAGAGCTTTTCTGTGAGGAGCCCTCCTTGCCTCGCCCCTCGTTCGCTCTCCTTGGGATCCACCTCGCAGATATCCTGGGATCTCTGGTGTGTCAGGGTTTGGGGAGGATGGGAGGATCAGAGTCCGGAGCTCCCCTCCTCCCGGGAGCACTGGTGGCCACGGCCGCTTCCCGGGGGAGCCAGAAGCCTGGCTCCGCAGCCCACGGACGGCAGCAGGTGCCAGGACGGTCTGGTGCCCCCTAAGAAGTGGTTCACATTCATGCTCCATGTTCTCTCGTTGCAAAGTTCTCCCAGCCAGCTCGGCAAAACTTCAGGGGCTTTTGCTGGGGGTCACGGCCCCCTGAACCCTGGGTGTTGCTGAGAGAGGGCAGGAGGCTCCAGGCTACCGGGACCCCCTCAGATGGAGGAGGGGCTCCTTGATCTCCCCGCTTTTACCTCCCTGCCCGGGGCTGAGCCCTGGGCTCTGTCCCTGAGGTTCTGACAAGTCTTCCACCTAGCCGGGCTGTCCCAGGCCGGAGAGCTCAGGTCGCTCACAAGGCAGTTGTCCTCCCCATCTCCCACTTGTCCTCCTACAGATCCCAGCACTTCTCCCCAAGCTGTTCACCAGGGATTCCCATTTTTAGAGAAAAGACTCATCAAAGATAACTTTTCATTAGCACTGCAAAGTGTTCTCCTCGGTGGCCCTTCTCAGAGGCGTGGAAGCCCCCTCCCTGCCTGTCACCACGCCGGCCTTGCTCACTTCCCTGTCTCCCCTCGCGGAGCCCTTGCAGACCCCCAGACTCCCCCACAGCTGCTGCTGGGGCTCCGGGGCTCGGGAAGCCCCCACACAATGATGTGTGGGCCCCGCGCTCCTCGGGAGGGCTGCCTCCCCTGCTCCGACTTCCGGCTACACTCACTTAGGGGCTTCATGATATTTTACGGTGCAGACCCGGAGTTTTCGGGGGGCTTTGCCAGCCTGAATCTGCCTCCCTTTCCTACTGCCGATGCCTTAGATTTGCCTCCCACTGGGAGATGCTGAAACTGTGGCAGAAGTTGCTCTGGGTTTGTCTTGTAATTATGAAGGAAGAGGAGGAGAAAGAGGAGGAAAAGGAGGAGAAGGAAGAGGAAAAGATACAGGAGGAGGAGGAAGAGGAAACTGCTAGTATTTATGTAGCACTTTAATGTTGACAAAATGCTTTGTGAGTCTCATCTGATTCTTACAATAATCCTATAAGATGGGGGAGTTGTTGTCCCCATTTGACAGATGGGGAAACTGATTCTGAGAGGAGTTGAGTGACTTTCGCGTGGTTTCACAGCTGATAAGTGTTTGCAGCAAGGTTCAGATTCGGATTTTTCTGACAAATCTGATCATCTCAGCACTGCCCCCCCAGCCTTCCTGGAGTCTCAGCTTAGATACCTTTCCCACTACCAGCTGTGAGGCTCCTGTGAGATAATGTATGTAAATGAGCTTCCGAGATGTAAGAAAGGCTTGATTGTCGAGAGGCAGGGCGGGGCTGTCGGGAGAGGTCCCTCTCCCCTCTCCTGGGGGGACAGCCACAGCACAGAATATACGCAAGATTCTGGTCCAGATCCCAGCTCTGCCCCAGACCAGCTGTGGGACCCCGGCCATGGCACTGAGCCTCTCTCAGGCTCGGTCTCTAAATCAGGCAAACTAGATATCTTCTGAAGAGAAAGCATTTACCGACTCAGCTGCTGTTGCTCACTCATTTCAGTTTGTGTCTGATTCTTCACGACCCCATTTAGGTTTTCTTGGCAAAGATATTCCTTCTCCAGTTCATTTTACAAATGAGGAAACTGAGGCAGACAGGGTGAAGTGACTTGCCCAGGGTCACACAGCTACTAAATGACTTGCATCGGGTCAAGCAGCTAATAAGCATCTGAAGGCGGACTCAAACTCAGGTTTTCCTGACTCTGGGTATGGCCCTAATCCATTGCACCATCTTGTTGCCTCTGAGCATTTTTAAGTTGTATGTGTGTGTGTGTGTGAATGTGAGCGTGTGATAATTAGTAGTATTTTCTAGGGACTTTGGATACGATAAAAGACTAAAAGGCTACGTGCCTATCTGTATTGGTAGAGAACAGTTTCCATTGCAAGGGTTTCCTATACAAGTGAAATCAGGTCAGGATACACACATAGGGAAGAAGGAAGGAAGATGGAGGAAGGGAGGGAGAGACAAGGAAGGAAGGAAGGAGAGAAAAAAAAGAAGGGAGAGATGAAGGAAGAAATGAGAGAGAAAGAAAGAGAGAGGAAGGAAGGGAGGAAGGGAGGAGGGAGAGAGGAAGGAAGAGATTATGATGGGCAGGTGACCAAATTGAGTCTCATTGTTAAAGGACTCTTGTTCTATTTCCTTTTTCTTTTAACCTTTCTAAACCGTCCCCTGCCGCCTTTTAATACTTTTTTGCTTTCCCATATTCCCAGGGGGACGCCCATAGACCCAGGTTCAATATCTTTTGATGCCTTAAGCTCCTTGGAGGAGACCCTGCAGCTGTACAGAAATGTCCCCAGATTGTCCCTGGATATAATGTGCTGGGATCCTATGCTGCCCCACCCCCCCAGTCATCTCCCCTTTCCTCATTTCCTGAAGTCCTGTCCTGAAGCTCCCCATCCCTCCCCAGGCCCGGGCAGAATCCTAGGCAGAAAGGTCATTCTCTCCTTGGCGGGGACGGCTCCTGATCAGGGACGAGGATCGGCTGAACCAGAGACAGGAGATGTTGTTAAAATTCCGAGCCAGCCTCGGGCATCTGGGTCAGCAGACAGGCCGTCTTCACAAATAGATTGAATGTTGCGGGAGCGAGGAGAAGAGGGAGAAAGGGGGAAGAGCCAGGAGTGGGCCGGAAGGTTGGGAAGTCCATTCCTCAGACTGCCTGTCAAAGGCCTAGGCTCAGGGTGTGCAGGAGGACACACACACACACACACACACACACACACACACACACACACAATTCCTCTGCTGTTTTGTGTAGGAGTTTGATACAATTAGGCATTCTCCTGATCAGAGCGATTTTTTTCCCAGTTAATCCCCTGAAATGGAGGCTATCATGGAATCAGGGCGGAAGGACCCACGCCTGTCTCTGGAAGCTGATCTAGAATTCCTGACTGGGGGGAATTTCTCTGCGTTTCTTCCTTATCCTTTTTTATTCAGTTTCACCAAAATCTATCACGTAGTCACTGTGCTCGGTGCAGAGAGAGAAATGATGCATCCATAAGACATGGTCCAGGCCTTCAGGAAGGTGTGCAGTCGAGCATGAAAAATACTGTAGAAAGTCCAACCCCGGGATAAAACGCACCCACGGCCGACCCAGATGAGCCGAGGATCAAAGCTCTGCAGCCGGAAGGGACTTTGGGGGGATCGTCTCCCAGCCGGCCAGTTGGGGCCACTTGGTGCCTCTTGTAATGTCTTGGCCGTCATAAATGTAGAGCCGAGAACGAGTTTAAAGGTCCTCTGTTCCTCCCTAATTTTGTCGATGAGGACACTGAGGCACTGAGTTGCCCAAAGTCCCGCAGGCCCTCACTGGTGAGAGAGGATGCGAGCGGATGCTTTCCGCTGTTCCGGTTCCTGCTGCCCCTGATTTTTTTAAAGATGAATCATCTATCTTGTTAAGAACTACCATTAGACTCTTCTCGGAGCCCCCCTTTTCCCATCATGCCTCAAGTCAAATGAAAGGTTACCTTTTCTCTCTCCACATATCCTTCCTCTTCGGGGCAATGCTCACAGGCTCTTATCCGTTCCAGCCATGATGGAGAAGGAGCTCACGCCTTCAGTCTGAACAGAGAATGCTCCCTCCACCTTCTGCAGAGCCCGTGCATTCTGGGATAAGGGAGGAGGTCTGCGGGGCTTTGCCAGGGGCCCCAACAAGAGCTTGTGTAAATTGAGGCAGTCCGGGAGGAGCCCCTCCCCTACTTTTATCCCCTTGAGCCAGCGTCCTCAGTAACATCCCAGAGCAAAGGGGGCCTCTCCCCCTCAGAGTCCCCGCTGTCCCCTCTGTCCCCCAAGGCCGGCTGCTCGGCGCAGGGCTGTGGCCAATAGGTTACTTATTCAGCTGAGGATTTTTGAGTGATTCACCCCAGAGGCGAGACAGGGTCCTCAAGAAGGCCTGGATGTCAATCTTGCTGTAGATCTCCATCCTGGATGTGTTCATGGGCGTGGGACCGGTTCCTTTAGACATTTCTCCTCCGGCCCAGTCCTCGCCTTTGGCGCTGGGACAGATCGGATCGCTCTCTGCTCACAAGGGGAGATGGGAGTGATCCCTTGAAGTCTACAGTCCCTCTCCTGGGGACTCCGCTTCTTACTGGTCTCTTGGCTGCGAGCACCTCGAGAGCAGAGATTGGAGAACTTTTAGCATCCCTGGGGCAGGTTGTTCTCTGATGGGATCTGGCTTAGGATAGAGGTGGGAGAATGGATCTCAACCCCCTTCCCTGGACTGATGGGGCCCGAGAATGGTCGGTCACCCCTTGCATTCATCCCTCACGGTGATATGGCTGCTCTGGGGGAGGGAGGAATCATTGACGTGCCCTACGGGGAGCCGAGAGGCTCCATTTTGTAACCAGCAGGGTGTTTGTTAAGGCAGCCCACAAGCACGCAAGTCGCCGGCCCCAGCTCGGTGGAGAGACTTCAGCTGGATCAATGAGAAGCAATCTTCTTCCTCCCATCAGATATCAGAGCCGTGATCAATGACTTCCCTATCTGCACAGGATCAGCTGAAAATGATAATGGAGTCTCTGGCAGATGGATCTGAAGGATTTTTTGTTTAAAAAATACATCCCCCCTCCTCGAGGAAAAGAGAAAGAACTCTGATTTCTACTGTCGGAGCATCCGCGGAGCTGCCCCGTTAAACCCTCTGTCCAGTCCTCTGCGCTGAGGAGGAAAGCGAGCAGGAGGGAACAAAATGGAAGCAGTCGTGGCTGTCCCCGGCTCCTGCTGGAAGCGTCTGAGCCGCTCCCATCTGTGCGGCACGGCTGGCTCGGCCGTCAGGGTGGGGGGCGCCGCGGCGACAGCTGAAAGCTGGCGAAGTTCAGATGATAACCGTGGCCGCCGCGGCTCAGTCAGACGTGGTCCGCTTAACTCCCGGCTCTGTCGGCGCTTCTGGGACGCGCTGTTTGGTGCACAGAGAGAGCACGAGCCGGATCAAAATGGAGGGGGAGGGGCGGATGCGCGGGAGGGCAGAGGAGCCGCCATTGCTTCCCATCTCGCCGGCTGGTCAGGGGTTCACCCTTGGAGCTTCCCCATCAGTGCAGAAAAGCGGCTCTGCTCCCCAGGCAAGTGCACAGGGCCCGCCTCCAGTCTCTCCTCCAGGCAGAAGCTCATGGAGACCATCCTCCTCTGTGACATCAGGGATCCACTGGGGAGCCGATCCCCTGGCCCAGGGCCTTCAGCTTGTGTCTGCTGGACTTCTCGGGCCGTCTGCCTGGTGACATCTGTGAGCCCCTTGTTTTTAATCATGTTTTTAAAGGCATGTGACAAAATAGAAAGGTGTGCAAAGGAATACCGACTGTGAGGTGGAACCATTGTGCACAGTCAGGAAGATGTCTCCATGAGTTCAAAACTTCAGCCCTGGTCAAGTCACTTCACTCTGTTTGCCTCGGTTTCCTCGTCTATAAAATGGGCTGAAGAAAAGGAAAACAACTCTAGTATTTTCACCAAAAAAAACTGACACAAGTGAAAATGACGGCCACAGCAAAGGAAATCAATCATATTGAACCCATTGACTAGAGCATTCACCTAGTATGATAACCGGCATCCAGACAAAGTGGAGGACTCAGAAATTACTTGGTTAATTTGGAAAGTCAAGTTAACAGGTATTTGTTGAGTGCCTACTAAGTGCCAGGGACGGGTCAAAAACATTTCGGTATATTGACAGACTTGCTGTCTGAGTGTGAATCATGGAACACAAGACTCAAATGTGGGCCCTTCAAGGACAAACGGAGGCGAGCGTGTGGCTGAAGGCAGGCTGGAAGGACGACGCTGGCAGAAAAGCTGCGCCGACATCTGCCTCCAGGATCCAGCGGGCGACCCCAAGCTTTAGCATTTGTGAGTCAGGTCCCCGGCTCACACAGGTGAGTGCCGTGTGAAAGGCAGAGCAGGGGGTGGCCGGCGTGCCCCCGGTCCAGGACACGGGCCCGTCATATGGTCAAAACGTGGAAGAGCCCCCTAAAACATTCCATGATTGGGAGCCCTGGCTGTCCCCACTGGGAGGCTCTGCTTCCCCATCTCTGCCTGCCGGCTGCCGTCGGTCCCAACTAGAATCCCGCCTGCCCCGGGCCGCCCTCCCAGCCCCTCGGAACCCCAGTCTTTCCTGGGAGGATTATTCACAAGTTCCTAGTTTGTTTGGACATAGTTGCTGAGCGTTGTCAGCCTCATTAGGCCGTGAGCTCCCTGAGATCAGGGCCTGCGGTTCGCTTTTCTTCGTGTCCCTAGCTTAGCTCATTACCGGCATATAATCGGCACCTAATAAATGCCTATGGCTGCTGGAACCACAAACCTAGAGCTCTGGTGGGTCCCTGGGGGGGGAGGGAGGGGATATGGGTGAGGGTTGAACAGATTGAGAGGGAGACTCACATTGGCTACGGTGCCCTCCTTAGGGAGATCCCAGAGCCGCTGGGTTATTGTTTGACCGACAGAGCCGCTACCTGGGGCGTCCCAGGGCTCGGCAGCAGGTGACAGATTGGAAAGGCCTTGTTCCAAAATGAGCCAGGTCGTTTCTGGTGATGGAGGGAGGGAGGGATCCCAAGGACACACTCAGGCCCCTTTGATCTGCTCCTGGTGCTTGTCCCAGAGGTGTCCCTGGACCACGGGCTCAGGGGCCGGCTTCCCCAGAGACGTGTCTGTGTGTTAAGAGGGCAGGCCCCGAACCACCCAGGGCCGCTGGGCACCGGACAGGGCAGGGAGAGAGCCGAGGCAGCCATTCAGGGCGCTCGGCCTCCTTCTCCTCTTCCAGCCCCCCCAGTCCCGGCCTGCCTCGAGGCCTTCTCCCCACCGTCTGACCCCTCCTCCCTGTCTCTCCCCAGCCCCCAAACTCCGGCGTGGGTCTGAGGGTGTTTCTCTATCCCATCAGGACTGGCCAAGGCCTTGCTCCTTGAGCCCTCACAAACACCCCCCCCCCGAGGCAGCTGCTGGGGTAACGGTGTCTCCGCTTTATAAATGGCAGGTCTGAGCCGCGTCCGGGCCGGGGGTTTGCCCAGGATCCCCCACCTGGACTGCGTCAGAGGCAGATTTTGGGCTCCGAACCCACTGCTCTTTTCAGCTCTGGAAAAATCCCCAAATCCCAGCAACAGGTACAGGTTTTGTGCCGAGTCCCAGGGGCCGGGGCTGGCCTAGATTGCCTCTGAGGCCACTTCCAGCTCTGCTTTTCGAGTCTCAGGCTGCGGGACAGAGCCCAAGAAAGCCTCAGGCTCTGGGGATAGAGGTGACCCCGAGAACCTAGTTTCGGTCGGAGATTTTAGGAGGCAGAGACTGGGCCCGCTCGTGGGCAGAAGGGAAGGGGCCAGGCTCGGCAGAGAAAGTAGATAATTGGGGTAGCTGTGTCCCAGAGGGCGCCTCAAGGAACGGGTCCCATTTGCAGAGCCCTCGATAACAGACAGACTTCCCTCTGAGAAGTAACTTCTCCTCCCTCCTAGTCTGCAAGTGAGAAAACTCGGGGAAGTTGCAGAATCTTGGGGGTGAAGGGACCCCAGAGGCCTCTGGGAAGTGCTCAAGGTCATCGTTCAGGGGCTGAGACTAACACCCAGCCCTAAGGACTCTCCGTTCCATTTCTCTCGGGTTAGCCTTGGAAAGGAATGGAGATTATGTTGAAACAGAGCTTTAACCCCTCCCTCCCCCCAATCCCAAGTCAAGCAAGGGATCAGCGCCACTGGTAAACTGAGTCCCAAGGCCCAGATTTAACATCTAACTCTTCACCTTACTAATTACGGGACTTTGACCAAGTCACTTAAACTCTAAGGGCCTCAGTTCCCCATTTATAGAATTGAGGCACTGGACTAGGGATGGCCTCCGAGGTCACTTCTAGATTTGCTGCTAGGCTGCCCGGCAGATAATACACCGGCCCTGGAATCCGAATGACCTAGCTCAAAACCCAGGCCTTCCTGTGTGCCCCTGGACAAAGCACTTAGCCTCGCCTGCCTCAGTTTCCTCGACTGCAAAATGGGGCTGAGAACAGTACTTAGTTCTCGGAGTTGAGGGATCTGTGAGATAATATTGGCTGAAGCACTCAGCACACTGCCTGACAGAGGAAATAAGCGCTTAAAATGTTTCTTCCTTTTCCCCCTGATTCGCTAAAGCTCACTTTGTTCGCCTAGAAAATAGGGACATTGGATTTAAGGGCCCTCTAGAAATCTGACCTTGGACCGAGCCACGGGCCCTCCCTTCTTTCTTCCTCATCTCCCCCACCCCAGGACCGATACAAGGAGTCAGATAAACCTTTGCTTCCATCACCCTCCATCCTGCCGGTATATTCTGTCACTGGTCTTCTCCAGCAGGGGAGGGGATCCTGTTTCCCAAGGTCGCAGCCACTGGAACGCTTCTAGATCCCCAGAATTCTGAGTTTCCAAGCTCTCCAGACTCCCCCTCCCCTTTTCCTTTTCCCCCAAAGCCTAACCCAAATCATGCTGAAGGATAACTGACAGGCCAAGAGGGTGGGGGTCTCCATCGGGGAGGGCTGCTAATCTCTCCCGCTCAGTGGGTGCTCTGGGAGGCCCCTCGGGATGACGAGGAGCTGAGAGACAGCCATCGGGGGGCAGGGATGCTAATGCCAAGTGCCGCCATCCTTCAAAAATCCCATCAGGAGCCCCCGGCCTTTTAGTTGGAGCTTTGATTTAAGTATGTCTCCCAATCTTTGATCTCTGCCTCTGTCAGCACGTTACGGTAGAATGATCCGGGGGCACGAGCCGGGATAGATGCCTTTAAAAAAAACAAACTTTCTTACTAATTCCCCTCTCGGTTTGGGAATGCGGTTCTGGCCACCACCCCCCCTCCCATTTTCCCTATTTTCGCTGATAAAAGCTGAAATCTGCAGAAACTGCTCCAGACCCTCAGGGAAGGATCCCGAGTGTGTGCTCAGGAGGAGAGCAACGTTGGGCAGGGCAGGAGAGGGAGGCAGGGGCCTAAAGGCCGTGTCCTTCCTGGCAGCGTTCCCGGGTGCGAGAGCGGGCCTGGAAAAATAGAGGCCCAAAAACGAAAGCGTTCCTCCAAAGGGGGATTGTTGGAAAAACCGCACTCGAGCCAATAAGGCTCAGGACCAGTGGGGGCAAATGTCCTCCCTAGCACGCCCTGTTTACTTAAAAATGGCCCCCACTGGGACATGAGATGTTTACTGCCAATTCCAAATTATCCTTTAGCACCAAAAAGCAGGCTGAAAATAGATTGGGAGAGCCCCAGAGAACGGAGAGCCCCTCTTCACAGGAAAGTGCACTTGTCCTTCCCTCCTCTTGGTCCCCTTCCCTGTGTTTTAATGACCTAGATTTTCCTTGCCCTGAACCCTAAAATTAGCCTTGTTCATCTTGGAGTTAACAATTAAGTACCCTATATTCTGGATCACCATCCTTAATAACATTTTATAGGAAAATAGGCCTCGTTTGACAACCTTCACCTGTTAAAAATGAATGGGAATGGGGGGGGGTTGGAGAGGGGGGAACAGTCTCAGGAGGCTGGCTAATTAACTGAAAATAAGACTCCATTTTTTCCATGTCTGAAAGGCCCACGACCATGCTGGGGAGGGGGCAGGGGGGGCAGAAGAGGGGCAGCCAGCTCATTCACCATTAGCTCTTCTCCAGCAGAGATTCAGTTCCTCTAGCCTGAACTCAGCACCCCTAAGGAAAAGGGGGGTCTCAGGTTACAATGCTGCCTCCAGTGTTACTGCCCACATGAGCAGGGCAGAAATTATTCCCTCGGGGCTCATAAAATAGGACATTCAAAGCCCCTTCCATCTCTTAATGTACTTGGTGCCCCTAGAACTTGGCAATTCAACTTCTCCCCTCTTCCTTGATGGGGAAAGAGAGCCAGACCAGGGGTCAAGAGGTTCCAGATCAGCCTTAACATCCAGAGCAGGCTCATTTGTTCATCTATAGCATGGGCTGTCTCAGAAGTTGTCAGGAAGAAGGTTCCGGGGGACCCCCAGCCACAGGGAGCTGGAGCTGCCCACAGGCCTCCCTGCCAAGGAGGCAGAGACCTGGCCAGAGGCAGATGGAAGCGCCTCTTTTCAGCAGTGAGCTTCCCTCCCTCCTTCCTCCCTCTTCTTCTTCCTCCTCCTCCTCTTCTCCTCCTCCTTCTCTTCCTTCTCTTCCTCCAACACCCTTCTCCTTCTCCTCCTCCTCTTCCCCTCCTCCTTTCCTTCTCTTTGTCCTCCTCCTCCTCCTCTTCCTCCTCCTCCTCCTCCTCCTCCTCCTCCTCTCCTGGTTTGTATTTCTTGGGTCCAGAGGCGGAGTGTGTGCGTGCAATCAGTTATATTTATTAATTGATTTTGCGGTGCTAAGCACTGGCCCCCATTCTGCTGGGGGAGAGCCGTGGAAACTCTCAGGAGCACACAGGCTCTGGAAAGACTCGGGTCTTGGGAGGAGAAGGGCCTGGCGGCTCAGGGGACGGCGAGGGCTTCTCCCAGATGCTGGTGTTTTTGCCGAGTCTAAAAGGAAGCCAGGCAGGAGAAGGGGGAAAGAATCGGAGCAAAGATGGATGCTCAAGTCGCTTCCAGCTGGGAAATTCTGTGAATAATTAACGTAGTTTGAGAAAATGCCCAGCAGATGTTCCCAGACTGGCCCAGGCGGCGCGAGAATCTCGCTGGCTCCCATTTGCCGGGAACAACCACAGTCACAAAACTCCAGGAGAAGGAGAAGCTGGTGTTTAATCCAACTGGGCAGCGCCCATTTAACGAGAACCGATGAGAACAGCGCTACCCGGGCCCAGGACGGCTTCTGGCTGAACTCCCCTGAGTGGAAGTTGAGAAGAAAAGAAAAACCAATGTTGCGCATTTCTGTCTCCTCTGGCACGTTCTGGTCTTCATTGGCGATTACTCCGGTCCCCAGCTCACAGATGAGTTTGAAGTGACTTGGCCCGCATCACACAACCAGATCCTGGCCCTGTGGCTGAGCCCCTCTGGCTGGGAGCCGAGCGGGGGCCCCGGGGTGCTCCTGAGGGTGCCGCCCTGGGCCTCTAGGCCACAGTTGTTGTGTCAGGAGCCAGTTTCTAGGAAACCAGGTTACGTGGGGAGGAGAAAATCTTTATCAGAGCACATGGGGTTCTTAACCAGGAGTCTGTGAGCCTGTCTCTTTAAATTGTGGTAACTGTTTTTGGTTGTGGTTCAGTGGTTTTTGATTATGTCCAACTCTTGGTGACCATACCTGGGATCTTCTTGGCAAAGGCACTGGATTTCTTTCTCCAGTCCATTTTACAGATGGGGAAACTGAGGCAGACAGCATATAGTGACTCATCCAGGCTCACACAACTAGGAAGTGTGGAAGTCCAGATAGGAACTAGGTCTTCTGACCTCGCGCTTACTGCTGTGTTCCTGCTCCATTGTGTAGCCCCGGGATGGGTGCACTTTAATGGAACTGCTCTCTTTTATAGTCCCCTTGGTTTTATTTTGTGCACATAAGAATATGAGTCGGGGGGGGGGGATTCTTAGCCATGAGACAGGGAAGGTGGAGGCAGGACCACGGGAGCTCCGGGCATTCTGCCCTGGCAGCCCCTGCACGGTCTGCCTTACCCGCTTTAAAGCCGGCAGGTTGCGCCCTCTGTGAGCCGGGGTCTCCGTGGGTGAATAAAAGCTGTAGGAAAACGCCGTTCAATATCGAAGCTTTGGTTTGTGCCTCTGTGTCCCAGTGGACTCCTGGGGCATCTAGTAGGGGCTTTTTAATGCTTGTGCTTGGACGGGAGCAAGGGCGATCTCACTGGGTCTCTGGAACAAAAGCCCATTTCTGGCAGGAGCCGGGAGCGCTCCAGGAGGAAGGTGCCGAAGGACCGAGCCAGAAATCCTCTTGTGCAAGTGCCGGGAAGCAAACACAATTGGCCCATTTGTACAGTTACCTGCCCGGGCTTCCTCCTGCACAGAGGAAAGAAGGTGCTCTTTGTGTCCTTCACGTCCAAGTGCTAGAATGCCTCTGTGCACCTTGGGAGGTCCCAAAGCAGTTCCCTTTCCTCTGGGCTGAGAGGCAGGAGGAGTCGGGCTGGAGGGCCTCCGGCAGCCCGGATTGGAAGGCAGGCCCTTTCCCTTCTGCTAGAAGGAGAAGTTACATCATTGGCTCAGGCCAAATGATGGAGGTCCTTTGGAGCTTTCAGCCTGTCCTGAATCTTGATGCTTCCTGGCTTGGATGGCCCCACGGGGAAGACTTAGATTTCTGATGCTCAGTTTCCCCATCTGTAACATGAACGCGCTAGACGAGGTGAGCTCTGGGCTCTGTTCCAGCTCCAAATCCAGGAGCTAATCTTGGATCTCACCTTTTTGTAGCTGGAAAAGTAGCCCGGTAAAGACCACATCCTTCCTGAGCCTCAGTTTCCTTTTTGGCAAGATGGGGATAATATTATTTACACTGCCTGGCTTACAGAGTTGCTTCTGAGTGCTTACAAATCTTAATGTCCTCTAAAAATAAGAATTTTTTTTTCAAGATCACATAAAGGGTAATCGAGATAATCTCTGTCATTCCCTCAGAGTGGCTGCCATTGATACGTATAGAATCCTGAATCTAGAGCTGGAATTCTATACATTAATACGTATGGAATCCTGAATCCGGGCTCCGAGGCCAGTTAGTCCAACTCCTCATTTTAGAGATGAGGGAACTGAGGCTTCCAGTAGTTAACTTGTCCAGTAGGACAGCAGCACCTGCTCTGTGCATTGCAGGCTGGTGCTGGGCAGCATGTGGTAGGCTACAACCTGACTTTGCCATTTATTGCCTAGCGGACGCCTACTTGCTTTTACTTTATTACTTGACAAGTCACTTGACTTAATTTCCCTTTTCTTCATTTTTAAAGTGAGGGAGTTTGAATATACAGTCTCTCTTAGTTCTCATCCTGCTCTCTCACTCTCTCTCTCTGTGAGTATGTGTGTCTGTCTGTCTCTGTCTCTATCTATCTGTGTCTGTCTCTGTCTCTCTCTGTTCTGTCTCTGTCTCTCTCTGTCTCTGTCTATCTCTCCCTTCCTTTCTCCCCCATCTCTGTCTCTCTGTCTCTGTCTCTCTGTCTCTTTTAGTTTCTGTCTGTGTCTCTCTCTTCCCCCTTCCTTTCTCCCCCATCTCTGTCTCTCTGTCTCTTTTAGTTTCTGTCTCTGTCTCTCTCTCCCCTCCTTCCTTTCTTCCCCATCTCTGTCTCTCTGTCTCTGTCTCTCTTTCTGTCTCTTCTAGTTTCTGTCTGTGTCTCTCTTTCCCCCCCTTCCTTTCTCCCCCATCTCTGTCTCTCTGTCTCTGACTCTGTCTCTCCCCCTTCCTTTCTCCCCCATCTCTGTCTCTCTGTCTCTGTCTCTCTTTCTGTCTCTTCTAGTTTCTGTCCCTGTCTCTCTCTCCCCCTTCCTTTCTCCCCCATCTCTGTCTCTCTATCTCTGTCTGTCTTTCTCTCTTTTAGTTTGTCTCTGTCTCTCTCTCTCTTCCCCTTCCTTTCTCCCCCATCTCTGCATCTCTGACTGTCTCTCTCTCCCTCATTCTCGCTTTCCCT
The DNA here is from genome assembly GCF_016432865.1 of Antechinus flavipes. Lineage (NCBI taxonomy): Eukaryota > Metazoa > Chordata > Mammalia > Dasyuromorphia > Dasyuridae > Antechinus > Antechinus flavipes. The sequence goes on from NC_067402.1 coordinate 20,161,420, forward strand.
CCCCTCCTTTCCTCTTCTTCGTGCCGGGAGAGAGAGTTAGCACACTGGTTGGCAGAAGAGATCTTAACAGTTTCAATTGGACTGGAATTGGCAAGATAAAATTCATCTGGAATAATGCAACGTCTCATCCACTTGGGTATAAATAATCAATTTTACAAGTAGAAGATGAGGGTAGGATGCACCGGGTAGCAGGTTTGAAAGAGAGCTGAGGGTCTCAGCATATCGCCAGTTTCAAGGAGTCGTCAGTACGAAACGACAGGCAACTAAAGCCATCTTGGGTTGATTAGAGCCGGAGCGCTTCCAAGAATCGGGAGGGATGAAAGCCCCACTGTCCTCTGCCCTTGTCAGACCTTATCTAGGTTTAGTTTGTTTAGTTCTGAGCATTGGGAAATAAAAAGGGTATTAATAAACCAAAAGGTTCACTGGAGAGAGCAACCTCTAACTGGAATCCAGCATTTCCATTATGAGTGTGGACAGCGAAGCCCAGTGGTGTTGGGCTTCCCCGGCCGGCTAAGGATGAGGCGGAGGGCGCCTTGACCCAGAAAGGTCCGAGAGGCCTCTGATAGACCGGAAGCTTCTCCAGGGCAGGGCCGATTTCATCTTTGCCCTCGGCACCAGGCCTTGTCCTGCCTTCCTGGGTGAATGAAGACTTGTTGAAATGACTTGCATTTCATCCTTCACCCCAGAAAGTCGAAGCCAGTCTATTTTTTACTGTACTTCTTTACTTTAAAAAAAAATTTTAAATAGCAGTTTCCATTTTTACTCTTCTAAAATATTTAATTCTCCCTCAGAAGATTTAACATCTTATTTCCTGAGGATTAACTCTTCCATTTTTAAAGAGGGTGCCTTCATTTAACTCAGCCAAGAATAGGTTTGTTTTTTTTTTTTAAATCAAGTGTATGGAGGTCAGCTGGCCTCTGGGTGACCAGAAAGCCTTGGTGCTCCCTCCTTAGGCCCCTGCCTTCCCACCAGGAAAACTCAAAATCAGTTTGTTTTTTTTTATTAAACCCATGCAGATTTTTTTTAAAGCAAAGTTTCACCCACCAAGACCAGTTTTTAGGGGATTAATACTCAATGAATAATGCATCTGGGAGAGAAGACTTATAGCAATAACGCTTAATTGGAAGAAGCAAAAAAAAAAAAGTCAGCTGTCACAAAGTACAGAGAATCCACATTGGAAATGTGAAGCATGTTTTCGAGGTTAGCGTTGATCCTGAGCCAATCAGAAGAGGGAGGGAGGGCGGCCTCCCGGGCGCCATAAATATCCTGGATTTGGCACCAGCCCGGACAGTTACTGTTACTGGGAGCATTTCCCTAATTGTCTGTTAGTTAAGGACTGCCAGCGAAGGGGAAGAAACACACAGAGAGATTCAATAAAGCCTCCGCCACGCCGCCTCTTTTTTTTTTTTTTTTTTTGCAGGTCCTAATCAAAAGCTTCATTTCTCCCTCCACTTGAGTAATTAAGTCATGTGATGTTGATCTGTTGTGACTGCCCCCAAATCTTTCAGAGGCCGCAGCTTCCTCGCCCCCCTTCCTGGGAGCTGCTCCCCCCCACCCCGACCTTCCATTTCACCGAATCCTCCCTCCTTCCCCTTTGCTGGCTATCGGCTGTGTCTGGGCTCTGAAGCATCCACTCTGTGACATCAGCCAGGAAGAGAGATTGTTGGGATTCATAAATCTCCAGTCCCCCTCACAACAAACGTAGCCTACCTTCATTTTGATGATTGACGCTTTATCGTATAAATATATACATAAAATAAATATTTATAATATAGTTTTAGGTCTGACATTGCTAGAAACACCTTCCTTTGAGATTTTTTTTCATTAATTCCCCTGATATTCTTGACCTTTTCTTCTTCCAGATGAATTTTGTTAATTTTTTTAGCTCTATAAAATAATTTTTGGCAGTTTGATTGGTATGGCATTGAAGAAATAGACTAACAGAATGGTTATTTTTGTTTTATTAGCTCGGCCTACCCATGAGTAACTGATATTTTTTCCGGTCGTTTAGATCTGACTTTATTTGTATGAAAAGTATTTGTAATTGTGTTCATATAATTCCTGGGTTTGTCTTGGCAGGTAGAGTGCCAAATATTTTCTATTATTTAGAGTTTTTTAAATAGGATTTCTCTTTCCGTCTCTTACTGCTGGGCTTTGTTAGTAACATAGAGAAATGCTGAAGATTTATGTGATGTAAAAATTTTGAAGTGATATATAGAACTAAGTACCTCTTAGATGCAGCTGAGAGTACCATGGACAGCACTTTGGACTAGGAGTAAGGAAGAAAGATCAGATCCTGCCTCAGACACTTATTTAGCTGTGTTACCTGGACAAGTCACTTAATCCTGTTTGCCTCCGTTTCCTCATCTGTAAAATAGTTGAAAAAGGAAATGGCAAACCACTCCAATACCTTTGCCAAAAAAGGATGTCAAAAATTCAGGCATATATAAAAATAACTAAACAATAATCCCACTTCCCGGGACTGGTGGGGGGATTAAATGAGATAATATTTTAAAGAGCTCTGCAACACCTTAAAACACGATTGTAAAAAACTCTTATCAAATAAAAGATTGCAAATAACTAGTCAAGAATAGCTGAGGGTGAGGGGAAAGAATGTCTATTTTTTGACTTTTTGCTAGATCCAAATTAGAAAGAATAACTGACCGGTTGTGATCATGCTTTTTTTCCTTCAACATTCAGATTCAATAGCTAATGAAAAGAGAGCATTTTTAAGCCGTCTTCTATCTATATTCTCAAGCTAGATAATACACAGAAAGTACCTTGCATGCCTTAAAATATTCCATAAATGTACTTTCATAATCACAATTATTGTTATTAGCACGTTATTTTGAATGCACTGATCCACTGTGGCAGGATGGAAAGAATGCTGGATTGGGAGCCCAGGTTCGTTTTGGAGCTCAGTTTGGAGCTCAGTTTAGAGCTGGCAGGTAGACTGGTCTTAGATCATCGATTCTGAGACGGTTTCTCTAGTCTAACCTCCTCCTTGTTATTCATGACAAAACGGAGCCTTGGACCAGAGAGAAAGCGGTACCCAGAAGATCACAGCTAACAAGTCACTGAGCATGTGTGGCCCCCTCAAGTTCTTACCGATGCAGAAAATGTCTCCCTTCTGGCACAAATCCTGCAAACCTAAATTGCATTTTTTTAAAGAAAGAGCGAACTAGGGCCCCCCTAACACACTCGTACATGCATGTACGTGCACACAGAGACTTTCTTTCTATTTCAAAGCTTTCCATCCCTGCATAAGTGAGAGGCTTGTAACGGGCAGCCTCACTCTCTGCTCTCCCCCGGGACTTTTTGATCTATAAACCCAGGGAGGAAAGAGAGGCATCCTTTCCCCCAGGGCCAGAAGCACCGAAAGCCGGCTCATCTTAGAACACCTGCTGCACCGTGGATGTTCCTGCGGCAGGAAACTTTGATGCTCAGCCGTGGGGACCCACTGCCATGATCTTTTCCCTCCTCTCCCCACACCATCTGTCTAATGGCTGAGAACATGGGGTGGCCTTTGGGACCTGCTGGGGATGACAACGGGAGAATGTCCCCGAACCAGAGTATCTGAGGTGGTGGGAGCATCACACATCACAGCCAAGGTTTCCGGGTCAGAAAAATGTCTGTCTGAGCCGGTGGTTTTCCTCACTTCCCGGGGATGCTCAGATGCTGTTTTTCATGCTCTTTCTAGATTTAAGGCTTAGACCCAGCCCTTCCACCTCATTCAGGAGCCATTGTGGCAGAAGAAACGGAATAGGCCATTTCACGGCCTTGGCCCTGCATGTGACTGCTGGGAAGCAGACAGTCTGTTTGGTGACAGCAGCTTTGACCTTCCGCTGGAGGCCTGGCTTAGCCGCCGTAGAGCCAGGAGACCATTTTGGCTTTGTGTAAAAACCAAGAAGGACGATTTTTAAGAATCCTTCCCCAGACAAAAAGCCTCCTTTGTTCCAGATCTCTTCAGAACTGGGCTAATATGCTCATTCTAAATGGAAGCGAGGTCTCCGAAGGGGCGCTGTCGCCAAAGAGACCACCAAACAGCCTGGAGCATTGGTGGTCATTTGGGGCGGGGCTGTGGATGAACGGACGTGGTCACACTCGAGATCTTCCTTCTCAGAAGTGGCTACTGGTTTGTGTAAAGCAGTAAAAACAACCACTGCTCAGTTGCCTTTCATCCAGGAGTAAACCTCCTAGAAAGCAGCAAAGGGACATGGCCAGAGGGGGCTAGATGGCTATCGGCTCTCACTTTGCTTTGGTCCTAACATGTAGTAGCTAGGTGGCCTTGGTTGTCAGCCTCTCTGCCTCAGTTTCTTCATCTGTAAAATGGGGGTCAGAACAGGATTATAGTCGATCTCTACTGAAGCACTTGATCTCAAAACAATTGCAAGATGGCAGCTGCTGGACCAAGCTGGAAAGTAGTGACCATTTTGGTCTATATTTTAGACACAAAGCACTCATCATCATGGTCATTAATAGTTACATAATGTGAAATTTGCAAAGCACTTTAAATCTGTGAGTTTCACAGTAAGCTTAAAATGGAAGAATTGCAACTATTATCCCCATTTTAGAGAGGGGCAGATTGAGGCTCAAGGAAGTTACACAGGTAGAAATGCTGTCACCTGGATGCATATTTTCCACTTGTACAGGCTATTTGCACACCCTCCTGTAGAGAGAAATGCTTTGAAGTGCAGCCCACTTTGAAAATATTTCCCAAGGTTTCCTAATAGACACAGAGATGGGCAGAGAGGAAGATCTTTACTTGGGGCTTGCAGCCTCTCTTCAGATACACTGTATTTAAAATATTCAGCCTTAAAGTCGGCTTGCTTCGTGTGTGTGCGTGTGTGTGTGTGTGTGCGTGCATGTGGACGAGTGTGTGTGTTTGTGTGTGTGTGTGTGTGTGTGTAGCTCATTTTAAATTTCCACATTTTTTCCCGTACATCTCACACGGTTTTTTTTTCCCCTCTGTAGTTTGTCATGGGAAGATTAACCTTGATTCAAGGAGCTTTCGATCTAATTTAGCCCTTCCTTCTTAAGCAAGACACATTTTCATAGGGTGTCCTTAAGGTTCGCTGTTTAATGCCACGAGTATTGCTGTCTCCTGGGTCAGGAAGCTGTGGAAATGAAGTGGATACGTGGTGTTTATAATGTTACCTTCACCAAGTTGTACATGGAAGATTCTAGTCCTGTAAAATCATGTGAATTGGGCAAGGGGAGATTGTGGCAATGCAAGTTAACCCAATCTCCTTTTGGTAAAGGATTCAAAAAGAACCAGTAGAGAATGGCCAGGATTACAAAACAATTTGGGAAAGAATTCAAAATTCACCACCTTGTTCCTTCCTCGCTTCTGTTCCAAATGGAGGCAAAATGACTACTTGCTTAAGATGATGGCCAGAACCTTGGTTTCTGGGAAAGGAGAATGGGGTTAGAAATGTGGGATCAACTCCTGACTGCCAATGACGAGTTGTTTTTTTTAAGTTGGTCCACTGGGGCCCTGCCTCCAGGTCTCAATTCTTTCATCCATTCCATGAGAGGATGGGATAGATGACGTCCCACGACCACCTCTCCGGGACCCCATTCTTGATTCTGTGTAGTTGAGTCAGGACTGTTGACTTCGGAGTTCTTGCTGGGTTCTGGATGTCTTTTCATCCAAGTGTGAAAATTAAGAAGCGGTTATTTGCAGTCACAGGGGAACACGTGGAGGCGGCCGGTCGGCCAGAGAGAACGGCCGACCAGCAGGAAATGGACCCAGTTCTGTATCTCCTCCCCTCAGTGCTGGGCTCTGGTCAGGTAGATTGGCTGATTTTATTAAAGTATAAGTATTAGCAAATCGAGATAAATGTGACCGTTGCTTGGTTACTAATCCAATCTGAGAAGGAAATAAAAATAGACTCCATAAATTTAGAACTTTTAGGCCATGTGCCAAGCCAAGTATTCCTGCTTGCCTCCATTTGACAATCCTTAGATTGAAAGGGAAGGTGGGTGTGCCTGTGAGTGTGTGTGTGTGAGTGTGCATGTGAGTGTGGGGTGTGTGTGTGTGTGTGTGTGTGACAGGTGGGGCTTTGTGTTGACAAAAGCAGGTGCTCCTTACCTGTGGCAGGGTCAGGGTACTCAGACATCGTCAGGTAGGACTGGAGGACTAGGGGATGGGAAGAGGAGGAGACAGAGAACAGATGCTACTTAAATAGGAAAAAGAAATTCCTCGAAATTAATCTGATTAAAAAGCCAAAAGGGTACTGTATAATTTAAGCCACATTATACTGTCGGAAGAAATAGGATAAAGGTTCAGTTTTACTCATCTTAATATAAAAAATACTCTCTTTCCCTCCTAAGAAGCTTTCCCATAAGACACTGAAAATTAAGAAACACTTCTTTATTATGTGATCATAGTAATTATAGAAACGCCACCCTGAGCCGGAGTCTTGGGAAAGCCTATGGAAAATAGATCAATGCATCTTCTGCATCCCTGATTAGGGACACTTTCGGGGGATGAAAATGATACTTTTTTCTGTCTCAGAACAGCAAGATTCCGACAAACCCCAATCCCCTGCTGTTCCGTGCCTCGCCGTGGCATTTGGGGGAGGTCAGAGGGTCGTGGACGCAGATCCTCGGCCTCCGGGGCCCACTCATTTTGCAGAGGGGGCACCGTGGCGGGACTGAGAATCGGCAGGGCCTCCCCTCCAGACCTGGAGATCTCTAAACAGCCCAGCCTGCCTGCCCCTCTGGAGAGCTGGGGCTTCCATTCCTCTCCTGGGGCCATCCCTGACAGCTCCTAGCGCCCATATCCCTAGGGAAGGTTGTTCCCTTCTCCCCGTTCCGGATTCTGCAGAGGAGAAAAGGTGCATAAGCTTAACGGTCCCTTCCCTTCTTCCTCTTTCCACTTTTTACCACTTGACATGCTTGCTTCATTCAGAATGCCAGTTTGAACAGACAATAAAAGAAGGACCCTTTCTAGCAGCAAAATAACCTGGTTTTCCTTGCTATTCTTCCGTTGGTAGAGAATTAGCAACTTAATTGTTCTTTTAAAAGATTTTTTGGGTGTTTAAGCAGTAGACTGATTTTAAAAAGGCCTGGGCTAGGCTTGCCGAGGAAAACCATTTTGATTGAGCCAGTGGCTCTTTCTCTGGTTTTCTCATATCAGAGAATGACATATTCTGTAAACTTTATAGCACTTGGAGGTCTAAGAAATGTTTTCCTTCAATTGACCTTAGAAGGAAAGTAGTATACTTATTGTTATTATTATTATTAATTTGTATTATTATTTATATTATGTTAATTTTATTTTAATATTGTATTATAGTAATATATTATTTATGTATTATATTATTATAGTATCCCCATTATACAGGTGATAAAACCAAGTCTCAGATACCTTCAATCCCCCAGCTAGGAAGTGAAAAACCAAGACTTGCACCTCTATCTCCTCTTTCTCGATCCAACGTTCTAGTCTGCCCTTGTGGTCTGCCCGGTTTGAAATCAGATCACGACATTGTGTTCGGTGTTTAAATGCTTCTTCTTGGCTGAATAGCAAATAGTCAAGTAAGTTTGGAGAAGCAAAATATTATTCTCTTGTTACCTCTAAAGTATGAGCTAAAAAAAAATCCTCACAGGAATGGGGGAGGTGAGGGTGTGACTTAGAACTGTGTGCGTGTTATTTTAAAAGCCATATGATAAATGGATCACCTTTCGCAAAGAGCACACGGTCGTTCCCAAACCAGGAAAACAGTTGGCCCTTTCTGAGACCCCGGGCCCCGGCTTCCCTAACCCTCTGACCTTGGGAACTTGAACTTGTGACAAAAAATGTCTATTTGAAAAAGTAGCACAGTAGCCACAAGAGCATGAAATGCTCCTTTTCTCCACGTCTGCTGAGAAAAGGAAGCTGTCGCACGACGTCCCTCGGCTGGCTTGGCTTGGAGCGTGGCGGGAGAATCTGGCTTGTAGGGGCAGCATCCCCGCCCCTCTATATTGGAAGCCATTTGTCACATGTGCAGGTAGGGATTCGGTAGATTTGATAGTGGGAAGACTTGGGAGGGACTTGATGGATCTGACCTAGTGGAAAGGAGTCAGTTCCCAGCTGGGAAAGGACACCTCCTCTCTGCCCCGACCCCCAGCGATGGGGAGCTCCCTCCCTCCCTCCAGCTCTCGTCGGCAGGAAGGAGTTCCTCTCTGCCGTTATCTCCGGGGCCCGGTTCTGTTCTGTGGGACCAGACAGCGCAGAGCCCCTTTCGGAAAGTGTTCGCCCTTCGGCCCTGCTGGCGCAGACTAGGGGTTTGCCCCCCCGGTCACCCACATTCAGACGCTCTTTCCTTTGTCATTGTCCTTTCTAAACCAAACCTGAACCGAACAAAGCGCCTAAATCCGGGCTGGCATCTCGCTGAGCCCAGCACAGCCTTGCTCTCGGATGTGTCCTTATCGTTCAGTAACTTCAATCATGTCCACTTCTTCCTGACCCCGTTTGGGTTGGTTTGGCTTTTGGGGCAGAGACACCGGAGTGCTTGGCTCCTTCTTTGGCTCATTTTACAGATGCGGAAACTGAGGCAGCAGAATCAGTGACGCATCCAGCTGGTAAGTGCTTGAGGGCAGATTTGAACTCAGGTCCTCCTGACTTCAGGGCTCTATCCATTATGCCACCAGCTGCCCCATTGCAATGTGTTTTATATAAAGATTGGCTGTTATTATGATGTTTATCACTTAGGTATCCCATAGAGATTCCAGAAGCTAAAGTTTTCTCCTGTCCTACCTGTTCTTTAGCCAGAGATGCCCTCTCCTGCTGGTATCTCTGTCCAGCCAATCACTCTCTCTCTCCTTCCATCTCTCTCTCCCTCCTTCTCTGTCTCTCTGTCTCTATCTGTCTCTCTCTGTGTCTGTCTGCTCTCTATCTCTTTCTGTCTCTCTGTGTCTATCTCTCTCTGTTTCTCTATCTTCTCCCCCCCCCACCCTCTCTGTCTTTCTCCCTATCCTTCCTTCCCTCCCCCTTCCTTGGACCCAAGCCCAGAGGTGGAAAAGCAGAGAATTCCAGGAACTGCTTATTAGTGGTCTCAAAGATGCGAATCAGCCAGAGCTCCCTGGGACCCGAACAAACTTTGTGCATCCATTGGAGAGCCAGAACCCAAGGTCAGAGACCTTGGCATGTTTTATGCCTTGGTTGCTTAAAGAAATAAGCCCCTTGCTCATTTGGGAGGAAATTATTTTTATTTCTCTACCGAATCTTACTCTATGATCCTTCTTCTTTAGGGGAAAAGAAAAAAAAAGTTTATCCCACTTTAAAATTAAGAAATATTTAAGAGAGGAGCTCTTAACCTAGAATCTATAAGCTCGTGGTTTAAAATATTTTGTTAACTGAATTTCAACATAATTGCTTTGCTTGATAATCCTATGTTTTATGTGTTTAAGAAAAGGGGTAGAGCAAAACCCCAGGTCAGGAGGAGCCGAGTTCAAATGTTACCTTACATGCGTAACACTTATTAGCTGTGAGACGCTGAGAAAATCACTTAAGCCCAGTTGCCTTGGAGAGAGAGAGAAAGAAAGAAGGAAGGAAGGAAGAATTAAAAAAAAAAAAAAGAATAGAGCAGTTTCTGAGACTGAAGTCTTCTCTAGGAAATCTCCGCACTTCCTCCCTCCCTTCTCCTCTGTATGTTTTTAAACTTTCAGGAAAGCTTCCTGACCCCCAACCTAATGGAGGCAGCCCTGCCAGCCCTGCAGCAGTGCGGGCTCTGTGGGTGAATGCAGTGGTTGGCTTTTTGTGAATCCCTAGCGCTTAACACCATGCTTAGTACACACTAAGTGTTTAATAAATGCTCATTCTTTTACCCATTTCACAGATGGAGACAGGCTCAGAAGGGAAGTAAGTTACCCAGAGCCTCACAGGAGGAAGTCTCCTAACTCTAAACCCAGGTTTTCTCCAGTCTGGCACTTTCCATTAGGCCGCCTTGAACTGAGAGGCTTGGGGCTAGAGCAGGGAGGAGGGACCATGCTCGGCCCATCGGCCAAGGGCAGGGAGAAGCCGCGGGGAGGCAGGTTCGAGCTCCATGTGGGGCCTTCCCAGAGTGAGTGGGTTCTCCATCTCATGGGAGGTCCGCTTGCAGTGGGCTAGAGAGGGCGTTCTCTTTTGGGTGAGAGTTCCCAGGGGCCGCGTTCTCCTCCCCATCCAGGACAGACTGTTCTCAGCCTCTGTGTGGACTCCTCAGCAGGGCCTCAGGGCCTCAGATACCGCCACCCTCCCCCACCCTCTGTGCCCTGTTATGTTCTTTGTCTCGCTGTCGGCATCAGCAGAGAAAGGTCAGAGGGTGTCGGGCTTTGGGGAACATGAAGTCCAGGCCAGGCCGACTGACTCAGTCACCGCTCATTTTTTTAAAATAACTTTTTATTATGCCAGGGTAATTTTTTACAGCATTCTCCCTTGCACTCGCTTTTGTTCGGATTTTTCCTCTCCCTCCCTCCATCCCCTCCCCCAGCTGGCAAACAGTCCTATACATGTTAAATATGTCACAGTATAGATACAATATATGTGTGCAGAAGCGAACAGTTTTTTTGTTGCCCAGGGAGAATTGGATTCAGAAGGTAGAAATAACTTGGGAAGAAAAACAAAAATGCAAGCAGTTTACATTCAAGCCCAACCGTTCCCCTTCTCCTTGGTCCGGCCTCGTTAGGCACCGGGTCACGGAGTTCTCACTGCGCAGAACGGGGCATCTTGCCTTCTCTCCTGGAGGCAGCCTTCTGCCACCTGGGGTTTCTAACCGAGCCCCACAGGCGGGCCCCCGGTGGGCATGGCACCCCCAGCCTGCCCGTGGCCAGGCTTTATTTCACCAAGAACCAGCCATCGTTGTTCTTGTCTACAGACGTGTGGGATGAGGGGCTCGGCCCTAACGAGGGGCAGTTCTGCTCTCCAGGCTCCTCACGTGGAACTTCCCCTGCTTTGGCTTTGGGGTTTCCAAAGGCAGCCCCTCCAGAGGGGCCTGACCTTCCAGGAGATCTCTGGGTTCTGGCCCAGAACCCTCTGTCAGCCGGGGGAAACTAAGACTCAATAGAGAGAATGTCGCCAATGTGAGGAGCCCTTGGTGAGGTCTCTCTTTTAGCTGCAGCCCAGAGAGGCGCTTGGGATATTGCGGGAATGGCCGAGAGTCTGGGGGAAAATATACACGCGGGGTCCGAACCGGGCTTCCCGATTCCCTAGACCAGCCAGCCCCCTCTCCAGCTGGGCGCTTGTATTTGTTCAATTGTGACCAGCTCGTGTTGAGCCCACTTTTGGGTTGTTGGAGCAGCTTTGCCATTTCTTTCTCCAGCCCATTTGACAGATGAGGAAACTGAGGCAAACAGTAAGGTGGCTTGCCAAAATCGCCCGGCTGGGATTGGGCTTCCTGACTCCCGGTTAGGCCCCATGGCTCTATGGCAGCAGGGTTGCCTGTGGTGGGAGCGGAAGGTCAGAGTTGGGGACCTGGGCTGGAGCCATTTCTGTGACTTAGTAGCTGTGTGACTGTAAGCACATATTGGTCCCTCATTTTCTTATCCATAAAATGGGCACTCACCTCACAGGGTTATTTTAAGGATCAAATATGGCAAGTAAACAAAATGCTTGAGACCGGTTCCTCCAAGTCATCGCTATTCATTATATGTATCTAATGATCTAATATAATTCATCGATAACGGCTCCAGCTCTCCTGGACTGTAGAAAATCCACATCCTGTTACAGGGCTTTGCCACGGGGAGATGGAATGGGAGGAAATGCCTCGAGCTGCTTCAGCCCCACGGAGCTCGTCTCACCGTACCATGATGCTGAAGGGGACCCGCAGGTCAGCCTAAGGACCACCCACCCTCGCCAGGTTGCTGCCCCCGGCCAGCCAGGACAGCTCGTCCCTTAGAGAGATGCTCTTCCCACAGCAAGCTACAAAACTGGCCGCTTGGCGATTTCTGCGCCGTCCCTAACGCTGCCCCCGGGCCCAGAAGCGGAGCTGCTCCGTCTCCCACATGACAGCCCTTCAAACACTTCAGGACAGCTCGGATTGCGGCCACCAGCCTCCCCTCCCCCCGGCCAGACGTGCTCTGCTCCTCGGCTGGCACAGATTCCAGGCCAGTAAACCCACACCTTGCCGGGGCTCCCTTGGGGCGGCTGCCTCTCGGCAACCACCAGGCCTCCTTGGGACGGACCACAAGCGGGGGACTATGGGGGTGCTGCTGCTGCTGCTGCTGGGCTGCCTTTTTCTCACACAGAGCCTAGGAACCGCGAAGGGCGAAGGGCTAAAAACATACGGGAGACTCGTCTATTGTCCAAGACTTTCCCTGATTATCTTCCTATTTTTCTGAGGAAAACTGAGGTGGCAGGAAGAGCCACCCCCAAGTTTCTGGTTCTCTTCTCAGCTTCTCTCCTGCATTTTAGAAAGCATTTCTCTTGAGGGGAATGCGGGGAGAAGGCCCTCCAAGCCTCTCATCTCCTAGCATTTAGTGACAGAGACATGAAGAGCCTTTTTTATCGAAAAGTCGAAATGGTGCTCTTCAGTAAGAAAGTTATTTCTGGGCGAATATAATAAGAACACTTGACAAGCCTTCCTAATTTTGCAGAAACTGAGTGGGAAGGGCAGCAGAGAGCTGGGAGATTTTGAGTCAAGGCCCTGAGTCTGAATGGGGCCCGGGCCCCTTCCTCCTTGGATGGGAACGTTCCACAGCAGGATCGAAACCAGAAAGAGGAGGAAGAGAGGACGGGATTGGGAGGAGGTGAGGGCTGAGGACAGGAAGAAGGAAGGGAAGCTCATCTGGACTGCGGGGAGAGGCCTCCCCGGCTCCTGCTGGCTGCTGCGCCTGGCCTCCGGACCCCCAGAGTACCAACCATTGAGAGTCAACCTTGACCCTTCCAGCCTCCGCATTTTATACAAAAAAATCACCTCGGTGTACACTAGCAGCGGCTGACTTTAGAAACTCCGTGGGACCCGAGAGTCATGTTAGAGAGCGGGGCTGGCCGGTGCAAGTAGCTGACCTCTTGTCAGTGGGAACCCTTAGATCTGAGCTTGCCTCTCAGGGGCTCTGTTAGAAGTAATAGTCGCTTCCATTCAGAGCGCTCTCAGTTCACACTCGCAAGCTGTGTGACCCTGGTCAAGACACTCCACTTCTACCTCAGTTTCCTCAACTACAAAATAAGGATAATAGCACCAACAATACAGAATTGTCAGGATCAAGGGAGATTATTTTTTTAGAGTGCTTAATAAATATCCATCTTCCTGCTCTCTCTCTCTCTCACACACACACACACACACACAAAATAGCATTATAAGATGAACAGTTAAAAAAAAGTGTTCCCCATTTTATAGATAAAAAATCTGTATATGCATAAAGTATAAATTAAGACATTGTTGAGTACAGTCACAGAGTTTGATGTTTAAATGAATCCGAATTTGGGAAACTTTAATAAACCAAAGCCTCCTCCCTTAATTCATCATTGTATAAAAACCAAGTTTTCCAAAATTAGGTTAGTTAAGGCAAGGTATGTGACTCATTTCTTGGAAACGGAGCGGCATAAAATGCTATGGTGAGAAGCAGGGCGGCTCAGTGGACAGAGAGAGCCTAGATTTAAGTCTTCTCTCCAGCACCTACCGGTTCTAAGACTGAGCAAATTACTTTATTTCTAACCTGAACAACTCTTTAAAAATTTCAGAAGTGTTTCTGTTATTCTTTTCTTGAAATTATATTCCTCTCGTAGATGTTTCTGTTGTCAGTTCTTCCGATCCTATTATTGGAAGATGGAGTTCCCGTTCTGGGAGTTCTCGCACCAGTGACATCGTGGGTGACTATAGGAAGGTCCCAACCCATTTGGAGCTCTGCTGTAACTAGCCTCACAGGGAACATAGAAAGGGCAGGGACAACCGGGAGGGAGTGGGACCTATGGCCAAATCTTCCCTGTGCTCGTGAATGAAGGGACTAGAGCAGACGAACTAGAGGTCCCTTCCAGCTCAGAGAGAGCAACCATCTTGATGACCAGAAATGAGGCCGTTTGTTTGCCCCCTGGGGGTGCAGGTGCCCCTCCTTATTCCAGAATGAGGGAAAGACTCAGCAGCCTCCTAAATAAATATAAATGAGAAGCGGTTGTGGCCAGGGACAACTAAGCCCCCAAACAAGTCACTTAAAATTATGTAAAATCAACATGGTGGAAAAAAACAGAGGAACCTAGTTCTGAATCCTTGCCTGACCAATGGATTTTTCCTAATGGAAACCAAGACCCAGCTTTTGTGTGGCCTACGACCCCAAATTTCCAAACAGATTCTCCTTCAAGGGAGCAGATTCTTCACTGTCGATGAAATCACTAAGTGGGTTAGACCCTCAGTGACTAGCAGGAAAATAATAGCACTATGTGCAAGATGCCCAAGACTCGGTCAACAAGCATTTATTAAACACTGACTGTGTTCTGGGTATTATTTTGTAGAATGAGTTGAAATACCAGATTCTGATTATAAAGGAAAAAGAAACTCTCTTCCCTGGTGTATCTAAAAACAATCCTCGACTCCCTCGTGCTAATAAGTATTCATTGCAAAGACACAGTCTCTCCTCAGTGAATCAGCCCCTAAAAAAAGCTTCCCCTGGATGCAGGATGAAGCAGCCTCCATGAAATGATCAGCTGTGTATTATTCTCCTCCCAGGTCTGGTTTTTCCCTCCCTGTCCCCTGCTTGGAAAGTCTGCATACAAATATAGCAATCAATCGCGGAAGATGCTGCCCTGCGAGATTAATTACAAATTGAGGCCACAGTGTCTGGACCGAGCATGATTGATCTTGGAGAGGAAATGCAGTGGAAAGCTAATGCTGCTTTTTATCTGGGAAGCAAAGTTCAAAGATGTTTACATTCTGCTGGATGGGCCCGGCTGCCGACAGGCGCCCAGACGGACGGACTCGCCCATCGGCACAAACGCCGGACGGTACCGGCCATCAGCACCCACACCGGACGGTGACGGCCGTCTTCCCGATGACCGTAGAAGTCACCACCGGGCCCTTTAGAGAGGGCTGAACATGGCCCAGACCACAACATGGTTTACCGGCCTGGGGTCTCTGCTGTTCAGGCCCCAAATCAGGCATCTTAGAAAGAGAAGAGAGTTTTCTGGAGGTAAAATTGTAAGTCTGGGAGCTCAAAAGGCTTGGGGCTCATTTGGGAACGAGCTTTCCAGTGCCTTCATCTCGCACATGAGAAGCAGAAATGGAAGGAGAGGAAGCAGCTTGCTCAAGGTCCCACACTTGTCAAGCATCGGACTGGCCCCTGAAATGTGCACATCACAGCTCTGCATCCCGGGTTCTTCCAAGTATCCTTCCGGATTTTGCGTGGGAGAAGTGCGGTGGGACGCAGCTCGTCGGCAAAGCTTAGGAGAGCGATGACCCCACGGTGAAACCGTACTTTTGCCATTGGATGTGAGAAAGTCCTATTACTTCTCTTCTCTCATCAGTAAAATGGGACTAATCCTATACTGGCCCTTCATTCTTACAGTGTTGTGAAACTCCGAAGAGGGTCTCTAGACCAAACATAATGTGTAAGATAAACGTGAATCTTCATTTCCAAATATATCTACCCAGCAAACCCTTGTAACAAAGAAGGAAAAATAAAGGGAGGGGCAGCTGGCTACAGAACTAACCAACCCATCAGCCCTTTCTCTTTTTTACATAAATTTTTATTAATCTACTATTTTATTTCCCCCCAATTCCAGCAGCCATTTCTTCACCCATCGTCCACCACCTCTACAAAGGTGAAAGGAAGGGGCGGTTTCTCAACTCTTCCAGGCCAAGCTTGGCCGTTGTAATCATGTCACGTATTTTTTGTTCTTTCCGCGTGAGCCCCCGGAGCTGGTGTGAACGTATAGGGTTTCCCCGGCTCTCCTTCTTTTCAAAGTCCCTGTTCCCAATGGTTCCAAAAGCAAGAATAGCAAATGTAGCTGAGAGAGCCTAGAAACTGTAGGATTTATCTCAGCTGCTGCAAGTGCAGGGTCTTGGCTGAGACCAAGAGAATTAACTGGCCACAGAATGAGTCAGCAGCAGAAGGAAGAGTCGAAGCCGGTGTTCTCTGACTGACTCACCGACCACTTGGCTTCTTTCTTTCCATTAACCTGCCCCTTTTCCAAAATTTCCAAAGGAACGAGTGAGAATGATCACTTTTCTTTCTTACAGGAGCAAACAGGAGACATTGGAAGTTGGAGGAAAGGGGTTCGCTGGGGTTCACCGTCTCTCCTGCTGAGGAAAACAAGAAAAGGTGAGTGCACGTGTGTTTATGCCCCTAAATAGTAAGATAAAAACCCTCCCTGGCTAGCTCCTGTGACAGCCATTACTTGTTCTGAAAATTAAAAAGAAAGAAAAGTTGTGGACAGCTCATAGGGTGGAAATGTTAAGCTTCTGGGCTTATGGGAGCAGTGGAAAGAAGGTTAAATTTGGCAGGATCTGGATTCAAATCCTAACTACTTACCCCATGAGTGTGTGGCCACAGATCTCGGTTTCCTCTTCAAATAGATGCCTCCAAGTTTTAAATCTTGGACTTTACAAAATGGCACGAGGGAAAAATGCGGAGCCCCGGAGTTGAATGGTCTGGGTTCAAATCCTGACACTTGGTCTTTGGACCTTAAGCTCCCTGACCCTCATTTTCCACCTCATTCTTAAAATGAGTTAGATTAAATGGCCTGTGAAGTCCCTTCCAGATCTAAGTCTCTGTTTCCTCCTCATCAGACAGAAGAGACGGTTCTTCCCCAGGCTGTTTTAAGAAAGAAAAGGGCCCCCCCAAGGGCCAACCAATCTGGGGTTCAGTGGGGCCAGAAGAGCTTTTAGCCAACATTAGGGGACGAACAGAGAAGGAGAAGGGGGCACCTTCTGGGGGGAGATGAGGAAAGGAGGTGCCGCTCAGGGGCCAGGGTCCTCTGTGGGAAGGGGTGAGGGGGATCTGACTCTGGCCCTGTCCCCGCCCCAAGCCCGGGTACCCTGCTTTGTTCGAGGCAGTCCTGTTCCTTCTTGCATGTTATGCAAGGTCTAAAGACCCTCTTCTGAGTTTCCCAACTAAGTCTGAAGGGCCAACAGTGGATTATTCCCATTTTACAGCCGGAGAAGAGAAGTAATAGGGCCCAGTCAGTGTCTGGAGGGAGCTCCAGCCCCGGGAGCATCCTCAGAGGGGGGTAGGCGGCTGCTGCCGGCCCCCTTGGCCCACCCCCTCCTGCCTGGTAAACATTTACCCAGCCTGGCCAAGGTTACCGGAGAATTGACAGGCTCTTCTAATAATTAATGTTAATGAGACAGCTCCGACCCCTTAATGAGGTAGCCTGGACTCGTTTGTTTAATCTGCTGGCTCCATGATGGGCAATAAATACAGGCCATCCAGCCTCCCTTCCGCCCTTAATTCGGGAGAGGCTGTGGTGGATTTTGTCCACACTGGTTCATTCAGCAGCAGGCTGGGCTGCCGGGAAGACTAGGGGCTGCTGGGGAAGGCCGGGGTCTGCTGGGGGAGGCTGGGCCCTGCTGGGAGAGGCCAAGGTCTGCTGGGGGAGGCCGGGGTCCATTCAGAGAGGCCAGGGTCTGCGGGGGGAGGCCAGGCCCCTCTGGGAGAGGCTGGGGGCTGCTGGGGGAGGCCGGGATCCATTCAGAGAGGCCAGGGTCTGCTAGGGGAGGCCGGGCCCCTCTGGGAGAGGCTGGGGGCTGCTGGGGGAGGCCAGGCCGGGAAGAGTTTTGAAGGATGCTGGCAGGTACCCAGTCCTGGGGTCTGCCCTCCACCCATTTCGTGGGAACCCTATTGAATGGCAGGGGAGAGCTTGGCAAGGGCCTCCCGGGGGCTTCTCCACTCCCCGGTTGACCAGACAGGGCAACAAAGCAGACGAAACAGGATTAGCGGCCGCATTGTGGGCCGTGACTCGGCAGCGACACGCCGGAGCGGGGGAATTTGGCAGGCTTACCCTGCCGGGATAAAGATGTAGCCGACAAGGGCCCGGCGTTAATGCACCGCCATGACCAAAAGCAAGGAAATCTATTTGCATGCAATATTAGCCGTGCTAATCACTTTGGCCGGCAGGCCTGGTGGGCGGCCCGTGCCCCTCCAAGGGGCTGTCCCTAAGCCCGGGGAGGAGGCAGCCCCCCAGCCAGAGGGGATTCGGGGCCCCTTTGTTTTAGTCTTTGGCTCACACCGGCTCATGCTGGGGGTCTACGAGGCGGCCCCCGGGAGCAGGGGAGAGTGGGGCTCAAACCTGCTTCAGACACATGCCAGCCACATGGCCCTGGCCAAGCCTCAGTTTACTCCAGTGTAAAATGGGGATAAGAACTACCACGGTCTGGGCTCTACACTAGATACTGAGAGCTGTTCAGTCATTTCAGTTATGTCCGGCTCTCGGTGACCCCTCTGGAGGTTTTCCTGGCAGAGACACTTGCGTGATTGGCCATTTCCTTTTCCGGTTCATTTTACAGATGAGAAAACTGAGGCAGACTGCAGGAAGGGACTTGTCCAAGATCACACAGCTAATAAGTGTCTGAGGCTGACCTTGAACTCACAAAGATGAGTCCTCCGGACTCCAGGCCTGCCCTAAATCAGATATAAATAAAATATAGCCCCCACCCGCCCTCCCAGGGAGATACAAGATGGACATCTAGATGCGGTGTGGGGAAGGAGAAGGAGAGGAAGGGCAGTGGTCAAACCTCAACTCTTACTCCTTTTAGGGACTTATGTTTTAGGAACTTTTCCTTCATGACCCACCCACCCAGCTCATTAAACCCTAAGGCCCTTGAGGGGAAACTTCCTCTGCCCCAGCCCTTCCGCTCTCCTCCCTCCGAACACATAAATGGTTGTTCGATTGGAACACGCGACAAGATACAAAACAGAAGCCAGGCGGGGGTCCGCGGACCGCCGCGTGCCCATACGTGTGTCTCCCCGTCCCCAGAGAGCCGAGGGTGGAAGCCCGGGACCCCCTTCTCGGCTCCCATTCATGAATGACTTAAAAGTTTCAGCCACTGCAAACTTGGCAGGGCTCCCGCGGCACCGCCGAGAGCAGGCACTTGCCAAGTGGAGGTTTGGGCATCAAAAGCAGCTCTAGGCTGGCTAGAATAGAGGGTGAGTTGGGGGAGGCTTTAAATTGGCAGCTGGAGAATCATCTCGGAGCAAAGGGCGAGTCCTTGTAAAATGTTGACAAACACCCGGGAGCGACGGGGAGCTCCTTAACCGGGTGATTGTGCGGCTCTGACATGGGGCATTTCCATGTAAATGTTCAAGTGCAGACAAAGGCGGAGAGAACCTTTCCAAAGTTGGCCGGGGCTGCTGTTTGAACGCGGCGCCCGCCGCCGCCTCCTAAGTAGCCGATTTGTTTGGTTCTTTCAGCGAGTTTGTGAACGTCTTTTGCTTTGGCACCAGAGACATGTACCCTGTGCACGGCGTACGGCCCCGGGAAAACAGATTATCGGGTATTAACAGAAGGGGGGGGGGCAGCCTTCCCCTTGGGTGCCTGCCGCTGCCATCGGCTGCCAGCCCCGGGCCAAGGTTGGTGGCGGGCACGGTGCCCGCTTGACCCCTCTCTCTCTGCTCTTCTCAGTCCTACATCTTCCCATTCTCCCCCAGACGCTAAAAATCCCTCATCCCCCAAGCCGGGGATCGCATTAGACACTTTTTAGCCATTTCCCAGTTGACAGGCGCAGATTTGTTTCCAGCTTTTTGTCAGTACAAATAATGTGCCATGAATTATTTTCATTCTTTTCTCTCCATCAGGAAATTTTCCCCATCCCCTTATTATTTATTATTTACTTTTATTATCATTATCTGCACTTTGGCCATCTGTATCTTTTGATCATTTGAATGTTGTCTTCCCCAGCAGACTGGGAGCTCCCTAAGGGCAGGGCCCATCTCGCACCTTTCTTCCTATCTCCAGGGTTTGTCACAGGGCCTGAGACATAGTAGGTGCTGAATATAATACAGTAATATCATAAGATACTCCTTGGATTACTGGCAGAAACCTCCTTGGGATAAATGGCTGCAGGGGAATCACAGGCTTGGCGTGTACAGACGGCCCTGGATAGCTTGATGGAGGTTGTTTTCATTTGCGTTTTCTATGATTGTTAAGAGATTTTTAATCCCATTATCAATGTCGACATTCTGCTTTTGTGAACCGAGTGTTCTTTGCTTTTTGAGCCCTGCTTTAAGAGGCTGCTTTAGCTCAAACACCCTATGGAGGTTGAGGATACGGCTAAAACCTGTTAGTTGTGGCCAGGTGCTGAGTGCTAATAGGGCGAGTCCTGGCGTGGCGGGAGAAGGTGTGGGCTGGAGGCCCAGGAAGCAGGGTTCTATCCAGGCTCCAGCTATTCATCTGTAAGAATAAGGGCCCTGGACCCAGATGGGCTCAAAGTTCCAACCTGGGATCCGAAGACAGAGCCCCAGACTGCCGTGCTCATTACTTCCCCATCTAAGTGCTGTTCTCCTGTGAATGGGCTCTACTGCTATTGGAACGTGGATTTCTTGGGGACAGGGATTGTGGATGGATGGATGGCTGGATGGGTAGATACATATATACATGGATGGAAGTTTGGATGGATAGATTGATGGTTAGTTAGATGGATGTTTACATAGATGGATGGATGGATAGGTAGACAGACAGATGGATAGAGTATAGAAAGATAGAGAGATAAATAAATGGATAGAGAAATAGATCCATACATACATATATAGATGGATGGATGGAAGTTTGGATGGATGGACTGATGGTTGGATGGATGTTTAGGTAAATGGATGGATGGATAGGTAGACACACAGATAGAAAGACGGATGGATGGATGAATAGATAGACAAATGGATGTATACATGGATGGATGGAAGTTTAGATGGACAGATGGATGGATGGTTAGATGAATGGATAGATGGATACATAGATGGATGAATAGATAGATGGATGGATGGATAAATGGATAGAAGGTAGATAAATACATATATACATGGATGGAAGTTTAGGATAGATTGTTGGTTAGATGGATGGATAGATACATAGATGGATGGATAGGTAGACAGGTAGATAGATATGATAAGGTCTTCAATGTTGGGTGTGATTAGCAGAGGAATTGAGAAAAACTAGATATTGCTTATAATTAGCACAGGGCCTAGGATGTTCACTGTTGCTTGTGTCCAACTCTTGGAGACCCATAGTCCATGGATTGTTTTGCTTTTTAACAAAGATGCTGAGGGTTTACCACGTCCTTCTCCAGCGTATGAGGCAAAGACAGATTAGTCCAGGATCACACACTCTATCCACTCAGCCGCCCAGCTGCCTCAGGATGCTCATAGTTAGCATGCTTTTGCCTTCACTCACCTGTACCACCCACTCCCTCCCTCAGTTTACAGAAAACTGAGACATGGGGAGAAGTGGTTACATATACTTGACATCAGAAAAGAGACCTGAACCAGTCCCATGATTGGAAAAGCAACCCCCTTCCCACCCGACCCTACAACTCATAAGAGAATTTGATAGGCTGGTTCACCGTGGCCCAGAAGCCTCAAAGAAATGCAGCAGATAAATAAAAACAGAAAGAATAAATACCTATCACTGTGCTTTTTGCTATTGGGGGTTAAGATTTTGGGGTCCCTGGGCCGGCTGCCAGCAGGTTTGGGCGGGTGCCGATACCACAAAAGACTAAGTGGTATTTCTCGGGCTGGCTCATTGTTTTTGTTTTGTTCTAGGTTTTTTGTCTGCTTCTTTGGTGCTGTGGGGTGTCTGGGGAGAGAGAAGGTTTGAGACTGGCTCTCCATCTCTCACCCAGATTGGACGTACAATGGGCCGATCCCACTGCCGACGTCCACGGGAGCTCCTTCCCACCTGCTTGACCCTCCTCGGGCACCATGGGATCCTGTTCCCAGGGACAGACCACACTGGCACCAGAGCCTTGCAGCGGCTCCCACCCGCCCACCTCCTCCTTCCGGCAGCGGGCACCCCAGGTACGGGCCACAGCCCGAACAGGTACGTGCTGCCTGAGGGACTCCACCCTTTCTGAGACTGCGTTAATGCTCGTTTTGTTTGCTCGTTGGCTTTTGTTTAGTGCGTGTTATCCCAGGTCTTTTCCAAATGTGGAGGGTCAGATGCAGGACTTTGGAGACTCCGGCCCCCCGCTGCTCTTCACAGTCTGTGCCCGCCGTGTGACTTTGGGCCTGTCACTTCCCAGGCCCCCGGGCCCGAGCGTCCTGAGTCTATAGGCCGAGTCTTTACCAGCAGCTCTGAGGGCATCAGCGGCTCCCACCGGCCCTGAGGAGAGGGCAATCCGGAGAAACGCTGCCGGCCAGAGACAGAAGCTTCTCCAGGGAGCCCCGGGGGTGAGATTCAGACCCAGACTCTCCCCACTGTCCCTCCCCCAGCACCAGCCTCCTGAAGGCAGCAGGACTTTAGGTATTAGAAAAGAGTTAGGTGTAAGTGCTTAATTATGCTCCAAGCCAACCTAACCAGATTTTATTACGTGTTTACTCCATGACAGTGTTAGGGCAGCTGGGTGATCCATCAGTGGGTGGAGTTCCAGGCCTGGAGTCAGGAAATCCTGAGTGCAGAGCCAGCCTAGCTGGGCGACCCTGTCTGCCTCAGTGTCCCCATCTGGACATTGAACTAGAGAAGGAAATGGTACCCCACTCCAGTACTTCCGCCAAGGAGACCTGCCATGGGGTCACGAAGAGTCAGACGTGGCCGAGATAACTGAACAATACAGAGAGTCCACGTCGGGTACCACATTCAGCCCTGGAAGGTACCGAGTGAAAGTCGCTTCCTCGCCCTTATAGAGATTACATTCGTTTTTAAAGAAGTAAGTGTTTGTTTTTCTATTACTCCATATTTCCCTCTCCTGGAGAACCGTCCCCTACAACAGAGAATGAAAAAGATCCGAAAAAACAGATCAGCCAAACCGGGGAAATGGCGCCGGCCCCTCCCCCCGGCCTGGGCGCCTGGTGGCTGGCAGAGAGCTTTCTCCCTGGGATTACCCAGAAGGCCCCTCCAGGTTATTCCTGGGGGAGGATGCGAGACAGAAGCCCGCTAGACTGGGACTCTCAGCCTCCTCCTTTTCGAATCCTGCCGGATCTACGCCACGGTTCCCTGGGTGTCTGTGGAAGCCGAGTCAGGACACGGCTGAACACAGAGGAAGGGGGTTCTTTCCTCCCGGGTTTGCTCAGCACTGCCCGAATGTCCCCAGAAAAGGCAAAGGAGTCTGCATTTCCTCTTGCCGCTGCGGCGTGACTCTAACTGGCGTTTAGCTAGTGAGCTCAGATGGGTGAAGACGCCCTGCTTCGTGCCATTTTACAGAGCAGGAAATCGAAGTCCTTGCCCAGGGTCGCCCAGCTAAGGGGTAGGAAGTAGGGTCTTTCAGTCCCGCCCTCCCCGCCAATCTCCACTGCCCCCAGCCCGGCACCCTCCGCCCGGTGAGCTTCCCTGCACAAGCAGCCCGCCTTTCGTGGTTCATGTTTGCATTGCCTTTATTTCCGAATATATCCTTCTCCTACCCAGCAAAGCCGTTCCTTGTAACAAAGAATGGGTTTTTTTTTTTTAAATAACACAATTAACTGATTTGTTCTCTCACTTCTGCAAAGAAAAGAGGGAAGTACCTTTTCTCATCTCTTCCCCCGGGCCAAGTTTGCTCGTTATAATTACATTTGTTCACGTATTTCTTCGATGATATTCCTCATATTGCTTCTTCTCCATAATTGAGCTGTCGGCTCGCAGGAGTAGAGCGTGAAGGCAGGGAAGAGGCCCTCGGCTCCAGGCCTTTTGTTTTTCGGGGGAGGAAAGGGAAGTCCTTGGCCCAGGGTCCCACCGGCGGCCTTTGTAAGGAGGGGCAGCCCGCCCTGGGCCCCTGCACCACCTTCTGGGTCACTTCTGTGCTCCGTGACTCGGGTCTAACACGCCTTCTCTGTGCTCTGCCCCACTTGCCCCCAGAAGCAGCCACGGTCCGGCCTCCGCCCTGGCACCCGCCCGGCCCGGTGTGGCAGCTGGTGTTGTGAATCAGGCCGTCGCCAGTCTGAGAACGGCTACTTCACAACACCAGGGTCACCCCCCGCCAAAGTCATCGACGAGAGCCGAAGGTGCTGTCTGCGAGGGACCAGGATGCGGCCCCGAGCTCCTGCCCGGCTCCGCCCGGACATCTCCAGCTCCCGCGCCCCAGAGGATGGGAACAAGGCTGGCCACTCTCCGCTGGGCCCCAAAGCCTTCCGCGTTTCAGTAAGAGCATGGCAGGCTCCGGAGGCTTCGTGGGGGAAACGGCCCCCTGAGGGAGAAAGCACAGCAAGCTTCCCGGGGATGGGGGGGGGGGGCAGGCTCACTGCTCCGGGAATGGGCTCTTAAATATTAGTGCAAGGGACAGAACGAGGGTTGTTCAGACTGGGGCGGTCACAGGGAGACGGGAAAAGGCAAGGGGCAAGGACTCAGTTTCCCCATCTGTTGAAGGAAGCCGTTACCCCGGAACTGGTCGTCCAGTCTGACAGCCTCCTCTCCCTCGTTTGTCCTGAAGGACAGAGCATTTCAATATATCTTTGAGCCAAGATTTGTCCTCGGGGGCTCTGCCTAGTGCTCAGCAAGGGCCGGCATGCAGCATGTGCTTAATAAGTGCTCGTGGCAGATCCAAACCCCATCACGTGCGTGCGCCAGCCCCGTCCCCAGGCCGGGGTCCCTCCCAAACCCCAGCCGGTCCTCCCAACTATTGGGCTCAAGGAAGCGAGTTACCGGGATGGGAGTCAGCCCTTCTCTGCCAGCCACGACCCGGGAATGGTCAGTTTGCTGACAGACGGGCTGTCGCTGCCTCCGGGCTCCGGGACCGAGCGATGGACCGAGCCAGGAACTGGACCCGGCCCTCCACGGTTCTGCTGTTTTCCTGCAGCCCTCAATGTTAGGAGCTTCTCTGCCGCCGTTTTGGATGAGACGAGGCCGGTCCCGAGCAAACCTCAGCCCAGGAGTTTCTGAGAGAGACTGAAGTTGCTCTCCCCTAGCTCACTGCATCCGAGATGATAGCATTGTACTGATGCACGAAGCATTTATGAAGCACTTAGTGTATGCAGAGCACCTGGCTGAAGCGGGGTTTTTACAAAGTGGAAAGCAAGGCCGTCACAAGCCGTGGAGCAGGGGAGAGGAGGCCGGAGCTCAGGCCCCAGGGTCAGGTCTCCTCTCCTGTGCCATTGCCTCTGATGGGGGTGTTTCTGTCTCTGCGGGCGGGCATCTGATGGGGCCGAGGACCAGAGCCTTCCTTTCTGGGCCCTGGGAAGCTGTGGCGACTCCCCGGCCTGGCTGCCAGGATGGCTCTGGCCCGGGCTGGGACCGCGGTGACCCCCCCGGCTTTTGTACCGGCGCCTGAGCTGTCCCCCAGGGTCCGAGGGAAGATGCCGCCTCCGTCTCTCTCCCAGGTCCCTCGCTGCTTCAGCGAAGCCGCGTTTTGGGTGGGATAAGTGATGTTAAGGGGACTTTCGGCCTGGCCGGGCTTCCGGTTTCTGGGACTTCCTCCGGGTGCCTGTCTGCAGAAATGTCCTGGAGAATGTTCTTCTACGTCTTATACTAGAACTTCAGGCCATAAAACAGCTCGATGCCGGGCCAGCCACCCCAGAGCCCCCTCCGGGGCTCGTCAGGTCAGAAGTCTGGGAGACCAGTCACCGATCCATCCGTCAAGCATTTATTAAGCACCGGGCCAGGTGCCGCGCTAGGTGATGGGGCTACAGAAAGACTCCGCCTTAATGTGAGGGGGCGCGTGCACGGACGGGTCCCCAAGGGGCCGTAGGCGCTTCCTTCTCTCGGGAGCCTGGCGGGCGGTCCGTGGCGGGGGGCCGGCCCCAGCAGGGAGTCTGACGGGGGGCACCTCCGGGGCAGCGTTACAGGGGTCCGTGCCCAGAGATCACAGGGGGCTCAGCCCCGGGTATTGGGGACCCCGGCTCGCCCGGGTTAGCCGTCGCGTGTTCTCTCTCCCAGCCACGAGTTAGCCGCTGTGGGCAGGTCCTTCTCAGGAGCCCCGCAGCTCCCGGGTCCCACTCATCCCCCTGCTGGGACGGGCTCCAGTTTCTGGGGAGCGGCGTCCCACTTCTCTCACATTCTCAGCTGCTCTGAAGGTGAGACTCCCGGCTTGCTGAACTCGGAGCACTCCACAAAATGATCTGATTAAAAATCTAATAAAATGTAAAACACGGTCAAGTCCGGAGAGAGCCCGAGACCCGGTTAAGAGGCTGGGGAAGCTCGGGGCAATTTTGTCATCGAGTCCAGGAATTCACCGGAGGATTTTCAGAGCACCTTGGGAATGGGGGTGGGGCAGGAGGGGGTCAACAACAAGCAAAAATCAAGCTGGGGAAAGAAATCTTAGCTTTTGCTTCTTTTATGTACTGAATGATTCATGGAATCCTTCATCCGGGGCTCTCAGCAGCCTTCCCAACTGCCCCCTTTCCTCCCAATTTCCAGCCTTCTCTGAGGGCTGCCCCCTCCCCATGAGACTTTCCCCCCCCTCCCCCGACCTCCTCCGTGTCTCAGGGCCTCTCGGTGGTCATCACCCATTCCACTGACGGCGAGCCGAGGCTATTCCATCGCCATTTTTAAGTGTGTCTCCTTTGGGGGGAAGCTTTCAATGGCTGCCTGCTCTGGAACCTCGGGGCTGAGTGCCTGGGGCCACCAAGTGAAGATCTAGTTTAAACTCAGTGCGGAATTATTAATAACTCCCGGCTCTGGCGCTTCCCCCGCCCCCCGCCCTCCAAGGTTTCAGCAACAGAAATGACTCCCTCCTTCGTCTAAAATCCCAAATAGGGCAAAGATCTAGTTCTGCCGTCCCTGGGCCCAGCTGCTGCCCCTCCCATTAATGGGTCAGTCAGCCTTTCATAAGTCTTTGTCTCATCTCCTTCTCAGGCACCTCCCGACAGCCTGGAAAAGCACCGTGGGAAGAGCCTCTCTGAGAAGACGTCCAGCTTCTGTCGGCCCGGGCGGTCAGTGGGAGGGCCCGGGGGCTCAGGGACGGGGGAGTGGCCGAGGAGAAGCCCCCCTGAGCACAGCGGCCATCTTAGAAGGCGGAGGAGCGTATGGATAGTGAGAAGGGTCCGGTTAAATAGGTCGGGGAATGTAATCAATGATGCAGGGAGAGGGGGCAGCCCCGAGACCAGGAGGAAGCCCCAGGGATGGGAGAGAGGGAGGGAGGGAGGGACCGCTGCCCCGTCAGTCCGAGAAAACCGTGAGGGCGACAAAAAGCCAGAGCAGGCTGGGCGAGGAGGGCGGGCGGCAGCAGGCCGTTCTGGGGGCACTTGGCCGGGAGAAGGCCGCAGGGCCAGAGCGAGTCTGGGGATCGGTCCTCAGGCAGGATCCCCATTCTCGGCCTTTTCCCTGAGGGAGGCCTCTGCGCCGAGGTTCGGGCCAGGTCAGAGGAGCCGGACCCTCCGACATCCAGTTGGCTCCTCAGTGTCCCAAGGCAGGGCACGAGTCAGGGGGCGCGAATTCAAATCCTTCCACCGGGTCGGTGTCCCCAGGCCTCTGGGGGTCTCCTCCAGTTAATTCCACGGCCTTTTTCTTTGTGTCCCCCTAATGTTTAAATGATTGGTTTCTGAGAAAAGTGATTAATGATTGAATGTGGGACTTCATAGGAATCGCTGAGGAGCCTGGTGTGTGTGTCTGTGTGTGTCTGTGTGTGTGTGTGTGTGTGTGTGTGTGTGTGTGTGTGTGTGTGTGTGTGTGTGTGTGTGTGTGTGTGGCGTTCAAGGCTCTCTTCTCCACCTTATCATGCTCCCCACATAGTTGGGCTCGCGGGGCTCTCACTGCCCCCGCACCCCCGGGCCTCGGCCCTTTCTCCACAGCATCCTGCCTCAAAACACTGGCTCGCTGCTTATTGGCTGCAAGTCGTGCACGTGGGGAGGCCCAGGCCGCCCGAGCAGGGACCTGAGGCCGAGAAGATGAGTCCGAGTCCAGCCCCAGACACTTCCTGGCCCTGCGACTCTGGACAATTCCCCGACATTCTGCCCGCCTCGGTTTCCTTCCCTGGTAAAATGGGGATGATAGTAATAGAGAAGCATGATGTCTTCCCACCTCCTGACGGGCGATGGAGGAAGCCGTGGGGGTCCACGCTCTCTTTTCTAGATGCTTCCCATTGCTTCCCCTCCATCCTTCAGCTGGAGGCATTATTTTAGGCAGCAAACATGAGAATGGGCTTTGCTGGGTTTTGCATAATGGCCCCGAGTCTCTCCTTCCCCCCTCCCACCTTACAATTAGGGGAGAGAGTGAGAATAAGAGTAGATTTGGGGTTGTTATCATTTTAATTGAGTAAATAAGCCTCACCTCCCCCAAGCAGCCAGGGCTGGCCCTTAATACTTTTATTAAAAGTGGAGCCTTGGGAAGAGTCACTGAGAGTCCCAGATTTCACTCGGCGCAAAGGCTTTTGTGGGACCCCTGGCCCAGCCTGCCCCGGGTAGTCCCCGCCTGCCGCCAGCCCCGGCCCCCGGACGCCTCCTAGAACTCGTCGTGGGCAAGAGGAAGCCCACGGTTGTGTCTTGTCTGACTCGGCACATTTTGGTTTGGGGTTTTGGGTCCCCCCCAGAGAGATGGAAGAGAGATTTCTGTCCTTTAAAAAATGGATTATATTAAAGAGCCCCCAGCCAGCGATCTGCACGGGCTCCTGCTAAGCCACCGACACTTTGCTAAATGAGAGGAAGGGCCGCTGGAGAGGGGGCGGGACACCCTGTGGGGGCAGTTGTCGGGCGGGGAGCTCATTCCTCCACGGGACCCAAGAGATCATCCGGTCAGGCGCCCCCTTTGCAGGAGACTGAGAGCCAGGACCCAAGACCTGGTCCGGGGCTCTGTGTCTCCACCCGGGAAGTAGCCACATCGAGGCCCAGGGCCGGAGGAGCTTATTCTGCCCCCTCCCACAGCTCCCAGTCTCTCCTCTCTCTCCTCTGATATTCGAACTCAGTACAAGAGTTTCTGCGCCTCAGAAATAAGAACCCCCTTTAGAGCTTACAGCTCTTTGCCACGGGGTCCACTCTTTTCTAGATGTTCCCCGTTGCTCCCGCTCTATTTGCTGTTCCCCACACAGACGGCAGAGCATCCTCCCTCCGTGCCTTTGAGCGGCCTGTCTGCCATGTCTAGTTATCTCATTTAATCCTCAAAACAACCCTGGAAGGTGGGTGCTATTATGATTCCCATTTTACAGATGAGGAAACTGAGGCAAATCTATGTTTAGGGACTTTTACACAGTCAGAACACAAAGCCCTTTGGGTTTACTTTGAGTATGTTTTTCATTTTCTTATTCAGGTCCATCTTGTTTCTCTTATAGACCGTAATCTCCCTGAAGATGGAAGTTTTCATGTTTTTTGGTTTTCTGTCTTTGCACGGCACATAGTAAGCGCTTAATAAATGCTTGTTGGATCAAATGTGGGCTCCGGTGTCATCCTGGGCAATCCCTTCCCTGCCCCGAGGCCCCGGTGAGCGCCCCTGGGAGAACCCTGGGTCTCACTGACACAAAGAAGCTGGGTTCAAATCCCGCCTGGGCCAGCTGGGGCCTCAGTTTCCAAATCTATCAAATGAGGGGGTGACTTAGATGCCTCGGGGGCTTGTAAGGCAGCTGGGAAATAGAAACCTCAGTGAAGGATCTGCTCCCATTACATCTCTCTTCCCTGGATGCCGCTGGGGACGTCGTGGCCGGGGCGGGAGGCCCGGCCCAGCCCTGAGACCACAGCCTCGGGGCCCTGCGGGCACAAGCCTCAGTCTCCTGGGAAAGGCCCAGCTCCAGCCCCTCCCCAGAGGCCATCGGAGGCTCGATCCCCGCCGTCGGGTGGTCCCGAGTTAGTGCTGATGGCGCCAAACACCACCCAGTGCTCCGGGCAGGGACCCCCAGACATCGCCCTCGCTGCTGCCCTCGCTCCGAGCCGGGGGCGCAGGGATGCCCCGGCCTCTCCCTCCCCAGCCGTGCCCCCGGAGGCAGGGAGACCCGAACTCAAATCCTGCCTCGGACACTTAATGCTCCTGGCCAAACCCCCCAAGTCACCTTCAGAATGGAGAGAACGGGAGCCCCTGTGACAGGACTGGAGCAAATGAGCCATGTGAGGGGAGCAAATGTCAGCTGCTGGAGCACGTTGTCCTTCCACAGCTTTCTTCTGGTAGAATGTGAGCTCCTCGAGGGCAGCAGCTGTCTCACTGCGGTCTGAATACCCGATGCCCAGCATGCAGTAGGTGTTTAATAAATGCTTCTTTATCGAGTGTTGGCTTGATTCTTATCCGAATGCGCACTGGGCAGTCCAGGGGAACTGGAGAAGCCCCTGCGGTCCCATGGGTGCACTCGTTCTTATTGTCGTTCTTGCCCCAGAACCCTCCACGCACTTAGAAACGCCAGCCGGGCTCTCTCTCTCTCTCTCGGCCATCCAGGGTGTCAGTCATCGACCTGGGCCCGAGGTGGGGCTCGCTCTTAATCCCGGGCCCGGGAGGCTGACACTGGGGGGCCCCGCCCTACGGGCAAGCTGGGGCCATCGGTGACCGACATGGCAAGCCCCCCTCAGCGGAGGGCCATGAGCTTGCCCGAGGAAGGGCGTTCAGCCCACTCCCAAAAAAGATCAGCTCAGAACTTCCATGGGCTCGGGCTGCTCCACGTGCAGCCCAGAGAGACCCAGTCTAAGAAAAAAAGGGGGGAAAGTCCACCGAATTTAGAACAGGAGGATAAAGGGAGACGGCTTGCCTGAGTTCTCAAAATTTCACAGAGGGGCCCAGTGACGAGCCACCCCCTCAGTGTTAATGTGAGCTCCCACTAACGAAGGCCTTTTGGCGAGAAAACATCCTCCCCCCTTTGTTTCGCTTGAGTCCCACGGAGCACGGATGTGTACTAGTGAGGAGGCAGCCAAGAAGGGGGGCTCCGGGCCAGTCTGGTGGGCTTTCTCGTCCGTCAGAGCCCCCACCCCTCCCAAGGACCGGCAGCAGCCCCGCCTGCCTCTGTCAGCACCTCGCCAAGATGACCTCACCATCTGGGGGGCGACCCGGGAGGAAGGATGCTGGTCACCGTCACGTCGTCCCCAGCCTCCCGTCACCTCATCCCATTAAAAACGTGTCAGGAGGCTTGGTGCCGAGAGACCGACGCTGCATAAATTCAGGCGCCTCGGCTAAACATACAGCATGTAAATGGGCTCTTACATGGCAAGTTGATTCCTCTCAAGAAAAGCTTCAGGGAGGGGTGGGGGGGCATTGGACAGAGCCCCGGACCCCGGGCCAGCCCTGCTACAATTAGCTCTGGGACCCCCGGTGGATCCCATCCACCCTAGAGCGCCACCTTGGCTGACCTTGTCTCCACCTTTCCCAGATGCCCCCTTCCTTGCTCGGACCCTCCCACTCGCATGAACTATCACAGCAGCGTCCAAATGGGGGTCTTGCCTCAGGTCCCTCTCGATCCGATCCACGTTGGACCGGGCTGCCCCAGAACCAGGTCTGACTGTGCCGGCCCCTCCTCAGTGATCGCCCGGCTTCCCTGTATCTCTGCCATCAAACGTGAAATCCTGTTTAATATTCACAACTTCGCAACCCGGCCCCTTCCTGCCTTTCCTCCCTCCACACAAGGTGCCCAGCAGTCTGCTCTTCCACTGGCTGCTCCCGGCACCCGGAATGGGGGAGCCACGGACAGAGAGAGAGGAGGAGGGAAGGAAGGAGGGGAAGAGAGAGAGGAGGGAGGGAGGGAAGAGAGAGAGAGAAACAGAAAGAGAGAGGGGGAAGGAACAGAGAGAGAGAAAAGAAAGGAGGGAGGGAGAAGGGAAGGAGAGAAACAGAAAGAGAGGGGGAAGAAGGAACGGAGAGAGAGAAAAGAAAGGAGGGAGGGAAGGGAGAGAGAGAAACCAACAGAGAGAGGGGGAAGAAGGAACGGAGAGAGAGAAAAGAAAGGAGGGGGGAGAAGGGAAGGAGAGAAACAAAGAGAGAGGGTGAAGAAGGGATGGAGAGAGAGAGAAGAAAGGAGGGAGGGAAGAGAGAGAGAAAAATAGAGGGGGGGATCAGGGACGGAGAGAAAGATAGAGAATAAAGGGGGGGCAAGAAAGAAACAGAAAGAGAGAGGGGAAAGAAGGAACGGAGAGAGAGAAAAGAAAGGAGGGAGGGAGAAGGGAAGGAGAGAAACAGAAAGAGAGGGGGAAGAAGGAACGGAGAGAGAGAAAAGAAAGGAGGGAGGGAGAAGGGAAGGAGAGAAACAGAAAGAGAGGGGGAAGAAGGAACGGAGAGAGAGAAAAGAAAGGAGGGAGGAAGGAGAGAGAGAAACAGAAAGAGAGAAGGGGGAAGAAGGGATGGAGAGAAAAGAAAAGAAAGGAGGGAGGGAGAAGGGACGGAGAGAAACAGAAAGAGAGGGGGAGAGAAGGGAAGGAGAGAGAGAAAAGAAAGGAGGGAGGGAAGGGAGAGAGAAATAGAGGGGGGGAGAAGGGACGGAGAGAAAGATAGAGAAGAAAGGGGGGCAAGAGAGAAACAGAAAGAGGGGGGGGGAAGAAAGAAATTGAGAGCACTGACTAGCGCTCCCCACGTGCCAAGCACTGTGCTAAAACGGGAATACGCAGCCCACGCCCTGACCCATTCCCGGGGTAAGACACGGAAGGACGGAGCGCCTCCAGTACCATTAAGCGGAACAGCCGCAGACAGTCTGCAGGAGGTTCGCTCAGGAGGCGGCCGGCGCCCGTAGTTAGAGGCTGGACCTGGAATGGGAGGGGCCCAAATCCGGCCTCCAATATGTCCCGCTTGTGGCTCCGGGCACTTAAGCCCGCTTGCCTCCCCCAAAAGGAGGATCATACGCGGAGTAGTGGCAAAATCCGGAGGTCCTAGTGGCCCCATCACAGGGAGTTGCGAGGATAACCGCGCGCAACCCCTTCCGCGAGCCTTAAAGCGCTTGGCCAATGGCATTATTGTCATTCCCATCACTATTCCCAGCATCGCCGCCCCCCGACACCGCCAGAAACTCGGGTCCGTTCCGCAACAACGATGGCCGGAACGTTGGGGGACGCGCGGGATCCGCGGGCAGGACGGCGGCGGGTCCGGGACGCGGCGAGGAGCGCGCGCAGCATCCGAGGCGGTTCTTTCCCTCAAAAGGTTCGCCCCCCCTCACACCTCCACTTCCCACCGTGGGGCTGCCCGGATTTCCACGCGAGGCTCCCACCCCCCCACCTGCCCGCGCGCTCTGAGACAAGTTTCTGGAAAGAGCCAGGGACGGGCCCTCGGAGTTCTGGGCTCTTCACGAGCGCCCGAGGCGGAGCGGGCCGGATGTTCCCCAATCTCGCTCCTTCGCCAGCCCCCGGAGCAGGACCCGCGTCCCGGGCACCCCGCTAACGCGCCCCCGTGGGGTCGCCTCGGGCCTGGTCCCTGAACTTTGGGGGGGGGGGGAAGAGCACTCTCCGTGGGCCTAATTCGAGGGGATTAAGCCAATTAATGCGCCTCCGTCTCCGTGCCCCGGGAGCGCTCCCTGAATCATGAGCGGGGAGCCCCCCAGCTCCCTCCCCTTGGGGGGGAGTTCTACACTCAGGAGAAGGAGCTGCGAGCTGACGGGGTAACCAATGCCAACCGCCCTTCTTTGCAAACAAGCACGTTTTCGCATTGACATGTTTCCGGAGATTTGTAGGGACTATTTTTATTTAAAACACCAGTTGCCATAGTAACATCCACATGACCCAATACTTATTCTAAGTCAGCCGCAGAACATTTCCTTGGGAAGGGAAAAATATAAGCCCCGAGATAATACAGAGCAGGAGGTTTGGGTGTCAAAACAGCGGGGGCGGGATGGATGGGAAGGAGCGGACCGGAGTAGCAGAAGGCGGTGACCTTTCCCCGTGAGGTGACCCCGGGCGGGGCCCGTCGTTGCGGCTGGGGTCTCATCGTTCGTGTTTCTTTCTTTTTTCTTCTTCTTTTTTAATGAGAAAGAACTAAAATAAAAAGAAAGATGGATTCGGAAAGAGAGGCAAGAGCAAGTGCTTTCTGGTTTAATGAGAGGAGCCGTAGGTGGGAGGGATGTCTGGGGAGGACTTGGCGGGCGGCCTCCATCTGCTGCAGGGGCTCAGAATCTGGGGTGCCTCGGAGCAAAATGAGGTTCTCTCCACTTGGGGGCGGTCACGAGGGACACGGCGCTTGCCCTCTGCCCGGGACCTCAGGCGGCGCTCCTGCCCACCCCCACCCCCCACGCGATCCCGGGGGCCGACCGTCCCCCTCCGCCCTCTGCCCGGCTCCTGCAGGAGGAGGAGGCGAGACACAGGGAAACGTCGGCCAAGGAGTTATCGTCCGGGATAAAACTAGGGGGGTGACGTCAACAAGCTACCCCTCCGACCGCGGGTCACCTGAGTCACCGACCGCGGGTCACCTGAGTCACCGACCGCGGGTCACCTGAGTCACCGACCGCGGGTCACCTGAGTCACCGACCGCGGGTCACCTGAGTCACCGACTGCGGGTCATCACCTGAGTCACCGACCGCGGGTCACCTGAGTCACCGACCGGGGTCATCACCTGAGTCACCGACCGCGGGTCATCACCTGAGTCACCGACCGCGGGTCACCTGAGTCACCGACCGCGGGTCATCACCTGAGTCACCAGCGCTTTTCATCCGCTTGGCTTTTCCCGTGTGCATTGTTCAGCCTCTCTCCGGAGGAAGCAACGTCTCCCCGAGCAGCCCCTGCTGGAGCCTGCGACAGTCCCCAAGATGTCCCCCCCAAACCCAGGGCACGATGTCTCCTTGGGCCCTTTGTTCTCTGATTTTTGTTCGGGCGACTTGGTTGCCAACACCTTGTGTGTAGGTTCCCAGCTGAGACAACGGCAGGGGAACAGCGGATTGGTTCTAGACCCTCTCAGTCTTGATTTCCTCATCTGTAAAATGGGGTTCGTGATTCCTGTAATACTTATGAAGCTCAGATGAGACAATATGTGTGAAGTGCTTCCTGAACCGCAAAGTGTTCTTTAATTGCCATTTAGAAATCATTATTATTATTATTAAAATCACAATCATTTCACTCCAAGAAAGTGTTTCTACTTTCCAAATTCTCCTTTCAGCCCTGCCAAGTGCCATGTACTGTAGGTACCCCCAGAGTTTTCATTCCACAGCCTCCTTTTTCCTTTCGTTCTCCTCATACTCCCTTTCTCCTCCCTCCCCTCACTACTTCCTAACTCTTCCCGGACACCCCAGCCCTGGTACAGCATAACCCTTCAGGGTTAGGAGGCAGATATCTTGTGATTCTTTAAAGTCATGATTTCAAGTGTCAAAAACCAGAATAAATCAGCGGGGATTTCATTCTACAAATAAGATTTTCTGGGTCCCCGAGATGGGGATTATTTTTAAGCACTTGGGCGATAGGAACCGTTATATTGCTTATCTCCCCCTCAGGAGGAGACGTCTCTGTAGGGAGCAGCTCTTGAACAAACCCAAGCAGTTGTCAGTTAGTTGGGAGGAAGGTTAAGGGGGGGAGCAGGGATTCTACTCTTCTTTTTATCAGTAACCTCCCAGTAAAGTAAAGAAAAAATATCCTGCCCAAGTGTGTGCTCCCGGCCCCCTCAGCTTTGGAGGTCTCCCCTATGGTACGTACAATCTCCTCTATTTCTTTCAGGACTCGGGAAAATAAGAAAATCAGCATCCGAGCCGTTGATTGATTTATTTTTCAAATGGTCCACTCCACGAGGCAGTCCCGTAACTATGCAATGATCGGCTTTTTGATCGACCCATCACAGAGGTTCGACCCCTAGGTCCTTCCCACTGAGTGAACTCGCTCCGGACAGCTCAGAACCATGTTCCTCCACAAAGGATCAAGGCAGAGCTGCTCTTGAATAGGACAGGCCGGCCGCACTAGAAAGCCAGGATTTCAGAGCTAAATGCAGGGCCTTCAACACGAGGAAGCCTGAATTCCCACCAAGATGAGATCGCCGGCTCTCTGCTCCGGGCCCGGTACTGATCAGTTGAGCCCAGTAATAATGAGACTCCCATTCCTTTCAGAGTCAGGCCTTCTGGGTACGGAAGTCTCTGTACACATCCCTGGGTACCCAGCTGGCCAGGGTTCAGGTAGAAGAATAGAACAAAGCATGTTGAAGTGGGGATGTCTCTGAATGGAGGAAATTAGGGATTCGCCCAAAAGCTTTTCGAAAGATTCAGAGCCAAGAGGTGATCTGCCTGTAGGCCGAGAGCTGGCTGGGGTTCCAAGGCATCCGAGGTTCCCGCTGACCCGACATTTACAGATGAGGACTTTCCTATCACCCGGCTAATAAGTTTCTGAGAAAGAATTGGCTCTTAGGTCTTCCTCTCCCCAAGTCTCTACAACTGGAAGACCCGAGTTCTAATCTCCTCAGCTATTACTTCAGCTCTCGAACTTCAGTTGGAACAAATAATAGGTTCAGTACCTACCTCAGAGCATTGTTGGGAAGTCCAAATGAGATCAGATAGAGAAAACACTTGGCAAAATTTAAGGCGTTCTTTTTGCCTGGAACATGGCAGGTGTTTAATAAATGATGATTCAGTTGAATTATTACTGCTCAATTCTTAGCTTCCTTCTCTGCTTCTGCCTCTAGAGGATACAAGATGCAGCCCTGTAATGCTCCCAATCACGGCTTCTTAAACTTTTTCCACTCACAACCCCTTTTCCCCTGAGAAATTTTTATGTGACCCCAGGCATATGGGTATATAAAATAGGTATAATATGTACTGATAATAAAGCATAATTTCACAAACTGCACATTCAGATGCATGACTCCATAAGGGTTGCAACCCACAATTTAAGAAGCTGGATCTAAATCACTAATCGGAGAAACGATATTAAAACAATATCGCTGAGTGCTGAGTGAGGTTCTTCCTTACACCAATCAAAACAAGGGAAATGAAAGACCCTCTGTTTCTGAAGAATTGTTTCCCTGAGCCTGGGCCCCAGCTCATAGCTGTCTGCCTGCTATCTCCATTTCACATCTTTCTGGTCATATTTGCTCTTGATTATCTCTTCAAATGCACACAGATTATTGTATCTCTGTCATCCTACAACTCTGGTCCTCCCAAGACCGGGGTGTTTCACACGTGGTAGTAATATGGAAATTCAGAGGTAAGCACTTTCTTGTAAATGTTGGAAGAGATGTGGAAAAACTGGGATATTATTGCACTGTTGGAGCTGCGAACTGATCCGACCATTCTGGAAAACCATTTGGAACTCTGCCCAAAGAGCAATCCAACTGGGATCCAACTGGGATCCAGCACACCAATGCTAGGCCTGTATCCCAAACAGATTTTTTTTTTAAGGGAAAAGGTTCTACTTGTACAAAAATGTTTATAGCTGCTCTTTTTATGGTGGCAAAGAATTGGATATAGAGAGGATGCCCATCAATCAGGGAATGGCTCAACAAGTTGTGATATATGATTATGAGGGAATATTATTGTGCTATAAAAAAATGACAAGCAGGATAACTTCAGAAAAACCTGGAGAACTTGCATGAAACTGATGCAAAGTCAAGTGAGTAGAATCAAGAGAACTTTATATACAATAAAAAGCAACATAGTTGGATGAAGAACTAGGAATGATTTATTCTCAGCAATACGATAATTCAAGACAATCCCAAAGGACTCATGAGGAAGCACGCTATCCACCTCCAGAGAAAGAACTGAAATTGTCTGAATACAGACTGAACGATGCTGTTTTTCACTTTCTCTCTTTCATTTTTTTTTTGTTGTTGTTGTTCAAGTCTTATTGTACAGAATGACTGATATGGAAATGCTTTACCCGACTGCTCATGTTTAATCCATATCAGATTGCTTGGTGTCTCAGTGAGGAGGAAAGAGAAGGGAGAGAAAGATAGAATTGAGAGCTCAAAACTTTTTCATGTTAGAGTTGTTTTAATGTGTAATTGGGGGAAAATAAGATTATTTTTAAAAGATAAAAGCATTTTCATCAGTGAAATCTCTGAGCAGTTTCCCAAACATAATTCAGTTGAATCTCCTCTTCCTTTCCCTTTTCCTCCTCCTCCAATCTGCCTCGACGCCTAGCCCATCTGCAATGCCTGTCCAAGAAACACTTAGCAACTAATTCAATGGACCAACTGCATGTCACCATCTGAGCAAAGGGAGTTTTCAAGCACACAGTAAGTGGGAGGGCCAAGATTTAAACTCAGGTTCTCTTATTCCAAGATTAGGGCATGTGTCGCTACTCTGCGCTGCCCCTCTCCCGCCACATGGAACTCAGTGGAAGGAATGGAGGCGAATCAGCCTCCAGAAGACCCCTTGGAAGTAGGACGGCTTGAGAAATGTCTCCAAATGTTTTAAGAACGACCAGGCTTGCTTGATCTGGCCCCAAAGTCCAGAATCAAGAGCAATAGTTAGCAGATTTAGGCTTGGGTGTGAGGAAAACCTCCTTATTATCAGCAACAGTGGGAAAGAAGTAGTGAGCTCCCCTTCACTAGAAGTCTCCAAGCAAAAGCTGGATGACAACTTCATGGGGATTTTTTTTTGAGATCTCCAAAGATTACTTCCAGCTCTGAGGTTTTTTGAATCTTGGTTTTATTGGGTAAACTAGAGCAAGTCACTTGTTTTTTGTGAAAAGAAAAGTTTGGACCAGCTGATCCCTTCACATCCTTCTAGTGCTAAACTCTTTAATAACTGAATTTTAAAAACTTAGGTTTTAGACATGGAAAAATTGGCAATCTTATGGAAAAGTGCTCCAAATGACTAACAATTAGAAAAAAAAGAAAATTAAAATAACTCAGATTCCCCCTCATCCATTAGACTGGCAAAATGGACACACACACACAAAAAAGATATGACAAATGCTGGAGCAACTTTGGAGGGGAGGGCAAATGATAAACTAATGCATTATTGGTGGTATTGTAATTACTACAACCATTCTGGAAAGCAACTGGAAATTATGCCCCTGTTGATGGACTCTTTTTTTTTTTTTTAAGATGAAAGGGACTTTTTTTTTAATTTTTTATTTAATAATTACATTATATTGACACTCGTTTCTGTTCCGATTTTTTTCCCCCTCCCTCCCTCCACCCCCTCCCCTAGATGGCAAGCAGTCCTTTATATGTTGGATATGTTGCAGTATATCCTAGATACAATATATGTTTGCAGAACCGAACAGTTCTCTTGTTGCGTAGGGAGAATTGGATTCAGAAGGTATAAATAATCCGGGAAGAAAAACAAACATGCAGATAGTTTACATTCGTTTCCCAATGTTCTTTCTTTGGGTGTAGCTGCTTTTGTCCGTCATTTATCAATTGAAACTCAGGTCTCTTTGTCAAAGAAATCCACTTCCATCAAAATATGTCCTCATACAATATCGTTGTCGAAGTGTATAATGATCTCCTGGTTCTGCTCATTTCACTTAGCATCAGTTCATGTAAGTCTCGCCAGTCCTCTCTGTATTCATCCTGCTGGTCATTTCTTACAGAACAATAATATTCCATACCTGTTGATGGACTCTTGATGCAACAGTCTACGTTATCGCAAACCTTCTCCAATATCCCCTCTCTCCTATATTGAAGCTTCTCAAAGTGGGTTGTGAGCCCATACGGGATGGTGTAACTGAATGTGGGGTTCATGAGATTACGGTTATCAATAAGCATTTTATTTGTCTACCCTATTTAATATAATTACATCCCTGGGGTTGCATTAAAACTTTTTAAGCAAAAAAGGGGCCACAAGTGGAGAATAGTTTAAGAAGCCCCGTCCTATATGGTAGGATCCGAATAGAGATGCCAGTTTAGAAGCTGGCACAGACATTGTGGTTACTATTGGATGCCAGCAGATAGTCTTCCCTGCCCACAAGATGACATGATGATTTATCAGGTTGGACCAGAAATGGATGAAGAAATGGATTGAACAGAGCCATAATTAGGAATCTCTTAGAATAATTCGGAATGAGTGTACCTGAGGCGGGAGCTGCCGGAGGACGCCTGACCACAGGGAGAGGGGCTAGCCTTTCCCCCCAGGCCCTAGTAGAGCCATACCTTGCTGGTGAGTCATGGCAGCCCAATGACGATTGGAACCTACAGTCACAGCAGAGAAGGCACCGCCCCTCCCCAACCACCAGTGTCAGCCACTTTGGGCAAAGCCCTTTCCACCCAGGGCTAGTTAGGTAGTGGAACACAAGTTCCTGATAAGGAGATCTGCAGATTCTATGTGATAGAAAATAAGGCCTGCCTTGGCCCAGGAAAACAAATATTGGGTTTGGAGTCCAAGGCAAGGGCCTTCAACACTCTCTGTGAGCATCGGCAACTGGTGAGGCCATTTTCTGAATAAATGCAATATGGCCCCAGGAAATCTCCAAGGTTCTTGGCAGCTCCACAGCCTAACATGACTTGTTATTGAAACTCAACTAAGAAAAACTCTCATCTTGAAACGCTCATCTCCCTTGAAAGCCCGCCCAGCCCATCTGCCCAGCCCCTGAAAGGCAGAGATCTGGACACGTGGCCCCAAAGAGGATGGTCACAGCCGCCCAGATCTGTGCAAGGGCCCTCTGAGTCAGCCTTCTGTGGGGATTCCCGGAAGGGCATGGCCAAGAATCTCCTGGAGTGGGAAGGCTTGGAAGGCCTTTTCCCTTAGAACTGGGAATTTTAATCTGGAAGGACCTTCGGAGCCACTGATTCCAGCCCCCTCGGGTCTTTTAATTTTAAAATGAAGTCCAGATGGAAAAGTGACTTTTTTGAGGGCAGATCTGGGATTCGAACCAGGTCTTCTGACTGGGAGCTACAGTACCAGGCTGCTTTCTTAAAGAAAATATCAGCAACTCCATGAGATCACACTCATGGAAGAAGAACAGTACAGACATTGCCATCTGACTACTGATTGTAACTTCCATGAGAGCAGAGATCACGTCTCATCTCATCTTTACATCTCGCCCTTTCCAGTCTTCTCCTCTACAAGAATTTGCAGGGACATGAAAACTCTGCACACGGCTAACAAGCGTGTGTGGAATCTAATTAGCTTCCATACATGGAAAGAGAGAAGGAAGGAAGGAAAAAGGAAAGGGAAAGAGGAAGGAAGGAACGGCCATTTATTAAGTGCTTGCCACATGCCGGGCACCGGGCTATCAAAGCGAGTTTTGTGGCGTGTGTACGTGTGTATGTTTAAACCCAAAACAATTTCCAATCTGGCTAGTCTGAATCAACTCCCTACAATTTTATTTACCCTAGTGAGAGCCAAAGAAAAAACTCTCCCTGCCATAAAATTGCAAATATGCTCCTAAAACAATAGAATCAAAGTTTCACCACAATCTTAATGTTTCTCACTTCTAGAAAACCTGAGAATTTTCCATGACAAACCTACAAGGGAACAGGTGGCGAAAAGGGAGTCGATTTTTCTTCTGCAAGATTTAAAGAAATTTGCATGACCAAATCTACAGTTTTGTGTTTATTTTGTTTTGTGTTTTTTAGCAAATGGTGCCCTGTAGATATATTATTACTGGAGTGTGTTAGACAGCAAAGGAAAAGTGCCCATGTGGGAACTCCTTAACAGCCCAGATCCCAATCATCTGTGACTCAGCAGAGTAGTGGAGGGAGGCCCAGAGGCATTAAATGCATACAGTTGGTCAATATCTCCGGGAGAATTTGAATCCGCGTCTTCTCCCCTCCAATCCCAGGTCTCCCTCCATCATACCACACAATCTCTGTATATTATGTCAGGTTTCCACAATTCTTGTCAGTACAGGTATTCTATTAACGGAAACTCCTTCATGTCCTTTCATCAGTCGGTCAATAAGCATTTATTAAGTACCTACTGTATCCCGATACTGTGCTAAGAATTGGGGATATGAAGAAAGGCAACAATCCACTCACAAGTGTTTGTCAAACAATGACTCCACAGAATGGCTTCTGCTTCTGGAGTCAGATGGATCTGAGTTCAAATCTCACCTTTGCTGCTTAGGATCTACGAAAGGATCTAAGACCTTGAGAAAAATCATTTGGGTTTTTTTTTCCTCCTTGGCCTCAAGCTTTTCATCTGTAAAATGGGATCCCTTCTCCCTCTGTAGTTATAGTTCTGTGTTCTAGCCCAATGATCTAAAATCCTCTCCCCTTTACTGCCAAACTTCATGAAATTTGATCTGAACAGGTTGTGTCTCCCTCTCTTTCCTCTGTTTTTGATCCTATCTATCCCACCCTCTCACCCTTTTCTGCTTCTGTTCTTGCCTCCTTAACCTCCAAGTCCTGTTGTTGGCTCTTCCTCCCCCTTAGCAATCTCATTCACTTTTATCCCTTTCCCTGCACCCCTTACAGATAACTCCCAAAGTGCATTTCAAGTACTGACCTCTCTTCTGATGACCAGAACCCCCTCTCCAGGGATATCTCACTAGTCTTTCAAATGCAACATATATCCCAATACTACAATGGATTTAGGATCTTCTTCCAGTGATGAAGCTGGCATCTGCCTGTCCAATCTGGGCAATCTTACGTATGCCCTCCCAAATATTCACTACAGGAAGACCTACCAGGAGGCCTTCCTAGAATTCTTAATATGTCACCAAAGCAGAATGAATGTTTTCCACTGCTTCTCCTTCCCTTTTAATTCTCAACCTATGTCTGGTCTCCCAAAAATCTGAAAAGGAAAGGGGATAGCTTAAGGCAGGTCAGTCAGTCAAGAAGCATTATAAGGACTTCGGTGTGTCAGGCACTTTGGATACAAAGAAAGGCAATGACACCGTCCCCATCCTCAAGAAGGTCACATGTCTCAGAGGAAAGTCAGGGATAAGAGAGAAAAAGAAAAGGGAAACAAGCAACTAGAACTT
Organism: Antechinus flavipes; assembly: GCF_016432865.1. Classification (NCBI taxonomy): domain Eukaryota; kingdom Metazoa; phylum Chordata; class Mammalia; order Dasyuromorphia; family Dasyuridae; genus Antechinus; species Antechinus flavipes. The sequence continues at coordinate 20,204,026 of NC_067402.1, forward strand.
AGGAGGGATTGCTAAGGAGGGAAAGCAACCCAAACCAAGGGGTAGTTACTGAGAAGTGTGAAAATGGAGTGTGAGGCCCGAAAGAAGGCCATAGTTGCTGGATGCCGGAGAACACAGAAGCAAGTAAAAGGTAGGAAGCCTGGAAAGGGAGAAAGGAGCCAAATAGTGAAGCACTTTCATAGCCAATCAGCAGGTTTTACATTTGATCCTGGAGATAGCAGGGAGCTAATGGGGTTTATTGAGTATAAGGATGACTTGACTAGACCTGCACATTAGGAAGGTCACTGGCAGTTGAGTGGAGGAAAGAGGTGAAAGTGCAGTAGGAAGATGTGAACACACTTCAACATATTACATTTCAAACAGAATTGCTCAGGTTCAAGGTAAAAAAAAAATAGATAATTGCCTTTCCCCAGAAACCTTCTTACTTTTTAAAGAGAGAAGTACTGATGGGTCAGCTCAGTGACTCAGAACAAAGATTATCTACCTGGGCTTGGGGTTGACCTGACAGAGGAAAACAGCAAGCGTTGCTGGCTGGAACTGAACTGTCCAGAGCAGGGAGACTCACAGGGCCAGCTAGACAATCTTGGGAAAACGTTTACATAAAATAATTGTAGTGGAAAATAAGAGATCCAAAAGAAAGAAATGCTGGGTTGAAATTTCAGCTTTGGCACTTTCTAGGTATGCAGTCTTGTACAAGTTGTTTCTCCTCTATGAATCTCAGTTTCCCCATTTGTAAATTTGCATTACCAATCTCATAGAGTTTTCAAAAGGGGGCCTTTTGTAAACCTTGAAGGGCTATGAGATATGGAATGTTCTAAGATTCCAAAGCAATGACCAGGAAGATGATAACATAAATGTAGATGAGCAGTCTTTTTTTGTTACTTAATTGAAAAACCAAGAGACAACATGGCATAGTGAAAAGATGCCTGTATTTGGGGCCCAAAGTTTGGGTTGAACCTTGGCTGGACCATTTCTTAATTTACTTAAACTTGGATAATTCAACTCATTTCTCTAGGTCTCACTTCCCTCATCTGTAAGACAAGGAAATGGCCACAGATGATGTAGCTCTTGACCCACTCTGAAGATCCGATGAGACAATTTCAGGCAGACTCACAGCTGTTCCGTCCCAAGTTTAAGGAAAATGTTCTTTTTTGACTTTAGGGAACCCCATTTCACCATTCTCTTATCCTCCTTCTGGATCAGGGAAATTTGATGAAGAAATAACAGAGCAAAGGGGAAAAAGGGAAGGAAGGAAAGAAAAAAACCAGACTGAAATCAAAACAAAAATCATTTTCCGCATATTAATCAGACTCCTGATTGAAACTGTGCTTGCTGCTTAGAGGGAGGAATATTAAAAGTAGAAACACTGCTAATTTAAGCACTACTAATTTTAAAGGCTGTACCTTGGAATAAGTTAGAGGGAGAAAGAAAGAGAAGGAGGGAAGAGAGAGAGGAAAGAGGAGAAAAAAAAGAGAAGGGGAGAAAAGGGGAGGGAGAGAGACCAATAGAGAAGGATAGAGACAGAGATGGAGAGACACAAAAAGAGAGAGTCAGAGACCAGAGAGAGACACACATAGAGACAGTGAGAAAGAGGAGGGAGGAGAAAGAGAAGAGAGAAGGAAAGAAGGAGATAGAAGAGAAAGAGAAGGGAAATGAGAGAAGAGTGAAAAGGAAGAGAGAAAAAAGAAAAGGAGAGAAAAGAGGAGGAAAAAAGAGAGAGAAGAGAGCAAGACACAAAGAGAAACAGAGAGACAGAGACAGAGAGAGAGTATAAGAAACAGACAGACACAGAAAGAGAGAGAGAGAGAAGAGAGAGAGAGAGAGAGAGCGTGTGTGTGTGTGTCTATGTGTGTTAGTTGCAGAGTTGTGTAGACTACAGCAAACCCAGACTTCCTTGGGTGAGACCCCATGTCCATGGCACTCTCGAAGTGGAAGCCCCTGTTTTAACTTGTGATCCCTCTGAATTTCCATCCTTGCCTCCTCCCAACTCATATCGCACTGCATATACAATTCAAGCAGGGAGGGGTGCAGGTGACCCAGGAGCCCTGGAGGAGCTTGGGGGCTTGGACATGGCAGGACTCACGACTTGCCAGTGTCTAAGTGGCTCTGTCTGGTCAGCAAGGGTCCACAGATGCTCCCATGGCTCCCTAAAAGACACAGTTCCTCTGAAGGCATCGGAGGCACTCACTGACCGAACAGCAGCCCCTCAGCCTGGTGACCATGTTCCCTTAGGAAACAGAACCGAGAGACTGGGCTCCCTCTGAATAGCCAGTCCACAAGCATCTATTAAGTGTTTACTTCAGTCACTCTCTCACTGTCCCTCTCTCCATTGGTTATAAACTCCAAGCAAGCACAGCTGGCTTAGAAGCTGCCTTACTTTTTAGTTAGCAGAAAGTCATAATGAGCCCTTGGAAGACTGTTGAGCAATTTGGAGGGAGCCCCCTGACACGGGCCCTTTTCACAAAAGGGGGCTCTGCCTGTCTACGTTCTCTCTCATTTCTAACTCATTTCAACAAAGAGTATTACTAACAAGAGGGCAGACTGTGGAGTAAAGAAAACCCACGTTCAAATTCTGCCTGAGGTCCCTACTAGTGGGTCACCATGGACAAATCATTTCACTTCTCAGGCCCACTTAACTTTCCAAGACTATGAGTTCCAGGTCAATGGATGAGCACTCTCTGTGAAGGGAGTTTCTATACTGGGAGTTCCTCTTATTAATAATGTCACAGTGATTCATAAAGAAATGTGCATTTTTTTTGTTTGTTTTTTTTTATTTTTTTTTATTTTTATTTTTTTTTATTTTTATTTTTTTTTAGAAATGTGCATTTTTAAAATATATATATATATATATATATACATGTATAACCAGAAAAAAAATAAAAAAGAAAATCTAAAAAAATAAAAATAAATAATAGTTAAATTTTATATAGTGCTTTAGTCTATTGTCTCATTTAATGCTCACAAAAATTACTGAGAGGTAGGTGCTACTATTACCTCATTTTACAAAAAGAGGAAACTGACCATTTGCCCAAAGTCACACAACTGGTAAGGATTTAAACTCACATCTCCTATCTCAAAGTAGAATGCTGTATCTACTACACTACCTAGCAGCCTCTATAGTGGCCTTCTTTCCAGAGACAAGAGATATTTAAATAGAATTTGATGTTTTATATCTACATGACCTCATTTGATCTTCATTACAAGTCTATGAACCGGATGTTATTGCAACAAGCATTTATTAAGCACGTTGTATGTCTAGACAATGGAGACAAAAATAAGCCAGTCCTGCTTTCAAGAGACTTACGTTCAGGGGAGGAAGGGGAATGGATATAGCAATTATGAAAATAAGTACATATAATACATCTGGAAAATAATCCAATGAGAGGGAGAGACCAAGATAAGCTTTATTTTATGTAGGAGATGGCACTCTAGCCAGGCTTTTAAGGAAACTAGCTACTCTAATTATCATTAACTTCATTTTGTTATTGTTATTGTTCAGTCACTTGTTAGTCACATCTGGCTCTTAGTGACCCCATTTGGCATTTTCTAGGCAAAGGAACTGGAGCGGTTTTCCATTTCCTTCTCCAGATCATTTTACAGGTGAGGAAACTGAGGCAGACAGGTGAAGTGACTTGCTCAGGGTCACATAACTGGGAAGTGTCTGAGTCACAAAGATGAGTCTTTCTCACTCCAGCACCAGAACTCTATCCATGGGTCACTTAGCTGTCGAGCTTCATTTTACAGATGGAGAAACTAAGAGTTTACTTAATTACTTGCTCAGTAATTATCTGAGATGAAATTCTGATCTGGGGCTCGTCCAACTCCAAGTGTGGGATTCTTTGCTCCAGGAGAATCTCTCCTCCTAGGGACCCCAAAATGAACAATATAGCCCCTACTCTTGCAGACCCTGACTCCTGCTCTCGCAGACCCCGACTCCTGCCCTTGCAGACCCTGAGTCCAACCTGCATCTGTGCTAGAAGTCCTTCTCTTCCCAGGCTGATGGACCCCTGCCCCGCTTCCCTGGGAAGGCCAGACACAGAGGAAAACTCCTGTTCCCCAAACCCTGGCAGCTGCCACAATCTGAGCAGAAATCTCCTCCTATCCTGAAGGTGAAAAAAGACATCGGGAGGCAGGTTATTTGCACACCTAATTAGGAAACATCCCAAATATACAGGCACATCTAATAGCACATTCAACGATCCAGAGCCGCTGCTCAGAGAGTAACAATGCCCCCAAATTGGCTTACTTAAGCATTCACCGTGATAAATACATCCCAACCACCAGCTTTAAAAATAAATAAAATCTTAAAAGCTGCCTTGATTCCAGGAGGGAGCGGGTTTGACTTCAGCAGCTCCATGAGGAAACTGAAATGCCCCCAAGGTCATTGGGCTCTATGACCGTGGGCAAATAGCTCTGGCTCCCAGAGCCTCAGTTTCCCCATCTGTACAATGGTGGCGTGATCGAGCCAGCCTTCAAGATTCCTCCCGGCTCAACATCTGTGATCCCAGGACCACCGGAGAAGCTCCTTCCTCTTTAGGGTAGTGGTTCTGGCCCACTGGTGCCCGCAGAACAAGTCCGGACTCTGGGACAAACCTAACAATGGTAAAGAGAGGGAAGAGCGTTCCCACTAACACTTCTTCTCCAAGATACACATCCTACTTCCTGCCACTGAGTGGCCCACGGCTTCAGACGCTTATCAATTGTGTGATTCCGGGGAAATAAACTAATGTACTTTTTGACCTTCGTTTTTTCATGTATAATATGGGGACAACAGTAACAACCCAGCACTCAGAGCTTAATAATAATAACAATAATAATAGCCAACATTTAGGTAGCACTTTCTATGTGCTAAACACATAAATTAATCATTTGATCTTCACAATAACCCTGGGAGAGAGATGCCATTATTATCCCCATTTTACAGATAAGGAAACTGAGGCGTGTGATTGTGTGATTTGACCAAAGTCCCACAGGTAGGAAGTGCCTGAGGCCAGGTTTGAACTCAATTCCTCCCCACTCCAGGCCCAGTGTGCTAACCATTGTACCACCTAGATGCAAAAACATATATTCTGGTGATTGTTAACAATTTTTAAAATCCAGAACTGTGATTTAAAAAACTCCTAGGGCAGAACTTCCCCCCACAGAAAGTGTGGTAGCGAGGCCCTTGGCTACCCTAGCTCCTTTGCTCCGGAAGCTCTGGTTTTTCATCACTTATGGACCAGAGACCGTGTCCAGATGAGACAACTCTCCCCCTGGTCCTGGACATCACGCTTTTCCTCTTGCCTAAATTCTCCCAAAGCCACATTAGTCCGTTTGCAATCCTGCTGCAGCCTATATTCCTCAGAGGCCCACAGACCTCTTCCAAACAAATTGCAGCCAGCGAGTAATTACTGGATTCCTGCAACACACTCAGCACCAAGACTTGGCGGGCGCCACCCTGGCTTCCAGAGGCTTATCACGTTGGGAAGGAAGACTAAAGCCCAGAAGAAATGGAAAACCAGCTAGTTAAGGGCAGAACGGTGGGTACTGATTAAGGGTTACAGGCGTTCCTAAGGGAGAGGGGGACAGAGCCAGAAAAAAGCAGACCCAGAGAGAAAGATCAATAAGGATGGAGGAATCCAAAGAGGCTTCATGAAGGGGGAGTCCTGGTCAGGTCTGAAAGAATTAAGCAATCCCTAGGTCTCTTCCAATTCTAAATCCCTAAGGCATTTAAGGCAGTGGTGGTGAAGGAATAGGGGAAACAGGACCTTGCTCTGAGTTCAGATCTCAGCACTATTACCTCAGCTCTTAATTCTATGATCTCTGCCTGCTTCCTGCTGCCACCTCACTCTGAGAGACATCTCCCTCCGCCACCCTCCGTCCAGACAAACTGGACTTTCTAGCATCTTGCTCCTTCTCCCACCCCTGGGCCTTCCCCTCCCTGGCTGTCCTGTCCAAGCCTGGAATGCCGCCCTGCTTTCCTACAAAGCTCTGTTCGGACATCACTTTCTATATGAAGCCGTTCCCACTCCCCACAGCTGCTTGTGCCTTCATCCTCCTCCCATCTATCCCCCCAAAATTACATTTTATTTTGTATATATTTATGTGCACGTGTGGGTCCTTCCCCACCTAGCCTGGAAGCTCCCAATGGATGGTTTTCATTTTTAGCTTTTGTGTCCCTCCCGGTAAAACAGACATTTATTAAATACTTGTGGATTGTTCTTTTTGTTCATTGCCGATTGCAGCACATAAACATAAATCCAACCCTTTGTGGCAGCTCTGCGTATAATTATAGGGAACCAGATGCAGATAGTGGGTCCATATCTTGATTTTCCCCATTGAGGTTTATATATCTCAAGAAATTAAATGGGAATTTGGGGGGAATTTTGCGGAAACAGCAGACAACATAAAAAGGGCAGCAGAGGACACAGAAAAAGTATAGAAACTCAGAAAAGCCTAAAATATATGTATAGTATTATAGGAGACTGACCTATTTTATTATTTCATACCACAGTAATTCTGGCTTCTTCTTTGATAGGAAGGGAGGGCCAAAAATTGTTAGAAGGATTTTCCAGATCTCAGAGTGCCCCTACTTCCTACTGCTACTTGTAGAAGGGATAATTGCACTTTTTTTTAGTGCTCTAACTGACCAGCCCCTTGCAGGCAAGCATTATTTCACATTTGTCTTTGTATTCCTAATCCAGGACTGGTACTGATGTCAACTTTTCTTCTCTTTTCTGTGACCTCCTGGTCAGAGGCAGACTCTCAGCTCGTGGAAGGTGAAAGAAAAAAGTCCCATTTGAGACGCTCTAAGAAGGTGGCACCTTGAGTGGGTCGCATCTCGGGTTAGGATTTGGAGGCAGAAGCAGAAAGAGTCAGGGGCCCAGCGAGCAGTGACCCTAACCCTAAATGCCTCCGACTCCTTTTGACTCCCTCATGGTGCATTCAGGCTACCGGCTTCCAAAGATGGCTGTAGTCTGACAAACGGGTCCATTTGCTGCAGTCTGACAAAAGGGTCCATTGGGGGGCTTGCTTGTCTGCTTTATTGAAGGATACATGGAGACCAGGAGGAGCGAACATGATCCCCCCAGTGCCAGCTACTCCACCAGGATTGAAAGCTTGTTCCTCACAGGTCAGCCACTGGTAGAGTGGAGGAATTTAGGCTCAGCCCCCTTAGGAAGGGGGAACGTAAAGAGGGGGGCTCAGTGGGATCTCACCCTGCACCATCCCAAATGGCTCTCCTCTCCATTTCCAGCCTCGCCCTCCCAACCTCCTTCTCTGCAAGGTGCCAGCATGCTTCCAAAGAGAACCAGTGTCCATCTTTCCACAGGTGGCTCATAGATTCTTCTTTGTTGATTTTGGGCTGGATTTATGATTTCATTGGTGCAAACAGAATTCCCAGAGAGGAAATTCTCTCTACCATTGAAGGCTGACACCTCTTCTGCAATTTATAGTCTTAGTGCTTTGCTGGAGTACACTGAGATATTAAGGGACTTGCCCGGGAGACCACGGAGAGTATGAATCCAAGGTGGGCACTTGAAAGCCAGTTTTAGTCATTCCCAGACTGGCTCTCAATCCGCTAGACGACATCACCTTTCAGTTTAAGCTAAAGCAAGACTAAGCCAAATGTGATCAATTATTTTTAACCCAAATCAAATAGAGATTAAGATGTTTTTACTTTTTTTCCCCTTGGCAGCACTATTTTTCTCAATGAATATTCTCTGTACCAGAGAACTGTTACGTCCGAACAGTCCTGGACTAGTGAAACACTGTTATATCAGGTCAAAAAAATGGAAACCAGGAAAGAATTAGTCTGCCAGAAAACTAGTAATAATAATAATAATTTATGTAACACTTTACAGTGACAAGGGACTATCACATCCTTTAATATCATTTGAACCTTACAACCAGCTCTGAGAGGTGGGAATTAATGATCAGAGAGCCAGCGGGGCTCTCTTAGTCTCGGTTTTTTCATTTGTCATATGAATGAGGTTGGATTTGATGGCCTTGCCAATGGCCACATATACACCCCCTAAGCTCCAAGAGAATGGGGGCCTTTCCACTTTCTTCTTTGAATCTCCAGGACCTATAGCTCAGTGCCTGGCTGATTGATTGGTTAGTAAGCTGGAAGTTGTCTAGGTTGGTGAGGTAGGAAACTGAGGCTCGGAGATTTGCTTAGAGCCATTTGACATCAGGATTCAGGGCCAAGTCTTTGAATTTGACATTCACCTTGTTGTCTCTCCTTAAACCCAAATCAAATGGGAGCTCACGCAACTTCACATCTGGTGTTTGGAGGTTTCCAGAAGTTCAGAAGACATTTTTGTTTGCTTTTTAAAAACACTATTTGGAACATGAATGGAGACTAAACCACACTAGCCTAAATCTGACAAGATCTTGCTCTTCCCTCCCATCCTCTCCCCAATTCGGGGTTAAATATAATTGGTCACCTTTACCTTAGCTTCTCTTGGGTCTGGGCTGATGGTGCTCAACCTTTGATGCCAGATGAGGAGGTCGTTTCATCTTCTGCTAGTCCATGGGGTGCTTTGTTCCTCCTATGCCTAGGGTTGAGGCCTTCTCTCTCATCCAGGGAAGCAATGAAACCTGCTGGTTTGCTATTTTGATTTTTCTCTGAGTCTTCATGACTCTTCCTAGTAGGTTTCAAAGGCATCAAAGGAACATAAAATACTTCCTAACAGCAGATACCAAGGACTGTCATCACAGCATGGCGAAGTGAGAGGAAGGAGGGAGTGGAGCGGCAGGCAGGAGAAGAGAAAGAAAGGGGGGAGAGAAAAAGAAAGAAAAAGAGACAGAGACAGAAAAAGAGAGAGAAAGAGGAGAGAGAAAAAGGGGAGAGAAAAGAGGTAGAGACACAGAGAGAGAGAAAAATAGAGAAAGAAAGTACCATAATTCGTGATTTTATTTTAATCCTAGAACATTAAAAGCAGCTAAAGTATGCTGAGAAGAAATGGAAGCAATGTCAGATTTTATATTCTTGGGATCCAAGATCACTGCAGACGGCAACTGCAGCCATGAAATTAAAAGATGCTTGCCTCTTGGAAGGATAGCTACGGCAAATCTGGACAGCATACTAAAAAGCAGAGACATCACCTTGCTGACAGAGGTCTGCATAATAAAAGCTCTGGTTTTTCCTGTAGCAACATATGGCTGTGAGAGTTAGACTATCAGGAAATCTGAGGGCTGCAGAATCAAATTGAATTGTGGTGCTAGAGAAGACTTTTCAGAGTCCCTTGGACAGCAAGGAGATCAGTCAATATTTAAAGAAATTAATTCAGAATATCCATTGGAAGGCCAAATACTGAAGTTGAAGCTTAAATATTTTGGTCTCATAGCAAGAAGATGGAACTTTTGGGGAAAGATCTTGATGTTGGAAAAGATTGAAGGAAGAAGAAAGGGATGGCAGAGGATGAGATGGTTAGATAATCACAGAAACAATGAATATGAGCTTGGACAGCCTTTGAGAGATAGTGGAGGGCAGAAGGGTCTACAGCACTGTGGTCCATAGACACAAACACACACCCAAAGTACCTTGCCAATTAAGTAGTATAAGATCTATGGAATAGGAAGGAGAGGGTCCCTACAATATTCAGAAATCTGTACCATTCCACTTTGATTGATAACCAGATGTCTCCAAAGAGCCTTCTCAGTCATCACAAACTATTTTCTTTCTCTTTCCTCTCTCCTTTCCTTCTTTCTTTCCTCCCTCCTTTCCTTTTTCCTTCCTTCTTTCTTTCCTCTTTTCCTTCTTTCTTTCCTCCCTCCTTTCCATTTTCTTTCCTCCCTCCTTTCCTTTTTCCTTCCTTCTTTCTTTCCTCTTTTCCTTCTTTTCTTTCCTCCCTCCTTTCCATTTTCTTCCTTCTTTCTTTCCTCCTTTTCTTTCCTCCTTTTCTTTCCTCTCTCCTTTCCTTTTTCCTTCCTTCTTTCTTTCCTTCTTTCTTTCTTTCCTTTTTCCTTCCTTCTTTTCTTCCTTCTTTCTTTCCTTCCTTCCTTCTTTTTTTCCCTAACAATTGGGATTAAGTGAATTGCCCAAAATTATACAGCTAGGAAGTATTAAGTCCGAATTTGAACTCATATCCTTCTGACTCTAGAACCAGTGCTATATCCATTTCACCATCTATCTACTCCCCAAAAACAAATATTTATTTTCAAGAATTGGGTTGAATATTTAGTTTCTAAGCCGATGTCAATTTTGCCTAGGATCTTCATCTGTAGTTCTGTCTTTGAGGCCCAATAATTCACGTCTCGGTCAATGTGGGAGGTAAATATGCTTTGTTTTTCTTTCCTAGCTTGCTGCATGAATCCTTGATTCTATTAAGGAAAGAAAATAAAATTCACCTTGCCTAACCAAATGAGTCCCAGTCCTCTGACTCACAGCTGAAGACAAATAGGGCTGATTCTGTAGACAAGGCCGTGCAATCCATCTATGAATTAAACCAGCCTTGAATATTTGGGACTAAAATGGATGGGCAGTAAGTTTCCAATATCCTAAATCAGGGGACATTCTTCCAAAGTTGATGCTTTTTAATGCTATTTTTAAAAAGCAGAATTTACTGGAATTCACCTCACAAGATGTTGATTTCATATTCTAATCACTTGCCTATGTGTGTGTGTCAGGGTGTGTGTGTGTCGGTGTATGTGTGTCGGTGTGTGTATGACTTGTGTGATCCTGAACAGAAAAATATATACTCTTTCCCACACTGGTTATTAGAAACATATGGGTAGTTCCCACTCTGGGGCTGATCTACCCCAGGAAACTCTGGTTTTCCTTCATTGGGTTTTTTCCCAGTTCACGTAACAGATGCTAATGGTAGCCATATCCCATGCCCCAGTTCCTTCCCATTTCATGTCATTCTGCACATCCCATATTGAGGTAAAGTGTACATGACATTTACATTTTCCTGAGCTTAGCAGGGGCTACAGAACAAAAATGGAGGAAAGCAGGCAGGAGATTTGATGAGAGTCCAACGAAGCAAATCTCCCCAAAGTTAAAAGCAGGGCTTTTCAAAAGTCGCATCGAGGAAATGCCGGCATTAAAAGGTAAAGTGACCTATGTAGAGTCACATGATTAGTAAAAGCTAGAGGCAGGATTTGAACCCAGGACTTTAAGCCCAAGCCCTAAGTGCTGTGTCATGCTGCCTCCAAAGAAAAGAAGTGACAAGGACTAAGGATTCCTGCACTCATAGCATTCTGACACCTGTTTAGAAGACTATTTGAAATAGTTTTTTAAAATCCACCAAAGTGGGAGATCTAATAGAGTCAGGCTGTAGTGGGGGAAAAAAGCTGCTGGGGAAGCCTCCGCTTCCTGAGTTCAAATCTAGCCTCGGACTAGCTGTGTGACCCTGAGAAAGTCATTGAGCCCCTCCTGCCTCATCTGCAAAATGAGCGGGAGAAGGAAATTACAAAGCATTCCAGTATTTTAACCAAATAAACCCAAATGGGCTCACAAAGAGCTGGGCGTGACTGAAAAACAACGGAATAATAACATAATGGGAAGAACTCTCGTGTTAGTGTCAGAGACCTGGATTTGAATCCTACCTTTCCTACTTGTATGATCATTAACAAGCCTCTTTAAGCCTCAGTTTTCAAATGAGGAGATTGAACAAGATGAGTTCCAGAGTCTAAATCCTACAATTCCCATCCCTCAAATCAATGAGGGACAGGAGAGCTATCAGACAGCTCACGGGCAGAGTCCCATGGGCAGAGACAAACTAGCATTCATACAACGGAAAATACAAAGAAATAAATGACAAACCAATCCAACAGGAAGATGTTCTCAATGAGAAATTTGGAAAAATGGGCAAAAAGGAAGGCGCATGAAGGATTACATTCTATCTTCATTAATGGGGAAGACTTCAATGACAACAGATCCACTGGGGAAGAAGTCAGGGAGCCAAGTTTTCCATGGGATACAAAGCAGGCTCTGGACCTGGGCCCAGAATTGAATAATGGAAAGAGATCAGACAGAATCCCATTTGGGAAAACATTTGATGCCTTCAGTGGTCCCCGATTGCTCACTTCCACAAAAGCCCATCTCTTTATTCTCCCTGGGAGGCTGAAGAGCTATAAATCATGGACACGATGTTCTCAAAAGAAGCTAAACGATAAGAGATCCAGAGGAGTAGAAAGAGTGGGGAGCAGTATACAGGAATATAACACCTCGTTCCGGAAATCAAGGATGGTGGGAAGAGATCAGAGTGAGAACAAGGCAAGGGGAGCTCCCTCAAGCAGCCTCGGCCTGGGTCCTCACGGTGCCAGAGGGACATGAGGGTCCTGTGAGCCATTCGTGGTTGGGGGCAAGAAATCCAGTAAATCCAATAAATATTTAGTAAGCACCGACTGTGTGCTCCCAGTCAGGACGTCTGGTCTGTTCCACTTCGGACCTAGCACCCCTCAGAAGGAGAGGCAGCCTTCTCTTAGACCCTAGCAGTCTGGGAGAAGATGCAGCAGGCGCTGGAGTGGGGAGCAGAAAACCGGGGGGGATAGCTAGACCAGGAAAAGTGTCTGTTCTAAATGTGGGGTCGGGGGGACAGAGGCTGCAGCAGCCCGGAAGGGACCTCCCTCAGTTTGTGCCCAAGATTCCTCAGCCCCAAACTCTCCCCCTTCTTGCTGTGCCAGGCTCCGGCCCACCCCACCCCCTGGGTTTCTATGGCAACCCCTTCTCCCTGTCTTGAGCAGACACTGACACTGATGCTATTCTGTAAACCTTCTTTGTTTGCGGCGGATATTAATGGGACAGTGGAAAGAATACTGGCTCAGGAGTCAGGGAATGGAGGGACAGACCCCACCTCTGACAGGCGACCTCCTGGAGTGGGCCAGAATGAGGGGATTGGGCTGCTTGGCCCTAAGGCCCCTCCCAGAGCTGGTGTCCTCCAGGCCGAGTCATCTGGCCTCTCCGAGACTCATTGACCACCCTCTGGGGTCTCTGGCAGCCTCGCCCAGGGTTTGTTAGGCAAAAAGGATCCCCCATCTTCCCAGCTTAGACTGTTTTCCTTGCTTGCAGAGGACCAGCTGCTGGGGCTGTAAACGAGGAGGAGTTCATGGGAATCACTGAGGCTTGGACTCCCCAAAGCTTTGCTGCAAGAATTCTGCAGAAAAGGAAATGACAGGTTGTTTTTTTTTTTTTTCCCCAATGCACTGCTAGAACAGAAGGGTGAAAAAATAGTCTTAAAGATATTCAGAACAGAAGAAATGAAAGTCAAGCAGGAGAAGGTCCTAGTCACGTTAGAAAAAGAAATAATAATAAAACAACAATAGAAAACACTTCATGAATATTCTCATTTTATCCCCTGGAAGAGAAGATGCTACTGTTAGCTCCATTTTAAAGATAATAAAACTGAGGCAAAAAAAAGAGTAGTGAAATGATTTTCCCAAAATCTCATAGTTGATACATGTCAAGATTGAGATTAAACACAATGGAGGGACTGACTTATCTGTATAAATGGAAGCCACGGATCTATCCAAAACATAGGACAAGATCTAAGACATGTTGTGTATTATTTAGATCAATGCCATAATTTTCAAAATAAAGAAACTTAGGCCCAGAGAAGTTTAATGACCTAGGATGATAAGCTCAGAGATTTAGAGATGGAAGAAGGAAACAGCCAGCTTGTACAATTTCCTAAGAATCAATTATTAAATATCCACTATGAACATTTCTTATAAATTGGGACTTGATTTATTACTTTATTGTTTAGATTTAAGTGAAGGGGAAAATGTTGATAATGCAGATTAAATTTTGGAGGATTAAATGTATTTTTTTCCAGAAAACTAGTTGTTAAATATTTACTAGCATATCACTGCCTAGAAGGAACCTCCCGTATTCCATTATTTGCACCTGGTCACATAGCTAAATAGGAGCAGAAGTTCATGAGCCCAATTGGGTCCATGATAAGATTCAGGTAGGAATTAAATCAGAGAATGTTTCTTTTAAATTCAATTTTATTTTATTCTTAATTCCAAATTCTCTTCATCTTCTTCCCTCAATGATTAAAAAGGCAAGAGGAGGAAAGTCCATTACAAATATGTATAGATATGTAAAACAAATCCCCTCATTAGGCATGTCAAAAAAAGGAAATATACATAATCTGCACAGAATCCATTAGTTTCATCCTGAGTCCTTTGGAATTGTGGTTGATCATTGTATTGATCAGAATTACTAAGTCTTTCAGAGTTGATCATCCTTATATTTTTATTTTTTTAAGAATTGTTACAGTTTTATTCATTTCCAATGCATCAGATCATAAAAGCTTGTCAGGTTTTTCTGAAACCATAACTTATCTTGTAGAACAAACTATTGTTCAGCCATCCTCCAGTTGATGGGCATTCCCTCAACTTCCACCTCTTTGCCACCACAAAAAAAAAGAGCATAACTGGATGGGTCTTTTTTCCCTTTCTTTGATTTTGGGGGTTACGTACCTAATATCAGTATTTCCTGAGTCCAAGGATATAAACATCTTAATATCTTTTGGACAGTTCCAAATTGCTTTTCAAGATAGTTGTACCAGCTCACAGCTCCACAAACATGCATGTGAAGTATCTGTTTTCCCACAGCCTCTTCCAACATTTGTCATTTTTCTTTTTTGTCCCTTTTGCCTTCTGATGAGATGGTATCTCAAGAGCTGTTTAAATTTGCAATTCCCTAATTATTAGTGATTTAGAACATTCTCTCATACGGCTATTGACAATTTGGATTTCTTCCTCTGAAAACTGCCTGTTCGGATCCTCTGCCCATTTATCAATTGTGAACGCCTCTCAGAGAATATTTCACTAAAGGGAGTTTTATGCTCCGAGTTGGAGCTGGAGGAGAATGAGAAAGGAAAATATGTCATCTTATATTTCTGAGACACTTAATTTTTCTTTTCTTAATTCTTATTTTCAGCAATACCTTTTGGTTTTCCATCACATTCTTTTTGTCCTGTATCCTTTCCTTTTCTCCTAGGCAGCAAGTCTTTCACTGGAATAAAGATTAAAAAAGAAAGAATAGCTACAGCCGAGCAAAAGCAACCGACATAAGCTTTGTCTGACAGAATATGCAATGTTCCACATCCATCACCTCCCACCTTTGCAAAGAAGGCAGGGAGAAAATACAACTTTTCATAGGTCTGTGAATTTGTTTTTGAAACTAGAGCAATTGAAAACTGCTGTGGATTTCTGCAGAGAGTAATAGCTGAATCATTTCCCCAAAATCATAAAGTTAATTAGAGCTAGAGGTGAAATCCTCTGAACTCTCCAAGGTACACACACGCTCCTTCGTGAAGCCCTTTCTTATCCTCCCCAGGTGAAAATGTTGCTTCCCCAAGTCGAAGCGATAGCGTCTCCCAACTCCTTGATCCAGGTCTCTCCCCATTAGACTGACTAACTGCCTGGATATTTTCTCCATTGTGACACATCCTGGTCAGCATTCCGATTACATCATCACTTGACAGTCAACTGCTCAGCCAAGTCTTCAAATTTATTTTTATGCTGACATAGCATTTCTAAGTGAGAAAAAAAACACCAAATCACAGCTTAGCCAAGTAGAACATTAATAAAACTGAAGAAAAAAAATCTCTTAGTGGTTCCATCTTTTAGATTCTGTGCAATTGATTTTAGAGCAAGACCGAGAATACCCATGTCTTAAGGTAGGACCAAGGGCATCATATAGGATGGACCACCAAAGTAGATGTTTCTTGCTCACATGACATTACTACTCAAAGACTCAAAGACTAAAAAGAAAACCGGTTTTTTTTTTTTTGCTTCTTCAAACAATGGTCAATCTATGTCTGTGACCAATCCAACTGGTCCACACCAGCCAATGTTTAGTTAGTGTTCTTGCTGTAGGATCCCTAAGCTGCCACCACCACTATATCCCTCTCCTCAAGGAGCATCCATTTTACCAGGATGATCAAGGACCACAGAAGTCTGAATTTAGGACTGGAAGAGACATCAGAGGAAGTTAAGTCCAAATTTTCCCTCCTCCATTCGCCCCCTTAGTCGGTTAGTAATTCAATATAGTTTAAATATGTGCAATTTTTCTATATATGTAACCAAAAAGGTGAAAACGCTCTGTTATCATCCACATTCAGTCCCCACGGTCCTCCCTCTGGGTGTAGATGTTTCTCTTCATCACAAGACCATTGGAACTGGCCTGAGTCACCTCACTATGGAAAAGAGCCACGTCCATCAGAATTGATCATCGTCTAATCTTTCTGTGGCCGTGTACAATGTTGTCCTGGTCCTGCTCACTTCCCTTAGCATCAGTTCATATTAAATCTCTCTGAAATCCTCCTGCTGATGATTTCTTATAGAACAATAGTATTCCATAATCTTCATCTACCAGAACCTATTCAGCCATTCTCCACCTGATGGGCATCCACTCAATCTCCAGTTTCTGCCACAAACGTTTCTGCACATGTGGGGCCCTTTCCCTCCTTTAAGATCTCTTTGAGATGCAGACTTGGTCCTTCCTTCTTGAAGACAACCATGACATCAGGGAGGTGATGCGAGTGATAAGGGAGGGAGGGCTGGGCAACAAAGGGCAGCTGGCTGGGATGTCCCTTTCAGGCCTGAATCCCATGATTCTGCCTGGGGAAAATGTTCCTAATTTTATGGCACAACAAGTTCCTGAGGTTGGTCGCTCCAGGGTTTTCTCTGTCTTGCAAATCTCAGAAACTCAGAGGTCACAGAGCTCAACGGGAATTCTACCCAACAGTCACCCCAGCTTTGATTAGAAACTGCCACTGAGGGGGCAGCAGCTCTGGGAGGCAGCCGTGCCCTTTGGCACAGCTTTACTGAGTAAGGAGCCTTCCACATCAAGCCTAAGTTTTCCTCTTTGAAAATACTCCACCACTCCTCCCTCCCTGTCTCTCTCTGTCTCTCTATCTCTGTCTCTGTCAGTCTCTGTGTCTCTCCATCTCTCTCTGTCTCCGTCTCTGTCAGTCTCTGTGTCTCTCCATCTCTCTCTGTCTCTCTGTCTCTGTCAGTCTCTGTGTCTCTCCATCTCTCTCTGTCTCCATCTCTGTCGGTCTCTGTGTCTCTCCATCTCTCTCTGTCTCTCTGTCTCTGTCTCAGATTCTCTGTGTGTGTGTGTGTGTGTGTGTGTGTGTGTGTGTGTGTGTGTCTTTCTGTCCCCAGTTCTGCCTTTAGGAGCCAAGAAGGGCCACTCCCTCTCCCATGGCTCTCCTTCAGATTCCAAAAGACGGTGACCAACTCTTTTCTCCACCAAATGTTCTGTTCTCCCACTTCCTTCAACCCATTCTCACATGGCATCAACTCAACATGGCAGGCCGGGGGAGGAAGAGAAGAATAGGAACACACACATAAATAAATAAGAAATACCCACAAAGAAAACAGAAAGCAAAGGCACTTGGGGGATGGAGAAGAAAGTGCTTGTTATGGGAGAGCAACAGAAAAGGCGAGATTTGGAACTTGAGCCCTTGAAAGCACACAGGATTCTGGCTCTGATGAATTCTGTGACTTTGAGGACATTTTTGGACCGCTCACTCTGCTTTTCAGAAATCTCCAGGAGCTTCCAGGGGGCCCCTTCAAACAGAAATGGTTCAGGAGTGTTGTCATATTTTCTTTCCCAAAAGGTATAAAGAATGAAAAGGGTATGAAAAGTGAAGTGGGGGGCTATGGGTTTGAAATAGCACATACACTCCAGGGAGTCCTCCCTAAAGGGAAGAAAAAGGTGTGTTTTTGTTTCATTGAGAGCACATGCCTGGAAGGGAATGCCTTTGTCTCTGCAAAGACATCGGGGTGTGAGATAGAATGTCTGATAAGGCAAACAGCTAATAGCCCCTTCTACGAAATAGAGGGTCCCTTAGGGTCCTGCTAGAGTGACAGGACCACACAAAGAGACTGTTCAAGGCTTTAAAGGCCCCAAAGAATCAAATTCCAGGGACTGAGTTCCCCACTCAAAGTTCAGTATCCTAGCCGCTGGGCCCCCCAAAACTTTGTGAAGATCCTGAGCTGCCTTGGCTAGCTTAATCCCTCACTACCCTGAGCCTCAATTTCCTCATCAAGAAAAAGAGGTCTGTCTAGACAATTTCTGCCGCCCTGTTCCGGGGCCAGAGCTGGGGCTTTCCCTCTGCTCGTTTCAGTCAGAATGACCAATATTCCAGCCTTGCCCGGCTGGTGATGTGCATGAGAATTAGCAGCTTGTTTTCTTTTCAAAGAATTCGCAGCCATTTATTATCCATTTTCAATTGGATTCAATGATCCTGCAATGGGAAAATTGGATGAAGTCTGTAATACATGGTGTCTGCCGGCTTTTTAACAAGAGAAGGAGGGAGCACGAAATGACCGTGGCTGCCATCAAGACCGAAATCAGCAGAGCCGAGAGGGCTTTATGAGATCATCAATCTAAAGTGGACCATCTAAGCCCAACCCCCCCATTTTTACATTTTTGTTTTCAATTAATGATCATTTCTTTTCTATCTCCCTTCCTCCAAAAACAAAATTCTCGGATTTAGTCGAGGACAAACCAAGCAAAACAAATTCCTACATTGACTACAGCCCACGATGGAGGGCTCATTATGCATCTCGCCCAGGAGATAGATCAGGGGCTGAGTCACTTCATTCTTCTTCTTCAGTTCTCTGGGATTGGATCCAAACCCCCTCATTTTACAAGACAAGTAGAAGAGCTAGGATGCATTATTCCAGTGGGCCACGGATAGGACACTCGAAAACTTTGCTGATCCACAGAATTATATCTCCACGATAAAACCTTTGTCCCTCAAGGGAGGGGAAAGACTGTAAATTTCTATGAATCAAGGACCGTCGATTTTGTAGAGTGTCCAACTCCTTAACGATAATTATGGCTCCGTGAGACCTGCCAACAACTTCGCATGCATTATCTCATCTGAGGAACCTCACAGAAAACCTTTCTGGGAAGTAAGGCAGACATTATCAGGCTCATTTTCCAGAGGGGTAAACTGAGTCTTGAAGTAGCTAAATGACTTGCCATTTAGACGGTTGTGTCTCAGAGGCAAGATTTGAGCTCATCTTTCTGATTTTGGGTAAGTCCAACATTCTGTCACAATATCTCAGTTACCTCCAAAGCGTTCCCAAGTGTCCTAGAATGCCAACAAATGACAATAAATGGTGATTTGAAACAGGTTTCAAGGGCCCAGTGAGGTCCTCCCTGAGCAAGTCCTCCACATGAGGGTAAGATACACACTTTGTCACCCCAAAAGAAGGAAAAGAAGTCTCTTTTTGTTTGAGAAGGGAGACGATGGCTAAAATCACTAATGGGCCATCGTCAGAAATAAATCAGAATGTGGACAGGAGAGGTTAGTGACTATTATCCACATTTAAAGGACGCTCCTCTCCTCTGTAAAAGAACATATTCTCAAAAGATGAATAGGAGGGATTCTGAGAAAGGTGGCAAAAGTTATATGGACCAATAAAGGTCCAAGGAAGAGGCCGGAGAACATGATGCAGAATTGACTGCATAAAAGTGAATGGAAGAACCGTGATTCAACTGAACTCCAGTGATCACTCAAGTCCAGCAGTCCTGGGATGAGACACACTTCTTCCTCCCAGCAGAGAGGTGATAAACTCCAGGTAGAGAATGCCGCATTATCCCCTCAGCTTAAACCCCGTGTTCACCGATTTTTCTCTGTTATAGGAAAGGGTGGGTCCAATGGAGGCATAATTATGGGAAATTGACTGTAGCACGAACAGAAGAAAAAAGCATCAATAAAAATATTTTTAAAGGATTTCTCCTCTCCTCAAGTTGCTCTTTTGGCTATAAATAACAGTCATATTCAGCCCTTGCATGGAACATTCCCACAAGAATCACAAGATACGAGCAATCAAGTATTGTTAGCTCCATTTATTTATTTTGTAACATACAGACAGAGAAACCAGCACTGGGAAACTGAGATTAAGTGACTTGTTCAGAGTCAGATGCTGAGTCAATGAGAGAGTTAAGGAAGACAAGTCATGAGTCAGTGGCTTGCCTACAAGAACAAATGTCCTCTCAGCTTCTATATAAATCTTTCTTTTTGGTCCTGGTCCCTGTGAACTCAGCATACAGACTTTCTTCCATTTTTCACAAACCTGCGATTCCATTGATATGGAGTCTCCTGTCTTGGATAGCAACCCCTCTGTGACTCGGTAGCCATGATGAGGCATCTAATTAGAATTTGGATGCATCCACTGGACAGAGTCATGAGACAAGAGATTTGAAGCTCATCGAGCTCAATGCTCTCATTTGACAAAAGGGGAAACTGAGGGCCCAAAGGGGGAAAATATTTAGTCAAGAAGACATGAGATTTGAACCCTAATCCTCTGGCTCCAATCTAGGACTCTTCTCTATTGAACCACAAAACAAATGTAGTCTTGATGTCTTGATGGAGTTGATCAACCAACTCACCAATCAACAAGCATTTAATACACATCAAGCTATTTCAGAGTATCATTTCCAGTCCTGCAGAGATTTACCAAGTCATCTAAATGGAAGGACAGGAAACTTTTATCACCCAGAAACCATAAAACACAGGTAAGAAATGAGCAGGAAAAAATGCCTAGAGCTACAAATCCGGAGGAGATTTTTTCAGAACCGCTGGGAACATAATTCATTCAATGTGACCTCCATCCCAGTGATGATGGGAGCTTAAGGCTTATTGTAATTAAATTTAGCAGAAGTATGGATTGTAGGGACCAACAGTCCAACTGCCTCCTTTTATATGGGAAAGAGATGTGACCAGGCAGTAAAGAACAGAGCTGAGATTCAAATCCAGGTCCTCTGACTCCAAAGACATCATCCTTTACTGGGCTCATAAGACCACAGAATCCTATGTCTAGAACCATAAGCACCCTCAAAGTGCCTCAAAGTGCCTCAAAGACTTCACTTTATGAATGAGGAAACTGAGATCTAGGAGTTTAAGTGATTTCACGGGCCAGAGCTAGAAAAGAACTCACATTTTACAGACTTGGAAACGGAGGTTCAGAGAGCTTGCATCTTGCTTGTGATAATGTAGCTAGACATTGAGGGGAATCTTCCCCGACTCCATAAAGAGGGCTTTGTTCTAGCAGGGGGAGAACGTCCTATTCAGGGGCTCCACAGCTGGGTACCACTCTGAGCAAGCTCCTGAGCATCTGTAAGGAAGATGTCAGAGACCAGCCGTGAAGCCTTCTGATTGACTGGCAGAAACCATCCTCCAAGGCATCTTGAGCTAGAAGGGATTGAGTTCTGGGGCAAAGCCATAACTAGACATAACTGCACTAAGACCTCAACCAATCAATAAGCATTTATTAAGCACTGACTATATGCCAGGCATTGTGTTGAGCACTGGGCATAAAAAAAAAAGTCAAGTCCCTGCCCACAAGGAGCTGACAATGTAATGATAGAGGCAATGTGCAAACGAGTACCTGAAAAGTAGCTATATAAGGATAAATAGGAAATAACTAAAAGCAGGAAGGCAGCAGAATTAAGAAGGGTTCGGAGAAGCTTCTTATAGGAGCTGGGACTTAAAAGAAGCGAGGGAGGGCACCCCAGGCAGAGGGGACAGTCAGAGAAGATGCCCAAAGTCCAGAGATGGAAGGTGGAGCAAAAAGGAGCAAGAGTGGTCCAGAGAACAGTCTAGCAACAGGCTGCCCTGGGGAGGAGGGGTGTCCTCCAGGCAGGATACCAGGAGAAAGTTGTCATGGGATGTGGGAGGATCAGAAAAAGAGGCACAGAAATGGTCATTCCCACCAAAAAAAGCACAAGCTCATTCCTACCAATGAGATCACCATAGGACAAAGCTTAGAAAAAAGAAAGGGTCTCTACATTTCCAAGAGCCTCAGGAAAGCTTCTTGTGCTGATGGTCCTCCCATATTCATTCCCCCACCTGCTTCCTGAGGTGTGAAATTATTTTTAATAAAAGAACAAAGCCTTTCGTTTCCACCATGAGGGATATCACTTAAAATGTGGAATAATCTAAATGTAGAGAATCACATAATTAGAGTGGGAAAGTACCTCTGAGGTCAATCATACGTAATAAAGCAAGTCAAGACAACAAGCATTTATTTATTTATTAAGTACCAGGCACTCTGCTATGGGTTGGAAATACAAATAGAAGCCAAAAGACAGTGTCTGCTTTCAGAGAGCTCATTTTCTAATGGAGGAAAATAATACACAAAAGGGAGCTGAAAATCAAGGTGGGGGGGGGATGGAAAGTCAGGACTGGAGCCCAAGGAGTACTGAAGGTGTGACAATAGTTGGCTCGGGCACTTTGCTTAAATTTGGTGGTTCTAGGAGGAGCCAACCAAGCATAGGAAGGGACCACAGCGGGGAGGGCTTTTCCAGGGTGAGAAGGCTGCTGGGTCCTGGTAAAAAAAAAAAATGTCCAGTAAGTCAGGGGTGAGGCTGGGAGAAGAGTGAAGGAGAGACCAAGAATCCCTTCTACAAGTGATCATTTTTCCTTTGTTTGGAAATCTCCAGGGACAGGGAACCCACCACCCCCAGGATCCTTCATCCCACTTTTGAAGAAGTCTAATTATTAGACTTCTAAACTCAAGCCTCAGTTGGTCTCCATGCAACCCACTGTTCCAAAACTTGCCCTTAGGATGCTAAGCAGAACAAGCTTTAATTCCTTTAACATAAGAACTTTTTAAGTTATATTTTTCTTCCCTTCTTGTACTGTTGTTTTTGCCATCCTTCATGCCTGGAAGGCTTTTCCTTCTCATCTTTACTTCAGAGACTCCCTACAAGATACAGTTCAAACACCACCTTCTTTATGAATCCTTTCCTGCTCCCCACTTGAAACTGGGACAGTCCCCTCCCCAAACTACCTTTTTAAAATAATTCTATTTATTTATTAGTAATTATTTTCTTTACATTGATTGCATATGTGCTTCTATGTGTACTCACGTCTCATTAGAACATAAATCTCTTGAAAGCAAGAATCACTTCATTCTTTCTATCCTCCCCATCATGCCTTTAGCATGGGGCATGACATGGCAGAGAAAAGGAAGTGGAATAACTGTCTCCAAGTAAAAATCGACCCAGTGTTTATTTGTTGCCCACTAAATTTTCTTGTGGCCCAGAGGACAGTTCCAGGATAAACACGCCTACTCTTTGTATGAAACTGAGATCCTCTATCATGTTGGTTGTGCTCCTAAACTTGGTCAAGTTTATCACAAGTTTAACAATCACAAGACTTGTGATTTCGTGGGTATAGGGAATTACATAAGGAAACTCCTTCTACTTGTACCAATTAACATTTTTTTCTACAATTTATAGTCTTGGGTGAAGGAAGAAGTGGGCAGAGAAGAACTTAAGTGATTTGCCTCGAGTTACATAACTAATAAGTGTCTGAAGCAAGATTTGAATCCCGCTCTTCCCAATTCTAAATCCAGTGTCATATACTTCTAAGAGGGGAAAATTACTCATATGAGGCTATGTTATAAGTGATCTGCAAGCTAGGCTAGAGCAAGATGTGAATTGAGAATTGCCAGAATTACCTCACTTGTCTCCTGAGGAACCTGAATGTGGGCCAAAAAGTAACAGTGAATGTGGAATGACTGATTGGTTAAGGCACTGTCACCTTATTTTTTCAGTTTATATGCAGAATAAATCATTTGAAACGTCCCACTGAATGGATCAAAAGCCAGAGCGGAGGTTGCTGGGAGAAATATCAACAATCTTAGCTATTCAGACAATATCACTCTGATGGCCAAAAGCTGAAGAAGAATTAAGAGGCCTCCTGATGAGACTATAACAGGAGAATGTAAAAGCTGTCTTCAAGCTTGCCACCAAAACCAAAAAAATTAAGATCTGACAAAATAGAGGAAGAAGAAAGGGAAGCAGTGTCAGATTTCATGTTCTTGGGCTCAAAGATCACTACAGATGGCGACTGAAGCCATAAAATTAAGAGATAAATGCTCTTTGGTGGGAAAGCAAATCTGGACAGAAGACTAAAAAGCAGAGACATCACCTTGCTGATAAAGGTCTCTATAGTCAAAGCTATGGTTTTTCCAGAAGCAATTATGGCTATGTAAGTTGTGCTAACAAAATAAAAAATAAAAAATAGCTACAGAATCGATGCTTTCAAATTGTGGTGTGGAAAAGACTTTGGATATCAAGGAGATCAAATCAATCAATACTGAAAGAAATTAATCCGGACTGTTCAATAGAAGGTCAAATCCTGAAGCTTAAATACTGTGGTCACATCATGAGAAGGCAGGACTCAATGGAGAAGACCCTGGTTCTGGGAAAGATTGAAGGCAAAAGGAGAATGAGATGGCAAGAGAATGAGATGGACAAAGACTATCATGGAAGCAAGGGCCATGAGCTAAGATGGACTTTGGGAGGAAAGTGGAGGAAAGGACCCGGCATGCTGGGGTTCATGGGGTCACAAAGAATAGGACACAAGTGAACAACTGAACAACAAATATGTTTCTCCCTTTTGATTGTCAGTTTTTAGTGACATGTATAGGTCACAGATGACTGAGTTCAGGAAAAAACCTTAGCCATTTCATTGACAAGCTCCTACAATGTATTTCCATGAAAGTTTTCCTAAAATCCATTTAAATCCCATGGAAAGTAACATTTATTTTTTAGCTGGAGCTTATCAATGACCTAGATAAAATCTGGCATCCAGAAAGACCTGGACACAATACTTGGGAAATGTGACCAAAGTAGCATGCAGAAAGACCATCAGTCACCTAGCCTTGGCCCCATGCATCTCTTAATGCATCCAAGACCCCATAGTCAGAACTGTGCTAGAACCAGCTTGAATCCTGGAATTGATGGTTAAATTTTCAGAGCACTTTCATATCTTCAGAAATCATGAAATGCTATAAATTAGGATTTGCTTTATTATTGTTTTGATGTTGTCTAGACTTAAGAAAATGACGGAGAAAATTTTAATGATGACAATTAAACATAAGTGTATCCTGGTGTAGATTTTCCCCCCAGAGAACTGGTTGTTAAACATTTGCCAGTACGCTACTAGCAATAGCTTTTTGCTATTGCTATTACTATATCATAATATTGATGTATTGACTTTTCGGTCTGCTGAAAATGCTGGATCTTTTTCAGAAGAAATTCTAGCTAGTCGTGCTCCCCTGACCCCCACCCCCCATCTTGTCACGATGAAGGTGATATTTTAAGCCCAAATATAAGGTTTTACATTTATTCAATATCCTAGCCTCTAATTTTTCCATTCTGATCATTTTCCAACTTGCTAATTATCCCTCTCAGCACATTTGGTAAAGCAAGCCATCTCTGGCTTTATTCAGATTATTAATATAAAAGGTTAAACTACTTTGAGCCAAACACAGATGCAGGGACAGCTCCATTCTCTCCCCATAGGGGTGATTGCACCTTCGATTCTCTCTGAACGTCCCACTACATTGCATTTGCTGCCAATGTCAGAGTTCCAAGTATTAGCTCTGGGTGTTGAGCCACCACTCTATGCTCCAAAACAGGAATAAAAGTCTAAGGTTCTCTATTCTCCCTAGGCATCTTTGGAGAAATAGAGATTTCATTCCTGGAAAAAAGAGCTAAAGCAGCTGGGTTTGCAATAGATAAGGGTGCTGGATTGGGAGTCAGGAAGATCTGAATGCAAATTCAACCTTGGACACTTTTTTATATCTGTTTGACCCCGGGAAAGTCATTTAAATCCTTCTCCCTCAATTTATTCATCTATAAAATGGGATTAATAATAGCCAAGGGTGATTTTTGTTTTTCTTTCCAGGTTATTTTTACCTTCTTTCTAAATCTGATTTTTCTTGTGTAGCAAGACAACTGTATAAATATGTATACATATATTGGATTTAACATATACTTTAACATATTTAACATGTATGGGACTACCTGCCATCTAGAGGAGGGTGGGCAGAAGGAGGGAAAAGAACAGAAGTTTTTGCAAAGGGTCAATGTTGAAAAATTACCCATGCATATGGTTTGTCTATAAAAAGCTATTAAAAAAGGAACTACATTCAAAAAATAATAATAATAGCAGAGGGTGAGATAATACATGTAAAGGCTATGTTAGCTATGGCTAATTCCCCTTAGTAGACTGTAAGTTCCTTGAGGGCAGGGTTATATCTCAGACTAGAGTGTGGTTGTCCGGTCACTCTGTCACTTCCAACTCTTCCTGATCCCATGTACCCCCACCCACCCACACTGTCCAATTCCTCCTGGTTCGCCATCCCCTCCTCCCAGCAAAAAGCGATAAATGACTTACCAGGGTCACACAATGAGGAAGTGGCTGAAGCCACATTGGGATTCAGTTCCTGCGGACTCCAGGCCCAGGGCCCTCTCCACTGAGCCTCCTGACACACAGTAAGCACTTAAGAAATGCTTGCTGACTTGACTAAGGAAAACTTCTAAATTATTCATTATTATAAGAAATATAATTTCTATGGACTAGAAAGATGGCGCGGAACCTTGCCGACTTCAGAGTGAGGGGGAAGGGCCAGATCTCGGCTCTTCTGGTTGGACGTTTGTGATCTGGGGCAAATCGCTCACCATTGGGGTCTCTTTGGAAATTGGGGAATTAGTGAGATTTATCACACCCACTGTGCGCTCTCAAGGAGCTCCCGGGCTAATAGAGGAGACAGCATGGCAATAACTGTGCAAGCGGAGGTAACTGCAGGCAGTGGACAGGAGGGAGGCCCTCAGCTGAAAGAGGCCCGGGCAAGGCCTCCTGCAGAAGGCGGAGCTCTGAGCCAAGAGAGCGAGAAGCCAAGGCGGAGGTGAGGAGGAAAGACCATTCTGGCCAGGGGGAAACATCCTAGAAGTCGTCGGGGCAATGGGCCAGCGAGGTGTGGAGGGGAGCGAGGTGCAGGGCGACCCTCTCGGGCCTGGAGAAGGGAGGGGGCTGCTGGGGGACTGTGGAGGAAGCACCTGCAGGCCAGCCCCCGGCCCGACCTCAGATATTCCCATCAGGCCATGGGAAGGGTCCGCGGGAGCCAAAAACCTCGCCTCCTCCCCCACGCTGTTGCCCGGGCGATCGAGCTGGGTGACTTGAGGTAACGCTTATTTCTAAGAGCAGGGAACGTTTGAAGTGAGTTCTCTCCCCTCCCACCCACCCCTTTTCTCGCAGAAGGAGAACAGCTGTTATTTTATTTAGCGCCTGGAGCCTTAGCATCTGCCCCCTTGTAATTTGGGAATCGGTTCTCCCGGAGCTCGCCCCTCTTCACAACGGCCATTAATCTCTGGGCCCAGACCTCGTTAAGATGACAAGGGGTCACAGGCCGCGACCACAAGGGACCGGTCAGAAGTTTCCTCAGCCCCATGGGCCTGGCTGAGGGTGAAGCCATAGGGAATGACTGGGTAACTGGGGGGAGATTCATCTGAGCAATGGGGTCCTCCCCCATCATT
This sequence comes from Antechinus flavipes, assembly GCF_016432865.1. NCBI lineage: Eukaryota > Metazoa > Chordata > Mammalia > Dasyuromorphia > Dasyuridae > Antechinus > Antechinus flavipes. Next base: position 20,231,324 of record NC_067402.1, read on the forward strand.
CACCCTGAAGAAAACCGGCTCGCCTCCCTGACACTCACTCCCTCTCTAGAACCTGACGGGGTGACGCTGACTGACTTCCAGATTGTTTCTTTCCTAATTTATGATCTTATATCTCTCTGGACCTCAGTCTTCTCTTCTGTAAAATGGAATGACTGGATGGAGGGACTGCTAATGTCCCTCCTACCAAATAATAACCCGCCTTCCATGGGGCGCTTGCTATTTTCAAATGAATAAATCAATAGGAAAAAAATTCTCTGGGCCAAATAATGGGAGTAAAAAAAAAAGAATAAATAAAATAAAAGGAAGCTGGGCGGCTCTCAAAGAGCTCACATTTTAAAGAGGAAGATGGTGGGGGGGGGGACGACTGTTGGGATCAGGCAAAATCGCATGAAAATGCCGGGGACTCCTCAGCACTTTGGGCAGTCCTGTCTTCAAGCCTGTGAGCTCAATGACTTAAGACTAGACAGGGGTCAGGAGGCCTGTGAGCCGCTCCGAGTCTTGGGAAGGTCCCAAGCCGCTTCCCCAGGGCTGAGTCCTTTTCCTGTGAAGCAGCTTTTCCCCAGTACATCTGTGTGTGTGTATGTGTGTATCTTTGTCTCTCCCTCTTCCTCTCTCTGCTCTCTATCTCTGTCTTTCGAGCTGTCTCTCCCTCTTTCCATGTCTCTCTCTCCCTCCCCCCCATTTCTCCCCTCCCCCCACTTTTCCTCTCCCCCATTTTCCCCCTCCCCCCTCTCTTCCCCCATCTTTCTCTGTCTCTGTGTCTTTATGTGGGTGTGTCTCTCTGTCTCCTCTCTGTCTCTCTGTCTCCCCTCTCTCTGTGTCTCTCTTTCTCTCCCCCTTAAACTGGGTTAAGAGTAACCAACAAGCCTTAACCTTGTTGATGAGTTTGGGGGGCGTCCACCCCGAGCCTGGAAGACTTCCCCTGATGGAAGGTCAGATGAGAACAATTTGTTCCAGTGACCATGAGAGCGGCTGAAGGGGGCACTGTAGAAGTCCTGGAGCTTGGGCAGAGTGCCAAGGCCGGCTCGCATCCCAGGCTGCCCCTTGAATCCCAGGCCGGCCCAGTCATCCCGACCTTTGTCTTGTCTCGGGACTTGGTGACTGGAAGCAGGAGGGAGGCTGACGACTCTGTCTCACTTAAATTCACTCACTAGAGCCAAAACATGGCCTGTCTCATTGTTCTTCTTCCAAAACAAAGGATGAACAGCAACAACCCTCCCTTACTCTTGGATACAAATAAAATAAGCAACTGGGTGTCTGGGCGGGTCAGTGCATAGAGTCCTGGAATCAGGAGAAGTCCTTTCTGAATTCAGATTTAACCTCAGACATGACTAACTGTATGATCCTGGGCAAGTCACTTAACCTTGTTTCCTCAGTTTTCTCATCTGTAAAATGTACGAAGAAAGAAATGGCAAATCACCTTGGTATCTTTGCCAAGAAAACCCTAAATGGAGTCGTGAAGAGTCAGACATGACTGAACATATATTATTTGACAATAACAACCAAAATACACAAATATGATCTTAATTCAGTAAAGTTCTGGATTTAGATTTAGGAGGAACTGGGTTAAAATCCTATCTATTTATTAATTAGATGAACCTAGATAAATCCCTTAACTTCACTCATCCTCAGTTTCCTTATCTGTGAAATGGGAAGAAGAATAATGGTACTTATCTCATAGGACTGTGAGACTTATTTAGCTTGATAGCTAAATAAGTGCTAGTTATTATTATTCATTTGACTTTGACCAAGTTCATTTGGGACATAATTCCTTAACTACTTTCCATCTATCCCAACCCCAACCCCCCCCCCCAAGATTTATGGATAGATTTTCAACAGATCTATGGGCAGGAAATAAATATCTTTGGCTTGTTTGTTTTACTCATCTTTAGTTTCCTTTGTAATCTCATGTATTTTATTTTATATATTTATCAATATATCTGAGGAGAGATTCAAACTGAGACAGGGGTCCAAAGAGGTCAAGAGCTCCTGGCCGGTACAGAAGCTTATTGTTATGCCAAGATGACACAATTAAAATCCCTGCTCCTGAGCCAAACAAGATGCTCTCTTTGGTCCTCACCTGCTAAATGGGGGCATTGAGCTGGATGACCTCCAAGATCTCTTCAGATTTTACACTTTTAGGGAGAGGACAAAGGCTGAGCCTGGGACCTTCCAGAGGAGGAAACTCCCGCTACCCATGCTGATCAGTGCACTCTCTGCCACTTATCTTAAAGAACTGCTTAAAGTCTAGAGATATTAAATGGCTTATGGGAAGTCATTCGGGCTATATGTCAGAGGTGGGATTTGAATATGGATCTTTCTCACTGAGACCAGCTCTCTAATCATTATACATAGAGCATCAGTTAGGACTGGAAGGGGCTGCAGGAGTCATGAGATTATAGATTTAGAGGTGGGAGGGACTTTGGTGGTCATGCAGTCCAATTCCTTTTACAGATATGAAAACTGAGGCAGGGGTGGGCTAAAGCGATTTGCCAAAATCTGTCATCTGTCTTTGAGCAGGTAATAAGCGTCAACAGCAGGATTTGAATTCAAATCCTGTGACTCCAGAACCAGGCCTTTTCTCCTGAGAGCACATGGGGCTCCAAGTTCAGCTTCTTCATTTTGTGAATGGGGAAACTGAGGCCAGGAGCAGTTCAATGGTTTGCCAAATGTCACTTGGCCCTATAAAGGAGCTGAATCCACAAGTCTGTAGTTTCAGAAAAAGTTCTCTCCCCTCTCGTCCACACATTAATTGTTATTAAATGCTTAACACCGTGCTTTATCAATGTCTATTGAGTTGTGTTTAATTTAACAGGTCTCTAATGGAGAGAGATGCCCCCAATTTAAGTCATTCTGCCTAGGTGTTCCAACTGGCCCGATATTTTTCAGTCACACCCGGGCCTATCAGACAAGGGATCATGGTGAAACATCACCCTCCCTTCACCACACACACATACGCACACACACACACAGTCACACACTCACATACTCTCACACACACTCACACTCACACACACACAGTGACTGGAACAGAAACGGTCCAAGAATCAACAGCTCATGACTCAAAGGCACTTTTTTGTTATAACAGTCAATGTCAAACGACAATCCCGGCGATCACTCGAAAATGGAATTCAACCTCAGGCTCAAAGATATTAGTAGAAGCTTGTGGTCAGCCATGGGAAACTTGACCCGGGAAGTCTTTAAAAGCCCCGAAGCGCCCACAGCCACTTCTGTGCTTTGGTACAGGACATTTCTACTTATTTCAGTACTTTTCCCTTCCACATTTTCCCTTGACAATCTCTATTCCCGAGGCTTCCAAAATATCCCCTCTCAGCAGAGCCCTCCCACATCCCCTTTCTCCAGAGACAGACTCTCTCCTTGGCTTGAGCTGAGCATTTCAAAAGGAGACCGGTCATCTCCACTGCCAACTGAAACCCATTCCAAAGCGAATTCTCTCTTCTCTCCAACTCATCCTCCCACAGTGGCCAAATTGAGGCTCCTAAAATAGAATTCAGCCCATGTCACTCCCTTCTAATCTTCAGCGTCTCCCTTTTGCCCCAAGGATAAAACATACAAGTCCCCAGACTGGAATGGAAAGCCTTCCGCCATCGGGCATCCCTCTACATCTCCAGGCGTATTTCGTATTACTCTCCATTAACAATGTCATATTTAGGAAGCAGTTCCCTACAGCCAGTTTACAGAAATATACTGGCTTCTGGTCAACTGGCCAGCTTGCTGTTCCCACACTTCACGCCTTTGACACACTGTCCCTCACGTTTGCAAAGTCTGTCCTGCCTTCTTACCTTTGTCTTTTAGAATTCCTAGCTTTCTTCCCATGGTGACTTAGGTCCGACCCTCTGCACAAGACTTTTCCTAACCTCGCCCAGCTATGGTTAGGGGTTTCCCTCTTGAAATGACTGTATTTACCTCATGTGTTTACCAAAGGGAGCCCCACGGTATTTCCTTGACGACAGAGGTCATTGCCATTGAATTTACCATCTCCACCCCAAATTCTTCTCTAGACACTCTTATTTCTATTTGTAATGATTTGTCCATGCTTGAAATCGCACTAACTGTCGCCTCTTCCTCCTCCTCCCTTATCTCTCACACTGAAGGATCTTAGTGATCCCATTTCCATGATATCCTTCACATCCCAGTGATCCCCATCCCTTAATATCCTTCCCATCCCAGGGATCCCAGGCCTTTAATATCCCTCATGTTCCCTTCTTTCCTTTGACATTCCCTGACTGTGACGATAGACAAGACTTAACCTTTCAGAAGCTCAGACACCTCTCTAAGGCTACAAGGTATGAAGGGATAGCCCACGTGTATCAGGGCAGAGAGCTTTCCCTACCAGGAGGTAAATCACACGTCCAAACAAATAATAACTAATGTTCAGACAGTGATTTAGATTTTGCAAAGCCCTTTACATACATAATCTCCCTTGATCTTCACAACAACCCTATTATTCCCCCGCATTTTACAGAAAACTGAGTTTTATGGGGGTTAACTGGCTTATGGAAGGCCCAGCTAGAAAGGCAGGATTAAGATCTAGCTCTTCCTAATCCCAAGTTCATCACTCTTGCCTCGACACCAGACTCTGATGACTGGAGGAGACAGAGGCTAAAGACCTAAATCCAATTGATCCACATGTCAAAGACATCACCCTCATGATGTCATTCATTCTCTTTGAGAATAAAGGACAGACTGTAGCAACAGCAATTTCTGTAACAAATGTGTCCGTGTCTCTATTGTTGTTCTGTAGACGAAGAAGACAAAAAAGAGAAAAAGGAAGAAGAGGAGGAAGCTGGAAGTTGCTTATCTCAGAACCTTGTTCTAGAGTCTGTGAGACATCTAGGGGCAACAATAATTTTCACATCTAAGGTAAGTGGATTTAAAATAACAACAAAGAAAAAGAAAAATGTGTGTGTGTGTGTGTGTGTGTGTGTACATATATACAGCATTAAAATCTGTCACTTAGCATTTCAATTTCTCAAGCCATCCCCCCCCAAACTTTTAGGCAGGGGTTAAAATTTTATTTGGTATCACTGACTCTTTTCACAGCCTGGCAACGCCTGTGGACCTCTTCAGAGAACGAGATTTTTAAATGCATAAAATAAAATAGAAGATTGCAAAGGAAACCAGTTATATGCTGAAGTCATTATCCAAATAATTTTAAACCAAGTTTCCAGATCCCAGGTTAAGAACGCCCTGTTTTCAAGCATGCTGACGAGCACAGAAAGCAGGTTAACTTTTATTCAGGGCTTTTGTTCAGGACTTCATATATTGGGGTGATTTATATTAATAGGTATCAATAGGGAACTTTTTTAAAAAGCTATTCTGGTTAGTGGTAGAGCAGTTGAGCAGTCTATTATCCCTCTTTCTTGCCACATAAATGTCTTTTGAAACATTTTATCCATGACTCTGTGGCAGGAGCAAAGCTCTGTCTCCAAGCAGCTAGTTTTTCCTTAAGAGATGTTGAAGATTTATTTAACTCGGGGGACTCACGCCAACGGTATCAGTGCTACGACTGGTTAGGGGCCTGCCAAAGGGAAGAGTCACTGCACTCCTCTCCTAGCCTTCCGACAGACAGAGCATCGTGGCCAACACTGGCACAGGAAAACTGAGCTCAGCTGAGTCGATTCTGGATCCTCCATGAATAATCTTCCTGCACTTTGAATATCCTTGCTCTGCTATGGCAGAGTAAACCCTCATTTTGTCAGCTACCCAACATTCTAAAAAGCAGCTCATTTCCTCGCAATCTCAACCAGACGTACCAGGCCAGCCAAAGTCAAGCCTGGGCTTTCAATAAAAATAAGAGCAAACGTTTCTGAGTGTTCTACTTGAATTACTAATGGATAAACAATAGGGGTTTCAATGGTTCATCCTAGGAAAGACAGAATAATTCTGGGTTCCAGTGAATAATAAAAGTTCAAGTGGAAATTCGGGTATTCAACTGAAGATCCAAGATAGAAAAAGAGCAAAAGTTCATCCAGTAGAACAGGAAGGAAACAGAGAAAGAAGGAGGGAAGCATTTATTAAGCTCTTATTGTGTGCCAGGCACTTGGCAAAGTGCTTTACAAATATTATGCCATTTAATCCTCACAACAATCCTACAAGATAGGTGGTGTTGTTATCATACCCATTTTACTGTTGAGGAAACTGAGGCAGTCAGAGGTTATGTCACAGAGCTAAGCTACTAAGTGTCTAAGATCAAATTTGAATTTTACTCTTCCTGACTTCTTCTATTTGGATATCTAAGTAATGAGTAATCTTTGGAGCATCATGGAGAATGGGAGAGGTACCAAAAATCTGGGCACACGAAGTATAATTATTTCTCTCCCCCACCAGCGACTCTTTCTTGACAAAGACACTGAAGTAGTCTGCCATTTCCTTCTCAGCTCATTTTACAGATGAGGAAACTGAGGCAAACTGGGTAAAGTGACTTGCCCAGGGTCACACAGCTAGTGTTCAGGGTTTAGTAAATTTCTGAGACCAGATTTGAACTCAAGTTTTCCTGATTCCAGGCCTGACATTCTATGTCCTACACTACCTGGTTGCCCTTAATTAATATATATTCTTTAAAAAAATTCTAGAACTCATTACTGACCTAAAGTTTGGCATAGTGGACAGAGTTCTTGGTCTTTGAAATGAGTAAAATCCAACTTCCAATCCCACCTGAGATGGTCTGATCTATGTGACCCTGGAATGCATCTCTTAACTTGTTTAAGCCTCTTCTTCCCCATTTGTAAAATAAGTATAATATGACCTATGATATGATGCGTGTGCATGTGTGGCTGTGAGTGTGAATGAGTGTGAGAGTAAATGAGCATGAATGTGAGTGTGTGTGCAAGTATAAGCAGAGGTATGTGAAGGGATGTGTGTGAGTGTGAGAATGTGTGTGTACTAATACTATCCCACTTTATGGTCACGACAACTTCGGATGGCAAGTGCAATTGTTACCCCCATTTTACAGATGAGAAAAGTGAAACTGGATAGAGATAAAATACTGTCTTGCCCTCACATTACAAAATTTAACAGTCTAAGAAAAGATTGGAGGTAGCCCAACTTTAAAAATTCTTGTGAAAAAGACCAGAGGGTTGTGATTTATCTCAAGCTCAAGGAGACACTGATTCTATGTGGAAGCCAAAAAGAACTGAGCCAGTCTTAGGCTACATACATAGAATGATGGTGTCTACAAAGAAGCTTGTTTTTAAGGGCATGTTTGGTCAAACTTGGCTAAGGAATCAAAATAACTAGGTGGAACTCTGAATATGAGGAAGAACTTTCTTTTTCTTAAAAAACAGTATATTTAACATTTGTTTTTCAAAACTTTGAGTTCCACATTCTCTCATTTCCTTCAGCCTCTCCCCTATCCATTGAGAAGGCAAACAAAATGATGTTATACATGTGAAATCATACAAAGCATACTTCCATATTAGCTATGTTGATGGAAAATAAGGAAAAGGGGGAAAGGAGGAAGGGAGGGAGGGAGGAAGGGAGGAAGAAAGGGAGAGAGGGAGGGAGGAAGGAAGAAAGAAAGGAAGGGCGGAAGAAAGGAAGGAAGAAAGGAAGGGAGGGAGGAAGGAAGGAAGAAAGGGAGAGAGGGAGGGAAGGAAGGAAAGAAAAAAAGAATGGAGGGAGGAAGGAAGGAAGAAAGGGAGAGAGGGAAGGAAAGAAGGAAGAAAGGGAGGGAGGGAGGAAGGAAGGAAGGAACATTATACTTCAATTTGCACTCTGATTTTATCATTTCTCTCTCTGGAAGTGGATCACATTTTTCATCATGAGTCCTTCATAATTAAAGATACACAGAGTTTTATAGCCCCTTGGGCATGGTTCCAAATTGCATCAGTGTCCCAATTTTTCTACATCCTTTTCATCATTTATCATTTTCCTTTTCTGTCATGTTAGTCAATCTGATGATAGGTATGAGATGATAGCTCAGAGTTGCTTCAATTTGCATTTTTTTAAATAAATAGTTAAGCACTTTTCATGTAACTATTGATAGTTTTGATTACTTTTGAAAACTGCTTGTTCATATCCTTGGACAATTTATCGATTGGAGAACACCTTTTATTTTCATAAATTTGACTCAATTACCTATATATTTGAGAAATAAGGTCTTCATCAAAGAAACTTGATGTAAAAACAATCCATTTCCTGCTTTCCTTTTCATTTTAGATGAAATGAGTTTGTACAAAACCCTTTTGATTTCACGTAATCAAAATTATCCATTTTGTTTTCCATAATCTCCTCTATCCCATAAATTTTTCCCTTATTCATATATCTGACAGGTAAATGGTTGCAATATCTTCCTTTTAAATCATGTACTCACTTTGAATATCTTGGTATATGGTGTGAGATATTGGTCCTTGCCCAGTTTCTGCCAAACCGTTTGCAACTGAATGACCTCTTGACCTCGCTTGGATCTTTGAGTTTATCAATGGCTAGACCCCTGTAGTCATTTACTACTGTGTATTGTGTCCCTATTCTATTCCACTCATCTACCACTCTCCTTGGCAGTACCAGACTGTTTTGATGATTACTGCTTTGTAATAGTTTCAAATAAAAATTCTAGGTCACCAACTTTCACATTTTTCTCATTGATTCCCTTAATGTTCTTGACCTTGTTCTTCCAGATTATTAATTTTTTCTAGCTCTATAAAATAATTATTGGTCATTTGATTGGTCTGACACTGAATAAGTGAATTAGCTTAAGGAGAATTGTCTTTTGAAATATATTGCCTCGGCCTACCCATGAGCAATTAATATTTCTTCAATTGTTTAGATCTGTCTTTACTTTTATGGAAGGTGTTTTGTAATTGTGTTCACATAGTTCTCAGGTTTGCCTTGGCAGGTAGACTTCCAAGTATTTTACATTATCTGAAGTATTTTCAAGTGGAATTTCTCTTTCTAGAAAAAGATCTTTCCAACAGTTTTTTTTTTAATAGAATAGAATTTTTATAAGAGAGCAGGTTCCCTAGCCCTAAAAGCATTCAAACAGAATGGATAAATATACATGAGTTGTAGAAGGGATTTCTTCTCAGGTTAACAGGTAGGATTAGATGAATCCTTGGGCCTCTTCCCATTCGGATTTTATGATCCAAAAGAGAAGAAACTTGGCCATAGGGAGGAATTGTGGACCAAGAAGGACATAGATTTTTCAGGTAACAAGATGGGAAAAATTCATCCTGGAAAAACTGGGACTAAAAAGAGAATATTGACTTCTCAATGAGGGAAAATAGGGGAATCTGGGCCAAGGACCGCATTGATCTCCGGTGACCAGGCAGAAAGAAGCACCTGGGACCGAATAATTTGACCCAACAAGCTTGCCCTTAGTTCTGGTGCGAGCTCTGGGACTCCTCAGCATCAGTGGGGCTCAGTCACCCCGTCTGTAAGACAATTGTGTCAGACTGGAGGAGCTCTAAGGTCACCTTCTACTCCCAGGTAGAGTGACCCCTAGGCTGCTTTTCATTTGTAGCCTCCACATAGGATCAAATCCAGCCTCAGGCACTGGCTAGGCAGGAGCAAATCCCTTAGCTGCTATCCCTTAGCTGCTGTAAATCTCAGTTTCCTCAGCTATAAAATGGGGACAATACAGCACCCACTGCACAAAGTTGTTAATAGGACCGAATACATGTAAAGTGTTTTTGCAACCTTTAAACTCTATGAGTATTAGTAATAACTAATACTATTGTATACTACTGTTATTGCTACCGTTATATCATTGTAGCCCAGGGTTCCAGTCTGAGGCCTTCACATCACTCTCACCAAGAAGAATCTTGGGCAAGTTCTCCAGGCTTAAAACCCGGTTTGGTTCCATAGGCCCTAATGGATGGAGAGCTGCCTCCGAGTCAGGGAGAGCCGAGTTCAAACCCTGCCCCTCGAACGGCTGGGCTGGGTGGTCTGAGCAAGCCATTTAACACCCCAGGACTGGACAGCTCTCTTGGATTATCAGCGGGAGAAGGGACTGACCAGTAATGGCAGAGGGAGCTTCCTCACTGGGGGGAGTCTCCTCTGGCAGAAAGATCACGGGGTTTGACCCAAAAGCAAAATCTCTCACCACATGTGAGGAGACTGACCTGAGCATGGTGCAGATTTCTCACCAGGAAATAAGGAAATTGCTGCCCCAGGGAAAGCCCTGAATGCTCTGGGAGTTTCGGGTAAACCAGGGGCCCTTCTCTTCCTATAGAGTAAGCCAAAAAGAAATAACAAGGTAAAAAGAGGAGCCTGGTCCCCCCTCAACAAAAAATAAGGGCCACAGTTATTTTATTTTCCTGTGGGCCTGACCCGTGATTTCATTGCCATGAGCACCAAGCTGGTATGACATCTCCCTCTACTGACACAAATTAGCAACTCATCTGTAATTTGCAGTTTTGGGGAATTTTCTAGGAGCCTGGGAGAGCAGAGTGCTGGGCATGGAGGTAGGAAGTGCTAGATTCAAATCCTGCCTCAGATACTTATGAGCTGTGTGATCCTGAACAAGTATATTCACTTCTCTGAATAAGCTGTGATGGAGTTGGGCTTTAAGGCCCGATGATGCAGAGATTGGCAACGCTCCTACATACTCATTAAAACGGGATCAGCAAAGACTTGTTCTGGTTCCGGTCCAGCCTGGCCCCTTCAGGGGCTATTTCTGGAACAAACGCCTCAGCACAGACAGAAGCCAGCAGGGTATCCACAGAATCAGAGGGACAGCTGCCCTGCAGCGAGGACATTCCCTTCTCTCTACGTGACCTTGGACATCACTCAAAGACCCTCATCCTTGGGGAAAAAAAGACCCCAAACCACCCAGCGCGGGTAGCAGCCACTCCGATGAACTGGCAGTGAATTCTCAATCGTTTCCTGCTTACCAGGGGACAAAGAAAAACCTGATCAATGAAATTCAAAAATCGTTTGAAACTCCTCTGAACTAATAGTTGCAGATTCCTTCCTCCACAAAGCATTTTGCCCAATCAATGCCGTGTAATTACCACAAAGCAGAAATCTGTGTTCTATCTCCTCTCTGTCTCTCGTTCACTAACAACAACAGCAGCTACTAAAAAGGCCAAGTGATCAGCCAAAAAATGAGGCTGAACAGAGTAAAATCTCCAAGATTAGTAGTCAACTCCTTAGAAAAGCCAAGGTATAACTAAGGTGAGGCAATCACAGTTTTGCTCCAAGGTGATAGAATTTAGAAGGGGTATCCGCATTTGCAATCTGGCAGCTGCATAGAATTTAGCACCTAGTTATTAGGAATAATTGTTTAAAATAAAAAACCATCTTACCATCCCTCCCCCTGGCTGGTTACAACCCAGCTGAGGTTTTTTCTGTCTGGCTCTCCTCCTCTTCAGCCCTTTCCTCCCCAAAGTCTCCACCACAGAATCCTCAGTGTAGCCCAGGGTCATCTTGTCCTGGATCTGGAGTTTCTGAATCTGAAAATTCTGACCTAGGCTTCTACAGAGAGGTGCCAGTCTGAGAGTAATCTTGGTCAGAAGCCAGGGGCCACCTGGCTGACATCACAATTCTCTCAGTCACTTCACGTTTCATCTTTTAAGGAACAAGAGTGAGTTTCCCTTGTAAATGAAAATTTGAAAAATACATAAATAAGAGACAAAATCAAAAATCCTTCTGCAGCTCTTCTGAAGAAACAGATTGGTTCTGCAGAAACAAAGATGGAGGAAACAGCTGGAGAGACCAAGGCTACCCAGAGGACGTCCCTGATGGAAGCAACACTTCTCAGGGTACTGAGGGATTGCTTCACAGAGCAGCTGAAGGAGAAATATCATTTGGGAGCCGCAGTTTCTTACAGTCTCCAAAGTATTGAAATGAAACAAAGATCACCTGCCAGGCAATGGAAGAGTGGGCACATAAAGGCTGCGTCACATTGCAGGGAATATACAAGAGAAGCAGCTTGAAGGAGCCCCTCAAAAAAATGTGATTAGGAAAAAAAAGATGGGTGGGTCTCGTGAGAAGAATGAATCATGTGCAGTGGACATCCCGGTGCTCCGTAGGTGTTCCTGAAATATCAGGAGAACATGAGCAAGATCTTTAGCACATTGGTTACTTCCCCTGGGGGCAACTTATCAGAAGCCCGGATGAGAGTCAGACCAGATGGGCAGACATACATAGCCGTCCATCTGCTTCTTCAGAGAAATTACCCCAGCTGAGGAGCTCTCAGAGCCATCAGAGATTGAAAAAGAAATTTATACCTCTCCTATTCAGCTCAAAAAAGACCAGTCTAGTGGTGGTACTTAAAATGGATTAGAGTGTTATTATTATTAATGCTAATAATGAGCATTAATATACCACTTAAATTTTACAAAGTATATCATACTCTTTCATTTGATCTTCCCCTAAACCCTGGGAGAGAAGTGTTACTAATATCCCCATTTTACAGATGAAGAAAGGGAGGCAAATAGATTTAGTGACTTGTCCAGGATCACATTGCTAATAAATGTCTTAGGCTGCATTTGAACTCATGTCTTCTGACTCCAAGCCAGGACTCTATTTCTTGTGCCAACTAGATCAGAGATCAAGGGATTTAAAGTTGTTTGGATTTTTTTAAGAAATGCAAAATATTGATAGCCTCATGAAAAAAAGGAGGGGAAAGTTCCTAAAGAATTGACCTTGGAGTCAGAAAACCCAAGTTCTTGCTTTTTTCATCTTTCTGTAGTGCCTTTTCCACTGACTGAGGAGAGCTTCCTAAATTCCCCTCTGAAGGTTCCATTCTGATCTGATCACTAAGCCTTTTAGAGCCCCAGGAAACTCCTTTAAACTACCATAAGCTATATCATCACTGGCAGGGGGAATGTTGTTACCTAGTGTTCCCAACATCACTGAGCTCACAAGTTTGGACAAAAATAAATTTTAAAATGTTAATATTCCAGATTATTCACTAATGCATTGTTGGTGGAGTTGTGAAATGATTCAATCTTTCTGGTTTGGAACTATGCCCAAAGGGCTATAAAACTGTGCATATCCTTTGACCCAGGAGTGCCATTACTTGGTCTATATCCCAAGAAAGGGAAAGGACCCACATGAGCAAAAATGTTTGTAGCAGCCCTTTTTATGGAAGCAAAGAATTGGAAAATGAGCGGATACCCATCAATTGGGGAATGGCTAAACAAACTGTGGTACATGAAGATAATGGAATATTATTGTTCTATAAAAAAATGAGGAACAAGCTGATTTTAGAAAAGCCTGGAAAGATTTACACGAACTGGTGCTGAGTGAAACGAATAGAACCAGGAATAAAATGTACAAAGTAACATCAAGATTGTGTAATGATCCACTATGGAAAACTTTTTCTTCTCAGTGATTTAGTGATCCAAGGCAATCCCATTGAACTTTGGATAGAAAACACCATATATATCCAGAGAAAGAACCATGGAGATTGAATGTAAATCAGCTCATGCTATGTTCACTTCTTTTTTCTGTTTTTTTCCCCTTTTTTTCTGATTTTACTCTCCCAACATGTTTCATAAAGAAGTGTGTATTTAAAATGTTAATATATATGTATAACCTCAAAAATAAAACAATAATAATAATAATAAATTCCAGATCATTAATAAGAAAAATTCAAATTTAATTAAATTTTTAAAAATTAAACTAACTCAGATTTCACATCATACTTATCAAATTGGCAAAGATAACCCCAAAATGGTTAATGTTAGAGAGGCTGGAAATTTTTATGATATTCCCCCCCAAAAAAAAAAACTTGAAAATAAATGGGTGCCCTTCCACTAAGGACTACCTAGGGAAAGAAATGTGTATGTGATGAAGGGATGGGCCAGACTTGTCTTACAAGCAAATAATCAACCAGAGCTACTCCAACAGGAACAGGATTGTCCAGGCTACCTTTCACTTACATCTAACACATCACTTTCCTCCATTCTGAAAAGGAATGATGATGATGGTGATGATGATGATATATAATAACAGTAGCTCCTCTTTATATCAACTTTGAAGCTCTGTGAAGCACTTTACATACACATCTCACAATTAAGAATGGACATGCATCTCTGCTTAAAATTTATTCAAGATCAGTAGTCATTAAGGCCATAACTGGGGAAGAGTGATCAGGACCCACCATGTGGGTCACTGAAATTTAGAGGGAACTCTTAGCTCTTATGTTCCTCCTTTAGCAGGAGAAACACAACTGGACTTAGCTCCTAATCCACAGAAATCATTAACCAAGAGAGAAAGCTATGGTGGACTTCCTGCCCACTCATGCTGTGCTACTCCCTAGCTCCTTCCTAATCTGGTTACATTCTGCCACAAACCCCAATAAGATTCTCAGCCAACAATAGCCTATTCTAAGGCCCAGCTCTCCAGCCGGCATCCAGGTATCCCCCCCCCCAACCATACAACTGTGTTTCCATCTCTTTTCCTGTGGGACCTTGTGGTCTAGTGTCTCTGTCCTACAAAATTGAATTTGTCTTTTAAAAAATTGATTTGAGGGCTTGACCCAAGCATCAAAATCACAAGTTATGGTTCTACATGTGCATAAACAAACATCTCAAGAGATTTCAGCATCTACATACTTATAAAGCAAACCCCCATCAGACAAATAGCAGGAAGAAAGAGTTCATCATTCCATTCCATTTGAAACCCCTGCTACATAAAGGAACAAAATTCAGCTTCGCCATTTTTTTATACAAGTTACATATACTTTTAAGACTTACATTCTTCAAGCCCGGGACTTGTCTCCTAGGGTCTAATTGCTGGAAGGGGCAACATAAAAATGCATTTATGGCCCCATAGAAATAGAAGCAGCCATCAATGAAGTAATACCAATTAAGGAAATAAACATATAATTGAATGAGATTGCATTGGTCTCGGTGCAATGATCAGAGTTATGATTTCAGAAGGGCTGGGCTCTAGTTACAGCAAGCAAACAGACATCCTATTTCCTGTCATCATTTGGAAAAATATTTTCAAAGCCATAGCTCCTTTTCCAGAAATGCATAGAAAGAAGGTTTTTAAAATGGAAAAAAATTAGTATCAAATGGGCTTAAATCCAAAAAAGTTAGAATTCACTGATTACTTCCATTAACATAATCTAGAGCTTCTAGAGATGGGTAGAAAGAAAGAAAGAAAGGAAAGAAAAAAAGAAAGAAAAGAAAGAAAGAAAGAAAGAAAGAAAGAAAAAAAGAAAGAAAGAAAAAGATGTGTTCAGGGTAAGTTGGAAGTAAACTCAAGAAAGAAAGAAAGGAAAGAAAAAAAGAAAGAAAAGAAAGAAAAGAAAAGAAAGAAAAGAAAGAAAAGAAAGAAAGAAAAAGATGTGTTCAGGGTAAGTTGGAAGTAAACTCAAGCAGAAGGCATCAAGATTAGGGAGGTCTGAGGTAGGCTTCCTACAGAGATCGAACTCTGACTGAGGTTCAGAGGAGGGCATTCCAGGGATGGGGATCAGGCAGTGAGATACAGAGTTGGGACGTGGATTGTCATGTTCAATGACAGTAAGGGAGAAGAATGAGTGAAGTTGTGATTGAGTTTGCTCTTGCTCGGGCTAAGAATGCCCCACATAACATGGACTCAAGGTTCTTCAGAGTTCTGGTTGTCCTCTGAGCATCCTCCCAACTCATCTACATCCTCCCTAAACTGAGGTGCCTCCAACTACCACAGCACCAAGAGCCACAGGGGAGGTCTGAAAAGACCAAAGAAGGGAACTCTTGCCTCCCTGATCCTCGCAGCTGGGTCCCAGCACTTGGTGCAGCCCAAGATCTTCTAAGGATTTTTGGCTGCCACATCATACCACTGACCATAGTGAGCTTGCAGTGCACCAACCCTCCCCCCCCCCCCAATCTATGTCAGAATACCAGCTATCTATCCAAAATGCCCATCTTATACTCGAAGAGCTGATTTGTTTTGTAAAGTACAAGACAATACTTATCCCTACTTGAATTTCATCTTATTAAAATTTCAGCCCTATACTCTGGCTCTTTGAGGTCATTTTTAGATCTTAAATCTCATTCATTGTTTACACTGTCATCCCACTGTGTCATCTATCCATTTAATAAGGATGCCATGTCTATCTTTATCCAATATTTAATGTTTATGCATAACATATTTAAAACTTGTGTTGCTTGTATTTTTCTATATTATACTTACATTTAATATTCATAGGTATTGCTTGTATTTTTCTATAACTTATATTTAATATTTATATTTATTCCTTGCATTTTTTAATTATACTTATATTTAATATGTATATTATATAATTTTCTGTAGTACATTTACATTTAATATTATATTTATATGTAATGCTTGAATTTTTCTAGATTATACTTACATTTAATATTTATAATATTCACATGTATTGCTTGCATTTTTCTAATTACTTATATTTAATATGTATATTATATAATTTTCTGTAGTGTATTTACATTTAATATTATATTCACAGGTACTGCTTGCATTTTTCTATAGTATGCTTATGTTTAATATTTATATTTTATTCACATACTGCTTGTATTTTTCTATAGTATACTTATGTTTAATATTTATATGTACTCCATGCATTTTTCTATACTATGTTTATGTTTAATATTTTTATTATATTTATATGTACTCCTTGCATTTTTCTATACTATGTTTATGTTTAATATTTTTATTATATTCATATGTACTGCTTGCATTTTTCTATACTATGTTTATGTTTAATATTTTTATTATATTCATATGTACTGCTTGCATTTTTCTATCGTATACTTATATTGAATATTTATAATATATATAGCTTGTATTTTTCTAATTACTTATATTTAATATGTATATTATATCATTTTCTGAGGTATATTTACATTTAATATTATATTTATATGTATTGCTTGCATTTTTCTATAGTATACTTATATTGAATATTTATAATATATATATATATTGCTTGTATTTTTCTAATTACTTATATTTAATTGTATATTATATCATTTTCTGGGGTATATTTACATTTAATATTATATTTATATGTATTGCTTGCATTTTTCTATAGTATACTTATATTGAATATTTATAATATATATATTGCTTGTATTTTTCTAATTACTTATATTTAATATGTATATTACATCATTTTCTGGGGTATATTTACATTTAATATTATATTTATATGTATTGCTTGCATTTTTCTATAGTATACTTATATTGAATATTTATAATATATATATATTGCTTGTATTTTTCTAATTACTTATATTTAATATGTATATTATATCATTTTCTGGGGTATATTTACATTTAATATTATATTTATATATATTGCTTGCATTTTTCTATAGCATATTTACACTTAATATTTATATTATATTCATATGTACTGCTTGCACTTTTCTATAGTATACTTATATTTAATATTCATATGTATGACTTGCATTTTCTATAGTATGTTTGCTTAATATTTTTATTATATTTATATGTACTCCTTGCATTTTTCTATACTATGTTTATGTTTAATATCTTTGTTATATTCATATTACTGCTTGCATTTTTCTATAATATACTTATATTTAATATTTATATGTATGACTTGTATTTTTCTATAGTGTGCTTATGTTTAATATTTTTATTATATTCATATGTACTGCTTGCATTTTTCTATAGTAAACTTATATTTAATATTTATAATATATATTGCTTGTATTTTTCTAATTACTTATATTTAATATGTATATTATATCATTTTCTGTAGTATATTTACATTCAATATTATATTTATATATATTGCTTGCATTTTTCTATAGCATATTTACACTTAATATTTATATTATATTCATATGTACTGCTTTCACTTTTCTATAGTATACTTATATTTAATATTTCTATGTACTGCTTGCACTTTTCTAGATTATACTTACATTTCATAGATTCACATGTATTGCTTGCATTTTCTAGTGTACTTATTTTTAGCATTTACAGTGTTTATATGCACTGCTTGTATTTTTCTAGATTATGCTTACATTTAATAGGTTCACATGTATTGCTTGCATTTTTTAGTGTACTTATTTTTAGCATTTACAGTGTTTATATGCACTGCTTGTATTTTGCTAGATTATGCTTACATTTAATAGGTTCACATGTATTGCTTGCATTTTTTAGTGTACTTATTTTTAGCATTTACAGTGTTTATATGCACTGCTTGTATTTTTCTAGATTATACTTACATTTAATAGGTTCACATGTATTGCTTGCATTTTTTAGTGTATTTATTTTTAGCATTTACAATGTTTATATGCACTGCTTGTATTTTTCTAGATTATACTTACATTTAATAGGTTCACATGTATTGCTTGCATTTTTTAGTGTACTTATTTTTAGCATTTACAGTGTTTATATGCACTGCTTGTATTTTTCTAGATTATACTTACATTTAATAGGTTCACATGTATTGCTTGCATTTTTTAGTGTACTTATTTTTAGCATTTACAGTATTTATATGCACTGCTTGCACTTTTCTAGATTATACTTACATTTAATAGGTTCACATGTATTGCTTGCATTTTTTAGTGTACTTATTTTTAGCATTTACAGTATTTATATGCACTGCTTGCACTTTTCTAGATTATACTTACATTTAATAGGTTCACATGTATTGCTTGCATTTTTTAGTGTACTTATTTTTAGCATTTACAGTATTTATATGCACTGCTTGCACTTTTCTAGATTATACTTACATTTCATAGATTCACATGTATTGCTTGCATTTTCTAGTGTACTTATTTTTAGCATTTACAGTGTTTATATGCACTGCTTGTATTTTTCTAGATTATGCTTACATTTAATAGGTTCACATGTATTGCTTGCATTTTTTAGTGTACTTATTTTTAGCATTTACAGTGTTTATATGCACTGCTTGTATTTTTCTAGATTATGCTTACATTTAATAGGTTCACATGTATTGCTTGCATTTTTTAGTGTACTTATTTTTAGCATTTACAGTGTTTATATGCACTGCTTGTATTTTTCTAGATTATACTTACATTTAATAGGTTCACATGTATTGCTTGCATTTTTTAGTGTATTTATTTTTAGCATTTACAGTGTTTATATGCACTGCTTGTATTTTTCTAGATTATACTTACATTTAATAGGTTCACATGTATTGCTTGCATTTTTTAGTGTACTTATTTTTAGCATTTACAGTGTTTATATGCACTGCTTGTACTTTTCTAGATTATACTTACATTTAATAGGTTCACATGTATTGCTTGCATTTTTTAGTGTACTTATTTTTAGCATTTACAGTATTTATATGCACTGCTTGCACTTTTCTAGATTATACTTACATTTAATAGGTTCACATGTATTGCTTGCATTTTTTAGTGTACTTATTTTTAGCATTTACAGTATTTATATGCACTGCTTGCACTTTTCTAGATTATACTTACATTTAATAGGCTCACATGTATTGCTTGCATTTTTTAGTATACTTATTTTTAGCATTTACAGTATTTATATGCACTGCTTGCACTTTTCTAGATTATGCTTACATTTAATAGGTTCACATGTATTGCTTGCATTTTCTAGTGTACTTATTTTTAGCATTTACAGTGTTTATATGCACTGCTTGTATTTTTCTAGATTATACTTACATTTAATAGGTTCACATGTATTGCTTGCATTTTTTAGTGTACTTATTTTTAGCATTTACAGTGTTTATATGCACAGCTTGTATTTTTCTAGATTATACTTACATTTAATAGGTTCACATGTATTGCTTGCATTTTTTTAGTGTACTTATTTTTAGCATTTACAGTGTTTATATGCACTGCTTGCACTTTTCTAGATTATACTTACATTTAATAGGTTCACATGTATTGCTTGCATTTTTTAGTGTACTTATTTTTAGCATTTACAGTATTTATATGCACTGCTTGCACTTTTCTAGATTATACTTACATTTAATAGGTTCACATGTATTGCTTGCATTTTTTAGTGTACTTATTTTTAGCATTTACAGTGTTTATATGCACTGCTTGCACTTTTCTAGATTATACTTACATTTCATAGATTCACATGTATTGCTTGCATTTTCTAGTGTACTTATTTTTAGCATTTACAGTGTTTATATGCACTGCTTGTATTTTTCTCCATTATGATACTTCTATTTAATAGGTTCACATGTATTGCTTGCATTTTTTAGTGTACTTATTTTTAGCATTTAGTGTTTATATGCACTGCTTGCACTTTTCTAGATTATACTTACATTTAATAGGTTCACATGTATTGCTTGCATTTTTTTAGTGTACTTATTTTTAGCATTTACAGTGTTTATATGCACTGCTTGCACTTTTCTAGATTATACTTACATTTAATAGGCTCACATGTATTGCTTGCATTTTTTAGTGTACTTATTTTTAGCATTTACAGTATTTATATGCACTGCTTGCACTTTTCTAGATTATGCTTACATTTAATAGGTTCACATGTATTGCTTGCATTTTCTAGTGTACTTATTTTTAGCATTTACAGTGTTTATATGCACTGCTTGTATTTTTCTAGATTATACTTACATTTAATAGGTTCACATGTATTGCTTGCATTTTTTAGTGTACTTATTTTTAGCATTTACAGTGTTTATATGCACTGCTTGTATTTTTCTAGATTATACTTACATTTAATAGGTTCACATGTATTGCTTGCATTTTTTAGTGTACTTATTTTTAGCATTTACAGTGTTTATATGCACTGCTTGCACTTTTCTAGATTATGCTTACATTTAATAGGTTCACATGTATTGCTTGCATTTTCTAGTGTACTTATTTTTAGCATTTACAGTGTTTATATGCACTGCTTGTATTTTTCTAGATTATACTTACATTTAATAGGTTCACATGTATTGCTTGCATTTTTTAGTATACTTATTTTTAGCATTTACAGTGTTTATATGCACTGCTTGCACTTTTCTAGATTATGCTTACATTTAATAGGTTCACATGTATTGCTTGCATTTTTTAGTGTACTTATTTTTAGCATTTACAGTGTTTATATGCACTGCTTGTATTTTTCTAGATTATACTTACATTTAATAGGTTCACATGTATTGCTTGCATTTTTTTAATGTACTTATTTTTAGCATTTACAGTGTTTATATGCACTGCTTGTATTTTTCTAGATTATACTTACATTTAATAGGTTCACATGTATTGCTTGCATTTTTTAGTGTACTTATTTTTAGCATTTACAGTGTTTATATGCACTGCTTGTATTTTTCTCCATTATGATACTTCTATTTAATAGGTTCACATGTATTGCTTGCATTTTTTAGTGTACTTATTTTTAGCATTTACAGTGTTTATATGCACTGCTTGTATTTTTCTCCATTATGATACTTCTATTTAATAGGTTCACATGTATTGCTTGCATTTTCTAGTGTACTTATTTTTAGCATTTACAGTGTTTATATGCACTGCTTGCACTTTTCTAGATTATGCTTACATTTAATAGTTCACATGTATTGCTTGCATTTTTTAGTGTACTTATTTTTAGCATTTACAGTGTTTATATGCACTGCTTGTATTTTTCTAGATTATACTTACATTTAATAGGTTCACATGTATTGCTTGCATTTTTTAGTGTACTTATTTTTAGCATTTACAGTGTTTATATGCACTGCTTGTATTTTTCTCCATTATGATACTTCTATTTAATAGGTTCACATGTATTGCTTGCATTTTTTAGTGTACTTATTTTTAGCATTTACAGTGTTTATATGCACTGCTTGCACTTTTCTAGATTATACTTACATTTAATAGGTTCACATGTATTGCTTGCATTTTTTAGTGTACTTATTTTTAGCATTTACAGTATTTATATGCACTGCTTGTATTTTTCTCCATTATGATACTTCTATTTAATAGGTTCACATGTATTGCTTGCATTTTTTAGTGTACTTATTTTTAGCATTTAGTGTTTATAGGCACTGCTTGCACTTTTCTAGATTATACTTACATTTAATAGGTTCACATGTATTGCTTGCATTTTTTAGTGTACTTATTTTTAGCATTTACAGTGTTTATATGCACTGCTTGTATTTTTCTAGATTATACTTACATTTAATAGGTTCACATGTATTGCTTGCATTTTTTAGTGTACTTATTTTTAGCATTTACAGTGTTTATATGCACTGCTTGTATTTTTCTCCATTATGATACTTCTATTTAATAGGTTCACATGTATTGCTTGCATTTTTTAGTGTACTTATTTTTAGCATTTACAGTGTTTATATGCACTGCTTGTATTTTTCTCCATTATGATACTTCTATTTAATAGGTTCACATGTATTGCTTGCATTTTTTAGCGTACTTATTTTTAGCATTTACAGTGTTTATATGCACTGCTTGCACTTTTCTAGATTATGCTTACATTTAATAGGTTCACATGTATTGCTTGCATTTTCTAGTGTACTTATTTTTAGCATTTACAGTGTTTATATGCACTGCTTGTATTTTTCTAGATTATACTTACATTTAATAGGTTCACATGTATTGCTTGCATTTTTTAGTGTACTTATTTTTAGCATTTACAGTGTTTATATGCACTGCTTGTTTTTTTCTAGATTATACTTACATTTAATAGGTTCACATGTATTGCTTGCATTTTTTAGTGTACTTATTTTTAGCATTTACAGTGTTTATATGCACTGCTTGCACTTTTCTAGATTATGCTTACATTTAATAGTTCACATGTATTGCTTGCATTTTTCTATAGTGTGCTTATGTTTAATATTTATATGTATTGCTTGCATTTTCTAGTGTACTTATTTTTAGCATTTACAGTGTTTATATGCACTGCTTGTATTTTTCTAGATTATACTTACATTTAATAGGTTCACATGTATTGCTTGCATTTTTTAGTATACTTATTTTTAGCATTTACAGTGTTTATATGCACTGCTTGCACTTTTCTAGATTATGCTTACATTTAATAGGTTCACATGTATTGCTTGCATTTTTTAGTGTACTTATTTTTAGCATTTACAGTGTTTATATGCACTGCTTGTATTTTTCTAGATTATACTTACATTTAATAGGTTCACATGTATTGCTTGCATTTTTTTAATGTACTTATTTTTAGCATTTACAGTGTTTATATGCACTGCTTGTATTTTTCTAGATTATACTTACATTTAATAGGTTCACATGTATTGCTTGCATTTTTTAGTGTACTTATTTTTAGCATTTACAGTGTTTATATGCACTGCTTGTATTTTTCTCCATTATGATACTTCTATTTAATAGGTTCACATGTATTGCTTGCATTTTTTAGTGTACTTATTTTTAGCATTTACAGTGTTTATATGCACTGCTTGTATTTTTCTCCATTATGATACTTCTATTTAATAGGTTCACATGTATTGCTTGCATTTTCTAGTGTACTTATTTTTAGCATTTACAGTGTTTATATGCACTGCTTGCACTTTTCTAGATTATGCTTACATTTAATAGGTTCACATGTATTGCTTGCATTTTTTAGTGTACTTATTTTTAGCATTTACAGTGTTTATATGCACTGCTTGTATTTTTCTAGATTATACTTACATTTAATAGGTTCACATGTATTGCTTGCATTTTTTAGTGTACTTATTTTTAGCATTTACAGTGTTTATATGCACTGCTTGTATTTTTCTCCATTATGATACTTCTATTTAATAGGTTCACATGTATTGCTTGCATTTTTTAGTGTACTTATTTTTAGCATTTACAGTGTTTATATGCACTGCTTGTATTTTTCTCCATTATGATACTTCTATTTAATAGGTTCACATGTATTGCTTGCATTTTCTAGTGTACTTATTTTTAGCATTTACAGTGTTTATATGCACTGCTTGCACTTTTCTAGATTATGCTTACATTTAATAGGTTCACATGTATTGCTTGCATTTTTTAGTGTACTTATTTTTAGCATTTACAGTGTTTATATGCACTGCTTGTATTTTTCTAGATTATACTTACATTTAATAGGTTCACATGTATTGCTTGCATTTTTTAGTGTACTTATTTTTAGCATTTACAGTGTTTATATGCACTGCTTGTATTTTTCTAGATTATGATACTTCTATTTAATAGGTTCACATGTATTGCTTGCATTTTTTAGTGTACTTATTTTTAGCATTTACAGTGTTTATATGCACTGCTTGCACTTTTCTAGATTATACTTACATTTAATAGGTTCACATGTATTGCTTGCATTTTTTAGTGTACTTATTTTTAGCATTTACAGTATTTATATGCACTGCTTGTATTTTTCTCCATTATGATACTTCTATTTAATAGGTTCACATGTATTGCTTGCATTTTTTAGTGTACTTATTTTTAGCATTTAGTGTTTATAGGCACTGCTTGCACTTTTCTAGATTATACTTACATTTAATAGGTTCACATGTATTGCTTGCATTTTTTTAGTGTACTTATTTTTAGCATTTACAGTGTTTATATGCACTGCTTGTATTTTTCTAGATTATACTTACATTTAATAGGTTCACATGTATTGCTTGCATTTTTTAGTGTACTTATTTTTAGCATTTACAGTGTTTATATGCACTGCTTGTATTTTTCTCCATTATGATACTTCTATTTAATAGGTTCACATGTATTGCTTGCATTTTTTAGTGTACTTATTTTTAGCATTTACAGTGTTTATATGCACTGCTTGTATTTTTCTCCATTATGATACTTCTATTTAATAGGTTCACATGTATTGCTTGCATTTTTTAGCGTACTTATTTTTAGCATTTACAGTGTTTATATGCACTGCTTGCACTTTTCTAGATTATGCTTACATTTAATAGGTTCACATGTATTGCTTGCATTTTCTAGTGTACTTATTTTTAGCATTTACAGTGTTTATATGCACTGCTTGCACTTTTCTAGATTATACTTACATTTCATAGGTTCACATGTATTGCTTGCATTTTTTAGTGTACTTATTTTTAGCATTTACAATGTTTATATGCACTGCTTGCACTTTTCTAGATTATACTTACATTTAATAGGTTCACATGTATTGCTTGCATTTTTTAGCGTACTTATTTTTAGCATTTACAGTGTTTATATGCACTGCTTGCACTTTTCTAGATTATGCTTACATTTAATAGGTTCACATGTATTGCTTGCATTTTTTAGTGTACTTATTTTTAGCATTTACAGTGTTTATATGCACTGCTTGCACTTTTCTAGATTATACTTACATTTCATAGATTCACATGTATTGCTTGCATTTTTTAGTGTACTTATTTTTAGCATTTACAATGTTATATGCACTGCTTGTATTTTTCTAGATTATACTTACATTTAATAGGTTCACATGTATTGCTTGCATTTTTTAGTATACTTATTTTTAGCATTTACAGTATTTATATGCACTGCTTGCACTTTTCTAGATTATGCTTACATTTAATAGGTTCACATGTATTGCTTGCATTTTCTAGTGTACTTATTTTTAGCATTTACAGTGTTTATATGCACTGCTTGCACTTTTCTAGATTATGCTTACATTTAATAGGTTCACATGTATTGCTTGCATTTTTTAGTGTACTTATTTTTAGCATTTACAATGTTTATATGCACTGCTTGTATTTTTCTAGATTATACTTACATTTAATAGGTTCACATGTATTGCTTGCATTTTTTTAGTGTACTTATTTTTAGCATTTACAATGTTTATATGCACTGCTTGTATTTTTCTAGATTATACTTACATTTAATAGGTTCACATGTATTGCTTGCATTTTCTAGTGTACTTATTTTTAGCATTTACAGTGTTTATATGCACTGCTTGCATTTTTCTAGATTATACTTACATTTCATAGATTCACATGTGTTGCTTGCATTTTCTAGTGTATTTATTTTTAGCATTTACAGTGTTTATATGCACTGCTTGCACTTTTCTAGATTATGCTTACATTTCATAGGTTCACATGTATTGCTTGCATTTTTTAGTGTACTTATTTTTAGCATTTACAGTGTTTATATGCACTGCTTGTATTTTTCTAGATTATACTTACATTTCATAGGTTCACATGTATTGCTTGCATTTTTTAGTGTACTTATTTTTAGCATTTACAGTGTTTATATGCACTGCTTGTATTTTTCTAGATTATACTTACATTTCATAGGTTCACATGTATTGCTTGCATTTTTTAGTGTACTTGTTTTTAGCATTTACAGTGTTTATATGCACTGCTTGCACTGTTCTAGATAATGCTTACATTTCATAGGTTCACATGTATTGCTTGCATTTTTTAGTGTATTTATTTTTAGCATTTACAGTGTTTATATGCACTGCTTGCACTTTTCTAGATTATGCTTACATTTAATAGGTTCACATGTATTGCTTGCATTTTCTAGTGTACTTATTTTTAGCATTTACAGTGTTTATATGCACTGCTTGCACTTTTCTAGATTATACTTACATTTCATAGGTTCACATGTATTGCTTGCATTTTTTAGTGTACTTATTTTTAGCATTTACAGTGTTTATATGCACTGCTTGCACTTTTCTAGATTATACTTACATTTAATAGGTTCACATGTATTGCTTGCATTTTCTAGTGTACTTATTTTTAGCATTTACAGTGTTTATATGCACTGCTTGTATTTTTCTCCATTATGATACTTCTATTTAATAGGAGCACGCATCCACGGATTAACCAGCCCAGGGGTAACATATCTGAACGTGATTGTGGAATCTCCGCGAGCTACAGTAAGACGCTAGATGTCAGCGTGCTCAGTAGCTGTTGCACAGGCTACAATCAAAGCCATCTCTTTAAAATATTGATTAGGGGAAAACAATGCTCGTGCTGCTCCATTTCTCCATTTCATAACAAGATGCTCCACTGGCGACGGTCATCCCAGGAGGCCCTGCTCCAGATGAGCGCGCGCGCACGCGCACACGCACACACTGGCTCCGCGCGCGCGCATAACTGCGCTGAAGCTAATTCTTTAAGACAAAAGTCATTTTAAGCAGCTTCAGCTATTGCATCCTAGCGAAGCCCGAGTGCTTCCTTGGACTGTGTGTGCCCCGGTGTTCCCCCCATCCCCCACTCTCTCTTCCCCTTTTCTCCCCCCTCTCTCCCTAGAACTCTCCCCTTGCAAACTGCTAGGCAAATATTGACACTAAGAAACAAATGGTGTCCTGGGCTGGGATTGGGCATGTCCATCAGCACAGCGCCATCTGGTGAGCCAGAGAGAGCATTGGACAAACATCTGTCAGGGAAGGCTGGCCAAGGCCCAGGCCTAGGATCCCATCCGGGCCCTGGATGTGCCCTATCTTCTGGACCGCTTTTGCCTCCGAAGAAGCCGCTGTTACAATTACAAACCTACAGGAGATACTCTCTTTTTGGCCTCAGAAGACCTCTCCCTGCCCTTTTCTTTATCTTTTTTGGACACTTTCAAACCACTCTCCAAGATGGGGCCTGTAGGCCCCGCAGCCTTCCCGACCCCAGAGTGCACCCAAATTTAGCGGGAAGAGCCTTTCCTAAGGGTAGACCGGGAGGGTCTGTACCCACTATAGCCTTCCTGTTAGCTCGATCCTGTCCCTTTCCAAATCCATGCTAGTAGGATTCTGGCTAGCTGCCAGAGGCACAGACCTGATCCCTCCCTCCCTTCTCAATACATTCCACTGAATGGATCCTTATGATCTCCGGAGCAAATAGAGCTCCCTTGTTTGCCCTTTGAAGCTCATTACAAACTGGTCCCAGTCTACCTTTGTAGCCTGAAATAGCACTGTCCGCCATTCCCGTGGCAGGCCCCACAAAATGCCCTTTTTTAAAAACCTTCTTCATACATCATCCTACCCGTTATACTCTCCGCCTGGGAACTGGACGATTACTAGATATCAGGCTACTGGGCTTCAATTGAAAGGTATTCGTGGAGGATTCTGGGAAGATTTCCCTCACAAACAACAAAATTGCCCCTCAAGGAGAACATAGACCCACAGGAGAAAAAGCTGGGTCAGAGCAGGGTCCTCCTAAGACTAGAGAAAAGCCAGACAGAGGTTTGTGTGCACAGTCAACAGTCCCAGGCTAGTTGGGCTGAGACAGCCAGCAGAGAGCCCTGGGACTAACTGGGAAGGGGGGTAGCCTCAGCCCCAGCCCCGGAACTTTCCCCTCCCCTGGGGCTCCAAGTCTGGGAAGGCCTTAGGCAAGAAGGAGCCAGCCCAGGCCCAGTGAGAGCAGAAGCAGTGGGGCCCAGCAGCTGTTGGCTGCAGGTGGAGCTTTGGGTTTGGTTCCAGGCCAGAGGAGAGAACAGGAGAAAGACCTGAAGTCAGAGGCACCATCTTCCTTTCCCACCCAGGATTAGGTTTTTATTTTTTTTTTAATGAGCAGGCAAAGGAGAAAGAATCCAGCTACAAAAGTTACTATAAGAAGAGGAAATAATAATAAAATAAAATATAAAGAATGAAAAATAGAGAAGAATGTGAGGTATCTCATAAAAAAACAACATATGGAGAACAGACCAAGAAGAGAAAATATAATTGTATTAACAAAAGCTATGTCAAAAAACACAAAAAAAACCTTGATATAATAATACAAGAAATAATTAAATTGTTCTGAAGTAATAGAACAAGAGGTGGAGTCGAAATTGGGAAAAAAAAAATTACCCATTACCACCTGGAAGAGATCCTACAAGGAAAACATACAGTAACATCATTTCTAAATTTTAAAATCCCCAAAGAAAAAATTTTACAATAACAACAAAAATTCAAATATGCTGAAACTACAATTAGAATTTCACAAGATCTATCTGTGACTACAATAAAAGACCTTAAGTTTTGGAGCACTATATGTCAGCAATCAAAAGAACCAGAATTATAGCCAAAAATATTATATCTAGAAAAAATAAATATAATATTGAATTTTTTAAATGGGCATTCAATAAGCTGTCAGACTTTCAGGATTTTGTTGCAAATATGAACGCAAGAGAAAATTTAACATACGAGATCCAACATAAAAGACTAATTTTAAGGGACTCAAAAAGGACAAACTGTTTTATATGTAAAAAGGTAAATCATATGTCTGAGATTATCATTAGTAATTGAGTAGTCCAAAAGAAAGATTGGGGTATGATGTGATTTCAAAAAGTGAAACCATGTAGGAAAAGGTAAAAACTAATTATGACATATGAATGAGGTATGAGTGCAAAAATCTACACAGAAGAATTAGATGGGGAAGGAGAGCTGATAATTCAGAAATCTTACTCATGGGAATAGGTTAAAGAGAAAACAATACAAATACAAAACACACACATGTATAACAGATATATATGTATATGTATAAATATATTAATACTTAACTGTAACCTGGGGGGAAAAGAAAGTGAAAAAGAATAAAGTAAAAACTAAACAGCAGAGAACAAAAAAATTTACAAGGAAGCAAAGAAAAGATGGTTTAATATACGTAAAGAAAAGATGCTGCTTTATTATATGAGCTTTCTTGACATGGAAATTTATTGTTACATATTTTGAATCTTCCCTTATGTTCTGTTGTACACATGACAATTTTTTCTTTTTTTTCTATTTTCTATTTAAGCTTTAAATTTTAAAAAATTAAAAAGAAAGCTATTCACATGGCTTGCATAAACCTAGATTTATTAAATTATTTTTAAAAGGATACTTCTGCCTGATCACATGACCCCTGGTGGCAATTCTAGTCTTCTTGAAAGTCCTAGCCCTAAACCCACTCCTACCTTTAATTATTATCATTATAATCATTATAATCAATGGCATCATCTCCTATATTCGTGGAAAGATAAGGCTGTACAAGATGAAGTTCCTTAAGTTTCATCCTTCATACTCAAGCTTCTCTGTATCTTCACTTTTCCTCTTTTGCTTCCTTCCTATTTTAAACAAAGAGATCCCTCCTTGCCAAAAGTAATCCTTCCATCTTTGGGCTTGATCTCATGCATCCCTTCCTTCCTCTTCTGAGACTTTGCCCTATCACGTATCCCTTTCTCTCTTGCCCTCAATACCATTAAGGACCAACTATGTGGGATATAAAAAGGAAACAATTTGTCAAGGACCTTGCATATTTTTGGGGGTTTTATAATATGCACATTCCTTTAGATCTATCAGTGAAGCCTCCTCCACCTTGAAAATCCATCTTCACATCAACCATCCCATCTCTCCTAAATAGTATTCTCTGCTGGTCACTCCTACTTGCTTACCACCAACCATCTCTTATTACTTTTTTTTTCCCCCTGAGGCAATTGGGGTTAAGTGACTTGCCCAGGGTCACACAGCTAGAAAGTGTTGTATCTTCAGGGCAGATTTGAACTCGGTTCCTCCTGACTTCAGGGCTGGTGCTCTATCCACTGCTCCATCTAGTTGCCCCCACCAACCATCTCTTCCACACCATGTAATCTAGTTTTGAATCCTAGCACTCTAATGAAAAGCCATTTTTCTCAAAAAGTTACCAGTGAACAACTTCTTAATCACCAATTAATCACTTAATCCATCAGTCTTTTCTCCTCCTCTTCTTTCTTGACCATTCTGAAGCATGGCATTATCTCACCACCAATTCTCTCAGAATTTCCCCTAGTCTCTTTGGTTTCTATGATACAATACCTTCCTTTTTCTTCTACTTCTCTAGATACTTCTGTCTTTCTCTTTTTCTGACTTCTGTTCCTCTTCCTACTCTCTAAATAAAAATGTTCCCCCAAATTTTGTGCTCTAAATCTCTTTTCTTCACACTATAAACCCTGGGCAAGCCAGTCACTCCAGTGGCTTCAGACATCTCGATACCAATGACTCTTAAATCTATATCTGTAGTCCTTGTCTCTCACCAAAGTAACAAACTCACATTTTCAGCTACACATTTCCAATTAAATGTACCATTGGGATCTCAGGTTCAATATATCCTAAGCCAAACACATTGTCTCTAACTCAAGACTAGCTTTTTTTCTAGGCTATCCTATAAAAAAATGCCTCAGAGCCTTACTCATAATAAGTGCTTATTAAATCAATATTTGGCAAATCATCTCTGTTTATGTCACCCTCCTTCTACTACCCACTCAACCTTCAAAGTCATCCTTGACCTCTCCTGTTTCCAGGTCCTAACAATTCTTCCTTCAATATCTTTCTCCTCCTTTCTATCCCTACTGCTACTAAGTTTTTTTTTTTTTTCTTTAAAAAAAATAGCAGGAAAAAGAGAAAGAACCCAACTATAGAAAGTTGCTATGGAAATAGAGAAAATTGAGGTTCTTCAGAGGAGGAGAGTGAAGTTTAAAAAAAGCTTCTCCCACCCCAAAGAGTAATGTTAAATGGTTACCTGCCTTCATCTCATCTATTGCAATAGCTTCTTAGGTAGTCCTTTTACCTCTAGTTACTCCCTGCCCCAAGGCAGTCAATACATCCTTGCAGGCTGCAATTTTGTCCCAACTTCCCCCTCTGACTTTGTTTCACATTATTCACTTTTGTAAGAAAATAGAAGCATTAACAGATTTAGCAAAAGCTAGGATTGAATCTCAAGTCTGATACCTACTATCTTTATGACCTTTGTAGTGGCTGTTTGGTAGTTTAGGGACATGATCCCATTTGAGATTTTCTTGGCACAAATACTGGAATGCTTTGCCATTTCCTTCTCCAGCTCATTTTACAGATGAGGAAACTGAGCAAACTGGGTGAAATGACTTGCTCAGCATCACACAGCTACTATGTATCTGAAGCTAAATTTGAACTTAGGAAGTTGAGTCTTCCTGACTCCAACCCTGGCACTATATCTACCATAGTCCCATCCAGCTACCCATATAACCATGGACAATTTATTTAAAGTCTTTGAGGTAATTTCCTTATCTGTAAAATGGAGTGATAATAATACTTTCACTGCATCACAGTGAATTAAAGAGCACATAGCTAATTAATCAATTAATAATCATTTATCAACCATATGTGTGTGTGTGTGTGTGTGTGTGTGTGTGTGTGTGTATGTTATCATATAAATGGCAAATGGCAGAGTCTGGATTCAAACCCTGGTTTTCTAGCTCCTAAATCCTCCCATGTTGGACACTCAACTGGACCCTAGATTTCTTCTGAAAACCTTAGTTTTCTCTCTTAGTTCTCTCTTAGTACCCTTAGAACTCTTCCTCCCACAGCCCCATGGGTACTCATCATCTCCTCCAATAGAATACCAAGGGCTTGAAGACAGACTGATTCCACATTGTTTTTGTATCCCCATTGGCTGGCACCTAACTGGGCTTAATCAATGTTCATTGATAGATGGAATGATAAGTTTGCATGCTAAGCTTCTTGCTTCCTGCTGTTACCATCACTCCAAAGCTAGCTCACTTCCATTATAGCTCATTCTAGTCCAGAGATTCTTAAACAGGGGTCCCCAAACTTTTTAAATATATATACATATGTATTGAATAACTGTGTTTCAATCTAATTGGTTTCTCTGTAATCCTGTTTATTCTATTTTTTGCACTTAAACGCATTATATTGAGAAGGATCCCATAGGTTTTACCAAACTAACCAAGACATCTATAACACACACAAAAAAGGTTCAGAAGACCTGGTCTAGTCTGCCCAGATCCTTGCTTCTGTCATCTTCTTGGTCACTTCTCATCAATAAGCCCAGTATCCAGCTCATAAGTCTTCTTTTCCACTGAATCCAGCGCAGCTCTGAACACCGATGCTCAATTCCTAGGACCTCTGTCCCTAGTCTACTTCAAGCACAGTACAGAGGGTCATATCTTTGACATCACACTCCCTCTTCCTCCCTCCCTTCCTTTCTCTTCTCTTCTCCCCCTCCCTCCTTCCCTCTTTTCCTTGATCCCCCCTCCTTCCCTCTTCCCTCCCCACCTCTCCCGAGGGACCAGAATTCCTAGCTCTGGCTCTGTCCAAACATTTGCCATTTCATTTCCAGTTTATTTCAGAAAGGCCAGAATGGATATTGGAGGCTGGAGGCTGGAGGCTATTGTCACTGGATTATAAGGGGTCCTCTTGGTCCATTTCCCCTCCTCCAGAATTCTATTCCTAACGTCCACAACCAGTCCCTCGCCCCTGATTGAGATCCCAGCAAGAAGAAAACAGGAAATCATTTCACGGAGGGCCAGTTGGACCCAGCCCCTTCCAGGCTACTGGTAGCTGCTCAGAAGCTTCTCCCTGCCTTTACTTCCTCAGCACAGGCGACAGGAGGAAAAGCTCAAGGGCTTCTGGGAAGTCCGATTGGCCACAGAGAACCTTATGCAAGCAAACAACAACAGAGAGAGTGAGAATGTTATGTTGTGAACCACACTCAGTTCCCACAATCCTCTCTGGGGGTGTAGATGGCTCTCCATCACTGAACAATCAGAACTGGTTTGAATCATCTCATTCTTGAAGAGAACCACATCAAGACTAATTTTTAAAAAGAAAATGGTACAAATAGAAAAAATATAACATCATATAGTTTTTCACTGTGATGTCAAAAAGAGAGCCAAAGTCTTCAAACTGTTAGGTGGAATTCCTCTGATCATGGAGGTGACCCTGGGAAAAGTTCTCCCTGTGGACCACACGTCCTGTAGACCCTCTGGGGCATGAATTTTTTGGACACAGCAATTCTTAAAGATCTCCTAAGTAATGGAGGGGTTATGATGTGCATCAGTAGGAGTGCTTGTGCTAACAAAATCACAAATCCTTAAAGCAATCAATAAATTATCTGGGATAGCCACTACGGAAAGATGAAGAATACATTGTATTGACCCCTTCATGGAAAAGAAACTCATAAAGTTGTAATCAATAGATAGTTGAAATAGATGACAAATGCTCAAAAAAATACAAAGTGAAGCTACCTCAAAGGGTTGTTGTAGAGGAATTCTACAGATTTTCTAAGAAAAATGGGACCACAGTCAAGGATTTTTCATTACAAGATGAAGGAATATGCCAATCTTGTCATTTTCACTGTGACATAAGGACAACATGACTGTCACCGGATAATATACAGGAAGTCAGAAACATATTATAGCCATATATATGGTCAGGTGATAAGAAGCTGATATACCAGTTATATTGAGACTGATGGTAATCAATGAAAAGATAATAGGAGATCACAGATTTAAAGTTGGAAGAGGCTTTCAAGAACAAATCCAATCTTCATCAAAGAGATCTAATTCAGTTCCAATTGATCAATGATGGACAGAATCAGCTACACCCAGAGAAGGAATATTGGGAAATGAGTGTAAACTGTTTGCATTTTTGTTTTTCTTCCCAGGTAATTTTTACCTTCTGAATCCAATTCTCCCTGTGCAACAAGAGAACTGTTCGGTTCTGCACACATCTATTGTATCTAGGATATACTGCGACATATTTAACATATATAAGACTGCTTGCCATCTGAGGGAGGGAGTAGAGGGAGGGAAAGGAAAAGTCGGAACAGAAGTGAGTACAAGGGATAATGTTATAAAAAATTACCCATGAATATGTCCTGTTGTAATTATTTTTAAAAAGTATTGCTTTGGCTGAAACTTATCAAAAAAAAAAAAAAAAGATCAAATCCAACACTGTAATTTGAAAAATCGTAAAAACTGAAATCAGGAAACATTAAATGGGAAAATATACATGTAAAACAAACATGTAAAATATATTTGTAATACAAATATGTATGTAAAACAAACTTTAGTTTTTAAGTCACTCATTCAAGGTCAAACAGG
This sequence comes from Antechinus flavipes, assembly GCF_016432865.1. NCBI lineage: Eukaryota > Metazoa > Chordata > Mammalia > Dasyuromorphia > Dasyuridae > Antechinus > Antechinus flavipes. The sequence continues at coordinate 20,265,928 of NC_067402.1, forward strand.
TGGAAATTGCAGAGCTGGGATTTGAAAGAGGATAATGGGGAGAGAAGGGAGTGTACCAGGTAAGTGAACAAAAGGAATCCATGATATGCTTAGGCAAGTACTCTAAAGAATAAAAAGAATTCGTCATCTCCACTAGCTAAGACAATTAAAAGCTCTTCTGAGGTATACCACAGGGCTAATTAGCTGACTGACCCCATGAGCTCTCTAATGGACTAGAAGAGGGATAATACTGATTACCTGGCACGAGAATCCAAGTAGGACCTGTCACCAGAGTGTAACTAGCAAGTCAGGTCAAGTCAATAGCATTTCCTGCAGCCTACTATGTGCCAAGGTCTATGCTAAGCACTGGGGATCCGGGAGCAGTCCCTGACCTCGGGGAGTTCCCAGGGGTCCATTGGAGGAGACTTCATGAAAATAAGTATGTGCGAATGAGATATATTCGAGATAAATTGGAGGTGATCTCAGAGGGAAGGCACTAAGGTTGGAGAGCACTGGAATAGGCTTCTTGTTGAAGGTTAAGCTTGAGCTGAGACTCGAAGGAAGCCCCAGCACCAAGAGGCAAAGATGAGGAAGGAGAGAATTTGAGGCTGGGGGGACAAAGTCCAGGAGTTTGGAGATCCCAAGTATTTTTGTTGTGCACAAGGAACAGCAAGGAAAGTATCTCCAATCAGAGTGCATAGGGAGGAACCAAGATGTAAGAACCTTGGGTAGGTAGGAAGGGATCAGATCATGAAGATCAAAAGCCGAAAAGGAGGGTTTTGTACTTGCAGGTATTAGAGAGTCCCTCGAGTTTCTTGAATAGAGTAAGGATATGGTCAGACAGTGAGACAAGCTCACAATAGCCTCTAGTAGAGAAAGCCCAATGCCTTGGCTGCCATGTCACTCCCTGACTCATACTGAATTTACAATACACTAAAACGCCTTGATTTCTCTTAAATGAGTTGCTATCTTACACATCTCACTCTTTACCAATGTGGCCACCGGCTCTACAAAGAGATGAAATGGAATGAAATTTGAGTTTAAAAAAAAAAAGGATTGGATCTGTGGGAGGATGAATGAGGAAGTGGTGGGAAGGGCAGGGGGAATGGGCAGACAATATCACAGGCCATAGAGAGGCCACAGAGCCAAAGGCCAGAAAGGTCTAGAGACACAATTTATCAGTGACTTTTCAGAATGCGGATCCATGAGAATATGGGAAACAGGAGAGGTCATGTATTAAAGAAGTGGATGAATTGGCTGAGATGGAGAATGGGTGAAGGAGAATGAGATAAATGGGCTGGGGAGGTGTGCTGGAGGAATAGGTCTTTTATCATAGAACACAAGGGAAACTCTAGAATCTCAAATCCAAGCTCTGTTTATACTACTGGGGTATCTCAGGGGCACCTGTTTCTTTATTTGTCAAAATTAGGAGTTTGAAGAAGATCAGCCCTAGATCCCTTCCAGGTGGAGGGGTCTGAACCCCTCTGAAGTCTGGTGAAACCTAGGGATCCTGCTTCAGAATACTGTAACTGAATGAATTAAATGAAATTCAATGTAATTGAAGGAAATGTTAACTTTCAGTTAGATTAGTGAAAATAAAATGGATTTTTTTCCATTCCAACTTCACAAATAACCTGAAAGTTATTTATGGAACCTTTGGGGATTCCAAATTAAGAACCCCTGTTCTGGATCTTCTAGCAGAAGCTCCAATTCAAGAGAAGCCGGCTACTGGGTGGTGCAGTGGATAGAGAGCCCAGAGGTCAAATCTGGCCTCACACATTTACCAGCTCTAGAACCCTGGCAAGTCACTCTTGCCTACCTCAGTTTCCTCAACTATAAAATAGGGATCACCACCTCCAGGGCTATTGTCAGGATCAAATGAGACAACCTTAGTGCTATACTTGGCATCTAGTAGGTAATGTATAAATGCTTATATCCTTTTCTTCTCAACGCTGGGGGAGGGTGATTTTAGGAGCACTCAGGCCCCAGCAAAAGTGGCAAAAGCAGAATTCAGACGGAGCTCTTTTTACTTCAAACCTTTTTCTACTCCTTGCTGCCTCTCTCCAAAAGGGATGAACCGTGGGGTGTCCAGAGAGCAGCAGGACTGTCTGGGTCTGCAGAGGAGCTGAGCAATGAATAGCTGACCTCAGGGTCCCCTCCACCCCCCCAGGATACTGATTCTAATGGATCAGAAGGCCCTCATCAACGTCTTTGCCCACTCCTGGGTAAACACAGTAAGATTTTGATTTTTAGAGGCTCTCAAGCCTTTTCCCTCCATGCCCGAGTTACGTTTTTTCAGGTTTTGTTTTTAATCTAAATGGGGAAAAAAAAAAAAGCTCATCTAGGAAAGCACTCTATTCCTCCCTGACAAGAGGCATGAAGAACAAGCAATCGAGGAGGAGAGAGGGTCACCTGACTGAGTCTATTTATAGCCAGGGATTGGTTGGAGGACTCAGGTGAAAAGACTAATTCTCCTCAAGTGCTTTTAAGTCAGGGAAGCCTACTGGCCTACTGGCAAGAAGACTATTTCCTAAATGTCAACCATTAATTCTTCTCTCCTCAAATAAATATGAACCAGAATGACACTCACACTGTCAGGAAACACAGCAGGGGGTTAGCCAGGGCCAGCGCTCAGGCCCAGGCCTGGGGTCTCCCAGAAGGCCGCATTGGGGGGCACTGACAACTTGGGGAAACCAGCGGTTGCCCCAACAGGCAAAGGCTTGTTTTGTTCCACGCTCAGCTTATTTGCTTCCGACATGCCGTGATATTCTTTCCAGCGCGAGAAAATCTCATACCTCAGACATGGTCAATATCTTGGTTTTGCTAGACTGGTTTTTTCCCCTTTTTCTTCTAAAATTTTTGTTATGAGGAAAGTTTACTGGGAGAGGGAGGAGGGATGTATTTAGAGATCAATGGGATGAAAAATTACAAGACATAAATACCAGACTGGAGTTGGACTAGAACCAAGGGTCCTTCGGGTTTGTGTCTGAGAGGAGCTTTTGTGCAGACAACAACGCACAAAGACCAGAGCTTCTGGCAATAATCTCCCAGGGAGGCACAATGGTAACCGGAGTAGCCAGGAAAGGCTTCAGAAGGTGAGTTTTAGTTGGAGTTTGAAGGAAGCCAGAGAAACCAGGAGGGAGAGTCTCACATGTCTGGGCCTCCTGAGTGGAAGATGAACTGGATGGGGAGAGATTTGAGGCAGGGAGATCAAGGGCCATAAGGCTGCAGCAGGCTGGTGGAAGTGTGAGAAGTTAGCAATGGAGAACTGATCAATCTTGGCAAGTGATGGGATAGAGGAGGGAAGGGGTAAGGACCCATAAGACAGTGAGGAGCAGACCTAGAATGTGGGCCTGGTCACTGGGGACAATGGTGTCCTCAATAGGCAGGTCAAATCCACAGATGCCTTCTCAGAATCACGATTTAGATGCACAAAATAAATACAAACGAGTACCGAGGAAACCAACCCTGCTGAAATAGTTACCCCCCAAAAAAGTTCCCTCTTACCTCTGCGTGATCTCCAGATCATGTTCTTATACGAAATCCTCTCACCCATTTCATCCAATCTTACCAAAAACTTGACCAATTCTAGAATAATAGTTCCAGAAATCAAATCGGTATTTCTATATATGAGATTACCAAGATCCAGACTAATTGAATGACCTACGGTCATACAGCTAATTAGGGATATAACTAAATTCAAACTAGGTCTTATTGTTAGACTGGTGCTCTCTCCTCTAACCTGGAATTTGCAGATAATTGAATTTAGATTCCAAGAATAGAAAACATACAGACTGTCCTCTTCATAGTCTACAATCTCAAATACTTTAAATGGTGCCAGTGATTGTGACTACCCTCAGAAGATGAAGTTATATAAAGAAAGTTAGTGCTCTGCTAGGAATTGTGCCTGAGAACTTGACTCACCCATAGGAAATCCATGGGGGCCCAAGCCACCCACTTTCTACATACAGTAAAGAGAATATTGATTCAAAGTTCCAGCCCAACAATTGGATCAAGTTAAACATTTCACAAGGTGAAGTTAAGCAAAGGGCAATTCTTGATTATTTCTCAGTGTAATTTTAAACAACATAAGAACCCCAATTACCAACAAAGGCCCGCCATCATAGTTTTTCTATTTCCAACAAACTTTAAAGAGAATTTAGTAATACTGTTAGAAGGAAGTCCTTGTGGCCAAAAGGAGAGTAATATATTATATTTAGTATAGTGCTTTGCCAGGACTGGCTTCTCCCATATTTCCAAAGAACCTCTCAGTTCCAAGACTATAGTTAAGTTGTACATTACTTTAAAAAAAATTCACCACCACAACAACAACCCTGCTTCAAAAAGCTTCTGGTACTTAAAATTCAATGCCTTTAGTCCCAGAGCTCTGAGTATATGTACAATTTTGCTATGTCTGACCTTGCCTGTCACTGTTGAAATATGATATTCAAAGGTAAAGATTATTTAAAAAAAAAAAAAAAAAAACAAAACCTTCATGGCACTGAGTCAAGTTGAAAGGACCTGGGAATAACAATCCTTGACTATTTTAAATGGAAGGAGAACATTCTCTTTAAACGATACCTGAGTGTAAAACTCCTGCTATACTCGAATGCATTCCCTGGGTCCAATATCTTTGGTGCCAGAAATAGACAAAATTATGCCCTATGACATTGAGGAGACTGATTAGAATGAATCTTTGGGGACCAGATAGGATTAGACAGGGTATAGTGAGGCAAGGGCTGTTAACTTTGAAGGAATACACAATCATTTCACTATCTTACAAACTAACTTAAAAACTCAGGAAATAAAAAAATTATCATGAATACTCCTTTTTTTTTTGCAAAAGAATAAAAGATGATCAGGAAGATTAGTCTAATGAGCTATTATGTAAATACCCAAATATGTCTAAATAATAAGTCCTCCATCCCCACTAGAAATCTCAAAGAGATCATTTTTAAAAAAATTTTTATTGTGAACTTAAACCTCAAAAAACAAACATTTTAATAAACAAAGAACAAAAAGATTTCCCTGAGAAACCATCTTTCATTTTTTGCTAAGAGCAAAGCTCTCTCCATTCCTTTCATGTCCCTCATTCTAGAATGCAAGAGCTTCTTAAATGTCCATTAGTCACTTATCTCAAACTCATAAGTTATATATATTTTAAGTATGAGATTCTTTGTTATAATTTCTATTATATTTAAATACTGTCTCTAGAAATCAATTTTGTCACAGCAAATGTCAGTTCAGTGAAAATGTCTGTATGACCAAAATAATAAGCCCATTAGGCAGTCCATTTATTTTCAATACAATGCTAAGGAGCAACATAGGATAGTGGAAAAACTGTACCTGAGGTCATTAGACTACAAATTTATGTCCTATTGGAATGTTTCAAAACTTTTCTGTTGATGTTGAAGCTAAGTAACTAAGGCTAAGTAAATAAGGGTAAGATTTATTTGCGATCACTAAAATAGTTTCAGTGGTCATAGATAAATTTCATTTGAATGCATAAGGTATTTCTCTACCAATACCATGTGGAAATCACTATCTCTTTTTCTAAGAATCTTAAAATGGGACCAGAAAAAGCACCTTCATCTATTTGCGATTGGTATAAAAATCCTTTGTCCTTTTCCAAATATTTTTAGGACACATTTTTAAAAAAGGATACATTTTTATTGATTTTTTTTTTTTTTGCTTTTATATCAGCTAAATTTTTCCCTTACATCCCTCCAAAGGTATTTAATTGCTTTTGATTGGCAAACTTAGTAAATTTTATTTGCATTTAAAAATCAAACAGAGTTTTTAAGACGTAGTTTGGAGTACACATAAAAATCAATAATAGGAATTGAAATTCTCATAAAAATAGATTTTGTCTTCTCTACTGTTTCACGGATCTATTTTTCCTCTTGCTTCTTTTCACCCATATATACATTGGAAATAATCTAAAACACACACAAAATTACCCTTGTCTTTCTTTATGAGATTTCCAATAGTCATCGAGGGGGCATAATTCAGCACGAGGGGGCAGATACCAGCTCAGCTGAATGGAATAAACTAAAAGGCAGGAAATTCATCTGTATAAATAGGAAGCTGAAGGTGGGGCCTGGGGCTTTTAAGCAGAAAGAGGTAGGGCTCCTAGAAACTGAAGCTATTATAGCAGGTTAGAGTTTAAATGCTACTGTTGGAACAAGAGTTGTGATGTTTATCTTGAATCTAGAAGTGGGTGGGCATTCTAGGACCTAGACAAATTCTGTAGCTGCATAATCAAGAGTTATTCCTATGTAAGAGCAGCTATGGACTCTTAAAGGTATTTTCCCCCTCTGTAAAACCAAAGGCTTTTTCTTGGAGATGTTTCCCTTCCAAAGAATGAGCTTTCTCTTCAATGGCAGATCAAAAGGTAGAACATGCCTGTCAGCTTCGGCCCTGTTAAGTGAGAGGAATGTAGCTAGCCATTAGCTTAGTCTCTAAGCTGCCCCTCTTTCTTATGATACCTTTCATCCTCCTCTCGATTCTCTCTGGCCAGCAAGTATTATTTTTAATAAAGTACCAAAATATCTACATTAATGGAAGTAGTTTCAATTTTGAATGGGGGAGAAGAGAGAAAATTATCTAAAATAGGAAATGTTTCTTAAAATCCCATTGAGTCAAACTAATGTATGGGATTAATAGATTCCCCTCCCCTTCCTCCCTTCCCCCCCCCCAGTTTTCCATGTGGTAGTTAAGTCCCAGTAGCTGTAACTAGATTGATATCACATGATAAGGTTTGCTCTATTCTACTCTGGTCTGCCCACAGTCCTGGGTGTCATATTAAGGAAGGACATTGATAAGCTAAGAAACATCTAGGGAGGGACAAGAATGGAGAAGAACCTTGGAAATCATGTTTTTGAAGTAGCCTAGAGATGGGAAGGGTATTCTTATGTCAAGTATTTGAAAAATGTTGTAAGAGAGAAGGATTAGGATTTTTCTTGCCCCCTCCTTTTAGTATCCTGCAATGATAGGACAAATTCAGGTTTTATTATAAGGAAAAGATTCCCAAGAATCAGTTTCCTGGTACTGGGTTCAGCCTCAATAGAGGCCCCCTACTAAAGGCTAGATGGTTACTTATTTGGGTTACTGGGAGTGTACTGAGATGAGGATTTCTGTATGATTCCGATTCAATTTGCTTTAATTTCTTGAGAGAAATGGCACCACAGAGCTATCCCTTTTCTCTGATCTTAAGTCATCCTTTCTTTCTAAATGTAGGCATCATTATTTACTTGACTGCTTACTTTCAGAACTTAAACTGCTAGGTCCTGAACCATAATAATCAGCAGGAAACAAAAGTCGTGGATCAAGAAGGATGTAGTAGGAGATCTACTTTTACAATTTTTTTTCCACTGGGGTAGGTGGATCTGAGGCCAGAAACTTCTTGCTAATCTTTTGCTAAACTTGTTCCAATGACAAAGTTCAGCTGTGATGAAATTGACTTGATCTCAATCCCCTAAAATTCCTTCCCTTCCTGAAATGTCCCATGCAGACCAGGAATTCTTCACCTTCTTTGGGTCCTGGACCGTTTTGGAAGTCCAGAAAACCCTAGGGATCCCTCTCAAAAATCATAAAGTACAGAAGATTACAAAGGAAGCCAATTTTTCTGAAATACTGATCAAAATGTTTTTTTAATGAATTCACCAATCCCAACTTAAACTCTGATCTACAGCAAAAGACCAAAACTTTCCTTATTACTTCCTTCTAATTATTATTATTGTTGTTTTTAATGAGAGGGGAGAAGGGAGGAGGGGACTAAAATAATTATTGCAAGCTAATGTGATCTGCATTGTAGAATATTTTTTTCCAAAGCTTCCAGTTTGGAGCTAAAGTTGCCTTGATTTTGAAGGAATGGTCCTGTTAGGGTCTGCACTTCTTACCCCACAGAACTGGGGTGTGAGCTAGGGTACCCAAATGTTTTGTGTTCTGGAGGTGAGAAGGGGAAGAAGACTTGGACTTGGAGAGTGCATCTAATTGGGGCCTCCTAGATTTCAACCACTAGCAAACTCCTTAGCCCTGAATTCCCTGTTGGCAATGGTCTTGCCAGACCAAGATGGAGAAGGAACACCACGTCCTTTAAAAGGAAGGTCTCTTCTCCCTCCTCCCCTTAAAAAAATGAAGGAGGAAAACATATATAAATGAAGTAGAGAGTCACAATGTAAGAGATGGGTTTTGTATAAGAAGTGACTTCATGATGGATTTTTATTACCTGAATTACCTGATTTGAGCCTAAAATTTCTATTTTCCCAAATGGTGAAATGGTTGGGACAAAGGCAGAAGCGAAGCAAAAAGAGCTTGAGAGTGATTTACAAAGACTTCTGTAATTATCTAGAGGCAAAAAATAGGCTGCCCTCCGAAATGGAGGATGGCTGCAAAAGACCTCAGACCCCACTGAGTCAGAGCTAGAGAGTTCTCTACAATTACTGTTGAGGAGACGGGCTAGACTTTAAACTCTGGCCCTCTGATATTAATGAGATATTAAGTGATTTTTAGTAAGCATAAAAAACAGAGCCTCTGGACAAATGCTGGATGATTCCTTGTCCAGTATTTTACTGAAGAGACTGGGATTCTGGGATTCTGACTCCACCATGATCAAGGGCTAATTCGTATTTTGCTTGAAACGCCCCAAGGGGAAGAGGAGACAGGTAGATTGGCCTGTCTAGTCTATCACGTTTCACACAGTGAAACTAGGACTAAGAAGTGACTGAACATTCCAGCCTGTACCAAAAGGCAACCCCAAGAGGATGGATTCTTTTGTACTTTTTTCTTCCCAAGACATCAGTGAGTAAAAGAAACTGGCCCAACTTTCCACAAGCCTCTTAAAACTGAGATCTTGCAAGTAGGTTAAGCCACTCCCTGAATGAGCTAAATTCCCAGTTGATCTCTATAAAGCTACCAAGTAATTTGATTTCCAGTAAAATTTCCTTTTGAGAAAATCTGAAGAAGTAGCCTTCCTGAAAGACATTTTTGGTGAATTCTAACCCCAGTAAAAACTTGGGATTACTAAAGTGTTGAAAGGAAAGTCAGGGCAGGTGCCAAGAACACTACATTGTCTTTTTTTAAGTCGTTTGTCTGTTTTCAGCTAATTAGCATGTTCGGGATACAACTGAAACCTGAGCATCAGCACTATAATTGCCTGTCAAGTTTGCCTCCATTAGGATAGCTGATTTTCTTTTTCTACCCTCATAATTCATCTCTCCCTTGCTTGATTACTTATCTTCCTTCTCCCACACCTGGGTAACTGCTTGAGTTGGCTAAATCACCATTTGTTTCCTTCCAGGTACACTTGGAACTTGATTACTACGTTGTGCATCATACAATATACCAGGAATATCAAACTTACATAAGCTACTGGATTTATCAAAACATCTGGGTTGAATCTTCATGATTCTAAGTATACCTTCTTTGGGATTTTATGGGTGGATTTTTTTTTTTTTTAGTGGCTTTGTTCCTCCTTAATTAATGTGACTTTGAGAAAACTGTTGAAAGCTGTAAAGGGAGGAAGGGAAAGCATTACAGAATTAAATTTCAAGTCACCCAATGAAAATGTTACAAAGTCTCAGCTTACTATATATAGGCTCAGATTGTTAGTTCATGTCTTTCAGAGATCACACCCAAATGCCCCTTCTGATAGATGAAGAGACTTGGCCATGGTCAAATAAGTGACAAAGGCAGAATTTGAACCCAGGGACTCTTTAAATTTGGAATGCTATCCACCATACCATACTACTTTCATATTCTGAACCTGTCCTTTCATGAATCCCAGTGAATTAGAGATTACTCTTGAATTTAGCTGTCTTCAAAATAATGGAAATTTATTGATGGGAAGTACAATGGAGAGAAATCTGGTTTTCATCTATTTGTCTTCATCCTAGACAACACTAAACCTTCCCATCTGTCCATATGCAGATGCAATAATGAATGAGGTTGAAATTAGCCATCTCCAAACATTCTTTAAATGACTAACCAGAAACTTGCATTGGTACCATGATGATAATTCATTGAAATGAGATGTGGTACAACTGTCTATCTTCAAAAAGAAATTCAATTTGTCTTATGATAGGAAGTATAGTCCTTGCCCTTGGATGATACTAGAATGTTTGGCAAAGTTTTTAGTCCTATAAATTTACATTCTATGCTAAAAGATTTTCAGCAGGACTAAGGGGGGGGGGTAGCATCAGAAACAGAATATGAATTATGGAGAGCTTTGAGGCATTAATAAGAAATTCCTTTCTTGAAGTTATTAGTCTGTTTTATAAAATAGTTCATTTGATGCCATGTCCTGTTCATTTTTAACCCCTTAAGCACAGTAATGTCTTATTCTTCCTCCCCCCAACATACACACACTCTCTGCTTATGATCTTGAAGCACAGATACATAGTTTATAAAGGTCTGATTATGGATTTCACTGGATAGAAATCAATACTTTTTTTTAAGAATTGACAATTCAATTATTGTTCTGTAAGAAATGACCAGCAGGATGAATACAGAGGACTGGCGAGACTTACATGAACTGATGCTAAGTGAAATGAGCAGAACCAGGAGATCATTATATACCTCAACGATACTGTTTGAGGATGTATTCTGATGGAAGTAGATCTCTTTAATAAAGAGAGCTAATTCAGTTTCAATTGATCAAGGATGGACAGAAGCAGCTACACCCAAAGAAAGGACATTGGGAAATGAATATAAACTGTTTGCATTTTTGTTTTTATTCTCGGGTTATTTCTACCTTCTGAATCCAATTCTCCCTGTGCAACAAGAGAACTGTTCGGCTCTGCACACATATATTGTATCTAGGATATACTGTAATCTATTTAACATGTAAAAGACTGCTTGCCATCTGGAGGAAGGGGTGGAGGGAGGGAGGGGAAAAATCGAAACAGAAGTGAGTGCAAGGGATAATGTTGTAAAAAATTACCCTGGCATGGGTTCTGTCAATAAAAAGTTATTTAAAAAAAAAAGAAAGTATTGACAATTCAGAAGATAAAGTCCAATAGGAATATTAATGTACTTAGATTAAATTTTTCCCCCGTCATCACTAATGAAGAAATAAATCTAACTTTGCATTTCTTGACTATAGTCTTTAGTTATACTCCAATAACTTAGCTCAAAATGTTGATTTCCTCAATCCACGTTATCAGAAAATGCAAGATTATCTGGGTTTAGAGTGAGAGGCTGTAGGTTCAAATCCTAGTTCTTATTCCTTGAATAAGTAACTCCCTTTATTCGCTGGATTTCAGGTTTTTCCCCCCATAAACCAACAAATCTGGCTGGATGACCTCAAGAGCCTCTGCCAAAGAATTATCATTCTGTTGAAGTGGCAAAGATTTCATTCAACCCAGTCCTAACTTAATGGAAGACTTAAGTGGGGAGAGCAGTTACGGAAATTCCTGATTCTTATTCCCTTTAAATTTTAAAAGACTTTCCTTACCCACCTTTCTGTGAGGTAAGGAATGCAAGTACTAGTATCCCTTTTTAGGGTTGGAAACTGAGGTTTGGAGGTTGTGATTTGCCCAAAGTTATATTATTCCGACCTAGATTTTCTGACTAGAAGGCTGCTATGTTTTCCATTACACAAACTTCCTGACACTTTTTTCTTCCTCTTTTAAATAATGAAAGTCTTAATACTTGCCTGTCTAGAATGTTGTCAAAAGAGATCATATAAACGAAAGGGCCTTATAACTGATCTGCTATGTGGATGCAAACTATTATTAAACACAATTCTCCAGGGAGAAAAATGGATAAAAGCTCTCTTTCATTCTCATTTTAGTTCTGCATCTGACTTACTTTTTAAAAATGTTTTTTATTCTTGTTTTCTGGTTATATCTGTACATTCATTTTTATATGCATTTCTTTATGAATCATTAGAGAAAAATCAAAACAAAAGGGACAACCATGAGAAGAGGAAAAAGAAAGGAAAAATAAAGTGAACATAACATGTGTTGATTTACATTGTCTCCAATATTATGTTTTTTACATTTTCATCATGAAGATCTAATTTATTTATTTAATAGATATCTCATGAGGGCTTTCTATGTATAGTTTGGTTCCATGCTGATATCTACAGGAGCAAAGGAATAGAAGCAAACTGACTTGAGTGTCTATTCAGAGAATGAAAAGAAACAGTTTGGCTAGATCTTTGGGTTTGGGGAGAAAGAAGTAGGAGAAAAATGGGGTAAGGTCAAGCTATGGAGTTTCTTGACCACTAAGCTAAAGAGTTCAAATACTACTCAATCAATAAAGAGCTAGATGAATGTTTTGGAGTGGAAGACTGTTGTGAGAAGCCATATAGAACAGTGGAAATAACGTGAGATTTGGGAGCTAGAGACCTGGGCTCAAATTCCATCTCTGTCACTTACTGCCTATGTCATTACAGGAAAGTCACTTATTCCCTGTGGGCCTTTCTTTTTTTTCCTCTTCTGAAAAAATGAAGATGCAGCCATTCAGCTCTAGAACCTGCTGTTTCATCTGACTTGTGTTAATGGAAACTTACTGTGGCTACTTGTCTAGGCTGACAGAGGAAATTAGAATCGGGGATATTAGACAAGAGACAATTGTGTAGTCCTCAGATGGTATATCTGCTGGGCAGGAGAGGTGAGACAGAGAAGACAAAGAACGTCAGTGGTCTGAGCCTGGTTGTGGGGGCGTGTGGTACTTGGAAACAAGTCAAAAGAGAACTCATCTTGGCTTTGGCTTTTTGTTTTTCATCAGGGGAGAGATGAGAAGAAAGGAAGAACTGATAGGACAAAAGTATGGCATCACCAAAAATACAATAACCAACAACAACAAAAAATTAGGGTGTCTGTGAAAGTTCAATTTTTTTTATCTATATGGGGAGAGAAATCAAAGAAATAATCCCGATGCTTAAGGAGAATAAGATGATGGACTATAAATAACATTTCTTAAATGTTTCATGGGATACAGATTGAATAGCCGGGGTTGCATTAGTTAAATTGTTCAATGCTTTTAAAAACTTCTCCCTGAAACAAAATCCATTTTGAACACGTTAAATTTATTTCAGTGATGCTATGACAGCTAATCCCAGAAGGTCTCAAAAGGACCAATGTTGTGGGTCATCCAAAGATCAATGGAGAAACTACTCCAGTGGGTGTGGATAGTCTACAGGTTATTGCCAACCAATTGCCCAGAAGCCATGTTAAAAGTTTCAGAATCTGCCTGTTTTGTCTATGGTAAAACTAGAGAGACCAAGGGATAACTGATGGTCACTTCTTGTGCTGCGTTGATACCCAAAGAATGTAAAGAGACCTACAGGAAGGCCCTGTTTGGTGAACAGATTTATGTAAAGCAGGAGCTCTTTACCTTGGGTCCCTAATTTGTTTGTATATGGTTTTTAAAAAATAATTCGATGACTAACTGACATAATTGACTTCCTCCATTTCTCTTATTTTTTTTTTATTTCATGCTTTTAAAACAAAATTCTAAGAAAAAATACAGATTTCCCCAGATTGTCAAGGGAGTCCAGGACATTTTTTTTTGTTGTTGTTGTTAAAAAGTTAACTTCTAGACTAGAGAAGTTAGGAAAGCTTCTGGACACCATGAGATGTGGATCCATAGATGAGAGATCATAGATGGAAATGTTACCAAATTGTTTCTCTTTCCTCATTTGAATATTTGTACTATTAATGAGGTTGTTGTCTTTTTTAATGGAGAAATCTTTCCTCTCTAAAATAACCTTACCAAACTGAGAGAATGAATTGTTTTGACCATTATCTTTGTGTGGGTTTAGAATTAAGTGCCTGTCTAGCATTTTTTTAACTTAATGCAATTTTCTTCATTTATTTATTTTTTAAATTTAGTGTGAAATCAAGTGCTCGGAATTCTTCATTTAATTTTAGCATTTGTTGGAAATGGAGCAGAGTGGAGAAAGGAAGAGTTTATGGACTCATTACAAAAAAAAATTAGAAAGATAAATACTTATATTAGAAGGGTATGATTTAAAGTTCTGAGATTTAATTTGAAATACTGAAATGGATTTATCCTTTCATTAGAACTTTCTAGTGAGTAGAGAATGATTGGAGAATGGAGACAGTAGAATCAGCAAATTCATAATTCAAACCCAGATTTAGTACTCTGCTCTTGGCTACAATCTCCCCAGTAGGAAGAGCACTAGAATGGGGTAGAGAGAGGAGGGAGCAGATGACTCGAATCTTTTCTCTGCAACTCATCTTAATGTACATTGGATCCATCATCAAAATTCTGGGCTCTTTGGATCCTTTTCAGTCTTGACAATTTTTCAATTAACAGTATAAGCTTAATGGCTTTTAGCCAGCAGCTGCATGCCTCAGTGGACAAAAGTGCACCCAGAAGTTTCATCTCCCTAGTGCCTCTCAAGACCCAATTCCCCACTAGTAAGAAGCCAAGGAAATGTTAACATATAGATGTATCCAAGAGTATGTAAAAGATAAAAGGGTCTAATATCTTAAACTAAGTAAGACAAAGAAACATATAAAGTTTATTTGGCTTTTGGTCAGTAGGTGTAAAAAACAGCAGTTAAAAATTCCATTGATTATTTTTTCTTCTTTATCAGTGACCTAAATAATCTTTTGCCCTGTTTTGTTGCTATAGTCTGTTTCCCTTGAAATTGGCTGCCTTCCCCCCCTTCAGATGCCTTATTCAAGGGCAACTTGTATGGATTTAAGATTAACAGCATTTTCCTTATTATGTGTATGTATGGTGGGAATATCCACAACAAGCAAGGTCATGAAATCTTTTGCCATCTTCTGATATTTTCCTTATTGCCCTGTTTCTTTAGTGAAGAAATCTGTATAGTACTTTTCCATCCAATCCCTTGAGAATATGATTAGGGGCTGCAGAGAGCGCTGGGGACCAGCTAATTTTTTAGATAGTCTTCCTTGATGCTGCTCACCTCAGAGAAAGATAAGGCTGAAAGGTGGGCTGAAGAGGGCTGATTACAGGACTGCTTAGAATAGACCCGCCGACCTTCCCTGCTCCCACCTGTCCTTCACTCACCAGCTCCCTTCTTGCTCACCCCCCACTCCAATAACCAAGTCCTTGCTTTGGGTGCTGGGACCTCCCACAATGGCTGTCCCTGCTGAATTCTTCACTTCCTTTGCTCTGCTAACTTCATCCTAGCTCCTGGCAGTCACTATACCACTGCCATCTTTTCTCACCGTCTTCCAGCTTTTGGATTCACCCAATGGTTTTTTTTTATCCTTTTCCCAACTTGGATCAGATGCCAAAGAATGCCTTTAAGGGGCTTGTGTAGCTCACAAAGCTCTTTGGCCCTAAGACAGCAAAGTAGGAACTCATCCTTGCCCCTTTGAAAGTGGAGGCAGAACCTCTGGGTCGCCCTATGTGGTACCAAGGTGAAGATGCTGCCGGAATGCCACTTTTCCATCAAACGTCTTTCTCCCAGAATTCTCCATCCAACAATCCTGCAGTTTCCCATTTCTACCACATCACTGCTTGTGAATTCTGGGTAAAGGCTCCTTGGCCACACTGGTTACAATGTATTTCCATGATAATGACACTTCCACACAGGTCAATCGAGCACTACTTTCACAATTCCCTTTGCGTTTCAGAGAAGGATAGGAATGGGAATGGGAACACTACAAGGATTTCCTAGAGTAATCAGGACACAGATACTGTAGAAACTTCCTAGAACTTTTATTCTTTTTTATTTTCCATTGCTAGTTGCCATTTTCACTCCACAAGATTCAATGCAAGCGTTCTTTTAATTAAGCATCCCCCACTGCATTTAAGCAGCTGCATGGCTCAGTGGACAAAACACCAGTCTGGAATCAGCAAGGCCTGAGTTCAAATTCAGCTTCACATACTTACTTGTTATATAGGTCACTTAATGTTTGTTTCGATTTCCTCAAATGTAAAATGGAGTAAAACCACCAACGTCCCAGGGTTATTGTGAGACTCAAATGACATAATATTTGTAGAACGTTTAGCGTAATACCTGGCACATAATAGGTACTATGTGAATGCTTGTTCCCTTTCCCCCTACTATGTGAATGCTATTCTAGGCATTGGGAATGATAAGGGAGGGGAAAATAGGCACATCTCAAGGTGTTCAATGATCCTTGCCAGAGTGGGAATGTACAGGGATATGTACTATAATACAAGGCCCCCAAAGGATGGGGGCAGAGACTCTGATTTTAAAATGTTCTAGGGCTAAGGACACAGTATTCAGATTTTCATAGACCATTTTTGTTTCTGTTAAAGATAGTGAATTTAAATTAATGTATTTTAGAAAAGGCCAACTTAGAAACTATTTCAAACTATCTGCTAAATAGACATGTTTTGTATTTTGTTAATATTTTGTGTCCCAAAGCTTGAGCTTTTTTGTAAATCATAATTTGTATAAAGTTATTTGATAGTTTATTGGTTTGTAAATTTAAAAAGATGCAGAGAGCAGCAGTACCAAGTGGGGAAATCGGAGATCTTTCTGAGGAAAGAGGCAGCTGAGCAGCTGAGGCTTGACGTATCTTGGTACCCAGAGAACTGATTGCTTCATGATCATTTTTGACTTGCTAAAAATTTAGTTCTTCCTGGGTCTAATATCGTAACTGTTGAATATTCTGAGAACTTAAACAGAAATAAATTAATCTTCTCCAGGTCTTTAGATATTTTCTAGAGTTTAGGAAGGAGGCAAGAGAGAAATATGAATCTGGTATTTTTTAGTAGCTATGACTCTGAGGTCCTCTAGTGGAAATAAAGCTAATCAGGCATTCCAAAGACAAATCTATATTTCTAAATAATACTGGTAGGTTGCATGACTTTTGAAGCAGAAATTTTTTTAAAAGCTTTTTTTCCCCTGTAGTTGAACTAGATTTATCGATCTCTAACACTTATTGGAAAATACATATTACCTTTGGGTAAACCTAGAATTGGCTGATATCCCTGTTTAGAGAGAGATCTAATCTAAAATTCAATCGTGTACCCATCAGTTGGAGAATGGCTGAATGAGTTATGGCATATGAATGTTATGGAATATTATTGTCCTATATAAGAAACAAGCAGCAGGATGATTTCAGAGAGACCTGGAGAGACTCACATGAACTTATGCTGAGGGAAGTGAGTAGTACGTGGCAACCCCACAATTATACAATGATCAATTCTGATGGACGTGACCCTTTTCAACAGCAAGGTGATTCAGGGCAGTTCTAATGGTCTTGTGATGGAGAGCCATATGCACCCAAAGAAAGAACTATGGGGATTAAGTATGGATCACAACATAGTATTTTCACTCTTTTTGTTGCTGTTTGCTTACGTTTTATTTTCTCATTTTTTTCCTTTTTGATCTAATTTTTCTTGTGCAGCATGATAATTATGAAAATATATATAGAAGAATTTCACATGTTTAACATATATTGGATTACTTGCCATCTGGAAGAGGAAATGGGGGATTAGAGGGGAAAAATGGAACACGAGGTTTTACAAAAGTGAATTTTGAAAATTATCTATGCATATGTTTTGAAAATAAAAAGCTTTAATAAAAAAGTAAAAAGAAAATTGAATCATGGATCTGAACTTGGTAAAATACCAGGGATTCATTTAGGAGAAAAGATTAAGCACATATCAGGACAGTGGGAAAATATATTTCAAGGCATTTTCAGGAATATGTCAATGTCTAAAATGTTTCTACCAATAATATCATGTGGAGAGGGTACTCATGAAAACTTTTTTTTTTAATCTAAATCAGAAATAATCCTATGAGTGTTTGTTTCTTATTCAAAGGAAGCAATAAAGATCCTGGGTCTAGAGTGGGCCCATACTGGGATTTAAAAAAAAAAAAAAAAAAAAGAGTGGAGGGAAGGGTCAGTTAGGTTCATGACGAAGTAGAGAAGCTGTGAAACTCTCTGGGGACAATGACAGATCAGATTATGATTAAAACCCCACAAAGTAATTTGCCTCGGTCACCATTTAGGTTATAATTCTGCTAAGAAATGATATTTAAATAAGGAATTCCCACACAATTCACACTGAGGTAATTTTCTTGCTTAGAAAGCATATCCTATGGATTTGTATAGTGACGTATATAGTTTGAAGTGACTCATCTTATGTCATTTAAAAATTGAGATACAGATGCTATATATCATACATGACTTGTATCTATTCAATCAATATAATAGTGCCTTCTGTGTTCCTCTGATGTAAACTGACATCTTGAATGTATTTTCTGAAAATTCCTAGCCTAAACCTTTACTACAAGTATTTTACAATAAAAGTTGTGGTGTATCCGTATCAGTTACTTCACTGATGTGCATTCCCTCCTATGAAGTAGATAGCAATTCGTCCATATCTATCCATCCTATGTGACTCTTCATCTGTCTTCCCATCAATTTCAGGGGTAAGGAGAGAAAGAGATGGTTTTCCATATAACCTCTTAAAGTGAGAATGCCAATTTAGCATGTGAGCTGAGCTATGATTCACCAGTTATCTCAATCTTGTTGTGTGGTAGGAACACTTTTTTTTCCAATCACATATTTCTTTGACAATCACATGCTGTTTTTCCTATGAAATTTCTTGTATTCACTGTATTACTGAATTATATAATTTTGTGGTCTCAAAAAACTAAGATGGTGGCTATGGGTACCTCCTATGGCAAAGGAGATATGCATGGTAGGTGTAAGCTTCAATATGAAATGAACCAAGAATTGCACAGGATAAACATAACGTATCAGTCGCTCGACTGGAATAAGAAATGGGCAAATGATCTTACAAAAATAAAGGGATATCTGATAGTCATCATATCATCATTCTGATATCCTTATACCATCGAGCAGTCTAGAAGGAAGATTCCTAGCACGTCAGGTAAGCCTCTTCTGGAGGATGTATGGAAAAGCATGAATAAGAGCTGCAAAGGATGAGAGAAAGATGGGGGCCCAACTTGGAGTACTGTCATCAATGGGATCACAGATTCGTGCCAAATAAGAAGTGGTTGAAGGAACACTGGTTGAGCCTGGAGAAAAAATTGGGGAAAGGAAAGCAAGAAGGATAAGAAGTGTCTAAGGGCAATCATCTGGAAGGCCTAGTTAGGTTCTGCTTGGCCACAAAGGGCCAAAGTAGGAAAAGTGGGTAGAAGTTTCAGAGAGGTAAAATGAGGCTTTTAAAAAAACTTCTCCAAAATTAAAGCTTTGTAATCAATGAAACAGAACATCTCAGGAGACCATAAGATCATAGACCTTATCTGAAAAAGACTTTAAAGAACATCTAATCTAACCTCTTCATCTCAAAAAACTGAGGCCATCTGAAGAAGATGGAGAGGGAGGAATGGGAAAGAGAGAAGCCTATCATTGCCAAATCTTAAACTGTATTATCATCAGTAATCATCAAAAATGCTTTGATTAAAAAGATCAATTCATAAAAAATGATTAACTACATAGCATATATAGAAGCAAATAAACAAAGCATCATGTTTAATATATTCAAGGACCCCAATTTCTATGGAGGAGAATCACTATTAGGAAAACTAGCTTTTTGACAAAAATTAACTCAACATCTCAACATTCCAGAATAAACTGCAAATGATATATTCTAGACATAAAAAGTGATATAATTAGATGAGCAATGGAAGAAATCGTCTCTCAGATCAAAAGCATAAGAATTTGATAAGGACAGAAAGAATCGATGATAACAGAAAACTTGTATTATATACAAAGATCTAAAGTTTTTGTACAAATAAAATTAAAGCTAAAATAAAACAAAACATACACACACACACACACACAAAAAAAAAAAAAAAACAGATCATTGGGCATAACTGCTATGGCAAGTTTCTTCTAATAAATACCTCTTATCCAAGTTCATAAGGAACCGATTGAAACAAGAGCCATTTCCCAGTTAATTGAAAGGTCAAAAGATTAGAAACAAGCAGTTTTCAAAGGAAGAAATGCAAGCTAACAACAATCTGGGGGAGGGAGACGGGCAGAGGCAGAGTTCCAAATCACTAATCATGGAAATGCAAGTTAAAACAACTGAGCTTTCTTACCCAGCAAGGATAAAAAAAAAAACGGGAAATAACAAATGTTGGAGGGACTACAGGAAAACAGGCACACTAATGTAGTCTATAAAGCTAGCACAGTCATTCTGGAAAGTAACTTGGAACGTTGTCCAAATAGTGACCAAACTGTTTGATCCTTTGACCAGATGATACCAGACTTATATGTCAATATTTTTTACAAATACATAAATTTAAAAAAATTCTTAGGAACTCTATGACAATATATGGACTTTGGGATCCATGACTATAAATGGAAGTTCTATATAATATTTATAAGTAGTTCCAAAGTGGAAACTGCAGGAGTGCTCACCTATTGAAGAATGGCTAACCACATTATGAAACATGAACAAAATAGGCTAAAGTGCCATAGAAATTATGAAATGAATAGTTTCAGAAGACCTCTATAAACTGATAGCAAGTGAAGAAAGCAGAACTGCAAAAATGTATACAATATCAAAACATTTTACAAATTTCTAAAAACTTTAGAATTTCAATCAGCATGACAAACCACAAGAAGAATGAAGATGAAACATATTTTCTATCCATATACTGCAAGAGAAAGGGATAGCCTCTTACTAATATGCAGAATAAGATATACATTTTCCAATATGGTCAACCTCAAAATTTTTGTTGCACTGTGCTTATTTGTTACGGACATTTTTTTTTAATTGTTCAAGTTGAGGAGGTAGCAGTGGAAGCACATCACAAAGGCTTGTAAAAAATTGTTTTTAATAAAAACCAAAAGTATGTAAAATCTTTTCCACTCTCCCTTCCTAATAATAAAAACTTGATTTTCACAATTTGTGACTGGCAAAATCTAGGAATGCTGTGGTCTTAAACTGGCTAAAGAATAGAGTATTAATTGATCGACACTAGAATATTTTGTCTTTCACATTAAAGATGACCTATGTAGATCCAAATAAATAGACATAAGCATTCATGAACATTTTTAATATTTAGCAAACATTCATTAAGTACTGACTCTTCAAAGCAGAGTTTGGGGCTGGATGTGGGATTGGAACAAGAAAGAAACACAGATGAAGACAGTTTCTTTACCTTGAGCAATTTCTTCCAGAGAATGTAATTAGACATATACAGTTCTTAATTTATATTTTGATTAAATGAATGAGAGCTAAGAAATCAGATGAGGAAGAAGAATTGATTTAGTTTGAAAGATCAGGGAAGAGATTCAGAAGAGGAAATTACATTTGAACTGGGTCTTTAAAATGGTTTAAAACTTCATGCTGGGTGTTGAGAGAGGAGCATGGAAATAATTTGGATACAGAAATTGTTGGGTTTGGCTGGGATCCAAAGTGAGGGAGAGGAAATGTGACCAGACCACGATGTCTCAACTTCAGAAGCCAAGGAAGGAAGAGTCACTCAAGAGAGTAAGGGAGACTAGATACTAGAAGCAAATTAGGAAAGCATTATCAGATCTCTGAAGAAGGGAGGAATTTATTGCCAAGGACTTAGAAAACATTATGAAATGCAAAAGGGACAACTCTGATTACATTAAATTAAAAAGGTTTTGCACAAACAAAACCTATGCAGCCAAGATCAGAAGGGAAGCAGAAAACTGGGGGAAAAAATTTTAGTCAGTGTTTATGATAAAGGTCTCATTTCTAAAAATATAAAGAACTAGGGCAGTTAGTTGGTATAGTGAAAATACAGCACCAGCCCTGAAGTCAGGAGGACCTAGTTCAAATCTGAGCTCTGCCCCTTAACCAGTGTTCCTGGCTGTGTGACCCTGGGCAAGTCACTTAACCCCAATTGTCTCAGCAAAATAAATATAAAATATATATATATATATATATATATATATATATATATATATATATATATATATATATATATAAAGAACTGAATCAAATTTATAAGAATACATGTCATTCCCCAATTGATAAATGGTCAAAGGGTATAAATAATTTTCAGGTGAAGAAATTAAAGTCATCTATAGTTAGCTGAAAAAAATGCTCTAAATTACTATTGATTAGAAATACAAAATAAACAACTCTAATGAACCACTTCACACCTCTCAGATTAGCTAAAATGACAAGAAATAATGATAAATGTTGGAGGGGATGTGGGATACTAATCTATTTTTGAGGGAATTGTGAAATGATCCAACTGCATTCTGGAGAGCAATTTGGAACTTGCCCAAGGAACTCTGAAACTGTGCTAACTTTTGATCCAGCAGTGCCACTACTGGGTCTGTGTCCCAAAGAAATCATAAAGGAAGGGGAAAGACCCCTATGTACAAAAGTGTTTGTAACAGTTTTTTGTGGTGGCAAAGAAATGGAAAATGAGCAGACTCCCATCAGTTGGGGAATGGCTGAATAAGTTATATGGTATATGAATGTAATGGGCTATTATTGTTCTACCAAAAAAAAAAAAAAAACAAACTGATTTTAGAAAGGTCTGGAAAGATTTACAGGGGAACTGATACTGAGCAAAACAAGCAGAATCAGGAATGCACATTCGTGCTGTTACTATATACAGTGTGATATCAACTATGACAGATCCAGTTCTTCTCACTGGTTGTGATCCAAGCAGTCCCAATAAACTTTGGAATCCATTCTCATCCAGAGAGAGAACAAAGGAGACAATATAAATCAACACATGCTATGTTCACTTTTTCTTTTTTCTTGCTTTTTTTTTTTTCTTGTGCTTTTCCCTTTTGTTCTGATTTTTCTCTCCTAACATAATTCATAAGAAAATATGTAAATAAATAAATGTATAACAAAAAAAGGGGGGGTTGTTGTCGTTTTTTTACATATAATTGGAGAAAATAAAGAGAAAGTAGGACTAGAAGCGATTTCATTTTGCTGCTTTTCTTAGACTAGGGTTCGGGAGGCTCGAGTTTATAGAGTGGATCGAACGGCCCCAGCTACACGGTTCGCCTGGTCCAGAAGGAAAGGCTCCTTCTCCAGCCCAAGCAGAGATTGGAGAATGGCCACGAAGGCAAGAGCTGGAATGGGGGCGCTCTCCTGCCAACGCTACAGGCTTCTTTGCTAAGTGGCCTGGGGGAGGGACGCCTGGGGGAGAGGGGGGAGGGGAGCTCCGAAGTGGGCGTTCGGAGAGGTGCACTGGGTCAGTGACCCCAGGCTTCGGGGAGCAGCCCGGGAGAGACTGCCCGGCCCCGATGGGTGTGGCTTCGTCCTGCGAGGCTCGGCAACCAGAAGCAGAGAAGGTGGGCGGAGGGCGCATCCTGGCTGGAAGGGCGCTCAGCCTGTGCTAAGGGCCTGAAAGATGGAAGACGGTCAAGGTGAGTGAGGGATTCTGGGAAAGTGGGGGAACTGAGCCAGGTCCCCGGAGTTCAGTCCCGGGACCTCCTTAGGAGTAGCTGAAAGTCCATTCGGCCTAGTCCACCGTGTAGCGGCTTAGAGGCCCCGATGGCGGACCCCTAGGGAGGGGGAGGGGCGGGATGCGGTCCAGGGTGACTCAAAAGCAGTGAGCACAGCACTGACGCAAAGGCTGATGGGGGCTAGAGGGTTCTGACGCCTGGCACCTGAAGCTCAGCCAGGTGAGGGCTGCGAGTGTGATCTCGGGCACAGAGGAAGCACTTAATAAATGCTCGTTCATGGATTCTGGGCCTCATTTGTGCCCAAGGAGAAGTTGCTTGTGGGGTAAGGCATCCTGTATATGCTCGGCAGGGGCTCTGGCTTCCCACTGATAGCCTCCCCCTCCCACGTGGGCCTCACTTTTGCTCCAGGGGACACCTGACTGACAGACCTCACCCTCCCCGCCCCCACTTCCCATGCGCCGGCCTCGCTTTCGCCTTGGAGGCCTTCACACTGTGGGGAGCCCCTCCACTTTGTACCTCCTCCCCCTCCCGTGTGAACCTCGCTTTCGCTTGGAAAGCTGGCTGACTGGCCTCTCTCCCCGTTCCCCCACCCCCACCCTTGCGCGAGCCTCTTTGGCTCCGGAGGCTGCCAGACGGGGGCCTCCACCCTCTCGCCCGCTCTCCCCCATCCCCCGCCCCTCCTGTGCTGCTGGCCTCGCTTTCGCTTGGGAAAGCCACCTGACAGACCAGTCTCCGGCTCCCCTCCCCATCCCTGCACGAACCGAACCTCGCTTTAGCTCCCGCTCCGGACGCTGCTGATACTCAGGGGCACCGGTGTAGGTTGATTGGGGAGGGAGGGAGTAGAAGGGGGACTCGGAGGGTCCCGCGCGTCACTTCCGCTTTCCCACTGCCTCGCCCTTAGCGTGTGAGGAGCACGAGTCGCGCGCGCCCGGGAGCGAGGCTGGCTCGAGGAGTGGCGCGAGGCAGTGGCAGCGGCGGCCGTAGCCGGGGTGCACGTCGAGGCGGCGGCAGCGGAGGCTGCTTGGGGGCGGGGCGGGTCATGCCGCGGTTGCGGTCGCGGGGCTCGGGGCCCGCGCGGCCTGGCGACGGCGACGACGGCGGCAGCGACGAGGCGGAACGGGAGTGGGCGTCGGGCCGCCGCCTGTGCACTCGGGCCTCGGCCTTGTCAGCAGGGCCCTGCCCGGAGTCCGCCTCAGCCAGGCGGGACAGGAGGAGGAGGCGCCGGCGCCGGCGCGCCCGGGAGACTGTGGCGGCAGCCGCCGAAGCAGAGGAGGAGGCGCCGCGGCGCAAGCGCGGCCGCAGGCCCGGCGCCGGGGAGGCCCGGTCGGCTAGCGAGCAGCAGCCGCAGCCTCCGGGGCGCGGGCTGAGCCGGGACCGCAGCCTGGGCCTGAGGGGAGTGGGGCCCTGTGCAGCCGGGGACGAGGCCTCGGGCGAGCAGAGCCTCAGCGACGGGTCGGGAGAGGAGAGGAAGCAGCGGAAGCGGCGCAGGCGGAGCCGGAGCCTGGGCCCTCCCTGGGCCCCAGAGCAGCCGCCGGTGCCGGGGCAGGAGGAACCGGAGCCCAAGGACAGAGGTGGGGCGTACTCGCAGCCGGGGCGGGGGAGCAGGGTGTGGCCGCATCCCCAATCTACAGATGGGGAAACTGAGGTTGAGTTCGGGGTCCGGGCCGCAGGCGGGAAGAAGGTAGTGTGTGGGCTGTGGGGCCTCGGATCCTGCACCTTAGCCTGCCACCCAGACTGGCCCAACTGTCTGTTGCAGAGGGAAGGCTTTAAAGTGGTCAGAATTCAGCCTCCTTTTGGTTGAGAAGATGTCCTTACTTAATCCTTACCTCTAAATTTTACTCTGAGAGCATCTGAAATACTGATTTTTGGTTTTTTGTTTTTTATTTAGCAAAGAAAAAAACTAAAGAAGATTTAAGTGGAAAAGATGAGCTTCTGCCAGCAACTGACTTGAATTTGCTTTGTGATTGTAGCATGAAGGAATCATTAATCAGTTCTGAATCTTTTCAAACAATGGAGTCCAGTGCATTTAAAAGCATGACTTTAATGCAGACTTTGGGCAAGGAAGACTTAGTACAATGTAGTAAAAGAAAAATTAGAATTGCAAAACCTAAAGGTTTAGAAACCTCCTCTCCCAAAGTAGCTGAAAACAGGGATATACAGAACACTTTAGCAGAGTTCCAAGATGGGCTGTATAGGGAGAGTTCCAATTATTCTCATAACAGCCTGTCACCTACAGTAGAGATGGGTCCAGTGATTAAAGGTGACAGTAATTGCCAACCCTTTTTAAAGGATTCTAGTGATGAAAGAAGTCCTGCTTATAAAAGTGGTGAGCATGTGCATGTAGCAGAAATGGCCTCAAAGATAAAGAAAGAGAATGTGGAGAAGAGTGATGTGAATGGTATCCCTCAAGTTCTGTTAAAGGAAGAAAATGCAGGAGCAAAAAAATCATTGCTTGAAGGAAACAAAGAAGGATTACACCAGAACAGAAACAATGGTACATTTTCTTGCTTTCAAAATACAAAAAACAAGCACTCCAAAGAAGTTAAAAGAGGTGTTGGGAGAAAACCCAGGAAAAGGATGAGATTATCTGAAAAAATGGATGAAACAGTTACTGAGATAAGTTTCCCAAATGTGGATAACAAATCAGATGAGTTGTTGTTGCAAGCAAAGCAAATGTTCACAGAAAACAAAGATACTTTAGATTTTAAAACAAATTCAGTTGTTTTAAGAAAGGGTTCCTCTATAATGGATAATTCTCTTAGTTCTCAGGAAATCACTGAAGAGAAGAATTACAAGAAAATGAGCATAAGACACCATGCAAATGATACATTTGAGAAAACATTTGAACCCTGTGGTAGAAAAGAAAGAACTAAGACTGTTCCAGAGCCCTATGACCATAAAAGCACAAAGTCAGATGAACACCTTAAGTTAGTGAAAAACCCCATAGTGAAACTGTCTCGAGATATATTTGACATTTCTGATTATCATTGTGTTGAAAAGAAAGCTTCAGAAGACTTAAAAAATGAAACTGAAGAATTAAAACTAAGCTGTAGAAGAGCAATTCCAATGACTGGTAAAAGAATTTGGCCTTATTATTCATGTGCTAGGACATCTGTTTGGTGTCATAAAAAGGGTATCTTAATTGAATCGAATGCCTTTCCTTCTGCACCTCAAGAAAGTCTATGTGAAGATAATTCTGATAGGCTGCTTCTAAGTAATGAACTCTTAGTTGATAATGCCCAATTAATGTTACAGAGTTTTGTTACAGAAGCAAAGAGAACACCTTCAAGTAAAGAAAAAGGGGACGTAAAAGGTTTTTTGTCTTCTGTTACTGCGCTAACATCTCCTTTAATGGATATAGAGGAGCATGTAAACAGCAATAACAAAAAAGGGAAGTCAGAAGAGCTGAGTAGAATCGAATCGGAGGTGATTTCTAATGGCAGTGAAAATACTCACTCAACTAATGTGACCCTACATTTGGCGGTGAATTCAAGAAAAGATAAAGGAATTTCAGCAAAATTTAATCTGTCCTCTTCTCAAGATAATCAGGATGTAAACAATGTTGCTGGCAAAATTATGAGTCGGAAAGCAGCTCTTGCCCAACAGACACTTGCAGTGCCAAATTTAGTGAAAATGCTAAATACTGGGCGGCTGACAAACTTTAAAATCCCTTTACTCAAGAATAAAACAGAACCCAAAAAGGAGGCAAATGTTAAGACAGAGAAGGAAGCCTATAGTCCCCTGGAGCTCCTTGACAATTTCTCTACAACAGAAATTAGACAGAATAGGATGAAAGAAATTGGCAGTACAGCAAATTCAAACCAGCAGTCTCTGTGCATCCCAGCTGGTGTCCCACTAATGCAAGCAAATACTGATGAGATCTGCAGTAAAAACTCTAGTACTTTTTCTCACAGCTTTGTGAAACAAGCTAAA
Source organism: Antechinus flavipes (assembly GCF_016432865.1). NCBI lineage: Eukaryota > Metazoa > Chordata > Mammalia > Dasyuromorphia > Dasyuridae > Antechinus > Antechinus flavipes. Next base: position 20,293,164 of record NC_067402.1, read on the forward strand.
ACCAATTCACCTGACTTGCTTTCTGAGGCTGTACTAGAAACTATAGCTCCTACCTATGAGAAGAGTGATTTTTCTTCTGATTCTGGTTATATAAAGAAAAGCCCTTTATGCTCGCCTTGCAGGGAACCTCACTTGTTTGATTCTTTTATTTCATCTGGAGAAGTTGGTGAGGAAGCATCCAGAAAAAGCTTTGCAGAAATTAAAGTTGCATTTCCAGATATACTTCAAGCTTATGAAGATGATGTCCTTGTAATTGATGTAATTCAAGATGATCCAGATCTCTTTGGGATTGAAGGGGAACCTTTATTTACTTCAGATGATGCTTTTAAAAACCAAGAACCTAATAGTGCTGAAGACTTCCAAGAAATTGATTCGAAGCCTATGAAACTGCAAGAGAAAAGAGACCCAAGCAATGACTCTGGGTATGCCTGTCAGCATGTAAAGAGGTACCTTTTTAGATGCAAAATATTGCAGAAGTTCAGTTTTTGTTTTTTTATTTTTACTTTTTTAGATGACACTAGTTTTTTTTTCAGTTACCAATAAGCTGGGTTAGTGGGTTTGTTTCTTTAATGTAATTTCAGATCACAGTATCGAGACAAGGAAATAATTATGAGAAAAGCAAAGTGGAAGTAAAGGTTTACCTAAATCTTAGACATTAGATATGGTATAAGTATCAGGTATACATATGATAGAAAACTTTTTTGTTGCTACATTTACAAATCAGTAATAAATATTAATTGCATATGTAGTTAATGGAAAATATTAAGCAGTAATAACAAATAAGATTTCCCAATATACTTTAAATTCATGTTTTTTGTTTTTTTTAATATCTTCTGAATTAATACATTTCCTTCCCTGAAAGGCAGCTCTTCTCTAGAAACTTAACTTTTGTGGTTAGTATTTCAAATATTTGATGTCCATGGGGTGGCTTTTCACTGGGAGGAAAAGCCTTATTTGTTAAGGGAGAGATTCTATCTTCCATTTTTCTTAAAACCTTTAAATGAATTGAGTTTAACATTCTGTATTTACAGAGATAAAAGTAAAAAACAGATGAAACTATGGAGTTATGTTATAGATTTTATAAATTTATATAGAATTAATGTATTTGAAGCTTAACTTACTGTGATGAAATATTTCTCTTTAGTCACTGCACTACATAAGATTTCCTAGGAGGACAAAATTTAACAAATACTCCACTTTAAGTAAATATAATCATAGTCAACCTCTCATTTTCCAGGCAGGAGATATTAAGCCTAACATATGATAGTAAAAACACAGGAATCTTGTTGGGTACAAATATATCTAATATTCTTAATCAAGTACTGAGGTGGTATAGTGGCTAGAGTTCAGATTAGAAAACAACCCCTAAATGTTCACTACCATTTTTACCAAGGATGCATACTTAATTTACATTTGAATTTCATTGAAAACTATAGATACAGTACAATCCTAAAGTTTAAGATTTAAACAACTTTTTTTAGCCATTACTTCATTCTAAATTAATGTCGTCGTGAGATCATAGAATTAGAAGGAACTTCACAAATGACCTAGTGCAACTTCCTATTTTAGAGACTGAGAGACTGATTTATTCAAAGTCAAATCTTAAGAAGTAGGAAAGTCAAGATTCGAAAGCAGTTCTTTCCTAACTGGTGCTTTTTTTACACTTTTGCCTCAATTCTCAAGGAGCTGTGAGCGTGGTGAATTTTAAGATAGTTTTGAGTGAACTGTTTGAAATGGCACAAAAAATGGAAATAATCACAAATTGGCTACCTGCATTTTACTTCAATACCTTACCTACACTTCATATCTTTGAAGATTTCTAAATTGGACTTCTCCCCTCTTAAAAAACCTCTGATGATCAACCTGCACTTTTTCTGTATGTCAAGAGATTACCATTAAAAATACCATCAAAATAATTTAATCACAAAACCTAATTCCATACATTCAAATGCATTTCCTTCACTTATGTAGTTTTCAAACTGGGTAATAAATACATCTCCTATTTTTTTGTGATTGAGGCAAACTGGGATTTAGTGAGTTAATTTTGTAGAGGAAAAGCATTACCTTCTGTCTCTGCACAGATCACCATATTGTACAGTATTTATATATAGATAATCATGTTATAGGTGTAAAACTAAGTGCGTGAGCATTATGTTAACCTACCCTGAAAAGTTACTTATTTAGCATTCAAGAAGTAATTTGTTTTTAGTATTCAGAAACTTGATTTCTTAATGATTTGGACGTACATTTTTAAATTTCTAATTGCTTTTAAATCTCATGGTGTTTCATTTTCCTCCCCAAGCTTTATTATATTCTTTTTATTGTACAGATTTATATTGTATCTTTTTTGTTTTTATTGGGATTTTTTTAATTGTTTAAATCCCTAGATTTAGAATTAAAGGAGAGATGATGTTGACAGTTTTTAAACAGATCTTTTATTTCCCCCAACTTTAGTTTTTCTTCTCAAAAAATGTTTGTTATTTTGTAATAACTATTATTACTACTGTGTTTGAGGGTTAAAAAAAAGCTGATTAAGGAATCAAATGTTATGGCTATCTTAGTCATTGCTTAAACATATTTGATCAGTTTTGTAGATTGCTCTTTCCATCTAGCTTTATATGATGTCACTTCAGTTGGTTGTGGGGCAGTAGCTGGCACAGTGGATAGAATGCTAGGCCTTGAGTCAGGAAGACCCGAGTTCAAATTTGACCTCAGACATTTGCTGATTGTAATCTGGGGCAAATCACTTAACTCTTTTTTTTAATCTCAATTTTCTCATCTGTAAAATGAGCTGGAGAAGAAAATGCAAACTCTCCAGTATCTCTCACAAAATTTTCCCATATGGTCACAACTGATAAATAATAGTTGGTTATACTGTTCTAATGGACAAAAGTTTGTCCATTTGTTTAATAAGGATTTGAAAATATTTGTTTAATGGGAATTTGAAAATATCAAATACTTAATTCATCAAACTATCACCCTGTTGGATTCTCATTGTAATTTGCATATTTCTTAATTGAAAGACTGCCCCAATTTTTATTGTTAATAACTGTCCTTTAAAATTGTTATCATAGCCAAGTCTCACAGTTTTATATTATAAGTTTGGTGTTCTTCATCATTACTGTAGTTTATAGTTTTGGTTTTTTTTTTCCCCCCCAAGTCTCATAAGAAAGTTAAAGAAGGAAATGCAAGACTGTGCTCTCTGAAGAGAGTAGCAGATGTCATCAGGAAGAGCAAATCTTCCTCTGACTCAGATGAGCATCTTGGTCCTTGCTACTTTATACCTATAGACACAGGCAAAGGAGCCTTATTTTCCTGGTAATATATAAAGAGACTCCTGGGCACTAGATTCAAACTTGAGATCAGTTTAGGAAGAAAGAGAATCAGAATCTGAGATTTGGAAGAGACTGTAGTCATATAATCCAACCCCATGATAAGTTATAGGAGTTATCATCCAGCCTTTGCTTGAAGAACTTCCAGGGTTTGAAACTACCACTTCTCAAGGCAGCTCATTCCATTTTTGAGAAACTGTAAGTGTTACAACTTTTACCCTTTACTCCTGGTTCTGCTTCCTGGGGCCAAACAGAACAATTCCAATCCCTCTACATAGTAGCCCTTCAGTTACTTAAAGATAGCTACCATGTCACCCTGTGTCTGGGGTCAGTGTACAAGATGGCTTGAAGAAGAGAAACTGAAGGCAACTAAGTTTAAAAGGATGTTGCAGTGGTGCATGGCAAGAGGTCATGGGACTTTGTGAAATGGAAAAGGAAAGAAAAGGGGACAAGAACAAGCAAAGGTTAAAAAAGTTTGGAGATTAGGTGACCTAGGTGTTTGGTGTCCTTTAACAAAAACAATTAAGAGGAGGGGCAAGCATGTAGGCGTGATGGCTTTCCTGCCTGAAACAAGTTTCAGTCAAAAAGCATTTTTGCTTACTATTATGTGCTAGAATAATATGTGGTTATAAAGGAAAACAAATAACTTTTGTCCTTGAAGTTCACATTCTAATAGAAGAGAACATGTAGGTACACACAGAACATATCCAGAATAGATTGTTAAAATGAAAATCCTTTTTTCAGGTAAAGAAAGTGTAAAAGGTCTCTATTAAAAAGACAACAAGGCAGAAAGGCATCGGTGGGTTGGCCTCTCTGGCCAGCCTGGAATTCAAATAGGAATTGCCTTTAAAGATAATCTGCCCAAATAAGAGCAAGACTGTTCTGATAGGTACACCTTTCTAAAAGGGGATGGGCCATTGCCACATCATAGGAAATAAAATTAGAGGGAAGGAAGCACATCCAGTAAAATAAGGTCTAGGGAAAGGAACAAAAAAGTTGCTACCCACTGCTACCCACAGACAGTCTCACCCGAAAAGACCAGCAACACTGGAAACAAAATGGTCACTAGGACTGAGTCAGCAATAGACTTAGTATCTAAGTCTTCAAGAAAGCCAGGGCAACTAAGGAGATGGAAGTTGAGGCAAGGCATCATATGAAAACAGCCAGTGCAAAGGTATATACATGGGAGCTGGAGTAGTGTATGTAGAGACAGCAAATAGGTCTGTGAGACTAGGCTAGAACATTCATGGAAGGGAATAAAGTATGAGACTGAAATGGTAAGAAGGGGGATAGTACTGAATGATTATGTGATGAATGAGACATGATCATGACCTTCAGGAAAATCCTGTTAACAGCAGAGCAGAGGATGACTTGGAATCATGAAGACCCATTAGAAGGCTCTTTCAAGAATCCTCAGGAGAGATAATAGGGTTCTCAGTGAGAGTGATGAATGAGAATGGCAATAAGAGGTCCACTGGCAGTGATGTTTTAACAGATTATGTGTGGAATGAGTGAAAGCAAGGAATTGAGGATGACGCCCTCAATAGAGATTAAAAAAACCAATCCCCACAACAGTAATGAGGAAGCACCCTTCATTGGGCATTATTAGAAATGTGAGTTAAGGCCTAGATTCTGCTGTCCAGAAGCTTATGATCTAATAGTAGAGAAAGACAAACCCAAAAGAACTCAGATGAGAATTGTAATTAGCCAACAAGAAATCTAAATAGTGCTGTTTGAGGTGTGGAGGACCAGTTGGAGGTAGCATTTAAGCTAGGGCTTAAAGGAAAGCAGGCCGAGGATGTTTAGGGGAGAGGGCAGTGTTCCAGGTATGCAAAGGTCCAGAGAAGAAAACAATTAAGACATTAGCAAGTAGCTGTTTTTGTCTGAAACAAAATGATAAGGTGGTTTTGAAATCAAGAACCCCAGAATTCTCCACCAGGTAGTTGAAAATGAAGTTACCAATTTAGTTTCATCTACAAAGATGGTAACAGTTGAGAATAACTGCAAAGGACTTGGGCTCACAAGGAGAGCACTGGAAGTGTGAAGAATATGGGGAAGATGCCAGATGAGGTTCAAGTGGATTTGGAGCAAGATGGGAAGGAGGCAGTGGACAGAAAGGGAGAGTAGATTTGTTCTGGGCTTTGTCTTTTCTTAATCTGTATATATTAAAACCCTTCTTTCCCCCCATGGAAAACTTTGGGGAGAACCTGGACCAGAATCACAAGGCATTGCAGGCATCGGCTGGGCTGTAGTCTTCATCATCAGAGACGTCCTAGAACTGTTGGAGTGACTCCCGAATCCTTGTTCCAAAGCCAAGTTCACTGCTAAGAACTGGCTTCAAAAACGCTTTGCCAATGTCAAGATGGAAGACAAGCTACTGTTGTTTTAAACTGTAAAGATAGCTGTGTGTTCACAGATGCCAACTGTTAGACTCAGTTTAACTCCCTCTCTGGGTTTGTTTCACTGTTCAAATGGGTCACAAGGGCCTATTTGTAAGAGCTCATCTACTTTGCTTATACTTTATTGGATGTAGATCCAGATTGCTTATAAAGGTGCAAGTCACGTTTCTTCTACTATCAAATGTTAACTGATGTATGGAAAACCACATTCTATCTGTTTCCTACTTTTTGACGATAATTACAGCACGTGCTAAAGTTGTATGAAAAACATGCTCTTTGCAGTACATGACCAGGGAATATTTAATACTAGTCTTGGTATTGGGGAAAAATTGATTGTTTTGTTGTTTAATGATTTCATAGGAAAAATATTTATGAATTTTCTTCAACCAGCTGTGTGTTAGCTCAAACTGAACTTCCCCCAAGGCATTCCTCTTCACTCTGCACTATCCTCATTCATAGACTCAAACCTTAAGGCCCTCCTTTGAGCATTTATTGTTATTCAGTTCTCTCCCATTTAGGGTTTCCTTGGCAGAGATACTGGTGTAATTGGCAATTTTCTTCTACCATTCATTTTACAGATGAGGAAACTGAGTCAAAAAAAGGGTGAAGAGACTTAAGTGCCCAGAGTCATGCAGCTAGTTAGTGTCTAAGGCCATGTTTGAATTCACAAAGATGAGTCTTCCTGATTTCAGGCCCATCACTCTAACCACTGCACCACCAGTGCCAGTTGCAGGGCTAAGCCCTAGCATTGTGAAGTTAATGAGAAAAAAATGGTTTCAAATGCTTGCTCCACTTCTTACTGTACGTAGGACCCCTGATTTGTCTCCACCTCTCCAGGAGGACCTATTTCCTCATTGTCTTCATGTTCTGTAATATCCTTTCCAGCTACAGTGAGATCTTCATTCCCACCTATGGGAACCCTATCCAATCATCAGTATCATCACAATTTTTTTTTCTCAGTGTAGTTTCTAAATTAGACTTTCCTCTATTCTTGCCACTTAGTCTTAGCGCCTCCTATTCGGATTAGTCTAATAGTCTCCTAAATGGTCTCGGTGATTCCTTTAATTCATCTAGCATATGAAACATTTTCAATGTGTTGTTTCTCTCAAAGTCCTTTAGGGACTTCCCATAGAAAACCTCTGTAGGAAAGTGTGTGTGCTTTGTCTCTGCTGCCTTGGATTCTTATGGGGATTTGTCCCAACATCCCTGGGCCTTCCTGTTGTCTAAAGTTGGGAGAGTTAGTCTGTGCCTGGTGCAGGCCTGGGAATATAGGCATGTCGTTTTGATGGCTAATTTTGGGACTGAGTTTTAGGAAGCCTTTTCAAAGCCCTTTCAACAAACACATAGTACAGGCATTTTATAGCTTAGGACCCTGGCATTCAGCTCAAGTCCCTTAGCTTTTGAGGCTGCTCTGGAGCTTTGCTAGCTCAGGCCAAGTATGATTCTGCTTCTTCTAGTAAAAAATGGAAACCCAGCACCTTGTGAAACTTATTTGGGTTCCATCAGCATCTTATGGTGGCCATAGATTCCCCTTCTCTTTATTCAGCAGAACCCAAACTCTGCTGTTTTGACTGCTAAAACTGCTTATTTAGCTTTGTTCATTTGTAGAGCAGAAATGACTGCCTTGTTCTGATTTTAATGAATGGGGAAGGTTTTCCAGGGGAATAGCTCTTCTATCTGACATCTGCTCTTTGTCTTTCTCCTGCTCCTCCTTCATTACTTGTTGCTCTACTCAGACTTCTTTGTTTCTCTTGCTGTGACTTTGCTCATATTTTCTTGATCTGGAATGCCCCCCCTCCCCCATTCTTTTCACCTTCTCAATTCTATTCCAGTTCTAGTTTTCCATAGAAAGTCTTTGGATTATTCTAGCTCTGAACTCAAAAAGTACTAGTGTTTTACTTCATTTTAAAATTTAAAACAGGCTTATGTTTGCAACTTCATGCATTAGTCATAGCCTTCCAATTAGATTATTAGTTCCTTCAGGGCCAGTAGCTTCATGCTTTTCTATTCCATATCATCTATACAGTGATGTGCATGTTGCCTGGAACAAAGTAAAATAATTAATTTGACATATAAAATTTTTACTTTTTTCCCTTAAAGACTTTTTGTATGCAATAAATCCTTTTGCTAAAATAATTTGTTTTATTTAATTTGACATTGATTTCATAAGATTTTGACGCATTCTTTAATCATTTATCATGAAAACACATTTTTATCTCATTGGATGATGTATATCTTTGATAATCCAAATTTTCAACTCTGGTCTTATTATAGTGCATGGGTTTGCAGTGGTGTTTAAATTTGGTGAGTTCTTAGGCCATTCAAGTATGCATCTCCCTATCTTAGATAAATTTCTTAATCTCTCGTTAACATGTGACATGATATAAGGTGATACTGCTGTATTCCATCTCCATTTGAGAATTTCTCTAATTCCCAAACAGTTCTGTCTTTCAAGATATCAATATTTATCAGAATTCATTACCCCCTAAAAGGAGATAAGACTTTCAGGCTCATTGGAAGTTAGGGAAAAAAATCTCCAAATCATTGGGAATGGTAGTGAATCATTTTTATCAGTCTGATGAAAGCATTTTGATCTTAAAAGCTGACCAACCTAGTGTTCTATAAAACGTTTTGGTATAACCTTAAGTGAAAATGTTAACTTTATCCAATTAAAAATTGCATTTTGTATTGCTTTGCCCATGACAAAAATTCTTCCAAAACAGCATTTAGTAGCTGTTTGGTCTCTCTGTCTCTGTCTCAGTCTCTCACATACTCACGCATTTGCCTGCTGTTCTTCTAACACTGAAAAACTCGTACTGTACTACAGAACAGTGGACTCCTTTAGCTAGCAAATTCCTCTGAACATAACTGAGCAATTTCACAGTAATTATTGGTCAGTTCTTGGTTTTTTTTGTTTTTAACTATACTCTGCACTTAAGTGTGATTTGATTTAATTTCATTGTGGGCTTGAATAAACCTTTAAACACTTGGCTTCCCCATGTCAACAGCTGCTGCAGGATCTCTGAAAGTCCTTGACTTTGGCTCTTTAAGGGATACAACTGCAGCAAGTGATTGTCATTGTTAAACAGCATTAAAAAACAAGAGAACAATGAAACTTCATGGTTTCCTGCACTCAGCAGACATAGATTAGATTTAACCAAAGGTAGGGAAGTAAGCTCCTCCTATTTGATCTTGTGGAAGTCCAAAATTCTGAGTTAGCCTAGTATGCGTGACATTGCTTTCTTAAAATGAAATCATGAGAATCTTTGCTCCCCTCTCCAAGTAATTTGTATTCTGCCATAGCTCAGTGCTAAGAAATTACTGATTTATATAGTACTTTAAAATTTTGTAAACTGTTTTTCCATCCATTGTCTCACTTGGACTTTGCAACACTCAGAGAGTGAGATTGGTTACAATAGGAATTGACTCCATTTTACAGGTGAAGAAACTGAGGTAAATTATCCTTTGAGTGTAAAGTATTTCCTTTAAATAACTTTCAATGATGGCTTGCCACTTAATTAAGCTGAGAGCTCATTCTTCTAAGATTGATTTTTCTTAAGTGGTTATTACCTAAGATTATTATGGACTTGAGAGGGACAGTTTGAGATTTAACAAATGAAAAAAAGTATGATTTGATCTATACTCAGTACTCGCCAATTCTTTCTGGAGGTGTTTTTTTCCTAATTCTTTCACTTCTCTCTAGCTTTTTATAGCCCCTCCTTCTGTGAATACTCTTACTTTCTTGGCTTTCCAATCCCTGTCCTCAATGTCTTTGGCTTGATCAGAAATTATCGTTCATTTTCTCTCTTCCCCCTCCCATATATAGTTAGTATCCCAATTCCATCATCTCTTTTCTATGTCCTCTCTTGGTGATCTCATTGGCTTCCAGGGATTTCTTTATGCAAATGCTTACTTAGATCTCTGTATCCAGCCAGTCTCGCTGGCTCTCCTCAGTTTTGAATGCCACCTGCCTGTCAGACATCACCACTTGAATGCCCTGTTGGTATCTTATCAAAGTCACATAATACCATCCTCTAATTGCCCATTTTTGTAACCTTGGAGTCCCTGAAGTGCGGAATAGAGTGGGAGAGGGTTTGTGTCCACCGAGTTTCTGTCCAATGTCTTGAAGTTCATCCTCTGGAATTTTATGGTTAACTAAGTGCTAGTTGTCCTTTATTTTCTCTCTTGATACATGATAGATCCTATTTATTGAGCAAACATTAGAAACATTCCACAGTACCCTCTGGGCATTCATGACTTTGATTCTTCAGAAGTGGGGTAGGGGCATTCTAAGGGTTATAACAAGGTACCTAAGAGAATGTTATAGTCTTCATTTGACATTAGTAATCAGAGGCTGAGTGAACAAAGTTCTCTCTCTAATTATTATTCCAAGAAATCTCTCTTGAATCCTATATCCAGGCAGGCTCCCAACCTTGGATCACTCTTATCATTTATTATGACCTTTATGTCTACACAGGTGCTTAAATGAAATTGACTGCAAATTGATGTTGTATAACCTCACCTGGGCCCTCACTTCTTCTAGGCAATCCCACTATTATTCTTTTATCTTCCTATTCTACTCTCCACAGAGCTTCTACGAAATTTTTCCTCATTCTTCAAAAGTCCTGAGGCTTGTGTCCATCTCCCCTACCCCTTTCAGGTGAGGATCTTGTGTCATATTTTACTGGGAAAAAATGAGGCCATTCACCATAATCTCTGTATCCTTTCTCCTCTCCTGTCATTCAGATGTTTTCTTGCCACTTTCTCCTCTTTCACCCCTGTTTCACATGGTGAAATGGCCAGCTATCTGCATTTTCTCAGATGTTTCCCATGCCTGGAAGACTCTTCCTCCTCTGTGCTAACTACTAATCTCCCTGATTTCTTTAAATTTCAGCTGAAATTCTACCCTTTACAAGAAACCTCAGCCTCTCAATTCCAGTGCCTTTCCTATTTTTCCTATATTTTTTGCTTTGTATACATTTGTTTGTATTTTTCGCATTAGATTCTAAACTCTATGAGGTCAGGGACTCTCTTTTTCCCTTGTTTGTAAATTTAGGACTCGGCACAGTCCCAGGCATAATTGATTAATTCTTAACAAGCTTTTCCTCTCCACCTCAAATTTAAATAAAATTAAGCTGTTTTTACTAGTTTGGCCCCATTTGTTTTTACTTTTAGGCAAGTTATTTGTGAATGTTTTTAAATCTCAATTTTGGAATAAGCTATAAAGCAGTATTATGAAATATTGAGTTAACGCTGGAGTTGAATAGAAAACATTCTTGACCTTTATGAATTAAAGCTTTGCCATGTGCAATCAATATTTTGTAATTTTTTCAGAGCACTTCGGGGCATGTTATTCCAAGTGTTCTACTTACTCTTGTTAATGCTTTCCTAGGAAAGGCAATGAGTTTAATAGCTCTAAATGGAGGAAATTAATCCTAGAACTTTAAAATCTATTTTAAGATATACATGCTACAATGCCCTCCCTCTGTCTTTTCCCCTTAGACCTGATTTTAAGGCAAGTATGAAGATCTATTTTTCCTTCCTATAACCTCTTTAGTAGGCTGTCAAATATTGAAGTCCTGAACTTATGAAAGGGAGTGGTCAATAAGAGGTAGTTCAAAAGCTATGAGTTGTCTCTTTCTCTAAATTGTATATAGGTGGCCAAGTCTACAGATATAAATTCTATCTATGTTGTCAGAAGCAAATGATGATTTTTGCAAAGCTGATTTTTTTCTCTCTTTTTTAAAATCTCTGTTATCTAAGATTAATAATCGGTTCCTAGGTCTGTCAGTCTGGGCATCTACTTTCTCTTCTCTGTAAAGGGTCTGGAACTAGATCAGGTTAAATCCTGGGGAATCCTGGCCTCTAAGGAGAAGCCAATCTAGTCACCATCTCCCCACAATCCTTGGTTCCTTAAATACTAATCATCATTTCTTGGTTATGGTTTACTTATAGCTTAGGTTTTAGACTTACAGCTAAGATTTCTGCTAAAGGGCAGTGGGAAGGAGAAAGATACTCAGTATATAAAATGTTTCATATCTAGAACCAGTATTTTATGTCTACACATAAAAGAAGTGCTAAACATAGAAGATTCACAGTACACATTTACAGAATGGCTTAACTAGATTCAGTTAATTTAACTTAAAATTACTGTCACGATCTGTGGGAGTTTTTTGCAGACCAAGAATAACCAGGCCAGTCTCTTGGTAGTTTAGCATAGAGATTAGAATAAAATGAGACAAAACAATAAAAAAGAATGAAATGAAACATGTGCTTTTCTAACCGTTAACAAAAAAATTTCTTAGCTATTTGGGGGGAAGGATAGTCCACAAAGCTATTCAGTGAGGACAAAGCATTGATTCATCTTAATGAAGTTCTTGAGTTTCTCTGCTGCCCAGGAGGGATGTCTGAATCAGGAAGGAACTAGAGCTCTCCTGGAAGGAACTAGAACTCTCCTTGTGATTTTTTGGTACTTGGACAACCAGAAAGTACCAGTAGATCCCCAGGCCTTTAGTCCCCTGAGTCACTTGAGTCCTAGATAGATAGATATCTTTTTTAATGGAAAAAACCTAGCCCAGCCCGTGTAGGAGACTAGTAGAAATTGCTGCTATTTCACACTTCAAAAAATTATTTTCAAAGACATTCCTCCAATGAAATGTTTTTAAGGCTGTTAACAGACAAACCCCAACCTTGGAGATTTGAAAAGCCTTGCAAAGTAGCTCTGATGGAGGGAAACCAAACCAGAAACATAGCAAAACAACAAGCGATGTGGCCCATGAGAGAGTGAATGAATAATGGGGGGAGGGAAAACCAGAAATCCCAGGCTACCCTGTCGCCTTTTGGAAAGAGCACTTCTCACATCTAAACAGTGTGCTAGAGGATGGGGACTGCCAAATCTTTGTGGATCACCATGGATCCTCAGGTGTAAAGAGGCAGCCAGAAGGAGCTTCTGAGACATCATGGTTACAGCGAAGATGACATCTCCTGCCTTACAAGGTGTTGGTTACAAGAATCCACCTTTAAGCAAAGAGTTCTTAACCTTTTGTGTATCATGGACCATTGAGTATCTGATGAAGCCTATCGAGCCCTTTTCAGAATAAATTTTAATTGCATAAAATAAAATAAACAGGATTACAAAGGAAACAAATTCTGTTGAAATACAGATAGAAGGTTCAGAGCCCCTCCTCTCAGCCTTTTCCTAAGATCGCTTTCCAGTGTCCCCTGGCTAATATATTGCTGGCCTGGAAGGACCCTGTCAGTTGCAGATAGTTTTCAAAATGACTAAATTAAGCTTGCCTTTTGTCACTGTCCATGCTCATGCCCACTTGGTATTATGGGACCTGGTTCCTCATAGGCTAGAAGGGAACAAGCATTTATTAAGCACCTACTGTGAGCCAGGCACTGTGCTAAGTCCTTTAGGAATCTCTCCAGTGAACCTCACTTCTAGAATCAATGCTGCTGTTAATCATTCTTTGCAGTTGAAGAACTAAGGCAGAGTTTAAACGGTTTGCCCAACTTTGTCTCCCTGATTCCAAGCCCACCCTTTGATTCATATCTAGTTGGATACAGTTTCACCTTGGCCTGAGGCCGGAAAACAAGGCCATTTTTTTTGGTTTCCTAGTCCTCCATGGGAAGGAGCTGCCAGGGGACTTCTGGGATACTATAGAGGGATATATATCCTTATATCAGTGTAAAGGGATTTGTGGATTGCATTAAGCAGAGGGATATACTGGGGCAGTCTCTCGTTATAGATTCCTTGGGCCTATGTTGCTATATTTTGTGATTGGGACCCAGCATTGCTTCCCTTTGCTAGACCTGGCAGTGTCTCAGTGCTAGGGCCTGAGTGCTCCTATTAATATTCCCTTTTTCCCTCCCCCATAAGGAAAGAAAGAAGGAAAGAAGGAAAGGATCTTTTAAGTGCCTGTTACATGCCAGGTGCTGTATTAAGTATGTTATAAAATACCTCAATTATTTCTCACAGTACTTCTGGAAGTTAGGTGTGATTATTATTCCCATTTTATAGTGGAAAAAATTGAGTCACTACCCCCAGATCCCTGGGTACTCTTCTGGGACTTGAATTCCCCACCCCCTTTTTACTTGGCCTTCTGGTGACACAGATCATGGTATCAATGCTCAGATGATTTACCATATTGATGAAATTAGCAGGCTCCTACATAATGTCATAAGTGACTCAAAGGAGTTTGACCAGCCAGGCCAGAGTTTGGTTTCTGGTCCTATCAGTGCTCATCATTGCCAATGTAAAACATCAGTCCTACTAACTGCTCCTATTGAAGGACCCTCAATTTGAACTCCAGAGGCATTTGCTAAGGCTAGGAATGCTCTGACCCTTCTCCTGTGCTCAGAGAAAGAGAAACCAAGCGAAAAGCAGACCTCAGCCAGAGACCCTCCTAGTCTAGGATGTGGCCTCTCTCTAGCTGCCGTGTGCAAGCAAGTTGCTTTTTTTGCTGTAAGTGGGGAGGAAGGCAACTGGGACCTGAGCTCCAGAGAAGTCATCTTCCATTCCATGGAAATGAGAATGACGGTGACCATTAGAGAAAAAGAAAAGTCATCTCTGTTTTTCAGCTGAAGTCCCACCTGACATAGCATCTTTTTGGCCCCAGAAAGATTTAGGACTCAGGCTGGATAATCAACATTAGCAGTTCAGGTACCCTCCTTGGTACCTTGAGTTCTAATAAAATCCATGTGTTAACAGTTCCCAGGGGCTTCCCAAATGTCACATAAAACCCTAATATTTCCTTCAGCACAGTTTTTCCAACTAGTTCTTCTTTCACACACATCTCATATCCAAAAAAAGTCTTTTCTTTTAATATAACTTGATAAGGGGATGTCATCACATTGGAGATAAATCCCCTGATAGACAAGTTGTTAAGTATATCTTTTTTCTGCTGAGAGAAAACACGTTACATTCCTCAAATAATCCTTTCCTTGCTGTTTCAATTGAGTTATAAGAAATCTTTTAGACTTGCTTGTTTTAAGAGAGAGAAACAATCAGCCAAATCAACTCATCAGAAGAATCAGAAATGCAGATGAATGGGGGGTGGGTCTTAAATCACTTTTTTGAGGACCTTGTTCTCTAATTTTGAATATTCACTTTGTTATGTGCTTGTTACTCTTTCCATTTACACTGAACATCTTCATTCTTACCAGTTCATGTCTTTCCTTGCTTCTCAGTATTAAATATTCATTGCTTCTAGTCCATGGACATCTAGTTTGTTTGCATCTCTGCCAATAAATGGGCTAGAGTCTTCTCATAACTTTTCTCTGAGGCCATACTTTTTCTTAACTTTATAGTATTCACTTGTGATTGTTTTATGGCTCTTTCCACTTACATTTTTTTTTCAGCTTTTTACTTCATTTTGCATTAATTTATGTGTCTTAACATGCTTCTCTATAGTCATCATATTTTTCATTTGTTATAGTTTGGTCATATTATATCAATCTTCTATAGTGGAGTTAGCCATTACTCAAGTCAGTGGGCCTCTTCTTTATTTCTAGCTCTTTGCTACCACAAACTGTGGTGTGTATAGGAGGACTTTTTGTTAAATCTATAAATAGACTTTGTTACTGGTCCTTTTTTTATATATTAATTTCCAATTATTACATCTCTTTGGCATAATTGCTTAGTAGGAGAATCTTGGGTGTGGACATTTTAGTCACTTTATTTGTATTCTTCCAAATTATTTTCTGAGGTGGTTATACTAATCCATAGCCCTGTCAGCAATGCACTAGTGCGCCTATCTTCCCACAATTTTCCTGACATTGATCAACAAAAGGAAAAGAGCTAAACTGCAAGGCCAGAAATTATGGTAGCCACTCTTCCCTCACCACATTTAAATCTGGCATTTAAATCTCATTAGAGCATAAAGTAGTCTGTAGATCTACTGTTTAGGCTTCTTACATTTGATCTTTGTTCTCTACTGTCCAAACAATTTTTGTTATGTATCTGCTGTTAAAACTGCCAGGCTTGGACCAGTGCACAGTTAGTGACTGTGTGCAAAAGCTTCCTCTGCCACCAGTTAGTTTCATTGATTGGACCCAGGAATTGTGGATCTCTTCAATTCTGGATTTCCAGTAGAGGTGGAAAGAATTGTGAGTTATGTGATGCCATGTGACAGATAAAAGGGAGAGGGCCAACTGGAAAGGCCTCTCTTAGGCTTGATAAGTAAAGAGAAAGGAAGAAACATATTCAGAAATGAATGAGACATAAAGATATTGGGATATGCTGTATGCATGGGAAAACGGATTTGCAGGGCAAGGGCTCTACATCTGAGGAACTCCTGCATAAGATCACAGATGGAGAACTGGAAGGAATAACTGGGAGGATGTCTATTTCAGGCTGCTCATTTTACAGATGAAAAAACTGAGATGGGAGAATGGAGCCAACACTATATGTCCAGGCTCAAATAGATAATGAGAAAATAAATAGCAGGATTTGAATTTGTACCTAGATCACTAACTTGAATTTGTATAAATTTTATAGTCTTTATAGGCGTTCATATACTTCCATGCATTTTTATTTTAAAAAAAATCTGTTTAAGTACCAAATAATGGTATATAGAAAAATGTAATTGAAAGAATGTAGAGATATTTCTGTAGACTAAAGTAGTTGAGAAACGCTTTATAGAAGACTAGGATTTGAGCTAGGCATACAGCACTATTGTAGCTAGTGATAGGTTGCTAATGTTTAATTATAAATTTTGAATTTTCAAATTTAATTTGCTTTATGATAGAGAATTTCCTGCACAGGACCATGGATCGTTGACATCAGAAATCTGTTCCAGCACTTCATTAATAACTGGTAATTTAAATTAGCAAAATTATAATACAAAAAGGGAATTTTTAAGTCATTTTCAGGCTTGGTCAAAAATAAATTCATTTAACTTTGACAAATTCATTTTTAGAATATATTAAGTAGTGATTGGAAGAAGGCTTTTTCAGAGTTTAGTTTTCAAGGAAACATTTTCTAGACGTTTATTGAATTATTTGGGAAGGGGGTTTTGAGTCTTAAAATATCTTGCCATCTTTATTTTTAAATCTAACATTTGCTTTGAAAGACATGGCTTAGTTTATATTTCTTTGACTATCAGATTTTAAAATTTTGGAAAACTATTTGGATTATAATAAAATCATATGATCCATTATTGATATACCATTGAAATGACTTGTGAATTACATCACTTTACTTGAATGAGTCTGTGCTATCATCAAATATTCTCCCAGATGCTACTAAAATCCAACTATACCTGCCCATCCTTTTCAACTTTTGACCTTGTAATCCCATAACATTTCATAACTGATATATTTGAAAAGAGCCTTCTTCCAGTTCTCTTGACATTGCAGAGAGATCAGTGGAACACATTGGTCATGACTCATTTTGTGATTGGTCTTATTTTCTTATTAATTTGTCTTCCTATTAATATCCTTTATGCCACTCATCTTGCCCAATTCTTGTTCAGTTTTGCAATCGTTCACCCTTATCCTGGGAGCTGTCAAATTTAAATCTTTGCCTATATAGTATTCCCTGATTTATAATCATAGGATTATTGCTGAGTTTTGTTTTAGAGTATTGTTGTTTTTTAAATGAGCCTTTGTTTCAGGGAGAAACTTGAAGTCATTAAAAGCTCCAGGCAACTCAACAAAGGCTATCCAACCTCCTCTATCTTGTGCTCAATTCTAAACCTATCTCATGGTCCATTTGCTGTGTTTGTCTCAGATACGTATTGTGGAGGTGTTGATCAAACAACTATAGATTTCATAGCAAAAATCAATACCAAATTGGAAGAATAAAAATGAGATAGGAATGTAATAGTATACAATAAGCAAAATCAGGGCTAAGTGACTTGCCCAGGGTCACAGCTAGGAACCATTAAGTGTCTGAGGCCAGAGTTGAACTCGGGTCCTCCTGACTTCAGGACTGGTGCTCTATACACCTCCTAGCTGGCCCTACTTGCTACTTCTTATATACATAGACCAAACTTTTGATAATTCTAGATCTTATCTAAAAGTTTCTGTGGTGTTCTAGGCCTTGGAAGCGGTCAACACAATAATATCTCAAAAAAGATTTATCCACTGCCCTTTCTCATCAGACTTGCCACTGAACTTCCTCTCAGTGGTGAACATTTCTGGCCAACATGTCTCCCTGCTTTACTCTTCTTTTGATATCACCGGACAGAAGTCCATTAAAAAAAAAAAGTTTTAACTTCTATTTTGCCAAGGGGTCTTGTGATTTTGACGCAGACTCAGAAGATAGATTGTGAGCCTTTAAGTTCCATTTTATTTTGTTGGATCAAATTCATTTTTTTAGATGGGTGGATGGTGCAAATCTATGACTTTTTTGGTGAAGGGAGCTCCTTGTAATGAGGAAATCCTTTCTACAGCCCAGTTTAGCATTTTACTAGCTGAGAATGTTGCCAGATAATTTAATCAGAATTACTTAACTGATGGCGTTTCAAAGTGGTATATAAACCATATCTTCTTAGCAATCTTTTTAAAATTATCAAATACCCAAAAGCCCAGTTGGGCCCTATATTTATTTTCTTCTTTTCCCTCTCCTTTACGTGCCCACTTTTAAATTTTATTGTATTTAACAAGCAGTTATTTTCTCTACATTTCAACTACCATCCTTATTGTGAAAAACAAAATCCATAGTAAAGCAAATACATTTTTATATGGCTGCTATCAGAATTTGCCTTGTTTTGCCCTTGAGTCCCATTACCTCTTTATCATAAGATAAGTAACAGTTTGAAACCAGTTGGTCATTGCATTGATTAGAGTTCTTAAATCTTTCAAAGTTGTTAATATTTGTTATTGTATAAATTGTTCTAATTCCGCTCATTACACTTTGTGTTGGTTCATACAAGTTCTTTCTGTGAAGCCATACTTTTCATCATTTCTTTTTATCACAGTAGTATTCCATGAGATTCCAAATATTGTTTACCAATTAAGGGGCACCTCCTTAGGTTCCATTTCTTTGCTACTTCAAAAAGAATTGCTATAAATATTTTTTGATATGTAGTTTTTTTCCTTCTTTCTAGCTGTTTGCTCAGATTATTCCTCTGTGAAGAGTACTTGTTCATTTCTTTTATCTATGCATGAGTGATTTATGCCTTCAGAGGCATATGCACATCTCTAAATTTTGTAATTTATTTTTGTTCATATTTCTTTTTTTATTATAGCTTTTTATTTACAAGATATATGTATGGGTAATTTTTCAGCATTGACAATTGCAAAACTTTTTGTTCCAACTTTTCCCTCCTTCCCCCCCACCCCTTCCCGCAGATGGCAGATTGACCAATACATGTTAAATATGTTAAAATATAAGTTAAATATAATATATGTATACATGTCCAAACAGTTTAAATTTTGTAATTTATTTTTTTAAAAAGTTACTCCATTTGTATTGATGGAAAGAGTTTCCATACCAGGAGTTCCTTACCCTTGTAAAATCATAAGTCCAAACCAAGAAGAAACATATTTTGTTCAGTTTCTTTTTTATTCAACTACTGCCAGAGAGATAAAATGTTTGCTGGCTGAGGAAATTCCAATCCCTTTTGATCTCCTTGTTATAGTGATTGAACATTTTTAGAAGATAGTGATAGCTTTTCTATAATCTGTTCTTTTATGTTTCCTCTTATTTTTTCAATTGATAGTCTATTTAAATTAGTCAGATTGGATTTTCCTCAGAATTACATTCCTATCTCATTTCTATTCTTCCAATTTGGTATTGACTTTTGCTATGATAAATCTATAGTTTGGACACAAACATGTATTTGTTTCCTATATGTTAAAATGTAATCAGCTTAATTTTTTATAGTTTTATACTGTTTTCTGTTTTATTACCTTTCTGATTTTTTTATTAAAGAAAACATCCATGTTATATAAGCATGAAGTTTTTTGTAGTGTCTACTTTTACTTCTTTTATTTTAGAACAGTTATAGCACACTAGTAATTAATTATATTGATAGAGCACACCATTAATTAATGGATTTCTCCAAAAGAATTTTTATGTAAAAGGAATTTTTTGTTGAATTTGGATATTATAATTCATTTTAAATTATTGATCCCTCAAATTTTAAACACTGAGTTCTTGATTCATTTGAATAACATTCTTTGTGCCTGTAAGTAATTGGGTCTCTGTACCATTGAAGCTTTTACAGTCAAACATTTCATCTTTCCAGTAAATGAGAGCAAGCATGATTCTCCAATTCTGAATAATTCTTTGGGAAGGATCACTAATGAGGAGGAAAATCCAGAAGAGTTAAATGAACATAAAATGGGGCTGGACATGGAGGAAAAGGTATTTGGGGAAAGTTTGGCCTTTCTTCTCTCTAGTTAGGTATGATGCTATGTGAGGAATCTTCTGCATAGATCTTACCTCTGTTGACAGGGTTCTGTTTTATTGAGATCAAAAACTTCACTTTGATGTAAAGCATTACTTTGACACATGAGGTTAGAGCTCTGCCCACAATCTAGGGAGGATTTAGGGTTAGGATTTGGTTGTACTTATACCATGGCAGCTTCAAAACACACTGCTTTGGGAAGACTTGAGTTCAGATTCCCCCTTTGAACACTGATCTGTGTGACCTTAAACAAGTCACTTAACTTTTGTTTGCCCCAGTTTTCTCAATGGTAAAATGAAGCTAATCTGAGGGAGGGAGGGAATTCAATTAGACAGTAATAGTAAAGTGTTTAGCACAGAGCCTGATAGCAGATCCTATTTTTCTGAATGCAAGGTATCTAAGATATCTTTATGCTATTGTGGCACTCTTTACCTAAAAAAAAAAGAAGTTGTAAATTTGTGATGTCATGTGCATATGTCAAAATTGTTTTGAACCTTACAAACAATTCTTAGTGAAATTTTCTTTAGCTTCAAGTCATTGGCTTTTGACTCGGGTTACAAACGCTTTCCATGCATTTTCTTTTTTGATTCTCACAAAGTTTTAAAGATGGCTACCATTACTATTTCCATTTTTCATATGAGGAAACTGAGGCTTAAAGAAGTTAAGAGTCACATTGCTAGTAAATGTCCAAATTGAGATTTGAACTGGGATCTTCTGACACCAAGTCTCACACTTTTGGATATTATATCATGCTCTGTACCATGTGTTCAAGGGTGTCTGAATCTGTAGTTGAGCTATATTCTTTAGGTTTCCTCATCCCATTAGCTCTAACTATTGACTGGATATTTAACAAAGCTGAGGTGTCCTTTTAAAATATTCTTCCTCATCCTTGATTCTTTGCTTCTTAGAGACTCTATGTCTTAGAAGTGTTGGGTGTTTTTTTTTTTTTGTTTTTGTTTTTTTTTGTTTGTTTGTTTGTTTGTTTTTTGCTGCCTCCATAGAGTAAAATCTGTATTTGACAAGAAATTGGAACTAATGAATTTGATATATTTAAGCCTAAAGTGCCCAGGGTGGTCCAAACTGCCAGTGTTTCTCTTGCTGTGTTTAGATGGTTTTTATTAGGAGGAAAACAAAAAATGACTTGCTAGAACTTTCCTTTTTCATTCTTTTATGTCTTGTGGATGGGAAGCAACATTTAAGAGAGCTATAGTCTCATTCTATTAGGCACATTATATTAGACAGAGCCTTGGGGGACTGGTTTGATCAGTCAAGATGTCTAAATTGTTGACAGTTATTTGAATCAAAATAATCTTACAATTAAATAATTGTAGTCATAGTATTTTGTTGGTTTTTTTCCCCCAACTTAAATGTTTTCCATGCTACCTAAGAAGTAACTATTTCTAGTAAATTATAAATTTCAAAAGTTTTTGAAGAATGAAAAGTAACAATCTGACTTAGCATTTTGTGTTAAATGTTAGAAATCAAACAACTTGGTTTATCAGAACTTATAAATTTTGGCATATGTGATCTAGGTTAAAACTGAAGTTGAACAATGTGTTGCTTCATCTGTGATTATTTATAGTTAGCTGAAGGAAAGTGGTAATGTAAAGTGGTCTATGATTTTTTAAAACTACATAGAAATTTATTCCTTAACTTTGACCAAATGTAGTTTAATAAATAATTGCTTTAGATTAATTTACTGTTAAACATAGTCTTTAGAAATAACATTGGTCATTTAAATATGACATTTAGAAATGACATAACACTGCTTTTCAGGTAAATATGTTTAACTCTGTTCTCTTCACAGTGTAAATTTTCAGGTAACGTGACAATAAAAGAAGAAAAAGAAAACATTTTTGAACTTGAAAAAAGGTTTGTCAAATTATTTTAAAAGCACCATAATATTACATAATATTTTAAAAGATATTAATACAATTTGTAAGTTAAACAATGAGCCAAATATGGGACATGAATTGTTTAACATGTCAGAAAATGAGTGTAATTTTCCACTGTAGTAATTGTTGCTATTTACCAAAAGAGAATTAGAAGGGTTCTTGAGATCACATATATGTATCTGAGTCAGAAAAGATTGCTACGAAAGAGGGACTGAAAGAGATGCTGGCTAACATACACTTCTACACTTCAGGGGAAAATGTATGGTTTTCTGAAAGTCATGGAAGCAAGTATAAGGACAAAACTGGATGACTTTCTCTGTTGGGCCAGTGTTCCCCCGACAGATCTCAAAGAACATGTTTAGAAGAAATAATACAGTTTAAAGCTAATATAAACTTGACATTTTTTTAGCTCAGTTCAGTTATTTTATGAAAAATAAAGCCCAGAAAGACAAAGAGCCAAAAATGAAAGAGACTATTTATTGAATGAAACTAGGCAAGAGTTTAATTGGTACACAATAGTTAAAACTACATAAATTACAGTGTAGGATTATAGAATTTGAACACAAGATGGTATATTAGAAGTCAGTCTGGCCTAACTCTTCCCCCCTTTTATAGGTGAGAAAAGAGACCCAGAAATGAATGACTTGGCCAAAATCACATGGTTAATCTGCCACTTCTTTTGCCTGCAAATGCAGTGTTTGTTTTGTCCCCCATGCCATGTTTTTCATGAGTTATCTAATTGGAGAATATTAAAAAGGAAAAAAATGACAAACAATATGTTGGAAAAACTGAACTTAAATCAAAAGTGTCTTATTTCTTCTATAAAATGTAAGCTGAGGGGCAGCTAGGTGGCACAGTGGATAGAGCACCAGCCCTGAAGTTAGGAGGACTTTTTTTAAGGAGTTCAGATCTGGTCTCAGACACTTAACATTTCCTAGCTGTGTGACACCGGGCAAGTCATTTAACCCCACTTGCCTCAGCAACAACAAAAAATGTAAGTCAACCTAGCTCACTTTTCAATTCTCCCCTAACAATTATTCATCCTTTTTAAAAAGTCATTTATTTTAGTTAATATTACCATAATTTTCTCGTTTTTATTTGGTAACAGTGAAAGTTTGCTACTTATCAGATAATTACTTCAATACTTTAAGGGTCTGCAATTTTTCATCTTGTGTGGTTACCCCCTCAAACTCATGAAGTGGTCTTTAGATACATGCTGTGGTATTCCTGGCTGAGTTAGTCCTTGCAACAACCCATTTTGTGACCTTGCCCTTATTTCAAACCTCTGTCACTCAGTAGGACCAGCCAGAGCTTAAGATCTCCTGACACATTTCATTGAGAATCTAGGGTTACCTTTGGACCATGGTGGGGCATGAGGATAGGTTAGGAGAGATTAAGTAAGCATAGAAAATACTGTTGTTAAAGTTCTAAAGACATTTTGCAAAGTGTAGGATATTACAAGTAATATCTGATACTTCACTGATTAACAAGTTTTTGGTTGCAATTTTTCTTTTAATACAGCAAAGATTCTAAATATGCGGAAATTCTTGTGGGTGAGCGTCAGTTAACATCCCTGTGTCCAACAACCCCATGTCTGCCAATACCTTCTTTGAATCTCAAAGCTCATCAGGATGGCACGATCCTGAAACCCTGGATGAATGGTATTATTTTATGAACCAAAAAAATCCTGTTGTCTTTGTGGCTTGATGCAAGAAAGTCCATGTTCGCAGCTTAGAAAATGACTTCTTTAAGATGCATTTTAAAATCTGAAAGCCTCCATATGGTGACTTGGTACTATTGAAATAGTGAAATCTTGATTAAGTGTAGCAGGGTAAAGTCACAAAAATGCACGGGAAGGCGAGTAAAGACAAGACTTGTCTGTATAGTCTATTTAAAAATAAAGTTGCACAATTTAATTGAAAGGGGGCTAGACTAAGTCAAGAGCCTCCAATTCAGATCCTGTCCCCGATTCTTACCAAGCACGTGACCATGGGCAGTCTGTTTCATCATCTGTGTTGGTGCTAATGACATTCACATAAACTGCTTTACAAGTCTGATCAAAAGATTAAATGAAAGCATTAATTTAACTGCTCCACAAAGCTTCAACTATTCTACAACTGTGAGCTGGTTGGTATTTTCATCTGGCTTATTAAAATTCATAATGTTTCAAATAAAATCATAAAACATACTGACGTGACTCAGGAATCACCTAGAGCCTGTCTTACTCTTTTCATTCAACTCAGTTGTTTCATGCTTCTTTCTTTTGGACTCCATAGATCTTACTTGCTATTTTGGGGGGAGAAAAGAGATAATTGTTGGATGAAAAGACCTTTCCAATAGTAATAGTTTTTATATCATTGTTTTTTCTGCTTAATTCCTTGAAATTGCCAAAATTTTCTGCTGTTCGTTACAGATGCTTATTGTGTGTGTGTATAATATATATCGATTTATGTATGTATATAGGCACACAAATATTTATTTTCCTGCAAGTTTTACCACCACCAACCTCACCTGCCTGTTCTTGTTCTCTCTCTCTCTCTCTCACTCATACTCGCATACACACACACACACACACACACACACACACCCCTCCTTCATTCATTCTCAAGTCAATTTCTTGACATTTCTGGAGGAAATTGCAGTAGTCAGCTTTGTAATACATTTCTGCAGGAAGCAAGTGTGAAGCTCAAGATGAGCACACATGCACTTTACAGAAGCAAGAGTCCCTCCTTCATCTCCCTATTGGCTGGTGTGATGAAGTTAACATACTTTCCCAATCCTCCTACAACATACACTCCTTAATGTATTTTCTCTCCCGCTACATACATTGTATGACCATTAAAATGAACCTTAGCTCCTCCTGGGGAGGAGAAGTTAATATTTATAAAGCGATTAAGCATGCGGACTCCAGCCAAGCTATCACTTTTGTCCTACTTTTTTAGCTACCCAGCCAGTTCTGCCCAGTTTTACCCAGTTTCAGCTGGTTTCAGGAGCTCCCCTCCGCTGAACTATTTCCATTTTCAGACATCCGGATTTTCTCACTATGGAAAACATAACTGTCGTTTCTCATTCATGGACAAGTGGCATCCTCCTGTGGCCTTAGCTCTTCACTTCCCTTTAGGCGAGTTTAAAATTTATTATCGCAGTTCTGTATTAACAAATTAATTATGGATGCCTAAAAAGAGGCTTTATCTTACTAGTCAATAACATTTTGACTTTCTAGAAAATTTGTACTATAATGGAATAGATTTAAGTATCCCTGGCTCCCATATAGAAATTGATACTCTCTAAAGTTCCAAGAAAATCTTCAGCACATGTAAAAGAAGTTTTGTGAATCTGAAAGAAAAATGATATTAACCAGATTTGTCTTTTTTTTTTTCCAGATTTCAGATTTTCAGGAAAATATCCTCTCCTTATGTTACAGAATCCTGAAAATTGTGAGATATTTAAAAGGGAAAAAAATGCAGGGGTTAGTATCTCTACTCACACAGACATACATACACATGCTTAATTGTTTCATATTCTCAGGTGGGGGGAATTCAAGTTGGTTATGAAAAGTTGCTTCTTAGAAATACTGAAAGTAAATTTCTTTCATTTTCATTAATTTTCTGGTCATTCTATATCAAATTAAGTGTCATTCATTTCCTTCCAGTTTTGTGGGGTTTTTTTTTTCAATTAAACAATTATCTAAAGTACATGTTAAATAATATGTAACAACCTTATTAGAAATTGTATTGGGGAAAAGTAGAGAAAATTGGTAGAAAAATAAATTTCTCTTTTGCAAATATAAAATAGAAATTCATTTTCTTATTAAATTAGCCCTGGCTAATATTGCTCATTTTTATATGTAACATTCCAACCTATTCTTAATGTCTCTTTCTTTCCCTTACATTGCCCATACAAATAGTTCCTGTATTTTACTAGCTGAAAGTATTTATCTTGCTTTTTTTTCTCCCTTCTTTTAAAAACAATCCTTAGATGTTCCAGAAGCCCTTGGGGTTGATGATGTTACCCCATGGATACTGCAAATTTCATTTTAATACATTACGTGGCTGTGAGCGATCACTGTGTAAATTTACTCACGTTCCTGAACAAGCAGATGAAAAGGTACAGTCTCTAAGGGTTTGAAGGAGAGATTATTTATAATAAACAACTAAGAAAAATTAAGGTTGATTTTTAACCCGTATTTTATTAAAAATGCATGGTTCTAAAATGATGTAGTTAAATGTTTTCTCTTGAAAGTTACATCATTTTTATTAGGCTACAACATATAGTAAAATAGAAGTTGTACAATAAACAAATAGCCACATGTAGTAGTTATTTTGGTCCCCAGTGAGGTAAATTCTCTAGTTTTTCATTTTCTGTTTTATTGATTAGCCATTTCTTGAGTTTTTTCTTATCCTTAGATTAGATCAGATAATCTATTATTTTTCCTTATTTCCTAAAGTGTAGCCTGATGAGTTCTCCTCATGTATGTATCATACCTCCTTCAAATCATTTTGACTTACAAGTAAAGTGACAAATGAGAATCTCATGTTAATAAGCATGGGACTGAGGAGCTGCTCTGAGTCATGCACCAAAATCAGTCCAGATCCAGTAGACATTTTTACATTTTCATTCTGATGGGCTCTGTGTAGTAGCTCAGACTTGGTAGAAAAGTCTTAGCACCCTGAACAAATAGGGAGGTTTGGAGAAGTTGGTGGGCATGTGGCAGTGGTGGTCTGGGCTCCCTCACTCATCTTGCCCAGTGTGCAGGCCCCTTGCTGCTGTTTCAGATGAATCCAGAGCTAATTGTATGTCTTTTTCTACAGTCATGTGTAGTTCATGGTCAGATTCTATACTGCTGGGGAGCCAGAACAGAAGCATCTCTCAGAGGGCTCTCCTGCAGCAGCAACATGGTTGCAACCTTGAGCTTCAGAACCACATAACTGATTGAATTTCAAGGCAGGATTCAGATGACCATCACAAAAGATCTGTGGTCCAGTAATGAGCATTTTGGGGTCAGAACATTACAGTGAGGGAAATATTTGTTGTTCTTCAGTTCCTTCCTGATCAAAAGGGTAGTCTTGACTTAACTTCATTCAGTTAAGACTATAACTACTGCCCCCATAATATCTTGGACACCAGAGAGACAAAAGCATTTTCTTCTATCCTTTTCTAAGGGAAATGATACTTGGTTCACAGTGGAAGGAAACCTCCAGGGGTTAATTACATTGAGGAAAACCCAGGTAGCTGTATGTCTGTGGAGATGGTGCTGTCTTAAGGGGGACAGAGACAACTGGCAGGCTGGGCATTTACAGCCTCACTCTTCCCCGGTCCCGGGGAGGTACCTGCCAGAATCTCCTGAGTCAGAGTCAGAGTGTGTGCCCCATTGCTTTAAATGAAATACCTACAATAGGATCCCAATGGGTCTTGGTCCCCTCATACACATAAGTACAGAAAGTCTTGGCTCCCCCGCCACCTTTTTATCTTACATAGTTTTGGGGCAGCTAGATGGTACAGTGGATAGAGCACCAGCCCTGGAATCAGGAGGACCTAGGTTCAAATTCGGTCTCAGACACTTAATACTTGCTAGCTGTGTGACCCTGAGCAAGTCACTTAACCCCAATTGCCTCACCAAAAAAATCATAGTTCTATATAAAAAGTAATGTTCTATTTGAAAGTATTACCTTCTAAGGCAGTGAATTATACTTGAGTTTGGTTTGCAGCATTTTTTGTTTTTGTCTTTCAGCAGCTCTTATCTCTACTCTGGATTTGTCTGCATGAAAATTATTTTAAATGGGGAAAAAAAAGCTGGAGTCAGCCTTGGTGTAATATTGTTTATGCCCCATGATGTGTGAGGATTGCACACTCTCAAGGGAGTAAAAAGACTTTTAGGTTCTTCAGACTTTTTCTTTGAAATTGATATTAATTTTTTCCCCTGATCCTCACAAATTGGTATTTAAACTTCAGTTAAATAACTTTTGATTCTGAGCCTGTTATTTTCTAGTCTGCCTATTTCAGTTGCAGTAACCGTTTGGACAACTATCAAAAACCTCACAAGACTGAAACGGCTTTCCATCACCTTATTTAAATCAAAATGCTGGCAACTAAATGGTAAAGTGAATAAAATGCCAGACTTTAAAAGTCACGAATATCTGAGTTCAAATTCTGCCTCACATGCTTATTAGCCTCATAAGTCTTTAATTTTTCTCAGTTTCAGTTTCCTCATTTATAAAATGGAAATAATAATTATCTATTTAACAAGGCTACTATGAGGAGCAAATGAAATCGTATTTATAAAGTACTTTGCACTACACAAATACTTAAAGCATTATGTAAATGCTAGCCATTATTATTAATGTATTTTGTTTTTTGTGTTAAGGGTGGCTTGACTTAGAAAAATAAATGACATATGATTTAGCTTACTTTACAGAAGAAAAGACCTAGGAATGTGGAACAGTTAACAAAGAATGTTAGCTGTTAACCATATGAAAAAAATGTTCCCTGTGACTATCAAAAAATGCTTATTAAAGCAGCTTTTGAGTTTTCTTAGTCAGATCCATCAGCTTAACAAAGATAACAAAAAATAGAAATAGTGTTGGAAGGGCTATGGGAAGGGATGACTGGTAGAATTGAATTGTATGGCTGGTCTAGAAAATAACTTGGAATTATTTAAGAAAAGTCACTATGTTGATATGTTCCAAGGAGGTCAAAGATAGCATGGTCCTTTTTAATGCGATATTAATAAATGCACTTTGGTATAGCAGAAAGCTAGAAATAAACGGGTTCCATTGAAACATAGTTGGAGAAGTCACGGTATATGAACTTAATGGCATGGCTAACATGAGTAATTCAGATTGGGAAGGTTCATATGAAGAAAACAAAACCAGGAAAGTATTATACATGGTGACTACAGTTAAATAAGTAAAAGGCAGTGAACTTGGAATTAAATGCAATGATGGTATCAGAATATAGGTGATAAAACATATTTTCTTTAGTTTTTTCTTTTTCTTTAGTTTGGAGATCTGGTAAACTACAGCTCAGGCCTCCAGAAAACTGTATCCATTCTTCTCTGGATGAGTTGCTGTGTTGACTGGATTGGCTTATTTTATTTGTACCCATGTGATCTGACCACATCCGAGTTGGCACTCACTTGTATTTCTTGTTTAACAAGTTCTCCTTCCCAGATAGAAGATTTTTGGGAGAAAGAATTGCCTATTTTTTTTGGGGGGGGGGCTTTTTCCACCCAAGACTATCACAGTGCCTTAGCATATGGAGAACACCCAGTAAATGCTTTTGTTAGGTTGATTCTGCTGGGCCCCAGAATTGGCTGCAATAAGTAGAAGATGCAAAGAGTAAATGAAGGATTGAGATAAAAGAAAACATCCTAACAATTAGAGCTGATCAGAAGCAGGCCGCCTTATCAAGAGGTGATAGATTATTCCTTTTTGAAGATGTGCAGAGAAAATAAGTTTTATGATCACATTTAATTCCGTCATCAGACATTTATTGAGCATCTCCTTTGGGCACTGTGCTAGGCTTTTGAAATACAAAGACAAAAACAAGGGCTCCTTGCCCTCAAAGAGTTTGTTCTGTCTGGAGAGACATAAACATCTGAGATTATACAAGGTCATTTCAAGGAGGAAGAACTAGGAGTTGAGGAGATCAAGAAAAGCTTAATTTGAAGTGAAATATTAACATTTTTGAAGAAAAAGAAAAGAAAAATGGAAGTGAGTGCTTTCAAGTTATATAGTGAGATGGTAGTAGTGGTAAATTGAGATAGACTGCGCAAAATCCCCTCTTCCTCCTCGCCCACCCCAGTACAGTAAATGATCAGAGGAAGAAAAAAGATCAATGTGAGAGACATTATGGAGGTAGATTGAACAAGACTTGGTGTAGCTGGTTGGAAATGGAGAGGGGAAGGTACATAAGAAATCAAGAATAATTGCAAGATTATGAAACTAGATGACTGGAAGAATTTCTAAAGAAATAGAGATATTGGGTGCAGTGGATAAAGCACCAGTCCCGAAGTCAGGAGGACCCGAGTTCAAATTCGGCCTCAGACATTTAACACATCCTAGCTGTATTGTCCTGGGCAAGTCACTTAACCCCAATTGCCTCAGCCAAAAAACATAAAAGATATTGAAAAGAAGGGTGAGTGGGAGAGAGAGAGGAAGATGAGTTCTTTTGATATATTGAGTTGGAGATACCAATAGGCATGTCGTAGGAAGGATTCTTTAGTATGTGTGGCCCTAGAAAGCCTTTTGAGATACCTTCTAACTCCCTTTCTGTGATTTGGCCCTAGTACGATTGACAGATCTTCAGTTTGTAAAAACCGTTAAGAGACTAACATTTGTCTCATATGGAAAAACATAGTGGCTTGCTGAAAGATAATCATGACCCTGTAAAGGATTACACCATCAGTGATATAATACAGTTCTTCTGTACTCAAATTTGTAATGAATATTCAAAAATGCTGCCAAAGTAGTACAATCTATAATAGTTCTTATTGAAAATTGAAACTGAGAAAAGTCTTGTTAATTTAGGAACTAAAAGCCGAAGAGAATTATATTTTTCATTTCAATATAAGATTGTCTACTTCTCTACGTCTCAAACTTGGTAACTAGATTTTACAAGCAAGGAATCTCCCTTTGGAAAAGTCAGAAATATTATACAGCATTATAAGAGAGTTCTCTTTGGAAAGCTCTTTAGAGATAGAAAATTCAGTTTAACCATAGGCTTAACTCTTGGCATTGTTAGCATAAAGCTTTAATATAAATTCCCTTTTTACCTTCTCTAAATTTAAATATTTAAATGTTTTAGGCACATGTCCAATGAATTAATTCCTGATACTCTGAAGTGAGCAGTACAGTTTTGTTTTGTTTTTTAAGAATCATAACTATATACTTTTTAATGGACTCCTACATTGTGATATGGATTTAAAATTGGCTTTTTTTCTCTCATGTCCCTATGACTCAAGACCATCTTTTTTATCCCAAATTATTTAAACTTAAGCAAAATGTGGAGCAACCAACAAGATAAAACTATTATTTATGTAAATTTTGCTTTTATATCTGCTCAAGAATGAGTCATAACAATTTTTCATGACTTCTGCAGGTTTGCATGGAAATACTTAAGAAATACATAAATATTGGTGAGGTGTGTCTGCTTCAACGTGCAGGTATGAGACAAACTGCTGAAATGTTATTCAGTAATGTGTATATTTCAAATGTAAACTTCAGTTGCATACGTTAGACAATAAATACTGTGTTCTGAGCATTAAAATGGCATGACTTTCTGGAAAAGGTTCTGCTGCCCCAAGAAAGTATTGAAATGTAATAGTTTGCTTGTTTAAAATATATCTGTAACTATCTAATCCTATAAGTCATTATTAAGCACTATTTTTTCATTATTTAAGAATTTTCCATACTCAAATTATTGAAAGAGATTTTTCTAAAAAATTTGATTTATTTACATATAAAACATTTATGTCCTATGTTACTAAAATTACATATTGATTCTTTTATATAAACATGTATAAATTGCATTGTCTCCCAGTAATTTATGCAAATTTATTATTTATCTCTTTTGCCTTAGAGAATTTGACAAATGGGTTTTTATTTTATGAAAAGGGGGCACAGGTGAGATAAAGTAGCCTTCTCAAATCCATGTAAGATACACAAAGAGCACACAATTCATGTTAGGAGATTCCATTCAAAAGTTGTTCCTTTACTTTTCACCTGGATTTTTATTTCTTACATGGCATTCAAAAATTACTAGGTGAAAAACTGGTGGGGAAAAGATGTCAGTTTTTAATAGTATTCTTTTCTGAAATTTACCATTTGGCTAAATATTATTGTCTTTGAGCAGTGTTCCCACAATTTCCACTCCTCCACCAAAATACTGAGTGTAGCCCAGAGAAACTGGAGATTAGAGAAACACCTAGGGTACTTGAGAAGACTTGAGAGCATAGTAGATGGGAAGAATGACTGACTCATACAGCATGTAGCAGGGAATAATTGTGGGGACTCCTGCGGCTGTCCTGACACCACAGGTAGTGCCTGCACTCTGACACTGACTCATCCAGACTCTGCTGGGTTCCCAACAATAGTCATGACTTCCAGAATAAGCTTCACTTAAATAGTTGAGAAATCAGCTGTCCTAAGTATGCAAATTGGGGCAGGTTTTAATCATATTCTGCAGCTATCTTGATATCCTATTGTGTGTATGTAGAAATCGTAAATGTCTTTTTTCTGACAGCTAAAAATAAGAGTAACAATTTAAATTGTGTCCAGACACTTTCATACTCCCTGGAACATGTGATTCACATTCCAGTGTTCTATATTAAGAAATCATGCCTTCTTCTACAAAGTATATAGAATTGATGACCAAAACTATGTGTCAATCTTAACAACTAACACAAAACAGATAATCTGTTCTTAAACTGCCTGAACACCACCAAATAATATAAGTCAAGTCATTTTTTATTATTGTCTTCTGTCATCACTGGCCACAGGTACATAGTCACAAAATTGAATAGCCAATTATATACAAAAGCTCACCGTGTATCAAAAAGAAGGCACTTTGGTTTGGATATACTTGTGTTATTTATTCCCTGATAAAGGATTTTAATGTTTTCTACAAATCTATCACATGTAGGCACTGCCATATTGTCACAAACATGAGAGGAAGGTAGATGCCAGAAGTTTGCCTCCTGCATACCCTCCCAGGATCAGTTATTCTGAACGAAGGAGCAAGTCACCATCTCTGAAGTTGAATAATCACATTTTCTTCTTGATAAATGCTTAGTAAATTTAGTAATACCTACAAAAAGTCGATAATATATATTATTTTCTGTAATCCTTTTTATATGTGCTAATATTCTTAAGAAATTCTTTAAAGATAAATGAAACTTACTTAATTTGACCACTCAGAATAATTGGATAGTTTGTGATCAAAGAGTTCTCAAAAACTTGACTGTTGATCATCGTAAAAAAGCATAATCTGAATTGCTAATGAGAAGCACACACCAAAAAGGTTCTTTTCATCTCACATCCAGCAAATTGGCAAAAGTGACAAAAGATAATAGTTATTAGAGGTATTGTAGGAAGATAGACGTATTCATTGTATTGTTGGAGCTGTGAATCTGCAATAGTTGTGGAAAGTAGTTTTGAGTCATAAGAATACATTAATTCAAATGTAATGGCCTTTGACCCAAAGATTCTACTACTAGGCATATTCCTTAAGAGGAGGCAAACTGACAAGAAAACCCACCTAAATATCAAATGTTGATAGCAGTACTTTTTGTAGTTGTAAAGGACTGGAAACATAATTTAGATGCCCATCAATTGAAATGACATTAAACAAATTAGTGTACATGAATGGGAAGGAATGTTACTATGCTGTAAGAAATGATAGACTTTGAATCTCACACCTCATTATATCTATGTGAATTGCCACAGAAGGAAATCAGCAGAACCAGTAAAACTGTTACACAGTACACAGCCACTACAGTAATGTAAATGGAAAAAACAATGACAAAACAATTGGAAGTAACTTGCAAAATTATAAAAACCAAGCATGGCCTCAAAAAAGTTATGAAAAGATACCTTCCATCTCACACCTCTGCAGAGCTGTAAGCTTCATGATGAGAGTAGAACTTTATATTTTTCTTCTTCTACTTTTTTTTTCTTTAAGGAAATTATTTGTTATATGGAGTATGCCTCAGAGAGGGGGAATGCCAGGGGAAACTTTGGCAATATAAAAACAATAGTATCAGTAAACATTTATTAAATAAGATACTACAATAGTCATCTACCTATAGAGATACAAAATTGTTCACATTTTTAATTTTCCCACTGATGTTAGCCACCAAAAAAAAAATTGTCTTGTTGATTGTAATCCCTGATGTTTAGTTGAGAACCAATCAACTGTCATTTGCTATTTAAGGTACAAAGCAAAGAGTAAAGCCATTAATGATAGTTATTTCAGACAACCAAAGACCTGAATTTGGAAAGCAACCAGAGAAAAAAATACATGGAGACTGCTGTTAATGTTCTTGCTATGTAAAAATAAGCCACATTAAAACTAAAAGGAAGAAAAAAGTGGGCCACCTAAAGGAAATCGTTTTCTCTGTTTTATAAAGCACTACTCTTTAGCAATCTTTGAAACTCTGCTACTACCTATTCGATCAATTAAATTTTAAAGTAAATAGGAAGGCAAATAGTCTATTTAAATTTTCTGATGGCTAGTTATATAAATCAAGGAGGTTTATTTTTCTAATCCTCATATTTCATAAAGCCTGACTTTTACCAAAAATTGGATAAAGACCTGCATTGACATAAGACAATGATGAATTATGAACCAGGAATGGTTTCCTTTACCCAAGTTCAAAGAAATAAATCATTGAAAACATCTCCCATTGATATGTTATCCCTTCCCCTACAACCCACATCTTCAGTAAGAGTTCTTGTCTGTGTTCTCCCATGATTTTCCAAAGAGAATCTTGCTATACACTTGGTGGCTGCCTTGGAGCTATGTGGGTTTAGGAGATTTCATTTTTTTTTTTATATTCTATGTGCAAAGATGATCTGTTAAAAATAATTATAAAGTGATCCCCAGTGTCTGCCTATATACATACCCTTCTGTTTTCATCAAACATTCTCTTGGTACATGCATAGAGCATTCTCAAAAGGATTTTACAGTTAGGAGATAGTAAGCTTTGGGTCAGTAGTTACTGTCTTCTTATGCTGTCTTTTGTGTGTGTGTGTGTGTGTGTGTGTGTGTGGTAGTATTTTCTGTGATGTTTTCTCCATTTTGATAGTCTCCTTGTCAGATGATTAGCGAATGAATGAAAAATATCTGCTTAGCAACTTTGTGCCCAACATTGGTAATAAAAATACTGTCCCTGCTCTCAAGTAGTTTACATTCTACTAGTGAGAGACAACATATGTAGAGGATTGGTCGACAAGGAGGGATATTTTGGTTTGGGAATTGATTGGGATAATAAATGGAGCAATAGGAGAAGTGATTGACATGGTCTTTCCAATAGCAGTATGATCTGATTACAATTTTATCTAGAAAACAAAAGTCAGTGGAATATCTATCTGATGGTGGATAAATGACCAAATGCCAGAGGTCTGGAAGAGTCAATAGTTGTCAGGATAGATGCGTCATCCAAAGTCCCCTTTGAAAATGTGGCTGGGATAGAATGTGAAGCATAACTAGGACCAGTTAGATAGACTGGGCCACTTGATATGTAGGCCCCAGGATAGGAATCCTTACCAAGTGGTCTCCTCCAGCACAGAGTTCTGTGTGCACTTGTTCCATTCTAGCTGCGTTTTCCCAGTTTCATCTTCTGTACCATTCCTTATGTGAGTATATTAGGTATTGAAGTGTTGGAATCAAAAAATGGTAGTTCCATTGTCATTCAAACTAAGAATAGAGAGCACTCTAGAAAGATCTTTCCAGTATCCTTTAACAATTCTGAGTCGTAGTTGGGTTTTATCCCAAGCTTTCTACAGATCAGTTTTCATTTTTACTGACTTTTGCTGTTTTCTGAAATGATTAGTGCTCATTATTTTACATGATCTTGGGCGGGGGAGAAAGGGAACAAGAGTTAGATCCTCCAGGACAATATGGAAGGCATTAGTAAACTGACCTCACAACTGTGAGGTTCTCTGTGGTCACAGAGGTTGAGACTTTTAGGGAAAGTTACTGGTTTTATTCTCTTATGATCACTAAAGGATCAGATTGATAAAAAGGAAAATTCATAATATTGTAATAGTGGAAAGGGATAACCAAAGACATAGTTTTAAGCCAATCTTTAGAAGTGTTTGTCAAGTAAAGTTGAGACTAGAAGAGGAATTGACTCAAAATTCTGCTTGTGACCCCAAGGGAAATAATATTTCGGAGCAGCACACTGCATCTTTTAGAGGCAGGTCTTTTATTCTTAAGAGATGGGAGAAACTCCTAATCATGACGAATAACTCTTGGGAAAGTAGGAAATCTCTTCTGCAAAAGATTGTCTATGAGAAGTGGAGCTAACGGATTGCATGGTAGAGGATATTTCTGGACATCCCTTAAAGATGATCTTCATATCTTTAAACAAGGATGTTCCTATAACATTAAAACTGTGCAAAGAGAGAGAAAGTGTGTGTAGTGTTTTCCATTATATTACCACTTTCTAATGTCCTACACTGAATTATCAGTCTTTCAACTCAAAGAAATTCTTAGCTGAAATTCATACTTTGTTCTCCAGAATATAGTTGCCTAGATGAGGATGGCTTTTCATCATTATTTGACAATCTTTGAGATCTATCTTCATGATAACTTCTTTTAATCCATAGCATGTCATTTTCAATTGTATTGAGAACATTGAATTGAGAATTGTATTGAGATTGTACAACTCAATTGTAGAACTCAAACAGTTTAATTCTAAAAAAAATTTGTGACACATTTTAAAATGTTATCTTGAAAGTACTATTTAAAAAATTATAAAGATAAAAGCAAGAAAATTTTAAGACTATCAGATAAATAGCCAGAAATCCTCCATTAATATTGGACTTGATACCTGGCAATATAACAGATATTTCAGTGACGTTCTTTTTTTTTTTTTTTCCTCTCTTCACTAGTGACATTACAAGATGTTTGCATTTAGTAAGTGCCTACTATGTACCAGGCATTGTGCTGGGCGCTAGGGATGCAAAGGCAAAAATGAAACAGCCCCTGCCCTCAAGGAACTTACACTTTATCAGAGAAGACAACATATACACATATAAGCATAGACAAATAAGGTAATTTGGGGGCAGGGTAGGGGTAGATATTGGAGGCTTAGGCAAGGCCTCATACAGGAAATGCCAGTTGGACAGATTTGGGAAGGAAACAAAGAATTCTGAGGTGAGGAGAATTCCAGGCATGGAGAATTCAACAAAGGAGAAGAAACAGTGTGTTCTGTGTGATGAACAGTAAGGGGAGTTTGAACCGTGGAATTCAGGAAGAGGAGCAGCACTTAAAAATACCTATCGATAGTACAGTGAAGTTGAAAAAAAGGTTGGAGCTAGATTGTGAAAGACTCTAGATGTCAAAGAGAAGAATTTGTATGTGGTCCTAGAGATAATAGGGAGTCACATGGGAGCAAGGGAGTGACCTGATCAGGCCCTTATTTAAGGGTCACACTTTGACAGTTCTGTAGAGTTGTGGAGTACAGAGTAGAGATCACTCGTGGATCCCAGCTAGAGTATTGTGGCTCTGGAGATAGAATAGTTAAGGACAATAAAAAATACTTTTTGTTTCACCCCTTGTTGAAAATCTTTTCCATGTGTATTAGAATGTAATTTTCTGCTTATCATTCTTCAATATTTAGATTGTCTTGATATCCCAACAGAGATTCAAATTGTAGCCCCCCCTGATGTCTTTTCATCTGTGCTTCAACATAAATCTTTCATACAAGACCAAACTGACATGCTTGAGACCTTTTGTTTTATATACCAAACATACTAATCTGTTGTTCTGTTAATTTGCACCAACTCTGAGCTTTCATTCCCCTCCTTTTGTAGTCCTACGCATCTTAGGGGATATTTTATGTTCCACTTTTATGTTTTTATAACATTTTATTCTCTGCTTATGTCCACCGTGCATCATTCCATAGATTTTTTTAGTTATTTTGTGATGTAATTTGTATATTCATGACTAAAAATAGAATCATTAGGAAAATATTGGTAGGTATAAAGATGAACATTTTTTGGAGGATAAAAGTTTAGAGTTATTAAAATTAGTGCACAGTTTCACAAATATAATTCAGTCTGATCTCTTACAGCTCAAAATTGATCCCATCTTGTCAACATTTATACATAACCTTTGCCTGAGATGCATGTAGATGAATTAGTTTGGAACACCCCTCTATCCCTATCTATGAGGGTAAAGTTAATTTTTTTTAATCCCAGTATAATTCTTTGCATTTATCCATATTATATGTTATTATTTTTTTTTTTTTAGTATGACTCAGTATCCTGCCAAGGTCTATTTGAATACTAACACTTTTAGCCAATATGAGAGTTAAGTTTTCCAGCTTGTGTCATCTGCAAATTTGATAAATCTCTCCTTTATCCAAGTCAGTCATTGGTAAAAATGTTGGAGGTTTCAGGACTAAGCACAGATTCCTTTTCTTCTCAAGCCCTCCTGTACCACTTCATTCTCTGAGCAGAGAATTTCAGCTCCTGCTTTGCCAAAAGCGGAGGTTAACTATCCACCATTCTTCTCATATCCCGCTGCTCAGAACCTTCCATAGTTCCCTTTCTCTTCCTGTGTTCCAGTCTCTAATTGGAAAGGCCAACACTACTTATGTCCTCTAGTTGCCTGCAGCAGCTTGGTGCTTCACGCATCCTTCTCTGACCTGAAATCGCTCCCTCTCCTGCATTCCTCCCCATTCACGAGGACAGTGGCTCAGCAGTCAAAGCTGCTGATAGAATCACTCACTACTTTATTTGTAGTGGATCTAGGCCAGATTACCTGAAGTCATCAGACTCCTGACTCTTATCACCATTTCTTTGCATGAATAAGGCACAGGCCATAAATCTGTCTAGTTCATTCTTCATCTTGGATCCCAGCCCTTAGCACATGGCAAGTGCTCAGTAAATGCGGTGGATGGATTTCGTTGTGATGAGGAATATTTGGTGTGGAAGCTCTGTCTAGTTCAAGTTGACAGCCCCGCAGCCTTGAGGGATTAAGCAGCACACCCCAATCTCACGTGCCAGCGCTCTGTGCTCCAGTCTTCCCACTGCTCCTGGCTGGCTCTTGGGAGGCCTCTCTCTGCTGCTACAAGCCAAACAAGACCTGAGCAGGAGCAGCCCTGTCCTGTTCTGTCTCTGCCACCCTTTTCTTCTATGGCTTCTGGCTCCAGCTTTCTCTCTTCTCCTCCAAGGCTGCTTTTTAAAAACAGTTTGAAGTTGTGTTATATTTGTTCATGCTTCCAGGACTTTTATGTCTTTGGTGCTCAGAGGTCCCGAGTGGAGAGTCGGGAATACCTAAATTCTAGTTCTTTCTTCAACACTGACTAGCTCTGCAATTTAACCTCTCTGGGACTTGGTTTCTTCATTTATAAATGATATGTACAATATATACCTACAGTGGTGGTAAGACTCGAGTGAAATAGTGTATTGAGATGCTTTGCTCTGTAAATACTATAATTATCAGGTGCTATTATTATTAATCAAATCAAAATTATCTGAGTTGAATCATTCTAAGACATCTTTAATGTAATACAAAGAACATAGACTGTAGAGTTCACTGGCTAAGCTCTCATGTAGAACATGTTATGTGTGTGACTTTGTGGGAGCATGAAGTCAGTGTTTTGGGGCCTCAATTTCCTTATTATAAATTGAAGAGGATAGACTAGATCATTAAGGTCTCTTCTGGCTGTAGCAGGACTTGTTAAACTTTTTCACTCACAACCCCATTTCACCCAAGAAATTTTTACATGACCCCAGGTACATAGGTATATAAAATAGGTATGCAAATCAAACATTTACTGATAATAAGTCATATTATTATTATATGCATAACCGACATTCAGTTACAAGACCCCATATGGGGTGGCAAACAGCAGTTTAATAAGCTGGGAGCACTAGGCCTCTCATTTTTTAAAATAAAACTTAATGAATTGTGTTTAATTTCCAAATGGCAATATCTTAAAATCATATCATCTGAATCTTACATTTTCAGTAAACCTGTTTATGGAGTACTACAGAAAGTTTCCTCCTGGGGTACATTTTGAATCACAAGTGCTAAATGACCTTCTGATTTCTTTACTCAAACATTGTTTATTGAAAGAAGTGTTTCAGGTAGTGAACATCAGCATAATGGTCAAAATGCTGGTAAGTAATCTAGAAATACCTTTGAAAGTTTTTTCACTAAGTGAATGTTGTTTCATTATGCATTTGTTTGTGTAATTTAGTGGCTTGATATTTATGTTTATTAAATACCTCCTAGAGAACAAGTGCATTTTCAGCCTGAATTAATTTGAGAAAGCAAAAGTATCCTGAAAGAAGAAATTGTGAAAATGAGTGTGCATCTTTTTTTTGTTTTATCCAGCCTGCTCTAAAAGTATTAATAAAAGTATTTGAGCATGTGGCATCTATGAACTTAAGGAATGCTGTACCAACTCTAATTGATATCTTTTGCAAGGTATGATTGTCCTCTTATACTTTTTTTTTAATTTAAAACATTTATTAAGCAGCTATTGGTACTGGTGATAAACAGAAAAACATGAAGTAGTCTGTCTTTATCAGGTTTATCCTTTCTTGTAAGGATACTATATATATGGATAAATAAATATAAGATAGATTGTGATGGGAAAGAAGGGGAGAAATGAGCATTTATTAAGCACCTACTCCAGGCTAACAAGCATCTCATTGTTCCTCACAGCAATCTTTGAAAAATTTACCGTTAATATCCTCATTTTACAGTGAGGAATCTCAGGCAAACACATATTATATGCCTTGCTCAGAGTCACAGAACTAGTGAATGTCTGAGGATGGATTTGAACTCGGCTCTTTTGGACTCCAGTACCAGTGCTCTGTCCACTGCTGCCACCTAGTTGCCTAATTCTAGGTTAGGGAACTGGACATAGCAGAGCCCTCATGGCTTTCTGTAGGAAGTAGAACCTGAGAACTTCTGAGGTTAGGGGAAGGATTCCAAGCTCTCAAGACAAGAGCTGCAGATACAAGTCTGGAATGTCAAGTTCAGAGATTGGCTGGAACATTTGGCAGGTAATATGAAATGAGTCTGGAAAGATGGTTGTGGAGGACTTTCAGTGGTAGGCTAGCGAGTTTGAATTTTGCCCTAGAGACATTAGAACAGCCAAATAGGAAACTTGAGTAGGGAGTGACATATTCACAGTGACATTTTAGGATTGTTAACTGGACATTTGTGTAGAGGAGAGCTGGATGACTTGAGTCTGATTGCAAGTAAACCAATATGATAGCATCTTCAGTAGACCAAGTAAAAGGCAAAGGATGCTGTAGCTACAAAGTAAAGGATATGGAGAAAGAAAGGAGAAGATATAGTGAGGTAAAATAGAAAAGATGTGACCATGATTTACTGAGAACAGCAGAAAGAAAACATAAGAATTCTTTAGGTTGTGGCTCTGAATACCTGGAGGACAGTGGAACCAACAAAAATAAGGAAGTTTAGAAGTGGAGTGGGATCAGAGAGGAAATTCATAGAGAAGTCAGCTTGGGGTCTAGGTAAGTTCAGTTCATA
Organism: Antechinus flavipes; assembly: GCF_016432865.1. Taxonomy (NCBI): domain Eukaryota; kingdom Metazoa; phylum Chordata; class Mammalia; order Dasyuromorphia; family Dasyuridae; genus Antechinus; species Antechinus flavipes. The sequence continues at coordinate 20,334,392 of NC_067402.1, forward strand.
GCCAGTCATTATCCAGGCCTGGAATCAAGAGGATAACAATGACTAGAGACAGAAGTTAGTGAGATGTGGGCGGGTGGATGTAGATGCAGTGTAGATAAATGGCTTATAGTAAATTGAAGTTCAAAATATGAAAGAAAAATCATGAGAGACCATCTAGTTGCCTTTGATGAAATTAGGTTATTTGAACCAAATGAACTCTTTCCTCTTTTTTTCTGGAGGAAAACTCGCATCTGGCTTTTGCAATTGCTCAATTACTGCCAGTGATTTTTGAAAGATTGGGAGAGAGGGGAAGAAGACCATGAAAACCTGAAGAATTTTCTGCCACAGAAGTGGAGAAGGGAAATAGTGCTAATTTAAAAAAAAAAAAAAAAAAAAAAAGGAAAGAGAACTGTAGTGCAAATGATAGGACACTGAGCTTAACTTTTAGTTCCAGGGGGAAATCCTAGATGTGATCATAAAATAAAAAGATTAGAGCTAGAAAGAAGTGGTGATTACAGAAAGATAGCACATCTTGGCAAAAAACATCATGCTAGACTAATTTTATTTCCTTTTAAAAAAAAATAGTGTTACTCATATGCTTTTAGCATATTTAACATGTATTGGTCTACCTGCCATCTGGGGGGGCCGGGTGGGAAGAAGGAGGGGAAAAATTAGAACAGAAGGTTTTGCAAGGGTCAATGCTGAAAAACTACCCATGCATATATCTTGTAAATAAAAAGTATAATTAAAAAAAAAAGAAAGAAATACTCAACCATTCTCAAAGGCCTAAAAATTAAAAATATATATATGTATATATATATATATATATATCAAATTACCCAATTAGAAGTTATCTGTAAGCATATAAAAATGCTCTAAATCATTATTGAATCTATTTTTCTTGTTTTTTAAAATGTGTTTTTTAATCACACCATGACTATATTGAATTGTCTTTTCAAGAATGCACAAAAAAGATGGAGAAAATTGAACTTCACTTTTCAAAATGATAAAAATTGTGTTTACATGTAATTCAGGAAAATATTAAATGAATAAAAATATTTGATAGAGTTCACTTGCAAAAAAAAAAAAACAAAAACAGGGTTATTAAACTAGTACATTAGCCAGCCAAACTTTAGAGTTCGGTAAAGCATTTGACACAGTATTTCATGCTATTATGGAAAAGAGGGAGAAACAGGATTAAACAATAATATAATTAGATAATATGATTAGAGTCAGAATTAATTGAAAAGTTTGATTCAAAGAATCATGATTATAGATTATTGAAAGAATGAAAATAGTAAGGAGACAATTTCCTAGAACAGAAAGGACAGAATGGCTTCAAGAATACACGTAGAGGGGCTTGCTCATCACCTAGAGGTGACCCTTCTCCTTATCAAGGGTGAAGGAAAAGATCTGAGTGATGTGAGACAAAGGAAGGAGAAGAAGGAACTTTTGGTTAATGTCCTCAGTTTTTTAAGCTCGTATCCTGAGGGGTCAATAGATAATAGCTCTGATGATCTTAAATGACAAATATGGACAGAATGAACTTCAGAGGAGAGTTCATTGAGTTGATAATAGTAAAAGAAGAGTCTGGAAATGGCAATAAGGAACAAAGAGCATTTTGAGTTAAAGACATACTGGAAAGGGTAACTAGGGAAGTTGTGTCATCAGGGGAAAGCCAGGTCTCTCTCAGTCAAGGTGAGAAGATAAATGGGGAGGGGAAAAGTATGGAGAGAGCTCTACAGTGGAATCTGGTGAGGAGGATAAGGGAAGAGAGAAGAACAGATGGAAGTCAGCATGAAAAAAAACTTTGCATCCAGAAATAAGGATACGACACCACACCTCAGCATTCTCTGCTGCTCTGGAGAGTGTCCTGAGTTTAAGAAGACCTTGATTAGGGTGAAAGCCTCTGTGCCAGCTGAGGATCCGTTGTTGAAGGAATTAGACTCAGATAAGACATGATTGCTAGGTTCATGTATTTCAGGGACTGTAATATGGAAGAGTTTGGCCCCAAAAGCCGCGGAATCACAATTAACCAGAAATTAGAAAGATGCCAGATTAAGGTAGAAAGGCATGTGCTCCCTCTGGCAGTTGGGAGTCTCCCATCACCAGGAGTCTTCCAATAGGCCAAATGGCCACTTATTGAATATTTAGTATGAGGAATTCTTGCTTCAGAATGGGTTGGACTAAATGGTCCCTGAGGTCCCTTCCTGTGCTGAGATCCTGGAAGGAAGTGGGGAAGGAAACAAGAGGGATTTGATTGTGAGAGGGAGAAGAGAATGAGGAGGCTTGAAGAGAATTGTTTGTTTTTTTTAATGAATGGGAGAGACCAAGACATGTGATGGGGAGCAGGGAAGAAGTATCTGGAAAAATGCAGCATTGAGGATTAGAAAGAGGTAGCAAAGTGTAGGGCTAGCCTTGGATTCAGGAAGATGTGGCTTCAAATCCTACCTGACACTTCTGTGTGGCCGTGGACAAGGCACTTCAGTGTCCTCACCTGATGGTAATTCTAGGAGCCGCTTCAAAAATCTGCTTTTTGCTTTATATTTTTGGCCTGGACCAACTCCACAGAAGAGAAGCTCCTTCCTTGATATAGAACAGCAACTTGTCTAAATCCCATCAATCTTAGCATTGCCTGAAGCACTGAGAGATGGACCAGCCTGCCCAAAGTTAGCTAGCTCTAGGGTGTGAATTAATGGTAGAAGATGAGCTGAGAGGCTGACCTTCTACATAGCCCTGCATCAGGCTGCTTTTCCAGAGTGGGAGACTCAGATGAGCGACTGTGGGCAATACTTTGCTAACGAACTTGAGCATTCTATATGAAGGTATCACCTAGGATGGTTTGGAAGCTTGAGAGTGGGTGGGATGGAGGGAACCAATGTGGGGCTAGGGGTAAAGGTTGTCTTTGTCAGAAGAAGGAGTCTTACTCCCCAATATAAAATAATTCTTTTTTGGAATCTAATGCATCCAATTAATATACTATGTGTATTAGGGTGTGTGGATAAATAGACACTGCTTATACCACTAGGGTCTATGTGGTATACATGCACACACACACACGCTCTTAGAACACTTGTCATTATCACACTTTGTTTTCAGAGTGGCTTTGCTCTCTTCAGAAACTTTTTGAGTAGATTTTTTAAACTAGCAACTATTCCCCACTGCCTAAAATAGCACTTTCCTAGTTAAATATTTTAATTCTTTAGTTAATTCTTTTGTGGTATCGGTAGGTTCCATCCTCATTCCTTTTGGCAATAATTAACAGTCTAAAGAAAGCAGAAGAAGAATGGCTGAATGCTTTGTTTTGTCTAAATGTTTGCAGTAGAAAGTATTATCAATATTTTTTCTCTTGCTATTTTGCAGCTTGTAGAAGCTGGGATGATTCTTGATTCTGAACATTTTAACTATCTTATTAAGCTCTTATACCAAGTACAGGCTTCCAAACAAGAAATAAATGCTGTTTTAGAAATGAAATCCAGGTAAGAAAGCTTTAAAAAAAAAAAAAAAAAGCTTTATTAAAATACCAAAAATGTTTTTTTTCTTTTCGTCTCGGAAATAAGTTCAGAAATTAAAACACCAATACAGAATTTTACTTTGTCACAAGTTATTCACGCTCTCCTCTAAGACAGTCTCATACTCAAGGCTTGCCCAAATGGCAGATGTCTAAGTTAAGAAATGTCACTCACACACTGCTTCCCATTTGTCCATCTACCTTACAGCTGTTCCAGATGTCAGTTTGCATGTCCTGGGTTTATGATCCTTGATGGTAGTCATCTTGGCCATCCTCTGATCCTCAAGGGTCTTTCATTCCCACCTCCTTTCTTTCCTCTTAGTAGGATTTTACATATGCTTGCCCTTACCTTTTTCTTCTATTTCCCACCATTTCAGAGTTTAGATACTTGTTACTTTTGATGATTATTCTTAAGTCTATGTGAGTACCCAGATGTGTCCCTCCAGAATGACTATAATGCTTCTTCTGTTTCCTCATCTATCTCTAATTACGATACTGTTAAAGATGGTTTTAAAAATGACTACATATACCAAATCAAATAAGACCTTTAATAAGCTTTATAACTCTGTGCTGTTAAGGTGCCCCTGTTCTCTGAATAAAATAAATTCTCATGAATTCAGGAGTTATGAATTCATGATAATTTAGTTACCTGTTTAAATGTTCAGTGTCTTCTGAACATAGTGATGGTGCCCCCATTCTAAATAGCAAAATAGAATGAGTTTCACAGAACTAGATTTTCAGAGTGGTAGTAAATAAACTGTTGACATTTTACTAGTTTCAAATAGTTATATTTTCTCAACTTGGACTTTATGAATTTAAAGAAGTGGTTTCTGTCCATCATTTCAGACAAAGATTGTATTGATAATACACACAATTGAAAAAATATTGGTTGCAAAACATATTTCTCTTAACTTAATTATATTTTCCCACTTAATTATATTACTAAAGGAAGAAGATAAAACATAACCTGTTACAAACAATTTCATTTTTCTAACAGAATTCTGAGTTCTCAACAGCTGACTAAAAAATGAACTTTTAGATTGTAGCCCACTGTAAGTCAAGAGAGCTCTTAATATTATCCTCATCACTAGACAGTTCATACAGTCTGCCTCATTTGAGCCAATATTACATTTTACACCTTGAAAATAGACTGTCCCACACCCATAGAATCAACAGAATGTTGTCAGCAAGATGTGAAAATTTTTTCCCTTGGAAAATATAAACCAAGCTTCCATCTAGGTAGCACCATCTCTTAGAGAGAGATGCTGATTGATGGACAGAAGAGCAACCCCATACTTAGCCAGAACTCTCTCTTAAAAATATTTGCCATTAACAAGCAGTTATTCTCTCCCCCTCCTGCTTTCTTTCCTTTGAGGGGAAAAAAGCAACAGGAAAACAAAACCCATGTGACATTCACAGTCAAGCACAACAAATCCCCTTATTGGCCATGTCCAAAAATAAGCACCTTGCTCTGCATCTTGAGCCATTCATCTTTCTGTCAGGTGGCTTCCCCCAAACTTTCTATTCTGCTGTAGTCCTTAAGAGTTGCAGACACTTCTTTCTCCCCCATAATAACTGAAAACTTTACTAATTGTTAAAGAAGGATTTGGTTGTACATCAGAAGACTAGTTTCTAATCACCTTAAAATGATTTCCTATGTTTTGCCATTAATACCCTCTTTTTTTTCCTGCAACATTTTTTCTGGACCATTCTGTATTATCAAGTGCTATGATAAATGCTACAGTGAATTTTATTTTGAAATTTCCTGATAACTTTTTAGAGGTCGGAAACTTTTATACCATCCTGAAATTTATCTAAGGTGAAAAGCATTTGAACTTCTAAAAATATCCAGCCTTGTAGTCTGGTAAACATAAGAGTAATTAACCTTTTTCCATTGTTAAAGGTTACGGGTGAGACAGTTTAAAAAGAATTGGCTCTCTGACTTAAATTCAGCAATAACTGAAATAGAGGTAAGTGACCTATCGACTTAGAACTTTTGTTTTTAAGACAGATTGCTTATTTTCTATTCATCCAATAAAAATCCAAAGAAAATATTTAATTATATCTCCAACTTAAAATTTTTGAAGAGGGAAGAATACTCAAATGTTTAGCAAACCAAGATTAATAACTGATTTAAAATATATTTCCACTCTTAACACTAATTTCTTTATCTTGTAGGTTTATTAAACTCGAGAAAACAAAATTTATTTTCATTAGAAAACATATTCCATTAAAGACAATAGTTACTGGCCAATTTTAAACTTCAGGATCTGCTTTTTTTTTTTTTTATTCTGATGACCTAGCCATTGATTTAGTAGTAGAGTATGCAAGCCAAATTGATGTTACTTACACAGTTTTAATTTGATCATAGTCATATGCCATCTAATGTGATTTCTACAAAAATGGAATATTAAATGAAACATTACACATCACAGTTATTCCATGGAAATGGTATTGTAAACAATTTTAAGTAAATGATCAAGTGGATCTCATCAACTGGATGAGAATAGGGGGTCTGTTATTGTTCAGTTACTTAAGTCATAACCAGCTAGTTTTGACCTTGTTTGGGGGTTTTCTTGGCAAAGATCCTGGATTAGTTTTGTCAGTTTCTTTTCTGACTTAAGAAACTAAGGCAAACAAGGTTATGTGACTTGCCCTGGGACACAGAGCTAGAAGGTGTCCGAGGCTGGATTAGAACTCAAGTTTTCTTGACTCCTAGACTGGAATCTGTGAGTCTAAATACTATTCACTTCACTATATTATCTAGCTGCTCTAACATAGGAGTTTATAACATAACTATGTGAGCACACCTGTATCATTAAGTAAGTATTTCAACTTAGATCTTTAAAGTATATAACACAGGAATTGTGACCTTCAATACAGTTTTTGGTACAAAATGTATAGCAAACTAATATTTTATCATTAAGCATTCGTCCATTCATTTTTCAGTCATGTCCAACTTTTGTGACCCCATTTGAGGTTTTCTTTACAGAGATACTGGAATGGTTTGTCATTCCCTTCACAAGCTCATTTTATAGGTAAGAAAACTAAGACAAACAGGAGAGTGACACAACTAATAAGTGTCTGATACCCAATTTGAACTCAGGAAGAGGAGAATCCCTAATTCTAGGCCTGGTACTCTCTCTACTGAGCCATGCAATTGCCCCATTATTAAGTATATTCTCTCTTTTTAAAAAAATTATCTTTAAAGATGAAATAAATACCATAGATATTTTTAGAGAAGAGTATACCACTAAGCATCAGCTGCTCTTAAAATGCTTAATTGTACTAAACATAATTAAATTTACAAAAATGTATTTTAGCAACCAATCTTATAAGAGTATATCATCAGTAGTCTTTTTTTTTTTTTTGAATTGGTAGGCAGAAAACAGTTTTTTCATTCATAAAGTCCAAGTTATAGGAAAACATAATTATTTGAAACTAGTAAAATTTCAACAGTTTACATATCTGAAAACCTAATTTTGTGAAATTCATTGCATCTTGCCATTCAGTATGGGGGATACTTCATGGAATTAAATAGAAGTTGAAGATTTAAATTGTGAAATCTTCTAAAACTCCTGAATTCATAAAAATTTATTATATTCAGAAAAGAGAGGTGTACCTCAGCATAGAATTGTAATGCCTATTTAAAGGTTTTATTTGATTTAGTGTAAGTAATCATTTTTTCTGTCATCTTCAATAGCATTGTAAAGAAAAAGGTGACTGGACCAGTTTGGGAAATTTGTACATTAATGTAAAAATAGGCTGTGAAAAATTTGCAGATCTTCAGAGATTTTCAGCTTTCATTGCTGAAGCATTAACCAAAGATTACAAAGAAGAAAGACAAGGAATTCCTTTTTGTGAATTTGCTGATGCAGGTAAAAGTTACTCGGATGTGATGGAGAAGTTGACTCCTAGCTTGCTCTTGACCCTAGAAAAACTGGAGGGGGGGGGAAGAGGAGAAGGGGCTCTTTTTATGCTGTAAAATTGAAAGGAAGCAGACATGAAATAATCTATTCCTACATGCTTATTTTGCTTCTTTCAATGATGCATTAACTACAAAAGAATTTTTATAAACTAAATTACATGTGAATTACATGAATAATAGCATTCAAATCCAAGATTCTGGAGTTCTAATCTCCACTATTTCATAAGCTTTATTTTTTTTTCATTTGAAGTAGCAGCAAGGGTGCTAGCAAATTAGAAAGAACATTCCAAGTTTTTTTAGTTCTTGTCACTGAGAGCAAATCTCATAATTTCTTCCTAATTTAATTCCTCAATAACTGGAGTAAAATTTGAGGTCTCGCCTGATTTGAAATTATTTGAGATAATATATTTATTACTATAAAGTATAAAAATGTTGCTTTTAAAATATTACTTTAATCTATCATTTAAAATAATTTGTACAGGTTAAAGTTGCTATTTCACGTTCTATCATAACTATTTACTTTTCAGTCTGCAAAGATCCCCAAAACAGTGAAATTGATAAAACTTTATTGGGAAGAATCGGGATCAGTGCAATCTACTTTTATCACAAACTTCTACAGTGGTCAAAGGTATTTCATGGTGGGGGAGAGGGATTATTTTGTTTTGGGAATGAAATATATCGAGTTTATATATTAAGATAATTAGTCACTTCCATGCCCAAGCTCTATACTTTTTATGGGAGACAAAAATGATGTCCATGCAGATGGCTGATGAGTTGGAGAGGACCCAGGATAGAGGAAAGCCTGAAGAAACAGTGCCTGACTCACAGCTGTTTTAAATTCCCCTCTGCTCAGCATTAGAATCTTAACCCCAAGTGTGGGGACATATACATTTTATAAAGTCATTTTTTATATATTCTCTTTCTTGTGAGGTAATGCCAGAGATAGTTGGGCTTAATCCAAGGGACTAAAGGACGGTTGTATTTCTCCTTAAAACCTACCTGACATGTATCTTGGTGTTAGAGATGGACTTCTGGCATCAAAACCTAAGGCTACCTTTCAGTGCTATGCTTATACTCTGGTCACTGTGCTTATTATAATACCAGTCTCCCTAAATCCTTAATAAGGACAAGTCTACCCATTGGGATAAAAAGACCCTCAATAGTCAATGCATAGAAGAGTCCATGGAAAACAGAAGGAAGGGGGAACCAGGACCTAAGGAGAAAGATGCACCAGTGTCTTACATCCCTGCCCTCCCTCATAAGGGTATTCTCTGCACTGTAGAGTCACCAGGCACAGTGGTGAGCCTGAGCTCAAACCTACCATAGATTAGCAGTTAAGGGATTGCTTAAACTCTCCCTGTCTCTGTTCTTATCTATAGAATGAGAAGAAGAAAGGATACTAATACCTTTTTCCAAAGGTTATTGTGAGGATCAAAAAAACAAAACAAAACAGTACACATAAAGCACTTTACAGACCTTACAACACAGAAATGCTGCTTATTAAACATACTTGTAGTCACACTTCTTTCATAGGAAATAAAGCCAAACTTAGCATATTCCTGATGTTACTCAAGATTGCTTCAATTCTTACTGATTTCCTTTTAGAACAAGTAGAACAAGGACTACTTCAAATCTAGGAATATTTTAATAGGTTAAAAACTTCAGTTAAGAATATTTTAATACAACTTGACATAGGCTCCCTACAATAGTTAAATCCCTTGTTTGTTTATCTTGATACTTGATTGTTGATTAAGGTATGTCCGTTTCTTGATTTTGTTCAAGTCTTAGCTAAAAATCTTACCTTCTATAGAAAGATTTTTTCCAATTCCCCCTTGATTCTAGTCCCCTGCCTGGTGATTGTTCCAGTTCATTCTGTAGTTTGTTCTCTTCCGCATTAGACTGTGGACCCCTCAAGGGCAGGAACTATCATGCATGTCTTTATACTCTGATTACCTTCAGTGATTGGTCTTACAGTTACCCGGTGCAGAACAGCTCTGGGGTGATCCCATAGATCATTGTGTGTCACAATACTATCTGGCTTTCCATAGATAACTTGTTCTACTTTGTGGCTTTTAGGGATTTCTATGTAGCCAAAAGTGTTCAGTGTCCTTCATATTAATCCCCAAGCATCTTTGAGATTCCTTTGTAAGAGCTAGTAAAATATTAAATAATATTAAATATATTAAATGACTCTTTAGAATTTATGTGCCTCCATGCTAGAAGGAAAAACATTTCTTAAATAGCTCAGTTTGGCAATATTCCTAATCCTCTGGTGGGGCAAATAACAATATACAGATTTTTTTGATGTTGTTATCCATACTAAAAGAAAAGAGTGATGAAAAGTAAATTAGAAACACATATAACCTCAAAATCTGGTTTGCTTCTGATAGACCTGTATCTCTGTATCTGAATTAATAAGAAAAAGCAAATTTTGGTAAAACTCAGTTATTTTGGCTTTTTTGTTATTTGAGTAGCTAAATTTACCACTAGAGTAATTATTGTCCATAGTTAAAGATAGTAAGGTCCTAGATAATTCACAAATTGAATAATTGTACCAATAATAAGTGAGTAACTCTTTATTACTCTAAATATCTAAAGTAATATAATCAAGTTAGTTGGTTTTCTTTGTTTTTGCTACAGGGAAGGAAGGTACTTGACAAACTGCATGAACTGCAAATCCATTTCACAAATTTAAAAGGACTTACTGGCCCTGAGAAGTTAGCATCACGGTGCCAGATTGTTAATGTGGCAGCAGAAATTTTTCTTAAAAGTGGGAGTATGGATGGTGCCATTTGGGTATTGAGGGGTAAGTTATATTTATAATGCTTCAGATACAAAAGATTTGGGATTGTATTTTGTTCTGTATTTCAACTGATCTTTTCCTTGTAATGACTAGTAAGTAGTAATATTGAGCTGATTATTGTTCCTGAGTACAGTAGAAGTGAGTAGAATGGGGATTTGTACTTGGTGGCAGGGCAGATATCAAGATGCTGAGCAGCTTAGGCCCTGGTAGCTGGTAGTAGGTTGAGTGAAATAATCTAGGGCAGTCAGGTTTAGGAGGCCAAAGCAAAGATCAACCAAAGTTGAATAAATTCAATTTTATCTAAGACTAGAGATCAGATTGTCCCCTGAATGAGACAAACAAATCACACCTAATCTAAACTGGATTGATTTCAGTATAAGTTTCCCCTGAAGTTCCATACTTGTTGAAAATGTCATCCACTTGTAGAACAATCTGATTTTGCCCAGGGAGCCCTCCAAGGTCCTGTCCTTTGGCATTGTGAGCCTTTTACATAGAAGTAGTTTCTTTTCTGGGGTTAAAATCAGATAGAGCTCTGTGACCTGTGGTGAGCACCTGTGAAATCCAGATCAGATGGCACCAATTAGACAGACCCCACTGAGGAGTGCCAAAGCAGAGAGAACACAAGCTGAAGATTAGCAGTTCATGGTGAGGTAACACAAGACAGTCGACCACTAGAAATAGGACTACATATTTGTGGTGTTGATTCAGATGAAGAAGCTAGGACAAGGACAAACTCTCACTGTTAGCTAGGAGGTCTAGGAGCCAGATGCTCCAGGAGAGAGCCAGAAACAGAACTTTAACCTAATATTTGCCACATTCAGCATCTGCTTTCTGGAAAACCTCTTTCAGACCTTGCATGATGATCACAGAAGCATACACTTAAAGATGGAAGAATCTTAAAATTTTTTGAGAGCTATTTCTCGAAGTAGGAAAGCTGTAGGGACCTCAGTGGATATCTAGTCTGAAAAGCCTCCTATAACAACCTGAGTGATTGTTCAGCTTCTCCTTCCCTGACAGAGACCACCAGGGCTTACACTTTGGAAATTATTTTCAGTTCTTTTCACTCTCACATAACCAGGATTCTGCTGATTCTCCATAATATTTCAGGAATAGATACTTTTCTTTCATTTCTGAATTGCCATATGTCACTATGCTTGCTGTGTGACAACACCCTCCTGATCAATTTATCTGCCTCCAATCTTCATCTTTTCCTGTAATCATCCACTAAAGGCTTATTAAGCACCAACTGTGTACTAGATACTGTGTACCTGAGCACTAGAGATACAAAGAGAGATACTAGACAATACAGAGAGTCTGCCTTTGAGGAGCTCACAACCTTATCTTGAAGATAACAGCCACATAAGCTATAGACAGGATAACTGGAAGTCATCAGCAGGTGATTGAAATTGAGACCTTCCAAATTGAGAAACTGACTTTCCAAAGAAGGAGAGATTTTAGCTGAGGCTTGAAGGAAGCCAGAAAATGTAGATGAGGAGAAGAGTATTCCAGGAGTGGGGGACAGCCAGAGATTGGCCCAAGTAGGAAGATGGAGTATCTTGTTCAAGGAACAAGTAAGGAACAATGTCACTGCATTATAGAGAACTTGGTGAGGGATGAATTGGAAAGAAAGAGGGGAGGTTATGAAGGGCTTTAAATACCAGAGGAATTTGTATTTGATCATAGAAGTGACAGAACATTGATGGGAGTTTATTTGGGGGACAAGAGGGGAAGTGGTCAAATCTGCACTTGAAGAAGAGCTTTACCAGTTGAGTAGAAAATGGAGTAGAATTGGAAGAGAATTGAGGCAAGCAGAGTCTCTAGTAGTCTAGTGCAATGATCCAGGCTTGAGGAGATTGGGGCCTGTACTAGAGGGGTTAACAATGTCAGAGCACAAAAGGTTATGAAGACAGATTTTATGAAGGTAAAATCAACAGATTGGACAAGGGGTGGTGCCTTTGAAAATAGTAGGGAAGTCTGGAGGGGAATAGAAGTTGGGAGGAAAAAAAGGAAGTTCCATTTTAGATCTATTGAGTTTAAGATAGCTGCAGGACAATTCTGGGGAGAATATGTAAACAAACCAACTATTTCCAGGATGCCAGCGTTTTTCCTGATATAATCCAACCTTTGAAAGTAATCTAACCCTATACATAGCTTTAAAGGGGGAAAATTAAAACTTGGACTATAATGCCCCACTCATTGTCCCTACTCTCTCCAGAAAGGATAATCAGAATAGAAGAGGTCTACTAGTATGAAACTCAGAACATCCTTCAACAGATGTTGGGGGTAATATTTTTCATTTATTTATTTATTTTTGCTGAGGCAATTGGGGTTAAGTGACTTGCCCAGGGTCACACAGCTAGGAAGTGTTAAGTGTGTGAGACTAGATTTGAACTTAAGTCCTCCTGACTTCAGGGCTGGTACTTTATCTACTGCGTCACCCAGCTGCCCCCAGTAATAACTTTTTACATAACATTGGGTGCAGGAATTCAAGAGGAACTTTGCTACTTTATCCAATCAAATGATTACATACTCTGAATAGCCTGATATCTTCAGTTCAATAAGAACTACTCCCATGTATTTGTAGTTGTTGATTTTGGGGCTCCCCCATTGTCAAATAAGTGAATACATGATCTTGCTACTTCTTGTAGCCCTAGCTTACCCTTTCTACTTCGGTGGGAGAAAGGGTTGAATGAAAATCCTTGAAAACTATATTCTTTGCACATTCTAAATATTTTGGCAAGCTCCTATCCTCAATCAAACAGATGTGTTTCTTCTGACTACTGCCCATAATTTAGCAATTCTTAAATTCTCATCAAATACCAGGCCACTGGATTTTTTCCATTATATTTCATTCATTACCACAAAATTCAAACTCAGTTGCAGAATTTCCTGTCTTGAACTTTTTTCTGCTTAATGAGTGTGATACCACAGCATTTCAATTTTCTTCTCTCACAATGGACTCTTTAAGAAGCATGTTTATTTTGGGGGGGGGCAGGGGAGATGCTAGAGAGTACTGTCGTCCACAGGAGAAAAAGCAGCAGATGATGAGAGTGATCTGAGGCTGATCTCAGCACTATGAAGGCATGAAAGGGGCAACATAGAATTAAACTCGATACCAAGGGATCAGGATGGAGAAAGGAAGTCAGTGAAGCTAGCCCAAGGCTTGATGTCTTGGAAGAGAACTGAGAAGTTATGGGATTGGAAGTCACAAAGTGGACCAAAAACAAGGTGTGGGATTGGAAGACCAGGAGAGGAGGTGGTATGGCAAGAAACTGATCAGCTAAGAGAATTTCAGAGTTCATGCACAAGGAAGTGGCAAGATCAAAGTCATGACCATTTTTAAGGCAGGTGGAAGAATAGGTCATGGAAGATAAGTAAACACTGAGTAACTGTAAGGTTAGGGTGATAAAGGGAGTATTGGTACATATGTTGAAATCCCCTAAAATAAGGGCAGGAATCAAGAAGGAGAGCCAGGTACTGAACTCATTGGGGCAAAGGGGAGAGTATCCTGGAAATAAGATAAAGGCTGCCAGAGGTCTGGTGAGTTTGATTGGGTGATAGATTTGAACTGAGTGAGGAGGAGGAGGAGTGATGGTGGAGGAAGGAGAACCTAGAAGTAGAGATGGGAACCAGGACTAGAAAGGTAGCCAAGGAAGCTATGTCATCAAGAGTAAGCTAGTAAAAATAAATAAAGAGTAAGCTAGTAAGATGACAATAAAAGAAAATGACGAATGTTGGAGGGAATAAGGGAAAACTGAAACACTAATACATTGTTAGTGGAGTCATGAACTGATCCATCCATTTTAAAGAGCGATATGGAACAATGCTCAAAGAGCTATCAAACTGTGGATACCCTTTGATCGGTGTTTTTACTGGGCCAGTTACCCAAGAAATCATAAAAAAGGGAGGGGGACCCACATGTGCAGAAATGTTTGTGGCAGCCTTTTGTGTAGTGTCGAGGAACTAGAAACTGAGTGGATGCTCATCAATTGGAGAATGGCTGAATAAGTTATAGGATATGAATATAATGAAATATTATTCTATAAGAAACGCTCAGCAGGATGATTTCACAGAAGCCTGGAAGGACTTATGTGAACTAATGCTGAGTGAAATGAGTAGAACCAAGAGAGCATTGTACATGGCAACAACAAGATTATGTAATAACCAACTGTGATGGATTTGGCTCTTTTCAACAATGAGGTGATTAAGACCAATTCCAGTAGACTTGTGATGGAGAGAGCCATCTGCATCCAGAGAAAGGACTACGGGGACTGAATGTAGATCACAACATAGTACTTTCAGTTTTTTGTTATTGTTTGCTTTTTTTTCTTTATTTTTTTCCCTCTTTGATATGACTTTTTTGTATGTAGCATGATAATTGTGGAACTATGTATAGAAGAATTGCCTGTTTAACCTATATATTGGATTGCTTGCCATCTAGGGGAGGGAAGGAGGAAGAAGGGAAAGAGGAAAAACCTGGAACATAGGGTTTTGCAAGAGTGGATGTTGAAAATTATCTTTGGATGTATTTTGAAAATAAAAAACAATTATTTAAAAATAAAATTTTAAGTGAGCTGGAAGATAAAAGTAGAGGAAAGATTTTGGATAAAAGTTTGGTGCTTTTACCCCAGATATTCCAAAGTATACAGAAAAGGGAAATAGCTATGGGACTGGAGCATGGCAGTGGGCCATAAGGGAAATGAGAATAAAAGATCAGGTGGGGACACCTCAGCATGTAGTTTTCATGAAGACTAGCCAGGGTTCAACATCCCTAGGATAGTGAAGACTTGACCAGGGGATAGTATTAATCCTATATGCAAATATCTTATGCAAGTTCACCCCCAAAACTTTTCTCCTGTCATCTCATTCCTTAAGAACCAGTATAGCTTCCAATTGCTCATCCCATCAAACCCAGACATTCGGCTCATTTCCAAATGCCATTTCCATTTCCTTTGTACCGACTCAGCATTCTACACTCCACCAGCCTTAGATATATAACTATGTCTAAGATCCGTGATTGTATCAGGATGCACCTGGTGTGGGAAATCCCTCTACCAGTTAGCAGACTGTTACTCAGTAGATCATTTCTGACAAGTGGTTTTAAGACACAGAACTGAAAGGACTCGCCTTTCTTCCAAATTTCCCAGTTTGTGGTTAGGGCACCAGCTCTTCTGGCTTGATTTTGAAATCATACTCATCCTTCACACAACTCACAAACATCAGAAGCTTGTTGTGAAGCTAACTCTTCCTGATGACAAGATTATTACTCTATTTTGTCATATTACACAATTTCTTCCAGTATCCATATTGCCAATTAAAATGCTTTTGTCATTCATCTTTGCCATAAACATCTTTGAGCCAGTCCACACACATGATACAAATCAAAAATTTTCATTGATACCTTCATTGACTAACCACATCCTACTCTCGTTGTTTGTTAAGTGTCTCCTCAGCATTTTGAATAAATGGTTTACATATAATTTTAACTATATGTTATTTCAGTTGATCATAATGGCTGTCTGGGGTATGGACTACAGAACCTAGCACCATTTTGCAGATGAAATAACCAAGACTTAGAGGTTGTGACTTGCCCAGATTTACATAATAACCAGTCAATGGCAAAATTGGGGAATCAAAGTCAGATATTTTGAATCTAATGTTCTTCCTTCTAAACCATATTATATACATGTCTAAATACATAGATGTATTGCCATGTGGTCATATGGTTCAATATAGACATGTTTTCTCTTTTGTTGGTGTGTGATTTCTGGAGGAAATGTACTATCTTCCTCTCTGTTTGTGCTCTCTCCCTCTTTCCCCAGTTCACTATATAATTGTTGGAAAAAAATATCCAAATGAATGAACTCAAAGTTCTGTTTTAACATTTCTGTTATTCAGGTCCTAATAAATGTTTTGATTTTTGCCTTAGGAATGTGATACTAAGAGTTTATATTGTCTGATCTCAATGGAAAGCTATAGTCCTTTTTTTTTTTTTTTAACTGAGGCAGTTGGGGTTAAGTGACTTGCCCAGGGGCACACAGGTAGGAAGTATTAAGTGTCTGAGATCACATTTGAACTCAGGTCTTCCTGACTTCAGGGCTAGTGCCCTATCCACTGTGTCACCTAGCTGTTCTCATAGACTACTTTTAAAGAAAAAGATTATATATTTAGAATAGTGGCCACTACATATAGTTAATACAATATAAATTGTTTCTTAGTAATTTTAAGCCTTTTTTGATTTACCACCAATTAAAATTTTGCTATTTTCTCCAAGAAGAAATTTCTAAAATATTTGCAAAAATTGTTGACTATGGATAATTGAATTTTAATAGCCTTAATTCACATAGATGAAATATTCATAATAAAATACTTTTTTTCTTCATTTAAGAGTCAGAATGGATAATAAATACACCACTATGGCCCTGTGATAGGATGGATGTCCTCAACAGACATAACTTGCTCTGTACAATTGCACATGAGATCTTGGCCAAGAGCCTTTACCGACAAACATTTGAAGTTCTCCAGAATTTACCCGGTTTCCAAAATTCTCAAGGTATGTTTGGAAAAATCTGTATCCATTTTCTCCCCTTAAGATCTGTTCTTATAGGAGAGTAATTCTTGACTGCCAGCATGGTTACATCTGTCTCACCTGACAAGTATCCCTTCACTTTATTTAATAACTTCTAGTACTAGCTTTGAAAATAAAAAACAATTGTTGGAGGGAATAAGGTTTATCAGATAGTTAATCTATAAATAGAATGTTTACTATCCTAGAATTTTATATTTAAAGAACCATTTTCATAAATTGAATAAGCCTGCAACAACAATAATTATCCCCATTATCTATTGTGCAAAAAGTTTAAATGTAATCTTAAAAGTGGGGCATACTTCTGAAAATATAAGGTGCTAATGCTGAGTTTAGTTTATATGGTTAGTTACTCAATTTCCTCTTCTGAAAAATGAGGGGAATTAGACTTGATGTCCCCCAAAGGTTTCTTCCTACTCTAATTATTTAAATCTTTCCACTGCCTTCTCTAAGGCTATATGGTTTCCTAGAGTGGTTCCATGGAGAACTTTCCTTCTAGATATCCAAGTCTCTGTGTTTCTTATGACCAAGTTATCTCTGACCTTCCAACTCTTTCTTCTGATGAGTCTCCAGCTTTCTCTTAAAAATCTAACCCCCAAAATATGTAGGTCAGGTATATAATTTATATTTATATCATTTGTCATTCATCTTTAGGGTGTCCTTTGGGCTTCCAGGGCCAGACAATTCATACCTTAGGAAAGAAGTAAACTTAAAAGGAAATTTTACATGTTGTTAAGGATTTGTGGGGGATAGAGGGAAGAGGCATAAGGATTTGGCACCAGTGCTCAATACCAAGGGTTCATCAATAGGGTAACAAGGCCCCACATTAAAGTTTAGGTACCACTATTTAACAGGTACATAGAAGATAGTTATGGCATAGTCGATAAGTGAATGCTGAGATGGCACAATCAGTGAGTGCTGTGGAAATTAAGGTGACATCACTGTGGCCTGAAGTAGCAGAAGCGTGCTTGGAAAGTGGGAATGTGGGTAGGATTTGAAGGCCGATTTTAGTTACCCAAGAGAGAAAGTTTGAGAAACTACTAAATCAGATCAATTTAGTAAATTTAATATCATTTCTTTGTTTCAGAAACTGTGGAGGTCTCGCAGTATAGCCTTCTTTTTAACAAGCTTCTAGATGCTTGCATAGAGAGCAATAGTCTGGGTGTGTCATCTTCCGTTGCAGAATTCATGTTTTCAAAGAACATCCCTATTGATTTTTCTTTTCTCAGAAGGTTAATTACTGCTTTAGGGAGAAGTTGTTTATGGCCAAAAGCCAGAGCTCATTACAAAAGTAAGTTACAATTGAAATCCATATGAATCTTAAAATCTTAGATATATTATTTATATATTTAATAGTTTTTTTAAACTACTGTGTTTTAAGGTACATTTGCCAATTTTGAAAATAAATTTTTATTTATCATAAAAGATATCATTTAAATGCAGTTTTAAACTATATAAACCATGCCATCCTGGAAAAGTTTTATGAATTTATAATACACAATTAAGCTTAAGGGCATCAATGTCCTTTTTACAGAGAAATGTTTGCTGCTTTGTTTTACATTTAAAATGTGTAGTTTGTCTTTTAAATGTATAAAGAAGAATCACTTAAAATAGGCTTTCATAAAATACTTTTGGAGAGAATGACATTATTTTATAATGCAAATAATTTATCCAATATATTTTAAAAGTTTGGATTTTTATATTCTTATACATATATATGTGCATGTGTAGTCATATGTTTTTGTGATATTTGTCCTATAATTAATGTATTATTTAACTTTTAGGTGCTCTGTCACTGGGCTGTTATCCACCATTGGAAGGAAATTTGTACCGAAAACTTCTGCTAATTCCTTCCTACCTGTCTGAGATTGAAATGCTTTTAGCTATTGAAATTTTTCTAGTATCTAATGCTAGTAGTATTCAGAGTCCTGGTGCTTCTTCACAGACACTACAAATAGTACTGAAAAGGTTTGTAGACCTTATTTTATATTACATTGAAAACAGACAGTGAAGATACTTGACTGAGTGGAGGCCATAGAAGCATAAATAAGATGGTGACTGAAAGCCCACTGGTAAAATGGAAACCCTCCATATCTCCCTTACTGTTTTGTGTGACCTTGCACAAGTTATTGAGTCTCTGGCTCAGTTCATAAACACTTAAGTGGAGGCATATAAGCTGGAATAATTATCATCTGTTATTTTCAAATCGGTACACAATTAGCAAATACCTATCAAGTACTGACTAATAAAAGGGTTATTTCCAGGATGCTAAATTTAGAGGGCCCTTGTGGTCCTTTAGAAACAAACAATAGAATTTAGTGTCTGGTTGGCAAGAATAATCAAAATTGATTATTTGGTAGTTGTGATCTATGTGATCACATAGTTTTGTGATAGTTTTGCAAATATTCCTCTTCTTTTGCCTTGATAGCTTTCTACAGGTCTCTGTCTCCTTCCCTACCCCCCCCCCCCCGCCTTGTCTTAACTAGGGACACATTTTTTGGCATCTTTACCTTAATGCAAAAATACCTAATTATAGCTATGAGACCATGGAAGTACAAAAATAAAAATATAACAATCTATGAAAGAAGACCAGATAAATTATTTGCTATTAAATAACATTTTAGTCAAAGTTTCTAATCTTTGAACTATCTATCCCAGAAATCTACCATAAGATTCAAATATCATTCCTATAGTTCTCATATTCTAGTACATTATGGGAAATTCCCCAAAGATTTTTGCTTATGATCCTCTTTGAATAGAATAAAAGGCATTGTGCCCTTAGTGTTAATATTTCAGTTTTCTTTTATCTAATTTGAATAAATTTTCATCTCTATATAGCTTACAAATTTCTCTAGAATTGCTGATTTAAGCATTTAATATTTTACATATTAAGGTAGCCCTAGTGAGGACAAGAAACATAATAGAAAGAAGTCATTAAATATTCTATCAGGAAACAAAATAATTACTTCCCTCTCATATTAGATATTATTATAACTTTAGAAAATTGTTTCCTATGAATATGTGAAAATTATAGGCAATTCCTTAAAAGATACAACCAAAAATAACTGTAAACAACTCTCTGATTATTATCAAACAAGGTTAAAAATAAGAGCATGCATATTCTCCCAAAGTATTTGCTACTGTCATGACATATCTCTAGCAACAAACATATGGAAAAAGGAATCTTTATGGATGGTGAGACTCTCCAGATACTCATATTTGCAGGTAACAATTTGATTGCTTTATGCCTTGGAATATTGCAGTGTCTTTATGAGATCCACAATAATTCAAAAGAGTTAAGCCTAATTAGTTACACAGAAAAAACCAAGTGATTGAAGAATGCTTCATCTAACTATGCAGTTCCTTCAGTAAAGCTGTTCCAGTAGAACATATATCTTGGGCAAATATTGGTCAGTGAGCTGAGTCCAAAATTCAGTAAGAGGAGGAAAGTAGCCTGGATTATTTTTGGAATAACGTATAGAACTTTTTAACAATTCCAAATTTTTCCTGAAATAGGCCCATTTTCTCAACAACAGTGTTCTTAAGATGAAGCTTTATGGCCTTGAGTCTTGGAACACCACAGTTTCTGAGTAAAGTACAAGCCCAGGGCCACCCACAAGGCAGTGGAGGGGTTATACTGCTTACTCTTCTAGCAAAGAAGTGCACAAGAGAAGCATATTGTTTTAACAGAGGAGAATACGGGAAAACAGGAATGATGTGCTGCTCCATCCTCTCAAGCCAGCCAGAAAAAGCCCATTTGGTAGAGCTCTTTGGAGGATTTCCTGCATAACATGACCAAGGGAATAGAAGGTGGTCCTCTCCACTAGTGGATAGAACCTCTGATACCAGGAAAGTGATCTAAGGAACTTAGGAAAATCATTGTTCTGTTTCATGGGATGCGGTAACTCCCCATTTTCTTTTCATGATATGTTCTCTAATTACAAGCATCTCTTTCCTGCTCCCTGTCTTATATTCTAACCAAGAGGCTTCCTGTGGCTCACTAGTGCTCTGCCCAGCCTTGTGATGGTATTCGTTATTATATCAGGGTTTCTGCCAAGGTAACCCTGCTCTTCTTTGGCCTCTGAATCTGCCCTCTCCCAGATTGTCCTCAGCAGTGTCATCTGGATGCCTCTTCTATTTGTTGATCGTGTTTCCTTTTTCCATTTGTTTTGTGCCTTGGACTTTTGTGGCCATCTCTGAACCTTAGAAAATTGGACCAAGACTACTTTGTATATAGCTTTTGGGTATATGCTGACTATGCAAGTATTTTGAAGACTTTTCTCACTTTCCCAAATCAATCACTTTTCACAGCATCATAGCCTAATATGTTCCCATCATTTTACAGTTTAAGAAACTGAAATCCATAAGACATTAAGGATCTTGCCTGACTTAGTAACAGTGTTTAACTCCTTGTCCTTTGTTCTTTCCTATCATCGTACCCATTGCTTGCCATTTTTAATAGGAATCTGATGCTCAAGTAATCTCATGGGGCTCCTAGAAAAAATGTCTGCTTCTCTCCTAACCTGTGTTTCATGCTTTGAGGATTCTGTCTGGCTTCTCTCCAGACAACAAGATTAGCTTCTCCCAGAAGAAAAATAATTTCTTTCATTTTCTTGCCTCTACTTGGGATTTTCTATTATCCTAGGAAAGGTAGAACTCTTTCATCCAGTTCTATGACTTTTTAATTTAAATGTTCCTTTAAAACTAAAAGTAGTGAAAGCGTAGGCTGGAGAAAAAAGAGACTAAAAGTAGAGTGACAAGTTAAAAGCTCTGTAGCAGTCACCAGTTATCTCAGAGTGAGAAGGGACTTGACTACTCTCTCCATACTGCCCAACAAGGCTTCATCCAGACACTGTGGGAAGACTTTAGGGGGAACCATCAACTTCCTCAGGGAATTAAGTCCTCTTTGCAATAACTCTAATTCTTAGGAAGTTTTTCCACTCCTTCGTTACAAAGTTGTCTCTTTACAATGTTTGCTTGTTGTTTGTTGTTCTTCCTTCTTCAAGTACTTGACATACAATCTCATTCCCCTCTAAGCTTTTCAAATCCTTGGTTCTGTCCATTGATCCTGCTGCCTTTCTCTGGCTGTTTTCCAACTGACTGGTCAGGCATTCTCAATTCCCTTGTCCTGAACCTTCTGCCTCTCTAAATGTAGTCCAATTGGTTAGCAGTCATTGAAAATTTAAGAAGCATTTATTCACTATCTATGAGGTACTGTTTGTCTAAGATCACAGGTATTTTGGCCTCCACATAAATCAATCTTACAGGAGTTTGTCTTTAAAAGATCTGAGGGCTTTAGAAATCCACTAAAGCCCTCAGATCTTTTAAAGACAAACTCCTGTGAGATTGATTTTTTTAAAAAACCCAAGTGTAAGATTTACCTTTCTCCCTATTAAATTTCATTGTATTCAGTCCAGTGTTTTAGCCTGTCAGGATCTTTTGAATCCCGACTTTCATCCAGAGCATTAGCTAGCTCTTTTTCCTCCACCTTTATGTTCATCTGCAAATTTGAAAAACATGTCATCTAAAGTATTAATGAAAATGTTAAGCAGCAAGTTTCCTTGGAGAGTTCACTGGAGGTTTTATTTCATGTTTAGTTGCAAAACATTCATCAATACATAAATGACTACTTGTTGAGAAATATTAAGGGCTAGAACTAGAGTGGTTTGTCAGTGTGAGTGAAACAGTGGAAGAGATCCAAGAGACATGGTGAGGTAGAATTTATCTACAAACACCTAGAAAAGAATTATATTCCTTATTTATGCAATGCAACAAGTATTAATATGCACTTACCAAATGTGAAACAGTCCTAGATTTTTAACAGTGACTAATAACATTCATATTTCACATTATAGTGTACAAAACACTTTTACATTCATTATCTCAAATGAGCATCACCTCCAGACTATCAAATAGAGAAAATAGCACCTGCCCCTTGTCCAGCAGATGGAATGCTGGGTTTGATAAAGCCCAGCTCTCCCATGTCTAGGTGTGTGTGTGGCCTCTGCCTTCACTTTACAGATGAGGAAGCAGCTGCTGTGAGATGGAGTAATTTGTCCTGGTCCAGGGCTTTTTCCTGCATGAAAGTTGTGTGATCTTAACTCTAGGTTGGTTGTGGCACCATATGAAGGAAACAGACTTTATATTGCTTCTCTCAATTTTTTGTGCTTGATGCAATGGTCCTTTTACAGGTGTGAAGAAGACAAAGGCCGGAGTAAAGATGACTATCGAACAGCAGTGGAAAGATTGATCATGGCTGCTCGGATATCGGATCCAAAGCTTTTCATTAAGCACATGACAGTAAATATTACTATGGAGCAAGTTTATAGTTTGGAACATTGTTCTGCCCTGAAATGGTTGAAAGAGAATATGAAATGGGCTGGGAAAGTTTGGCTTTTTCAGTAAGTATTAGGTTATAAAGACTTTTTTTTTTCAAGTTCCAGCAATCATTGTTGAAAATGAATGGTAATAAAGGCAGTTCTCACTGTGTCCGGACTCAATGATTTCTATGTATAATACTTTTAGCTACAGTGTCTTACACAATTTTGAATGCTACCATACCTTTGGGTATGTGATTTCACTGATGTGAGGACCTCCTGGGCATGGAAACCTGTGATCCTAAAAAAGAACAGATAAACATTGCTATTGTCCTATGAAATTAAATTGGCTCACTTATGAATAATCTCTTACAGCAATGCCCACCTTCTGCTTTTTAAAAAATTTTATTATTATAGCTTTTTATTTACAAAACACATGCATGGGTAATTTTTCAATATTGATCCTTGCAAAACCTTCTGTTCCAACTTTTCCCCTCCTTTCCTCCACTCCCTCCCCTAGATGGCAGGAAGTCCAATACATGTTAAATATGTTCAAGTATATGTTAAATCCAATATATGTATATATATTTATACAGTTATCTTGCTACACAAGAAAAATCAGATCAATCTAGAAAGGAAAAAAAACTGAGAAGGAAAACAAAAATGCAAGCAAACAATAACAGAAAGAGTAGAAATGCTATGTTGTAGTCCACACTCATTTCCCATAGTTCTCTCTCTCAGTGTAGCTGACTCTTTTCATTACTGAACAATTGGAACTGGTTTGAATCATTGTTGAAGAGATCTACATCTATCATAGTTGATCATCATATAATCTTTTCTCCTGGTTCTGCTCATTTCACTTAGCATCAGTCCCAGTAAGTCTCTCCAGGCCTCTCTGAAATCATCCTGTTGGTATTTCTTACAGAACAATAATGTTCCATAACATTCATATACCAGAATTTGTTCAGCCATTCTCCAACTCTTGGGCGTCCACTCAGTTTCCAGTTTCTTGCCACTACAGAAAAGGCTGCCACAAACAGTTTTGCACATGTGGGTCCCTTTTCCCCCCTTTAAGATCTCTTTAGGATATAAGCCCAGTAGAAACACTGGGCATGCACATTTTGATAGCCCTTAAGGCATAGTTCCAAATTGCTCTCCAGAATAGTTGGATCCATTCACAACTCCACCAATAATGTATCAGGACCCATTTTCCCACATCCCTTCCAACATCCATCATTATCTTTTCCTGTCATCTTTAGCCAATCTTAACAATTGGAACTGGTTTGAATCATCTAATTGTTGAAAAGAGCCATGTCCATCAGAATTGATCATCAGAGTCTTGTTGCTGTGTATAATGATCTCCTGGTTCTGCTCATTTCACTTAGCTTTACTTCATCACATGAACAGTTAATGAGCCACTGCTTCCCTATCCTGTGGTTTATATGGCTGATTTTTTTGAAGTTCTCTTCAGGACTTGGAATTTTTTCCTACAAACTTCTTTATTGTTAAATTTGGTTTGTCTTTTAAGTTTGTTGAGACATTTTGGATCTAGTTTTTAAGTCCATATTGCTGCCTTCAGATTTAGGTTAGCCATAAATTTGATAAGCATGCCATCTGTGACTTCATGTCAAGTATTGCGGAAACTTCTAGAAAGAAAAACTATGACACTTTCAAAAATAATTTACAAACACCAAAAGAACACAAGTGCCAGATAATTAGAACACACACAAATGCACCAACACATAATGTCTGATTTAAAATACAGTAACCTAACATGAGGGATCAGAGAGTGAATGTGGACGCTCTTCCCCCACTGTGGAGGTCACACCTTCCATCCTTTCTTATGCCATGTGATTCTTGTTCATGTTCTCTATAAAGTCCTCTACAAACAGTCCATCTGTGACATTGTAGAAATCTGCTTTCCTTGTAGCATTCCTGATAACCTTTTGTTATTTCTCCCCACACGAGTAGACAGCTTCCAATTCCAATCCTTCATCTCCTATGGAATATCTTATATCTTACGTAAACTTGTCGCATTGTTTTTTTGTTTTAAATTATTGCACAACTAAGCAATATAATGGTGGTCATATTGGTTATACATATAACCAATATACAATATATATTGGTTATAATTTCTGCCTTATGAATTCTGCAAAGGCTGTATCCTTGCCATCAGAGGCCAGATATCTTAAAAATGAAGTCTTCTGTTTACATTCAAGCACTGGAAATCTTGTGCCTAAGTGGTATTAGGAGCACAGCATGGCTGACCATACAAGACTTCACTCCAGTGTGAACTATCCCAGGTCTAATTTAGTTTGAGCTGCAAGAATCTTTAATATGATTTTCTAGTATTTAATCACTCATCATAAGTCATTCTGTTACTTCTTTATCTGACTCATTTTCCCTATCATGTTTTAGATTGGAGAGGTGAAAAATGTACCTTCTGCATCTTTCCACCATTTCCAAGAGAAATTTTTCTTAAGAGTGTTCTGTTCCCCTTTGGATTAGGAAGTTACCTCAGCAGCTTGAGCCCTACTACTTTGGATGAACCAAGTTTTAAAAAACAACCAAGGCTACATGGCAGAAACTGGTAGATATTGCTACTATGGAATCATAACTCTGTGCCTAAATGCCCTATTTCTTCTTTCTGTCCAGGTAGCTTGTGTTATAGTTTAATGACAATATTTTTCTTCCATCATTAAATGTCATCACCTATACTTCTCCCACTTTCTCCTGAATTTCCTAACATGATCATATTACGCAGTGTTTTTTGCCTTCCACTTCCACTCATCCTATTTCTTTGAATAAAACAATCCCTTTTAGAACCACATTACTGGCATAAATGTCATCCCAAGTTTCAGGGCCAGCTATGAAGTTGAATTTGTCCTCCTCTTTTAGGACTGCCCAAGTTCTCTTGTCTAAACTTTGAATCTGAAACCAAGGATTTTGTCCTGTAAACTATGTTGAAGTACTCTCATGTGCTATTCTAACTTCATAGTAGCTGCTTTATAGACGAGGAGATGTAAATAAGCCGTTTTTTCCATGCCCCACACTTTTTCTGTGCCTGGATCTGAAGAAAACCGGAGTCAACCAAAGACATGAGAAATGTTTGGAGAAAAACAAGAGTGAGAGGCCGAGAAGGAGAGGTGGTGGTCAGTAGTGTCAGGCGATAGAGACACCAAGGAAGAGGAGGGTGTAAAAGAGGTTTGCTGACGAGGGAGTCAAGAAATGAACACTGTGACCCTTCCCATGTCGGTGTCAGCAGAGTGGCCAGTGGAGAAGGAGGGAGTTGGTAGCAAGGCAGGTGGAAACAGTTTTGTCAAGGGGACAAAGTCTTTTCCATGATGGCAGTGATACCTATCGAGATCACCAGTTCATCTCCATACCAGCCTACCCCAAGGAGCCTTGTGGTCTTGAGTTGCGTCTAAGCTTCAATGTGGTGTGCATTTGGGGGCAAAGGGAAAGGCAGGAGGCAAAAGGGGAGTGGGTACCAAGCTTCAGCAAGAGAGTGGGAGATGTGAATGGTATTGTTAGAAAAGAAGAGCCCCACAGCTGCCTTAGAGAGCCCCTTGAACCCCAGCTGATAGAGCGTTAGGTAGGTGGAAAATAGGATTGAGTCTTCAACCCAAAGCCTCAGATCCCAGGCAGTCCAACCCTAAGAGAAGAATCTTCCAGAAGCAGCTGCAACTTAGAAGGCTGAACCAACAGCACTGGACAAGTGGTTTCTGAGGCAAGCAACAGTTGTGGGAGGCTGGAGTGCAAACAATGACTTAGATTAAGACAAAGAGCTTCTGAGAGAAGTATTCCAGCCACAATTCCATCTGCAAGGAATGAGTTTCTGTAGTAGCATGATGTATTTACCCATTGTAAAAGGGTGAGTTTGTGAAAGCTTGTTTTCATTGTTTATAGAGCCTAATAATGATCTTGCTGCTTGCTTTCCCCGTCTATATGTTATTAATATTTTTACATCAGGAGTTCTTAACTTTTGTATTATGGACTCTTTGGTTATCTGGTGAAATCTAAGGACCTCTTCTCAGAGTAATGTTTTTAGGTGCATAAAATATATAGGATTAAAAAGGAAATCAGTCACATTAAAATAAATGCAGTTAACTTTTTTAAGGTCACAAACCTATAAGGTTGAAACTCTGTATTAAAATAGTGCTCTGCTGCTATTTGTAGCTCCTGCCTGATATGTGAATAGAAATGGAATTAATTGGAGGCTTGAGCCAGATGTGTTTTCACATAAAGACAATGAATGTAATTAAATTAATATAGGGGACTATGGCTGAGTGGAAAATTTGTAGCCAGATATAACATTTTTTACAAATCTGGTTCTTTAAAGGGAAGAGATGGAAATTGAATAAAAATAAGCAAAGAAAGCAAAACTATTTTTGTACTTGATATAATGGCATAATTAGAGAACTCTAGAAAATAAAGTAAAAATTAATAACTTCAGAAATAAATCCACTTAAGTCACCAACCAATATATAACCACCAAAATCCAGCAGGGAGATTCAAGATTACAAAGCTATCATATATCTTGGAGTGTACCTAAGATTCATTAAGGGATTATATGAATCTAAGTGCGAAGCACTTTTAACAAATAAAGACTAGTAAATAATTGAAGAAACATTGTTTAATGGGCAGGTCGGGTGAATATTTTTTAAAAAGATAAATTTATATATTCAGTATTGTACAACTCAAAGGAATACTGTACGATCTAGGAAAGAATTGTCGTGGAAATTCATGAGGAGGAACAAAAGAATGTCGTGTCTCGGTACTAGCTACACAGCAGCATCATTCAAATGGTCGGTAGCGGCACAGGTTGGCCAGCGACGGCACGGGGCTGGGTAGACAGACCCAAGACTCCAACTTCCCGGAAGAGGGCGGCAGCACTGGCCTCCCGAGCAGCAGCTCCCACCACTCGCAGAGACAGGATGGGAAGGGGGAGTGGGGATCAAGAGGGTGATGGAGGCACGCCCAGAAAAGGGCTGTGGCCAGAGGAGGCTCGGATCTAACCCCCAGTTTTATAGAGGGGAAGCCGAGGAACGCCACGCAGCCGAGACTGGCCCAGTGTCACTGCTCCGAGCATCAATCAAGTTACAGCACGCGCTCAGTGGGCGGGGGAGGGGGGTCTCTACTGCGCAGGCGCCAAACCAGCTGGCTCTCGAAACTTCCGCAGGCTTGAGGTCAATCAACCAATCGGAAGAAAAGAACCTAGTCCAGCTTGAGAGCGCATGCGTAAGAGCTACGCTCCTCCCCCGCCCCCAAACTCTACCACCTGCAGCTCAAGCCCCCCCGCCCCCGCGCGCGGGACCGTGCGGCGTGTCCCTGTCTCCCTTCCCTGCCCGCGGGCTCACTCTCCCTTAAACCAGACGTCGGGAGTGGGCGAAGCTCTCCCGGGACAGGCTGGTAAGGGAACCGGGCAGGGGCAGGCCGAAGGCTTGGGGCAGCACCAGGGCCTTCTCCAGGGAAAAGGGCTGGGGGAGAAGCACATTGAGCTTCCACCAGAATTGGTGGCTGGGGAAAGACTAGCTGAGGAGGAAGGGCCACTGGAAGCTTCTTTAACGGGTCTCAGGCTACGCGCGCCGTGGAGCGAGGCCTGGCGCGGCTCAGCCAATCGGCGCACGGCTCCCGCAACCGCGTCCTCTCCGAGCCTTATGTAGCCAAGCCAATGAGCGCGCAGAGAGGCGGATTCCCACGCCAGCCACCTTGTCCTGCTAGACCCAAGAGTGATCCGAGGCGGGGCCTCGAGGAACTTAGCCAATGGAAAGGCAGAGGAAGTCCCTTTTCCCCTGCCCTCCCCAGCCGCTTTGACCTCACAGACTCTAGTCTGGCACAAGTCAGCCAATAGGCGCGCGCCTTGGGGCCGCTCCCCTTCCCTAAGGCTGCACTCCCGTATCTTGGCACCTTTTCGTCTTCTCCAGACCCAGAGACAGTGCAGAATGAGGAGGGGCCAGGAAGCGGGGCGGGGCGAGGAGCAGCCAATGGCTATGCGGCCCGGCGGCTCCTCCCGACGTCCTCGCGGCCTCGCGGGACCCTGGAGCTGGGCTGGGGGCAAAGGCCAAATGGACTGGCCGGGATCGTGGCCCTGCGTGGGCGGCCCTCCGCGCGTGAATCGGGCCCCAGCCGTGCCGCCTCGGGGGAGGGAAGGTGTAATCGTGCGAGCCGCGCCGGCCGCGGGTCCGGGCGTCCGGCCCAGGTGAGCCCCAGCCGGCGGGGCTGTGGGAGGAGGGGTCACTACCCTGACCTTGATTTTGGCCCCGCCCCCCTCTGTGCGGCCGGGCCCTGTGGACCTCTACTCCAGACAGCCGAGGAAACAGGGCCCGGGTCCCCAGGTGTTCATGGGGGGCGTGCGAGCTCGGGGTCACTCTTGGTCCTCGGAATCCCGAAACCCACGGGCAATGCCCGGACCCTGTCCTAAGCCGCCTTTTCCTGCCAACGGCCCCGCTTGTGGGATGCCCCGCAGTCCCCGCTGTGTGCTTCCCCTAGTCACTTGTATTTGCGGCCCTAGTGGTCATTCAGGAGTTGCCCGCTCGGTGCAGGCCCGTGTTGAGCCGCGGAGAGCCGTGCCCGCCCTCTCGACTTACGTTGGAATGTCCCGAGGAAAATGAGGGGGGCCGTCCTTCAGGCAGAAGGGAGCCCTGGGGAAGTGAACCAGCGGCAGGGCCGGGCACGAGGGGAAGGGGGAGGAGGCACTTTAGCGGGGACCTGGGCCGAGATAGTAGAGAAACCTCCTGCCCACTGAGGGGAAGGGTAGTAGGACACAGAGAACCCCCTTCTTTCTCCCCCCCCCCATTCAGATCCTGCCTACGGACCCTCACTGGCCAGGCCCTTGTCCTTCTGTGCATCTAGAAAGTCACCAATGCCCCACCCCCGAGTGTTTTCGTGTTTTGCTGTGATTTATTAGGAAATTTTAATTACCCCCTTGTTTTTAATTCTTTCCTTTTTCCCAAGTTTTGCTCAAAAAGAAAATAAGTTTTACTGCCTTTTCCTCCTATATGTTCCATTCATTTACTGACACTCAGCACCTACTGTGCGCTAATGTGGATCTAGGATATGGAAGATGACCGAGCGTTTTAGATGCCCCCCCAGATCTCAAGGACTATTAATCACATTTTAGGTAAATTAATAATATATGAATTATTAGTAATCAACACATTTCATTAGCATTTACATGAGGTAAATACTTCCTGTATTAGTAGGCCCATTTTACAGATGAGGAAACTAAAGTTCAGATAAATTTGACAAGTGACAAAGCTGGGATTTAAGTCTTTTGACTCTTGTTCTTTCCACTTATTCACCTGTGTCTGAAATTAGATAGTTTATATCACCCTGAAATTACTGTGTTGATTTTAAATAATACTTATCAACTAAGGCATGTTCCAGAAGCTTTGACAACATTTGATTAGTGATTTTTAAGAAAAAACGAATTGAAAGTCAAAAATATTGATTGGCTTTTAGAGCAATGAAAGAACTAACAGGTGGGATTGGAAAAAGCCATTGTCAATGGAAACCTCTGGAGAATAAGACCAGAGAAAGATAGATGTTTTGATTTGGACAAGGAAGGAATTTGGTTAAGATTTCTGGCAAAAATTTAATAAGGTTATTAAAGGGATGGATTGTTTTAGTAAACTAATCACAAAGTTAATGGGCCTTCATCAAGATCCTTTATGGGGTCATGACCACAGTTTAAGAAACCAGGAACTGAATGGTAGTAGTTAAGTACATTCAGAATTGGATAAGTGTTACCTTTTCAGGAGGTTTCTAATGGAGAGCTCCAAGGAACTCTACTTAGCCTTTTGCCTTTTAACATTTTTATCAGCATTTTGGATGTGAGTATGGACATGCTTATCAAATTTGCAGTAATATAGAATTGAAAAAGCAAGCACTGAATGATAGAACCAGGATTTGGAAAGATATGATAGCTTAAAATTGGAATTAAATCTTAATTAGATTCCATTTAGGGTCATTTTAAAGTCTTATACTTGGGTTCACTTAAGTAGGGGACCGAGGGTAGAAGTACAAAGAGTGAAACAATCCCAACTTACAGTAGGCACAAACTAAACTATACATACCACCAAGGGAAATAATATACAAAGTAGTCAAATGCAAGGGCAAGATAAAGAAAGACTTCATAAGGAAAGCAGTTAGTGGTTTGAGGAGGAAAGGACTCTGAGAGAATATCCAATCCATTTTTCTGGATCAACAAGTAGAAAAAAAAGTCATTCTCTCAAGACAGGAAGGATAAATAAGTGCATTAGGGAACCACCTGAGTTGATTAAGGAGGGAATCAGCTAGCCAGAACCAATTTGTCTTTGGCAGCCTGGTAGAGGATTCAGAGGACCAGTGAAAAATGAGGCAGGGAGACCAGTTAGGAGGCTGTCACAGTAATCCAGGGAGATGTAATGAGAGGGTTGTGGAGAAAGATGTAAGAATCTACAGTGTAGATACAGCAAGATTTGGCAACTGTTAAGATGTGGGATAAAGGAGAATAAGGAGTCCAGCACAATTCAGAATCACAAATCTTACCCACCATCTAGGGAAGGGGCTGGAGGGAAGGAGGGAAAAATTTGGAACAGAAAGTTTTGCAAGGGTCAATGTTGAAAAATTATCCATGCATATGTTTTGTAAGTAAAAAAACTTTAATAATAAAAAAGACAAAAAAAATAACAATCACAAATCTGAGGTACTGCCTTCAACATAAACAGGAAAATTGGGGGGCAGAAAAGACATTTAGGAGGAAAGGGGAAAAATTCAGTGTAAGACATGTCAAGTTTAAGGTCTCTCTGGGACATCCAGTTTGAAATGTCCAGTTTGAAAAGTTAGTTTTGCAGGAGTAAGGACCGTTCTGAGAAGAGATTGAGGCAAGAATCTTCTATACAGAGATGGTGGCCACTGGGGGAGAATACAATGGATCCTGGACAAGCTGGGGGAATATGAGCCCTGACATGGTCAGATGGAGGGAGGAGAAAAGTATCCAGGAGAATGTGTCAGGACTGAGGAATGACCTTTAGATCTGGGGATGAAAAATTCTCTGGTCAGTGGAGAGAGCCAGATAAGAAAAAACTAAATGGATAAAAGGAGAGAAAATGGAGGCAGCTTTTTCAAAGAGTTTGGCCAAGAAAGGGAGGATGGATAGAAGATAGATCACTCAAGATGTATAGTGAAATAAAGGTTTTTTTCAAACAGTGGAGGGGATTTGAGCATGTATGAAGTCAGAAGGGAAAGAACCAATTCACAAGGATAGATTTTTTTTTCACAGATCTAAATTGGGGAAGATGAGGCTAGAAAGTTTGTCAGAAAAAAAATCTGGAGGGTCTTAGTGGTCTATAAGATAAATATGAGTTTAAAAATGCGTTGGATGGAATTGTGAGTATTCTCTCCAGAGATGCAGTTTAGAGCCTTCTGCAGTGACCTTTGTCCAGGCTCTCCTATGAATAAATAAATAGCCATTGAGGAGCTCACCCACTATTTGTCCTGGCTTTTTTCAGCAAAGCCCACAATGGGTCCAGTCCATTCCTCCCTCAGGCCACATGACCAGCTCCCTTTCTCTGCTGGCCTCCCATCTCTCTCATGATCATCTCTTAGGCCACTTCTCTTGCACTTGTTCTTGAGTAACATATCGATTATGTTTCTGCCTCCTCATGCCAGCCCTTCAGATGACCCACAATTTTAAGTCTTCAGAGACTGTTGTATTGTGTGATTCATAGCCCTGCAGCTTCAGAGGGAAATTTTGGCTGCTGGAAAATGGGCCTTTGTTTCTTGGTAGACTGTGAAACAGTGTGGGAACATCTGTGACAATTCACTGAACGTTAGCCTGCATTAAAAGAGGAAGCGTTTGGGGACCAGCAAGGTGAATGTGCTTTCATTAGTCTTCTTATTGAACACATTCTCATGGTTTGGTTCATCCAACTGCAAATCAGTTCCACTTGAGGCCAAAATGTTTGTGCAGCAATCTTTTGTTCTTTTCAAATGAATAATCTCACTTAGAGGGATGCCCAGGGAGAGGAGAGCTGAGAATTTGTCTCAACTTTGAACTAGTCTGGAAGCTTCCTGAGGGCAAGGACTATCGCTTATTGGTCTTTGTGTCTTCTGACTTGGTTTCTTGTTCTATGAATATCTATGAATATGAATAAATTAGTTATACTTACTTGTTGGAATTGGTATTTGGAAGTTATGGGGTAATTAGAGTTTATTGTGATTCTGGAATTTAAATAAAGAATTGGCATTAAGGTTTTTCAGATAGTATTACAGCCATTTGCTGTATAAAAGAAGTTGATTACCTGAAATAAAGTCAGTGCCAGTAGTAGTTCTATATTAAGTATGATGGTTTTCATTTTACTTAATAATCGTGTCTCCAGGATAAAATATAAACTCCCTTTATTTGGCTCTTGACCACCTTCTCAGAGTTGCCATGCTCTAACTGTCCTCCCTGTGTCCCTGTAGCCTCCGTGGATTGGTGAGCCCATCCTGGAACATCATTTCACCAATCTTGATCCCACCTCCCACTAGCTTCTCCCAGTCCTTTTCACTGGCTTTTGCTTCTGTGTGTATTCCTGGCCCTGAGCCCAAGGTCTGGCTCTTAGGAAACTTGGACCCCACCTAGTCTGTGCATTCCCTGGGCTCCATATATATCTCAGGCTGGGTGATCCAGCCACACTCATCTCACTGCTTCTCCCCCTTGGGACTCCTGCTCCTGGCTTGGGTTGGCTCTTCCACCATGTTGAGAAGGCACTTCTTGATCTTCTAGAGTCTCTCTTCTTCTAGACTGAGCCTAAGCCCCCTCCTTCTGTGCCATCTCCTCCAGCTGCTACTACCTATTGTCTCCCCCTTTAAGTGGAGCTGCCTCAGGAGCAGAGATGAATTAATCCTCTGTGTCCTCTGGGCTAACTCTGTGCCTGGCTCAGACCTGTGCTTGAGGCTGTGGATTGATTGGTTAGTAGAATAAGAACTGCTCTGATCTGTACTGGTCACCTTAACATTCTGCAGAGAATTTTGTGCATACCCTCATTCACATAAGCTTCCCAGCCACCCTGAAACTTGGGTATGGCAAACCTTTGTCCCCATATTACAGAAGTGCAGCCAGATTCAGAAAAATGAAGGGATTCCACAGGAAGAAAGTGTCAAGGCTCTTAGAGGTCGGTTGCCAGTGCGGACCACCCTCCTTGGTAATCTCAGCTCTCTTGGATTTAATTACTGTCTCTATACAAATGATTCTCAAATCTGCCTGTTGGATATTTGGAACTGCATGTCTCAGAACAGTTAAACTCAGTGTGAGTTTATGGAACTCGGAGTCAGAATCCATAAACATTTAAGTACCTACTATGTGCCAAGTACTGTGCTAAGCACTTGGGATACCAAAAAAGACCTAAGTTGATCCCCACCCTCAAGGAGCTCACAGCCTCACTAGGTAGACAGCACATACAAGGGAGCTGAAAAGGATGGGCATGAGGGAGGGTGGCGGTGAGCGATGACAAACTCATTCATGGAGCTGGGCTGAGAAATAAGGGGAAGAAGGGAGAGTTTTAGAAGCAATTTCATCTTTGGTGATCATGAAGATCAGCAAAGGAGCCAGATGGGAAAGGATTTCCTTATCTTTCCTCACTGCGCTCTCCCTTCTACCTAACTCACTGTCATTGTCAGGGGCACCAGCATCCTCCCAATCATCCAGGTCCTCTACCTCAATGGTGCCCTCAGTGCTTCCATTCTCTCTAGTTCTTCCATTGTCCAGTTAGTTGCTGATTTTGTAGCTTCTTCTTTTATGCCCCCTTCTCTCCTCTGACACTACTATTTCCTCCCTCATCACCTCCCTCCTGTACTGTTGCAGAGTGTACTACAGGCCATCATTTAAGTGGGTGTTAATGGATCTCCTTAAGCCCAGGGTTGACCTTGTCTCACTCATTCTGTCAACTCCAGGGGCTCCCTATCACCTCTAGGACCAAATGTAAACTCTTGTGTTTGATTTTTAAAGCCTCTCACAAACCATTCCTTTCCTCCTTTTCCAGTCTGCTTCCGTCTCACTCCCACACATTCCCAGTCCCATGATGTTGGCCACCTGGCTCTCCCATCTCCCAGCCCTCGGTATTTGCTTGGGCTTTCCCCATGCTTCCTACTCTCTGCTTCCTGATTTTTCTGGTTCTCTAAAGTCTATCTTTTACAAGACACCCTTCCTAGGCTTGTCACATCCCAGTGCCTTCCATTGGAAGTTATCTGTTTTGTATCTGTCTTGTTTGTGCAAAGCATGTTGTTTCCCTGTAAACTGTGAGCTCCTTGAGAAAGGACTGGTTTTTGCCTTTTCTTGTATCCCCAGGTCTTATTCCAGTGCATAGAATATAGTAGGAACAGACTTAGTTGCCTTTAAAAATTGTCAGTTTTCCTGTCACCCTTAAATGTTGTTTTTCATACCAGCCCCAAAGTCAGAAGGACCTGAATTCAAATCCAGCCTTAAACACTTAGCACTATTTGTGTAACTCTGGGCAAGTCACTTAACCCCAATTGCGTCATCAAAAAAAAATTATTCATTCTTCATTTTCAAAGAGAAATAGTGAATGACATCATGGGTAATGTTTTGACTTGTGCTTGAGCAAAGCAGAGTTACATGAAGTCAGCCTCACTCTCTCTGCCTGAGTCATCAGTTGTGAAGACCCTTAATTAGGATTTCATGAGCATGAACATAAATGTCACATAAAGAAGTGTGTAGTGTGACATTAATTTTGAATGGTAAGATAATTATGAATTCAAATCTGAATAAACAAACTGCTCCAGGAACACATTACATGAATTTTTAAAATATCTTTTTTTTTTTTTAAAATCACCGTGGTGGAATGTTTCAGTGAACTGGAATGTTTAAAAGGTTATCCTAATAATGAATCAAAGTTTTGAGGGGATTTGGAAGTTTTTTCTTTAGAGCAATTTAATATTGTCGTCATTGGACATTATAGTATTACTCTAAGGCAATATTATTTTAAGAAAATTTCCACTTCCTTTGTAAAAGACTGAAAAAGTTCATGTACTCTGTTTTTAAAATTGTTCTCTTCCTATTATGTTTCATTCTTGTAGTGATTAATGGATTCCGGGAAGTTGATTTGCAGCAGCATATAGAAATGTTTTTCCACTTGAGACCTATAAGGAGGTAAGATTGGCTGTCAAATTTGTCTTAATATTAAAAACAAATTTCATTATGTTAGCTAACTTAAAATTGTTTTTCAAATTTCAAATCATTGTGGGGAAAGCAAGCAAAAGCGAAAAGGCATGTAAAACTGGCCAAGTCTTTGGAAACCCCTTCAGAGACTTAGAAGGAAAAAATATACTGACACTTAAAACTCTTGGTTATGAAAAGCATACAGGGAAAAAACACTTTGTGAAACAAACATCACTTATAATCATCTAGACTGGTGACAAATGATGCATTTGTTAAGCAACAGGGTGGGGCAGCGAACAGAACCCCGTTAATCAAATCTGGCCTCAGACCCCTACTCTCTGTGTGACTTGGGCAAGTCATTTAAACCTGTCTGCCTCAGTTTGCTCATCTGTCAAATATAATTTCCTTCTAAATGACAAACTACTCCATTATCTTTGTCAAGAAAACCCCAATGGGGTCACAGAGAGTCAGACATGACAAGGATCCTGCTTCTACTGGGGGAGACAATGAGTAAAGGGAACCAGAAATCAGGGGGGAATCAGACATATGGGCTTCCCAGGGGAGCAGGCCTGGGTGGGGCCTCAGTGGAATGGGAGCCGAGAGAGAAGCTAGAATTAGAGTGGCTGGTGAAAAGACGGAGCCGCCCCACGAGGGAGTCGAGCTTGCGGTAGGGTCGGGGAGGGGTGGGTTGAGAAGGAAGAGGGGGAGGGGAGGCCATGGCCCTCTTGAAGGTTGTGTGCCCCAGACTCACCAGTCAGAAAAACAGGCCTTGCTGCCATCATATTTTAACAGATAAGTTTGAAATGGAAGCTAGTGTTGCCCGTAGCTCTCCATTTGAGAAGTGAGATTTTGTTTAATGGAATGAATCAATCACTAAGCATTAATTAAGCACCAGCTATGTACTAAGCACAGCTTTGGCAAGTATTGCATCAGGGGGTACAAAGATAAAAATGATTTAGTCCCTACCATCAAGGAAATTCCTCCTGTTCCTACTTAGTGACAAGGTTGCCCATTTGTGGTTGAAGCAGTTTCTGGGCTCTTTTGGACACCTTATATCCATTTTGCTCATCTAAGAAATGGTGATAATCCAAGTCAGCATCTGTAGCTTTATTTTCCTTTTTTTTTTTCTGTCATCTGTTTACTCCTTATAATAACTTACATTGGAGTAGTTGTAACTATTTGTAGTGGTTCCTCATTTTTTTAACTCTCTTTCCATTTGATGCTAATTTTGACCTTCAGTATGATGACAGCGTGGCCATATAAACAGCTGATTCCAAAATAAACCCCAGTTTTGTGCTGTTACAATATAGTCTTTTTCAGTGATGTTGTTCAGTACTTGCTACGTCCAATGCCTTTCACCTTTCTTTTTTGAAGAAAGGGATGATAGACAGGCTTGAGTCTTCTGGGTAAATGTACCAGGCTTTGGTCACTCATTTCTTAACCCCACACCATATTTTCCAATCTATTTTATGCTGTCCTCCTCATACCATTGATGTCTTTGGGCCTCAAGGGGAACGTTAACTCAGTTTGGACGATCTTGTGAAGCTTACTATAGATTTCAGAAGAGAATATTCTTTACTTGGACTGCTCTTGGAAGTTTTATTATCCAGAAATAGTGTTCTATTTTAATCATATCTATTTGAATCATTTTGTACCTTTACTTTTATTCTTCTTTATGCCTTGATGGATAACAAAACCTTTTTTATATACCTATAAGGTTATGTCTAGAGAAAATATTACCCCCCTGGCTTCTTCACTCGAGAACTCTCTCAGGAGCTGAGGCCGTAAATGCTCTGAGACCTTTCTATTTTGCAGTGCACCCAGATTTCTTTGGACAGCATCCCAGAGAGAGGGTGAGCATTTGTCCTTGTACTTTGGTCCCCTTGGTGTTTGTTGGGTGTGACCAGGCCTAGTGAAATGTGCTGTGGAAGGGTGGTCGGTTTGGGTTTGTTAATTGGGCTGGGATAATTCTTTTGTTACCTAATTGAAAGAGTATGATGGTGAAACTTTAAAATGTAATAAACTAATTCAAATTTTACTTACAATTACATTTTGTGTATTGATTTTTAGAAGAAAAATGGAGAATTTTGAAAATCTTTCAGATTGGTGTTCCTGAGTGCAGGTGTCCCAAAAGTCTCAGTGCAGCTGGAAGTTTTTATCCGCCTCAAGCAGCACTAAGACTTTTGGGACACTCTGTCGAGTCCATTCTTGATGATGCCTGTGGGGGCCGTCGTTTTGTGTGTCGTCCGTGCACGGTTTTTAATAAATATCTCAAGATGTTTTCCCCTTTGTCATAGAACCCACATACCCGCGGCGAGATAGCGTGTCATAGTGCAGAGTTAGAGAGATCTGGATTCCAATCCCACCCTGGACCCTGGGCGGGCCTCCTACCTCCTCTGAGCCTTCTTTCCTTAAATGTGGAGATGGCCTAAGGTGGGTGAGGTCCAGAGGAGAGAAGGTCTAGAAGTACTTTAAGACATTCTTCTGGGACTCCTTTACCTTTCTTAACTGGTCTCTCCTGAGGGCCCCATCCCCATTCCAGAGCCACTGAGCTATTTGTAGACTCCATGTGCTGGAAGTATCTCCAACTCCACAAGGCCCAGCAGAACCCATTCTCTTTTCCCAGACCCTTTCCCTTGCTGATTTCCCACTTGCTGTTGACACATCCTCCTTAAACTCACCTATTCTCAGATCCTCCATCTCACACATGGTCATCAGATCCCATCTTTTCCATCTTCAAAACTCAGACACACACAGCCATCACCCACCCTCACCACCTCTCCTGGGGACTATGGCAGTGACCCTTTTGTCTCCTTGTCTCCAGTCTTTCCACACCAGGCCATGCTCCACGGGCCACCAGAGATTGTCCTGGACCTCCCCTGTCCAATATACAAAGCTCTCAGTCACCTCTGCAGACATCCTGCCTGTGACTTCCCTCCATTTACACTGCAGTCTGGCCCTATGGACCTTTTGGATGTTCTGTACACAAGAAATTTCATCTCCTTCTTTGTAGTTTGGTCCCTGGAGGGCTCTCCTTCTTCCCCTCTGCCTTTCTGATCTCTGAACTTGCTTTTGATCTCCACAGCTGCTACTGCCATTCCTCCCCAAATTACATTATATTCATTTTGTGTGTACTCTGCAAATAATGAAATGTGTACATGTTGCCTCCCCCAGTCGAATGGAGTTCTTTGAGGACTAAGGACTATTCCACTTTTGTCTCTGTACCCCCAGCTCGCCTGGCACATAGGAGTTGCATAATACACGCTTGCCGATTGACTGAGGATCATTGAGAGTGACTGACTGTGAAAGAGCAAATTTGTTTCTTCTAAAACTCTGTTGAAAATTTAAACTGTCATTAGATAAAGAAAAAATACAATTCCCAGTTAAAAATAAATCAGTGCCAATGCTTTGAGTGTGGTTTTTGACACTGTTATTTTAAAACAAATCATGGTTAATTGATTGACAAATTTATTACCCATAGCTCAACTCTCTGATGTGACAATAGATAATGGTCTGTATTTGTTCTCTTGGAAATGTTTTACTATTTTATAATTAGATCATGCACACAGCAAGAAACTTGGAACCCGTAAGTGAGTGACTCCCCCACCAGCCTCATGCCCTAACCCATGCTTGCTTTTTTAAATGGACTTGAGGTCTTGATGACATCTTCTCTAAAGAGATTTTCCACCCTCCCAGGATCTTTATATGTTCACTCTTAGACTGAGCCAAGGGAAGCAGCATATGCATCAAGCTCCCCAGTTGAAATCTTCTCCCCCATCCTCCCAAGGCCTTTTCCAAGGAAAGGAATACAGCGAGCCAGACCCAGACTGATTGCCTTGTTTGTCTTTAAGAGAATAAAGCATCTCAGATTGCTGCCAATCTCTTTAGAACTCAGAATCTGGACTTGCCCTTGATGCATATATGACTTACATGTGTATTATTAGAAGTGCTAGCCTTGGTTTGACTTCATCCTTTATGTACTTTGAGCTGGACTCACTGACTGCCTAACATGTAGAAGGAAAGGTCCATCAAGTCCAGCACCTTGGACAGCAGATATTGGACTGCCCAGTAAAAGAGAACCACATACACC
Source organism: Antechinus flavipes (assembly GCF_016432865.1). Lineage (NCBI taxonomy): Eukaryota > Metazoa > Chordata > Mammalia > Dasyuromorphia > Dasyuridae > Antechinus > Antechinus flavipes. The sequence goes on from NC_067402.1 coordinate 20,374,750, forward strand.
CAGTGTATTTCCAGTCTGTGCCTCTGCCACAGCTATGCTGTCAGTCCCAGAAGTCAGAGAGTTGCAGTGAAATGCAAAGAAACACATGAAAAGAGGAAAAGTCAGTCGTTTTAATAAACCCCTCAATTCACTTTCAGATTTTAGTACCTTATTACATAGATAGTAAATTTTTTAAAATTATCTAAAGCCTATCTAACAAAGCATTATCTAATGTTGACAAATAGCAGTCTCCTATCGTTTCACATCATTGTATATGTGACTATTTTTTTTTTGTCCCCCAGGAAATCAACGAAAATTCTCTTAAGAAATTAAGTGCCTACTTGGAAAACCTCCAGAAACCGGGCTTCAAATCTTTGAAACCAACTCAGCTTACTTTTTATGTGAGAGAAACTGAGCAGACATCCTCGGATGGCCACGAATCATTGAATGTTCTAGGTGCCTTGTCTGTTTGTACGATGCTTCCGACACGGTTCACCCTCCTTGTACAGAGTAGTCATAAATGTGTGGGAAGAAATCTTTGAAAAGAGGCTCTGTCCTGGGAAGCCCAATGGCCATTAACCTTGGAATCCCCAGAGCAGGATTCTCTGTCAACTTTAGAGATGGCCATCTGTCTAGAATATGAAAGATTAAACCACATGCTTCAAAGGTTTTGAAGTTAGAATGCAGGACAGTTTTTCTTTTATATCTTAGATGCTTGATGTCAATCATTCTGATGTTTAAGAATGGCTTGGGGAATATGAACAGAGAATTTGAATTGTGCTTTGCTACTGTGACCAGGCTAGAAAAAAAAGAGGGGTGTGATCGGATTGATGGCTGCTCTTGCCGTGGCCTTGGCCCAGCCCAGCTAGGTCAGGGTCACCACAGAGGAAATGTAATCATCTTTAAAAGAACCCTGATTTTTGCCCATCATCAACTGCATATAGCAGGTTTCTCTTAAGAAAAGTGCTGTGTAAATTGAAGGAGAGTGACATCAGTTTATTTTGAATTTTTAATAGTTTTGTTATTATATTCCAAAGCCCAATTCTTCTCTTTCAGGCAGAATTCACATAACTATGCATATGGAGGCATGGGAAGGGGATAACACAGGTTTTCTAAGAGGTTGTAGGCTGATTTCTCTAGTTCCTCCACATTCTCCTTTCCAGGGCCATTGTCCTGGTGTCCTCAGCACCTCTTTCCTCTCCTCAAAATCTTCAAGATAAAAACCATCAAAGTCATAGAAAGGGAACCTCATGCCTTTGACTGGACTCAACCCATCTTCTCTTGAATATTTCTTTTTGTTTTTGTTTTGCAAGGCAATTGGGATTAAGTGACTTGCCTAGGATCACATAGCTAGTAAGTGTTAAATGTCTAAGTTTGGATTTGAACTCCAGTCCTCCTGACTTCAGGATCGGTGCTCTGTCCACTGCACTATCCAGCTGCCCTATTCTCATGGATATTTCAAGGAATCTTTAAGACCTTCCACTCTAACTGATAGGGGTCACCAAGTTCCAGAGAAAGTTAAAATCGGATTTAATAATGGGGAATAGAAAGTCTCAGGATAGCATTGATACCAAATGTAATTTTCAGAAGTTAATGGAACAAAGCAGCTCTAAAGTAGAGGGAAGAATAACATTTTATGTGCCTTAATTATGTCCCTTTGATTCCCAAACCATATCCTGCAATTTGTTTTACCATTGAGGATTGGAGTGATGCATGCATTTTTGTATAGACATATTCTAGAAAATAAGCTTCTTATTAATCATTTAATAACTTCAGATTTAAATCAATGACTGGCTCAAGAAGATGATGACTAATCATGTCTTCAGATTCAAAAATCAGATGATCAATCAGACATAGAAACAGCAGGCCCTGGCCCTGTGGGAAAGCAAGTATGAGGTCAGAGGAAATGTTGTCCCACCACACAAAGAAAACTTAGGTTCCCATGCTAGGTATGCACCAAAATGATTTCTCTGAAATTCTTTCTAAAAGAGATAGGCTGGCTTTTGTTCTTCAGACTGCCAGGATTCATGGCCCCTGAGAAGGTCTTCTGTGCATTCTTACTCATAGGACAATTTTCCTGTGACTGGGGCTATGGAGACTGACCCCAAACTTGATCCCCTGACTTGGGGTTGGTAACCCTTAATTTCTAAGGTCCATATTCTAGATTGCTGCCCTTTAGCTATAAAGGATTTACCGACTCTCAATTTTGCATAGCAATGATGAAACTAAAAGAGAGGTTGAGGGCAGTACAGAGGCAAGTATATTGAGAGTAGAGGGGTGAAAGGTTTTGTTTTTTCACTAATATTTTGCCATTAAAAATAATTTTAAAGTAATTAAGGATAATTTTTCATTACACACTTAGATCTTATGAACTGAATAGAACATATATTTTCATTTGAATATGTTTTGAATGGGAAAGATTACCTTTTTAAAGCAAAGGTGATATTAAACTGAACCCAAAATTAATTGTCATGGGATTCCATTTTTTAGGGTTCCGAGCCGTCACTTTGACTTTGCATAGCAGAGATCTCCTGAGCACCGTCTTAAATATTCTCAACTCCTGTAGCTTATCGACTAAGCACATCCGAAGTTTGAGTCCTAATGTGGCTTCCGAAGCCCCCAAGGGGGCAAAAAGGACATTTGACAGACCTATTAAATGGGACAAGACTTACTACTCCTTTACTGGATTCAAGGACCCTGAAGAAGAACTGGAAAAGGTTCAAAGAATGGAAACTTCTCTCATGTATGTAAATGCTTTTACTTAATTAAGCTGCCACTGTAGCACATAGCTCAAAATCTTTTTTTAATAGAAAACTACTAAAAATAGTCTCAAACTAATTTCTTCATCCAGTAACACTATTTTTGAAATGATGTATAATTCAGAGCCTCATCAGTCTCCGTCTTTCATAACTTTACTCTTCATCAAATTTCAAGAATCATTTAGGGAATATTTCTTGAACATTAATTATTTTTGGAAATTGACTTCACTTGGGTCTTTTGAAAAACTTATGTTTATAAGACACATGACATATCTACCAGAAGGCTAGCAGTTAAACAACAACAAAAAAGTTTAGTATTACAACCTTTTTTATTGTTATTTGACAGTTTTGATAAGTCAAATTAAAGTGGTTTTTTTCCACACAGTTCTGATAACATCAAATACATGACAAGGTAAGAATTTCTTTTCCAAGAGAGTTTCTTAAAAATTTCTAGGGAAAGATTCTGCCAACTTTTAGAAATCTGCCTCTTCAATGAAAGAAAAAAATAATACCAGTTTTCACCTTGGCAGTCTTTAAGTTGACTATTGCTGGAATAAATTGTTTTTGGAACTGATCAGTGGCACACAATCAAAAACATCACTCTTGATATCCAGTGTAAAGAGATTCCCTGTAATATTATTTGGCATCCATGTTCTAACAGAAATACTGACGGCAATACTTTACAACCCACCAACAGATCAACTGCTTTTCAGAATCTTTTTGCTCATCTGTTCTTCACAGATCCCAGCTGACCAAGAGTAAGACTGAATCAAGAAGGGGACAAGAATATTAAAGAGGAGGGGAGGAGAGAATAAGGGAGGACACATGAGCATTTATTAAGCACTTACTATTTGCCAGGAGCTGTAGTAAGCACTTTAAAGATATTCTCTCACTTTATTCATCCAACAAAACTGGAAGGTGTATATTATCTCCATCTCATAGTTGAAGAAACCGAGGCTGGCCAAGATTAAGAGGCTTGGCCAAAGTCACGTAGCTAGGAAGTCTCAGAGACTGGATTGGAATCCAGATGTTCCTAATTCTGTCTTCTGTGTTTCCTAGACTTCTGACCATTGTGCCTTTTGGATTAGATTCATAAAGATGTAAATGCACAGGCCTGGCTGCCATGAAATTCCCTGGTTCCTCATGATGTTGGCCATAATTGCACAATTTTCTGCTGCAGACAAAATTATTCTAAGACTTTTGGGGAAGATGTGGGTACTGATGTGAATTTAATGATGGTCAGGGAGTTAACTGGCAGTCAACAGAGCTACAGAGAAGAAGGGTGGAAAAAAGGCATGGCTGGAGGTGCAGGGCCAGGGTTCATGAGATAGGGATGGGAACCATTTCTCACATGAGAGAATGCAAGACCTCCCATGGGTATCCATGAGACTCTGATGTTGAGCTCAAAGGCCCATAGGTCAGGAGGAATGAGTCGGTCTAAAATGTAGAGCAGATTTTCTGATGGACACTGACCCAAGGTGAGCTGCCCAACAAGAACATTGTTGGACAACATCAGGAGTCTGCCATTTTGACCCAGAGTAAATGAGAACTCAGTGACCCCAAGCACAAAGGCTGAGAAGGAAACATCAGCATTATTTAATCCGGCGTGTCATGGACTCGGCTGCCTGCATGATACTCTTCTGAAGTTTATTTTTCCCTAAGATTTCTTACCTTGTACTAGAAATTTTACACAGAATGGCTAACCAAGCAGGCAGCAGTGTCTTGAGGGTGATGATCTTCCCGAGATGGAGGTCTGCAGAGGCTGGCAGCGGCCACGGCACAGAATAGCAACAAGCTTCTTCAGTAACAGTTTCTTCGTAAAGTTTTTATTTGCTAAAAAAAAATTTCCCACGGATAGCAGGAAATGCGGGATGTCCCAAAAGTCCTTGGGTGATTTTAAAAGCTCAGGCTGCTCTGAGACTTTGAGGACACTCCGTGACTCGACGCTAGAAGGTTTTGCATGTTTCTGCTTGTCTACCTAGACGCCTCATTTCTACAAAGGTTCCTCTCCTATTTCAAACATGAGCTAATTCTTGAGAACAATCATATCGTTTGGAAGGTTAAAGATGGCACCCCCTTCCCCAACACGTGACCCTGCACCTCATCTCTGCCCGCCACAGGAATGCCAGGCCTGGCCTTGTTAAAGAGAGTTTCCTCTGGGAGAGCTGCCTTACTGTCAGACAGTATCTGCTCCAGGAAGCCATCTGCTAATTCAATCGATCACAAACTTGACACCTGAACCTTTGCTAATTATTACACATTAACCAATTTCCAGGCAGCTCCCAAGCAGATACTTGGATTGTGAAGAAGGATTGGCCATTTCATTCTTTGGGGCAGGTGGTCTCATTCCCAGAGGTGGGGCAGCAGTGAGACAGTCCCTGCCATCAAGGGGAAAGGAGAGGCCATCTGGGCACATCTTGGCGGGGTAACAAGGCCATGAGGAGGTTGTTTTCAGATGGGGGGGGGGAGGGAACCCCCAAAGAAGCCTTGGCTTCAGCCTTGAAAAGACGAGGAGCAGGAGTTCTGTCCTTGAGGCAAAGGTCCTGAGGTGGGACATGGAGTATCATGTGGGAGGAAGGCTGGTCTCCATGGGCCCAGATGGTCTCTGCTTTATCCCTTTGTATTAAGGACTGTTGGAACCTGTTGGCCCGCCCTCTGATGCAAGACCAGAAAGGCCTCCTGGCCCAAAGTGTGGACAATTTGAGGCTTTTTAAGGAGAAAATGACTCCTTTTTCACTCTTTGTGATCACTTCCCCCTTTGGTTTGGCCTAAATTATGGTTGAGATTTGGGGGCTAATGCACCACTTATTTTCTCTCTGGCAGAAAGGGGTTGGGGGGGAGGGGTCTGATGGCAGCTCCGAAGGGTCTCTTGTGTTTGATGGAAGGCAGCATTTTAAAGTTCCTTCTGTGTGTGAGATGGACAGATTAGAAAGTGGGAGTGTCTGAAAAGCCAGATCTCCCCGGAGGGTGAGAAAAGGCATAAATACAAATAACTATGCAAGAGAGGCTCAGAGGTAAAGGACAAAGATCAGGCTTAAAATAAGGTCAGAGGGTAACCCTGAGCAAACAAGAGATAAGGATGAACGAGTGCTGGAGCCAAGACAGCGTGTTGTACAGCTCTTTGGGAAGTTTACAACTTCATTTACAGTGCCCTTTTTACAGTGCAGGCCCCTTTGAGGGGGGTTAATTCTGTTGGTCACATAGTAGGATGTAACACTTTAACTGGGTAATCAATTCTCAGGGAATTTTGGTTGAGGTAGGAAGAAAGCAGAGGCTTGTGGCCAAGTAAGGTATGGGAGACAAGCAGAAAACCACATTGGGCTGGGGACGCTGAGAGCCAGCCAGGGCAAAGGAGAAGAGACAGAGGAAGTGCGTGGTCACCGGCCGTGGATGTCGGCTTGTGTGCTGCTGTAACACTTGCCTGATGTTGCCGGTGCCCAATTGAGTGATCGGGGGTGAGCTTGGAAGGCTGTGAAGTCCAGCATCTCAGTCCCAGGCCAGTAGCTCTCTGCAGCCCTCGCCCTTCTGTGCCAATAGAAGGGAGAGAAAAAGGGAAGGGAGCAGGAGTAGAGAGAAGTATCTGTGAGGGTTGCCTGTCCTTCCATGTCTTTGTGGCCACAGTATGGATGGGCTTTCTTCTCTGAAGGTCTAAGACTTTTCTTCCCCCTCCCAGAAAGCTGAGTGTACAGTGTACAATGGATGGGATCAATGATGCAGTTCAGCTCCTTGGCTGGTAATCCAGTGCTGTGTGCCAGGCAGGCACCATGTGCCAGTGGAGCCCCATGCCAATGGTACCCACTCAGGGCAATACTTGGAAACAAAACCCTGAAACTCCCAAGGAAGGTCTGTCCTTTTCCTCAGGGTGGGGGCGCTATTTCCAAAAGGGCACATTCTGTTCTCTTCTTAGCTATGTAGTGAGAAGCACAGTTCCATTTTCCATTTAGAGTTTGAGCAAATACTCAGCTAATTTAATCATGATGCTTAAGGTAAAATGCTGCACCTCTGCCACAGTAACAGCTTCTTCCAAAGAGTGTTTGGCTATAGGACATAACACATTTCCTTGTGCCCAGACACTAGCAGTGTGACCTGGACAAGTCACCTCATCCTATTTTCTCATCTGTCAAATGAGCTAGAAAAGGAAATGGCCACCCACCTCAGGATCTTTGCCAAGAAACCTCTCATGGAGAGTGGAACGTGATGGAAGAATAATTAATCGGCTACCACCAAGCCAGAAGTGACCACTGTAGTGTGGGTGGTGAGGAATGACTGGCATTGGTTATTCTCCTTGTGCATGGTCTGAGGTTTAGGAGTCTCACATTTCTATCTTTTTAGCTTCATGTAGCTTGGTTCTGACCACCCGTCTTCTCCATACTGGAGAGTAAACAGGATTCCTGCTGATGTTTTATTAGCTAAGAGCTAATGAATCTTCAACTTGGTTGGATGTTGCCATTCTTCCATTTCCCAGACTTTCGGCATCTAATCAACTGGCCTTACTCGGTCAGATAAATTAAGGGAGGAGTCAGTTCACTCTCCCAGCAGGCACTGGGCCATGATGGGCATTTTCATTTTTTAAAATACCAATAGTGGTAGGAATAGGAGGATGCTGTTCATATAGTTTATGCTCAAAAAGTAAATTGTTGTATTTAGACCCCCCCAAAAAAATGCTTCCTATCTGTCATAACATAGATGATAAAAGTTAATGTTTATGTTTAGATTTTTTTCTCAATTTAAATGCCACTGTGCTTTGCACATAATAGTGTTCAAAATGAATTTGAATTTGTTGTTTCTTAGAAGCCTTTCTTCTTGCTCCTGAAAGAATATTTGAAGTCATTGCTTGGACACCTGGAAAAAGGTTTTTGAGAGCTCACAAGTCATTCAACTCAGGCCTGAAAGGAAAAGGGAAGGGGGCTGCTCCTAGAGGACCAGAGGGTCTCTTTGTGTGTTCCCATGGGATGCATGGGCAGTGTTTTTAGGCTGGGAGAATGCCAAAGGATCATTGATGAGATGAAGAGACCACAAGTGCTACTCTGAAGTCATCAGAGGGAGCTAATGAACTGACGGGAGACACCCAGCTGGGAAGCTTCGGAGGCCAAATGGAGATGGAGGGCTCATGATCAGTGCTAAAAGTCTGGTGAGGGTCCATATGTATGACTGGGGGAGGGATGGCCTACACCTGGAAGTGATATTGTCAAGAACTCCTGGTGGGGAAACTACAAATCAGCAGGTAATCAATCCAGAGTCGGGTGAGAGAGGAGCTGCAGAGCCTCCAGGGTATGTGTAGGAGGCAGGACTCCTGACTAAGCTTCTCTGATTCCAGAGCAGGCTCTGCAGCCTCTCCTTAACAATGTAATGCCTGATTTGGGACCACAGACTAAAATATTTGGGCCTGGAATGAAGTCTACTTAATGAGAAACAATAAAAATTTATTTGCCCACTTTTCACAATTTTGATCAAAAAACTTCAAGAAAATTGCCCACACTCTGCATCCCCGCTGGCTACAATGTAGGAAGAAGAGCAGAAAAGACAACGTTTTCGGGAGAGAATGTACTAAGTAAAGCTCATTTACTGAAGAGGGTGACCTTGTAGTCATCACCTTAGCAGGACCGGCCCAGAGCCACACTGACACTCTGAAGACATCGACTTTGGAGACAGCTCCGTGCCTTTTTGTGTCCTTGAGGCACCTGAAGGGAAAGTCTGGAGGTAGCAGCTGCCAGGAACATCCAACCACTGAGAGGGTCAGCCCAGGGACCCAACCCCACCTGGAATTGTTGGCCACTTCCTTCACCGATTCATTTTACAGATGAGGAAATTGAGATTGACAGGGTCGAGTGACTGGCCCAGGGTCAGTCTGACCCAAGCCAGAATTAACTCAGGAAGAAGTCTTCCAACTTGTCCTAATGTTCTCTCTACCACAGTGCCACCCAGCTGCCCCAGTCCTGGGCATTGTGGCCCAACAACTGCTTCTCTATCCACGGTTCCTGAAAACCCAGAAAATAAATTCTTGATATAAACCAAATCCTTCATACTATTGATGGTCAATATTGAACATGACTGCAGTTTGGCGGAGGAAATAGCTTTCCTGTCTGCTTTGCTGCTGCGCTTTGGCCTCCCCTTATGATTTCTATAGTCTTCCCATTAGAGCTTCTGGAGCCAGGGTTCTGTTCCCCGTCTTGTTATCCACATCCCCAGTGCACTCAGCATAGGGTTTTATACATACAGAGGATTGAATAAATTATTTTTCATTCATTCAATTCGTAAAAGGGAACGTGATGGTGTAGCAGTGTATATATGGAGGAGCTATCCTGAGGAATCCCAGAATTCACAGGGAGATGCATGGGGAGCAATTGGAGCAAGATCCAGGAGTGGGAAAAGCCACGTGAAAGTGTGGTACTTTAGCTCATATACTGCAGACTGAACAGAAGGAGGAAGTCAATGAGGAGCTCAAAAAATAATATAAACATGATAGAGAGGCATGATGTGTGAAAAGGGACATCAACTTCTCAGGAGGTTTATCTTCTGTAAAAATAAACTGAATACACAGATGAATAAATACAAGAAGAGGAAGGAAGAGAACCCCATGCCCTGAGATGAAGGAAGAGGGGATTCGCAAAAGTCACCTTCAAATTGAGCCTTGAATCAAGGAACGAGAGGGATCATGTTCCAGGCGCAGGACCCCTTAGCAGGCACAAAGCAGTGAATAGATCAGTGGGTCTAGAAGGAAGAGGATGGAAAGATCAAAAGTGAGAATGAAGCAGTGATGGCAGAGCAGGTCGGCAGAACCAAATTATGAATGGTCTTTGGTGCCAGGTTCAGAAGTCTGTAGCTTCTCTTTGGCCATAAGAGAATGGTAGAGACCAGTCATGGAAATAGGCAGCTGACTGAGGCTGGATACACAAGCGTGGTACTATCCTAAAAGAATTGGGATAATACTTACTGCTCAGGAGAAACTGAGGCTGGTGATCTGTTCTGTTTGGGGCATTTAGAACATGAAGATTAAATTAGATAATGTCCATAAAACACTTTGCACAGTGCTTAGCACACAGCAGGTGCTATGTAACTACTCATTGCCTTTTCTTCCTCTTAAGGAGAAGCTTGCTGGAGCTGGGGTTGGAGCTAGGGCTGGCTTAAAGCCAGTGAATGCTCACCAAACAGCAGCCCAGGCCTGGGTCAGCCCTCAAGTGCCTAGGCAGAGGTGAAAGCTGAAGAGAAGGAATCTGGTGGGTCAGTGACCACTACATGGATAAAGTGCTTAAAACCCCTCATGTGAAAGACTCATCACTTACTCTTTAGGCCTCTGGAACTTGTATGCCTTCAGTCTCTACCCAGAAACCTGGGGTGTCCACCTGCTAGATGACCAGTGCTGAATCATGGGCAGAAATGCTGCCCAAAAGACACCCTGACCTGAGAAATAAGTTGGTGGTGGCCAAGCAGGGAGTCTGGCAATCTCCCACCATTCAGTGTTCTCCCAGAATGTTTTGGTAGGGGAAGCTGGTTCCGTCATTACGGGGCGGTCATTGTCAGTGTTTGCTGTGAGACTGGGTGTCAGTAATGCCCTCCCTACTTTGCTGTCCAAATAGCAGGGCCTTGTGCCTGTACTTCAGCCCTGTGGCCCCTGGGCCTCTGTTGCTGCCCAGGCCAGTGGCCCCCGCTGTAGGACACTCCAGGATCTTGATCAGCTCATGTGTGGGGTCTCTCCTCTAGTAAAGATGGCAGTCCAACCCATTCCTCCATCCTTCTCCTTTCCCTCTGCCCAGGAATCCTGGCAATGGACGGTGCTCTGGAGCATCAAGGATGCATTTCTAAAGTCGAACTTTCCTCTGCCTGCTGTGGAAGAGAACTTTCAGCTCTTTTGCGACTTTTTGCACATTCTTGGGTATCTCTATGCAGTCCAGATTTTGTATGCAAGTTCTAGTCCAACTTTAGCGTTTCCCTCGGCCTTCTCTGCACTCGCTGTGCTCCCCTGTCCAAACCTGTCCATTATCATTTGACTTGGCAATGTGGCACGTGGGAGAGGGTCGGCTTCCAGTTCTGTCTCCTACCCTTACTGGCTGTGGACCATGAATGCCCTGGGCAGTATGGCAGCTGGAGGGGGTTCCCAACAGATCTGAGAGGAGGAAACACCATCAAAGACTTAATGTGACAGGTCCCTGGGGTGCTGGGGGAAGAAGCTGGCCCTTCAGATACCTCCCATCCTTGGAAAATGCAACACAGAAAAAAAATGCCCTTTAATAAAAAGGCATAAAAATATATAGCCAAATATACGAGAGTATAAATGCATATGTGGGGATTTTGTGCTTACAAAAATTTAGGCAAGAATTCAAATATTTTATATGCTGAATTTTAAGAACATTTGCCCACTTAAAAAATTAGTTGTTCGGCTTTTGTTTTCTTAATTTTGAGGGGTTGTTTAAAGAATAAATGGAATCTTTGTCTCTGAGTTCACCTTTACCTCTTACTTCCCTCCCAATTAGAAAGTTGTTCCACAGTTTATAAGGAATTATTTGTGGGTTTTCTTACTGCATGTGTGTTATCATTTGTGGCTTGATGATTTCTGAGATCCTTGGCATCAATAGCTGGCTGGGAATGACTCTTGGCTGAATTGTAATTTAGTTTCAGGTTTTTGATTGGAAAATTGATCAAATATTGAATTAAAACCTGTTCAGCCTTTCCATCAATTATGAAATTGGAAGTTTGGTGATCCTTAAACAGTTGTGATCAGCATAGAGAAAAAAAAAAGTCTAAATGATGACTTTGTAAGCTTTTTTCCTTCTAAGGAAGGCCTTCTGCCAGCAATTTGAGGGTAGGTTTTGTGAATCCTCAAGCTACTCTGGTATAGAAATCATGAATCATCATGGCCTAAAGGCGACTTGACATCCTGAGGAACTTTAGAGGAGCATGGACTGGAGAAGGATAATGAGGTTAATGAGGAGCTTCTAGGTCTCGGGAGGGGTGATGAGACTGGAATCCTTGCTGTGCATTTGTGACAGCTCAAGACAAATTAAGGAAGGCATTCCTCTACTGGCTGCACCATCCAGCCTTCAGCCTTATATGCTTCTAACATGTTGGTTTGTGTACTTTGTGCCCAGCACAAACGAGTCAAAATTGAAAATAAGTTAAACAGTGCACAGCCAGATAAGGTGGAGAGCTGGACCAAGAGAAAGTCAGCAGCCCAGATACCCGAGTGAAGGTTCACTTCTCTCTGGAAGTCACATGGCCCATCAGCATTGTGGCATGGACATATTTTCAGAAGAAGAGTTTCTTAGCAAAGGTTTTTTTTTCCTCCAAACTTCTTAAGCTGTGACGGCCATTCTTTTCACAAAAGTGATTATTTTACCTAGGGACGTTGAACTACAATAGTCTGCATTGACCAGAGAGGAGAATGCAAACCCATGGGAGTATCTGAAGCACAATAGGAAAGACTTTGCAGGAAATTTGGAAAGTGCTAAAAACGCAAATGATAATGTGGAAAGATAGGAGTCTGTTGATCTTTTTTTTTTTTTATTTTAAACAAATGGTAATCTTAATAGAAATTTGAATGATTTAACTGAGACTGCTTTTAACGCTACAATCACACATGTCTTTTAATAATTAAGAGTTTACAACTCTGAGGTACCACCTCTCACCTATCAGATTGACTAATATGACAAGAAAGAAAATTGGTAAATGTTGGTTGGAGATGTGACAAAACTAGGACATTAATGCATTGTTGGTGGAGTTATAAACTAATCTAACCATTTTGGGAAGCAATTTGGAGCCATGACCAGAGACTGGAAAACTATACATGCCCTTTGATACAGAAATGCCACTGTTGGGACAAAATAGTCAATAACTATAGCAATCTAATGTTTGACAAACCCAAAGACCCCATCTTTTGGGATAAAAATTCACTATTTGATAAAAACTACAGGGAAAATTGGAAACTAGTATGGCAGAAACTAGGCATTGACCCACACTTAACACTGTATACTAAAATAAAGTCAAAATGGATTCATGATCTAGGCATAAAGAATGATATTATAAATAAATTAGAAGAACATAGCATAGTTTACCTCTCAGACCTGTGGAGGAGGAAGGAATTTGTGACCAAAGAAGAACTAGAGATCATTATTGATCACAAAGTAGATAATTTTGATTATATTAAGTTAAAACAAAACTAATGCAGACAAGATTAGAAGGGAAGCAATAAACATTTTTACAGTCAAAAGTTCTGATAAAGGCCTCATTTCCAAAATATATAGAGAATTGACTCAAAATTTATAAGAAATCAAGCCATTCTCCAATTGATAAATGGTCAAAGGATATGAACAGACAATTCTCAGATGAAGAAATTGAAACTATTTCTAGCCATATGAAAATGTGCTCCAAATCATTATTAATCAGAGAAATACAAATTAAGACAACTCTGAGATACCACTACACACCTGTCAGATTGGCTAGGATGACAGGGAAAGGTAATGTGAAATGTTGGAGGGGTGTGGGAAAACAGGGACACTGATACATTGTTGGTGGAATTGTGAACACATCCAGCCATTCTGGAGAGCAATTTGGAACTATGCTCAAAAAAGATATCAAACTGTGCATATCCTTTGATCCAGCAGTGTTTCTACTGGGCTTATACCCCAAAGAGATACTAAAGAAGGGAAAGGGACCTGTATGTGCCAAAATGTTTGTGGCAATCCTGTCTGTAGTAGCTAGAAGCTGGAAAATGAATGGATGCCCATCATTTGAAGAATGGTTGTGTAAACTGGTATATGAATGTTATGGAATATTATTGTTCTGTAAGAAATGACCAGCAGGATGAATACAGAGAGGACTGGCGAGACTTATGAACTGATGCTAAGTGAAATGAGCAGAACCAGGAGATCATTATATACCTCAACAATGATACTGTATGAGGATGTATTCTGATGGAAGTGGATTTCTTCGATAAAGATACCTAACTCAGTTTCACTTGATCAAGGCTGGACAGAAGCAGCTACACCCAAAGAAAGAACACTGGGAAATAAATATAAACTGCTTAGATTTTTGTTTTTCTTCCCGGGTTATTTATACCTTCTGAATCGAATTCTCCCTGTGCAACAAGAAAACTGTTCAGTTCTGCACACATATATTGTATCTGGGATATACTATAGCCTATTTAACATGTATAGTACTGCTTGCCATCTCGGGGAGGGGGTGGAGGGAGAGAGGGGAAAAATCAGAACATAAGTGAGTGCAAGGGATAATGTAAAAAATTACCCTGGCTTGGGTTCTGTCAATAAAAAGTTATTTAAAAAAAAAAAAAAGTTTTTGTACAAACAAAACTAATGCAGACAAGATTAGAAGGGAAGCGATAAACTGGGAAAACATTTTTACCATCAAAGATTCTGATAAAGGCCTCATTTCCAAAATATATAAAGAATTGGCTCAAAATTTATAAGAAATCAAGCCATTCTCCAATTGATAAATGGTCAAAGGATATGAACAGACAATTTTCAGATGAAGAAATTGAAACTATTTCTAGTCATATAAAAAGGTGTTCCAAATCATTGTTGATCAGAGAAATAGAAATTAAGACAACTCTGAGATACCACTATACCTCTCAGACTGGCTAAGATGACAGGAAAAGATAATGCTGAATGTTGGAGGGAATGTGGGAAAACAGGGACACTGATATATTGTTGGTGGAATTGTGAACATATCCAGCTATTCTGGAGAGCAATTTGGAACTATGCTCAAAAAGATATCAAACTGTGCATATCCTTTGATCTAGCAGTGTTTCTACTGGGCTTATACCCCAAAGAGATACTGAAGAAGGAAAAGCGACCTATATGTGCCAAAATGTTTGTGGCAGCCCTGTTTGTAGTGGCTAGAAGCTGGAAACTGAGTGGATGCCCATCAATTGGAGAATGGCTGAATAAGTTATGGAACATGAATGTTATGGAATATTACTGTTCTGTAAGAAACGATCAACAGGATGATTTCAGAAAAGCCTGGAAAGGCTTACATGAACTGAGTGAAATGAGCAGAAACAGAAGATTATACACTTCAGCAACAATATTTTATAATGATCAATTCTGATGGACGTGGCTTTCTTCAACAATGAGATGTTCCAAACCAGTTTCAATTGTTCAGTAATGAAGAGAATCAGCTACACCCAGAGAGAACTATGGGAAATTAGTGTGGACCACAACATAGCATTTACACTCTTTCTGTTACTGTTTGCTTGCATTTTTGTTTTCCTTCTCATGTTTTTTTTTTACCTTCTTTCTAGATCTGATCTTTCTTGAGCAGCAAGATAACTGCTTGTATACTTATATTGTATTTAACATATACTTTAACATATTTAACATGTATTGGACTACCTGCTATCTAGGGGAAAGATGGGGGAAAGGAGGGGAAAAGTTGGAACAGAAGGTTTTGCAGGGTCAGTGCTGAAACATTACCCATGCATATGTTTTGTAAATAAAAAGCTATAATAAAAAGGTAACCTAAAAAAATAAAATAAATAAATTCAGGGGGAAAAAAGGAAATACCACTGTTGAAAGGGGGGAGAGTGGGAGGGAAGGGGGGAGAGAGAGAAAGAGTGCGAGCACGCGCAGGAGGAAGGGAGAGATCAAAAAAAGTGAAATGGACCTATTTGTACAAAAATATAACACATCTTTTTGTGGTAGTTAAAAATTAGAAATTAGGGGATACCTGCTAATTAGGGACAGAACTGAACAAGTTTTGGTATATGATTATGATGGAATATTATTATGCTATAAGAAGTGACAGGCAGGGTGATTTCAGAAAAAAAATCTGGAAAGACTTACATGAACTGATGCATAGTGAAGTGAGCAGAACCAGGAGGTCATTATATACAACAACAGCGATCTTGTTCTATGAAGATCTGTGAATGACTTCTATTGTTAGCAGTACGATGATCCAAGCAATCCCAAAAGCCTCATGGTGAAACAGCATGTCCCCTTCAGAGAAAGAACTGATGTTGTCTAATTACAGACTGAAACATGCCATTCACCTTTCTCTCCCATTGTTTTGTTGTTCTAGTCTTCTTGTAGAAAATGACTCGTGGAAATGTTTTACATAATTGCATGTGGATGATCTATTATAAGTAAGCCATCTAATATGTGGAAGAGGGATAGTTTAAACTCAAAACTTTAGAAATAAAGTTAGAAATCATTTTAACATGTAATTGGGGGGGAATAAAACATCTTTTAAAATAATAGGAGTTTTAATTTTGCGTTCTGTGGGAGTAAATGGGCAATTCCAATGGTTACTTCTCTCTTTTTCTTTCTAGGTCCTGGTTAAATAGTAATGAAAAAAGTGCCATTAAAAAGCTGACCAATAGTTTGCCACTGAGAGAGGAACTAAACCGTTTAAAAGAAGAACTGTCTCGTCAACTCCTGCTCGCAGATATCAGGTAATGCTGCAGAGATCAAACTGAGCATGTGCTGCCCCCTCACCTGGCTTTCTTCCTTTTCATAGTTAATATCATTCTATTTGTCTTCAAGGTCCTTCCACTTTATTTCACCAGAAATAGCTGGACACGTGCATAGATAGCATTGAAGTGTTTTCATCATTTTAGAGCTGGAGGAGGGACAGAAGGACTGTCTCTCAGCTTCCTTTTGTATATGCAGAAGTAGGAGTCCCAAGACCATCCAGGTGCTAAAGGTCTGGGTTCAAACTCAGCCCCTCTGACGCCAAGGCCATAACCATTAACCTCTAACCATTGGGGCATAAGTCCTCTCCATGGAGGGCAAATTACTGCATTCAGCACACTCAACATTCCTGTGTAACCAGGACCCAGGGGTATTATTGTCTCCATTTTATGGATTGGAAAAGAGGGGCTTAAAGAGGTGGCAAGACGTGCTCGGGTCCCCGGTAGGATTTGAACCCAAATCTCTTTCAACTCTTGCATGTTGTCTTCTGTAAAACTTGTGACCTGTCCCACAAGACTAAAGTTCTAGGCTTCCATAGCGGATTCCATCTTGTACTCAAGCACAAGTACTTGCTACCCAAGTAACGGAGCTCTTTAGCTCATTCCTGCATACAGGGTTTGCCTGGAAGCATCACTGTTTGACTCTACAACCAGAAGATGAAGGTCCTCAGCTCCCTTGCAAGCACCCGGCTGGCAGTGCACTGAATACAGGGAGAGCATTGGGTTGTCCAGTGCAGATGCCATAGCGAGGATAGTTCTTTTCCCCTCTCCACTATTGTTCCACTTCTCTGGGAACTTAGAAAGTCATAGGAAAAGGGGGCTCAGTAGCGTTTTAACCCATTCATTACATACTGAACAGGTTTTCTAGCCTTTTTACTGCCCCAGGATTGGAAGAAAGAATTCCCCCAATCCATATTTACTGCTCTCTCCTAGTTGGGTTCTGCCTTCTTGCAAAGTAGAAATATCCTGTCGTCACTGCCAACACATCCAGTGCACAGAACTCGTATGGTCCTGGAAAGACAGGGCCCAGGTTTACCACTCAACAGTCCGACTCTCTTACTTGCTTTGTTCAGCTCACATGCCCACTTGGACTAGAGACTCGGTGTGGTCCAGGACCTCCTTTACTGCTTTCCCTCTGCTTCTCCATTTCAGCCATCTCTGGGAGCAGTAGGTTCCCTGGGAAGCTCCAAGAATATTTGTCTCTGTCTCATAACCATTTGGGCCCAGACCATGATCTGAATGTAGCACCAGGAGGAAGAGAGGGAAAGAAGGAAGGAGGAAGAAAGGAAAGAAGGATATATGAAGCTCCTTTGTGATGCTTGTAAAGTTGTTCAGTCATCTCCAGCTCTTTATTACAGCCTGGGTCCATAGCATACTTCCCAAATCTGAGCTCCTGTTCATTCCTTCCATGACACTCTTTATCCACTTCATTCTCTGCCATCCTCTTTTCCTTTTGCCTTCAAACTTTACAAAGTCAGGATCTTTTCCAGTGAATCCTGTCTTCTCATATGTGCCAAAATATTTAAACTTTAGTTTCAGTGTTTAACTTTCTGAATTAATTTCTTTAAATATTGACTTGCTGTCTGAGGAACTTCCCAAAATCTCCAGCACTACTATTTAAAAGCATCAAATCTGTCACACTCAGCTCTCCTTCCAGTCCAACTCTCACAATCAGACATTACTACTGGAACAAACCAGAGTATTGACTATACAGACCTTTGTCGCCAAAGGTGATGTCTGCTTTTTAGTCTGCTGTCCAGATTGGCCATCGCTTTCCTTCCAAGGAGCAAGTCGCCATCTGCGGTGCCTAGGAATACAAAAATCCGACCCTGCTTCCCTCCTCCCTCTGAATCCTAAGACTGAAAGGGCCGAGATTTTGATATTAAGCTTCAGGCTACTTTTTACACTCTCCTCTTTCATCCTCTTCAAGAGGCTCCTTAAATCTTCATTTTCTGCCATCAGAGAGAAGCCTCATCTGCATATCTGAGACTGTTGATATTTCTCCCTTCATTCTGGCTTCTGATTCATTCCAGATGTACTTTGCTTGTAAGTTAAAGAAGATGATAATATGCAGCCTTATCACACTCCTTTTCCAATCTTAAACCAATCAGTTCTTCCGCATTCAGTTCTAATTGTTGCTTCTTGGCCAACAGATTTCTCAGGACGAAAATCTATACCCCCATTTCTTTGAGAACTTGCCACATTTTGTTATGATCTACACAGTCAAAGGCTTTGGTGTAGTCAATGAAGCAGAAGAAGTTTTTCTCCAAAACTCCTTTATTTTTTCCATAATCCTGCAAATATTGGCTTTTTGGTCTCTCATTCCTCTGCCTCTTTGAAAACCAATCTGTTCCTCTGATCTTTTTCAGTTCACATGTGGCTGAACCTCAGCTTGCAGCATCTTAAGCTGGTGTGTGAAGTGAGTGCAGGTGTTTGTTTGCTGGGATCACCTGAGTTTGGGAATTCTGAGAAGGAAGGAGGAAGCTAAGCCCAATACCAATATGGTGGATCCCTAGGAGAGGCCCCAGGCCAGGTTGGAAATGCAGCCAGCTAAGACGCCCATGCTCTCCACCAGCAGAATTAGGCCTCAGAGCAGTGGATGCTCTTCCACTGGGGAAAAAAAAATTTAGGGAGGCCTCATCCTTTAAAAAAAAAAAATCTTCCTTGGACATTACTGGGTTCCCCACAGTGGATTCAGGAAATCAGCCAAGTCTGTAACTTTCTCCTTGGTTGCTTTTTCAAAGGCTCTTGATAGTATTGATGTGGAGATAGTCCCATGGCATACATGCCTCCCAAGGGGGCTTTTGACAACTCTGGCAAGGAGTCGCCATCTGCGCGCCCCGACCCCCCAAATGTGCTGGTGATGTTCTCTCTGTGCCTTTTTGTGCAGATGGCAGAGGAGCTGGGGGATAGCTCACTGCTTTAGAGGTGTATCTGATAGGTATCCCAACTCTGAGGCGAGCTGGTCTTAGAGTCAGGAAAACCCAAGTTCAAATCCAGCCGACCTGAAAGCAATATTAGCTTGAGGAGAATAGCAGTTAATGACTTACTCATAATGACAATAAACTGGCCCAAGCCACCTATACAAATGAGAAAGTTGTTAACTCTTATTCTCCTATGACTTCTGGGGTGTAAGGAACTCCCAGTGAGAGCCTTCCCTTCACCCATGTACATGATGAATTCACCGTGATTTATGATTGGAGAGAATTGTCTGGAGAATGGAAGTTAAGTGGTTTATCTAGAGTTGCACCACCACTGTGTCAAACAGCTTGGGCCCAGGGCTTCCTGACTGTTGAAGAAGCTGTCTCTTTCCAATATTAAGTTACCAGCATTCAAGCAGAAAATAAATGCCAACCAAAGTGTTTTCTGAATGATTTTTGTCATTGGATAAGAGGATGGAAATAACATCACAATCTTTCATTATGGTTAAAAAGAACTAAGAATGTTATAAATGGACATTTAATTCAAGTCAAAATTTGTGAACATCAGATTTAATTTTCCCTCTAAATTTTGAAAAACATTTCAAATATTTTAAAAAGCCAGATCATTATACTAATCTCAACATAGAAAATCCTGGCATATGAAACCCCATACCTTTAAAATCATAAATAATGTCTCTGAAAGAAATACACAGTAAAAAAAAAAACAAAACAAAAAAGACCAGTTGTGGACCACAAACATACAGATTTGGGAAAAGTACAGCTTTTATTTGAACTAAAATAGCACATGGTTTACATGAAAATGATTTTCTGTACCAAAAACTCATTTCTATTAGCTAAAGGTTTTTTTTAATGATGTTTGCCAGGGATTTTTAGGAAAATGAAATGATTTTACTAAAAAAAAAAAAAAAAGGGTGGGGGGAATAATTGTTTTATTATAATTTTCGACAGAGAAGAGAATGGATCAGTGCAGGTCAGTTTGTGCTTTGCCACTTCTCACCCAAGATAGCTCCTGCCAAATGGCTTGCCCGAGACCATACAGCCAGTGTCTGTCACAGGCACAGTAAATCCAGGGGTGGCCAGCTCGAGGTTGGCGCTCTCGGTCCTGACAAAGCATGTCAGATTTTTAATACTTTTCTTCCTTGCTTTTAGATACCTCTATTACAAGCTTTAAAAATCCAATTTGCTTACTCATTCATGATCATTCAACCTAGCCACCTTCTCGATTCAGGAAATCAGCCAAGTCCGTGACTTTCTCCTTGGTTGTTTTCTCAAAGGCTCTTGACACTGTTGATGTGGAGATAGTCCTGTGGCACACATGCCTCCCAAGGGGCTCTTGGCAACTGGCAAGGCGTCATCATCTCCTGCACGCCCCGATCCCCCAAATGTGCCAGTGACATTCTCTCTGTGCCCTTTTGTGCAGGTGGCAGAGGAGCTGGGGGATAGCTCACCGCTGTAGCCAGCTGCACAGCCTGGCCCGCTTAGCCCAGCACAACCTGGAAGTCCTGCAGAATGTTAAAGGTGAGTCTGTGGGCGTCTCTTGCTCACGGTGGGTTGTGAGGGGGTAATGTTTGTGCCGACGTCTCTCATTCCTGGGGGCTCGTGTGGGCGTCTAACATCGTCTGCCAGTTTCTGCTTTTGTTCCCGGCCACAGGCCATGTAACATCCTCTTGCTGCCTGAGGTCACCGTGAGGGAGGGAGCACACCCAAGGACTCAGGGCGCAGCCTCGGGTGAGCTAAAGGGTTTCTGGTTTTGTCTTCAGGATGCACAATCGTGTTCACGGACCGCTCAGGCATGAGTGCCTCGGGCCACGTCATGCTCGGAACCATGGATGTTCATCATCACTGGACAAAAGTAAGGAAAACCCGAAAGCAAAAGGAGAGCACTGCCCTTAAAACTATTAGAAACGACTGGCTTGCATCCACTACCCAAACTCCCTGATCAGGTTTGACATCTTCCAAATAGAAGACCAGGTATTAGAACTGAACCAGATGGCTCGAAGGACCTTCCTCATAAGAATCAGATTAGACTAGAAAACAGCAGAATGATTTATTTTCCCCAAAAAATCTGAGATGTGGTAAGTAATTATAGGTGGAAGTTAGGGTAGTTATAGGAGGAAGTTAGGGGGCGCCACAGTTCCCAGAGCATTAAATCTGGAATCAAGCTCCTCTTCCTGAGTTCAAATCCAGCTTCATACACTTCCTGGCTGTGTGACCCAGGACAAGTTTCTGCAGCCTGTCTGCCTTAGTTTCCTCATCTCTTAAATGAGGTAGAGAAGGAAAAGGCAAAACCCCTCCCATATCTCTGCCAAAAAAGCCCCAAATGGGGGGTCACAGACTTGACACCCCCAAAACACCCCAACCGCATCAAAGTAGTTGGGGGGGTCCCCTCTTTTTTTTTTTTTTTTTGGCAGTTGCTACTAGCGTTTTGACCATGACAGATTTTTCTCCTCATCACTTCCTTAGAGAAGATCAGTCAAAAAGATGAGGGTGTGAATCCAAATTCTCTTTCCTGTGACCTTCTCCCCATTTTCAGCCTCCTGAGCTAAAGCACATTTCAGCAAATCCTGATCCTTCAGGCGTGGGCCCATGAGCCCAGCACCGCCTCTCTGGGGCTCGGATCCAAAGGTCCTTGCGATGGCTACTGTCATGCACCGACTGCTAGCCAGCTTCCTGCATTCTGGTTTTATTTTATTGTTCTTACATATCTTGGTTGCCTCTGATGAAAAGTTCTCTTTCTCTTCTTTGGGCTATAGCTCTTTGAAAGGTTGCCCAGTTACTTTGCCCTGCAGAGGAAGCTGGTGCTTTTGGAGGACCGGATCAGCTACCTGCTGGGCGGCATCCAGGTGGTCTACCTGGAGGAGCTGCAGCCAGCCCTGACCATCGAGGAGTACTACGCTCTCCTCGACGGCTTCTGTTCCCGGCTTCTGAAGAGCCGGCTGCCTTTCCATCCTCGCAGTCTCCGCGGCCTGCAGATGATCCTGGACAGGTAAGCCTCGTGTTTCCTCAACTTGCGCTCCGGAAGGAAGAGCGTGCTGTGTCCCAATTGCTGGGGCAGCTGAGAGGCTGCGGGATCAGGACTCTCTTCGGGGGATGGTCCGGTGCCTGCTGGCCAGATGTGGCACAAGTGCCAGGGCCGCGCATGCGAGACAGGGCGTGTCTGAAAGGCCTTTGGTCTCCATTTCCCTGCAGTGACAGGTACGCTCCCAGCCTCCACGAGCTCGGCCACTTCAACATCCCAGCACTGTGTGACCCCGTGTCCCTCCAATGGTTCATTTTCACCAAAGCGGCCCAAGCCAGAGAAAACATGAAAAGGAAGGAGGAGTAAGTATTTGTCAGCTCTGCTCTGTACTGCCGGCAGCTGCTTGGTCATCCCCAAGGCCTGCGTGCTGAGCTCCTCCCCCCGCCACTGCTGCCTCTCAAGATTAGAGGGGGCTTCAGGCCTCCAGGGAGCCAGTCCTTAGGCCTTTGGAGGCCAACAAAGTCCAACCCCATCTCCGAGGTGAGACTGAGGGCCTCTGCCTGAGGCCCAAAGATGTTCTTTCCCAGATGGCCCCAGGACACGGGGGCCTCCACTTGCTCAGGCAGAACCAGCTAGATCCTCCAGAGCACAGCACCCTGTATACAGCTGGCACTTAACCAATGTTTATTTGAATGGAATCAAACTCTGTAATTTTTAAGTCTTCAAGTCAGTGGGTACATTATTGATCCTCTGACCTCTGGCACTTCCTTACTGTATTCCAAGCCGACCATTATGTGGCAGGGCCTGAGTTTGATTCCAGACCATGTGGCTTTTGCCAGATCACATGCTCTTGATGCCCTCTCCCAACCCCCAGGGACGGGCCTGTGATCTTCCCAAGTTATCCTCACTCACACTCTGTGGGGCTTCTTTACGTTCATAAGCTCTGAAAGCTTTCTCATTCCCGTCTCAGGTTAAAGATGATTGAAAATGAATTGATCCATGCTTCAATTAAGAAATTTTCCCTGAAAAAATTGTACAAGGAGCCCAGCGTTTCTAGTGCCCAGATGATCGACTGCCTGAAGCGACTCCTCGATCAGTCACTGCCGTATCTGCAGGGGATGCACGTCTGCGTTTCACATTTTTATTCTGTTATGCAAGATGGAGACCTGTGTATTCCTTGGAACTGGAAGCGTTGAGGAACCACCTCACGGGACAAAAAACCATGTGGTTTTTTTTGTAAGAAGTCACCGAGAAATAAATTTTCGACTTAACTTATTTAAATCTACATTTTGCTACAACAGTATTGTTATACCTCTTGCCGGAGGGTAACCCCTCATTGCTGCTTTGAAAGTAGAAGTTCTGGTACACTTGGTGAAGACTTTGTGTATTTCCAGTTCTCACCCCTCGCCTTCCATGGTTTCCAAAATGATAGATAAGTCTAACTTAGAGGTATTGGAATGAAAGAGGCCATTTATATTTTTAATAGTGGGCAAAAGACACTTTTAAACGAAGCAAGAATTCTACAAAAGAAACATTTCTATTTTTATATGCACGGCTGTTGGGGTCGGGGTAGGGCCCAAGAAAGGAACAGACACAGAATGAAGTAGAGAGAACCGAGTCTCCTTCCTGTAGGCACCTGGTCCAGTGCCCTGTATATAAGAGGCGCTTACTCAGTGCTTATTGAATTGAAGTGAAACTTCTCGCTTTTCTTTATTGTCAAACCTCATACCTACATGTTTTGTCACTAGAGGTGGACAGTTGGTATTAGCCAAAGAGGGTGATTCCTAGGAAGCAAAAATTAATTCTCCATTTTGATTTGGAAAGAGATTAGAATTATGAAAAGTTGTATATATAGACTATATGGTGTCCCTTTGATGTTTTTATAAGCTATTTGGGGCCAATATGTTTTCAATGGCATCATCTACTCTTGTTGCTGGAGAATCTGGTTTTTAGATAATTGCTCCCATAATTGAGGGTTTCCTGTCAGGATTTGACAGCACATGAGTCGAGGGGCTGACTTTTCCACATGGGAAATTGTTCTCAGGAAGACTCTGGCCATAGGCTACAGGAGGCTGTTGCCCAGAGCAGGGTTGAGGTCAGGGGTCACTTGAATCCTTCCCAACCCCCTTGGGTTCCTGCTGCCGTGTCCCTGAGGAGCCTGTGAAGGACCCAGGGCCTGCTCATCCTAGAGCTGAGTGTTCTGTTGAGGGCAACTTCATGGATTACACGGCTCCTGCCTGCCCAGAGTCTCCCCAGAACATTGACGGGGCCAACAACAGGGAGGTCAGGCAGTGGTCTGGTTCGGCTTCCCTGGGCACCGCAGGGTAGCATGGAAAGTGCCCATTTTCAGTGTGGGCTGTTAGACGTTGGAGGAGATTGGGGCAGATTTAATTTAATCTGAAACCTAGATTCAAAAATCATCTGATTCAATTCAAAAATGCAAACAAAAATTTAAAATTCTGGATTAAAAAAAACTGTTCATTTGAATTGTTATTAATGTTTGTAGATGCAAACATTATCCTTTTTACCTCTGCATAAATCTGCTACAAAAAAATATCTTCTGTCTTTTAGAATGAACGTCTGCTGCCTCGGAACATTTGACCAAACCTGCAAAGAACCCTAAAACTGCCATCTTATCAGTAATTTTTAAATGAAAAAAAAATAGAACTAGATTATCCCCTTTGTAAGATTAACTAAAATGTAATTTCCAGTAGTATGTTTTGAACTGGATTTTGCCTCTAAGAACTAATTAATTGTTACACAATAAAGATAATCTGTATTAATCATATAAATATCTTCCTTACTATTTTGTTATTAACAAACCGTTTTCTATTCATTGGGAAGAAAAGATGCTTTTATTAGACAAATGCCTCACCCATAAGTGATCTGCCCACCCGACAGGTAGTGAGTCGGCACTAAGCTAGTGACTGGAGTCTGCATGAACACATACGGGATAAAACGGAGGAGCTTTTCATTCCCCACTGGACTTCTCGGTGGGTGTCTGACTTTTCTGCCTCTCCTCCTCTCCCTTACTTTGTATTCACAGTGCAACAGAAAACAGTAATAATATGTGCGCTCAGGACCCATAACCTTTGAGTTACACACTATAAGTCTGTAATAAGTAAGTGATTATCCACACTTTACAGATGAAGAAACAGAGTCCGGAGGAAAGATGGCAATTTTTTTTTTTTAACATGGAGAGGATCCTCACAAGTGGTGAATTTTGAAACCTGGTTCAAACCTGGGTCTCCTAACTTCAGATCTCTCCCAGCCCTTTTTCATGAGTTTCCTACTTACAGGCACAGGGAAGAGTGTACCCAGCTATCTCACAGATCCCAGAAAGCACCTCTGCTCCGGCCTTGTCCTTTACCTGCTCCCCATCTGGAGATTCAGTTAACTTCAGTTCAAAACATCAAGCAGTTATTAAGAACTTGCTATGTATAAGTAACTTACTCTAAATTGTGCTCAGGTATAAAGATAAAAACTAAATAATCCACATCCTTATACATTCTACTGAAAAAAGCTACAGAACACGAGTGGACCAAAAACAATATTCCTTGAGTCTTAAGTTCAGAGCCTGACTTGTTAGCATTGGTGATGGTTTCTTTATGAATTAATGTATTTGGAATGCCTACTCATTGGAGAACAGAACAGATTATGGTATATGAGTGTTAATTGAAGACTTTATTTTGCAAGAAGTGATGAGGGATAGAAGTCCAGAAACAAAACAATGTAGTTCAAATGAGAAGAGAATCAGATAAATAAGGAAGATCTTTGTAGCATTTTTCTCCAGTAAAGATCCCTTTTCTAAGAGATACAGAAAATTGATTTACTTAAGAATAATTTCCCCATTGATTTCCCCCATTTCCCCAAATGATAAAATATATAATAAAAAGTTTTCAGAGAAAGAAATCCAAGCTATATCTATATTTTTAAAGTGCCCTGAATAATTAGAGAAGTGTAAATTAAAATACCTCAAAAATTTTGCCTCATACTGATCAGATTAATAAGACTGGCAAAAAAAAGAAAGAAAAAATAATGTGCTTGAGAGACTGAGAAAACAGGTATATTGATGTAATCATTCTTAATGGAGCTGTGAACTGATCCAGGCATTCTGAAAAGATATTTGGAACTATACCCAAAAAGCTATTAAACGGTGCATACCCTTTGCCCCAACTATACTCATCAATGGGTCTGTATTCCACAGATATAAAGAGGATAAAGACCCAAATGTACAAAAATATTTATGGCGGCTCTTTTTGTAGTAGCAACAAAATGGAAACTGAGGAGGCATTCGTCAGCTGGAAAAGCTGAACAAATTATGGAAAATGTGCTGGAACCTTATTGTGCTATGAGAAATGATGAAGGAAACAGTTTCAAAGAAACCTGGAAAGAATTGCAAATTGATGCAAAGTGAGATGTGCAGAACCAGAAGAACAATTTATATAAAAGAAACATTGTAAAGTCAAGTAACTTTGCAAGATTTAGGAACCCAAATCAATACAAATTTTCCAACCACAATTCTAATTTGCACAAGAAAACATATTACTTGCCTCCTGAAGTGTTAGATTTAGAGAGCAGATTTGGGAGGGGACGGGGAGTGTATGGCCAATAAGGTCATTTGTTTTGCTTGCTTTTGTATATTATGAGGGAATTTTTTCCCCAGTTGGGGTAGGGGTGCATATATGAAAGTATTGTGGGAAAGAGAAAATAGATTTCTTAATTTAATTTTTAATTAAATTTAATTGTTTAATTAAACACTATGTAATGATTTTCTTTTCTTTTCCTCAATAGTATTTCAGTTTTCCAAATACATGTAAAGATAGTTTTCAACATTCATTTTTGTAAAACTTTATGCTCCAGATTTTTTCTCCTTTAACATCCCCCTCCCTACAATAGCAAGCAATCTGATTTAGGTTATACATGTGCAATACTTTTAAACTTATTTCCATATTTGTCACATTGTGCAAGAAAAATTAGACCAAAAAGGAAAAAACATGAGAAAGAAAAAGCAAACGAACAACAACAAAAAAAAAAAAACAAAAAAAAAAAAAAAAGGTGAAAATACTCTGCTTGATCCACGTTCAGTCTCCATAATTCTTTCTCTCGATGTGGATGACATTTTCCATCCCGAGTTCATTGGCCGTTGTCTTGGATTACTGGATTGCTGAGGAGGGCTAAATCTCTCATCACATAATCTTGCTGTTGCCGTGTACAATGTTCTGGTTCTGCTCACTTCACTCAGCATCAGTTCATGCAAGTTTCCAGGCTTTTTTGGAATCAGCCTGCTGATCATTTCTTATAGATCCATAATGGCTTTCACAGTGGGTCGAATTTACTCTGGCTAAAGAATCCATCAGGTAGGGACCAACTTGGTAAGCTAATACTTAGGTTAATCCACCACAAGCTGAAATAGCCTCATGCCCTCATCCATATTCAAAAGTCTTTCCAGCATAGAAGAACCTGCCATCTTCTGCACTAAACTGATCCAGTTTTACAAACCCACTATCAACCCATCATGATGAGGTGGGAAAGTATCCTAGCTTGAGGATCTTCAGGTTTCATAATATTCAAACATATGGGATTTGAGGGGAAGAGCTATACTTTGGAAATATCTCACACTTCCCTAATTCTGTATTTAGGGTCATTCATTGTTGCCCCAAAATGAGATACTTGTAAAGCACTTGGCATAGTGCCTGGTACACTGTGGGAGCGTAATAAATGCTTATTATTTATCCTTTCTTACTCTTATCCTGGCCACACACAACTAATGCCGATACGTCTGCCACCTCCCCACGGCACCTTGATCTGGCATTTTAAGGTTTTTGCTACAAAGTAGCCAATCTAGAATTAATTCTAGCAATATGAATTCTATATATGCCATTATTCCTGCCCTTTGTGGATTCTACAAAGCAAAAAGTCTAATTATAAAAAAATTATTCAAAATGATTCATAAAAGGCATAAGGGCTAACCCTCAGAGCCTGCCACTGACATACGTATGCTGATGATGGGATCCTGTGCAAGTCTCCTCCCTTTGCCTCTGTTGCTTCAACTGTAAAATGGGGACAAACTATCTCCCAGGATTGCTGTGAGGATCAAATGAGATTGAGAAAGTCCTCAGCACATAGTGGGTCCTAATAAATGATTTTTTTCTTCTGCCAAGTCAAACTCCCATACCAATGAATTCACATGTCCGCCTCTTGTCCCTGCAAGAAAGTTGCTTTACAAGCAATCTATCTTGTAAGAAAGAAAGAAGGAAGGAGGGAAGGAAGGAAGGAAGGAAGGAAGGAAGGAAGGAAGGAAGGAAGGAAGGAAGGAAGGAAGGAAGGAAGGAAGGAAGGAAGGAAGGAAGGAAGGAAGGAAGAAAGAAGGAAGGAAGGAAGGAAGGAAGGAAGGAAGGAAGGAAGGAAGGAAGGAGGAAGGAAGGAAGGAAGGAAGGGAGGGAGGAAGGAAGGAAGGAAGGAAGGAAGGAAGAAGGAAGGAAGGAAGGAAGGAAGGAAGGAAGGAACTGATTTACTCTGATTTATCAAATTAGTAAATGTTTTATCATCCAGGTTGGAATGCTCTAAGATAGTCATGTTTTACACCAGCACATTTGAAGGCAACATTTGTGTCCTGCAATTTTAGCTCTTAATCTCTGATTTAAATCTCTGATTTAAAATTGATTGAATGCTCTTTGGGAACTGGCTGTAACGTTAGCAAGTGCTCATCTTGCCATATTTTGTTTTCAGTTCTTCATTACAGATGATGGGGACCCGCTAACAGTCCTCAAAGCAATTATAGTTCACTTAGCAGGGATGGGGATGCTCTTAGCAGGATTCTCTTTTTGAATGATGGAGCATGTTTTGTATTGTCTCCTAGAAACATGACTGGAAGAAAGGAAGATGTTGTCAAATTCTAAATAAGCTTTTTACCCAGAGGAATCCATCTGTTTGCCTCATGTCTGCATGTGTCCAAAGTGGAATCTACATAAACAAGGCTTCATAAGTAACCCCCAGCAGTCTGAAGATGAAGATGATAATAAAAAACAAAATGAAATCTGTCTTGTAACCTGAACACTCTTACCAGATAAATCTCCCTTAATCACTTGAATCATGTCACTCCTTGGATCAAAAAACTCCCTAGTGCCGAAAACAGTAGCCCCCAAACTGTTTCTTTTTCTTTCTTTTTAAACCTTATTTATTTTCAAAACATATGTATAGTTTTCAACATTCACCCTTGTGAAACCTTGTGTTCCAATTTTTTTCTCCCTCCTTTCCCACCCCTCCCCTAGATGGTAATATATATTAAACATGTGCAATTCTTCTCTAATCATTTCCACAAATATCATGCTGCACAAGAAAAATCAGCCCAAAAAGGGAAAAAATGAGAAAGAAAACAAAATGCAAGCAAACAATGACAAAAAGAATGAGAATGTTATGTTGTGAACCACACTCAGTTCCCACAGTCCTCTCTCTGGGTATGGATGGCTCTCTTCATCACAAGATCATTAGGACGGGTCTGAATCATCTCATTGTTGAAAAGAGCCACGTCCATCAGAATCAATCATTGTATAATCTTGTTGTTGCCATGTACAATGATCTGGTTCTACTCATTTCACTCAGCGTCACTTCAAGTAAGTGTTCCCGGATCTCTCTGAAATCATCCTGCTGGTCATTTCTTACAGAACAATAATATTCCATAACATTCATATACCAGAACTTATTCAGCCATTCTCCAACTGATGGGCATCCACTCAGTTTCCAGTTTCTGCCACAAACATTTTTGCACATGTGGGTCTCTTTCCCTCCTTTAAGATCTCTTTGGGATATAAACCCAGTAGAAACACTGCTGGGTCAAAGGGTATGCACAGTTTCATAGTTCTTTGTGCTTAGTTCCATATTGTTCTCCAGAAAGGTTGGATCAGTTCACAAGTCTACCAACAATGTATTAACATATCAGTTTTCCCACATCCCCTCTAACATTCATCATTATCTTTCCCTGTCACTCTAGCCAATCTGACAGGTGTGTAGTGGGATCTCAGAGTTGTCTTAATTTGCATTTCTCTGATCAATAGTGATTTATAGCACCTTTTCATAGGAATAGAAATAATTTCAATTTCATCTGAAAATTATCTGTTCATATCCTTTGATCATTTATCAATTGGAGAATGACTTGTATTCTTATAAATTTGAGCCAGTTCTCTATATATTTTAGAAATGAGATGGGGCAGGTAGGTGGAATAGTGGATAGAGCACCAGCCTTGAAGTCAGGAAGACCTGAGTTCAAATGTGGTCTCAGATACTTATCACTTCCTAGCTGTGTGTCCTTGGGCAAGTCACTTAACCCCAAATGTCTCAGCAAGAAAAAACAAAGAAAAAAGAAAGAAATGAGGCTTTTATCAGAACTCTTGGATGTAAAAATGTTTTCCCAGTTTATTGCTTCCCTTCTAACACTGTCTGCATAAACTGGGAAAACATTTTTACAGTCAAAGGTTCTGATAAAGGCCTCATTTCCAAAATATAGAGAGAATTGACTTTAATTTATAAGAAATCAAACCATCCTCCAATTGATAAATGGTCAAAGGATATGAACAGACAATTCTCAGACGAAGAAATTGAAACTATTTCTAGCCATATGAAAAGATGCTCCAAGTCATTATCAATCAGAGAAATGCAAATTAAGACAACTCTGAGATACCACTACACACCTCTCAGATTGGCTAGAGTGACAGGGAAAGATAATGTGGAATGTTGGAGGGGATGTGGGAAAACAGGGACACTGATACATTGTTGGTAGAGTTGTGAACGAACCCAACCATTCTGGAGAGCAGTCTGGAACTATGCTCAAAAAGTTATCAAATTGTGCCTACCCTTTGATCCAGCAGTGTTTCTACTGGGCTTATACCCCAAAGAGATACTAAAGAAAGGAAAGGGACCTGTATGTGCATGAATGTTTGTGGCAGCCCTGTTTGTAGTGGCTAGAAGCTGAAAATGAATGGATGCCCATCAATTGGAGAATGGTTGAGTAAACTGTGGTATATGAGCATTATGGAATATTATTGTTCTGTAAGGAATGACCAGCAGGGTGAATACAGAGAGGACTGGCGAGACTCACATGAACTGATGCTGAGTGAAATGAGCAGAACCAGGAGATCATTATATACCTCAACAACGATACTGTGTGAGAATGTATTCTGATGGAAGTAGATTTCTTTGACAAGGAGAAGATCTAACTCAGTTTCACTTGATCAAGGCTGGACAGAAGCAGCTACATCCAGAGAAAGAACACTGGGAAATGAATGTAAACTGCTTGGATTTTTGTCTTTCTTCCCAGGTTATTTTTACCTTCTAAATCCAAGTCTCCCTGTGCAACAAGAAAACTGTTTGGTTCTGCACACATATATTGTACCTAGGATACACTGTGACATATTTAACTTGTATAGGACTGCTTGCCATCTGGGGGAGGGGGTGAAGGGAGGGAGGGGAAAAGTCAGAACAGAAGTGAGTGCAAGGGATAATATTGTAAAAAAAACTTACCCAGGCATGGGCTCTGTCAATAAAAAGTTATTTAAAAAATAATAACATTGTCTGTATGGGTTTTGTCTGTACAAAACTTTTTCAATTCAATATAATCAAAATTATCCATTTTGCATTCCACAGTGTACTCTAATTCTTCTTTGGCCACAAATTCCTTCCTTCTCCACAGATCTGAGAGGTAAACTATTCTATGTTCTTCTAATTTGCCTGTAGCATCTTTCTTTACCAAATCATGAACCCATTTCAATCTTATCTTGGTATAGGGTGGATCAATGCCTAATTTCTGCCATACTAATTTCCAGTTTTCCCAGCAATTTTTGTCAAATAATGAATTCTTATCCCAGAAGCTCTCTTAAACAGTTTCAAATTTCTTTAAGTAATAGGAGAAAAAAAAAAAAAGCACCCACCATCACCAACATGTAAATGTTTACTTTTTAAATTACAGTTCTAATAATCAAGTACATTATAAGACTTATGGGGAAAAAAAAGAGAAACTTCAAAATATAGATTCAATAGTATCTAGCTCTAGAGTCAACAAGGAGCTGCTGGGATCTATAGAGTGGGAAGATGACAGTAAGATTTGAGCTTTAGGAAAATCATTTAGGCAACTGAGTGGATGGAGGATAGACTGGAGTGGACAGAGACTTGAGACAAAGAGACCAAGCGGGAGATCACTGCAATAGTCCTGGAGAGAAGAGGGGTGGATTTGATAGATTAGATTCTATAAGAAGATCTGTGATTTGTCATAATACATCTGTGAATGGTTGTCCCATGCCAAAGTGAAATGGGGAGGCATTCCTCACAGGCCATGGGGGCCTTCCACGGTCACCTATGGTAGCCATTGAGTGATGGGGAGGGGGAGAAAAAGAGAGGATTGAATTTTCACAATGGCACCTGAGGAGTAGCAACGGAATGCCCTGAGGGATCAATGCCTAACTCATAAGGAGAGAAGTTGATTACTTGTAGGATAGAATGTGAAGATGAGTTGTGTGTTGTGTTGGAAGTAAGCCCAACTCCTGGTTACCTTAGGGAAGATGGAAGCTTCCCACCTTCCAATTAGTTGATCCCATGCCTCTTTAAGGTCAGGATGTAATTTCCTAACATTAAAGCATTCTGGGATCTCTCTCCCCACATTGAAGTCCATTTTCTTGTACTAACTCAACTCTAAGAAGGCAATGAGGTCCAATAGAAAGAGAATTAAAACAAAAGCGCTGGGCAAGTCATATAATCCCTCTGGTTTTCTCTACTACCTAACCTAATCCTAATACCTAACCCATGAAAGAATAAAGCAAAGACAGCTAAATTTTCATCAATATTCATGAATATCAATATAAAAATTTTAAATAAAATTCTGGGGAAAAAAACTGCCATAATATATCCACACACAATTATTCACTATGATCAAGTTCAATTTATATCAAGGACAAGTGGACAATTCAACATTAGAAGAATAATTAACGTAATCATTTTTAAAAGAAAAAATATTCAATTATGGAGGGATCCAAAAAGAGCCTTTTGCAATATCTTAATGCTAAGAAAGAAAGAAAAAAAATCTACAAAGTATAAGTATAAAGGGACTATATTTATATCCAAGGTATATATTAAGAAGCAAAAGCTAGCATTATATGTAATGGAGAAACTGTAGAAATTTTCCAAATAAATTTACAAGTAAAGCAAAGATGTCATCTTTTCCTACTGCTACTTCCAGAAAGGAAAGAAAGAGATCAAAGTCATGAAGAGAGGCCAAAAGGGAGAAGATGGTTATGGGGAAGAGAAGCTTCATGGCTGAGCTCTACTAATAAAAATTGAGATGATACTACCCAAAATTAATTTGCATATTTAGTGCTATACCAAAGTGCCAAGGGGGTAATTTCTAGGTAAACTGAGAATAATATTTATTTGGAGGAGCAAAAGAATGAGAATCTCAAGAGAAATAATAAAAAATTAGGAATGACGAGAATAGCATTTCCAGATGTCAAATTCTATTTAAAACAAAATCATGAAAATGATTCAGGACTACCTAAAAAATGGAAAACTAGATCAGCAGAATAGATTACATCAGGAAGAATAAGAAATAATTGAACAACGTCATTGAGTGTTTAATAAACTAGAGAAGGACAGAAACTCTATTCAAAAAGAATTGCTGGGGAAAATGAAGAGCAGTTTGGCAAAAATTAGAGTTAGAGAAATGATTTACACCATAAGTTTTAATCAGCTCCAAGTAGATACAGCCTGGATGAGAAGGGCCTCACCTTAAAAAAAAATCATAGGAAAACCACATCAGATACCCTTCACAACTGTGACAAGGGGAAGAATTTCTAACCAGATAATGACAAAAGATGATTGTAAGAAATAAAATAGGTAATTTTCATCACATGCAATTTGTACAAACAATGCCATTAGGATACAAGGAAAGTGGTCAGTCTTTGCCTCAGCTCTGCTAAGAGTCTGATATCCAAGGTACGTAAAAGACTAGAATAAATATATTAGATCAAAAGCCATTCCACAAAAAATAAATAATCAAAGGATATGAAGAGCTCTCCAAAGAATTAGCAACTGTTCACAGCTATGTGAAGTCACTCCAATTCACAAATAATAAGAGAAATTCAAATCAAAATAGGCTTGAAGTGATTTGGTTGAAATGAGGTTCCATTGAATACCTAGAAAATTGAAAAGATAACATAACATAAATTTAAAAAATAAATAAGAATAATTAGCATTAATGTCTTGTTTTTGGAACGGTAAATTGGTCCAACCATTTGTGGAAAGCATTTTGATATTATGCTAAGAAAGTGACTAAAATGTGGTACCTTCTGAGCAAGAGATCTCACTTCTAAGTATATACCCCAAGGAGTTCAATAATAAAAAGATATATATATCTCATCTATACCAAAATATTGAGAGCAGCATTATTTTATAACAGCAAAGAACTGAAAGCCAAGTACACTTCTATCTATTGAAAAATGGCTAGACATGTTGTAGTACCCAAATGTGTTGGAATATCACCACCACATAAGAAACAATTTGAACAGTAGAGAGAAACATGGGAAGACTTATTAAAACCAATGCAAAGTGAAAAAAGGATAACCAGAAATTTTTTCAAAATGATTATGACAGTGGAAATGATAATTATGAAATAACAAAATGCAATGAAATTATAATGATAAAACATGTTCCAAGGAAGACATATAATAAGAATATTATAATTCATGGATCCCTGCAAAATAACCTCAGTCTAGGTTGTTGTGCTGATTACTTTGGCTGTGCTATTTCTTTTTTTTTTTTTTTTCTTTATTAGAAACAATGGTTTTCTGGGAAAGAAAAATGGAAGAAATTTATCAGAAAATGTAAGTGATGTAAAGATAAAGTTTAATGAAACTTTACAAATAAAAAATTTAAATATTCTAATCCATTCTCTGATTCGAAGACTTCTTATAATTTGAATCCACAATAATAGTGAGGATAGGATGAAATAATATTTTGAAGCTCTTTGCAAACCTTAATGTGGGACTTCACTTGTTTCAGTTATGTCCCCCTTTCCGTGACTCCAATTTAGGATTTTCTTGGCAAAGTTATTGTAATGGCTTACCATTTTCTTCTCCGCTCATTTTACAGATGAGAAAACTGAGAAAAACCAGGATCACAGAACTAGGAAGTGTCGGAAGTCAGATTTGAACTCAGAAAGATGTGGCTTCCTGTCTCCAGGCCAGAGCTCTATCCACTGCAGCGCCACCTAGCACCAATTTTTAAAACATAAAGTGTTATGTAAATTCTAAATCCCATTACTAATAAGTAATTGTTTTGTTCATTGGTAATTGACTGTATTAATAAATAATATGAATATCTAATTACTAGTTAATCTGAAATGCTTGGAGAGTTTACAATTAGATCCGGGACTTTTGCCGCTCTCAGGCCATGAGTAAGTATTTCTTTGCAGGTTTGGCCCTTTGCTTAAGAGACTTGATGAAAGAATGAACAAATCATGGAACTAGAAGTAGGCCAGTTGCCCGCCTTATAAGGGCTTTACTGACTCCTTTTAGACTTGGACCTGCCAGTGTAAAGAACTGTTTACAATAAGTCTTCACTGCTTTTAGATGTGAGGGGAAAATCCTTCCGTGAATTGAATGGAGTGATAGGGCGACCTCTGGTGGTCTTAGAAGCAGAAACAAGGGGATTCTCTTCCTCAGAGATCATTTAAACATTGTGTTTATTGTATTTGAATTATTCTTATTGATTGATAGCTAATGCATTTATAGTAGAAAATTTCCTAGCAGCCAAGGGGCAAGTCTTTGGAAAGAAAGGTAGGCAATTGTCTAAAACAGTGTCAGCAATGAATGCCCCCTTTTAAATTAGTCTTTACCATCAATTCAATATTAGATTTCTCCATTTAAGGGAGCTGAAAGAATCTGATAATAGGGAGGAAATGGATTAGAAAGTTTAAAAAGAAAGACAGAACAAAAGAAAGAGAGATCAAGGCAGAGAGACAGAGACAGAGAAACAGGTCAACAGACAGACAGGGAGACAGATAGAGGGACACAGATGGAAAGACAGAGTCAGAGTTACAAAGGAAGAGACAGAGATAGAGAGACAGACAGCCAGAGATGGAGAGAGAGAAGCAGAAACAGAGACAGAAGGATGGAATATCTGAAAACATGAGTATGAAGAAACATGAGGCTGAAAATTGAATTAGAAAACCAGAATATTTCCTTCTGTTTCAGCTGACAGTCTCTCCCACTTTCTTGTTAGATGCCCAGTGAATGTGGTATGAAGTCTTGTGACCTTTTCTTCTATTGCACTTATGAGCACAGTCCCGTGTTCCCGTGTTCCCGTGTTCCCAGGATTTCAACGATATCGAATATTTGATATGACCCTGGATCAATGGGCTGTGCACTTCTTCCTAAGCCCCTTGTGTCTTTGGCAAGAGTCCATGTCAGTGGAGGGTTGGGGGGAAGAGGGGAGGGAGAGACAATTAATATGTAAGACCACTTCAGAACACTGGATTTGAATTTGGAACAAAGAGAAAGGAGGAGAATAAGAACCTAGAAACTTCAACGAACCTCCTCCTCTGCAAGCTGGGGAAAAGGATAATTCTTTCACTACTCACCTTACTAAATTCTATGTGAAACATTTTTCCCCACATCATTGCCCCATTACACAAAGAACCAGGGATGCAAATACAAAATGAAAAGACAAATCCCTACATGAACTGATGCTAAGTGAAACGAGCAGAACCAGGAGATCATTATATACCTCAACAACGCTACTGTTTGAGGATATATTCTGATGGAAGTGGATCTCTTCGATAAAGAGATCTAATTCAGTTTCAATGGATCAAGGATAGACAGAAGCAGCTACACCCAAAGAAAGAACACTGGGAGATGAATATAAACTGCTTGCATTTTTGTTTTTCTTCCCAGATTATTTCTACCTTCTAAATCCAATTCTCCCCGTGCAACGAGAGAACTGTTCGGTTCTGCACACATATGTTGTATCTGGGATATACTGTAACCTATTCAACATGTAAAGGACTGCTTGCCATCTGGGGGAGGGGAAAAATTGGAACAGAAGTGAGTGCAAGGGATAATGCTGTAAAAAATTATCCTGGCATGGCTTCTGTCAATAAAAAGGTATTAAAATAAATAAATAAATAAATAAATATTTATCAGAAAAAAAAAAAAAAAAGACAAGTCCCCAACTTCAAGGAGCATGGACTGAGGGATTCCTTCTCAGCCACATCAGTTTTTTAATTTAATTTTTTGTAGGTTACTCATGTACATTCATTTTTTACATATTTCCATATGAGTCATGTTGGGAGAGAAAAATCAGAACAAAAGGGAAAAACCACTAGAAAAAAAAGAACAGAAGAGGAAAAAAGTATGCTTTGATCCACATTCATTCTCCATAGTCCTCTCTCTGCATGTAGATGGCTGTTTTGATCACCAGACCTTTGGAACTGGCCTGAGTCACCTCATTGTTGAAAAGAGCCACGTCCATCAGAAGTGATCTTCGTAGAATCTTGTTGTGCCATGTTCTGCTGACTTCACTTCCCATCAGTTCCTGCAAGTCTCTCCAGGCCTCTCTGAAATCATCCTGCTGGTCGTTTCTTACCAAACAATATTCCATAACATTCATATCCCGTAACTTATTCAGCCATTCTCCCACTGATGGGCGTCCACTCCGTTTCCAGTTCCTCGCCACTACACAAAGGGCTGCTGTAATGTCCGGGCTAGCTCTCTGGAGGATCTCGGGACCAGCCTTGATCTTAGTAAAGGAGGGCAGGAGGCAGGAGAGCCACCTGGAGGAAGGTCAAAGGTGGAGTGTCTCATCTCCGGTCCTCTCAGCCCTTAAATACCTTGGTATGATTACATCATCACAGCACACTGAGCATGTGTGAACTAGAGAGCCATTACATCACCAGACTGTACTAAGTATATGTGAACTAGAGAACCATGATCTCATCAGTCACTCTGAGTAAGCATCCTGTGGTAAGTATTCTGGTTTCAATTATACTTCTCCAGAGTTCCCCAACATCTGCGGTCCTCTACAAGCCGCCACAAACATTTTTGCACATGTGGGTCCCTTTCCCTTTATATTTATGATCTCTTTGGGATACAGGCCCAGGAGAGACGCTGCTGGATCAAAAGTTATGCACAGTCTGAGAGCCCTTTGGGCATAGATCCGGATTGCTCTCCAGAATAGTTGGATCAGTTCACAACTCTACCAACCATGTAGTAGTGCCCCAATTTTCCCACATCCTCTCCACCATTTATCATTATCTTTTCCTATCATGAGGTACCACTCAGGTCTTCCTGCCTCGGACTCTCACCAGCTGCTTCATGACTTAGATGATAGCAGCACCGACCTCCCAGGATGGCAAGGATCATGTAAGTTAATTTATGCGAAGGATTTTGAAAAATACATTCTCTTGGCAATATTATATATTATTCCTCTACAGAATTCCATATTTAAAACTGAAAAGGAAGATGAGGTCATCTAGTCAAATCCTCCTATTTTACAAATGAAGAAACTGAGACATGGCTGGGCAAACTGACCTGCTTGGATCAGACCGGTCTGGCGGTGGGGCTGAGCTGAGAGCCCAGTCCGCTTTGCTTCCACTATACCCAATGTTTCTCAGCATCCCACCGATCTCTGACCTGCGTGCCCGTGTGCCACTGGATATGCTAATGACTTTCAGTGAACCTGTTTAAAAAATATAAATAAATAAACAATAAAGGACACAGGGAAGACAAAAAGGATGCTCCCCCAAACAAGAAATTCTGCCAGAGTTTGGGGAGGAAAATGCTCCTTCAGGGCATGTGGGTGAGTAAATACCCCACAAAGGCCAATGGGGAAAGTTAACACCATC
Source organism: Antechinus flavipes (assembly GCF_016432865.1). Classification (NCBI taxonomy): domain Eukaryota; kingdom Metazoa; phylum Chordata; class Mammalia; order Dasyuromorphia; family Dasyuridae; genus Antechinus; species Antechinus flavipes. The sequence goes on from NC_067402.1 coordinate 20,413,694, forward strand.
CCAAGAACCACTGGCCCACTCCTACTTGGGTTGCCCTGAATTTTAAAATGTCATATTGTGTCACTGGCCTTTCCCTCAAGAAAGAATAAGTTCATCCATAATTGTTTTAGCAGGGGACATGAATTCGAATCTATCTTTGCCATTTCCTACATGCATGATCTTGAGCAAATAACTTAATGGCTCTGTGCCTCAGTTTCCTCCTCTGTAAAATGAGGAGATAAGACTAGATCCACACCCCAGCTCTACAGTAGAGGTCTACCCTAAAGACCCTGTGAAACATACCAGCAATTCAGTCTCTCACAATAGGGGCCATTCAGGGCCACAAAGAGTGGTGGGCTCAGGAAATGCTATCAGATGACCAGAAGAGCTGCCCAAGCCTCTGTGGAGGAGGCTACTGATAACAGCGGCAACAATTCATGTTTCTAGAGTTTATCAGACACTCTGCTCACACCCCTGGCTTATTCACAGCCCACCCACGCTCAGCTCTGGATTCTGAAGCTAACTGGGTTCTGGGTGAGATGTGATGATAAAGTCCCCTACTTGGGACACCGAGGGGCTGTGGGCTGCTGGTTCTTTCCAGGTCGCTTTCCTCATCTTGCATCAGAAACTTATGATTCAATTCAAATCTGAGCCCAGAAAGAGTACCCCGTCTTTTCCAAGAAGGGATTGCGAGTGGGGGTCCATTTGTCCACCTCTCTTTATGGGTTACTCAGGGGAGCTGGGAGACTGGCCATACTGGGAAAGAACTGGTGAGAACCAGGCTCAAATTTGGCTGGTTTGCCTCTCAGCTCAGAGAAGCTCCCAACGTCTACCTTATCCCATACCCTCCGAACAACATGGCGGCAGTACAACCAGCCACTGAGCCCTGTCTCTCCTTCACGTAATAGACCTGAGGTTGGACGGGACTCACGACAATTTTAGGACTGGAAGGCCGACTAAGAAAATTGTGGCTGTCTAAACCAACCCATCTGCAAAGAACTTCTACCTCAACTTTCCTGACTCATCTTCCAGCTTTTCCTTAGAGACTTCCCAGGAAGAAGGGACTCCTGGAGTTAACAGGCAGCAGCCTCTCTACACAAATTATCTCCTGCCATGAAATCCCTAAACCCCCCAGCGCCTGCCAAGCGCAGATAAGGACGGTGGAATTGTTGGATCTTTGTAGCCTAGAACCTAAGGGCCCAATAACTGTATACAGCAGGCAACTAAAAAACTCCTACACACTCACCTTTATCTCATAGTACTTTGGACCTTTCCTTTGCGTATAATTGTGCCAGAGAATAGCAGATGACTCTTGTGCGTTTATTCCCCAAGTATATCATTAACTACCTGAGAGTAGAGACTGTGTCTGATTTCATCACTGTAATAATGAATAATAATATTGATGTTGGAATATTGATTATTATTAATATATTAATAAATATTAATTATTAATAACATATGTATTATGTTGATTGTTTAATGTATTTATATATTTACATTCATATGAATATAATATATACATTTCAATAAATAATATGTTTATATGATAATATAATTATGATATGATAATTACTATATTATAGTGATAATAATGATGATATTCATATTAATTTAGTACTGGGTTTGTGAAGTGCTTTACAAACATTTCATTTGTTCCTCATATATAAGTGCTATCAAGAGCCCCATTTTACAGATGAGGAAACTGAGGCCTCAGTTTCAAAAGGAGATCAAATGTGATAAAGTCACACAGCTAGAAGTGTCTGAGGCAGAATTTGAACTCAGGTCTCCCTGACTTCAGGCCCAGTGCTCTATCTATTGTACCCCCTGAGACTCTGCAGAGTCTCAATGGTGCTTTGATTATAAATGTTTAAGTTGAATCTCACCATCTCTTATGGAACATTTTAATAGGATACCATCTTTTCCCATGAGCCGGCCACTCAACATTTCATGGGAAGAGCATCAGAACCAAAAAAAAAAAGGAAAAGAAATATAAATGTTAGATGACAGAGGGAGAGAAAATATTTTGAAAGCTTTTAAACTGCTTAAAGAATATAACCTCAGGGGCAGCTAGGTGGTGCAGTGGTTAAAGTCAGGAGTCTGAGGAGTCAGGAGGACCTGAGTTTGAATCTGGCCTTAGATACTTAACACTTCCTAGCTGTGTGACCCTGGGCAAGTCACTTAACCTCAAGGGAAAAAAAAAAAGAATATAACCTCAGAAAGTCAAATCCTTGGCTGGGAGAAAGAGAAGTTTGATGGGTGGGAATTGGGGCGGGCTGGAGATGAAGGAGATCCAAAATCCCCTCTTTGGATTAGTAGATATGATGGAACATCAGAAGATAATGTCGAACCCTGGCCCTGGGTAAAAAGGTGGTGGACGTCGGGTTTGAAGTAAGGCATGCCTTTTCATACATAATCAATGTGTTGATTCTTCTTGAATTGTATCTATTTGTTATAAGAGAGGTTTTTAAGAGATGGAGAGAGGTACTGGGATTTAAACAACCATGTTTCAAAAGCAAAATATTTTTTTAAACCAAAATAAAGGGTTAGAGCAATGAATTTGGAGTCCAAGGACCAAGATTTGAATGGGGAAGCTGCCGCCTCCTGGCAGATGTTGAGCAGGTGACTTTCCTCGTCCCGGCCTCAGCCACTTTATGTGTAAGATGAGAAACGAGTGGGTTGGACTGAATGGCCTCTGAGCTCCCATCTCGCTCTGAGCCTGTTATTTTTACCCCAAAGGCCTCAAGAAGGGATTCGCCGGGCCCATCGTGGTGACGTTTCCAAAACAAATGAAGGACTTTGGGTCCTCCCTTGTTCTCTGGCCCCTGGGCCCTCACCGCAGCTGTTTTCACAGAAACCTCAGGCCTGAGCTGACCAGCGCCCTCTCATCCGCCAAAGAGCCGGCGGTTTTGATCTTAGCCCAGAGCCCCCAGCTCCAAGTACCTTCACTAGAAAAACATCCTGGAGAAGGATCTTTCCTCAAGTTTCTCAAGCAGCTTGTTTTGAATAGATTAGGCTGAGAGCTCTGTGTTTACCTAAGAAACTCTAGGATTACAAGGCAAACACAGTGGGAATGTGCCGTTTCCCTCCCTCAACTTGGTCTTCCAAGTTTTCCATTTTATTAAGAGGAAAGGATTTGGGGGATCAGTCTTTTGCCCCCACACATGGATCCACCATGCTTCGAAATCTTATTCAAATTCCCGTGGGGAGCCCTCCCTTTTGTCATCCCATCTCGTTTTTTGTAAATGTCACTTGGCTCAATTTCATGGGGATCAGGAAGCTTCACTCCACACACAGGCACATGTGGTCCCCTCTACTTCCTCAGGTGCCCCCAAAAAGGGTCTTAACAGCAAGATTAAGATATTTCCAAAGTATTTTTTTTTTCAACCAAAAGATTACGACGAGACTGACGGGTTGTGGAAGAAATATTGGATTGGGAGGCAGGGTCTCCGAGTGTCGTCATTGTTCAGTCTTGTTTCAGTTGTGCCGGACTCTCGGTGATCCCATTTGGGGTTTTCTTGGCAGAGATGCAGGAGTGGCTTGCCATATCCTTCTCCAGCTCATTTTACAGATGAGTAAACTGAGACAAACATGGACTTGCCCGGTGTCATCGAGTTAATAAAAGTCTGAGGCCAGCTGTGAATTTAGGAAGAGTTTTCCCGAGTCCAAGCCCAGTGCTCTTTCCACTGTATTATCTTCTGTATCCCTCGGCAGCTCTTTTCACGGTGGAGAGCTGGGCCTGAAATCAAGAAGATTCATTTTCCTAAGTTCAAATTCAGCTTCAGACACTAACTAGGCTGTGTAACCCTGGCCAAAACGTGTTTGCCTCAGTTTCTTCAGCTGGAAAATAATCTGGAAAAGGACATGGCAAATCAGACCAGGATTTCTGCCAAGAAGACCCCCAATGGATCATGAAGAAATAAGGAAATCCAATTAGTCAATTCTTAAAGAAATTGATTCAGACTATTTAGTGGAAGGTCAAATACTGGAACTGAAGCTCAAGTATTTTGGCCACATCATGAGAAGACAGGACTCACTGGAAGAGATCCTGATGTTGAAAGAGATAGAAAGGGAATGTTAACAAGAAAGAATCATCCATTCCTTCCAGTCACTTGTACTATTCCAGCCCCATCCAGACTTTACAGGGTCTGCTCCGGAATCATTTTACATTCCACCTCTATCGAGTGCAGATTGGTTGGGCCAAAGGAGCTCTCCCTTCTCATCTTCTCTCCTCCCCGGTGACTCTCTCCCTCTTGGCCATTCCCTGTCTGTCACAGACTTTGGTAGCTGATGGCCCACTGCTCTGGCGCCCAGAGAGAGGAACACACCAGCTGCAAAAGGAAGGGAATGGCAGAGGAGGGGAGGGTTAGAGACTGTCTTGGAAACAATAAATGTGAATTTTTCCGAGATAATGGAGAACAGAAGGGTCTGGTCCCTAAAGTCAACAAAGACTAGCACAAGACTGAACAACTCTATTCCAGCCATCACTATCACTGCCAGTGGTGAACAAGAAGCTGGGGAGTTAAATGAATGAAATGACAGACTTTCTAATATGACCCTTAGGTCAATATTATACAATAGTGGTCCCAATTTGCAGCAAATTTTACGGGCTTATCAAAGCTTTATTTATGAACACAAGTCCTGACTTCATAGAACTTGGTGCATAATAAGTGCTTGATAAATGCTTGTTGACTGTTTACTTAGAGGGTAAATTCCCCAGGGTTTCTGGCATTCCCCCTTTCTCCTCCCCCCTTTGTCTTTCTGCTGGTTCTTATCTCTTCTTCTTCAGAGAAGAGATAAGCCTTCAGGAGGTCAGAATAGCCCACAGAGAAAAGTTAATGATTTTAAAAGGCTACAGTAGAGCTAGTTTGGGAAATGCTACCCGGGGGCTGAGGGACACTTTGATGGATATCTATCTGGCTGTGGCTAGCCAGGGGCCAAAAGGCAGAGACTATCTGAGGCCTTCCGGAATCCCTGTGGCCCCTACCCCTCACCTCCCTGTGGAGCAATTCTAGTATCAACAGGATTCCATTTTGGAATAATCTCACACAGAAAGGGAATGTTAACAAGAAAGACTCATGATTCCTTCCAGTCACTTGTACTATTCCAGCCCCATCCGGACTTTACAGGGCCTGCTCCGGAATCATTTTACATTCCACCTTTATCGAGTGCAGCCTGGTTGGGCCAAAGGAGCTCTCCCTTCTCATCTTCTCTCCTCCCGGGTATCTCTCTCCCTCTTGGCCATTCTCTGTCACAGACTGGTAGCTGATGGCCCACTGCTCTGGCGCCCAGAGAGAGGAACACACCAGCTGACTTTGGAGATGTCACAAGGCTCCGTTCAAAAGGAAAGAAGGCATAAGGTGAGGTTGTCCCGTCCACAGCATCAGCTCTTGGCTTACAGACTCGCCCTCCAGAGGGGCATCCTCCAATGGCTACAAGGGGCTCCAGGGAGATGGATCTCGTCAGTGTAGCCTTAGAATTCCAGCTCAGAGCAGCCCGAGGATAATTGTGCTTGCTCTGGTTTACACTGATTGTTCCATGAAAAGAGAGAGGATGGAAGAGATCCTAGTGGCCTAGGTCAGGGTATTGCCACTGGGGGTATAAAGCTAAAGCAACTCCATCTTGTTTGCAATTCCTCCATCTTGCCTCTGGCCCTGTTTGGATTGCAGGCCCAAATTCCCTACACACATACACACACACACACACACACACACACACCACCTTTACCTTCCCCACTGCTGCAACAGCAAGGACAATCCTATTTATTAGGGCATGGTGACAAAAGCTAACCTAAAGAAGAGCTTTTCTGGTTATTAGCCCTTGCAAGGGGCCTGTCCAATCAAAGGACGCCATCTTCTCTATTCCTACCCTATTAGGTCTCAGAGCCGGACTTGTCCAGTCCTAAGGTACCTCATGCCCAACTCCTTCTGCCTAAATTCTACCTGTACAAATTTTGTCCTTTTGTTCCTTCCGGGAATCTTTACCTGAGCACGTGGGGCTCTGTTGGTGACATATATTAATTCCCATTGGTTCCTAAAGTTATGGTATTGGGTTTTAAGGTTTAAGTTGTGATTGTGGTTTGTAATGGTACCAACAAATTTTACCCACACCATCTATTTCATGGCATTTAACCATGTTTTTGTACTCTAACATGTATTTACAAGAGACATACTTCAAACAGACAGATACACAAGAGTTAAAATAAAGGGCTGGAGCAGAATCTTATCATTGTACAATGGAAGTTTTTTTTTTAATGGCAGATGTATTAATTATGGTCTCATATAAAACAAAAGCAAAAATAGACCTAATTAAAAGAGATTGTCAGGGAAACTACATATTGCTTAAAAAAAAAAAAGTACCACAGAAAATAAAGCACGCCAATAATAAACATATATGTACCAAATAGCATGGCGTGCAAATTCTTGATGGAAAAGTTAAATGAACAACAAAACCAACTTCTGGGGGACTCAATTTATCCTCTCATACTTAGATGAATCTAACCATAAGATAAATTAGAAGATTAAAAGGTTAACAGAATTCTATGAAATATAGATATAATAGATCTTTGGAGGATATTAAATGGGAATAAAAAGGAGTATGCCCTTTTTCCAACTGTACATGACACCTTCACAGAAATTGACTGAATCCGGACATGAAACCTCACAGACAAATGCAGAAAAGCAGAAATAATAATGTTTCCTTTTGGGACTATAGTGCAATAAAAATTATATCCAATATGAAAAGGCTCCTCTTTCATGTATAGCAGAAAGCAAGCCTTCCCCAAGCTTTTATGAGTTGACTAGGATGCCACCAGAGCCTAATGGTAGAGTGGAAATCAGAGAAGATATAAATAAAATGGCAAAAAAAAAAAAAAAAACATTTAGCATATCTGTTGTTTGCTTACGAATATTTGCTTCTGAAGCATCAGAGAAGCAAAAACTTTAGAGCTAGAAGGAATCTTAGAGGGTTCTAGTCCTATATTCTCTCTAAAGGGATGAAAAATAGAATTCTGGAGAAGTTACAGGGTTAAAACAAGGTCAAAAATGTTCAGGGTGAGGATTTGAATCTAAGTCCTCAGACTGGATCTCATTCTTTCTACTGCATTGGGATGGTAGCTGTTGGTAGCTCCTGTTCATTTACTCAGTCAACCGTTTTCCAAGTACTCTAAAAGATGATCTGGGGACCAATCTCTGTCCAGTTTCTATTGATTCCTAATCCTGAAGCACCCAAATAAGTGAGTCTTTACCATGGGTAATAGAGAAATCTGCTCTTCTTATCCAGCAATCAATCCCTTATCAGCTGGAGAAATAGGAGGCAAGAGAGAAGGGGGTATGAGTCAAGGAATTAGAGAACTCAAGCACCAGGAACAATTACTCCGCCTTTTAAAAAGTGACCATCTCCTCTGCCATAGATATTACAAAATATTTCTTCAAGACCCAGTTCATAATCCACAACCTCCATAAAATCCTCCCAGATTTCCCATCTACATACTCACCATCTTCTCCCACAGAGGAAAAATAGAAATCATTGCGCTCTGAGCATTGGATGGCCAATAAATGTTGAAGAAGTTCTCTCCACCCCAGGGTGCTATTGAATTATACCTCCAAGTCATTCTCCCCTTCCCCCATGCCCTCAGGCTTTCTTCAAGTAATGAGGGTCTCTTCTCCCAGCATGCTCCTTCCTCTAACTCAAAAAAAAAAAAAAAAAAAAGAACAGATTTAGGGCAAACAGAGATCAAAGAATAATGGCATTGAAATATTGACAGGCGTCCAGGGAGTCCAGCACAGTCTTTTTTTTTTTAATAATCTCACTAGATTTATTTCATATATATATATTTAAGCTTTTTATTTTCAAAACACATGCAAGGATAATTTTTCACCATTGACCCTTGCAAAACCTTGTGTTCCAATTTCCTTCTCCCTTCCCTCCACCTCCCTCCTCTCCTAGACAGCAAGTAATCCAATACATGTTAAACATGGTAAATATATATGCAAATCCAATATGGGCATACATATTTATATAATAATCTTGCTGCACAAGAAAAATCAGATCAAAAAGGAAAGAAATGAGAAAAAATAAAATTCAAGCAAACCACAACAAAAAGAGTGAAAATGCTATGTTATGATCCATACTCAGTTCCCACAGTCTCTCTCTGGGTGCAGATGCTCTCTCCATCACAAGATCATTGGAACTGGTTGAATCATCTCATTGTTGAAAAGAACCACATCCGTCAGAATTGATCATCCTAGAGTATTATTGTTGAAGTATATAATGATCTCCTGGTCCTGCTCATTTCACTCAGCATCAGTCCATGTAAATCTCTCCAGGCCTCTCGGACATCATCCTGCTGGTCGTTTCTTACAGAACAATAATATTCCATAACATTCATTTTTGCACATGTGGGTCCCTTGCCCTCCTTTAAGATCTCTTTGGGATACAGGCCCAGCACAGTCTTTATAAGCCCTGCTGAAGAGTCTAAGAATCAGACACTAAACACAATTAAATGAATAAGATAAAACTGTCACTAAAACTCCTCAAGGGCTGTGTTGTCCAGAGGAGAAAGAGGAAGGGATCCTGGGGCTCTTGAAGGCTCCGCGGGAGAGCAGTGGAGCGGCTTTCCCATAATTGCTCATGATGGCAATCCCTCTAGTGGTGCAGGTTGTCAATCCTGTGGGACTAGTTCATTAGAGAAGGGAGAGCTATCCACCCTTCTGTGTTAAAGTCAGACTTCAGTCTCCTGGAGCCAAGCCATAACCTTTCCCCCTACACAGAGCACACTCTCTTGAGAAAAAGCCATCTTTTCAAATAACCATGTAGACCACATCATGTGGATAATATAGCACATTTTCATCGGCCTTTGAGGTATACAAAGCCCACCCCCTCTAACAACTATGGGAAGGTAGCAAGTGATGAACTCTATCTCCACAAGCATTACATATATTATATATTTCCTTATCTGCCATTTTACTAAACAACAATAAATAAACAACAAAATAAATAAAACAACAAAAATAAAGTATTTTAAATGCTCCAAAAAAAAGAATTTTGTCTCCAGTTTACAGAAGAAAAGCGGAGAGCTTCGATCGGTCGTCCAGAATTACCCAGCTGGCCACTCTTTTGACCCCAAGGCCAATGTTCGCCCTCCGCCATCGGAGCTGTTCAAGTAGGACATGAATGACCCCTTATCAAGGAGCCACATGACTAAAGAAACCTCTGATTCTATGCTCTCATGATCCCCCGCTCTGATTTCAAAAAAGACCCGGATTCTAACCTCAGCTCTGTGACCTTGGCAAGTCATTTAACCTAAATGGGCCTCAGTTTCCTCATCTGCAAAAGTAAGGAAGCTGCACTGGCTGATCCCTAGCTCCAAATCTAGAAACCTACAACTGGCCTTGTTTCCCAGAATGTGGGATGCCATCACCCAGTCCAAGGCAGCGGCTGGCGGCTCTGCTGAGCACCAGGGGGTGCTGTTACACTAGGAAAATGAGAGGTACCAGGACCTAATCATTGTTTCCATTTAATTCAGGGGCCTGCCAGGGATTTTAAAAACCGGACAGATAATATCTTCCATCCAGCAGCAAAAAAGAAACATTGTAATCGGGGTTTGCCCAGGTGGAGTAGCTTGACATCTTCAAATGAGAGGCTACATGCTTTAGTGGAGAGAAGGGATCTGGGTGGGAGTCCGCTATCGTCAGTTGTATGTTCAGGAGGATACATGTAACCCTTCACAGCCTCGGTGTCCTCCCCTACAAAACAGAGATGATACATTTCTCAGCTTTGCTCCGCGAAAAGCACTTTGTAAACCTGGACCTACTTGATAATGAGCAGAACTTCTTTGTTCCCTATGAAGCTGGGCCAGCGGATGAAGAGGATTCAAGAGAGGTGGGGAGGGGCCGGGGATTCTCCCTTCCTCCTTCCCAGAATGGAGTCTAGAATTCAATAACAGCTGCCACCGATGTGGCACATTAAGGTTTACAGTATTAGGTCCCAATAATCCCGAGAATTAGGGGCTGTTATTCTCATCCCTGTTTCATGGAAAAGGGAACTGAGGCATTTAATGGAGGCAGTGAAGCTCAAGGGTTGGAAAGTTAGTACATGTCGGAGGAGGACTTGAACTCAGATCTTTCCGCCTCTAAACCCAGCACTCCACCCCCTGCACCCAGTATTAACCTCCGGCTTACAAAGAGGCTAAGGAGAGAAACTGTCCAGAGAGGAAGTAAAAACAAACAAACAAACAAACAACCTCTCTCTCAAAAGAAATCATGGAGTCACCAGAAAAAAGTCTTAAGAGTCCGGACTTTTCTTGTTTTGTCTTGGTCCAGCTATCACTTAGCCAAGCGTGCAGAGTTGATTAATCAGGATGGAGAGGTGTGTTCTTGGACTTCTGAGTCTGTTTTGGCACGGGCTCCCTTCCATCGGAGGTTGGCTCAGTGCCCTCCCCACAGAAGGCATTTCCAGAAACCTTTATTAAGTGTGCAGGAGCCGGTGTGCCAGGCTGCTAGTTCCTGGGGCCACAGTGACCATAACAGCGATATTCCCTGTCTTCAAGGGGCTCTCGTTTTACTGGGAGAATCAGGAAGGGACGAAAGGCCATCTAGTCTAATCCCCTTATTTTACAGATGGGGATCCTGTACAGAGAAGGGTACAGACATGGGCAAATGGAAGGTCACTTAGGAAGGAGTGAACATTAGCAACCAGGGAATCACGGGAGGTTTCCCACTTCTTGGAGGAGGTACCACCCAAAACAAGCCTTGAACAAAGAAGGGGATCTAGGATTTCTCTTCTTCTCCTCCTCCTCCTCTTCTTTTTCTTCTCCTCCTCCTTCTTTCCTCCTCCTCCTCCTCTTCCTTTCCTCTGCCTCCTTCTTTCCTCTTCCTCTTTTCCTCCTCCTCCTCTTCCTGCTTTTTCTCCTCCTCCTCCTCCTTTCCTCTGCCTCCTTCTTTCCTCTTCCTCTTTTCCTCCTCCTCCTCTCCTGCTTTTTCTCCTCCTCTTTTCCTTCTCCTCTCTCCTCCTCTTTTCCTTCTCCTCTCTCCTCCTCCTCTTTTTCCTTTCTCCTTTTTCTTCCTCCCCCTCCTCCTCCTCCTATAACACACTGCCTAAGCAGCCCTCATGTAAGATTCAGAGCTCTCTCCATTATCAGAGTGTTGATTGGCTCAAGCTTTCTTGGGTTCTTTTTCAAACCAGTTTCTTTAACTTCACTTGTGAGAAAATTTTCTTCGGGGATCATCATGGATTCAGTCAGTAGAGGCGTTTTTAGAATGTCTCCAATCCAATTTGCTTATTTTACAGATCTAGAAACTGAGGCCCAGGGAGGGTAAATGTATGGCTTCATAGCCAGGAAGCAGACGCAGAAAAACTTCCAAAGCCTAAGCCGGACTCTACTCACTGTCTGAGGGGACCCTAGCCAGGGAATTTGGTGCTTTTAAAATCCATTTTAACGATTGCACTACAGTATAAGTCATTTCCTTGGCAATCCTGTGTATTTTGTTTAAAAACCATGATTCCTTGGGACAGCTAGATGGTGCAGTGGATAGCGCACCGGACCTGAGTTTGAATTTTGCTTCAGACTTTAACACTTCCTAGCTGTGTGACCCTAGGCAAATCATTTAACCCCAATTGCCTCACCAAATAATAATAATAATAAAAATGTTAAAATAAAATATAGACCCCTCTCAAAATAATGTTTAAATAAATAAATAGTGAACATCTGGATTCTGAGGAGTTCATAAGTCTCACCATTCTGCTTTCCAGCTGGCCCCACAGCACTGGCAACTGAACCATACCAAGCTCAGATGTACTCCCCTTTTGAGGCAGACTCACTGTCTCTTTCTTCTTCCTCATTGGACAGGATAACTAGGTTAGATGAAAGCAATTGTCCAATCAGTGTCATCAGAAGGGAAACTTTGCCTCCTTATAACTTCCCCACTTTCATAACTGAAATCACAGAGATGGAGAGCTCTTAATTTAAGGGCAGGGGCACCAATGAGTGGTCCAACTTGGAGAGGAGGCCAGTTTGGGGGAACAGAAAAGGGAAGCTAGACTTGGAATTAGGGGATCTGCCTTTTGCTACTTCCTCACCTTGGACAAGCCCTTTCACCTCCCTGTGCCTCAGTTCCTCCTCTGAAAATTAAGAGGATTGGACTAGACGATCTCTATGGTAGCACTCTTAGAATCAGCGGGTAGAGTGACAGAGAATCCCAGCTCCACCCAATCTCCATTCAAAGGAGATAGAACTCTGGGCCTGAGCAAACCAGCCTCAGATAAGAGTTTTGTGATCCTGAATGAGCCATTTCACCTTTGTTTCTCTCAATCTCTTCAACTGTAAAATGGCCCTCTGGGAAGGTTGTGAGGATCAAGGAAGGTATCTAAAGTCTTTGTCAAATAGTGAACCCTTCCAGAATCTTGGCCAAGAAAATCCCAAACAGGGTCCCACAGAGTGGGACGTGACTGAACAACAACAAAAACACTTGGCACATAGTAGGTGTTTAATAAATGCTCATTCCCTCTCCCTCCCTAGTTATAGGCTATGTAACAACCTTAACCTCTCTGCCCCTCAGTTTCAAAGTGGCCATAATAAGATCCCCATTAGACCTCGTTTGGGATCTGTTGAAGGGGAAAGTGCTTTGAGAGCCTCAAAGTGCCAGAAAAGAGGTTATTATTTCTTTCTGCCTCCCTCCAGAAGCCTCAGCCTCCACAGGATGGGCTAATAAAAAGCTAATAAAATGGAGACCTTTGCAGCCTCAATTATCAAGAAAGATGGAAGCCATCAGCCAAATGAAATGAGTGACCCCACGGGCTAACGTGGACATCAGCCACTCGAATTGTTCCTGGCTGGAGTGCTCGGAACTATGGGAGAAACGGCCAGCTCCAAACATATGTCCACTCCAGCTCAGAGAGGAGTCTGGTCATTTCTGACTCTCCAGGGGAGCGGAGGGCAGCCAAAGCGGTGGCTTTGGGGCTCAATCAAGCCGATTCCATCAGAAATCAGGCAGAAGTGGTTCACAGCCAGCCTAAGATTTAAATCCTAAGGAATCAAGGCAGTCAAAAGCCTTGAAGGCTCAAGAAAAACCTCAATTGCTTCCCTCCTTGCCCTGTCCTCCCCGAAATAGTCTGGCTAGGATGAGAAGACTCCCCTGGCGGCCACTCCTAGGTTCTACCAGTGTTCCCCAAGGCTAACAAGTTGAATAGAGGATGCTGGGAGACGTACTGAGACTCCTGAGTCATTCTCCACATCCCCAGCACACATGTACTTGGACAGGTGAGCCCTCTTCATCATCCGAAGAAAGCTGCCAAGGGTGACACTGCAAAGTTTGCCCCCTCTCTGGCCTTCAGGAGTTTTCAGAAATGTTGAGAAAGGGGAGGGGAGCAAACTGTTTTTTACTAGAGCCATAAAATCATCACAGAATTTATTGGAAGCACTGGACTTTCTTGGAATTTTCTTTTTTTCCTTCCTTCCTTCACTTCCTTCCTTCCTTCCTTCTTTTCCTTCCTTCCTTCACTTCCTTCCTTCCTTCCTTCACTTCCTTCCTTCCTTCCTTCTTTCCTTCCTTCCTTCCTTCCTTCCTTCCTTCCTTCCTTCCTTCCTTCCTTCCCTTCCTTCCTTCCTTCCCTTCCTTCCTTCCTTCCTTCCTCTCCTTCCCTCCCTTTCTCTTCTTTCTTTCTTCCTTCCCTTCCTTCCTTCCTTCTTCTCTTCCTTCCTTCCTTCTTTCCTTCCTTCCTTCCTTCCTTCCCTTCCTTCCTTCCTTCCTTCCCTTCCTTCCTTCCCTTCCTTCCTTCCTTCCTTCCTTCCTTCCTTCCTTCCTTCCTTCCTTCCTTCCTTCCTTCCTTCCTTCCTTCCTTCCTTCCTTCCTTCCTTCCTTCTTTTCTCGTTTTGGTTTTTTTTTAAGCAAAGAATCGGGATTAAATGACCTGCCAGGGTCATACAACTAGCAACTACAAAGTGTCTGAGCTCAAATTTGAATCCAGGTCTTGTGTTTAAGATACCCCAGATTGTTGTTCCTTTTCAAAGAGGACCAATAACATCATGGCCCCAAGCCAGTGAATCCCATGGTATAATGCTTAGGATTCTGGACTTTGAATTGGTGATCAGACCTCACTTATGACTCCACTTAGCTGGGTGTTTGTTTCTTTTCTAATGAAATGATTCCTTGCCTAAGGACCCACTAAAAACAGCCTTCTTCTCTTCCAAATGGATCTTTGAAATAACCCCAGAATTTGCTGGTACAGGGGGGTGAGAGTTTTCCATTAAATTGATTAAAAGATTTGTATTTAGGGGCAGCCAGGTGGTGCAGTGGATAGAGCACCAGCCTTGAAGTCAGGAGGACCTGAGTTCAAATCTGACCTCGGACACTTAACACTTCCTAGCTGTGTGACCCTGGGCAAGTCACTTAACCCCAATTGCCTCAGCCAAAAAAAATATATATATTTGTATTTAGAGAATACTCTGCCTTCAGACCCTTCCCCTCCCTCCTTGTCTCCCCACCCCCATCTCGTCCCCTCCCTGCCCCAGCTTTCCAGCCAATGAACAAATATTTATTAAGCTCTTTGCTTCTTTGCTTCATTTCTCACTTAGCCTTAATCACTGAATGGGCGTTGCCTCAGACAAAATGAGACCTGGAAAAGACTTTAGCTTCTAAAAAAGGCCAAGGTTTATGGGATACAGGGGGTTAGATTCCGCAATCACCAAAAAGTATAATCTTTCATTATGGATTGTTGAAAACACACATTTTTGTATGTAATTTTCCTATCAGTTCTGAGAACATGTGCTTTTTTTTTTCACAGTGACCATGAAATAACCCATAATATATACTGGTTATATGTAAATATAAACTGGTATTTATAATTGGTAATATGTAAAAAAAAAAATTATCCATTTTACATCTAAAAAAAGGCTAAGATTTTTTCTGACCTACTGTGAGTTTGACATTTCTCAGGACTGCTGAAGGAAGGCACTTAGTAGGACCACTTAAGGGCTTTTTAGCTCCCACCTCCTTCATTTGCCACAAAGTGGGGGCTTAGGGAAGTGTCTGCTTTTAAAGACACATGAATCGTGTGTCCTTGAAAAGCCCAACAAAGAAAAGGCCAGCACCATCATTTCTTGTACATTCAGCTTCAAGTCCTGACAAGAGCAAGCTGTTCTCCCTTGGAAGCAGATGGGAAAACAAGATAGAGCCGAACTTTCCAAAAAAAGGCTTGTGAATGCTCCCTAGAAAAGAGAAGCCCCATCCTTCCAGCATTTGGCATCTTTGCTGAAAAATTCTGAAAAAGTCTTTTGAAGAGACTCTCACACTTGCATCTTGGAGCCCTTTTTCAGGAGTGGTTTATTTGAAAACAGTGTTCCAGTGGTTAGAGCCTGGAGAAGAACTGACTTCGAATTTAGCCTCAGACACTAGTTGTGTGATTTGGGGTAGTCTATTTGCCTCAGTTTCCTCATCTGTAAAATGAGCCCGAGAAGCGAATGGCAAACCATTCCGGTATCTTTACCAAGAAAATCCCACATGAACAATTAGATAAGACCAAAAAACAGCTGAACCACAAATAGTAACATGTATGTACACTGGCTATAGAACTGTATCATATAGTTATATAACTGTATTGATATATTGATAGTTTTATACATATGCATATATGTATAAAACTAATTGAATCATTCAATCTCTTGGTATCTCAACAACTTTCTAAGATTTTAATAATAATTATTTAAATTTGTTTAGCTGTTCCCGAAAAGTTCACAACTGCCATTAATACAGATTTACTTTATTTGATCTCCCTGGGAATTGTCTGGTGGACAATATTCTTATTCCCCGTTATCATTTCCTTTATTGGAAATCACTGTCATTTTAAAGCTGTAAATAAGCTCTGACCAGACTTATTTCTCTTTAGTAGAACGTAAGCTTCTCGAGGGAAGAAAACTCTTTTGATTTTGTATTTGCAGCGCTGAGCACAGTCCCTGGCACATAAAAGGCTTGTGGTAAATGTACCTGGCACGTAGTAAGCATATGGTAAATGCTTGGTGATCGATCTGCTTTGCAGATGTATAAACCGAGGCCTATTGACTCAATAGCTGCACAAGGTCACGCTAAGTGACGGAGGCAGGAGTTGAACCTGACTATAAATTTTGAAATGCTTTGCAAAGCAGAGTTAGTAAAGCAGTTCATTCATTTGGTACGGTTCCCTAGAAAATAACAACTTCAATCAAGGTATGATTATAATAAAACTCAAGTATATTTTTAATTCATCATGCATTTATTAAGCTTTTCACACCAGACGTTGTGCTAGGAATTGGGTATACAAAGACAGAAACTAGTCCCTGCCTTCAGGAAGCTTACAGTCTCACACATACACACACACACACACACACACACACACACACACACACACACATACACATACGTGTGTGTGTGTGTGTATACATATAAATGTAATATCTGGGAATATATTTTATTATATGATATACTCATATAGAAATATGTGAATGATTTTAATGTATACACATACACATATGCATACATGTGTGTGTGTGTGTTGTAAGACAATTAAATTGTACAATTTAAATTAATGTACAAAGTAAGTTCCAAGGAAAGGACACTAGCTTCTGTGAGGGATTAGGAAAGAGCTTCTCCTAGAGGAAGCACTTGAACTGATCCCCAAAGAAGCAAGGAGTTCTATCCAAGAGGCGGTGGCAAAGAAGGAGAGCATGGCAGCAGGTGTGGGAGGTGGACTGGGCAAAAGGAATGGAGATGGGAGATGGAAGGAGCTGATGGTAAGGAGACCAGTTTGGCCAGAATGGGGGAGTGTGTCAGGGAGAATAATGGATAGGGAAAGAAGACTGAGATCATCAATAATGCCTTCAACTGAAGGATTGCTTTACATCAGATATGGAAAACTTCAAATCCCATCACTATGAGTGAAATTGATTGCATTTTAATGGAGAGGAAATGACTTGTTTCTGATGTGGGAGTCACTCCTAAATCACCCTTCTCTACAGTCAGACCTAGACACCAACTTGTCAGGGCAAAGATCCAGACGATCTTTAGAAGTTAGAAGAAAGAACGAAAATGAGAAAAAGATGTGGGGTACAATGAACCTAGTTCAACAAATTATAAAAGGGGAAAAAGGGAATGGGGAGGAAAAATACAATCCAGAGGCAGATTTTCATGCAGAAATTTAACTAATGATAAGTTAATAGTAATGATAGCTTTATAAACATGTATATAAATTATTAGTAGTAATAATAGCTTTATAAATATTGAAATGTTTATAAAGTATTTTACAAATCTTATCTCATTTGATTTTCACAATAACCTGGTTGTTGTCCTTTATTCATGAAGAAAGGAAGGAAGGAAAGAAGGAAGAGAGGGAGGGAGGAAGGAAGGAAAGAAGGAAGGGAGGGAGGGAGGAAAGAAGGGAAGAAAAGAAAGAGGGAGAGCCAAAGGGAGAGAGGGAGGGAGGGAAGGAAAAAAAAGGGGGAGGAAAGGAAGGAGGGAAAAAGAGAGGGAAAGAAGGCTAAATAATCTTTGTCAGTTAACTAATTTACTTGTCAAATGGAGTGACGTTAGTTAAGGACGACACTGAGAATGTGAACTTATCTTTAAAATCTTATGAAGAAAGATGACAGATAATTATGAGCAATGCTGTCTTAAAAACAAAAAGCAGGGGAAAGTAAAATCAGTTTTAAGAAAATTTGTGTGTGGCCCAATTAAGGAAAAAAAAATATCCCAAGGATATCTAAGGATGAAAATGGAAGGAGGTCAATTAACAAAAGAAAAATGGAAAAAATCTGCCTAGATTTTCACAAGAAACTGTACCACCAAAGGCAATAGAGCCACCACCCTTGGATAACAACGTTGTTATACCAAAGGGGGGGAAAGAAGAGAGAACAAGAATGGAGAAAGCGGCCTGAACCAAGGGGACACAGAAGAGCTCCATCCTGGAGGGGACCACTTTCACCAGATATCTGAAAGGGAAGCTTTGAACAGGGAGAACAAAAATAGAAATCTTGGTCCTCATTAATACCAGAAAAACGTGGTAGAAAGAAAAGCTAGAAAAATATAGACCTGCTCTACTACCAAATATCAAATTATTAAAAAACAATCTTCTGCAGATGAAACAGGAGCATCCTTTGTGAGGGAGAAAACAGGAAGGTTTTTACCAGCTCTGCTCCATAGAAAAGCTTGTCTTTACCATTGGCATATGTCACACAGTGGTTGGAGCTCTGGGCCTGGAGTCAGACGGACTTGAGTTCAAATGTAACCTCAGACACTTATTAGCTGTGTGGACAGGTCACGTTACCTTCTTTGACTCAGTTTCCTCATCTGTAAAATGAGCTGGAGAAGGAAATCACAAAACACTCTGGTATTTTTGCCAAGAAAACACCAAATGAGGTCATGAAGAGTGAGACAGGGCTGAAAAACAGCTCTACCACAACAAATCACTTGAACTCTCTGAGCCTCAGTATTTTCTTAAAGGAGATATTCATGTTTTGTTCCAACTTCAGTAAAGGGCATAAGCTTTGTTAAGTCTTAAGGTATGGCTTACAAGTGTGTTCTTTTCCCCCCCCTCCCCCCCCCCCCCGTTATCTTTTTGTTTTTATTAAAATCTTTTTTATTCCCTTAATTTTTTTTTAATTTTCAACATTTACTTTTATAAGACTTGGAGTTCCATTTTTTTCCTTTCTCCCTCCTTCCCCTCCCCAAGAGAGCAAGCAATCTGATTCTAGATTGTGTATGTAAAATCATATTAAATCTAGAGTAGAGTCACATTGTGAAAGAAGAATCAGAACAAAAGGGAAAAAACACAAAAAAGGAAAGAAAGTGCCATCTGAGTCTTTTAGAAATGGCTTAGATCATTGTATTGCTGAGAATTAAATCTGTGGCACAAACTTGCTCTAATTAGTACAATGTTTGCCTGGATCTGCTCACTTCACTCAGCATCAGCTCATTTAAATCTTTCCAGATTTTTCTGAAATCCTCATGCTCAACATTTGTTATAAAACAATATTATTCCATGATATTCATACACTGCAATTTGTTCAGCCATTCCTCAATTGGGAATTTCCAATTCTTTGCCATGCAAAAAGAACTGCTACACAATTTTTGCACATGTGGGTCCTTTTTTCCTTTTTATGATCTCTTTGGGATATAGTCCCAGTAGCAGTGTTGCTGGATTAAAGAGTATACACAATTTTATAGCCCTTTGAGCATAGCTGCTCCCCAAAAATGGTTGGATCGGTTTGCAACTCCACCAACAATGCATTAGTGTTCCAATTTTCCCACATCTTCCCCACCATTTATCATTTTCCTTTTCTGTCATATTAACCAATCTGATAGGTGTGAGATGGTACCTCAGAGTTCTTTTAATTGGCATTCTTCTCATCAATAGGGATTTTATATAAATATAGCTTTAATTTTTTCATTTAAAAACTGCCTGTTCATATCCTTTGACCATTTAACAATTAGGGAATGACATGTGTTCTTATAAATTTAACTCAGTTCTCTATATATTTTAGAAATGAGACCTTTATCAGAAACATTATCTGTAAAAATTGTTTCTCAGCTTTCTGCTTCCCGTCTAATCCGACAGCTTTGGTTTTTAGCAAAATCTTTTTAATTTAATGTAATTGAAATTCTCCACTTTGCATTTGTTAATGTTCTCTGTTTTTTGTTTGACCATAAATTCTTACCTTTTCATAGAGCTGACTCTATGGTAGTTCCTTGCTCTCCTAATTTGCTTCTCGTGTCCCCCTTTATTTCTAAATCACGTATACATTTTGACCGTATCTTCGTATGTGATGTGAGAAGTTGGTCCACACTTAGTTTCTGTTGGATTGTTTTCCAGTTTTTCCCAGAAGTTTTTGCGAGATGGTGAGTTCTTATCCCTGAAGTTAAAGTCTTTAGGTTTATCAAACCTAGATTACTACAGCAGTTAACAATTGTGTCTTGGAAACCTAATTTACTCCACTAATCTACATTATTCCAGCACCAAATAGTCTTGCTGATTGTCACTTTATAATATAATTTTAGATTTGGTATAGCTGGGTGGGGCAGTGGATAGAGCACCAGCCTTGAAGTCAGGAGGACCTGAGTTCAAATCTGGCCTCAGACACTTAATATTTCTTAGCTGGGTGATCCTGGTCAAGTCACTTAACCCCCATTGCCTCAACAACAACAACAACAAAGTTAGATTTGGTTTGGCTAGGCCACCTTCCTTTGCAATTTTTTACATCATTTCCTCAGAGATGTATTCTGGTCGTTACTATCTGGTGATCTGTAGAAGCTGCCAGGGTCACTCTTATCATATCTACTTTACAGATAAGAAAATACTTTTGGAGGTAGGAATGGACTTGCTCAAAGTGCCAGCTTTCAACTCCCCAGGTCCAGATCCCCCTCCCAGTCTAAGCCGATCCCATCTAATCTCATCATCGTGTTTCTAACTCTTTTCACTCAAGGTCATTCCCCCAAGAATGGACAGAACCAGAATCTGAAGGTAGATCTTTTTTATAATAAGAGTAACTCTTTAGTAGCGTCTAATCCTTCACGGCCCCATTGGGAGTTTTCTTGGCAAATACCTGGAGTGGTTGGCCATTCCCTTCTCCAGCTCATTTTACAGATGAGGAAACCGAGGTAACTAAGGCGAGGTGACTTGCCCAGGGTCACACGGGTAGCGAGTATCTAAGGCTGGATTTGAATCCATGATTCCCTGTCTCTAAGCCCTGTGCTCTGAGCTCCCTTTAATACGCACTGTAAGAAGAGCACTGAACCAGATGAGGTGAGATCTTTCAAGACAGTTGGGAAAATCGAGTAAGGCTTCACCTCCTTCAGAGTTGGAGCAGGCCCGAAGGACTTTAAGCACTGAGTCAAGGGCATCCCTAAGTCCCCTTCCTGCTCTCCTCCTATGACATCAGCTCGAATTTCAGTCAAATATGGGCAACTCTGTGCTTACTGGGCAAGTTCCATTTCTTGGGTAGTTCCTGCGTTTAGAGTGTAAGATCCTCAGCCAATGAGGATGAGGGTCAGTGGTGGGAGGGGGGATTTGCGTCAGGGATTAAAAGTGTTGAGACCCTGCCCCAGACGGGGCTTCCTCCCTTCTATCGTCTGCTCCGTGGGTGGGACGCCCGATTCTCGGGAGAACGTATAATAAACTTTGCTTCTCAAGATCTCTCCAGCTTTTTTTATTAAATGGTGACCCCTCACCATTTCTGAGCCACACACACCTAACATTTCTATAGGCTTTTAGGGCCCCCACACTGAGGACCTTCCTCACAACCACCTTTGAGATAAGTGACTGCTTGTAAGATGGCCAGGAAGGTCACAGGGCTAGTCAAGTCAAGGTTGGGATTTGAACTCAGGTCTCCCGCATCCAAGCGCAGCATTCTTCCTTCTATTCCTTGAACCCCGGTCAGTGGGACTTCTGTGTCTGGGGGATTGTGGGCAGGAGGAGCGCTGGGAGTGTCCTGAGCAGGGGAAGAGCCGCGTGGGCCCCAGGGTGACGGGGTACTGATGGATGGTGTCCTTCCCATGGGGAGGTCCTGGCTTGTGGAGTCAGAAATTGGGACCCTTGCTTGGTGGGCCCCTTCCTTCTACTTTACCTTTTCACCTTTAAGTAGAAATTGGGCCAAGTGAAAGGTTACCCTTGAGGCAGGTGGCAGCGAGGGGCAATTCTCGCTTCTGGGGGTGAGGAGAGGGTCAAAGTTTAACCAATAGAGAAAACAGAGAAATGAGGGTCGCCACCTTCTGTCCCGGGCAGATCCTATTTGGGGCGCTCTCTCTGATTCTGAGCGTCCCGTGTGAGGGAGAACGTGCCGGGGAGCATCCAGGAAAAGGGGGAGCAGGACATCCAGAAGAATGGACTGAAAGCTGTTGGGGTAGTCAGCCCAGAGAAGAAAAGGGTCAGGGACCTTCCCTGTGGAAGGCCTTCCAAGTGGTCATAAATAGATAAGGACAGCCAGGTAGTGCCAGCCCGGGAGGCAGAAGGACCCTAAGGAACGCGAGGAAGTGAGATCTCTCAGGACGGTTGTGAAAAGTGAGTAAGGCTTCATCTGCTTCAGAGTTGGAGTAGGCCTGAAGGTCCTTGAGCATTGATTCAAGGGCACACCTAAGTCCCCTCCCTGCTATCCTCCCACGACATCATTTTCTCCCTACTTTAATCATGGGCAACTTTGTACTTATTGGCCAAGTTCCATTTCTTGGGTGGCTCCCAAGTTTAGAATGTAAGACCCTCAGCCAATGAGGATGAGGGTCAGTGGTGGGAGGGGTGTTTGCATTAGGGATTATTTTTTCAATTGCGCTCTCTCTCTCTCTCTCTCTCTCTGTATATATATATATATATAAATTTGAGTCTTCCTATACAAGGTGATTATTAGGGAAATGTCTGGCATGATTGCACATGTATAACCTATATCTGGTTGTTCACCATCTCAGGGAGTGACAAGGGAAGGAAAGAAGGGAGGGATAGAATTTGGAATTCAAAACTTTTAAAAAATGTTTGAAAATTGTTTTACCATGGAATTAGGGGGAAATAAAATATATTATAAATAAATATATAGTAATCAGTTTCTTTTCTATTAAATATTTATTTTCTCTCCCTTTTTCTTCTTTTCCCTGTCTCCTCAAAAAAAAATAGAAAGATAAAACCTCTTGTTAAACATATATCAAACAAAACAAATCCGACAGTGAACATTTCCAATAATGTGATTCTCTCTCTGCATGTTGAATCTTCGCCTCTGGAAGGTCACAGATGAAGACTTTGGAATGTTTGTGGCAGCCCTCTTTGTAGTGGCCAGAAACTGGAAACTGAGTGGATGCCCTTCAGTTGGAGAATGGCTAAATAAATTGTGGTATATGAATGTTATGGAATATTATTGTTCGGTAAGAAATGACCAGCAGGAGGATTTCAGAAAGGCCTGGAGAGACTGACAGGAACTGATGCTGAGGGAAATGAGCAGGGCCAGGAGATCATTATACACGGCAATAACAATACAATATGAGGATCAATTCTGATGGACGTGGCCCTCTCCAGCAATGAGATGAACCAAAGCAGCTCCAACAGAGCAGTAATGAATTAAACCAGCTACGTCCAGGGAAAGAACTCTGGGAGATGACTATGAACCACTCCATAGAATTCCCAATCTCTCTATTTTTGTCCACCTGCATTTTGGATTTCCTTCACAGGCTAATCGTACACTATTTCAGAGTCCGACTCTTTTTGTACAGCAAAATAACTGTTTGGACATGTATACGTATATTGTATTTAACTTATACTTTACCATATTTAACATGTATTGGTCAACCTGCCATCTGGGGGAAGGAGTAGGGGAAAGGAGGGGAAAAATTGGAACAAAAAGTTTTGCAATTGTCAATGCTGAAAAATTACCCAAGCATATGCTTTGTAAATAAAAATCTATTTAAAAAAAAACATAAAATAAACATATTGCCACCAAAAAAAAAAAAAGTTTGGAAGAGGCTTTAGGAGCCATCCACTCAACTCCCTCATTTTACATATGAAAAACATGAGGCCCATAAACATGAAGCTGCTTTAAAAGGATACTTTTTAATAATAAGTGGCAAATCCAGGATTTGAACCCAGAGCCTGATATTAGCTATAGGGTCCAGAGAAATGAGGTGGCCACTAGCTGTGTGACTCTTGGTCATCCTCTTAACATCTTAGTGTCAGTTTCTTCATCCATAAAAACAAGAATAATGGCATCAGTCATATCCTCCCTCAAAAAGTTCTTGTGAATGAGATAATGTCAACCTTTATCGTTGTTTTGGCTAAGAATCCAGAATTCCGCCCTCACAGCTTTCCCAGGCGCCACGTTTATGGTGCTGTAAATGGGGACCTAGAAGAGATCTAGAACTCACTGAGTCCAACCCCATTCTTTTCCAGACCAGGCACTTGAGGCCCAGAGCGGACAAACGGCTCACCTGTGTCCCCACGGCTTAGCCCTGTTCAGGGGAAGTGCTCACGCCTGGACTAGGAAATTCCAAAAGATTTCTCTGTTCCCCCTCAGTAAGGAACACACACGCAGCTCCAGTCGCAGGCAGCTGTAACTGGAAACTTTCCGCTGACCCGGTGCCTTGTAAAAGCCCAGCAGGAGCTGCCGCAGAGAACATGGGAACAGCCCTACCCACCGAGGCCCCAGCTAGACCAGGCTTCCGTGGATGGCGCAGGAGCAAGCCTGGGCTGGTGGGCCCAGAAGAAAGGAACCGGGTCAGCTGGGAGGTCTCCTTCAGGAAGGAGGCTGGTCCTCCCTGGCAGCTGTGTCCGTGCCGCCCGCCAGAGACTCCACTGGAAAGTTAGTCACCGCTGATGTCAGGGACCTCCTTCATCCCGAAGAGCCAAGTTGTTTTTGACTTGGGATTTGGGGACCAATATTGGGGAAGCTGAAGGCATAGAGGTAGAGTCTGGAATCATAATCTCAGACTTGGCAGGATCTTTGGGGACCCCATAGACTCATGGGATCATAGATTTGGGCTGGAAAAGACCTTTAATCTTCTTAATTTTACAAATGAAGAAACTGACTCATTTAGTTTCCTATATATAGTAAGTATTCGAGGCAGGATTTCCACCCTGGTCTTCTTAATTCCCAAGTCAGTAGCCTTGAATCTCTGTCTCTGGTTCAAAGGTTCTTAATCTGGGCATAGAGGGGAGGGTCTGTGACCTTTTAAAAATGTATTTTGGTAACTGTATTTTAATATAATTTGTTTCACTTGTAATTTTATTCCATGAGTGTCAGCAGACTGCCAAAGGGGTCAATGATGCAACAATCCCAACAATAACGATAACTAGCATTTATATAAATCTGACTCTTTGGTACGGAGATAAGCACTTTCCAGACATGATCTCATTTGATTCTCACAATAACCCTGGGAGGGAAGTGCTATTATTCCCATTTTACAGCTGAGGAAACTGAGACAGAGAGAGGTTAGTGACTTGGCCAGGTTCACACAACTACCAAGCATCTGAGGCAGGATTCAAAGTTGGGTTTTCCTAATTCCGAACATCATGCTCTAACCATCGCACTGCCTAGCTACCCATAAGAGAGTTATGAATCCCAGTGCAATAGGTCTCTTCTGCAGTGTTCCTGAAAAGCAAGCAGAATTGGATGCCCACAGATACAAGCAGGTCTACCCATATTCTGACTGAAGACTAGAGAGAGAAAACTGAACTTGGCAAGAAAAGTCTTGGGTTCAAATCACTTTTGACTTGTGTGACTTTGGGGAAGCTTCTCTAACTGGATCACGTGGCCCCTACGTCCTCTTCAAGCTTATCCCTACAATCCTCTGATCTCTGATTGGATGGGAAACCATATGGACAAGGAAAATGGACATCACCTATTGGAGGCGCCCTCTCCAGTGCATCTGATCCTAGAGTCCCAGTGAGTCCATAACCTTGGATGGGAAAATTACACCTTTACTTCCATATGACTGGTCTCTTTTGTGATATTTTGCATTTTCTTTTATGCATTTAAGCATATATTCTAAGGGATCTATAGGTTTTTTTTCATCAGACTGACTTCCCTAAAGGGTCTATGATTCAAAAATCACTTAGCACAATGCCTGGCACATAGTAGGTGTTTAATGTTAATTGATTGATTAAAAAAAGATTAAGAATTCCTAGTCTAATTCAACCCCTTGATTTTACAAGCAAGAGAAGTTCACGTTTAAGTGATTTATCCAAAGTCACACAGTTGTTTAGTGACAAAGCCAGAACCTTCTAACCGTCGGCTTCATTTACTTTCCGATTTGACATTATGTCTCCGTCTTCTGAAGTGGATGGATCAATGGAAAGAAGAAAGAACTCCAGATAATTCCACTGTTAAAAAGCAGAACGGATCGCCTCAGGAACGGATGACTGGATGAATGAATGAACGAGTGAAAA
Organism: Antechinus flavipes; assembly: GCF_016432865.1. Taxonomy (NCBI): domain Eukaryota; kingdom Metazoa; phylum Chordata; class Mammalia; order Dasyuromorphia; family Dasyuridae; genus Antechinus; species Antechinus flavipes. The sequence goes on from NC_067402.1 coordinate 20,439,548, forward strand.
AAGCATTTATTCAAGTGTTCTGCATGCCGAGCATTGTGGAGCTAGAGAAGGAATGAGTGGAATTCTGGGGGCCTTTCAGTAGAGACTGACTGAGAGCCATATAAATGCCAGCCATAATTATTATTATTAATTCAGTTCTTCAGTGGGGGGCACGCAGACTGTCTGACCCGGTGCCATATGCAAGAGGGTCAGGGGTTTAATTGGAAGGAAGTATTCAAATACTTCTTGGTTCTTCATCCTGATGACAGAGGAAGAAGGTTCTGATCAGGAAGCTTGGGGCATTTTAGGTCTAGAAGACTGGGGGCCGGGGGAAGGGCTACCCCGAAGGGGTACAGGAGAATATCGAGCAGAAGGAAAGGGCATCCCTAGAGCAGAAGTAGCCATGGGGAGAAAAGACAGTTCAGGAAATCATTGGTTTTTCTGCTTTACCACCTACCGGCACAAACTCAGAGTTTGAAAAGAAGTCAAAAACATGAACAAAGAACTGAGGGTGAATTACAGGCCCCTGGAATTGCCGTGTTCACAGTTCCGAGCCTAGAACGAGCTGAGGCGGGCAGTGGAGCCTAAGCATAACAGAAAGGGTTTGGGATTGTTGTTTTTAGCTATATTTGAAGCAGAAAATCAAAGGAGGACTAAGAGAATGGGATTATAATGGCTGAGTTGGAGGCTGAATTACTCAGCTTTTCTTTTTGCTTCTGTTTTGTTCTCCAAAGAAAATATGCCTGCAGATTAGAAGGAATGAAATCATAATGGTTATGTGGAGGGAAATCCCCAGGAAAGGGCTAGAGAAAGCATTGACTGAGCACTTACTGTGTGCTGGAAGCTGCGCTGCTGGGTTCTGGGGATACAGATAAATACAAACCAGAAAGTCTCTGCCCTCAAAAAGCTTACATTGTAGTGGGGGAAGGATGACACAGAAAGGGATGCTGGGAAGGGACAAGGCAAAGGATAGCCATGAGCTTGTGGTCAGCAACTATAGAAAACAAAGGCAAAAAGCTCACCCATGAGGCAGGAAGAAGGGAGAGAGACAAGAGTGCTACTTTCTGGTAGGTTGGGGTGACTGGGAAGTGAGACCACATTGGGAGGACTGCAGAAAGTGGGGTTTGTCACCAAAATCCAGTGAACGATACAGGAATGTAAAGGATTGCTTTCTTGTCTAGCCACACTGGGATTGGGGGGGTAGGGGGATAAGGGGGGGGGAGTTCAATAAATGGAGGAGAATAGGAGAAGGAGCCCAGGACGGTGGGCTCGACTTTCTGAAAAGGGAAGAAACTGACCTTCTGGGGTCTCTGGCTGACCAACTCTGACTTCCATTCCCGGCAACGTTCTAAAACCTACGATTGAATGCAGCATGTGAGCATCAGGGAAGGGATGTAGCACTCACCAAACCCCAGCAAGGCTTCGTCCGGGACACGCCACCTCAACCCCATCTCCTTGTCAGACACAGAGACTCAGGGAGCAGTCGGAGAGGGAAAGGAGGGAAGTGCTCATGTATGTGGACACATGTGTGTACACGGGCACAGGCGCGTGTGTGTATAATTCCGATCAGCATTTACTAAGTGCTCACCGCATCCCAGGTCAAGTACTTTGCTGGCTCAGAGATACCCAAACTTTCTTGCTCTGAGGAAGCTTCTGAGACAGTGGAGGAAGGAACAGGTAAATAAGCAGTTCTCCTAGAGGGTAGATGGAAAGGCACACAATAATGTGTCTCCCGAGACCCCTTTCTCCCACCCCTTACTCATTCAGCTGTAACCGACCCGCCACAAATACATGCACACCCTCTCCCCGAGACCCCCGACTGGGACTAAGTAACGGCCGTGTGCTGGGTGGTCCCTGTCTCTTCCCACCCCTGGGAATGAGTTCGGCCCAGATACTGGGATTTCTAGGTAGAGTTCTGACTCTAAGGACCAGGAAGATGGAGATAATGATATCTGCATACCCATTTCACAGGATAGGAAAGCTGCTCCTGTGAGTCCCGGGTCCACTTCTGTTCTCCCATTTCAGGATCGGCCCCCTCAGTGTTCCATGTTACCTTGAAGGACTTAGACTGAGGAGTCGAATGCCCCCCTGATGGGAGGGTTTGTCAGGGAGGTCCTGGGTAAGAGCCATGGGCTCCCCCCTCTCACGCTCTCAGGCTGAGCAAAAAGGAAACCCAGACGACTGTTCAGTTACTCAGGGTTTGAAGGCTCAGCCAGAATCTTGCGAGTCTCTGTAGAATCATACCCCCAGCTGGCCTGGCGAGCACAAGCCGGTGCCCTCGATGCCCGCAAAGAGGCACTATGGTACAGTGGGCAGGGCAAAGACCTTGGGGGGAAAATCTCACTCTGCCACTTATTACTTGTATGGTCTTGCACAGATCACTTTGTTTCTCTGGGTCTGAGTTTATTCAACTGTAAAATGGCGGGGAGGAGGCAGTCGCACCAAGAGTCTGCGAGAGTGGGACCTTCTACCTCTAATCATGCTGCTGGTGCTTTTCCCATCGCCATTGGTCCGTTTAGAGGCCCAAAGCCTCAGTTCCTACGAAGTAGAAGTTAGGCCCAGTGGCTAATTGGAAGGCAAGAGGGGCCTTTGTGGGGGGCAGTGTGGGACAGTGGAGGGAGCTTTCGATTGGGGCCAGAAGACTTGGCTTTCAGTTTCACCTCACATGCTTGCTACCTCTGTGACCACTTAGGTCTCAGTTTCCTCAAACATAAAATGGGGAGGGGAGGGGTTGGACTAAATGGCCTCTGGGATCTCTTTTAGTCCTAAATTCAGCTTCCCTGACTCTATGACTTGCTTGCTACGTGACCTCCCCCTCACTGAACCTCAGTTTCTTTAGGTATAAAATGGAAAGAGTCAGACCTGTTATATGACCCTCTCTGAGAGGAAACAGTCCTGGCTCCAAGGAACTTTCAACTATTTAATCCCCACAGTGAGAAGTATTGTGGTATGGTGCGTAGAGCATGCTCAGAGAGCTGGTTCAAATCCTGCTCCTGCCCCTTACCGGTTCCATGACTCTGGGCAACTCTTAGTGCCCCAAGCAATTGTCTAAGGCTTCTAAGTCACCATTGGAATTGCTGAGCTGCATGGGGAGAAGTTTCCTCCTTGAGAATGCTCTCCACTGATGAAATCACAGACCCGATCTCCCTCCAAACCCTACGGCTGTCCCCAAGCAAAAGGCAAGAGATGTTGCCCTCTTGTCTTCGGGCCCTTGGGCACAAACAGGTTTAAAGAAATAGTTCTTGAATCAAAATGAATTTCAGCTCTAGGTTTTCTAAAATTCATACAATTTTTTCATTGAAAGTGACTTTTAATGATTCACAAATTCCTTCTTTTTGTTTTGTTCAGTCATGTCTGACTCTTCCTAACCTTATTTGGGGTTTTCTTGGCAAAGATACTGGAATGGTTTGTCATTTCCTTCTCCAGTTAATTTTATAGATAAGAAAACTGAGGCAATCAGGGTGAAGTGACTCACCCAGCTAAGAGGTATCTGAGGCCAGATTTGAACTGAGTAGGATGAGAGTTCCTGACTTTTGATCCAGTGCTTTATCCACCATGCCATCTAATTGCCTTCATTTTTACAGATGAGGAAACTGAAGGTGAGAGCTTTAATGCCTTGCCTAGGGTCACACAGCCAAATCCTTTGATTCCTAGTCCTGTGTGACGGTGATAAAATGGAACAACAGGCAGTGACTGGAAACTAAGAGGGTTGTTTCTGAAAATATAAACATGTGGAGAAGAAGCAAGAGTGGTGTAACCCTTGCTGGATGTGATGGAGATGGGCAAGGCAGGTGTTCACAGACTCCAAAACTTACCAGGCTAAAATTATGTAGGAGGAGAGATACAAGAGATGTCATCCCAGAGGCATAGGACAAGAGACAAAGGTGTGAAGGGCACCCAAGGAGAGGGGGAGCCAACTGATGGGTGCCTTGTGAGCACACTCTCTGGACCTCTTACTTCTGCTTCCCTTTTTGCATGCCCATCACTGAAGCCTTAGTAAGCACTTATTAAGTGTTGCCTCTATCTATCTATCTGTCTATCTATCTATCCATCCATCCATCCATCTTTCTGTCTGTGTCTATCTATCTATCCATCCATCCATCCATCTTTCTGTCTGTGTCTATCTATCTATCCATCCATCTATCTATCTCTCTAGTCTGTCTATCTATCTATCAATCTATCTATTCATCCATCCATCTATTTAACTATTCATCCATTCACTGATCTAGCCAGCTAGCTGACAATCCTCTATCTCTCCTCCCTCTAGCTTCTCTCTCCAGCTATCTATCTACTTCTTCTGTATTGATCTATTCCATCCCAAATGTTTATACAACTATTTGCACTTGACTCGGCAACAACAGAGCAGAAGAGGAAGGGCAGCTTTCAGAGATTTGGTGTGCAGCACTGCATTTGCTCATCTGGTCCAGAATACTCCCAGACATCAAGATGGCTTTGATGAAAATGATGGGGAAATTCAGAAGCTGTGAAATGAAAAACAAAAACTTAGCAGGATGAATACAGAGAGGTCTGGCGAGACTTACATGAACTGATGCTGATGAAATGAGCAGAACCAGGAGATCATTATATACTTCAACAACGATACTGTATGAGGATGTATTCTGATGGAAGTGGATCTCTTCGATAAAGAGAGCTAATTCAGTTTCAATGGATCAAAGATGGACAGAAGCAGCTACACCCAAAGAAAGAACACTGGGAGATGAATATAAACTGCTTGCATTTTTGTTTTTCTTCCCGGGTTATTTCTACCTTCTGAATCCAATTCTCCCTGTGCAACAAGAGAACTGTTCGGTTCCGCACACACATATTTTATCTAGGATACACTGTAACCTATTTAACATATAAAGGACTGCTTGCCATCTGGGGGAGGGGGTAGAGGGTGGGAGGGGAAAAATTGGAACAGAAGTGAGTGCAAGGGATAATGCTGTAAAAAATTACCCTGGCATGGGTTCTGTCAATAAAAAGTTATTAAAAAAAAAAAAAAGAAAGAAAGAAAAACAAGAACTCCATGGGGGTACCAGCAGGATAGTCCATCCATCTCCAAGAAGGTAGCATTCAATTCCATCAAAAAGTAAAGTACAATCAAAACTTAGAGAGATGCAGGATTCTTAGTTCAGTAAAAAGGCAGAGAAATTCAGGTTTATGCTGATAATAACAATCCAAAGCATTTTCATGATACAGTGAAGATTATTTATGGGCCAAAGACCAACGGTGCATCTCAGCTACTTGGTGCTGAGAGGGCCACACTGACTAGTGTTAAGGACATGATGCTAGAGAGATGGACTGAACACTTCCACAGTGTGATCAACAGACCATCATCAATCAATGTTGAAGCTAATGACCATTTACTTCAAATTGAAATCAATCACTCCCTAACTGAAGTTCCAACCGAAGAAGAGCTTTTGAATATCATTAGGCTACTTTTGTGTGGTAAAACACCAGATGCTGATTCTATTCTGGCTGAGATTTACAAGATGGAGGGGTCCATGCTCATGCAAAAGCTGACTGAAATAATCCAGAATTCATGGAAATGTTATGCCCCAGGAGTTCAAGGATGCCTCCATAGTCTATCTTTATAAAAGTGAAGGGAAGGGAGTCTCTCTCATTCATTGCTGGAAAGATTCTTGCCTCCTTAATAGGCTGACTCTACATGTAGAAAAAGAGCCAATGCGGCTTTAGAAGGGGCCAAGTTAATATGGTGTACACTGCCTGACAACTCTGGGAAAAATGGCAGGAGCAGAGCAGAGGGCTCCACACAACATTTGTAGTTCTGACCAAGGCCTTTGATGCTCTCAGTTGTGACATTATTATGCCAAAATTTGGTGGCCCAGAGAAGTTCATCAGTATAGAACGTTTATTTCATGATGGCGTGCTTGCCTGGGTTCTAGACAACGGGCAACTCTCTCGAGCTTTCCCAGTCACCAATGGAGTGAAACAAGACTGTATGCTTGTTCCCGTGCTTTTTAGCATGATGTTTTCACCCATGTTGCCAAACAGACATGGAATCAAAAGCAGATATCGCACCCATGGTGAATCTCCAACTTGCAAAGGCTACAAGCCAGAAGGGAGTGTTGGTGCCTGTTTTTTTGTTTGCAGATGAGTGGGTGCTCAATGCAGCCTCCAAAGCTGAGATCCAACAAAGTTCCCCTGTGCTAATTTTGACTTAACAATCAACACTAAGAAAACCCAGGCCTTCCTTCGGCCAGCACCACACCATCCAGATGCGGAACCATCGGTGATGGCAAATGGTGAAGTTTGGAACGCTGTGGATAAATTCTCTTCCTTGGCAGTACCCTTTCCAGGGATGCCCACATTGACAACGAGATTGACACATGCATTGCCAGTGCTAGCTCAGTACTTGGGAAGCTGCAAGGGAAAAGTGTGGAAGAGGAGAGATATTAGGCTGGCTACCAAACTGAAGGTCCACAGAGCCTTTGTGCTGACCTCGTTGTTGTACACCTGTGAAACCTGGCTGGCCTACCAATGCCATGCCGGGAAACTGAATCGCTTCCATTTGAACTGTCTTAGGAAGATTCTGAAGATCACCCGGCAAGATAAGAGACTTATCTTGAATTAAACTGCCCAGCATTCCAGCATGACTCCAGAGAGCACAACTCCTTTGGGCTGGCCACATTGTTCAAATGCTAAATACCCTCTTGGGAAAAGAATTATTTGATGGAGAACTCACGCATGACAAACAACTAACAAAGTGGTCAGAAGAAAAGTGATACAAGGACACTCTCAAGGTATCTCTTAAGAACTTGAGAATCCATGGCATGACATGAGAGACTCCGGCACAGGACCGCCCAGCATGGTGTGCCCTCACCAGAGAAGGGGCTGTGCTCCATGAACAAAGCAGAATTGAAGTAGCTCAGGAGAAACTTGAGATGCACAAAGTTACAAAGTTAGCCCAAATGTTCATAGGGACTCTTTGTGTCCGACCTATGGCAGAGCATCCCGAGCTCATGTTGGGCTGATCAGCCACAGTCGGACACACTGTAACTTGATATCATTTCGGTTGCCTTATGAAGGACAACAACAACTAGCCAATCTTTGTTTTTCTATTATCTAGTACAGGAAGCCTTTCCTAACTTCTCTTACTTCTAGAGCCCTCCTGTTATTTCCTGTAAACAGCTTATTTTTATGTTTTTTCCCTGATTAGATTGATCTTTAGCCTCTTTTTTTTTTTGCATCTTTAGCATCTGGCACATAGTAGGCACTTAATACATGTTTATCAAATATCATGTTTATCACTATCTTTATATAGCTATTTTTTCTGCCATGGAATATTGGACCTGGAGTTAAGAAAACCTGATTTTGATAAATGGTCAAAGGATATGAACAGACAATTCTCAGATGAAGAAATTGAAACTATTTCTAGCCATATGAAAAGATGCTCCAAGTCATTATTAATCAGAGAAATGCAAATTAAGACAACTCTGAGATACCACTACACACCTGTCAGAGTGGCTAGAATGACAGGGAAAGATAATGCGGAATGTTGGAGGGGATGTGGGAAAACAGGGACACTGATACATTGTTGGTGGAGCTGTGAACACATCCAGCCATTCTGGAGAGCAATCTGGAACTATGCTCAAAAAGTTATCAAACTGTGCATACCCTTTGATCCAGCAGCGTTTCTATTGGGCTTATACCCCAAAGAGATACTAAAGAAGGGAAAGGGACCTGTATGTGCCAAAATGTTTGTGGCAGCCCTGTTTGTAGTGGCTAGAAGCTGGAAAATGGATGGATGCCCATCAATTGGAGAATGACTGAATAAGTTGTGGTATATGAACGTTATGGAATATTATTGTTCTGTAAGAAATGACCAGCAGGAGGATTTCAGAAAGGCCTGGAGAGACTTACACGAACTGATGCTGAGTGAAATGAGCAGGACCAGGAGATCATTATATATTTCAACAACAATACTATATGATGATCAATTCTGATGGACGTGGCCATCTTCAGCAATGATTTGAACCAAATCAGTTCCAATAGAGCAGTAATGAACTGAACCAGCTACACTCAGTGAAAGAACTCTGGGAGGTGACTAAGAACCATTACATTGAATTCCTAATCCCTATATTTTCGCCTGCCTGCATTTTGGATTTCCTTTACAGGCTAATTGGACACTATTTCAGAGTCCGATTCTTTTTGTATAGCAAAATAACAGTTTGGTCATGTATACTTATTGTGTGTCTAATTTATACTTTAATATATTTAACATGTATTGCTCAACCTGCCATTTGGGGGAGGGGAAGAGAGGAAGGAGGGGAAAAATTGGAACAAAAGATTTGGCATGTCAATGCTGTAAAATTACCCATGCATATAACTTGTAAGTAAAAAGCTATTAAAAATTAAAAAAAAAAGAAAACCTGATTTTAAATCTAATGTTAAATACTTCCCAGCTATATGACCTTGGGCAAGTCGCTCAACCTGTTTGCCTCATTTTTCTCATCTGTAAAACAAACTAGAGAAGGAAATGGCAAATCATTCCAGTCTCTTAGTCCAAAAAAATCCCAAATGAGTCATGGAGACTTGGATATAACTCAACAATAAAAATCTACCCATGCTTTTATATCTATTCTTCTCTATCTTCTATTTATCATTCAGTAACTTTTATCTATCTATTGCTATAACTATCTATTCTCTCTCTCTCTCTCTCTTTCTCTCTCTCTCTCTCTCTCTCTCTCTCTCTCTCTCTCTCTCTTCTCTCTCTCTCTCTCTCTCTCTCTCTCTCTCTCTCTCTCTCTCTCTCTCTCCCCTCCACTGGGATCCATTATCAAAAGAACTGGAAAAGGCTGCCAGAAGAATGGGTGGATCAGTTTTATGAAACAGCAGCTTTCCAGGTTGAGAAGAATTTTGATAAATTATGCCATGGCTGTTGGAGAGAACTCTTCAGCAACGAAAGCATGGGTGAAATCCCAGTTACATAGGAAGCCTGAATGCTTATAGTACTTTGCCGCCATTAACTCATCGGTTCTGTTACGACCGTCCCCACATTACGGATGAGAATGGAACTTGCCCAAGTTGGACAAACACCAAGGGCCCGAGGTCAGATCCAGAACCCTACTCTCCCTCCAAAACAAGCACCATCAGTTTAGGAAAATAACACTCCAACAAATCAGCTAACTTTGAGTCCGCACCTTGCCAGGAACTGTCTTTGGTGTTAGAGATAACAGAGACTAAAACCAAACATTCCTGACCTATAAGAACTGTGTTTAAATGTTTAATTAGGTATGTGAGAATTCAACATCTGACTCTGTTCTATCAATAAATCAATCAATAATCATTTTTTAAACTTTTACTTTGTGCCAGACACTGTGCTAAAAACCTGGCAACGCAAAAAGAGAGCAAAAACAACCCCTGCCCTCAAGGAGCTTACATTCTAAAGGTGGGGGCAGAGACAATAGACACATAATTACATATGTATCTATTGTCTCTGCCCCCTCCCCTTTGGGATATTTGATTTCAAATATATTTGAGATATATTTGGGAGGGACAGAAGGTTACATGAGGGAGAAGGCACTAGCAGGTGCAGATTGGACAAGACTTGGGTGTCTGGGATTATTGGGGTGGATATGCAAACCTGTGTAAATCTAGAGAATAAAGTTTTGGAGTTTGAGATAAGTGGGGTCCCTCTGAAGTTCTCTGCTGTAGAGTGAGGAAAAGGTAGATTTGGGCATTTAATTCATGATGAAAAAAATTGATGGATCCCCTCTTGTAAGTTTTTGTTCATTAATAAGGAAGGAGGAAAGCTTTCTAAAGATTCTCCCAAAAGCTGATGGGATTAATCTAAAAATTGGAATTCCTACTTCCTTTTCTAGAAGTTAGAATCCCTAACTTTCTGCAAGGTTCAATACAAGTAAATTCTTCCTCCCCGAACCTTTCCCTCTTTCCCCCAATTCTCAGCTCCCTCATCTATCAACAGGTTACTTCACTTTAATAGAAAGTGAGCTCCTAGGGACAAGAATTGTTTCTTGTCTGTGCTTGTGTATCCAGCACATAGTAGGTGATGATGGTAGTTTTGTCTTTCAATTTCAAGGAAGCCATGACATTAGGGAGGTGATGTCATGACTTGCAAGGGAATTGGATGTAAGTGAGGGAGGGCTGTGCAAAGTCACCCTTCTCACTCTCTCCTCCAGTGGCTAGATATAGATCAGAATAAAATCAGAGATGGCTCTGGATGCCGTGGAGACCTTGAAGGCCTTTTTAAGCTAAGCTGTTTACCAGATCTCAGTTTGACTGAGGTACTTAATAAATGGTGGATGAATGAATGAGAAAATGTGAGGAATGAACAAATGATCATTCGTTCATTGTCTGCGTTGTTCTAGGTCCTTTCCAGTTCTCAAATTCTGTGATTCTGATTCATTCATTCTAATTTGTCAGGAGCCTGACGTAATTACTTAGAGGGGACCCCTAACCCAATAGTTGCCTAGTCAACACTGTTAAAAAGCAGGCTTGCTTTATTAAAATTCAATTAATTGGATTTTAATAGCATGGAAGTATTTGTGAGAAATCATTAAACACCAAATAAAGTCCTTTGAAGAGCACAGGATAATGGGGCAAGATGAGACTGGCTTTTGTAACAGTAATTAGTGAAAGACTAATTTTTTCTTAAGTTTTAACAAGAGAGTTATCCAAGTTAGTACACAGCTAGTTTATTTAGCATTTTACAAGGTCCTGGAAGGAGTTATAAACTTGGTAAGAGATTTTTTTAAAAGGTAAAAGAATGAAAGTGGCCTAAGTATGAACACTTCTTTGTGTGGTGGGAAGAGGCTCCACTTCTATCCTTCTACTATAGTGACCCTAGATAAATCGTTTCCTCTGAGCTTGAGTTTCCTTATTAATGAAATGGGGGAAATCTTAAATATTCTCCTATCTCCCTGGCTTATGTGGAAGATCAAATTGGAGAAAGTAGGTAGTTTGCAGCTGGAAAGGACTTGGAGACCACTGAGTCCAATTTCCTCAATTTACAAATGAGGAAACTGAGGCTGAGAGGGCAAGTAATTTACCCATGGTTATCCAAGTAGGGCTTAGAGCTGGAGTTTATACAGGTCTTCTGACTCCAAATCCCATATTTTTTCCACTCTCTGTGTCCAATGAGCCTGGACTATTGCTGCTTGGTCTTGTTTCCAGCCAGTCCCCTCTGCAATCCAACCCTCACTCACCTATCAGTGGTTTTCTTAAAACATCTGACCATGTCACTCCTCTACTCAATAACCTCCAATGGCTCCCTGTTATCTGTAGTATCAATGATAAAATTCTCTGTTGGTTTTCAAAGTCCTGCCCTCCCTTTCAGGCTTCTTATACCCTCCTCCCCATGCTTACAATTGTTCCAGGCTTTTTAGAATATTCAATGTGCTCACATAGGTGGATCCATTGCCTTGTGGAAGATTGTTTGAATAATTATACAGCACTGTTTTCTGTCCTGGTCGAGTACCTTACAATCCACGGACACCTACTTCCTTGAACAAAAGACTTTGTTATTTACTGGCTGTTCCCCATATTCGGATGCTTCTCCTCCTCACCTGGGCCCCCTGATTGATTTCCTTTAAGTCTTAACTTAAGCCCCACACTCTATAAGAAACCTTTCCATAAGCTTCCTGCCTAATAGTGCCATCTTTCTGTGATTACTGCCCATATCCTCTGAATGCATCTTATTCACATAAAAATGTTTGTATGTTGTCTCCCCTAGACTGTGAATTCCAAGAGGACAGGGACTTTTGTCTTTTTTTTTTTTTTTTTTTTGTATCTCCAGGGCTTCCCACAGTGCCTGGCACATAGTAGGCATTCAATAACTTAAAAAAATGCTTGATATTTTGACTTGCTTGCAATTCTAAATATGTGTATATGTATGTGTATATTTAATATATACATATATATGTATGTGTTTACATAAATGTATGTATAAATGAACAAGAATTGAGCACCTATTATGTGAAGACATTTATGTGCTTGGGAATAAAAGAAAATAAAACATAGTTCATGATCTACAGAAGCTAAAACCCAAATAATAGGACAGAAAACACTACTGTATAGTTGATGAAACAATCTTCAATGGATCAGGCTTTGTGAATACTTTGAGTATTCTGAAGAGCCTTGAACATTTGTAAAATATTTTCCATTTCTTTGTTATCTCATTTGATCCTCACAATGCTTCAAGGTGGGGGCTATTACTATTCCTATTTTTAGATGAGGAAATGGAGGTTCAGAGAAGGAGGAAAAGTATATATCTGAGGTAGGATTCAAATCCAGCTCCTCTAGACTCCAAGTCCAGTATTCTAGCCCCTAGGCCAAAAGAACAAAAAGGTGTAGTCTAAAATAGAAGGCTTCCTAGAGGCAGAAGTAATTTTAAAATTTAAAGGAAAGGAGAGATGCAGAGATGAATGTGAGGGCCATTCAAGGCCATTCTGAGAAGGCCCTCCAGACTCCAAGTCCAGTATTCTAGCCACTAGGCCAAAAGAACAAAAAGGTATAGTCCAAAATAGAAGGCTTCCTGCAGGCAGAAGTGATTTAAACATTTAAAGGAAAGGAGAGATGCAGAGATGAATGTGAAAGCCATTCAAGGCTGTTCTGAGCCAGGCTCAAGAGATGACAATTATAGAACTATGGAATCTGAGAAATGGAATGAGTTATGGAGTTATATACCATCTAATCCTTAATCTGGTCCTTGCTGGATGATTTCCAGGGAGGTCACCCAAATCAGCCCATTCCACTTCTGGGGACTTTGAATTTTTTAGAAATTTTTCCTCATTTCAGCCAAAATCCTGATTCACCTATTGCCCATGATTGACCCTCGAAGACCAAGCAAATCCTATCTAATTCCTTTTTCATGTGATAGTGACACCCCATTAAATATTCAAAAGCAACTGTCATGTTCCCTCTTAAGTCTTCTCTTCCCAGACTGGAAAACCATTTTCTTTGAGCCAATCTTCGGATCCTCACAAAGCAGCCTTCCAGGCTTTCACCAAATTGTTCCCTGATGGATGTTTTCCCCCTTCGAGCTCAGTGCCTGTTTGTGGATAGTCATCCATGCTTTTCCTGAAACAACACAATCCCCCAGAGGGGTCTGACCAGGGTGGGGCTATCGCCTCTCTCTGATCCTGAAGCCTCTTTATCTCTGAATGCAGTTCATGACTGCAGCAGTTTTCAACGAGTCACACTGGGAAAACAGGGGCAGATCAGAGGGACAATGGCCACTGTCTCCTTAGGACTGAGGGTTCTCACTGATGCCCTCAGATTCTAAAGGCCCGTAGGTAAGTAAGGACTTTGCTTCCCTTGGTCCCTAAACAATCCCTTTGTCAGAATCGATAATGTCCCATCCCAGGGTAAAGCGAGCAAAATCGAGACTTTAAAGAGAAGCCAAAAAACCCAAAGCCAAAAATCTAGCCATAATAGGCCCCGGCCACATAAACAACTGGCTTCTGTGACGGAACTTCATTCAAGCCAGTCAGATACCAGCTACCTATGTACCCTATGACAGGAAGCCACTGGGGACTTGGGGGGAAGGAGCAATACCACTGGTTGGTCAAGAGAGAGAATTCTAGTCATTGGGAGGATGTGGGTGAGGGATATGGAGGCAGCAGCCCAGGAACACAAAAAAGAAAGACTTAGTCTGTTGGACAGATTCACCGGAATGCTTGTTTCTTTCTAATTTTTTTTTTTTTTTAAGTTTGATGGATACTTTTTAGTTTTCACGTAGGATATTTTCAATTCCACTATGCTCCCCTACCTTCACTTGAACCCATCCTCGTAACAAATAGATACACTCAAGCAAAACACATTGGCCACATCTAGAAATGGCTGCCTCCTTTGCCACTAGATGTTTCACCATTAGTTTTTCTGCAGTCAACTGATCTTGTAAAGCATTCTGATCCAGCTTACTTCTGCAGGAAGCCTTTCCCAACCCATCTTAATGCTGGGGCTTCCTCTCTTAATCATTTCCTATTTATCTTGTTTGTTTCTTGTTTCCTTCATTAAATCATGAGAACCTTGGAGATAGGGACTTCTTTTTAGTCCCAGTATTTGGCTCATCCTGGGATATAGTAGGTGCTTAATAATTGTTTATTTCCCATTACCATAAGAAAGCATAGAGAAAGGATTTTTATTTATATCCTTCCTTTAGTTCCAGAGTCCTAGGTGATCTTATTTTTATTCTATCACAAGTTGGCTCTGTTGTAAGAGGATCGAACCTTGAAATCAAAAGATTTCAAGCCAGATCGAGCTCAGAAGCCATCTTCTCTGATTACTCCATTTTACAAAAAAAAAAAAAAAAAAGCAGAGGCCCAGCAAGGTTGTTTTGCTCCAGGTTGGTGAAATCTTTCTCTTCTAAATGCTAAGGCTAATAGAGCAGAGCACCAGAGCAGGTATTTCCCCCAGGTGACTGTGTCTTTAGAAGTCCCGATCAATCCTGTTCTGACAGAAATGATTCAATAACCAGCATGCCTTAAACTGGCATTCTCTAATTGATTCAATAGCAATTATTATGTAATGTTTGTTTTATGTTTAAAAAAAAAATACTCAGGTGATTTATGCGTTCAAAAGTTATGTGAATTTCAGAATCAAAATAAATCGTACATCAGAATATTTAAAGGATTGGATAGAAAAACAGATGCAAAATTTCAGTCATGGAGTTGTGTGATAATCCCATAACCTGGAAAATGGGGAAGGGAAAAAACTGAGTCCCCTTTAGGAAAAAAAAATTCTTTAAAGATGATAGAATGTTAATTACTTACTTATGTGCACCTAGAATCGGTTATCATAAAAAGACTTGCCCTTAAAACAAACATCTATTAAAACAAAAGCTGATTTATAAGGTATTTGGAATAGAGCAAATATTCTCATCACCTGCTGTGGCTACTAGATACACCTGAAAGGGTTCTCTCCCCACCCCCAGTCACAGAGGATGCTCATTAGTTGGAATGAGCCAGGAAAAGGTCATTTGACCAAGTTTATAATAGTGCAATAGTGACCTCGGACCTTTATGCACTTTTCCCCTGGTTAAAGGTAAGTTGGAATTTTACTGGTTGCAAAATCTAAATTTTAAAAAATATATTTAAGTTTAATTAAGAATTAACTCCAAGAAGCTGGGTATGAAGTTATTTTGGATGTGAAGAAAATGGTCAAAAGCCGACCCTACTGAAATCACGATGGACTGTTAGAGAAAGATAAATAGAATCTTTTTTTTTTTTTTTAATGTGAAAAAGCTTTTGGTTATGTTTATAATTAAATATAACTGAGAGACAATTTAGAGGACAAAGAAGACATTATCCTTGGGATCTATGTTTGGGGGAAGAGTTCATGATAAAAATGGACAATTCCGATTATAAATTTTATTTTTATTTTATTTATCTATTTATTTATTTATTTATATTTATATTTATAAAATTTAAAGGGCTTTGTACAACCAAAATCTAGTGTAGCTTAGAAGGGAAATGATGAGAAAAAAACCAAAATCTTTGGAGTGTTCTTTTAAGAAAGGTCTCAGAATCAAGATATGTAAGGAACTGATTCAAATTTATAGCAAGAAGAGACATTTCTGGAAGGAGAAATGGTTAAAAGATTGGAATAGACAATTATTAGAAGAAAACCAAGCTATCAATAGCCAAGTGGAAAAAAAAAAAAGCCTAAATCACTAATAATTAGAAAAAATACAGATGAAAGCTTCTTTGGGGTTTTACTTCTCATTTATCAGACTGATAAGAAATGACAGAAGAAGAAAACGATAAATGTTAGAGGGGCTAGAGGAAAACAGACACATTGAGAGCTCTGAATTAGTCCAATAATTTGGAATTATGCCTAGGAACTTATTAAAATATATATGAACTCTTTAATACATAAATACCACAACCAGTCCTATAAACCAAAGAGATCAAAGAAAGAAGGAAAATATCTATATGTAGACTCCAAGTTCAAATTTTGCCTTAATCTCTTATTCATTGTGTGAGCCTCTCTGTTTCAGTTTTCTTGTCTATAAAATGGGAATTATATTAGAATAAGGTGCTTTATGAACCAATAAATCGCTAAATAAATGCTAGTTATTGTATGCAAAAATATTTATGGCAGCTTTTATTGTGATAGTTAGAAATTGGAAACTAAGGGGATGTCCTGTTTGGGGAATTGTGACACATAAATGTAATGGAATTATTGTGCCGTGAGAAATGATGAAATGGTTGGTTTCAAAGGAGACTGGGAAGACCTTTATAAATTTATGAAGATTGAGCAGAACTAGGAGAACAATTTATACAATGATAAATTACAGAGAAAACCAACTTTGAATGACATCAGAACTCTAATCATCTCAATGATAAATTATGAGTCCATAAGAACAAAGACAAAAAATGCCACTTGACTCTTGGCAGAGGTGATGAATTTAAGCTGCAGAAAGAGATGTACATTTTTGCACATGACCCATGTGGAGATTTTTTTTTTTCTTGACTATGCAACGATGTATCGAGAGCTTTTTTCCCCAAGTTTTTTGAAAAGTTTTGTTCAGTGGGAGTATGGGCATTGGAAAAAAGATTCATTTTTAAGAATAAAGGAGGGGAAAACAAATACCAGAAATTCACAAGCACATGAACAATCATTTATAATCTTCCAGGGGGATTTTTTTTTTTTTGTCTCATCATTTGTTCCCAATTCTTTTCTTTTTGTGCTCTGATTTATACATAGGAAGACTCCTATTTGTCAATGGATGTTAAAATAATTTAAAAATGAATAGTTATGGCTTACGAATGAATCCATAAACTAAACTAAAATTTAATAATGAAAACTTAAGCTCTACACAGGTCATGTTTCACTTCAGCTCAGTTCTGTCGGTGTCTTGTTTACCCTACACCGGTCATAGAGGTAACCTGCTTTACGATGTCCTTGGTTTCCTGAATATCTGAAGTAAGGCTGCTCAGGAACTTTCAGCTGTCTCTGTGGTGGTGACCATTTGGTGTCTTCACAATGCCTTGGCCCTTTTACTATGACCTTGTAAAGTTCGAGGATTATTTTCTTTGTACAGGTGAGCAAACTAAGACTTGAAAATAAACGAATGCGCAATATTGCAGTATTATAATCGTGAAATGGTTAAGCCAGGGCTGGGACTTGGATCTCCCTGGCACAGGAACAAGACTTTTTTCCATTTATTTTCCCCCTGGTTAAGAGAAATTTCCAAACTCCTTTCCTGAGAAAACAAATTCACAAAACACTTCTATCCTTTCTTTCTTTTTTCCCCTTGATGACTTATTTAAAAAAAAAAATCACCAAAATAAAATGCTTTTACTTTTTGACAACTACATTAAAATTTGTCTTTTGAATCCTTAAGTTTGATTTTTTTGGGGGAGGCCCTTTTTTATTTTATCACATTATTTCCCCCCATCATTAAATCTTGGTATAGTGGGCAAAAATAACCAGAATCACAGGTGCTCCAGAACACTGTTCTGGGCTTTCCTTTGGTCAATTCCTCTTGGTTGTGCTGGGGGGATCCCATCCCATAATTGTATCTGGGACTCCCTAGTGCTAAATGTTCCATGTAACAGCAAAGGTGCACATGTATGAAGGAGCATTTTTTTTTTTTTAATGTCATTTACAGAAAAAGATGTGGCCCTGGCAATACAGGGTGGGAGACAGGTGAAGTTTGCTTGCCTCCAGTATTTTTTAATAGAACATTTGCCATGGGTTCTGGGTTTTTCTTGTTTCCAAACCACATAATGGAGGAGCTCTGGATTAACCCCCATTCAATCCAAAATCGTTAAGAGGCTTCTCCTTCCTCAAGAACTTTGTCTTTATTTATGATCTAGACATGTACATGCTGTTTTCCCCCAAACAGAAAGAAGCTTTTTGAGATAAGATTGTTTTTGTGTTTGAATTCCCAGCACCCGCCCCCAGAAGATCTCCAATAATAACAGCTAGCATTTATCTGGCCACAGGCAGTTTTCCAAGTGCTTTATATTTTCTCTATTTGTCTCATTATTAAGCACCTACCATGTGCCAGGCAGTGTGCTAATACTAGGAATGGAAAAAAAAAAAAGACAAAAGAATCCCTTACCTCAAAGTCTAATGCCAGGAAACATTATGTAGACAAATATCTACAAAGATAACTAGGAAATAAATAACTGAGAAAAGGCACTGGAATTAAGAGCTTTATACTTGTTGAATGAATGGAAAAGTGTTTGCCTCCCAGTTAATGAAGTCCCAGGTTCAGTCGATTTTTGATTGTTATCCAGAAGTATCTGAGCATTTCCAATTTCCAGGGCACCATCATAGCTATTTGAAGGAGTTTTCATGACCAAGAAGAATGAGCCGAAGGGCCCTTTTGGGCCTACTTGGATTTTTGACTTGGGAAACCTTTTCTGCTTCTAGGGAACGCTGGTGGACCCTAGTGGGCCAGAAGCCGAATCTTTCTGCTTCCTGAGGGCCATCAGCACATGGATCCAGTTGGTTTAATTTAAAGGCTGTTTCCAGGCCTTGTTGGCGATGAAAACGTGCTGCCTTTTAAACACCTTTCCCAAAGAGTCCGGACACCCAGGGTTAGAGAAGGAGGGGGACGCTGCTTTCTGCAATAAGTGACATTGACCCAAGAAACAACCTGCGAGTTCTATGGCTTTTTGGAAACAGGGACTTTTTTTTAAAGGTATGATTTCTGTAAACATGAGCAAGAAATCAGAAGATGCTGGGAAATTCAGCATTCGTTAGCTCTTCCTCCCTCCCTTTATCCCTGTTACCACAACCTAAGAGCCCCGGATCCTTCGCCACCCCCACTCCCCACCCCCAGCCCCCAACCGTTCAGCTGTTGCCAGTTTCTCAGCCCCCCTCATTGGGACTTCTGGGAGCTGCTGAATTCTGAGCTTTGCCAGTAACCCCATGGCTGTTCCTATGAATAAAATCCCGGATATTAAAAACTTGCTTATTCGAGTCTTCCCTGAGGGAAGAGGTAACTGCCCCAGCTCAGACCGAGAATTTGGATGAGACAGCTCATACGTGTTTGTGTACAAATCACGCGTGATCTCAAAGCTAGCAGAGAATCAGCCTTTCTCCACACACCTCGCTCCCCACGCTGGAGTAAACCAAAAGGTTCTTGGTCTTCATAGCTAAGGAACGTGCAAGCTAGATTTGCCAAATTAACTCTTCCTTTTAAATGAAACGGCGAAAGCTCCACGTCTCCTCTTCCCCAGCCGGTCTTCCTTCCCCCCCCCACCCCCACTCCTCCCCCCAACCCCCACCAGCCTTCACTGGTGGCAAATATTTGAGTTTGCTCGGGAGCCCATCCCTCGGTGCGGCGGTGGGAGGGAGGGAGCCAGCATACAAAAGCCAGCCAGCAGTACTAAGAAGGCTAATGTTTCCTGTTTGCCTTTTACACCGACCACCCTCCCCCTCCTTCTGACCCTCCTCAAGGTTCCCCCCCCCCCCTCCGCCCCTCAACTCCACGCTCCGGCGGAAGTGAGTTCGTTCGCTCCTTTGGAGATTAAAAGGATTCCAAATTCCGCTCGGTTTCAATGCCCGGTGTCCTGGGAGGAGAAGGTGGAGATGGGGAAGCCGCCGGAGGAGAGAGGGGAGCGGGGGAAGCGCGCGCGCGCGCAGACACACTCACACATGCACACAAGAGAAATACACATGTTTATCACACACTGCCTGTGAGCGGCGGCCTTGGGCCAGGTCCTCCGAGGCTCGGGGCACCCCCGAGCTCGGGCACCGCGGCGCTCGCGGGGCCCCGCTCCTGGACTAGATTAGGGTGCGAGTGTGGGAATCCGGCCCCCTCCACGCCGCGGCCCAGGCCCACGCGGGCACGGCCGGCCGCTCCTAATTCACACCAGGCCCTGGGCATTTTTCTGCAGCGGGCATTTAACTGGGACGGGGGGGGGGGGGGGGGGGGAGAGGAGGGAAGAAAACGCGAAATGCAAAGATGACAAAGGAAATGTGATCCCCCATCGCGGGAAAGGTTGGAGTCCGAGAGAGAGGGGAGAGAGGAGATAGACCTGAGGGAGGAGGAGGAGGAGAGAGAGGGGGGATGGGGGCAGCGCTGGTGGGGGTGTGCACGAAGGTCGGATAGCATTGCACGACCGCTCGAACCGGCGAAAGGTATAATATCTTCCTGGGGATGAATAATTCAGGGCGGCCGGCGGGGACCAGCGGCCCCGCGCAGCACAGGCAGCCTCGGCCGCCGCCGCGCGGGTAGCACGAGCGAGCCCCTGACCGCCAGCCCGCCAGGCGTTCCAAAGCCACTGGCAGACCGAGGCGAGCAGGGCGCGCGTCACCCCCGGTGCCATCGTCGGGTCCCGATCCCCCAGGCTGGGGCGCGTGCAGCCGCCCGAGGAGCTAACCCTCCTCGTAGTCGGTGGGGGAGCGCGGAGAGTGCCCCGTGCAGCTGCACCCACTGCCGCGTGGCCCGAACTCGGGTGGAAATAACACGGCCACGCGTGAGCGAGGCGGGGGGCATCGGGAGCTACCGAGAGGTTCTCCTCTACAAAGCCACCCTTCCGAGCCTCGGCACCCGGCCGCGACGCAATTGGAGTCCCCAGACGTGCGGTGGCAGGGAAGGAAGGGAGCTGGCCGCTCGCTGGAGGCCCGCTCTCGCATTATTTTGGAGGCTGCTTTCGGCTCCTAAGGGGAAAAGACGAGCCCCAGGTGAAACCTAATCAAGCAACTAGACAACCCTGACCCCCAAGCCAAACCACCTCGTATTCTCGGGCTGGGGGGGGGCGCTACTCCGGGGAGTAGGATCTCACAACCCCTTTCCTCCCCACACCCCCCTACCTACCTCCCCCAGCTACATTTTCTCGTTAAGGTATAAACTACAAGTCGACCTCCAGCTGGCCTCAGGTTTGAGTGGGGAGTCCCTCGCCCCCCCTTTCTTTGCTCTGACCCTTACCCCCAGCTTTGGTCAGCCTTGTCTAGGCACTTGTGTTCTAGAAAAGACACTAACCACGTTGTCAGCTGCTGACCCAAGGGAAAGGAGGCGAATCTGTGTCAGTTATCGATTGCTCCGGGAAATCGATATTATTATTTAATGTAAACAGCATTAAGGTTAACTATAGGTGGGGGGGGGGGCGCTTGCAAAGCCCGGCCATCTCCCAGGTACCCGGAGGAAGGACTTGGCTCTCAAATCGCAAGACTAATCGAAGCAGTTTTCTGGGTGAGCTGGTTGCTCGGCCGTCTCTCCCCCTCCCGCGCCCCCCCCTCCCCCCAACCCGCCGCCCAGCGCTTCCTCCTCCTCCTCTTGTTTTGGTTGCAAATGGCTTCGCTTTCCCAGCCAGATTTGCAGCTCTGCCCCCAGTGCAAGAAGTGCGGCTCGCGAGCTCGCATCTCCTCCGCCTCGGCCACGTCGCCGCCGTCCTCGCAGACCTCCAAGTCGGCCGGGGGCGGGGGCGGGGCTGGGGGCGGGGGCGGCCCGGCCTCTGCGTCCTCCTCCTCCTCCTCCTCCTGCTCCTCCTCGTCCTCACGGAGGCTGCACGTCCTGCCCTGTCTCCACGCCTTGTGCCGCCAGTGTCTGGAGGCGCAGAGACACCCGGCGGCGGCGGGCGGGCCGCCCGGGGAGCCCCTCCACTTGCGCTGCCCCATCTGCGACCAGAAAGTGGTGCTCTGCGACTCGCCGGGCATGGACGCGCTGCCCTCCTCCAACTTCCTCCTGAGCAACCTGCTGGACGTGGTGGCGGCGGCCGAGGAGCCGCCGCCGCCCAAGAACAACGGCCGCGGGGTGGTGGTGGTGGGCGGCGGCGGAGGAGGCGGCGGCGGAGGCGGCGGCAACGGAGGCGGCGGTAGCGGCGGCAGCGGCGGCGGCGGCAACAACCGCCATCACCACCATCACCATCACCACCACCACCCCCGTGCGCCCCCGCCGCCGCAGCCGCAGCCGCCGCCCACGGCCGGCTCTCCGCTGCAGCCGCCGCAGCCGCCGCCCTCCTCCTCCTCCTCTTCTTCTTCCTCCTCTTCTTCCTCCTCCTCGCAGCAGCAGCAGCCGCCTTCTTCCTCCTCCTCCCAGCAGCCGCAGCCGCCGGCCCAGCACCAGCACCGGGATCACCCGCACCGCGACCACCCGCACGCGCCCCGCGCCCCGTCCGCCCCGTCCTCCGCCCCTTCCTCGTCCTCGTCCTCGCTGATGCTCCGGCGGCCGCACAGCCAAAGCGAGGCGCGCTGCAGCTCGTGCGACGAGGGCAACCCGGCCAGCTCGCGCTGCCTCGACTGCCAGGAGCACCTGTGCGACAACTGCGTCCGCGCGCACCAGCGGGTGCGCCTCACCAAGGACCACTACATCGAGCGCTTCGGCAGCCCGGCAGCCGCCGCCGCCGCTGCCGCCGCCGCCGCCGTGGCCAACAACACGGCGGCGGCGGCGGCGGCGCAGCTCGCGCTCAGCCAGACCTTCCCCGGCTCGCCCTTCTCCATCCTCTCCGTGTTCCCCGAGCGGGTCAGTTACTGCCAGCAGCACGACGACGAGGTGAGCTGGCGGGCCGGGAGCCGGGGCGGGCCGGGAGGTCTGGGGCCGGCCCGGGGCGGGCCTGGAGCCGCGAGACGTTGCTCCGCGGGGGACGCGGTCGTGGATGCCCCCGGCGAACCCCCGGAGAGATCCGTGGCTGTACGGCTGCCGCAAGAGAAGGCCTCCCAACACAATGCTCTCCGACAGACGGGGAAACTGAGGTCCACAGAGGGGTGGGGAGGAAGTCGGGGAGACCTCGAAGCTTTCTGGGGGCCTCCACCACAACAGCTTCAGAATCCCGGGGTCCCCCTGGTCGAACAGAGGTTCTTAGGAGCACTCCGTGTTAGAATTCCAAGGGCCTGTAGTTACTGGGATGACCTTGAGCTAGTCGACTCCCCTTTCGTACCTTAGTTTCCTCGCCTGTAAAACAGGGACATTGGATTTCTTAGTTTCCTCCCTCGAATTTCTATGGTGTATTAGATAATGTGTGATAATTGGGAGTTTGTATGTGTGTTCGCGCGTCCATTCATCCGTGCCCCGGAAAAATGGGGCCGGAGAGGGAGCCGAGGCCTGGGGCCTTGCTGAGACCTTCCCTCCCTTACGGCGAAACCCACCACCGGGCTGCCCCATTGGCATTTTAATTTTGGGGGGACTGGGAATAGAAAGAGGTAAGAGGCCTGTGCCTTTTTACTTGGTCATATTGTAATTGCTTCTCCCCACAAAACTCCCTAACTCACAAAGTTTGAGCGAGCTCAGAGTTCTCCTGCCCTGCACAGTTGCCCTCAACACCCACCCACGCTGGCTCCCTCTTTCCCTCTCGGAGGCCTTACTTTTGCTAAGAAGGGTGTCGGACACAGTTTCCCCGTGCACACGTGGAGCTGTCCACGTTTGCCTCGAGTTGGGACTTCTCTTGGAAAATTGGGGTGTCCAGTTGGGTCCCCATCCGCTCTCCCCCTTCACCCCCTCCCACTGTCAGGCATTTTAGTCGTTGTTGTTGTTACTTGGGACCCGGGGCACTCTTCGGTGGTGGGGGAAGGTGAGGTGCCTGCAGCCCCGGAATTGAGGGGCTGACCATTTCTGCGGGGGAGGGAGTGAAGATGCTTTTGTTGCTGAGTCAGTTTTCTTATCTGTTTCTCCCCTCCCCACTCCCCAGCCCTTGAATTTCCTCGTGGAATAACCTGTGGCCTTTTCGCTCAATCCTAACTTGTGGGCGGCCGCTGAGCATTTTGAAATGCAGTTTGTTGAGTGGCGGGGAAAAAAAAGAAATTGCTAGTAGGTGAGAATTAAAACGTGCCTAAAAGTCTGGTGTGCTTGAGCTTAATTTAGTTAAAAGTTTACTTGTGGTGATCTACTTGGGTAAATTCAAGTGGATTTTATGATGAGTGGGGAATTGAATTGTGCTAGCCAGTCTCCTGTTGGTAAAGAAACAAAAACACAACCATCTTAGGCTGGGTTTGGGGGTATTCCTTTTTTACTACTTCTTTGTTGGGGTGGGAAACTTCGATTTTACCCCTCTGTTTAATTCTGTGACAAAGGCTTGAAATTCCAGTCCTTTCCTTTCCCCCTGAAGAATTAAACAAGTGAATATTCTTGCTCACTAAAAATGTAACAGTGAATACTGGTAGATCCCAGGGTCAAGTCCCCACAAGATTTTCCCCCAGTGGCTTTATTCACTGGAGAAAAACATGAAGATTTCATGAAATTCATCCTACCAGCCAGTCCTGAAAAAGGATTGCTGTTGGAACTTGAGAGAAATGACAAGTTGGAAATATTATTTTTAGTCTTAAAGCTTGGAATTAAGGGTGTGTGTGTGTGTGTGTGTGTTTATAAAAAAGTGTCTTCATCTTGTGCCTATGGAGAGCTTCCTCTTGGGAGCTGGCATTTGTTGACCCTTAACCTGGACAGCTAGTTACTTGGGTAGTGGGTGATTTTTCCCCTGGGGGATGGGTTATTTTTTTGTTGTTGTTGTATTGGACTGAGTGCAGGATACAGTTGATTTACTTTTCCATTTAAGGATAGCAAATGAACAGTGGGCTGAAGAATTGCTAATCCATCCACATTTAAAATAGTTTGTGAAATAATTGGTTCTCTAAACGCTAAATACTCAATGACTACTAACGGCAGCATTTTATATGAGTTGGCTTTTGCTTTTTGGCTCTCTCTGCCCCACCATTTTTTTTTTTTTTTAAAGAAATCTTCCTCTTTCTAATGAGTATTGAAAGAAAATTGCTCCAGGAATTTAATTTTATTATGGAGTTACTTAAAAAAGATTTTTAGGGTTAGGAGACTAAAAAAATACATGAAAGATTAATTTATTTTTGTTTATAGGTATATACATATACCTATGTATGTATATATGTACATATATATGTGAGTGTATCTATATATGTATGTATATGTACACACACGTGTATGAAGAGAGGTGTTTTATTGCAGGACTCTTGTGGAGGGAGAAATTTGTCAATTTCTTCCTCCAAAAATAGTGATCAATTTCTAATATGTTTCTGATCAGTTTCTAATATGTTTCTAATCAGTTTCTAATAATACCTTCTTGTTTAGAAAGATGGTCTTTTGCTACAGTCCTGCTCTGAGATCTCAAAATAATCCATTAGCTACTTCAGGGCTCTGTTTATTTTATGGTGACTGACAGACATAATTCAAGGGTGTGTATCTGATTTTGCTGGGCTTATTAAGACTTTCTCAAATGCTTTGCCACCAAAAGAAGAAGCAAACTTTTATCAGTTGAGTAGAAATTTGTCCCCGGGGATGTTTCCAAATCTTTTCCCCTTCAGAAAGAATCATTTTCCCCATGGGTCACTCCTGGATAATTTCTGATCTTTCTGGAAGAATTTACAAGTTGAATGAAGTCTTGCTGAATTTTGAGGGAGAAAAAATCGATTCTTTAAAAAAAAAAAAAAAAAACCTCCTAAATAATTTTGTCTTAAAATAGGAGGCATTCTGTTATCATATGTGAATTTAAAAAATTGGCCCGTGTTAAAAGCCAGCCCCACCTCTGGCACTGTCCTAGGCACCTTGAATCAGAAGGGCTTCCTTGGTAAGAGACTAGTTTGCTTAAGCTGGGTTTCCTCTAGCAGGTCCCTTGTTCAAACCTTTTTTGTTTTGTTTTTGATGGGAAAGGAGAAGTGCAATCAAATGCGCGTTGTTGGGAGAATGTGGGAGCACCTGAAACAAATACATTGAATTTCCTGGGTCAGTGGGGAGACCAGACAGGATGTTGCACAAGGGCGAAGGAGCGAAGCTGCAACAAAGTGTTTTTTCCCTGGGTTGGGTGAGGGCCGGGGCCGGGCCCGGGGTCTGGGCCTGCCACACACCCTCTCCAGCCATTTGGTTGACTTGGTCTCCATCGGGGTTAGTGTCACCAGGGCCGTGGGGCTGCCCCTGAGAAATGCTCCCTTTTTTGTGTCATTGCAACATAAAATTTTAGGAACTCGGGTACCAACTTTGATCCCCCTCCTGCTGCCCTTTTTATGGCGCCTAACTGTTGCTGCTCTAGTGGCTGGGGGCCCCGGGCCCTGGCAAATAAAAAGCCTTTTACAGCTGGGGAAGAAATGAGGAAGGTTAATTAATGATCAGCGAGGTGATCAGCATTTCCTGGGGCGGTGGGGGTGGGGCCGGGGGGGGGGGGCTGAGGCTTTCCTGCCCGCTTTCCCAGCTCTCCCCACCCCGCCCCCCGCCCCCAATCTGGAATGCATCCTGGGTCCGGGTGATCCGTTTGCAGGCCGCAGACCCGGCCAGGGGAGGGGAAGACATTGTAGCCAGCTCTGCTGTGCAGAGCCGGAGCTCTGCCCCCACCGGGGGAGGCCATTGTTTTTAAGAATTGCTATCTTGCTCTGGAGAAACTTTGTAACCAGGCTTGGCACCGGGTTGGGGAGGGAGGGTGACCTTTCTCTTCCACGGAACTGCAAAGGATTACAATCTTGCTCCCCCTTAGGCACACGGGGCCTGGGGAAAGGCTTCTGCAAAAGGCCTTGGGGGAAAGTGGGCAAGGATTGGGCTTGCCCTGGAAGAATAAATATCTTTCCAGAAATGCAAACTCCCAAGTAGATCCCTCCCAGGAAACTCTGCAGGGCCGGCTTCCAAGATGGTCACCACTCTGCCCTTTGGTTTCCAGGCAGAATCCTCGCCCTGCCTTCCCCTTTCCCTTAGGAAAGGGCTTAGTAGAAATGAGCTTCTACCTTAGGAAATCTGGGACTTGGATCAGAAGTGGATAGCCCAATCTCATACCCCCATTTTACAGAAAAGGAGTTTTATGACTTTAGGTCAGGATTTGAACCCAGTCCCTGGCACTGCAAAGCTTGCAGACTTTATTATTAACGACCATTAACACATGTCACCCAGGACCATAGATTTTAAAGCTGAAAAGACCTGAGAGGGAGACTTGCTGGGGCCATTCCCATCACCCTCCAGATTGAATTTGAGAGATGTTTATGGATCACCTCCTGGGCCATGGAATGAGGGAAATGAGACCCTGAGAAGTGGAGTTGACTGAGGTCACACAAGCCAGGACCCCAAACCAGCTCCTCCTCCCAAGGGCATGGTCGGCTACTGGGACTCTTTCTAGGACCCCCATTTGGAGAGCTAAGGGAATTGAGAGGCCATGTATCCAGCCGTGGCTTTTTAAACTAGGGTCCTGAACCGGTGATAGGTTTTTGCTGATATTTTGAAGACTCTTTCCATGTAATTGGTTTTCTTTGTAATCCTCTGTATTTTCTTTGACACATTCAAGGCCATGATTCTGAAGGGGCTCTTTTTATTCCTCTGAAGTTCAGGCCTGGAGAATGGAGACAGGAAAGGCCATAACTGGGGCCTGGCTAAAGGCTAATGGCTACTGCTCGGCCAGAGTCAAGTGTGGGGGGCTCCTGAGGATGCTTTGGGGGCTGTCTTAGTAGCAGGCTGGAGAAGCCATCGGACATCTGTAGCTGAAAGGGAGGGGGTCTGCCTCAGTGCACCCCCCATTCCTGAGCAGTTGTGACTCCTTGGAACTGACTCTGGGGCCCTTTTCCGGCTAGTTACCTTTACACCCAGTGGGCAGCTCTACTGGAAAGGTGGGAATGTATGTGTGTTCACATCCAAAGAAGCTCCTTCTGGTTGCTTAGTAAACCAGGCCTCTTGTTCCAAGGGAATGATTAAAGAAGTTGGCAGTTTTTGAATTCATCTCTCTCTCTCTCTCTCTCTCTTCCTCCCTCCCCTCTCTCTCTTTACATATGTGTTTGTAAATGTGTATATATGTATCTTTTTGTCTCCCCTCTTTTTCTCTCTTCTTTCTTCTCTGCTTCTCACTCTCCCTCCCTCTCTCTCTCTCCTCTCCTGTCCCTCCCCCTTCTTTATTTCTTCCCCCTCCCCCCAGAGAGTTAATAGGTATCATTTACAGGGTTCAAAACTAAACAACCTTGGCTGGATATTGGGGAAGGAGGAAAGTTCATCGGAGGGGGCTGGCCCAGTCTGGCGGCCGGGTGGCGAGGTCGAGCTGAAACAGTTACTTCTCAGTTGAGCCGGGCCCCCACTCAAGGCGACTTTGTTGGGTGAACTCTTTGGGCCCTAATAAGATGACAGAGGCCGCCCTCACACAGCCCAGGGCGCTGTGGAGCATGGCGGGTGTTTCCCATGGGTAGGAGATACAACCCGGGTAAGCCAGATGGGGTGGGGGCAGGGATCAGCTTTAAATGTCCAGCCTTTTGTAGCTACCTAAATTTTTCGATTCAGAGGAGAGGTAAAACGTTAAAAGAGTCTCTGACTCCCAGCCTCTGATGTCAACCTGGGATGGGGGTCAGCCTAACTTAGGGACCGGATTATTGGAGCTGGGAGATGGGAACCACAGACGCCACTGCCATCTTTTGAAGATTGGGGACCCCTCCTCAGATGTTTTAAATGCATCTAAACAAATACAGAAGGTACGAAAGAAACTAATTATATCAAAATAATGATTCAGATATTCCCAAAACAAGTTCCTAAACCCTTGAAGCTCCCATCAACACTATCCCCAATACAGTCTCAAAATAGTCACTTTGAAAATGACATTTTCATCATGAGAGAGGCTTGAATTTCAGTGGCTCAGTCTTGTAGTGGTTTTAGGTACTGAGATATTTTTATGGAAGCTGTCAAAAGCAAAACAAAAAGAGTGTACTTTGTTGACTTTTTTTTTTTAAGGGTATGTTTGATTTTTAAAAATTTATTTTATTATGTTTCTAGGTAATAATCCCTCTTCTATAACAAAGACTAACCAACTGGGTTGGTTCTTCTTTCTTTATTTCTTCCTACCTGCTCAAGGCCAAGCTTAGTCAAACCATTTCCATAAAGTTTGATTTCATTTTCCTGGAGTCACCCTGTAAACTGTGGTGCTAGTTCCACCTAAGTGCCTTCTTTTGACATTACTTCATAGGAGTTTCTCTGAACGCTTTCCTACAGTGAAGTAATAATGTCAATGTTCTTGGAGCAGTTTTTTTCAGCCATTCTCCAATCGATGGCTCCCCACGTTATTTCTGCTTCTCGGTGTGTACTTTATCATTTCTACGTTGCCACATTAGATATACAAGCTACCTTGTGCTTTGTCAGCTCATTTTTGAAGACATAGTGTTTTTGCATTGCATTAATTTCTGACGATGCTGCCTCCTGCCTCTACCCTTTTCTCATAAAAAGATTTTTTTTAATGGTTCAGCAAAGTTAACAAATATAGCAACTGACGTATATGTGCAATGAATGGTTAAGCAAAACTAACAAACATAGAAACTGACTTTCTCTAAGTATATATGAAATGAATGGTTCAGCAAAACTAACGTGGAAACTGACGTTCTCTAAGTATATACGTGCAATTAATGTTCAGCAAAATTAACAAACAGAAACTGACATTCTCTAAGTGTGTATATATATGTGCAATTAATGTTCAGCAAAATTAACAGAAACTGACATTCTCTAAGTATATATATATATATATATATATATATATGCAATTAATAGTTCAGCAAAATTAACAGAGATTGTTATTCTCTAAGTATATATGTGCAATTAATGTTTAGCAAAACTAACATAGAAACTGACGTTCTCTAAGTATATGCATGCAATTAATGTTCAGCAAAACTAATGTAGAAACTGACGTTCTCTAAGTATATAGTGCAATTAATGTTCAGTAAAATTAACAAACAGAAACTGACATTTTCTAAGTATATATATGTATACATACATATATATATGCAATTAATAATTCAGCAAAATTAACACAGAAACTATTATTCTCTAAGTGTATATGTGCAATTAATGTTCAGCAAAACTAATGTAGAAACTGACGTTCTCTAAGTATATACGTGCAATTAATGTTCAGCAAAATTAACAGAAACTGACATTCTAAGTATACATATATATGCAATTAATTGTTCAGCAAAATTAACACAGAAACTGTTATTCTCTAAGTATATATGTGCAATTAATGTTCAGCAAAATTAACAAACAGAAACTGACATTCTCTAAAAATATATATATGCAATTAATAGTTCAGCAAAACTAGCAGAAACTGACATTCTCTAAGTATATATATGCAATTAATAGTTCAGCAAAATTAACACAAAAACTGTTATTCTCTAAGTATACATGTGCAATTAATGTTCAGCAAAATTAACAGAAACTGACATTCTCTAAAAAAATATATATATGCAATTAATAGTTCAGCAAAACTAGCAGAAACTGACATTCTCTAAGTATATATATATGCAATTAATGGTTTAGCAGAATGAACATAGGAACGGATATTCTCTAAGTATATATACAATATTCCATAGCCTTAGACTCTAGGAAAGGGGAAGGAAGTGCCAGGGGTT
Organism: Antechinus flavipes; assembly: GCF_016432865.1. Lineage (NCBI taxonomy): Eukaryota > Metazoa > Chordata > Mammalia > Dasyuromorphia > Dasyuridae > Antechinus > Antechinus flavipes. The sequence continues at coordinate 20,469,773 of NC_067402.1, forward strand.
CTTCCCTGGGGTTAAGTTTAGGCCATTTACCTGTATCTACTTGTCCTTCATTCTTTGCCCTGGCTTGGGATCTTCCATCCTTGTTTTTCTGATTCTCTTTCACTTTGCATCAGTTCACTACATCTTCCCCAGTCTTTTCTGAATTATTTAGAACTGAATTATTTCTTGATATTCAGCAATATTTTATTCTATTCTTAAACTACAATGTATTGAGCTCTTTCTCCCTCTCCTCCCATGACTATGGGGCACCTGGGTAGGGGACACTTAGGAGAGCAAACGACTGTTTTCCCTGAAAATACAGCTCAGCATATTCTAATTTGGTTTTGCTTGTTGGGTGTTGATGGAAGAAGGTGTTGTTGCTGGCTTTGGAGATGAGAGTCTTATGTTACTTTGAATTTGGCATTTTAAAAAGTGAAATGATACATTTAATTAGAAATTAAAAAGAAAAAACCTTTTAAATTAAAAAGATTTTTACTACTTACTAAATATTAACAAGATGCTATGAGCTTAGTAAGCTGAGATTGGTATTTTTCCCTTTTTGTAAAAAAACCTTTAAAGACTCATTAGAATTTGATATACCACATTAGCCATAAAACCGATGATTAGAAACCTATACGTCTCTCCTCCTCTGTCCCCAAACAGAGCAGTTCCAAGATAGGTCTTGTTCAGCAGCAGTCGTGTGGGCTTTGGAGAAGGGCTCAGTTCTCCTGAAATTTCAGAGAATTTTACTTCCTTGCCCAAATACCTGGGCAGGTGTGACTTCCTCGTTCTTACTGATCTTTTCTCTATTTTTCATATTTTTTTTCTTTATTTCTTTTTCAAAATGGTGCAAGATTTATTTTTTAGCTGTCAGGTTCAGGCCTGGTCCAGAATGAAAGGAAGTCCTGAGTGGGATGCTACAGCAAAAGCTGGGACTAAATGCTCTCGCAGACCCCTTCTGGCCCTCAGTGGATGATCTAAGTGAACCAGGAGAGAAGGCATGGGATGGTGGGAGGGTAAAAACTGGACAGGGGAGAATCAGAAACCCTTCTTGGCCTTGGACAGTGCTTTGGCCTGCTGAGACTTTCAGGGTGTAAGGCAGATTAAACCTGGGATCGCTCAACAAAGATAAAGGAGATTTTCTCACCTGGAGTTGCCTATAACTTACAATGAAGTCACAGTTTCCTTTCAAAAAAGTAAGCCCTGTAGATCCCAAGATGATAAAAAAGGAAACTGAGTCAGGGGGGGCCAAAAGTTCACCAGTCATTCTCAATGTTTCTCAAGGACAAATCTTTTATGGGAAGATTCCTTTAATTAGGTTATCTCAAAAGAGAATACTCCATATTCCATAATTCCTCTGCCTTTGTAGTTCTGTCTACATCCCCTCAGGCACTGGATTGATTGGATCAATGGAAGCCTTCACTTGATAGTTTGGATAAACTGGTTAATAAAATAAAACTAGGGATGTGGGGAGGGACTCTGGAGTAGGCCCTCTCAAAACCTCTGATTTGGAAAGATGGGTTTTGTTGAACCTTGTTGCTACTTTCTGTGTGGTTTCAAAGCCTTTGATGACAGTTGTAGACCCAGAAATTGGGGGTCAGGTCCCGTCTCCCCGGGAAGAGGAAGGGGACTCTGTTCAGAAAGTCCTGTAGCTCCAAGTGCCTTTGACCTTGTTTTGTATTTGAGTGGAGCCAGCAAGCGGGGAGGTCTTAGTCCTGATCCATTTCTGGGAGCTGTTGTCAGTCTTCCTTCCCCCCTGACTTTTCTGGGCCTTTCTCTTTCTGGTGAGACACTTGCCATGCCCTCTGCTAGTAGCTACGCTCTTTTAATGGCGTGTTAGAATTTATTGCTAACCAAGATAATTAATAAAATATATAACCGAGAGGATCTTGTGTCTAGCGCTCCGGCGACCATTTGCCTAGGATTTCCTGGCATGGTCCTGATTCGAAGACAAAGTGTACATTGAGGGAAGCTGTGGGAAAGGAGTATCATTTGTCAGGTCATTTGTCCCAATTTTTGGTTTGGAGAATATGGCCGCTGTCTCTCCAACCTTACTGGTCTTTGTACTTCATTTTCTGGATTCTCTAAGCTAAGGATAAAGATTGGCTTTTGCGGGCTTTTGGAAAGCTGCAATTTTGCAATCAGTCATTTTCTAGAGTAAACCATTTTTTAAAATGTTGATCACTCATCATCTGGTTTACAGAGAAAGATTATATCCATCAGTTCAGCACTGTCTGCTATATGCAAGGCTTGTAGGTAGCCTTGTAGGTAGAAAGATAAATGATGGGGTCAATATTCCCTTATCCAAAGATTTGAGTATTTAAAAAAAAAATTTTATTTATTCATTTTTGATTTGAATATTTAAAAAAGATTAGAATGGTTTTCTTTTGAATATCAAATCCTGAGGGGGTCATTTTAGAGGAGGATAATTCCTGTGGTGAAAGAGATAAGAATTAAAGGCTGCTTCTGGTAATTACCCAGTCTTCTTGGCCTAGAAGGAAATAATATTGTTTATAATAGCTAGTACTCATAACATAGTAAAAGGTTGTAAAGAGCTTTAAAAATGTTATCACATTTGATCCTCACAACGACTTTGTGAGGATGGGGCTATAATCATCTCCATTTTACAAAGGAGGAAACTGAGGTAAACAGAAGTCAAGTGACTTGCCCAGAATCACATAGCATGTGTGAGTCTAAGGCTGGATTTGAATGCAGATCCACGGGGAAGGAGGACGCATACATGCGTAGGATAGATGGTTCTGTTCATTTAAGCCAAACCCCTTAGTGGGTCAGCGATGGACCTCCAGCCAGGGATCCAAAGTTCAGAGGGAAACAGCGCTTTCTCCCTCCCACAGATTCTACTCTATATCTGACGTGCTGCTGGGGAGCCTGTTCCTTACTATGCCCCCACATCTGGGTGAGCGAGACATGTATGTTAGAGGGAATTTGTCCATCTGTCCCTCCCAGGGCTTCCACGTACTGGGGACAGATCTCGGTTGGTGAGTCATTATGGGTAGTATCAGACCTGTTTTACATTAGAGAAGGCTGAGATCCAGGTAAACATGACTTCCTTGGCTCCCAGCCACAACACTTCCCTTCAAGCCCATTCTCTGTCCGTTGAACATCACACTATTAGCTGCTTTCCATAATATATGGATATTTCTGGCTACAGTCATTCTAGCGAACACTAGATTTTTTTTTTTTTTTTTTGGCTGTGTCTTAAATCAGTCTCGATTTTTGTACTTCCCACAAAACCGTTGCCTGGAATTCGGGTGGAAAGAAGTGGTTTTCTGGTAACTCCCCTAAATGGTCTTTCTTGGCTGGCTGGACTGGTTATTTGGAGGCCTCGGGTGCCTGAGATTTGTGTAGTCCGCCATGGAGAAGGCACCTGTAGGTGGTGGAAAGATCCCTAGGCTAGTGAGGAATCGGGAGATGTGAGATGTGGCCAGACCCTGTTCCGTACCGGCAGCTGGCTCACTTTAGGGCAGTGATTGGCTTCTGGTCCTCGGGCCTTCATTTTCTCCATCTGTAACATGAGGAGTGCTGAACAGCTGGTCTCGAAAGTTCTGTTATCCTAAGCACGCGTGCATCTGTCTGGGGGCCGAAGCATCCGGCACAACGGTGGGCTTCCACCCCACGGGGCTGGGTGACAAAATTACCGTCCCGTGGTAATCTGAAGGATTTTTCTAAAATCGGAGCCGGGGTCCTTGTATATTCCCGTTCTCGCTGGCTCTGCTCTTTACTCTCTGTGACTGTGGGAGGCTTCTCGGGCCTCAGTTTTTGTGTTTGTAAAATGCCGATAACCTTGTAACCTTGCAGCTCCAGACCAGTGATTTCGGGCAAGGCAGCGAGCATTTAGTGAGTGCTTCCCCTGTGCTAGGTTGTGCAGAGATGGGACTTGTCTTTAAGCGGGGGGATGGAAAATTGGGGGATACCCCAAAGCTCCTTCGGTCAATGAGTAGCACCTGCAGAAAGTGTGTCCCTTAGTGGGCGGTTGCTTCTAGGGTGCTGGAGGCCTGCTGGTCAGAGAATGACGTTGTCCAAAGATCTGTGTGATTCTGGAAAATGGGGGATTGTGGGGAAGGTGCTGGATGGACCCCGGGGTCCCAAACCAGGGACTCGGATTGTAGCTAAGTGTCTAACTTAGCTAGTTGTGTGGTCCTGGAAAAGTCACTTCTGGAAATGGGGACAGGGATGGGAGGGTGCTGGGGAGGAAAGCCCTTTGTAAACCTTAAAAGCCCTGAAGAAACGTGAGCCATCCTTGGGAAGATAGAGCTCGGGACCTGGCCTTGGAATTTAGAAGGCAGGCCTTTGTGTGGGGCGGAGGAGAGAAGAAAGACGGACTCTTTGCCGGCCTTGACTCGGCTCGCGTTTCAGAGATGGCATCTGAAGGTTGCTGTGATCACTGGATCCCAGAGCCGGAGCTGGAAGGGCCCTCAGAAGCCATCCCGGCTGACCTTTTAATTGTTACTCTTGAGGAAACGGGGCCAAAGGACTTGGGAAGCAGATGCAGGACCTTGGATTTCAGGGTACCACAGTGTACTTGAAAATGGCTCCGGCCTAAACCTAGCAACCTGGAGATGTGGGGATTGGGGCCAGGGATGTTTCCCTTATTGTTCCCTTCCCTCTCTTCTCCCTCCTCCTTTTCCCCTAAATGTTATTTAAAATGCACACACTTGATTTTATTATACGCTTATGACAGAATTTCTCTAGAACCAAATTTTCCTTCAGGAGGAGGATTAATTAGGGATTTCAAATAAAAGTGACTGAGGGTTGGGGGGTTGATGGGAGATGAGGGAGGCTGTTTCTGCCAGGCGGGTAAGGGAGAAATCTACCTGGAGTTAGAAAGGGGAGCTCCCCTTGGAGTAAGGAAATAAATCCTCCCAGAAAGGTGTGAGAAAGCATCTGCCAATGTGGCCGATTATAGCTAATCAATCGGAGCTGGATTTATTTCTGGGTAGAAAGCGGCTTGCTGGGATTTGGGAACGTGCCCTAACGCCACAGAAAAGTGGGGTCCGGCCCTACCAGGCCCGGGCCCCAGGCAGCGTATTGAGGAATAGCTTTTGTTTTTATTGTGGCAAAGACCGGACAGTGAACAGGGTGCCCATTAATCAGACATTGGCCTAACAGGTTATGGCATGTGAGTATGATGGAGTGCCTTTGTTTTAAAAGAAATGGCTCCAAAGAAACTTGGCGGGACTTCTGTCACCTGATGCAGAGTGAGCTGAGTGGACTGGACAGAACCAGAACGGTTTCTGTTCAACGACAGCCCCTTTGAAGGAGATAAGATCAGTGACTGGAGGAGACTCTAGAAGAGCCTTGATACCCCTCACGTGATAGGAAGTGGTGGTCTTGGGATGCTGAATGAGATGGACGTTTTGGAACATGGCCATTAATGTAGAAATCGGTTTTGATTCTGCATATTTTTAAAAAATCATTTATTTTTATCAGAGTTTTTATATACGTGGATAATTTTCAACATTGACTCCTACAAAATCTAGATGTCCCTTTCCCTCAATCCCTCTCCTAGACCACAAGTACCCCAATATATGTTAAAGATGCAAAGTTGAATTCTTTTTAATGCACACTGCTTTATGAATTATTTTGGGAGAGAAAAATCAGAACAAAGGAAAAACCTTGGGAGAGAAAATAACAAAAAAAGTGAACGTAGCCTGTTCACTTCATTCAGTCTCCATTTCTGCATATTTGCTACAAGGTTTTATTTTTTGTTTTTAATGGTGGAGAGCTGGGACAGAGAATCCACGCTTGTTGGAGAAGGAAATTGCTGCGAGTGGGGCTTGACTACAGCCCCGGAGTGGGAAGCAAGCAGATGGGCTAATTTGGGCAGTAAGACACTGGATTGAGTTTTGTGATCTCCTTCCTCACAGGTGAAATGAGAAGCTTTTCCCACATGCTTTTCAGTTTTGCCAGAAGAAATTCTTATGTAGGGTCTAGGGACCTGGCAGATAAAGTTTGTTGAGACTGTGGGGTGAATAAAACAAACTGCTCACCTTTTTCCGAGTCCTTGAGGTTGGCAACTGGTTTTTATTTTTTTCCCCCATCTCCGTGTCATCAGTTATGCAGGTAACTATATCTCTATTTTATAGATGAGGGAAACTGAGGCACACAGTCATGATTTGCATTATTTAACCTCACAGAGTTAGCCGGGTGTTAGAAATAGGGATTAGCTCCCGGTGCCATGTTCTTTCTGCAACACTGAAATGGGCACGTTTACAGAATGGGTATCTTTCTAGGAAAGTAGTGTCTGAGAGCACGTAGGGTGTTTGATTTGGCTCCACTGGCTTGTTTTGTGCATGTCTTTCAGCGAAGTTAGGTCGCACTGGTAGACACGTGGGAGGTAGCATTGCTTTCAGGTGTACTGACCACAGTGGCTCATACTTAACATGTGCAAACTGCGGGCAGGGTAATGAGTAAATAGACTTCTGACTCTTTGAAATCTCACACACTGAATGTGGCCTTTGCCCCAGCCATATCTCCCTGGCAGGTCTGTATCCCCAAGAGATCCAAGAAAGAAGGCAGATCCCACGTGTAGGTTCTTTACATGATGGCAAAAACTGGAAGCTGAGGATGCCCCTGGAGCAGAGCTCTTTAAGTTCTGGTCTCTGTATGTGATGGGGTCCATTTGGGACACAAGAAATGAAATCATCAAGGCCAAAAAGATATGGAAAAAATTGTAGGAGCTGATGCCGAGGGAATTAAGCAGATCCAGAACACTGGTGCTGTTAGATCCCTGTTATCAAAACGGTCCAGAAATAGATGAAAAGTGAAATGAGTTAGACACAGGACAGCGGTTTATGCCGGCTCTGTGAAGGCAGGCAGCTTGGAACGCTTTCAGAACGGGGATCCAGGCGAAGGCCATTTGTGACTCCCCGGGAGCTGACGGTGATACGTGAGCTCCCTTCCAGGGAGAAGCGGTGACTTTTGGGACAGAACGAGCCACGAATAGCCACTGAGGGAACTTCTTTTGCCTGGTGGTTCATATCTGTTAAAGCAATGTTTCTTTGTTCCTCCCCATTGGGGTTGGGTGGGAGGGAGAGAAAAATAGATTTCTCTTAATTAAAAAACAACAACAAAACGAGTGAGAGTGAGTGTGTGTGTGGTGTGGGAGAGGCATGAGCTTTGCTGACTGGGTTTATAAAAAAGCTCACATAAAGCCAGTACAGGGGGTATTGAGAATGGGTAACATTAAAAAAAAAAAAAATGTGTAACATAAAATGCATCAGGGGGCTTAAATTTTTTTTTTTTTTAAACAGCAACAAAAAGTACACAGACCCCCCTAAACTGAAAATTGCCTTTCTGTACAGGGATGACCCGTGATGGCCAACCTGTTCCTCACCTCGGCGGCCCGTTTTTCTCTTTGATCATCCACGTCTGGCGTGTGTGTAATCTTTTTAGACTCTGAGGCAACACGCATAGATTGTTTGTGTTCTGTGTTCTTCATATAGCATGACAGGTCAAAGGTTTCCAGTGCAGGGAAGTACAGCAGAGTGAGGAAAGGGCTGGGTTGTGCATAAGTCAGAAATTTTTTTCAGTCTCGGTTTTCTCATATGTGAAACGGGAACGATGCTCAAGACTGATCATCCAGAGAAACGTCTGTTCGATTTAGCCGTTTCTGAAGTTAATTACATGATAAAGAACATCCTCACACCTAAGTATAATTTTAAACAGAAAGACTTCTAACATATACAAATTATTTGGAAGGTTATTCAGATTTACTTTACACTTATTAGTGAAGTGAGTTTTGTGCGATCAGTGTTTAATTTGAGCAAGATCGGACATGCATTCTGAGTCCTGAGGCCTGCGGGTGCCAGTTTTGTTCGACTCTCAGACTGGGGGATATTAGATGCCCCTCTTCCTGCTTGACCATCTTGGTCACCCGTCTCTCCCCATTCAGCTTATTTATCGGGTCACGTCGTCAGCGCCATCCTGGATGCATCAAAAGCATTCATTCTTTGGAAGATCGAGCTTAGAGCCATGGTCACAGACTCGGGCTTTTCACTAAGCATGGGCTGAGAAAAGTTGTCACAGGGTTTAATAGGTGGGGGGGGGCGGGGAATGATAAGGGAACAAGCGCTTATTAAGTACCTACTGTATGCCAAGCTTGACACTTAGCTGACTTGATCCATGTGTAGTAGAAGAAGGTAGGTAGGTTAAATTTTAATAAAAAACCCTCTCTTCTTAATCTCTTCTCCTGTCAAGTCCCTGCAAGTCAGTACCTTAGCACTTGCTTTTTTCACAGTAGTTGAATCTGTAACTTCTGAACTTATTAAAGGATAAGACTTTGGGGGTATCCTGTATACAAAATGCTTCACTATATCGGGTCCCCTGAGAGCCTCACGGCAGACCAACGGGGGAGCTGCTACAGGTTGTGCCCCCGTTTGGTCAAAGAGAACAAGTGTTAGAGGTGTCAAGTGGGAGAAACATTGGAGAGACTGGTGCAGCTAGAATCAGAGGTGGCTTTTGAGTCTCATTTTAGTTGTGCGATCACTTTGTAAGCCCATTTGGGCTTTTCTTGGCAGAGAAATGGAGCAATTGGCCACTGCCTTCTCCAGCTCATTTTACAAATGAGGAAACTGAGGTAAACAAGGTTAAGTGATTTGCTCAGGCTCACACAATTAATGAGTGTTCGAGGCCACATCTGAACTCAGGAAGTTGAGTCTTTATGGATCCAGATTCAGCACTTTGTGCACTATGGAGGTCCTGGATTGAAATGATATTTCTCTGATAGACAGATTATATAATCTATACAAGCCTTCCTGAGTCTCATTTTCTCCATCTGTAAAATGGGGATAATAATGGCATTTAGCTCCCAAGGCTACTGTGAGAGGCAAATTTACACACACGCATACCCCTTAAAGGGCTATCTAAATATTACCTATTATTAGGTGACATTGCTTCTAAAGCATCATGGAAGTATTCCCCTAATCTTTTTTCTCTTCCTTGGTTAGTCACTTCCTGACATGGTTGTATCCTATTTTCCCTCTTATGCCTTTAGAGCCGGCCGTTCACGCCGAGTGTTGGCCATTTGGATGCCTTCTAGGCATCTGAAATTGCACATTAAAAAACCACCAAGCATTTCTCAGGTGCCTTTCCCTCCATACAAGTTTCATGAGTGGGGTTATCTTCTTAAAGGATATAGGATCCCTCTTCTCCTTCCTCTTGTGTAGCACCAGGCTCCCTAAAGAGCCTTTGAGGTTTGTTTGAACAAGAGGGACGAGTGGATCTGCTGTCCCCATGGAGGTCGTGGCCGGCTAGAAGGAGGAATCTGAGTGTCACGGCAACGTGTGCCTCTGATTTATCATGGGGTGGCCAGCCCCGTTTCAGGTGAACTTGTGTAGGACTCCGGGCCCTTTAGTGGACATCTGCTCGTAGCCTGGCAGTATTCCTCTCTTGGAACAAAGCCGTGTTTGGCCGTTTGTTGTATTGGATACAGTGATGGATACAGTGATTAATACAGTGACATCCAGCCACGTGCGAGAGAGGCAGGATGGCGTGCAGCAGAGACGACCTCGGGACCTTTGTACTCTGAGAAACTAATAAGGATCCTGCCCCCCTTCTCCCCCCCCCCCAGAACTTTTATTTTTCATTGTTTTGTTTCTTTATCGATAGTTAACTACCGGAGAAATGAAACCATTTCAGTTTTACAAAACTGGTTTTCGACTTTGGGAATACTCGGCGGTTCCCGGACCACTTCTGGCAATCAGCTGGTTTAGTGGATAGAGACCTGGGCTTGGAGCCAGCCAGACCTGGCCGGGACTTCGGCAGTTATTTAACTGCCTCGTGTCCTCTCCCTTTGTGGCCCGAAGCAGATTCAAACGGACAAAACGAGTAAAAACGCAACAGCGCCCAGAGAGTGTTCACGCGTGGGTTTGGAAGTCTGGTCCCGCTCCGAGGAACTTTGTCGCCCGGGCTTTAGGCTGCTCCGAGGCGCCTCACTTGCTGAAGGGCATCTCCTTACGGCATGTTTCCTGTGCCATTCCGATTCTAGAACCAATTTCAAACCAGGACTCAGGCAGGAGCTGGAACTTTCCTCATTTGAATTTCAGGTGGGTTGTGGGATAGATACTTATTATCTGCATTCTAACGATGAGGAAACTGAGTGTTCCAGTTGGCCAGGAACAAAACCTACTGTTTCCCACTGATGTACCCTGGTCATTTGCAATGAAAATGTTGGCCAAGGAAAAGCTGATTCTCTGAAACCTGACTTGTCATTTAAAAGAACAAAAAACGGACCTCTTGAGAAAAGCCTAAAAGATTTTTGCTCAGCATAGTGCCAGGCATACAGTAGGTGCTTAATAAAAGTTATATTGATTGATTGGCCCTCTGTAATCTGTTGTGTTTTGTCTAGGAGTAGACCCAGTCCGTCTCGCCCTGCTACCCGCACATGTATCAAGGAAAGCATTTACTTCAGGTTGGGATGCCCATAATCCGGGCCCATCAGGGGCAGTAAGTGCCGCTGGCTGATCTGAAGAGACCTTGTGGCTGGTTTCAGTGTCCAGTCAATCAGTCGCTGGAGTCCACCTTTAAAGCAGCAACTGGTGCCATGCTGGACAGAACAGGGTCGGGAGCACCCGAGTTCACATTGGACCACAGATACTTCCTTGTGATGTGAATCTTGGCAAGTCACTCGACTATAGTTTACCCCTTTCTTCTGCTACAAAATGGGGGTGATAATAGCATTTACTTGTGAAGATCAAATAAGATATTTGCAAAAAGCACATAGCACAATGCCTAGCGCACAGTAGGGACTTAATAAATGCTTTATTTTTCCTTCTTGCTATTTTTCCTTCCTCCTTCCCCCTTTATCTCTCCTTCACCTGGCATTAAAGGCCTTTCATGATCTGGCTCCTTTTTATTTTTTCAGCCTAGTTTTCCATTGTTCCGCTTTATGTGCCCTGCATTGGGTCAGAGTGGGTTGCCATTTTGGCCCGGAATGAGCTGCCTCCTCCTTTAATGCTCTTCGGTTTATCTTGAATGTATCTTGGTTTCCTGTATTTATTTGAATGTTGTCTTCCCCATTAGATTGTGAGCTCCTGGTGGGAAGAGAAGGAGAGACAGAAAGGCAGAGAGAGACCCAGAGAAAGGCGGGGAACAGAGGGAGAAAAGAGAGACAGGGAAAGAGAGAGACAGAAACGAGGGGAGAGACAGATTGGGACAAATGTATTTATTTGCATGTGTCTTCCCCATTAGATTGTGAGCTCCTGCTACTGGTGGGGGAGCCAGAGGGAAGAAAGAATGAGGAGCAGAGAAGAAGGGAGACAGATGGAGACAGGGAGAGAATGAATGGATGAGGGTGGAGGTTCTTAGAATAGCGGTGGCCACACAGTAGGGGCTTAATAATTGTTGATTGACACATGCTGCCTGTTCAAAAAAGATTTTCCTGATTTCTGTCATCTGCTTTTCTCTTCCTACAAAAGCCAAGAGGGCATTTTCTTCAGCTTTTCCTGGGTCCTTTTCGTGACTCTCCTGGGCACCCATCATATCAGATCCCCTTATTTTTCTGTGTTCTTGAAGGCGGAGATTGTGTTTCATGTTTGACTCTGAATCCCTAGCGCCTGGTATAGAGGAGATGCTACTTAACTATTTGATGGTTGACATTGTATCTCAGCTCCTTAAAGGAAGCTTCTTGATTCTGGGAGCTTGGTTTTTAATCTAGATCCCCAGAACCTAAAGGAGAGCATAAAGTAGGTGCTTAATAAATGGAGGAGGAACTTTGGTCCGGGTCATTGTTGAGTGTGTGTTGAGTTGCTGAGCCCAGGCTGACCGTGTAGACAAGCCCTGAGAAATAGCACCGAAGATTGGAGACACAAATGGATTTATGAATTCTGACAGGAAAGTGATATTTTGAGGAGAAACATTTGGAAGGACCAGACAGATGACTTCCTTGGTTTAATGGCTTGGATGGACTGTATGGAAAGGAGATGGAGCAAAGCATAGTGGGGGCGAGATCCCAGGGATTCCGGTGTCTCGTTTCCTATTGCCCCATTGGAAGAAAGGAGAAGGGGGGCTTGGAGGAGGCTTGTTTTGTTTAGTTGTTTTTCGATTGTGTCTGACTCTTCATGATGCCATTTGGAGGCAAAGACATGGGGGGGGGGGGTGTGTGGCCATTTCCTTCTCCAGATCATTTTGTCAATGAGGAAATGGAGGCATCTAGGGTGAAGTGACCCATCCAGGGTCTCCCAGGTAGGAAGTATCTGAGACTGGATTTTAACTCGGGAAGTTTTCTTGACTCCAGGCCCAGAGCTCTGGTGCTATGGCTATTCAAGCTAATGTTTGATAAAGAAAAGCGTTTATTTTCTGGTATCCAGATTTAACCTGGCTCATTAATGAGATATTTTTGAAATTTTAGAAATCTCTCTCTCTCTAAAGAGCTGTGAAATGGAATTTTTTGCTGGCAATGATTATTTTTAAGTGTGTGCATAATTCTAGTGTTATCATTAAGAGTGAGCTCTCCAGAAATTCTCTAGCTTCTTGAACATTCTAGACTCTCTATCTGTCAACCTTGGGCATCCCTGGTCCTCCCCCTCCCCCCCACTTCCATGCCTGTTGCATCCTTGGCCCTTCCTTTGTCTGCTTTTATATGTAATCCGTCCATTATTCGACTTCATCTAGGGCTAGGGTGAAGGCAAGAGAAGACATTCTTAGAGTGGCAAGAAGAGTCCTCCATTTGAGAGGATCAAATCAAGGTTTGAGTTCCAGTCCTGCCTCTTCACTTACTACCCAGGGAGACCTCGGGCAAAATGACTTTGGGAGCCTCAGTTTCCCTTGTGTGTATATGGTACATATACTCTTTGATCAAGAAACACTACTCAATAGCTCAAGGACAGACAGAGGGAAGGGGCTCAGATGTACAGAAATATTGAAGGCATCGCTTTAAGAATTGGAAATCACTTGGGTGGTGGCTTAGCTGAGAACTGTGGGAAATAATGTCCTAAAGCGAGATTGCACAGTGAGACATGAGGAGGAGGACGGATTTTGGAGACCCCCTGGGGGTCCTGGGATGTACTGATGCAGCAGCAGGATGAGGATGGAACCTATGACCACAGTCTCCCGAAGGAAAACAACTTGACAAGAGGCAGGATTCTCCGGAAGTCCGGCCTCCCGCCTCCGGGAGGAGAATGATGGGCTTTTGGGGGTAAAAGGAGAAATATCTTTTCTGATTTGACTCGATATGCCACAAATTTATTTGATTTGATTATTCTCTCCCCCTCCCCCTTTTTTCTCATAAAGATGTTTTAAAAATGAATAAAAGAGGAAATAAATATAATTTCTCCACATGCAGCTGAATCAGAGATAATCTCCAGAGAGAAGGTATGACCATTAAGGGGGCTTGGGGAAAGCTTCTGAGGTGAGCTGTTAGAGAAGTGTGCAAGGGAGCCAGGGAATCACAAGGGGAGATGAGGGAGGGAGGAGGACCACGTGAGGGAGAGGGCAGCCAGGGATGCCCGGTGTTGAGAGGAAGTGTGTCGAAGGAATGGACAAGAGGCTGGTGGATTTACCGAGAGCTTGATTTTATTTTTCAATATATAAAAATGTGACGTGATTAAGCTTGTCACAAAAGAGGCTTTTATTTAGGGGCCAGGGGGGCCAGGGTAGGGTGGTGATGAGAAAAAACGGAAGCTGGTCCTTGAGACATTTAAACTGTACATGAAGGAGAAGAGCAGCGGGCCAAGAAATAGACGTTTTAGAAAGTTACTTGTAATAAAGGGTTTCAATTCTAATCTTCTTAAGAAATGGTCTTATTTGTGGCCGGAAATAGCCATACTGATTTCCTCTTGGCACTCGGTTCTGAAACTTTAACCAAAATGGTCTTTTAAAGCCATCAATCTGTGAGCCTGCGAGGTGGGGCTGACAGTGTGGGTAGTGGTTAGCGCAGCAGACCTGGAGACCAGATTAGGGTTCGGCCTCCTACGAGGAAGGAGCTGTGACCTCGGCCTCGGTTCCCTCCTCTGCAGTCAGGGGTGGGCACGCCCTAGCTGTTCTTTGCTGAACAGTTTTAACTGGGCTGGGAGTGGGAGGGAGAGGTGGCGGTGGAGGATGCTCCAAGGTCAGCCTTCTGATAACACAGAGGGGAAGGGGAAGGAGGAGCTCACTCCTGCAGAGCCATCACCCCGGAAGCTGATGTTACTCCCTTTCCCTCCCTTAGATGGAGGCCACACGAGGGTGGGGATGGGGGTGGGCCGGCCCTGGCAGGATGGCCGGGGCACCTTCAGGGGCACAGCTGTTGGAGTTAACGAGTGCCGGATTTATTTTTAGTTTTCTATGAAACTTATCTCCCAGAGAAAACCGGGAGCTGGACAGTGGCTTGGGAGGGGCCGGCCCGTGGCCAGGATTAGGTGGCGTCCCAGCCCGGTGGGGGCTGGGCTCTGGGTGCAGCGTTCAGACCCCTCTTAGGCCATTGTCATTGGGACTTTGGAGGGTCCCCAGCCTATGGGGGAAACAGCTTCCGGCTATGTCCTGGGAGCTTTCCTCCTGTCTGGGCAACGGCAACTTCCCTCCCTTCTGCCCTTTGAAATAGACAAAAAGACCCGGATTGGTTGGAATTCTGGCTTTGCCATTTACTACCTGGGGCGTGTCACTCCTGATCTGTTTCTTCCATCTGTAAAATGGGAGAGTTGACCTCCATTGCCTCGATATCTGGGCCAACCCTCCTGCCATGCTCCTGGCTGATTGCCGGCAGACTCCCCCAGTGAGGGAGGATGTCGCAGAAGGCCGGGCCCACCCTTTGTTCCATTCCCCCTCTCTCCAGTTGATTCCCAGCCGTGGGGGTAGCCACTAAGAGTCCATTTGGAATTTGGTGGTGAGTGCGGGAGTTGTGACCAAATCCGAGAGAGTCTGAGGGTTCTTTGGGGGCTTAATTCCCCCAAGATTCCTTCAACAAAGAGCTCTTTTGCAGACGGCTCAAGGGAGGCCGGACTGACCAGTAATCCGGGGGGGAGGGGATGCTCAGGATTGGTCCCCTTCCTTCAGGGGGCACCAAGGGCTGACCCCGTTCCCATAAAGGGTCCGCATCCCGCCCAGCGGATCTAGGCTTTGGCGGTTTGCTTTCTTCCCGCTCGTTTCCCATAAAGGTGTTTGTCCCCGTTGGGAAGAGTCGTGCTCAGGTTGAGATCTGGCCCGCTCTCCTGTCGCAGGGGCAGCGGTGAATGCCGGGCGTTTGCCCAACGTGTCACAACAGTTCGGGATTTCATCATGTTCTTCTGGCGTCTTGACTCGGTTGTGCAACAAATAGGAGCGAGTGCGGATGGTGGGGTCCCGGATCTGGGGAACGTCCCCGATGTGCCTGGAAACGGAGGGTGGCAAAGGCTGTAGCGGGTGGGGGGGGGGGGAGGCCGAGCCTGGAACCGGCCGGCCATCCCACAAGTAACAGGCCATTGTCCTTC
The DNA here is from genome assembly GCF_016432865.1 of Antechinus flavipes. Taxonomy (NCBI): domain Eukaryota; kingdom Metazoa; phylum Chordata; class Mammalia; order Dasyuromorphia; family Dasyuridae; genus Antechinus; species Antechinus flavipes. Next base: position 20,485,156 of record NC_067402.1, read on the forward strand.
CTGGATCTGTCCCCTTCTGCAACCTCAGCAAACACTTGGGAATGGATGAAAAGGACCCACTAACACGCTAAACAACCCAACTGCCATGGAAACCAGAAGGGAAACAACACCAATGATAACAAGGAGGCGCCTCCCTGAAGCCAGGGTGGGTGGCAAGGGCTCCCAGCGTAAAATACTGTATACACTTCCAGCCCCAGCCGCTGGGATTCGTTTGGCAGAACTGCCTGCTCCCTTCCCCCAGCCCCCTTTTAAAAAATCTTCGTTGCCCAGAATGGCCTGTTAGATAGGGGAGAGTGAAAAATAAATGCGATGTATTTGAAAAAGAAATCACAAATATCCGCCCCACTTGAGACTAATTTCCTGTCGAGATTTACATTGGAGATTTCTTGTATCCCCATTTAACGTAACAAAGTCAGTCTGCCCAGGAGGAAGAGGTAAAAATCGAGCCCCTCAGCTGGTGTTGGGGTTCTCCAAGGCGCATGCCCGGGGGTAATGGTGTTTATTTTTTAATCGATGCCTTTGAGGGGGGGCGTCCCATCCCCTTCATTTCTGAGTGTCTCGCCCTTCCTTCCCCATGGATTCTCACCCTCTGGTAACAAAGGAACGAACAAAACAACCCCCGATGCTGAGAGTATCTGCCGGCTTCCCTGCCCCGCCAAGGGTTGGATTCTCAGCCCTTTTTTTCTAGGTCAGAGCTTGGTCATTATAATTATACAGTGTTACTGATTATTTTTCCCATTGAGTGATTGAAATAACAATGAGGTGTCAGGGGCGGGCCCAAATCTAGGCCGCTTTATCTCAATTGCTTTTCTAATTTGAGCAGACGTGGGTCTATGAGACTGGGTGGCCACACTTAGGCCGTTTCCCAGAATTTCATGCTAGGTCCTGCTGCCCTTTAATCATGGGAAATCCGAAGAGCCAGATATTTCTCTGGCCGGGCTGAACAAAATGGGAATACGTTAAGTAGGACCATGAAAAATTGGCCAAATAGTCAAAATTAGCTTGCTTTAATTAAAACAAACAAGTCCTAGAAAACTAAATCCCTAGTTAAGAATGGGGGTGGGGCCCCCGGGGCCTGGGGGGGAGGGGAGGGAAGGGGCGAGTGAACTTGGAGGAGCGGCCTTTTGTGTGGCTTCCCCCTCTATCTCGCTGTCTCGGTGAGAATATTTAATTTCAGGCTAGAAGTTTTTTATTTTAAAAATAATATTTGTAAATGAGGTCTCAGGCTCAGTTTAGCTCAAACCACTTCTGAAAGCTTAGCTGAATTTTCTGTGAGCTTTCTGGATCGCCACCTTTCCAATTTCATCTTTTTCTGGCTGGAAAAAAACGATGGGCTTTTCCAGCTCCTCAGGGTGAGCAGATCTGGACTAGCCTAGGATCCGATTTAAGAACCTTAATGAATCTAGGACCCACTCAGTTAATGCTAATCCCGGTTTAATTCTTTTGCTGGGAGTGGATGCGGGGAGGCCTTGTGGGCTTTGGGGCCTGGGGCACGGGAGGGCCCGAGGGGAGGATGCTTGTGTGCTCTCTCCGGCCGGGCTGGCTGGCTGTGTTTGCCTCCATTTATTAGAGCCCATTTCCTATCTGTTCACAATGGCGAGGAGCTTCAAAGGTCTATGGCCGCGGCGATCCAGAATGCGGAGGCTCCCTTTAATTGTTTGATAGGCGCTCATAAAAAAGCCCGATTCCCTGCAGATGTGCTCATTTCCATGAAGATTCGCGCGGGGGGGGGGTGGGGGGGTGGCGGTAGACTTGATATTTCTCTGTTTTTCGGGATGTCCCCAAAGTCTCGGCTCCTTTGGGAGCTTTGGAGACGTCCCGTTTCGGCCGATCCGAGTCCCCGCTGGAGCCTCTTGCTGGAGCCTCCGCTGGGGGTGGGGGTGGGGGTGGGCTGGGGCTTCGCCTTTAAAACCGTGACAGGTAGCATCTGCCCTTCTGGGAAACACCCTTGAAATTGACGGAATCCGTCAGTTTCTGCGTCGCTTTCCCGGGGCCGCGGAGGAGAAAATCTTCATTGTTTGTTTTCCTGCCGAGGGCCGGGTGGCTGGCGGAGAGCCCTTCGAGCGGCTTGGGAGCGAATGGCCCCAGAACCTCCTCCTCCGGGGGACAAAGCCAGAAATCACTTGGGGATTACGAGCCCGCAGCCACTTGGGGAAGTGATGGCCTGTCTGGGGGGTGCTGGGGAATTTGGCGCCCGGGCACTGCCGGCCTTTCCCCCTTTCGGCGGGTTGCTGTCCACTGCGGCTTGTACTAACATCCCCTTCAAGGAAAAGTCCCGGTTTGGGTGTAAACGATCCCCGGACGGGGCCCTGGCTGCCAAGCCCGAGAGAGGGAGGCGCCCTGGGAGGTGAGTGCCCAGAGCCTTTGGGTTAAAGTTGAACTGGCATCGTGCCAGGGTTTGTTCAGGAGCCACTGGTTAAAGTTTCCCTGCATTTCCCCAATGCGAGAAATAGAGGGAGTGCTGGATGGGTTGGAAAGGAGGCTGCGAGGACTTTTCTGGCAGCGACCCTTCCTCCCCAAGCAAACCACCAGGGTTCCCGGTGGGGAAAATCCCATCCCTTCCTTGCCCCCCACCGCCCCCCTTTGTTATGAGGAAATAGCCTTGCAAACCGCCCCATATGCGAATTCCACAAACATTCAGAGAGTGAAGTTTAGATAAAGTTCCTAGAATTTGTAGCTCCACAGCCGGAAGGGCAGCTCAGCAACCGTCCCCCTCATTTCGCAGATATGGAAACTGAGCCCCAAGGAGCTGGTGACTCCCTCTCAGAGACACAGAAGCCAAAAGCGGTGCTGCCGCCCCCCCTTCCCCTCCGCCACTCTGTTTCACTTAGGGAATATGACACAAATAACTAGAATATTAAAAAAAAAACGCAACCACACAAGTCAGAACATGAGAGGCTGGGAAGTGTTTCCCTCCGAGATTTCCGCCCACTCACACCGTGTAGGCCTTTGGATGTATAGAATTGTTTATTTGACATCTCTCGGGAGCCCTTTGAGGGACCCATTGTGATTTTCTTTGCTTCGATTCCCCAGCACAGTGCCAGGCACATTGGGGGGCTCTAATAAAGGCTGCTTTTTGTTGGGGATGATGGTGGTGAAGGTGCTGATGGGCTTGCTCAGGAAAGGCTCTTGTATGAAATAGGTGTATTTATTTGAATTGGGTTAAGGATGAATTACCATTGGGGTGGAGGCAGCCCAGGCAGTTAGTTAGGTGGGAAAAGGACTGGGGGAGTCGTTCCTTGGCAGGAGCCTCTGGCTTCCATTCCAATATAATGTAATCTTTTTGAAGGCGAGGATTGTCTTTGTATTTACCCACCAAGAAGACGGTAATGGGTTGATGCATGGAAGGGGGGGATAGGAGAGGAAGCTGGGAAGGTAGGGTCGTCCACATTGGAAATGACCTGAAATGCCGGGCAAAGAGCTTTTGTGTGAGAAAGAAGTGACCTGCGCAAATTCTGCTGAAAGAACGGTAGGAGGGAGCCTGGATTAGAGGGAGGAAAGAGAAGGAAGTTGAAATTATTGCACTCATTTTGTGTTTTAGAATGCTTTTGAGAAAATGCACTATCCTGTGAATATTGTAGACATTTTATGAAACTACCCGGGCATGATGAATTATGTGGTAGAACTTGTGTTTTTATTTTGTTTCTGGGGCCTAATGTGAGCTCTCTGAATGATTCCTCCTCCCCCTTCCCCTTGTCTGTGTCTCTGTTTTTCCCTCTCCCCTTATCCCCCCCCCCCCCCCATCTCTCTCTGTCTTCTCCCCTCCTCTCTTTATTATGTTGGCTCCTACTCTGTGGATGATCTGGTCTTTTCTCCCTTTTTAGATCCAGGCCCTTCATCCTCTTCTGTGTATTTGTGTGGCCATAAATTTATTTAGATTTAAAGGAAATGCTTTAGAATCACAAACACAATATTAAAACTCAAGGAAAAACACCATTATTTGGAGGGAACTACTATTTGTACAATCAGAACTTAGGGGCAAACCCAGAAAAGATGATTAAAGGCTGAAGTTTTCAATATCCCACCACTAGGAGCCCTTGGTCACAACCGTCATTGCAAACACAATATGAAATGCATTGGAATTGGTGTTGATGACATTTCTCCAGATCCAGCTTTCCGATTATAAGAAAGCTCTAAAGATGCAAATTGTTGCAATTCTGTCTTCTCCCCCCCCCCCCCCCCCCAAAAAAGGCTTCTCTCATATGGAGGCCAGAAGCCAGCATCTGGTCTCTGGGGGACAAGGGGATTCCCTGGTTTCACACACTGAAAGCCCAAATCCCATTTAGGTGATCAGATCCAAATGAGTGACTTCTCTAGGAGAGATGGATGGCGTTGGCTAAGTGGACAGTGCCTGGTGGGTCGGGACCTCCACTCCAGAAGCTTAACTAGCTGATGACATGCAAATCCCTTAAGCTCCCGAACCTCAGTTTCCCATCTGGAGGAATGAGTGACAGTGGGAGTTTGGGGGAGGGCGCACATCTTCCAGGAGGGAGAAAGTGGGTATTAGGCCAAGGAAGGCCTACCCACCAGACTGACGGGGAAAGTTTTCCCCCTGGAGAGCACCTTTCCCCGGCAGGCTGCTGGGAAAGCCTGCCCGGACACCCCTTCTGCCGTAGTTTTTCACTCACTTTCTGCCTCCACTGGGAAGTCAGCACAGGAAGTCTCCATTGCAGCCTTCCCACCCCCACCCCATTCTCATCTCCACCCCGCCCCCACCCCCATCAGTGAAATGCTAAATCAATCATGCAGACTTGTGGCAGCTTCCGTGCAAATATGAAATGCTTCCTGATCCTATCTAATGGAAATAAATCAGAGGCAGCGGGGTGTGCAGGACAGGGCCCGGGGGTGGAGTCTGGAGACCTGGGTTGGAATCTCACCCCAGATGCCTAAGTCCCCGATTACAAGAAGCTCTCTTGATCTCGGGGAGCCTCAGTTTCCCCAGCTGTAAAATGGAGCGGCGACTTCTGGTGTTTGTCGGACAAATGCTTTTGCAAAAGCCTAGGGCGATATCATCATGGGAGAAGTCGATGGTCATAAAAAGCCCCCGTGTTCCGAGTTGCCGAGGCTCTCTCTCGTTTCTCAGAATGTCAGTCCCGGGAGCCACCTGGACCATCCTCGAGCCTGCTGTGATGGGCCAGAAGCCGCTGCCGCTGGGCCTCCTTTTAATAATTTATTAATTCTCTTAAAACCAAACCACCACCACCAAGCTTTTAGTGAACAATAAAAGGCTCGCTGCCTTCCTTCTAGAGGACAAGCCGGTGGGGGAGGAGGAGGGGGGAGAGCATGTAATAAACTTAATTTATGTAATAACCATTCCCATTTATATAGCACATCCAGGAATAAAAAGACAAGCCACAAGAGAAGGTTAATTATTAAGAACGAGGCTGGCTGTGGTTTTGTCATCAGATGATCACTTTCCCACTCAGCGTTTCTCAGGGAAGAGTTCAGAAACGTTCCCAGCATCCCCGACTCGGCCGCTTTAAGGGTTTTTCCCCAACCCGTCCTCCCGTCGGAATCGCAGGGGTTAAACGCAGCCGTGTCGTGCGAGGGGCCGAAGCTGCGGCCGCTTGGCTGTTTTATTACTTTTGTGCTCGGTTAAAGTGGTCAAGGAAAGTAAGCAAGTTAAAATCTTGGGGCGTTTGCTTTGAAAGCACACGCAGCCCCGCCCCCTCTCCTCCCCCCTCCCCCCTCCCAGTGCTCTTTGCAAAGTCTCCTTTTCTGCATTAAAAGCATTCTTTCTGCCTAACTCTGCCGGGTTTTCTTTCTGCTCCACTTCAAAGCCCCCCGTCTCTTTGTGGGCCGCGTTTTTTCTAACCCCATTTTGCATGGCCCTCTCAGCCCATTGAGGGGGAGCCGCCGGCGAGCCTGCGCTGCCGCTGGCGGGCGGGCTCCGCCTGGCCCTGGGCTCCGCGGCCGGAATTCATTCCTGGAGTGCCTTGTTAAACACCCCTGTGGTCATGAATGAAGCATCTCTCTGGAATGTTTATCTGTTTCTGCTCGGGCCCAGGCGCTGACCTTTAAACCCATTGTTGGCCTGACCCACCGGCCGGGGGGAGCATTGAAATCTCATCTTCCTGTATACTGTAACCGGCCCCTGGCCGTGGGGGGGGCGGCCCCGGAGCCTGCCGGCAGCGCGCTCCCCCCCTCCCGAATTCATAGAAAAGCTTTCCAATGAAGTGGATAAACGGGGTGGTCCGGCGGAGGATGGACACTGGGAAAACCCCTTCACCCCGGCGAATTAAAAGCATGAAAAGGGGGGGTCCCGAAAAAATGTCAAGCCCTCCCTCAACCGCCCCTCCTCCCGGTGCCTCCGTAATTAAAAACACCAGGCCAAAGAAATAGGGAAAGCCTTTGGCCCGCCCCCGCCCCCACCGCATTGACGTGAATCAGCACTGTGTTAATTTCGCGCTGTAATAAACAGTGTGAATTTCACGTGGGCCGGAAAGGCCCTTTTGGAACCTCGCAAAGAAAGCCGGGTTTGGGGCTGGGGGCGGGGGCTGGCGTTGGGGTTCCGATCGGAGGGCGCGGCCCCCCCTCCCCCCCAGCACTTGAAAGCCCGAATGTTCGTGTTGGCGCCTTTTTGTTCTGTTATGCAAATTCTCCCCGCGCAGCTTTCTGCCTTTGTGGAGATGTTTTGCCTTATATTCTTTAGGTTGGAGATAGAAGCTTGAACTGTGTGTGTGTGTTTTTGCTCATAAAGGGGCAAATCCTTATTTACAAGGAAATGAAGGATGTAATTCAACACCTGAAGCATGTGACCTTCTCCCCTTCCCTCCCCCCACCCCCCAGAAACCAGCGCATTTTGATTTGCCCTCTCTCGCTGTGAGTGAAATGGGAGGGAAGGTTCAGTCACCAAATGTTTTCAAGGACAGTTCAATGTACGGGGTCCAGCTGCTCACAATAGACACAGTTAAATGTCCCAGCCGCCAGCCTTTTCAATGTGGATACCTAATAGGTTCAGATGGAGAGAAGAGAGGAGAAGGATTATCTTACCGAGCAGGCTGGGAGGGCCTATTGGAAGGACTCCTCCCTGACCAGAAAGGGGGCAAAATCCCTTTCTGATGGACAGTGGCCCCCCCTCCCCCCCTTCCCCCCTTTCAAACACCATGAGGTCTCCGGACTAACCTAGAGAGGCCTTTGTTAGCTGGGGGGGAGTGGGGAGGCTGGGTGGGAGACCGGTGGCCACAGTAATTAACAGGAATCCCTCTCCCTGCCCCAGGAGGGGTGAATTGCTCCGGGCTTGGTGAGCTGGAGGACAGTGGCCTGACGGCCAGGAGTGGGGGCTGGGGAGTTGCCCCCTGCCTGGAATTTGTTGACCAGAGGCTTGCTGCTGGCCCTGCACTGCCACTGGGGAGAGCGGGGCTGCAGGGTCTTCTTTAATTTGAAAAGCACCATGGTGAGCATTCAGATGGGTGGCCGAGCTCCCGCTGGCCCCGGGCAGATCTCAGGGAATCTCTGGGGATCTAGATTTTCTCTGCTTCCTCCCCAACCGAAAGGGATCATTGTTGCTCAGGCCTGGGTGTTGGGAAGGATTTCCACTTGGCTTATAAAAGCCCCAAAGAAGGGGAAAATGAGCCTGTTCCTGTTCCTCCGGGCCCTGAAGTGAGGCTGGGACTAGAGATGATTTCCTGTCCTACTGGAGAGCTCTCCTGTGTGGGAGTTTGGAGAGATGCTGCGGATCTGGCGTAGGGGGGGAAACGAAGCATTGGGAAAAGCAGGGAAAGCCGGCAGTTCCTGACCTGGAGAGCTCCACTCATCCAGAGCCATGAACGCAACTGGGTGCAAGCATGCAGAAGAATTCCGGAGTTAATTGTTGACTTGGGCGGATTGGGTCCCAGAATCCTTTGTGTGTGTGTGTGTGTGATTGCTTGGCTTACTGGGCTGGAGTTCTCCCATCTTTATTTGGGGTTTGTTCTTTCTTGTCCCTAATCTTCTCAGGAAACATTGTGAAAATGGGAGAGTCTGGGCAGCGCCAAGTTGTAAAAGGTGGAGATACCCAGGTTCCCTTTGGGAGCCCCCCCCCCTCACCCTGCTCGGGGGCCCCCGAGAGCCTGGAATTCCGCAGTGTCTACCAGCACATTAAACCATCTCCTGAGATGTGCCCGAGGAAGCGGTTAATCTCCACTTCCTTCCCTCCAGCTTTTTATGGGCATCTGTGAGCCTGTCCCTACCTTAGCCCCTAATGATCATAAATGACCCTCTCAGAGGGCAGGGGCCGGGGCCAGGCAGTTCTCTTCACACACTAACACATGCAATTAGGTGCTTAATAAATGCTTTTTGATGATGACCGAGCCCATAGCTCACTGTAGTTGGGGGGGGTCCCCTACCTAGAGCAAGAATGAGGGGGGTTATCCCTGGGATTAAGAGTCGGTGACTCACAGAGAGGAGGGAGGCAGTGATTCATCGCCCTTCAAACCCAGGAAATTGTCCTGTGGCTGAGGAGGGGGCGTGTGAGGTATTTCCCTCTGTTTTTCCTTTTTTCCCCCTTTTTGGGTTGATTTTCATGCCATTACTGATTCAGAAGGAGGCTGATGACTACCAGGGCCGGGCCTGGGCTGCTCTGTGGGAGGGAGGGAGAGAAGGGAGCCAGGGTGTGGCCAGGCCGGGAGCTGGGGAGTCTTGTTTGGCTTCTTGGATGCGGCCATTGGAACCCCAGAAGGAGCAGAGAGACCGGAATCTCTTCTTTCCTCTTCTCCAAGGAGCATGGATTAGGGCAAGCTCACTTGCTGCAGTTGGAGTCAAAAGGCTGCAAATCCTGCCCCTAATTCTTCTCCTTCAAGACCATAACCAGTTTCCCCATCGGTAAAATGAATGGGGCAGAACTGGATGGCTGAAGTCCAGTTCCTGGCACACAGTAGGCACTTAATGCATGCTTGTTGGTTGATTCCAAGTGTATGATTCTATGGTCATTAGAGGGGGAACAGATCCAGAACTCGGGACTTGCTGGTGACACACGCTGGAGAATCGGGGCAGAGGACTCGCCCTGCCCTCCCTCACGAGACTCCAGTTCACTTGGGTGTCAGGGCATCCTTTGGACAAAGGACAGACGGCAAAAATGCTTTCCCAGCTTGCAGCTGCTAGTCTGTGGATATGTTCTGCTTGGGCCTAGAGTCGAGACTCATCTTCCCGAGTTCACACCGTTCCCTTCCTCTGTCGCATCTTCTCCTTTTAATGGCTTTTCCCTGGTTTGTCCCCGAACACGGTCCCTACCTCACTTGCTGCAGGGCTGGGCTCTTTGGACCAACCCAACCAAGGACAAGGCTTCCTCTGAGGGGCCCCCAAACTCCCCCTGGGCCTTTTTGATAAGGACTCCAGTGGATTCTGGTCTAGAAAGGAGCCAGATTTTTGCCCTTAGGGTGACAAAGAGCTAAGGTTTATCGAGTGTTTTCCAGTGACATATTTGATCCTCACAACAACTCTGAGACACGTGCTGTGGGTATCTCTGTGCTAGATAGAAGGAAAGTGAGACTCGGAGGCGACCCCCTTGCCCAGAGTCCCACATCCCAGATCTCCCCGAAGCCAAGCCCGACACCATCCGCGAAGGAACCACTGCCCTTCTGGGTAGAATTCGGCCCTAGTGGCCAGTGAGTTGGAGAGAGCCTGAGTCTAGAATCTAGAAGACGGAGTTCAGCGCCAGCCTGGGCAAGTCACTTAATCTCAGCCTGCCTTGCTTTCCTCAGCTGTCAAATGAAGCTAATAATAGTGCCACCTTCCTCTTAGAGGATCACAAAGAGAGGATATTTGTAAAGTGCTCAATAGCACCCAGCAGGGGCTTAATAAATAGGTGTTTATTATTATTATTATTATTCTTTCTCTTCTTTTTTCTCCCCTCTCTCCCTTCTTTGTGAGCAACTGACTCTTAAATCCAGAAATCACCCCCTCCTCCCTCTCCCCGTACAGAGGCCATGGGCTCGGTCATCATCAAAAAGCATTTATTAAGCACCTAATTGCATGTGTTAGTGTGTGAAGAGAATTGCCTGGCCCCGGCCCCTGCCCTCTGAGAGGGTCATTTATGATCATTAGGGGCTAAGGTAGGGACAGGCTCGCAGATGCCCATAAAAACCCGGAGGGAAAGAAGGGGAGATTAACCGCTTCCTCGGCATATCTCAGGAGATGGTTTCATGTTCTGCAGAACATTAAATCTCCCTTCCTTCCCCTCCCCTTCCCTCCCCTCCTTTCCCTTTTTTTTTTCTCTTTCCCCCTTTCTTCTTCCTTTCCCTTTCTTTTCTTCCTTTCCCTTTCCTTCGTCCTTTCACTTACTTGGCAGGATTTCTATTAAAATCCTCAGCAGAGACTTTGTTTACAGCTTTGTTTACTCCTCATTTGATGTTTACCGTAACTGGGCAGTGGGGTTAATATTTTCTCCCCATTTTAGAGCAAATTAAGGCTCAGGAGGTGAAGTGACTCAAAATCATCCTTGTCTGACTCTGAGTTTATTGGTCGCACTGAGGCGTAGAGAAGCGAAGGCTGCCCCCAGCCACGGGCACGGACTGGCAGGCAGTTCTCTGAGCTGCGTTTCCCCTTCGTACCTCCTGCCCTCAAACTTGCGGTCCAGATTTATGACGGAAAAGGACTTTGGGGTACAGCTACTTTTTGTTGTTTCCTCATTTTCCAGTCACATCCAAGTCTTTGTGACCCTTTTGGGGTTTTCTTGGAAAAGCTGCTGGAGTGCTTTTGCCATTTCCTTCTCCAGCTCGCTTTACGGATGAGGAAACCGAGGTCAAGAGGGGGAATTGACTCACAGGTTCACACAACTAGTGTCCGTCTGAGGCTGGATTTGAATCCAGACCTCATGCTCTCCCCCAGCTGTCCCCTATCTGGTCTGTTCCTTTCATTTTGCAGTTGAGAAGGCCGAATATTTTGTCAGACCATTAGTGGTCACTGACCTGAACTTGGGATCCTGTTCTCTGCCTCTTTGGCCAGTGCTCTTTAACTTAATATCCCACGGCCTTTCCCAATTCCAGCCACAAATTGATCTTCTTTTCTGTTTCTGAACTCAGAGTCTGCTGGCGTTGAGGCAGGGGAGGCGGCTGTTCATGTTATTCACGTTGATTCGTCCCCCTCAAAAACGTCCCAACCAAGTTTAACCCCCGGTTCTCTAAGCTCGTGTCCCCCAGAAAAGGGCCTAGAAGTGGGGGGCAGGCTTAGGGCTCCCAAGGAGGCGACTCGTCCTCCAGTGTCCTGTTTCCAGAGGGACGCCAGGGGTTGGTGGTATGAAAATTTCCATGAACATCTGATTTGGATGGAGCAATAAAAGTTTGCGTAACGATGATTCCGTTGATTGTTGAGAGACTGGTGACCCACCAAAAGCATGTCAAAACAAGTGTGTTCCCATCTTGTTTTCTTTTTTCTTTCTGTCCCCACCTTAGACAAAGGAGGTTGGAACTAGGTTAGCCGTCCTGGGACTGAGAGAGCCCGGACTCGGAGGCACATTCCCCGGGCCTCCCCAGCTGTCGAGGGTGAGGTCGCATTCCTTGCCAGGCCTTCAGATTCTGTCTTTGTGCCAGTTGGCATTCCATCTATCCAAATGGAGCTGAACGGAAGCCATCTGGCCCCCGGCCAGGTACCTGTCTCTCTTGGGCAATGAGCCTTTAGGGCTGGCTGCCCGGCTGGCTGCTGGGAGCTGGGGCCCGCTGATCCTCAAGGTGGTGCTGGACCACTCCCTCCGGAGCTGCTTGTGTGCCCAAGTGGAAACCCGAAGGTTTCTCAGGCCTCGGTTTGCTGAGTCAGGGGAAAGGGGGGGGGTCCAAATCTAGGACCTGCCCGGGCTCTGGCCGGAGTGAGATGCCACAATCTGCAGTCCCCGCCCACCTTGGAGAAAAGCGGTTTTACTTTGGCTTTCAGATTCACTTATGGTCGTGTCGGCTCATTGTGTTGCTCTGTGTGTGTGAGTGTGTAAGATGTTCCCTTTTTAGATCCCGCTGCTTGTCCGGGAAGGGCAGAATTGTAGAGGAGGTAGACTGGGAGGGACAGACAAGGCCTGCTGGTTCGTGACTGGAGACCCTCGGCGGTGTCCTTTCCACAGTGGGAGGATTCAGCCAGCCAGGGGCTTCGTCGGGTCTCTCCCGGTCTTTGTTCCAGCTTGTGCCGTGGTTTGGGAGAGAAGGCTCTCGTTGTTGGCCTGGCCTTGGCCAGGATGTCAATCATGGTCACCGGCTGGAGGCCCGGCCCAGGGCAGCGCGTGGCCTGGCCTGGATCCCCCCACTCCCATCTGCCCCTTTATACACTGTGTAGATGTCTCTGGTCACATGCTGCATTCGGGCCTCCGTCCCCAGAAGCCTCCCTTCTTCCAGGTCATCTCTTAGGGAGGCTGACTCTCTCCTGGAGCACAAGCTCCCCGAGGGCAGGGATGGTGACCACTCTGCCTGAGAGCCCAGATTTGGAGGAAGCCCAGTCACAACGGGAACAATTAATCTTCTAGTCATCCACAAAAATGGCTGGAAAAACCGGAAAATAATGCGACAGAAACTCGGCTTAGACTACATCTCACAGCCCAGAGCAAAATAAGGTCAAAGTGGGTACAGGGTTTGGGCCCAAAGGATGATACCCTAAGCGAAATAGGAGAGCAAGGGATAATTTACTATCAGATCTTTGGAGAAGGGAGGGATTTATGACCAAAGAAGAACTAGAGATCATGAGGAAAGGCAAAATGGACAACTTGGATTAGCTTAAATTAAAAAGGGTTTGTGCGAAGAAAACCAACAGAAACAAGATTAAGAGGGAAGTGGAAGCCAGTGTTTCTGATAAAGGCCTCATTTCTAAAATAAAGAACTGTGACAAAAGTATAAGAACACAAGTCATTCCCCAATTGATAAATGGTCAGAGGGTATAGCAGACAATGTTTAGACCTGAAATTGGAGCCGTCTATAGTTCTAGGGATCTTCTGGCACCGAGTGTAGGACGATCGCCACTTCGCGGCTTGGTGCTCCTTGGGCATCCCCGCCGCCATACAGCGCTCTGATGGCACCTTGTCTGTGCCCTCCCCCCCGGCGGTTTTGTAGGTGTGGGGGACTGCCCTTTACCCCTGCAGATGAATGAGTACTAGAGCCCTTCCCCCCTTGCATTTTCTAGATTAGTAAAATGCTTACCCAGCGTCACCCATAAAGATAGGGGGTATCATTTGAACTCATCTCTTGCGCCAGGCACCTGCACTTTACGGTCTTAGGCAATTTTCTGGGGCCCAAGAGGTTGGAGGGCTTGGCAAGGATCCCACGATGAGGATGTGTCTTGAGGGGAGAGACCCAGGGAAGCCCAGATAGTAGGGACATCAGCCTTGGGTCTCTCCAAGGCCACCACGTTCCCGGCACTCCAGATTATCCAGGACAGGGGGACAAAAAAGGCTGTTTGAAGAAGGGGGAAAGATCCAGCACCGACCCCGGTGATGTGCTTGATAATGAATCCTCAAGCACGTGCATGGCCCTCCCCTGTCCTCCATACTGAGCTCATAAAAACAATCTCTCTCCCTAAGAAGCTGACGCTGTCCCGGAAAAGAGGGAGGGGATGTAACAATATGTATCCGAGGAAATAAGGAAAATGTATCTGCTGAGGCGGGCGGTAGTGATACATCCCTTCGTGTGATACTTGGCAAGTCCCTCGAACTCTTTGTTTGGTAGTGTAGCCACCTCGCCCAGGACTGCACAGCGAGATGGATACTCTCCATGAGGAGCGGGGCAAATGTCCTAAGCCTTATCTCTGCTCCTTCCGCCACTTCCTCCCCCGGTGAGAAGGGGATTCTGGCAGGTGGCTCCCTCTGGATTTGGAGGTGGGGTCTGAGGACCAAGGAGGCGAGATTTCATCAGTTCCCCATCTGCCCGGGACGGGGGACTCGGGCCTAGCTTTCCAACACTAAAATCATGGAGGGCGAGAATCCCTGGGATTGTCAGTCTTTGTGCGCAGGTGACTTGACTTATTCACCTTGCTGTTGTGTGAAGCCGGTCTGGGCCGGGCCGGGCTGGTCCGCCACACGCCTCTGGCCATCACCTGTTTCTCTAGATCCCTCGTGTTTCTCTGTCTGGGTCCAGGAGAGGCAAGATAGGGTAGAAGTTCCTGTCTCGATGGCCGCCTCCATGATCAGACTTTGGCCTCTCTCAAGTCTAACATATGGATGAGTCTGGCTCAAGTCCTGTGTGTTTTAATCAAAATAATTCCCAGTTAGCAGCAATGGGCTCTAATTTGTCTTTGCAGTTTCGTTTCTTTGGTGGGGGCCCAAGTGTTCCCTAGGGATGGTCCCAAGTAGCCAGAATTGGCAGGTGATTCTCGGGGCGGCCGATGGCCCTTGATTCAGAGCCAGTGGGGCCATTGGTAGAGGAGAAGGGTCCTCTCTCAGAAGGAGGGGAGAGAACCAGGGATGCTGAGTGGAGGCCTCTCCTTCAGGGCTGGAGGGGGGAGAGGGGGCAGCATAAGACTTAATAACTTCTGACTTTGATGGATGAGAATCATGATCGCCAATTCAGCCCTGGGATCCATTTTGAGACCCGAGTCTCTTAAAACCTGACTTGAAAGCTCCCGAAGATTCTTGTGATCTGCCGATAGCCTCCATTTTATTGAACCATTCTGGATTTGCTGAGCCTGTCTAACCTGCTTTGGAGTATTTCTTTCCTTTCCTTTTTCTTTCTTTTCTTTTTTCTTTTCGTGAGTAACTGGGGTTAAGTGACTTGCCTAGGATCACACAACTAGAACCTATTAAGAGAAAGGGAGTGTTTCTTTTCTCCCTAAACCTTGGGGCACAAGCAGAATTATCACACTCAGCTGAAGGAAGAGTAAAAGGGAAGCTGCTGATCCCAGGCTAGTCAATGGCTGAAGTCGGAGGGCCTGAACCCTGAGCCCTGAGCCTGGGTCCTACTGACTAGCCTCTAGATCTCCTCCCCTCCCCCATTATCACTTTGGCCTTATTACTAAATCCTGGAAAGAAGGGGGCAGGCGGACGAGGTTGGCGCCTCCTGCCACTGGGCGGTCATCTCTCAGCCCTCATTTCCAGACTCTGTAACGTGGGGACCGGCTCCTCTGGAAAACTGTAACCTCCTCTCCTGGACTCTGGAGAGATTAGAGCTGCCCCAAAGCCTTCTTTTTTCCCGTTCCTCCTTCCTTCCATTCTTTTTCAAGTTTTCCTGCTTGCTTCTTGTTGCTTTTTCTTGCTAGAAATTGGGGTGAAGACATTTTACAATCAGTGGTGTTGTCTACATTTTAAAAAGCAACATCCTCGGTTTCCCCTTCACTGCTAAATGCACGTCTCCCACAAGCCACCTCTTCCATCCAGCCACCCTTTGGAACAAAGAAGAAGAAAGAGGAGAAAAGATTATAGCAGAAACAAATCTCCTGACATGGGCAGTGACTACATCCATAGCTCCTCACTCTTACTGAGAAGGGAGGGATGATATCAAAATGACCTCATTTATTTGCCCATACCTGGAGAAGACAATGACCCCCAGGTGTCTTTGCGGTTTACTTCGGTGAGGTCATATTTGAAAATTTCTCATTCAGGCATTTTCTTAATGGGATTTCCCAAAACGGGGCATTTTTTGAAGCCTTAATTCCTCATTAGAATTCCCCAGACTCCAGCGCTTTGGGAAGGGCCAGAGAGAATGGGGCGCTGGGGGCTGGTATCCCTCCCAGCAGTCAGGGGGCTGAGGAGCAGGACAAAGGCCGCCTTGACCTGGCGGTGCCACGGGGGCCGTTAAAGGTCAGCCTGAACTAACCAGCATAAAAGTGCCATCTTTCCCGGCTCTTTCCCGGGAGGTTGAATGCTGGATGGGCAAGGAAACGGTCCCATTCATTAGTTTGCCTCTAAAGTCTGCTGAAGACCGTGAAGCCGTGGGTGGGCTTCCTTGTTCTCATCTGAAACCTCCTCCTCCCTTGCCTTTCTGTAGTTACAAGAAGGTTCTTTAGGGGGGATTTCTTGAGGGCGAGACCAGAGAGATAAAGGTTCACTCTCAGTTTCACAAGCTGGACTGGAGAATTCTGGGATCCAGTTACCTAAAGGCCTCTTTATCAGGCTGAGCCAGGCGGGCGGGAGGGAGAGAGAGAGAGCCGAGCTCGCTGGGCAGGTAAGAGGCAGATTTTCAAGGCCTTTGTCCTTTTGAAAACCAGGACCCATTTTGAAATCACCTTATTATCCAAGAGATGGGTGATATGGGGTGTCACGAGCAGAGAATGCTGAGCCAGGAGAGATGAAGACGGCCCAGATGGGCGGCCCGAGGGAGGAAAAGATGTGGCAATGGAGCAGCAGAGAGACGGTGAAGGGGAGGGCACTGGGAAGGGTGGACAGGCTCCCAGTTCGATTGGAGAAGAGACCAGTGGAAACCATAGATACTTCATTTCAAGAGGGTTTGGTCATTAGCCTTGAGCCCTTATTGCCTTTGTTTCCCCCTTAGATGAAAGTTTAGTTTAAAAAAAAAAAAAAAAGTAGTCATTGCTACTGGCAGCCTCTGAAAGAAGAAATCAGTTGGCTTACTTAACTACACAAGTTTGAAAAGTGGCAGAGCCTCCAAGAAGAGGAAGATTTCCTTGTCTTTTTTTTAATTCCTTTTTTTTCTGATTATACATGTATTTTAACTTTTTAAATACACATTTCTTCATGAATCATGTTGAGAAAAATTAGAACAAAAAAGGGAAACAAACGACAGAAAAAAAAGTAAACATATAGCATGTGTTGATTTACACTCAGTGTCCATAGCTCTCTCGGGATGCAGATGGTGTTTTCTGTCCAGAGTTTATTAGGATTACCTTGGATCACTGAACCCCTGAGAAGAACCAAGATTCCTAATGCTCTCCTACACATGCACACACACACACACACACACACACACACACACACCCACACACACACTTTCTCACATAGATTCTGTGTCTTTGTATCTGTGTGTGCACCCAAGAAAGATGCTCCACATCTTTTTTTTCTTCCCTAGTTGATCATCAAATAATCTTGTTACTGTGTACAGCAATCTCCTGGTCCTGCTCATTTCCCTCAGCATCGGTTCCTGTCAGTCTCTCCCGGGCTCTCTGAAATCATCCCGCTGGTTGCGTCTTATAGAACAATAATATTCCATAACATTCATCTACCATCACTTACTCAGCCATTCCCAGCCGATGGGCGTCCCCTCCTTTTCCAGTTCTTTGCTACCACACGAAGGGCTGCCACAAACACTTTTACCCATGTGGGTCCCTTTCTCTCTTCTATGATCTTTTTGGGATACGGGCCCAGTAATGACCCTGCTGACTCATAGATTATGCAGAGCTCTCTAGCCCTTTGGGCAAAGTTCTAAACTGCTCTCCAGAATGGTTGGATCGGTTCACAATTCCACCAACAATGCATTAGCACCCAGTTTCCCCACATCCCCTCCAATGTTTATCATTATCTTTTCCTGTCATCTTTGCTGATCTGAGAGGTGTGAGGTGGTCCCTAAGAGTAGTCTTAATTTGCATATCTATAATCAAGGGTGATTTACAGCAATTTTTCCTATTACTTTAGATAGCTTTAATTTCATCATCTGAAAAGCGTCTGTTCGTATCTTTTGGCCATTTATCAACTGGGGAATGATTTGTATAAAGAGGAAGATTTTTAACAGAAACATGGGCAAGGCTGTTGCCAAGTACAGATGGCGACCTCTTCCACTAGCTGTTTAAGAGACTGGAGAGTTCGAGGGAGGCTGGGGGTAATGAGCAAACTGTGATTCTGGATTGCACGGAGCATCTTGGATGCACACACAGATACAGAGACACAGAATTTGTGTGTGTGTGTGCGTGTGTGTGTGTGTGTGAGAGAGAGAGAGAGAGAGAGTGTGTGTGTGTGTGTGTGTGTGTGTGTGTGTGATTAAACGGTGTCCAGGGGCAGGTGAACTTAGACATCTTATCAGTAAACGTTGTCGCCTTTCCCCTGTCTTGTTTCTAGTGTGTCTGGCCTGTTTTGCATAATTCCTTCTCTCTCATTTCTCTCTCCAGTTGGCTCATTTTTTATTTTGATTTTCCAAAAAGCCCGCTCGTGTCGCCCCCTTTTCCAGTAAGAGGCAGGAATGTTGTACCAGAAATGGGCAGTTTTTATAGAAGAGTCGATAAAACTTACAGCCGCCATTTTTGATGGTCAGCATTCAGATACCGGGAAGGAGAGGTAGTCATGGACGCCCTCGTGTTTTATTGCTACCTTTTGTCTTTTGTTGATGGCCATGTTTCCTCCCCACCTCTCTGCACTTTGAATCCTTCCTCCCTTGGGACGAAAAGAAGCTCACACTGAGAACTCTTGGATGATGATGTACAGGGTTCTGGCCTGTTAGCCATCCGTCCTTCTGCTGTTTCATTCTTTTCTCCAGGACTTCTCTCCCAATCAGCTCATTTTACAGATGAGAAAACTGAGCCTCAGAGATGAGGAAGAGGTTTGCTTTCCTGGGGAGACCATTGAGTCAAATTCAGTTGAAGCTGTTTGAGGGCAGGGAATATTTTGTACAGTGTACACGTACTTAACACATGGTTGTTGTCTTTTAAAATGTGTTAAATAGAATAAGTATCTACTTTGGAAAAAATGTAAATGAGAACCTTCTTTTTTCTCTCAATAAAATTATATTATCTTGGGGAGAAGCAGTGGGGGATCCTGACAGCTTTCCCATTGTGGGGTAGGATCCTCTCTGTGACAATTTCTATTCCTGATGTGGCCAAAGGGCTCACTAGGAAGTGATCTTGGAGCTCATTCTCAGTTAGAAGTGGGGGGGGGGGGGGGGAAAGAACCTGTGGAAATCTGAGTTGGGTGTTCCCTTTGACTAAAAGCAGATTGACCTCAGTGAAGCCGATGGGCCCACTGGGTTCTACTAGGAGGGTCTTTTCATCCGTTTCTTGAGGTGGGCACAGCGGGGCAAAGCAGACTAGGCCCATCTAGCCTGTTTCTGTATGGGATTAATCATTTCCTTTTGACCTGCCACTCTCTTCACATGTTGCATTGATCAGGATGCCCTGCCAATCCTTGAGAATTCTGGGAGATTTTTTTTTTATTAATCAGCGACTGCAGCTTGCCTGATTTGGGCCTGGTTTGGGTCTTGTTTTTATTTTTTAGTTACCCCTTTAAAAAACAAAATAAACAAACACTTGCCTTTTGTTTCCTGTTTTTAGGACTGTGGGAACAGATAATGGCCTGTCCTGTGCCCCAAGTGTTACTGGGGGAAATGTAAGAAATTTGTATTTGCTGGTTCAGATCTCCTTGGGGGATGGTGGGTCCATAGCACATAGAGGATACCGAGGTCATCCTCCACTGCATCTCGAGTCATCGATCAGTCGCCTTGACTCTGTCCTGTCACTGGGCAATGGTGGCTTTAGAAGAGAATCAGGCTGCTGACTTTCAGCTCTGCTTCACTTAAATCCAATTTACGCACGAATCAGAATCCCCGCCATTTTGCCATTTCTGGGTATCTCAAGGCCCTGTTGTGGATACACTGGGAGCTGTAGTCACAGCCCTGCATGAAGGTGACTCAGGCCCCAAGGTCATCATCTCGTGGAGGAGGGGGTGGAGTCAAGGAGAGAGGGAAGTGAAAGGAGACTGGGGGGCTTTGTTTTTAATTGGGGCTACTTGTTGTGGGGAGAACAGTGACTTTAAAAGCAGAAGAGCTGGATTCAGATTTTGCTATCGATGCTTACTATTTGTGTAAGTGGATGGATGGTGTTGGGCTGCACGACCAACCTAGTTCCCTTATGATCCTGGCGGGGGCTTTCCCAGCCTTTCAGCTAATGGAGAGCTGAGTTACTAGGAGGTGCTTGGACTGGTCACAGCTGGAACAGGATGGCTCTCTCCGAGGTCTCCTCCCTAAAACAGCCCCGGCCAAGCCAAATGCAGAAGTTGTGGGAATTGTTCTTGCTCTGTCTCATCTGGGCCTCTGCTCTTGCCTTAGCAAAGAGAATTGAAAAAAAAAAAAAAAAAAGAAATGGAGGATGGTGTATGTAGCCAGCTCCTCCCTCCTGGAAATGACAGCTGAAGGAACCAATAAAGACCTGGAAATGATTTTTTCTCAAAACAGGAATGGATTAACTGGACCATCCAAAAGTGAATGGAACATTTGAGTTCCATCAAATGGCAGGAACATTGAAATCTCCTTTTCTTCTATTTGCACTGGGAGCCATCCCTTGTTCTTCCTCATCGGTCCCATCGCCTCCCCCCTTTTGTTTTTAATGTCCTAAAACTCTTCAAAGATGTGGCTGGGTACAGTGTGTATGTGTGTACTTTATAACGATCTCCCGCAGTTTGGCACCAGACTTGACCACAGACTCCTGGCGGAGGGATGGGAGATGTATGGTGCAGCCCTCGACTTTCTAGACCAAAATAATGGCTGTCATTTATATAGTGCTTTAAAATTTGTAGAACATTTTTCATTTGATCTCCTTTGATCCTAATAATAACCCTGAAATGTAGGTGCTATTATTATTCCCATTTTATAGGTGAGGAAACTGAGGGAGAGAGTGGTAGAATGACTTGCCCAGGATCACATGGCTAGTAAGTATCTGAAGCAGGATTCGAAGGCTTCCAAGTCCAGTGCCATCCACTAGGCTGCTAACCTGCTTCTGGGCATGGGCATAATCTCCTTGCTGTTTCTTCTCTCCCTCCCTTTCCTTGCAGTGATGACTTAAACTTGTCACCTCTGGGGAGAATTTATTTCTGGTAACTGAAATCCGTTACTCCAAGAGTTTATAAATTGGACCAGCTATTCACTTTCATCCAGCAAGTGTTTGGTAAATGCCTGGTAAGGCAATGTGGTGGAGTGGTTAGAGACCCAGGAGAATAGCTTGATTCAGTAATAACCCTTTGGTCACTTATAATAGAGGTTGGATTGGAGGGAAGGGGCTGAAGAAAGAGAAACTGAGGCTGTTGTTGATTGAGTGGAGACAAAATGCATGTAAGAAATGGAGGCAGGAAGGACAGGATTTGGCAACAACTTGGAGCTTGGCTAATTATGTTTCTAATACTTTGCAAAGGATAGTGGGAAGAAATTCTTGTTTTAATTAAAAAAAAAAAAAAAGATACGATTACAAGGGAAAGTTTCCCATTCGGATTCCAAAATGAAAGGTGGAAATGTTGTTAGAACAACAGCAGTGAGCATGTATTAAGTGCCTGCTGCATACCAGGAATAGCACTAAGTCCTGGGGATTGAAGAAAATGGAAGGAGGAAGAGCTCCGTGTAGGATTGGCTGCTGAACTGTCTGTCTTCAGGCCACTGCAGGTGGAACATAAAGAGAAAATGTCCCCACCGGGAACGCCTGGAGGCTGCAGCTGGGACATGGCTGGGGGGGATGGGAGGAAGAGCAGAAGGTGGAAGGCCCAGAGAAGATTGGATTCACTCTTGGGGGACTGCAGGGAGGCATGGAGTTGTCTAGAGTGAGAGAGCGATCCTGGCAATTTTCAGGCTGGAGCCCACCTTGCCCAAAGCCCAGCCAAGAAGGGTTTGTTCTGTCACGGGCCACGGGGAGTGACTGAGATGAAATTGGGCCCAGCATCTTCTGTCGGAGACGGGAGTCATGGACACAGTTCATTTAAGTTGTCTGAAACTGAGCCCCAGACAACTTAAATGAATGTCTTAAAGTCCTGTGTTGTGTAAGCAGCAGATTTGAAATTCAGGCCCCCCTTCCCCCTAAAGCAGGCTTTTATAATATCTGCTCCCATCTTCTGTCCCTAAGGACTGTCATCCGAACCAGATGGAGTTTATTCATGTGAAAGTAGATGTGTCGCCGAGGCTGGGAGTGTAGGTAACAGGCTCAGAATCAAGTCCTGCCTCCCTCATTCATTAGCTCTGTAACCCCACCGCAAGTCACTTAAAGCCTCAGTTTCCCCCTTTGTAAAAAGGGGGTGCTGTTATTTCAGGCATGTCTAACTCTTCAGGCTCCCATGGCGGGTTTTCTTGGTAGAGATATTGCTTTACCATTTCCTCCTCCAGCTCATTTTCCAGATGAGGAAACTGAGGCAGGCAGGGTGAGTGTTTCACCCATGGTCACCCAGCTAGCCAATGGTCAGAACTCACGTTCTCCCGATTCCCGCCCCAGTGCTCTTACTACTGAGCCATCCCGAAGAGGGATAATTCTGCTTTAATACTGCCCTGGACACAGGATCGCGAGAAGGCCCAAATGAAATCAGTGGTGCTCTTGCAAACCCGTCCAGATTCCAGCTGTGACTATGAAGGCCCCTCTCGAGGGGTAGGAGGGAGCCCCTCCCTGTGGAAGGAGCTCCCCTTCCTGCATAGGCGGGCACCTTCTGGGTACCGACTTATCACCAGAGGCAAGATGGGAACAGGACTTTCTGGCTTCATAATGAGCACATTAGTCATGACTGTGAGTAATGCTCAGGATGGTCCCCCAGATTTCCCGGCTCTTCAGCAGCATCAGGTAGAATTCATCTTAGCATCCAGGACTGGAAGGGATCTCCAAGGTCATCTTGTATACTCCTGACCTCATTTAACAGATGAGGAAACTGAGGCTCAGTTGACACTGGAAGTAACCAGCAGAACTGGGATTGAAATCCCTCCATACCACATTCCCTCTTGCTTTAGGTGCTTTGTGGAGAATTCCACACAAACCGTCCCCATCACCAATCTTTGAGCTCTTCCTTCCTTCCATCCTCACTCCCCTTCCTTTTATTTCTCCATCTCTGTTTCTCAAAATGTCCCTCCCTCCTTCCCCTTCCAGAGGATCTATTCTTAAAACAAATAATTTAAAAGAGGGGGGAGAAAAGAACACTAGTTTCATGCAAGACTCACCCACGTATCTACCGAGTCCAACAGGTCTGTTCGGTGTTCCATCCCCAGAGCCTCCCATCTCCGGAAAGAATAGAGGGAGGTTCATTTACCCAGTTTGTCTTCAGGGCCAAGCTCGATCGTGAATTAAAGAGAGAGCTTTACTTACATTTTTTGATTTTGTTTCCATCCTATTTGCCTGTTGTGGTCGTTGTAGAGATTGATTTCCTGCTTCTTCTGCTTGCTTTAATTCCGTCAGTTCGGGTCCCTTTTTCCATGTTTTTTTGTATTCCTCACCATCCTTATTTATAGCAGTTATCTTCCATTACATTCCCATGCAGCGATTGGTTTAGCCATTTCCCAAACGATTAGTTTTGTTTTAGCATTTTATTGACAAAGAAAATAACTACTATAGACATTTTGGTATATGTGGAGCCTTCCTTTTTTGTTAATTTTTTCTTTTGGTTTGTGCCTGGAAGAGAGCTGTGGTTCAGAGGGAGATGCGTGGTTTACTTGCCTTGAAAAACAAACAAAAAAACAAAATTCAAAACAAAACAAAACACATTTTCCACCTTGGCCGTCCAATTTGTAGCTCCATCAACAGTGCCTACATCATTAGAACCTGTCTTGTTCTCTTTTTTGTCATCTTTGCCAATTGGCTAGTATCAAGTAAAATCTCAGAAATGTTTTTATGTGGTAAATGGTTTGTACTTCTTTTGAGAACTGTTTGCTCACATCTTTTAACCAGCGATCCACTAGGGAATTGGCCAAATCATTTGAATCCTATGGGAATTACGGAAGATGAACTCTAGCTTCCTTTCTATCCTGTCTCAGCAGGGCGACAAGACACTCAGAAAAATAATGTTGGTTAATATTTACTGAGCATATGTAAGATTTACAAAGGACTTTACATCCATTTTTTTTACATTTTACAATTTATATCCATTTGCTCCTAATAATCATGAGGTTGGTGCTATTATCCCCATTTTATGGAAAACAGAACTGAGGCAGAGAAGTACTTGCCGTAGCCACACGGCTCGTGTCAGAAATGGGATTTGAAACCAGATTTCTTGAGTCCAACTGCTGTACTCTCTGTTTTTTGCGGGGGAGGGGGGAAGGGGGAAGACAATGTACCTCACACAGATTGTCGTTAAGTGTCTAAGGCTGGATTTGAACTTGGACCCAAGTTCCTTGTTCCGGGGCTGGTACCTTGTATTTCTACCCAAAAAGTCATCATAATTTGAAAGTTACCATGTCCCTGTCGGTTAAGGTGAGAGAAAATGCTCATATACAGTCATTATTCAATGAAGCAACTCTTGACTTATTTTTCCAGAAATTGCATTAAATATGCCTGCCGTCTTGGAACACTCACAAAATCCGGCTTCATGTCGTGATTTACCTTTCGAGAGATTCAGAAAGCTGCTTTTTTCGGGAAAGAAAGGAAAGTCGGGGGATTGCCAAGGGCAGGACTCATCAGAGGCGCCATGTCTCAGATTTGGGCCCAATTGTAGTTGATGGGGTTTGGGGGGAAGGTGCATTGTAGGGGGTATTGGGGGAGAGAGGGAATGGGAGGATGGGGACAGCGGGGCCGAAAGAGAAGCTTGCTATTCTCCTTTGACACCGGCGTCCAAAGATCTCTTCTAACTCCCTTCCACAACGCATCTCCTGGAAGCTTTGGGACTCCCCAGGTGGACTCTCTGCTACTGCCTGGGTTATGGTGATGGCGTAGGGTCAGAAGCAAAGCTGGAGGGGCATTGAAGGTCATTTTGCCCAGTTGACCCCTTGTTGTTTTTCCATCACAGTAATTTTGTTGGTCCCCACTCCCCCCTTGCCAAATGAGTCTATTTTCTCATAACAAAGAAAAGAAATTAATCAGAACCAGCCAATAACCAGCTGACTGTATGCACCATTCAGTGCCCACGTGTCTCCCTCCAAAGCCGGCCTCCTTTCCACTGTCCTGCCTGGTAGTCGGCTGCCATCCGCTCCCGCTGGATGGGCAGAGGCTCTAGAATACAATTCCAGATTTCCATTGCCTACATTGTCTCTATTGGACCTTGTGGATCTGGATCATCTTTCCCTGCCTCCCGGCAAGGAAGGGACCGGTGACGTGCATCCTCTGTGGAGTGGAAGCCTCGGCTAATAGCCTCCAGTTTCCTTTGCCTTCTTCATTTTCCATCCTGGAAGGAGTCCTTGGAGCAGAGACGAGTCAGCCTAGAAATCCCGATTGTTTTGGCGGCAGTAAGCGAATTCCTCCTAGTGTGACTTAAGCCACCGATCCCAGGTGTTTCCGTGCAGCGGACGGGATTCAGAGGGCGTCCTGCTTCCCTTCCTTTCAGGGGTGGCGGCTGTTTCATCAGCGAGCAGCAAGGTTGCCAAAGGGATCGAGGAATCAGCCGAGATCTCGGAGCCCGTTCTCCGGGCCTGCCTCGGAGGCCTTCCGAAAGGGCAGCTTGGGCATCCCGCCGTGCTCCCTGAGTGCTCCTTGAAGCCTCCTCAGGAGGAGTCGCTGAGATGAATGATGTGCGGGATTTACTTCCTTTTCTATGGGACTAAAGGGCAACCTTGAGGGCAGGGCCTTGTGAGGGTAACACAGATACCTCCTCACCCACCCCAAGGCCTGTTGTAAAAAGTGGTTTGCTCTGTACCGTGTTGTCCACACACGAGTCCATAAATGCCCACAGGATTCCTGCGGTCGCCTCTCACAGGGAAGACTGGTGCGATAACGCCTCCATCTTGTGGCCGGTCGGGATTTCACCACGTTGCATTTTCACAACTATAGGCACCTGTGGGGTCGGATCCCATTTCTTCCTCTGTAAAACGGGGACACTGATGCTCCTTCCTTAACTCTGGGCAGCGGGAGAGAGCGCTTTGGGAAACTCGCCCAACAGAAGCTTCTCTCAAGGTGCTGATCCTCTCGAAAGCGTCGGGTGTGCAGGGGATCCAAAGGCTGAGGCAGGCTTGAGCTTATCGCCTACGACTGAACGTCATTAAGCGCTTGGATTCCTGGAAAGGAGGAGGGCCCGGGAGGGAAGGTGCCAGCTGGAGTCCCAGGGGAAGGTGCTAATTGATTACGGGGGACCAGAAATATCGGGGTGGGGTGAGAGGGCTACTAGCCAGTAATTACAGCTAACATTCCTCTGGATCTTACAGATGGGGAAACTGAGGCAAAGAGGTTAAATGACCAAGAGTCACACGGTTAATGTGAGGTTGGACTTGCGCTCCCTCTACCGTGCGTGAGAAGCAGAGCCTGAGAATAATGCAAGCATGTGTTGTTATTGTCCTTGAGTCGTGTTGTGTTCTTGGTGACCCCATTTAGGGTTTTTTGCCCCTCCAGATGGGATTGTTGTTTGCCATCCCAAACCCATGGGGATCGCCTTGAATCTGAATCACTGAGAGCAGCCGCGTCCAGCCCACTGGCTCCTCACACAGGCTCGCTGTTGCCGGGGACAGCGGCCTCCCGGTCCCGCTCACTTCCCTCGGCACCGGTTCTTGTCAGGCTCTCTGAAATCTGCTGCTCAGTAAGAATATTCCGTTACATTCGAGGACCGTTCCCCAGTGGATGGACCCCAGCCCTTCTCTGCAGGGGGATCCTCGCGGAGGCTCCTGGGGACCAGCCCCGTCTCGCCCATCGCTCACACCCCTGCTGCCCAGTCTGCGTCATGGCCGCCTGTCCCCCCTTCCTCAGGGCAGCCCCGCAGGGGCCCCCACTCCACTCCCTGCCATGGCAGCCCCCTCTCGGGGGCCAGCTTGGGCCTCTCACCTCTGGGAAACCCAAATTCAAATCCTGCTTCAGACCCTCAGCTGTGACCCTGGGCAGGTGGGGTCATCTTAGAGTCAGTGTCCCCCTCTGTAAAATGGGAATGACGGCGGCCCCTTCCTCAGCAGGGCTCAGGGTGATGAGCCGAAGTTACTAAGGCACGAGTTCTGATCTCGCCTCTGCCGCTCGTACTTGGTGGTCTTGGGAAAACCACAGCAGCTTTTCCGGTCTCTCTGCTCATCTGGAGGGGACTCCCGGGACCCTGGGAGATATAAAACTCCTCGATGCCCTCGACGGCGCCATCGGGCAAACCTGCTCTTTGGCCCTGACCACTGAAGGGCCGAGCCCGGCACTTTTCTTTGGCTTCTGGGCCTCCTCCGGCCCTTTGGGCCTTTCCTGCTGCTGCTCCCCCTCTCCCGGGGACCTCGGGCCCGCACGGCCTCCTGGCTCTCTTGCCCCTCTGGCCCCTCCTTTGCAGCATCTTCACCCTGGTCAGGGCCATTGGGGTGAGCGTCGCGCCCCTTCCCCTCCCCCCCATCATACTGATCTCTGGGCCCTCCCCTCCCCAGCTCCAGGACCTTGCAGGGAAGGCTGGGAATGCTCTTCCTCCCCCTCCCCCCAGCAGCTGGCAGGGACCCCCGCCCTTAGGAGCCTCCCACAGAACGGGCCCTTGGGAGACCAGAACTGAAGCAGGGCTTGTCTGGGTAATTCGGGCCTTAACCACGGGCCTCTGCCCTTCCTCCGGCCATCAGGGCGGGGTGGGTACGGGGTGTCTGGGGGCGGGGCCAGGCTCGGGAGGGCGGGGCCAGACCGGGGAGGGGGGGTAGGCGGGCTGTTTCAGAGGAGGGGCTCTGGCCCCTGAGCTGTGGCGGACTGCCCCCTTGCCAGCCACTGCCCTTATCCCGCATTTGCCCCTCCCAGGGGGTTTCTTTGCTTTTTTAAGTCTGAGTTTGAACCCCTAAGTCAGGGGCGCTGGCTGGGGAGAGGGGGGGAGGGGGCTGGCCTGATCAGTGGCCCCAACCACGTGATGCTGGGGCTTTGGGCTGCAGGCTTCCCTTGCGGGGGAGGGGGCATCCCGCCCCCACTGATTAGCATTTCAAAGGCCCACCGCCCCTCCCCCAGCTGCCCTATCTAGCTGGGCGCAGTTTCCTGTACTTTGTCTCCCCTTCCCTCCCGAATCCCCCTCCTGGCCCCCAGCCCCAGGATCACCCCCTCCCCCCTTTCTCAAGGGCGTTATCTGCCTGCCGCTCTGGCCAGTAACTATCAGCCCGGCTTTCTGTAAAACACCTTTACATGACTGGTGGAGCAGACGCCGGTTGGCGGGAGGCCGCTGTGTTCTCTGGGAGGAGAGCGAGGGAGCCCCGGGAGCCCCCCACCTCTCATAGGCCCCCCGACTTTAACCAGCCTTTGTTTCTCTCCTGGTGGGGCCCGAAGATGGCTCAGCCTAGAGGCCCCCCTGCTGCTGCCCAGCGAGCTCCCCCCGCCGGCCCCTCCCCCTGTGTCTCCTCTGTCCCCTGCTGCCTCCCTGCCCTCCCCGGGTGCCCTGAGCTAGACTGGTGGGTCTCATGACCAGGTTTAGCCTTCACCCTTGGGGCCGTCCGCCCGGGAGGATGCTGGGAGTTGTTAAAGGCCTTTCCCTGATGGTAAAAGAATGCCCTCTGTAACCCCCCAAAATGTCCCCTGCTCCCCCCATTGTCCCCTTTGGCCGGGGCGCCAGCCCTCAGCCTCCCTCCCTCTGGTACCCTCCAGAGCTGCCACTTTCCTCTTTGGGCTCCCGTTCTCCGGGATATTCTCTCTTCAGAAACACCCATTTCCCAGCTGGTCCCGGAAGCGGGAGGGCTGGATTCTGCCGTCCAGGTCCTCATTAGCATTTGTGAGACCGGGGTCAGAAAAACCCTCCCCGGGAAAGGGGAGTTGAATTAATCCTGTGGGCGGCCCCAAGCAGAGAAGGAGAAGCCTTCTACTTGAATTAACCGGCCTTTGGGGCTTTTCTGGCCCAGGGAGGGGATTTAAAAATTTAAATATCTTGTTTACTTGGTTACCAGCTAGATTTAGGGGAGTGGTATCTGGTGCGCTTGGCCCAATAAAGGCCCGGTGTCTTCTGGGTAAGAAAAAACAGCTCGGGGTGGGCTGTTTGGGGGCTTTTATGGTGCCCCTGGAGGCTCTTGGGTTTTGTTGTGGGCCTTAAGTGGCCACAGGAGTAACAACATTCGGTTTGTCTGAAGGGATGCCTGGTGGTTGTAGGGGGACTAGGTACCTGTATGGGTGGGCCCAGCTGCTCCAGATGTGTGCTGGGATTGAAGAAGGCCCTCCTCCTCCTCCGTCCCCACCCTCCTCCCTGTCTCTCCCCTCCCCCCCCTCCCCAGGTCACAGATTCTGAGACCCAGAAGCCCCCATGCCGGGTACTGTGGGCCTGGCGCCAGGAATTCATATCTAATCCAGCTTTAGAACTTGCTGGCTGAGGGACCCTGGATAAGTCCCTTAACCTGTGGACTGCAGTTTCCTCCCCCGCAGAATGAGCTGGAGAAGGAAATGGCCAGCTGAAATGTCCTTGCCAAGAAAAGCCCAAATGGTTATGAAGGGGCACACGTGACTGAAAAGGACTGGACGAAACAATAAAAGGGAACTTCAGGACTCCCTGCTGCCGGGGAACCCCAAGTGCAGACCCAAAGATCTCAGGACATGTCCTTAAAAGGCATCTGGAACAACACCCCTCCCACCCCCCCACGTTATAGCTGGGGAGACTGAGGCTTAGAGAGACTGTGCCCTGGCCAGCGATCCGCAGCCACCCAGTGCTGTCGGGTGGGATTCTAACTGAGACCTGAGTCCCGACTCTGACTGGCTGCCCCACTTCTGGCTTTGGCCTCCAAAGCCACGGCTGGAACACAGCCGAACTATTCTGCCTCGATTTCCCTCCGCAGGGCGCGGCTGTTTAAGTGGTCAGCCGGCCCGGATTCGGGGGCCTTGCCTGAGGTACCCAGCAGCCTCCGCAGCCGTATTTAGGAAGCGTTTCCTCTCTCCTGCATCCGTATTGTGTATCTTGTCGGAAAAACATGTCTCCTGGTGGTCTAGTTCTTGGAGAAATGAGGAGGAAGGTGTAATAATTGAATAAAGTTTCAACGTTGGTGATTCTCTTTATCTAATTCCCAACAGTTCACGGTCCTGGGACAAAGTTTAGGTAATTTAGGACCACGTGGGGGGGCTTAGTGCTGGGAGCCGGGCTCTGGGATTCCCGGGCTCTGCTGTTGGTGGGCGCCCCCCCCCCCCCTCCCATCCACCTGCCCATCCACCCTCATCCGCAGGGCAACCGAAAACCGCCCCGGCCGGCTACCCGGCGCTCTCCTCCGCACAATGTTTCCCACTGTTTTAGGGAGAGGAGGACTCGGTTACACAGCCCACCTACCGAGCAGGAGAGCCCCCCACGAGGAGCCGGAAAACACAGACAGAGGAGATTGGGTTCGGCTCTCGCTCCCAGAGTCTCGGCCAGAGACAAAGGGGAGCCTGTGCGTCCCGGAGAGAACCTCCTCTGTGTCTTTGGAAATCTAGATCCTTACGGAGATGGCGATCCCGGTCTTAGAAGGGATTTTTCCTTATTTGCCCCCTTGTTAGGACTGGGGAGGTCGGCTCCGGGCCTTGGGAGCGGCTGGGAAACCAGTGATCCCTACCGCCTCGGGTGACCTTTGACTCCCTCCTGGGCGGCCACTTGGGCCCCAGAGTTTAATTTTCTAAGAGTGTCTGCTCGAGGTCCCGGTGGCTGCCGGGCCCAGGAGCTCCCTGGAGAAGAGGGCAGGAGAAATCCCATGCCCCGGGGCAAGCCACGGAGACTTTCATCCTTGTGGATGGTCTGGGGGCTTCAGAGCCTGCTCGGGGTCCTCTCGGGCACGTGGGGGGGCTTCTGCCTTCTCCCCTTCGGCCCTTTAGCACCTGCCTCGTCATCGCTTTGTGACGGTCTGTGCTTCTGTGTACCCTGTGCTCCCCCCCAGGAGGAGGGAAGCCCCCTGAGGGCCAGCCCTTTTCTCTGACCCCAGCATATACCAGCGCCCTGTATGTCCTGGGCACTTAATAAAGGCTCCTTCAGATGAATTGAGTTTGTTGTTGAGGAACTGAAATCAATCCACTGTTGCCATAATTGAGCATTCCTCTGACCAGTAAGCCCAGTTCCGGGGGTGGGGGCAGCTTTTGGCTGCCACGACACCCCCGAGTCCTCCTCAGCCATGGGAAGGGCCAGGTGCATCGGACGTCTGCTGCTTTTTACACGACCTCTTGCTGTTCCCTGGTCCCTCAAGTCTGCTGGCCACTATCTCTCCCCACAGTTCCCTCGGCCTTAATGCCCTTCCTTCCCCTTGTTTTTTCTCCAGTTTTTTTGTAAGTAAGTATTTATTTATTTTTATTTATTTTGCTGGGGCAATTGGGGTTAAGTGACTTGCCCAGCGTCACACGGCCAGGAAGTGTCTGAGGCCTTCAGGCTCTGTCCCCCGTGCTACCCAGCTGCCCCCAGGTTTGTTTACTTTTAATACACATCTTTATGGATCATGTTGGGAGAGAAAAATCAGAGCAAAAGGAAAACGGGGAGAGATTAAAAACTGCTTGAAGTTGTTTCTGTTCCATAAAATTGGGATTTCCGATCCCACGATGCTGTGGTTGGCGGCCTGGGCTCGTTAGCAAACCCTCTCGGGGTTTTTGGTCACTTTCCTAAGCCCAGCGTGGGGGCTGTTTTCTAATAACCGATAAAACACGGCCCGGCAGCGGAGAGCCCGGACTGGGCCCCTGGGGAGTCGGGGCCGGCACATGGGCCACAAGGCACTGGGACCGGCCGTGGGCCCGAACGCCCTCGTCCGAGGCTCTTCGTCTCGTAGTCCTGCCCTAGGAAGGATGTTGTTCGGGCCTTTCGGGCGCGTCCACCCCTCCTTGACCCTATTTGGCGTTTTCTTGGCAGATTTCCTTCTCCAGCTCCTTCTAGAGATGGGACAGACAGGATTACGTGACTTGTCCAGGCCACACAGCGAGTGTCTGAGGTGGGTTTTGAACTCGGGACTTCCCGATTCCAAGACCCGGCCCCCGTCCGTTGTCCTGTGGGCGCTGCCTCCCCAGAGGGAGCTGTGTCCCCGGCTCGCCCTCTGCCTCCGTGGGGGACCAGACGGCCTCTTGGGGGCCCTGTTTGGGGTCCGAGCTGAGAGAGTGGTCTCCCTTCCAGAGGAGTTTCTGTTATCACCACACCCCAAATGAGCGAGTAAATGAAGGAAAAGCCCTTCTTGGTCCCGTCCGGAAGCACTGGGCTGAGCTGCGGCCAGGCCTTGCCCACCAGGAGCTGCTGCTCTGCTAGAGGATGACCACCCATGGGGGGGATGCCCCACCCCCTGCCGGCCCTCACAGCAGCCCGGATACGGTTAGGGTTCCAGAGCCACGGGGGAGCCGGGGGAGAGGGGCCGGGATGGTCTCGGAAAAAGACCAGGCTGTGGCAGCTGCTACTGAGAAATGCAAGGGTGCTACTCGATGCTAAATGTCCGGCTGGGGTCAGTGAGAGGAGGGCCAGGTCACTGAGGAAGCTGAAGGTCTGGGGGGGGGGGGGGGCGGGGAGGGCCTTGGGATCCGGGAATTGGAAGGACTAGCTTTCATCTGAGGTTAAAGATGACCCCAACTGAGTGAGAGAGCGGTGGGGGAAGCATGGAGCACTCCCCTGGCATGGAGCACTCCCCTGGCATGGAGCACTCCCCTGGCATGGAGCACTCCCCTGGCATGGAGCATTCCCCTGGCGTGGAGCACTCCCCTGGCATGGAGCACTCCCCTGGCATGGAGCACTCTGCTTAGTGCCCATCAGTCCCGTTTCATTTGATGTGGTGAGAAATGGGGAGCAAGGATCAGGTGCCGGAAAACGCTTCTGCTCAGAGTTTGGGCTTTGGAGGGAAAGAAAGTCCTTCCCTCTGCCCTCTCAGCTGTGTGGCCGTGGGCCAGCCCCGGGAACCCATCTATGAAATGGGAGGAATCGGCCGTGGGTGAGGCTGCGGAGGCAACCCTGGCTGTAAAGCTCTTTGCGAGCCCTCCAGGGCTGGATCTAAAAGCTCATTGTTAAAGGATAATGGCAGGGTTGGAGCAAAGGCTTCTGGGGCAGGTGTCTAGGCCAGGGGTTCTTAAGCTGGGGCTCCGGGAATTGTTTTAAAATTTGATCATTGGCGAGATATTTGTGTTTAGAAAGGGGCCAGGACCCAAGGAGGGCGAGAGCCTGTGGGGTTCCAGCTTCTCATTGTTTGGCCTTGGCTGTGGCCTTCAGCATAAGTTCTCCCCTCTCAGTCTCATCATCATCATCATCATCAAATGCATCTGGGAAAAATCTCCTAACTGTAAATTAGGGCAATTAAAGGAGCAGAGCCCGCAGGAGGTTGCTTTTGCCTGGTTGGAGCAGGCCTTGCTGCCTCCTGCCTTTGGGGTTCCGCCCAACCTTGCCTCTCTCTTTGCCCGCTCCTCACCTCCGCTGAGTTGTGGACAGTGCCCCCCCCCCGAAGTTTTTCTGGCCTTGGGATGCTATTGGCATTATTATTTCCCTCTTAGACGCTTTGTTTTGGGGGGGGGAGGATGTTAGAGAAAAAACCCTGAAAACTGCCCTGTCCCCAGGAAGCTTCTGTTGTGGGAGCTGGAGTATTTCTGAATGCTCTGAGGCAAGTCTTCCTCCCTCCCTCCCTCCTTCCCCCTCTCCCCCCTTTCCCTCCTTCCCCCCTTTCCCTCCTTTTCTCCCTTTCTCCTTCCCTCTTTTCCTCCCTTTCTCCTTCCCTCCTTCCCATTTATTTATTCATTCACTTATTTCTTTCTCTGTTTTCCTGGGGTGGGGGAGACGCTCCTGAGAGGGCCGGGATGAGGCAGCAAAGGCCTCCTGGAGGAGGGGGGGATGACGTTGAGCTGAGGACACCAGGTGATGGTCGGGGCAGATCCTGGAGAATGGGAGGCGGGTGCGGAGCTTGGCCGCGGGGTAGGAGAAGGGGCCGCCCTCCGCTTGGGGGGCTCAGTGCTCCACTGTTGGGGATCCACTCCCTCGTTTGAGCCTCCTAACAACTGGAAGACGGAACTAATTCCTTCCGCGGCACTGAGGGGTTGCTGAGGCTTGGAAATGCTGCGGTCGGTCAGGACCCGGGGCTTTGGGATCATGGCCGGGATTTCCCATCGCTCTCCCTGTGCAGCGGGAGGGCGCGCTTCCCTCCTGGCCTCCCAGGTCTGGGTTTTAGAGGTTAAAACCGAGAGTCGTGGGCCAGGTAGCGTTAGTTCCCGGACCAGGGTGGGGGCCGTGGGAGAGTGGCCGGGGAGGTGGGGGCCCTGGTGCTGGTGGGGGAGGCGATCATGACGTTTATATATTTGAAGCTTTGAAGGATACTTTGTAGCCCCCATGTTAACAAATCAACAAGCATTTATTATTATTATTTTATCATTTATTTTTTTGCTGAGGCATTTAGGGTTAAGTGACTTGCCCGGGGTCACACAGCCAGGAAGTGTGAAGTGTCTGAGGCCAGATTTGAACTCAGGCCCTCCTGACTTCAAGGCTGATGCTCTGCCCGTTGCGCCACCAGCTGTCCCCAGGTTTTTTAAAGCTTTTTATTTTGAAAACATGTGCACTTCTCGATGCCCTCGACGGCGCCGTCGGGCAAACCTGCTCTTTGGCCCCTGACCACTGAAGGGCCGAGCCCGTCACTTTTCTTTGGCTTCTGGGCCTTCTCCGGCCCTTTGGGCCTTTCCTGCTGCTGCTCCCTCCCCCTTTTGCACAGATAGTGTGACGACACTGACCCTTGCGTTGGCTTGTGTTTCAGATCCCCCCTCCCCGCCACAATCCAATATTTGTGACACAGGGTAAAATATATATTTAGCATTCGTTTTTTTTTTTAAAGTTTGGGGTCCCAGATTCTTTCCCTCCCTTCTGCTGAAACAGTAAGGAATCTGTGCAGTCCCATGAAACGTTTCCACCTCAGTTGCTTTGTGGAAGATTTGGAAGGACAGAAAGCAGGGGACACCGGCTTTGGGATCCCACCGGGCGGAGAGCTTCTTTCTCTGGAGCCCTTTGAGAGGACGATGACATTGTATGGCCGGGAAGTCCCGCAGGTGCCCGTGGTACAGTGTTGCTGCGTACGGGGGCCTCCGCGTTCTGCCCGTTGCAATCTGTATCGGTTCCCAGAAGCCTCGGAGCCTTTCCGAAGTTCTCCTGCTCGCTTCCGTGCCTTCACAGCACGGTCCGCTCGGCCGGCCCCCCGGGGGGGGGGGGGGCATCCCTTCCGTTTCCAGTTCTTGGCTCCCCCAGAACGAGCTGCTGTAAATGTTGTCGTACAAAAGGCTCCTTCCCCTGAGCCCTGCTGTGTGTGTCCGCTCAGGGTTTGTGTGTGTGTGTGTGTGTAAAAGACATTGAACATTACTGACACACGTTTTTCCCAAGGTTAGTTTTATCTTCTAATGCACTCCTCGGCAGGCTCCGCGTTCAGGTGGCCGTGAGTTTGAGACGTGCGCTCACTAACAGACAGGAGCACTGATTTACTGCCACTTGGTGAGGTGGCCCGTGGCCGGGGAGGACCCAGCGCGGCCGGTCTCCGGAGCCGCTCCCTGCGAGGATTTACGAGGCAGGGCCGGGACAGCCAGGCCGGTTGGGGGCCGCGTTTCCCCGGAGAGGGCAAGGAGAAGGGAGAGGGAAGGTGAGCCGGACTGGCCCCTGTGCGAGGCAACGCCCAGGGCCTGCTCTTGGAAGGTTTGAACGCAGGTGGCCATTGTGTGTGTGAGTGTGTGTGTGTGTGTGTGTGTGTGTGTGCGCGCGCGCTCACTTGCTCGCCTTCTCAGATCGTTTTCCCGTAAGCCTCTCTCCCCGTGTCACAGGAGCACCGTGGACTCCTTTACAGGAGGGAGCACCGTGGACTGATGGTCCTCAGGGTCACCCGCTGGCTGGGGGATGCATCTTTTGCCGTCCGTTTCTCTGAGAGGAGGCGGGGGTCACTGCAGGTAGCGGTAGTTACTCAGACGGTCCGAGAGCCACGGAGGACGTGATTCTAGGTCCGCTTCCTTTGCTCCTCTTCCCATTTCTGCGACTCCCTTCGTACGGAGCCTGGGATGTCGCGTTCCCAGCCAGAGTTTGGCGTCCCCGAGCTGACGGTTCCAGGTTCCTTCAGCCCGGATCGTTCCACTGGAAACACTCGAGGGTCGGTGGGACTTTGTGTCCGTCCCTGGGCTCCCTGGGCCGCGTGCTCAGTAACAGGATTTCTGGTGCAGAACCGTACGTGGGTTTCTCCGCAGATAGTTTTCCGGGCACTTGCGGGACCAGCTCCCGGCTGCCCCACGGGGTGTCAGTGTGCTGCCTTCCCGTCAGCCCTCCAGCTCTGCTTCCGACTTGGATCCCTCTGTCACTTGGTGATGTATGAGGACGGACGGGGATGCTTGAGTTTGCATTTTCCTTATTAGCGATTGGGACCCATCATTCCCGGGGCTGCCGCTTTGTGCCTGGGCTTTTGCAAACCGTCCCCCAGTTTTGACCCCTTGGGGGTCGGGGCCCTCGTTTCTGCCCGTTTATTTGCATCTCTTCAGAGCGACTTCCCCACACAAAAAGTGCGCCCCCCGACACGGAGGCCCCGAGGTGCCCTCTGCATTCCGCGGCTTTTGTGTGGAGCTCCGGCCGGGGAAATTTGGGGAAGGGAAGAAAGGTGGGTGGGAGGATAAGCCAGGCAGGGAGGCCAGGAGCGCCGGCCATTGACCAGGCAAGCATTGTCACTCACTCAGGTCAGAGTTTAACCCCGGGGTCCATTCATCAGCTACCGGCTGATTGTGGCGGATCCCAGGGGAAGGTTCTGAACATCTGCCCGGCCCCTACCTCCCTTTGAAAGTAGCCAGGGCTCTTCCCTCTGGGGGGGGGGCAGGGGTCTGAGAGCCCCGGGAATTCCTGTGGTGCAGATGTTTGTACAGGGGGCCGGAGAGCCTTTCCCCAAGTCCTCGGGTTTGCGACTTGCCGGCCTGTTTCTCGCCGCCCGAGATGTCGGTGGGAACGGCCACGAGATCCGGCCCACCCCTCCCCGTTCCCACTGAGGAAGGAGGGCTTGTTTGGCTTTCAGAAAATGCCCGTGGAAGATGAATAACACCAAGGGGCTTACCTTGGGGTGGGCTGTTTTGTGGGGAAAATGGGGGAGGAGAGAGAGGGAGACGGAGGTAGAGAAAGATGGAGATGGAGAGAGACAGAAAAAAATGGGGGGAATAAGGGATGGTGTAATAAGTGATATCACAGGAAACAGTGTTTCTTCACCTTGGAAATGGAAAATGAAGGAGTTCGGGGAGTTTTTCCCATTCTGAATTGTAAATGAAGTCCCTACAAAGCCCCTCCCCGTTCTCCTTCCCCCCACCCCATTATTGTACCCTTTGCTAGCTGGGTAGGTGACGGAGATGATGGCGAGCTAGTTTAGGACTCCTTTGATATTCCATGGAAATGAGGTGCGGGGCTGGGCGGGGGGTCCCCGTCCCGAGAGCAGACGGCCTCCGCTCGGGGTCTCTTGCTCCAGATTCAGCCCTCTGTTTCCGGCACTGCAGAATTGAGTATGTTAGTAACACTCTTTGTGTCCCCTTTGGTAATTTTTTTCTTTCAGGAATTTTTATTTGATGTTTTGGGTGGGAGAGGGGAGAGCTGGGGCTGGCGCTGTTGCCTGCCCTGCCTTCTCTCCTTCCAAGTCGAAATCCTGTCTTTAAGAAATATGTGTGGGGCAGCTGGATGGTGCAGTGGGTAGAACATCGGCCCTGAAGTCAGGAGGATCTGAGTTCAAATCTCACCTCACTTAACACTTCCTGGCTGTGTGACCCTGGGCAAGTCACTTACCCCCAATTGGCTCAGCCAAAAAAAAGAGAGAGAGAGAGAGAGAGAGAGAGAGAAAGAAAAAAAGAAAAAGAAACATGTATAGATGGGGAAAAGGAGTGAACCCATTGGCCTTGACACCCTGGTTTTGTCACCTGTCTGACAGCTCCGGAGGGCACAGCTTTTTGAGGTTCTGATTTTTGCTGCTTTGGTCAGAGTTCTGAGGGGTGTGTATGGCCTTTCCTCTCCTGTTGGTACAGTGCCTGGCACATAGTAGGTGCTTAATTAAAATGAATTGAATGTTAACCCTGTGGTCGTCTCACAAGTTGTTCTCGTGGATCAGTTGGAAGAGATCCCGCCATATTTCTCCGAGCCCTTCACTGGTACTTGCGATTAAACAATAAAATCCCCTTTACCGCCGTTTGTTGGTCGCCCGGCAGTCGAGCGTCCATCTCGTTTCCGTCTCCTCATTACGACAGAAAATGCCGCCGTGAACATTTTGTAAGCGTGAGACTTTTGCCCGCGTCCTTGGCTTCTTGACGTTCTCAGAAGCTTCTCCCCTGGCCGTGGTCGGGCACTGAGGGATCGGGGTGGAGGGGACAGCCTGGAATTAATTCCCCTTCCTCCTCGGAGCCTCCATCCTGTGACAGTAAGTTAGCCAGAAGTCCCCGAAGGGGGATCCCTTGGCGGAAGAATTCCTTCCATGGAGAGAATTGTAGGGTCACCGGGAGGACGCCTCGGGGACGGTCTGGTCCCCAAGGCCCATATTTGGAACACGGGAGACCGAGCCGCAGAGTGACAGCTAAGGGCCCAGAGCTTGGAGTCCACTGGCTGTGGGGTTCCCATTTGAGGGCTTGTTCACTCCACCTGCTGAAATGGAGGCTCGCTGACACTCTGCCAAGGGTCATTTGCAGAGGGAGCTGTTTAATGTGGCCGACTCGCCTGCAAGGTCACCTTTCGGAAAAAGGCAGGTTTCCTAGACTCGTGGATCCAGAAGGAGAAGAGCCGGCGTCCCAGGCAGTGGGGGTCGGGGCAGGATGGGACGACTCCCCATCTGGGCCGAGCGGCACTTTGGCCAGGCCCGAGGTCGCAGGATTGTGGCGATGTCGTCCCGAGGAGTCTTCCTCAGCTGGGTCGCTGGGCCCGGGAAGCCTGGTCTCGGCCGCTTTGTCCTGGCTGCGTCCCCTGGATGTTGGTATCACAGGGAGACGGTGCTGGGAAAGGTCCGGACCCCGAGAGGGCTTTAAGGGAAATTATTGGGGGAGGGCGAACTAGCACCCCCAGCCAAGAGGAATGGCTGAGCCAAGCTGGAAGGGAGCCGGCATCCTGGGCAGGGGGGAGCCGAGCAGGGGGGAGCCGGCGTCCTCGGGCGGGGGGGAGCCGAGCAGAGGGGAGCCAGCGTCCCCAGGTGGGGGGGGGGAGCCGGCGTCCTGGGCAGGGGGGGGAGCCAGCGTCCTCAGGCCGGGGCAGGGGGGAGCTGGTGTCCTCGGGCGGGGGGGAGCCGAGCAGAGGGGAGCCGGCGTCCCGGGGCACGGGGAGTGTGTCCCGGTAAGCCAGCTGCTTCCAAGGGGGTTGTTCTGTGGTTGGCCAGCCTCCACACGGGCCCCTCCTTCCTCTGAGGATTTCCTGAGTGGGCGCTGTCCGAGGCAGGGGAGCCCTGAGTGCAGATTCCGCGAGGTCCCGGTGGCCCCGGCTTTGTTCTTAAAGAAGTAAACCTGGCTGCAGAATTCCCTGCCAGTCCTTTGGGACCTGGCTCTCCGGGAGTCCCGAGCAGGCTTCCCAGCCTGCATCAGGCAATTGTTTCTTTCAGCAGGGTTGGTTTTGTTTGGGATCTTATGGCTCTGATTTTATGCCATGTATGTGAGGTGAGTCCGGGGAATCCCCGACCGCAGCGGGTTCGGCCCCCGGACCTAGAGCCTCCCTCGGGTGCGATCTGCCTCGGCTTGCGGAGGAAGCCCTGGAAAGAGGTCCCCACCACGTGGTGGCAGTATACACTTAACAGCAGGACACGCTTCTAAGGGGGGGCCTCGGAAGCAGCCGGTGAAGGTGGGCACCGGCCTCCGGCCGTGGCTGCTTCTCCCTGGATTCGTTGGGAGCGACAGTTTGCTCTCCTTTTCGGTGCTGATTTCTGTATGTCGGGGCGCTGTACTTGCAGGGGGCTTCCGGGGGGCACTTCGACTCACTGGATTTGCGCGCTCCAGGGGCAGCTGTAACCCAGCTTAATTGAGAAGAGAAAGGAAATTTGTTACCAGCGGTGGACTTTGTAAGGGACCCCCTCCTTAGCGTGTTCGTCTCGGGCCGGCCCTTAGGACCCCTCCTGGGGGGGGCAGGAGTCCAAATAAGTCACCTATGAGCGCGGCGTTCTGAGGAGCGCTTGGTGGGGCCCTGGCTGGGTTCCAGGCGAGCGGCCCGGAGGCCCGCTCTCTTGGCCGGCCGCCCTTTGTGCGGCCTCCCCGCTCCCCGGCGGCAGCCTTGGACTTTGCTCTCCCCTCGCCAGATGGGAAGGGTAACAAGCATCTGTGGGAAGGGTGATTGATGGCGGCTTTTAGCCCGGCCTCCCGGCTTCCTGGCCTGGCCTTGACTGGAGCCGCCGGAGGCGAGGCTCTTTTCTCTCTGGTGTGGTCAGATCCCCAGCGCTGCTGCAGGACCCGAGCTGCCGCCTTCTTCTTGTTCTTTTTCTTTTTTTTTGCAATTTTTGTTTGTTTGCGAGCGCTGCTCTTACAGTGAGAATGGGGGGGTGTGGGTCAGCAGCTGTTGTTCTCCCCGTTTTTACCGATGAGGAAGCTGCAGTTGAGGGGGGTTGGTGACCGGCCCCAGGTCTCCCTCTGGGCCCAGAGCATCTTTGTTCCTCTCTGCGAGGAAGCCTCGGGAAGCCTGGATGAGGGAAGGTGGCTGAGCGCATCCCTGAGCCGTTGCCACGCTCTCCCCTCTCCTGGGGGGTCCCGACGCCTCCCTCACGTCCTCTCCCCCTTCTTGTCTCGTAGGTGCTTCATTTCTACTGTGACACCTGCTCCGTGCCCATCTGCCGAGAGTGCACCATGGGGCGCCACGTCGGCCACAGCTTCATCTACCTCCA
Source organism: Antechinus flavipes (assembly GCF_016432865.1). Classification (NCBI taxonomy): domain Eukaryota; kingdom Metazoa; phylum Chordata; class Mammalia; order Dasyuromorphia; family Dasyuridae; genus Antechinus; species Antechinus flavipes. The sequence continues at coordinate 20,525,469 of NC_067402.1, forward strand.
GGACGCCCTGCAAGACTCCCGAACCCTCACCATTCAGCTGCTGGCCGACGCTCAGCAAGGTCGCCAGGCCATTCAGGTAAGTGGCTTTTAAATCTGCCGCCCGGGTTCAGATCCCGTCGCCGACACTTCACTCAGGCTCCCGGGGTCTTGTCTCTTTCCTCATCTGCCAAACGAATTTAGAGTCGGGGGCCCGGCCCCTCCCTGCTCTCTCCCCAGCACTCCTGGGTCCATACTCAGCCAGCCCTCCCCCTCTTGCCCTCACTTAGCAATCACTCTTGGGCGCTCCATGTCTTACCCTCATAAGACACCTTTGGACTTTCCTGCTCGCTGCGCCATTTTAGGACCCGTCCGGGCGCTCTCAACTTGAGGCTCTGACCCATATGGCACGTTGCCCTTCACTTGGCCATTTTAGACTTTAAAAAAGGAGGCGAGAGCTTGGCTTTGGCTGTGTTGGGCTTCCTGCGATGTGTTCTGAACCCCCGATTTTATTGGCTGCCCGGCACAGAGATAGGTCTTGGGACACAGAAATCCAGTGACTTGCCTAGGGTCACACAACCAATATATCTGTGAGATGAGACTTGAACCCAAGCCAGCTCTCCACTGTCCCCAGCTGTTAGCTCTGGGCCCAATTATCTGATCTTAAAAGTTAAAAACAAGATGTCAATTTAGGGAGGCTGAAATCTTGCTTTTCCCCAACCCCATGAAACGTCTTATTTTTGTTCATTGTCTCTTTTCTCAGGGCCCAGCGAACATCCTCTCCCCCCTCCATAAACAGACATCCCAATCCCCCAAGAGTGACATCAGCTGACAGAGGGCGTCACTCTCCATTTCTTCAGGATTTACCCTTCCTTAGTCAATAGGCATTCATTATTAAGCGCCTACTGTGTGCCTGCCGTGAAGGGAGAAGTCTAGGCATTTAAAACTTGAACCTTTTGGTCTCGGTCTCCCCCGAGCAAATAGAAGCCTCTCCCGTGCTCTCTTGGCTTTCTTCCCGCCTTCCCTGTTCAGTGGGGGAGTGACATACTGGCCAGAGGAAATTTTGGAGGGTGGGATCCCGAGATCTCACCTTCCATTAGCGAGTAATCGGGGTTGTTTCCGGATGATTGATCCCTGTTCCACCAATTTAAGGCCCTTGTTTCCAGTGCGGTAGGACGGGCAGGGAATGCTCAGTTTTCCACTGTTCATTTCTGGACAGATTACACAGTCGGCTGCCAAATGTGGCCTGCCTTTTAATTGGAGTGACTTGAATGAAGCAATTACTGGAGTTTTCCTAAAATGGGCTAATCCTTTCCCCCTCCTCCACGGCCCAGGGCCCACATATTCTGGGGGCCGGCGGCTTGCTCCCCGGCATGTTTCCGTGTTCTGGGCTCCTGCTGATTGATACGATGGGCTAGTTTCAGAACGTGAGATCTGGGGGAGGAGCTGCGATGGTGCCCCCCTGTGCCCCTTCCCCTCCCTCCCGGGGAGAGGGGCCATTTGGAACATCCTCTCCCCCTGCGGCTGCACCTTCACATTTCCACGAAATCAAAGCCGTCATCCGGCTCTGCACCCCCGCCCCCAGCCCACTCCCTTTTAGCTTCGGTCACTTTCTCTACTCCAAGTTCGCTTTGGCCGGTCGTTTTAATTTGCCGGGAAAGCTAGAAGGAGCCCTCTGGAGACGCTGGCCCGGCCCCGTGGTACCAGCCGTGTAGGGGAAGGCCTGCCCAAGGTCTCTCAGCCGGCATGTAGGGAGGCAGGAAGGACACGGATGTCTGCAGCCCACCTCTGGGTGGAACAGCTGAAGGAGGCGGGGCCCTTGCTTGAGACCTCGCTTTCATGTCCCATGAAATCCGGAGCCATCCGGAGTCTAGCCCCCATGCAGGGCCGGCCCTGGGGTCTAGCAGCCGAGCTCTACCCAGCCCCAACTTTGATTTAGAAACCCCTGGGTGTGCTTTTTACTGCAGTCACTCCCCACACTAAAGGATTTCCTTCTGGGCACAAACTCCCTCTCTGTCTTTGGATCCAGCCGGCTCCTCGGACAAAGTTTTGCCAGAAGTTCCCTGGTGGAACCAAGCGTGTTTGCTGAATAGAAATGCCAAACCTAAGGCAGGGTGACCGGGCTTTGCCTCAGGGGTGCCGAGGAGCCTGTCTTCCAATGGGTTTCTACATCCCCCTCATCCCCCTCACAGAGGGTAGGCTCTGGGTGCTTTTTGTCTTTTTTTGCCTCCATGACTTTTAGCATGTGGAGATAGAAGATTTTTAAAAAATATATAAAATATATAAAAAATCTTGTTAAAGATAAGTTTTTTTATTTTCCAAACACATACAAAGATAGTTTTCAGCATCCACCCTTGCAAAACCTTGGGTTCCAAATTTTTTTCCCTCCTTTCCCCATCCCTCCCCTAGAAGGCAAGTCATCCAATACATGTTAAATATATGCAATTCTTCTATATGTCTTTCCATATTTCTCGAGAACAATCAGATGAAAAGGGGGAGAAAAAGCAAGCAAATGACAATAAAAAAGGTGGAAATGCTATGCTGTGAGCCACATTCAGTCCCTGTTTCTGAATGAAGGCGGCTCTCTCTGTCACGAGTCTGTAAGAATATAAGAAGTCCTCAGGAAGTGCTTCTGGACCATTAGCTGCCCGGTTTCGGGTTTGATAGATACCTGGGCCGGTTGGGATGATCTCGGTGGACATTCAGGGCTCGTGTCTGGTTTCTGTGACTACAGTAAGGGTTGGCGCCTTCTACAAGGAACTGAGGCTTGTTTTGAGAGAGACAAGTGGCCGAGGGCCCAGGCTTCAAATCCAGACTCTCCAGTTCTTTCCGCTTTGCCCTTGTTGCAGAGATGTTTAAAGAGCAACAACAGCACTCTAAAAAAGGAGGGACAGCCCTACAAATGGTATTGGAGTGTACAGGAGTGCGGGAGGGCCTAGCAGAGCCCTCGTGATCAGGAGCAGCGGAGAGCCCTACTGGGTAGCCCCTGGAGCCCAGTGGCCCCTTTGGTCAAGGGCTGTGAATGGTGATTTCTCATTTGTTGGCCCTGAGATTTCCCGAGATCCCGCAGGAGACCGTCCCTGACGCGCGTCCAGCCGCGGAGCGTGGGGGTGCCCGTGGCTCTCACCTCCCACCTTTGTGAGTGGCCGCTTGCCCGGGCAGCCAGTCCCACGCAGGAGCTGGGCAGAATTCAGCTTTTCTTTGTACCTCCGGCTCTTGGCCCGAGTTTTGTCACCTCTAGCATGGAGAGGCCGGCGGGGGCCTGGAGTCTCTGCCACATCTGCTCTTACTCTGCCATTTGTTGTGGCGAGTCTCTTGGTGGAGGTATTTCTCAGTTGTTTCGAGGTAGTGGCTTTGCTCGGTGGCACCCGCTGTGCCTGACCCCCAGCATCCCCTCTTCTGTTTATCAAAGCTTGTCAGCGGGGGGAAGCGAGTGACCCCTGCCTGCGTTCTCCCCAGCTGCTGATGCTGATAAGGAGAGTGGGTAAAGCGGTCGTGATAAGGTGCCCTGGCTGACCTGCATGTGGGCCCTTGGCAATATTTGATGATTCTGGGCTCCGGGGCTCGCTCTTTTGCTGATTTTAGAGCCACAGCTGCCCTTCTCTTCTGAAAGAGCTGGTGTTGGAGCAGCCGGCTTTTATAGAGTGCTTTACAAAAGGGTCTCATTTGCTCCCCCCGGTGACTCCGGGAGGGAGGCTCCGTTCTGAGCCCCGCTGCAAAGACATTCGTTTAATACAGAGAATCATCGAAGATTGGTTGGAACTGATTACGTGATGAAAAAGTTGTTCTTATGAGTGGAACCTGTGCTAATTTGTGGATCGAGTTTGCTTCTTCGTTAATCCTGCCCCGTGGTAATAATGCACGAGGCACTCATTCAGGGCTGACTCGGTAAAGCTTTCCAGTTGGCCATAGCATTTAGTTGTACCAAGATGCACGTGTTGCCTTACTGTCCCCCCTCCAATAATTGGATAAATCGGGAAACTTGAGAGAGATTCTCAAACAAACTTGATAACCTGGGATTTTTCCAGTGCAAAAGAAAAGAAAATAAGGTAGAAGCCGTTATCGATTTAACTTCACTGACATAGCCTTAATCCCCATTGTGAACTAACTATATCACTAGCATCCGTCCCATTCTGACCTTTTGACAAAATTACAAAGATTCTGCCTAAAGATAATTTAAAAGCCAAAATTATTTTTAAAAAAGAACATCCCCCTCCCTTGCTGATATTGACTAGTGTAACCTGCCCCTTGTGGGGTCTTACCGATTTGGGATTTCCTGCAGGATCCCGTGTTCCCAGCCTGCCCTTCCCCTCTCTCCCAAGCCCCCTTCAGGAACCTGGCCCACACGGGAGGCTTTCCCTGCCCCGTTTACTATCCCATGGCGTGTTCGACACTGCTGCCTGCTGTCCCTTGGTGTTCCTCTGAGTCCTCTCAGGAAGATACCATCTTACCTCGTCTGGGGGCCATCTCTGAGGAGATGAAGGGCTGGGGGCCGTCACAGGGTCAGGTTCCTTCCTCACAATTGATGTCATCAGGTGTAGGGTAACATATGAGGCTCAGGACCAGAAATTTGCAACTAAGGAATTCCATTTCCTGGGGTGCCCCTTACATATGCATGGGTCTTTTTAAGACCAGCCAATCAGGAGCATTTATTTACTGCTTACTGTATACCAAGCAGTGCAGAGTCAAAGAAGCAGCAAAAAGAAAGGGACAGAATGTGAACATAATTAAGGACAGACGGTGTGCCTGCCTAGTCTAAAGCAATTTTATGAGCAGCAAGGGGGGGTTCATTAGCAGGTGGTCAGCCTGCAGAAGAAGGGATGTTTGAATTGAGCCTCAAAGGCAAGCTAGTGAAAAGGAACACACTAAAGGCTTGGGGCAGAACCAGTGACTAGGCCTAGAGGTGGGTGATGGGAGTATCCCTTGTGAAAACAGCCTTCAGAAGACCAGTACGTCGGGATTAGAGAGTATGTGGAAGGGAAGGCAGGGAGGAACCGGCTTGGGAAGCATTTAAATGGCAGGCAGAGATTTCATATTGAATGGAAGTAGCTTGAGTGTGTTGAGAAGGAAGAGGGCAGGAGGGGAGGAGACAAATTAGAAGTTCTTATCTCATTTAGAATAGCTATTTATTAGAAATTTAGCAATTTACATTTGATTCAGTGAATTCCAGGCATAAAGGAGCAGGACACCCTCTTCATGAAATTCCCCTTTACTTTCAGTCCCTTTTTCAGCATGGGAAGCACCTCTATGTGTTTGGGATTTTATTAGGATCTTTCAGCTCCTCGTTAGCGGATAGGACAGGGTACAGGACAACCTACAGGGCTCTGCACCCATCAGGGCATGTTTAGAAATGCCCGCCAGGAGGAACAGTGTGTGTGATTCCCTTGGCGGTACTGGCGTCCTCCGCCACTCCCTTCACTCCATTGTGTATTCCACAGTCTACTAGGCTGACTTAAAAACTGGGGAAGTGCTGTTCCCAAGACTCTGGGGCCTGATGCAAGCAGAGCTTCTTGGACTATTAGAGCTACAAAGGTGACAGTCTTTTGAGATCATTAGGCAACCCCTATTTCACAGAGAACCCAGAGAAATGTTGCAGCTTGTCCAGGGGCACATAGTTGGGCCATGAGACCCAAGTACTAGGAGCTTTTTGCCTTATCCTGCCACTGCTCATGGGGAAATCTCTGTGTATGATTAGGAGCAGTCGGGTAGAAGGGGTGGGGTTGGGAAGGGAGGTGGATTCTCAGTACAGACACCCCATCTTTGCCTGCAGATTGGTAACTTATCCACAAGGACAGAATTGTCTCTGGTAGGGTTTTGAGCCCCAGTTTTCCTAATTCTCAGGCTAGTATTGTATCTCCCTCACTCCCCTGCCTCTCATAGAAATCTTGGTGGATTTAGAAAGAGGCATTAATATAATAAGTACTTAAAATCACCAGATTTTTTATTTTAAATAATTCTTCATGGATAATTCCACCTCACTTTTGAAGGCTAAGGACATCTTAGGAAATCTGATTTCTTGCCTAAGCAGGATGAAGTTATATACTTGTATACTTGATATAGGTGCTATTTTTTTCCTTCAAGAAAATGTGTAGATTTCTTTCTAACAGTTTTATCTTTTTTCTTTTTTTCTTCTTTTTGCTGAGGCATTTGGGGTTAAGTGACTTGTCTGGATTTGAACTTGGCTGCTCCTGACTTCAGGGCCGGTACTCTATCCACTGTGTGATCTAGCTGCCTCCTTTTTTCTTTTTTTAATACTATATGCATTCCTTTTTTTTTTTTTTTCTCCTGGTTATACATATATATTAACTTTTTAAAAATATACCTTGCTTTATAAATTGTATTGAGAGAGAAAAATCAGAAGGGAAAAAACCACCGGAGAGGGAAAAAAACCAAAAAAACCCAAAGAAGTAAACAGAGCAGATATTGATATATATTCAATCTCCATAATTCTCTTTCTGGATGCAGAGGCGTTTTCTTCCAAAGTTTATTGGGATTGCCTTGGACCTAACAGTTCTGCCTTGACTTTCTAGCGAACCAACACCTTTGTGTTTGGGGCTGGGGTGAATAAGGAGTCCTGGTTGGAGGTAGGAGACACTCCCTGGAAAACAGCTGCATCTCCTGAGGTTGTTCTGGAAGCGGCTTTTATTCAGGCAGAGCTGGGCCCAAGATTGGCTGAGAGCTGGCACAAGAGCCGCTGTCCCTACAGCTGCTCGATACACGCTCCATTTGATACTTCATTTCATGTTTTCGCCCCTAACTTGGCTACATGGTTTTCCCGTGTCAGAGTATCTCTTAATAGTCCTGACATACACTATTTAGGTGTAACTTCTTATACAGAGGAAGCGGGGGCTGCCAAGGCCTCCTTTGGTTACATGTCAGACAGGTGCCAGTCTCTCACCGTGCCAGCCCTTTGCTCGGAGCGGGTCTCGGGGAGAGCAGCTTCCCGTGGGAGGCTCCCTTGGCGGTCGCCGGCGCCCCTCCGGACGCACGTCCCACATGCCGTTCTGTGTGTGTTTGTCGTTTGCAGCTGAGCATCGAGCAGGCCCAGGCTGTGGCGGAGCAGGTGGAAATGAAAGCGAAGGTGGTCCAGTCGGAAGTCAAGGCGGTCACCACGAGGCACAAGAAGGCCTTGGAGGAGAGGGAGTGTGAGCTGCTGTGGAAGGTGAGACCCCTGCTCTGCCGGACCCAGCCGCCGGGAGCCAAGCCCACGGTCCCCGGGGCAGACTTTCCCAGTGGTCCTAATTTTAGACTTGCACGGCTCCTGTTCTAAATCCGGAACATTGGCGCATTTCACGGAAGTGTTTTGGGGGAGGAAGGGCCCAGCCGCGGGTGTTGCCGGACACACTGGCGCATTGTCTGCCCTTTTCTCCCAGTCCGGCAACAAGGGCGCTTTTCAGAGCTGTGAGATAGCCGTGAATGAATCGCGCCCGTGTGGAGAAGGCAGGAGGAGAGCTTTTTAAGGCCAGCTGACTGATAGGAAAGAGGCCTTCAGGGGAATTGCTGGATGGCTCCATTTCCTGGCCCGTACTAGAGACCAGCCTCCTTTTTGTTCTTAAGACCTTTCCTCCTCGCCTTAGAGGGCCCCCAGATGGAATAAAATGACTGCTCCCCCTCCCTGGTGCCCCCATCAGAGGCCCCCTTCTTGCCCGGTCTCATCCTTCACTTATGCTTAGGGATTGACCGCATCCTGCAGGAATATATGGGCTCTAATTGCATTTCCTAACAGCATGGACCGGGCCTGCCATTGGCTGCCGCCAAGCTCTTCGTCTCCCTGAGAATACCCAGCGTGGCCGGGAAGTTTCCCAGACTCTGGGGGCTTCGTGGTGGGGCGGTACAGAGCGTAACTTGGGCCTAACTTTATGAAATGCCTTTCCCACGAGAAGTTAGCCAGACACCGCAAAGGCTGGGAACTTTTTTGTTTCCAGTGGTTATTCGTGGAAGACCAACTGCGGGTCCCCGAGCCTTCAGATGCTGTAGACACTCCAATGCTCTCATTGTTCCGATCTTATATAACATCCCCAAATGTTAATTAAAAGCGGAGAGGAGCTAGCTACTTGGTGCAATTTGAGAAGACTGTCTGTGGTGTCTCACACTGAGCCCCAAACTTGCTCTTCTGGATTTCTGGATGAAAGGGTCTTTGTCGTCTGCTGAGGGTAGGGGGGTGCGCTTTTGAATGCTCACCTTCAGTGATGCAAAACCTCTCTCTCTTCCCTGCCCTCGCTCTGGGTCTCAGGGCTGCCGTCTTCCATTTTTCAAGAGAAAATGATGAATTTCTTTCTCCAGTCCTAAGTATCATGGAATAACCTTTCAGGAGGAAAATTGTCAGGTGTGTGTTTATTGCCGATGGTGGATTTTATTTCCCAGAAAATTCCTTTGTCTTTTCACTTGGGTTTTCTTTCTGAAAGCCGCTCAGGTCTCAGCATCGGGCCTTTAATTAATCTTCATTGTCCTTGACTTCTTTCCCATGACGTTGATTGCAGCGGGCCAACCCGAACCAGCCGATGGCTGCAAATTGTCGTCATCTTCTGTATTCTCGGTGTGTTTGGCCCGCTAGATGCTGGCAAATCCTTCTCAGGTCTTTTCTTCTTTCTTGCTTCTCCCTTGGGTTCCAGATGATGGCTCCTCTCCCCAGCTAGCTGTCTTCAAGATGTCTCGCCATCATGGACACTCACATTTGTGTTCCTTGGCTTTCTCCATGTTTCCAATCCGTTCTCATTTCCCATTACTGTGTCACCTTCTTCCTCTGAATCTCAATCATAAACTTTCTTGTGGGAAGCTTTCTCCATCCCCTGGTTCCTGTTAATTATCCTGCTGCTAACCATCCAGCCTTTCCTTCCCCATTTACCACTTGTCTTTCCTTCTCAGATGCTGAGATCCATGATCTTTCTTACTGGGAGACCCCACCATGGGTGTTCTGTATCTCAAGGGCTCACAGGTGGTTCAACAATCTACCTTTTGTTTCTCTGAGTCTCCTCAGTTGGATTGATTACTGAGTGCGTGAAAGAGCCCCAGTCATTGATTCATCTCAGTTCTGTGGACTGCTACAGACGTTTTGGGGGGCCTGCCCATCAGCCACCAACCTGGAGGGAAAACCACGAGGTCACCAAGTAGAGGTGGGGTGGGGCCTTGTAGGCCTGGGAGAAAGCCTGGCTGTGCTTTGGGGAAAGGTGATTCCTGCACTGAAGCTGAAGAATCCTCATGGGTCAGGGCCTGGACCAGTGATTTGTGAAATTGAGTGAGTCCTTCGAGGCAGGTCTTTGGCGACCCTCAGAGCCCTGGGAAGAGTTGTCTGGATCACCAAGAAGTTGAGAGACCCTGGATGAGCCAGAAGCAAGCTTGAACTCGGATCTTCCAGATTCCGAGGCCGTTTCTCTCTACCCAAGATTGAGTGAGATAGGATCATTAATTGGTGTATGAATTAATCGTGCCAAATCAAATTAATTTAAACTTCAACACTATCAGTGCTTTGTTAAATGTAGGGATTTTATTTACAGTATTCTCTCTATGTAGTGTAAGTAAGGGCAGGGCGGCTGCCCTTAGAAACTGGTAAATCCCTGTTAGTGACAGCATTAATGCTGCCTGAATGAAACACCTCGGGAGCCCACCTGCAGACACTGTAGTTCACACTGGGCCTGGTAGTGAGAGTGCGGAGACCGGGGATCTGGGTAAAGGGAAGATGGATTTCCACTGAACCTGTGAGGGTTCTGGGTCTTGGACTTAGGCTTGCCTTGTCCTGTTTCCACTATTAAGTCATGATCATTCTTGGTAAGCTCCCCAGAAATAATTTGCTTGATAACAATAAATATGAAAAATCCCCCAAAAGAAGCCAAAATCTTTTTTTTTCTTTTTCTTTTTATATTTTGATCTCTTTGAATATTTTTTTTAAATAACTTTTTATTGACAGAACCCATGCCAGGGTAATTTTTTACAGCATTATCCCTTGCACTCACTTCTGTTCTGATTTTTCCCCTCCCTCCCTCTACCCTCCTCCCCCAGATGGCAAGCAGTCCTATATATGTTAGATTTGTCACAGAGTATCCTAGACACAATATATGTGTGGAGAATCGAACAGTTCTCTTGTTGCACAGGGAGAATTGGATTCAGAAGGTAGAAATAACCCGGGAAGAAAAACAAAAATGCAGTTAGTTCACATTCGTTTCCCAGTGTTCTTTCTTTGGGTGTAGCTGCTTCTGTCCGTCATTTATCAATTGAAACTCAGTTAGGTCTCTTTGTCAAAGAAATCCACTTCCATCAAAATATGTCCTCATACAGTATCATTGTTGAGGTATATAATGATCTCCTGGTTCTGCTCATTTCACTTAGCATCAGTTCATGTAAGTCTCGCCAGTCCTCTCTGTATTCATCCTGCTGGTCATTCCTTACAGAACAATAATATTCCATAACATTCATATACCTCAATTTACCCAGCCATTCTCCAATTGATGGGCATCCATTCAATTTCAGTTTCTAGCCACTACAAACAGGGCTGCCACAAACATTTTGGCACATACAGGTCCCTTTCCCTTCTTTAATATCTCTTTGGGATATAAGCCCAATAGAAACACTGCTGGATCAAAGGGTATGCACAGTTTGATAACTTTTTGAGCATAGTTCCAAACTGCTCTCCAGAATGGCTGGATGTGTTCACAATTCCACCAACAATGTATCAGTGTCCCTGTTTTCCCACATCCCCTCCAACATTCCCCATTATCTTTCCCTTTCATTCTAGTCAATCTGACAGGTGTGTAGTGGGATCTCAGAGTTGTCTTAATTTGCATTTCTCTGATTAATAATGATTTGGAGCATATTTTCATATGTCTATAAATAATTTCAATTTCTTCATCTGAGAATTGTCTGTTCATATCCTTTGACCATTTATCAGTTGGAGAATGGTTTGATAAGAAGCCAAAATATGAATGAGCGGAAAACCCTTGGCAAAAACCTTAGTAAAACTGTAGAAAAAGATTAAGTCTCTCTGACTCCATCCTCTGGGCAGAGGTGGCAGCTTGTGATCGAAGAATGTTAAAATACACGGTCACATTTTCTCTTTTTTTTACGAGGGAGGGAATGATTTTGCGAGGGTGGCAATCATGGTATTTCCTTAAAAGGCCTTGGGGCGGGGGGATGAAGGGGGAAGCAAAAGACATTAATAGAATCTTTTCCTAAAAGTCTTTCAGTAAACAGAATTCGTTGTCCGAGAATGTCGATTTCCAGAGGCCCCGGTTTCCTCCCGGGGCTGGGGGGGAGCTTTTTGTGCCCCCGAAGGTAACGGCCAAGCTGGCCGTCGCCGGCTCCTTTTCCCGTATAATTTTCACCAAGGCCTCTCTCTTGCCTTTCTGCTTTTAGGTGGAGAAGATCCGCCAGGTCAAGGCCAAGTCTCTGTACCTGCAGGTGGAAAAGCTTCGTCAGAACCTCAACAAGCTGGACAGCACCATCAGCGCCGTGCAGCAGGTCCTGGAAGAGGGGCGCGCCATGGACGTGCTGCTGGCCCGAGACCGCATGCTGGCGCAGGTCCAGGAGCTCAAGAACGTCCGGAGCCTCCTCAAGCCGCAGGAAGACGACAGGGTGATGTTCACCCCCCCGGACCAGGCCCTCTACCTGGCCATCAAATCCTTAGGCTTCGTCAGCAGCGGGGCTTTTGCCCCCCTGACCAAGGCCACCGGGGAAGGCCTCAAACGCGCCCTCCAGGGCAAGGTGGCGTCGTTCACGGTGATCGGGTACGATCACGACGGGGAGCCGCGCCTCTCGGGCGGCGACCTGATGTCCGCGGTGGTCATGGGGCCCGACGGGAACCTGTTCGGCGCCGACGTCAGCGATCAGCAGAACGGCACCTACCTGGTCAGCTACCGGCCGCAGCTGGAGGGCGAGCACCTCATTTCCGTTATGATGTGCAACCAGCACATCAAGAACAGCCCCTTCAAGGTGCTGGTCAAGTCCGGGCGCAGTTACGTGGGCATCGGGCTGCCCGGGCTGGCCTTCGGCAGCGAGGGCGACAGCGACGGGAAGCTCTGCCGCCCGTGGGGCGTCAGCGTGGACAAGGAAGGCTACATCATCGTGGCCGACCGCAGCAACAACCGCATCCAGGTGTTCAAGCCCTGCGGCACCTTCTATCACAAGTTCGGCACGCTGGGCTCCAGGCCCGGCCAGTTCGACCGCCCGGCGGGAGTGGCTTGCGACTCCTCGCGCAGGATCGTGGTGGCGGACAAGGACAATCATCGCATCCAGATATTCACCTTCGAAGGGCAGTTCCTCCTCAAGTTCGGGGAGAAGGGCACGAAGAACGGACAGTTCAACTATCCTTGGGACGTGGCGGTGAATTCGGAAGGCAAGATTCTGGTCTCTGATACACGGAACCACCGGGTCCAGCTGTTCGGGCCCGATGGGGCCTTCCTGAACAAGTACGGCTTTGAAGGGGCCCTCTGGAAGCACTTTGATTCCCCCCGGGGTGTGACCTTCAACCACGAAGGCCATCTGGTGGTGACGGACTTCAACAACCACCGCCTGCTGGTCATCCACCCAGACTGCCAGTCTGCACGCTTCCTGGGGTCGGAGGGCACCGGCAACGGGCAGTTCCTGCGCCCCCAGGGGGTCGCCGTGGATCAAGAGGGACGAATCATCGTGGCGGATTCCAGGAATCATCGGGTGCAGATCTTCGAATCCAACGGCAGTTTCATATGCAAATTTGGTGCTCAGGGAAGTGGCTTTGGCCAAATGGACCGCCCCTCGGGCATTGCCGTCACTCCAGATGGCATGATCGTCGTGGTTGATTTTGGAAACAATCGGATCCTCATCTTTTAATAGAAAGTGTTGGCTTTGTGGTGGTTCTTGCGGTGGTTTTTGGGGGACGTGGTTTTGATTTTTGTTTTTGTTTTCTCCATTTTGAATTTCAAAGAAGAAACCGTCTCAGGGAAATTTTTTTTCTTTACTATGAGAACAAAAAAAAAGTACAACGTTACTGAAGACCTACCTCATCTTTATTTTTTTACAGATGAATGTACTTATCTTTCTGCAGGGATTGAGCCTGGGAAGTTATAGATTCTATCTACCTCATGTTCTTTGGGTTTCCTCCTCCCTTTGTTCCTTTCCCCACCCTCTCCCTTCTCAGCCCAGTGCAGATTTTGTATTTACCTCCATCCCCAAAACGGGTTATCGAATGCACAAGCCAACGAATGGATTGGTTCTCATACTGTCACTGGATTGGTCGTCTTCGATCAAAGCTTTCTAGAGAGGAAGCCAAATGAGGCTCTCTAACTTAAAAAAAAAAATTACAGAAAAACAAGTTTAAAAAAAGTAGGGTTAGATACTTAGAGCATCTGTGTTCTGGATTCTAGACTGTGGTTCGTGGGTTTCTGCCTATGTTAAGTGTGTTTTGGTAAGCCTTTTAAGAACTTTTTTAAAATGCTGCAACAGAGAACATTTTCCTCTTACCCTTTTATACCTCAGTATGTTTCACTTCCTGTTCAGCATCTTTTTCTTATTTCTGGAAAATCTGGGTGGGAGGTGCCGTCTCTGAAAAGGGGGCTTTTCCCATTTGGGGGTTCTATTGAGAGGAGTGTCTGCAGTGTCCCTGTCCCAAATGGGCAAGCCAGGGATGGCACACATCTTAAGTTTTTTGATGACTTTTATTAAAATGTTGTTCAAGGTTTTGGGGGATGGTTTTGGTGGGGGTGGGAGGGATATAATCTGTTGTTAGAAAAAAATTGGTTAAGGAAGAGTGGAAGTCATCTAATTTCTTGGATTTAAAACTTTTAAAACCTGTTTGGAGTGAATGTAAGTTGTGTATGTGTGTGTGTATACGTGTGTGTGTATACGTGTGTGTGTGTATACGTGTGTATACACACACCGGTAGAAGCAAAAGAACATGCAAAATTGTTGTCGAGGGCATGGAATAGCCGAATGTTGTTTCTTTGTGTGTAACAGTTAGGAAGTTGTATCTTTGTTTTTGTTGTTTGTTTTTTTCTAAGAGTGATGGTGATAGGTGGAAGGATAAAGTTTTTATTTTAAAGCACAATTTTTACAGCTTTGGAAGTTCAGGGAACAAAAATCTTTATTGTCCGATTTGCTAAACATTTCCCCTGGTTTCCTTTTCCTCCCCCAACAAAAAAAAATTTTTTTTTTTTTCTTGGATCTTTTGAGAAGTCACTTTAATGCATCATTTGCTGAAAACTGGTGCTGCACAGGAGACCTGAGAGTCAGCATTAATTCCTTGGAGTGCTTTTGAATGTAAAGATCTTTTCCCCTCTGAAATATCCCTTCCCTTTCCTCCCCCCCTCAGATGTTGACGTGGTAGGTGAAAGTGGGGGAGAAGGCTACCTCCTCCTTCCTCTGCCTCAGGCAGTACCAAAGAACCAAAGCCCAATGGGAGCATCCAGCTTTGAACCCGTGGTCAGACCGGTGGTACTTGGGAGGGACTTTGCTTCTAGCTGGGCACACATTTCTTCTCATGACCTTTTCCAGGGGCTTCTTATCTGTCTTGAAGGATAAAGCAGACATTGTCCACATGGTGCAGGGACACAGCCTGGCCTTTTCTTCCATTATCCCGTGATAGCAGCGACTTCTCACTTTGTCTGTCTCTCGGCTTCTTCTGAAAAGAAAGCAGCCTTGCCTTAGTCCTCAGCGAGGGAGGCTCTGGGAGCTGCCTGCTTTTCAGTGGTCGGGAGGCTCAGGGACCCTTGTTCTAAAAGAATCAGAGCTCAAGAAATCTAGTGCTAGGGAAGACAGCGATTTCTTTTTGACCCCTAGAGGAAAGTGGCTCCCGGGAGCCCCTTGTCCAGATACTCAGCTTTGTCTCTGCTTGGGCCGGATGGCTCAACCGCTACCTTCTGTTGCCGTCTCCTCTCCCAGGCCCTTTATTTCTTTTCTTCTATCTCTCTGTCTCCATCTCTCTCCCTCTTTCTCTTTTCTGCCTCTCTCTCCCCCTCTCTATGTTTTTGAGGTCTTCTGTCCCTAAACTAAAGACCTTTACTATATCCAGGGAAGAAAGGATACTGTATCCACAAAATCTTCACTGTTTCCACAAAAAATCTCAAGTGTATCCACTTCCTCCCACGGGAGATGAAGTCTTGAAAGGTAGTAGGCAGCCTCTCTCCCCGTGGAAGCTGAGTCCGCCATATCCGTTAGTGGAGGCAAGACTAAATAAATATTAGCGGGCAGGAAGGAGCCTAAAGGACCGAGAAATACTGCCGGGCAGCATTTGCCATTACCTCCAGTGCAATGCCTCTTATGACAGAACCTTTCCCATTTGTTTTAGCTGTCCCCACCTTTAGCCCTAAATTCTAAATTCTCATTGGTTTGGTTTAATTTTTAAATGGTTAAATGACAGTTGGGGATGCTCTTATTTTATGTGAGAAAATACTATCCTAGCATCCCTTATTACCAAAGACAAAGTGGTTTTAAAAGCTTTAAAAAAAATAATAAATTTCAGTTCTGGGAATCCTTGCAGATTTTATCTTGCTGTTACTGGTTGGTTGAGGTGGTCTGCCCAGGAATAGTAACGCTGCCTTTGCCTGTATTACAGTACCTTTTTCTGTGCTCATCCTTTTTATTTCTCCCCAGCTTCCCCTCCAATAAGTGTCCTGCTGTGCTCTCCCAGCCATTCTGGGGGGCAATCTTGAGACCTGGATGACGCGTTACCTTTTTGTCGATCCGGCAGTAACTGGCGTACCAAAATCTTGTTTTCTTTCTGGCTCTCAAAGTTGGGAGCAGGACCTACGTGACCTTGGGTGACCTTCCCTGCCCTGTATCTGGTAGCCACCGAAGCTCTGGGTTTCAATGACTGAAGTCCGAAGAAGATCCTTGGCTTTTCTTTCTTGGTAGTGTTCCTCACTTTTTTTAATTGAGTGGATCACTGTGCCCGGCCGCCATTCAGAGAAATGGGTGTCGCATTTGGGGACCCGTTGTTTGTAAAACATTGCCATCTGTGGGTCCCCAGACTCTCCCCCTGGAAGAGTGCTGAGCGCTCTGGAAGAACTTTAGTCTAGCTTCCAGTCCGGTGGATCTTTAGTCAAAGGGAAGAATAGGATGAAAGCCAACATCTAGTGCCCCCTCGGGGTGTGGCTGTTCAAAAATCACCCAGAGAGGGTCCAGGAAAGGTAGAGCTTAGGCAAATCAATTGTGTGAGAGAGGGACAGAAGAGAGCAGTTTGCTTCCTGCCCAAGACATGGCTTTGAGAAACCTTCCGGGAATCTCCTTTGGCCCTAGTCCAGTGGGCACCCAAGGTGAGAGATGTGGGAAGTGCAAAAGAAAAAAAAAGAAAGACTAGGTACGTTTCCGGCGAACTCTAGTTTTAGCGAAGGCAGATGGATTTGTGCACTAAAACTCCTGAAGGAATTTATAGAATCAAGGGGTAAAACCACTTTGGGTGGGGAAGCTGATGACCTTTCAGAAGTGTGGTCAGCTAAAAGAAACTGCTTTCCTATGGCTAAAAGTAACCATTAGGCAATCCTGCTGCCAAGCCTGTGACACAGAACCTATCCGAGGTAGCCCTGATGCTGTAGTGCAGTACGTACCCTCGGTGAGCTAGAACAAAACCCCTCCGTGGGTACCAGTTTTAGTGTAATGTGGAGGAAACCCCAGAAGATTATACCACAGAGACAACCTAAAATCTAACATTGGGCCAAAAGATTCGAGTTGGAATTAGGGCACTTCGTATTTGGCGTCCAATGGGATAACTGGAGATGGGCTTTTTTTTTTTTTTTTTTTTTTTTTTTTTAAGTTCGAGTTAAGCCAAAGCTTAATTTATTTGAAGAGAGAAGTCTTTAGGCTTGGTCTAGCAGAATTGTGTTTGTTTGTCTGTTTTCTTCTTTCAAAGATTGTGAGATTTCTGTGTTTGGTAAATGAGTGAAAGTCGTGCCAAAGTTTTGTGGGAGATTTTTTTGTCTGTTTTGTTGTATTTTCTTAAAAAAAAAAAAAAAATCTACGTGGTGCCAAAAAAAAAAAAAAAAAAAAAGGAAGTAGGGTATTTATTTAAACACCTCTCTTTGGAGTTTGTTTCCAACAGTCTGGAGCTGTATAAAAATCAAACACTGGTACTTGCGTAAGACAAATATGCCTCTGATCCTTGAGTCCCTCCCTTCGAGTACTCGGGTTCCCTGCTCGCCGATGGCGCAGGATGCACAAACCGTTACACCGGTTTTATTTTTCTAAATTATTATTTGAAAAGTTGTTGGGTTTTCGTTGTTTGCTTTGTTTCTACCTCATTTTTAGAGAGACAGCATCTACCTCACTGGAGCACTCAACAGGTCTCTGAAGAAATAGTATTAATCCATTTGAGGAAAAAAGACGGAGCTCTCCCACTCCTACAAGTAGAATACGTCCATCGACCTACAGGGGATTTTGTTGACTTTCAGGAGGACTGTTAAGTTGTTCTGGTTAGAGAAACTGAATTGAAACCAAATATTCTTAAAAAAAAAAAACTCAAGCAAACTTAGTCACCAAATTCAAATAGTTCTTAAAGTGGACTCTTTATTTTAATGAAGAGTTATGCAAACTTGTTTTAGAAATCCACTTTTTTCAGTATTAAAAACAAAAACGACTAGTCATTTGAAATTGATTTGGAATTGGAATTTGCAGCATTCTTACATCTTCAAGACCTTTAGGTCTCCTCTCTTCAAGAGAAAAATATTTTATTTTATCTTATGTTTGGATGTTTACAAATACATCCCGTTAGAGAAGATTGTATTGCTTTAATGCTTTGGACGGCAGAGCTATCTTATACCAAATGTTGGAAGGGAATGAGAATTGTTTTGACTTTGTGATTGTATTTGTAGTTTTCTTGACCCAGTGGGATGTCTTCCACCATGACCTACACTTCTCTTCACATTTGGGGAGAACTCTTTGAGTGAATGTGATTTTAATTTTTTTTTTTTTTTTTTTGCTACCAAAGGTATCTGAGGGGGATGGGGGGGGGGGGAGTATCCAAGGTTTTTTTTGTTTTTGTTTTTTTGGTTTGGTTTGGTTTTAAATAATAAAAGTTGAGAAGCACATTACCAGAAAGTAGGGTTGATTTCCCATTCCCCCCACTTGTTTTTTTTTTTTTTCCTAGTTGGATCTTCTGAGTTGGAGGTGGAAGACTGATGGGAGTGTCTAGAACACCCCTCCCCCTCCCCCCAGAGTTCCAGTGTATTGGGTTTGTGTCATGGTGAGAAGACATGCCTCTATTTAAAAAAAAGAAAAAAAAAAGAAAAAGAAAATGATCTTACGGGTTAACATTAAGCCAGATAGGTGGGACGTTTCCTGCCATTGTTTAACCAATGATGGTTCTAAAAGCTTTGTGAGTACCTGCATGGTCTTAGACCCTCTTAATGATTGTATGAACGTTACAAACTCAGGTAGAATTGGTTGTGAAGCTCTTATTTCACAGAGCATCCAGACTGAATGTTACCTGTCTATCCAGTGAACGGAGTCGCCGCCCGCCAGGCCTTTGCCCCTTTCTGTGTGTAGTTTGCTTCTTAGTCTGAGTAGCTGTACTTGTCCCCTCGAGGACATTGTGTCCTGGTTCCGGGGCTCTGACGTGTGTTATCTTCTGGTGAAGGGTGGGTTTTTCCTTTTTTTTTTTTTTCCCCCTTAAATCAGTACAGGTTGTGGGGTGGGTGGGTGGGGATCATTAAAAACTAGTTGAAGGTTAGTCGGGTGGGTGGGAGGGGCCCGTTAGCATGGTTTCTGAGAACCTGGCTTCCTCTGTCGATTGCCCGTCCTGCCTCGCCTCGGCAGAGACACTTTATTCAACGTGGGACCGGGAGACCTGGGCCTCGCGGGTGGGGGAGGATGGCCGTCGGAGGCCAAATGGAGAGGGAGGAGGAAAGGAATCCTGGTGTCCCTGTGACAGAGCTGACCTTATCGAGGTCAGACAGGAGCTGGGAAGACCACCAGCCTCCCAGGAGAAGCTCCTCGTTCCTCAGCAACTGGGCGGCTTTCGCTCCGGTCATTCCTCGGCCGCGGGGCCGGAGCGTCGGGGCTCTCCCCGGGACAAACCTTGCTACTTGGTGGGCATTAATTCATTTCAGTTTGGCCAGCTCGGTCCCCCTCCCCTCGGGGAGAAGAGGCAGGCTTAGTTTTGACCATCAGATCCCCGGCCCTGGAGGGAGCCGGGCGTGACGGGCAATGGCCAGAGGAAGAGCAGACAGAGGTGTTCAAAAACTCCTGTGTAGACAGAGGCTTCTGAATGTATCACTGTGGTCCACGGAGGAGGCTGAAGAAGGTAGCAAGGAGATGCCGTGTCAGCTACCAGCAGCCTTAAAACAAAGTTGGTGTCTCTCTGGACCTTAAAATTGTTCCTATGCAGTTTATTTTATTTTTGTTTAATCAAATAAATGTGAGGGTTTTTTTTTCCATTGAAGCCGTGTCCGTGTGATTCATTGTTGGGCAGCACGCGTCGAAGGCTGAAGACGAATTTTGGAAGCCCAGATCGGGGTGATTTCTCTAAATGCTTGATTGACGCCTTATTCCTCTCCAGGCCCCTTTCTTGACATCTCTGTAAGTGTCTTTGTTTAGCGAATAAGGATTCAAATTCTGTGTGGCTTCCCACTGTCCGTCCACAAGGGGTTGGGGAGTGGGGAAGGCCCTGGACACCTGAGCCTGCCCCTTTATCATCCCTCTGCGGGCCTGCCGGCCTCCTGGCCCTGTTGGTTAGCCGAGGCAGGCCTGCGGGGTGTCCAAGGCCCTTCCGCGCTCTAGAGCGGGAGCCCTGCGCCGGGCCCGGCTGTTTTGTTAGTCCGTTGCCTGCCCTGTGGCGGGCTCGGCTGTTTTGTTAGTCCGTTGCCCGATTTATTATCTGGTAAATTAAAGTTCTGTCTCAGGCGCGTCTGCCGCCCCGTAGTGACGGGCTGGCCTTGGCATTCGGTGCTCAGTGGGCGATCGGGAGCCCCTCGGCCCGGTATCGCCAGGTTTGTGGGACAAGCGCGCTGACGGCTGATCGGTTCCAGGTTTGCCTCGGAGCGCCTTTAGTCAGCAGCCCCTGAATCCCCAAAGGGACGGGTCCCACACAAACATTTCAGAGCACGCTCTGGTATCTTCTAGCCCCTCCCTCCCGCTTGCCATAATGGGCCCCAATGACCAAACCGTTCCGATTTGGGGCGTGGGGGCCAAGGACCTTGGTTCCTTGGCACAGGGAACTGCCGTCGGGCAAGCTCCCTTTGTGGCCCTGAGGCTGCCCCTTTCCCGAGGCCCCAGGTTGGCAGAGGGGGCATTCTCGCTGGGCCCTCCCGACTCTGCTGAGCCATATTCCTGTTGTAGTGATTAAAATGGGAAAACGAGCCTGGTTCTGGTTTCAAACCTGCCTCTGACGTTTGCCAAGTCCCCGGCCCTCTCCTGTGATGGGTGGGGGGCTGAATCTGGACAAAAGGGAGGCTCCCAGGAGGCGGTGGGGCTGGGGGCCGCTGGGAGGGGGCATCTGGATCCGCTGCCCACAGGTTCCCATGGACCCCGGGGGCCGCTGAGGGAGAGGACCGCCCACGAGGGAGCTGAGAACGGGAACCCTGAGTGACAGGTGTTGGGGAAGGCCTTGAGGAGGGAGCCGGGACACGGGCCTCAGAGCGCTCAGAGACCCCATGGGTCCTGGGGGCCTGGCTCTGGCCACGAGCCGGGAGGTCTCGGAGGTAACTGGGCCAGACTGGAAGCCCCACGGGCTCGAGCACATCTCCCGGGGCCGCCCTGTGCTCAGCCCTGAGAAGGGAGGCAGCCTGCGGTCCTCCGTCTTACCCAAGCAATGCCCGCTGCCCCGGCTTGCCGTTCTCTGCTTGGGGACCTCCCGTGAGGGGGAACCCGGCCCCCCTTGTTAGGGCCGTCCCCGTCACATTGAGGAAGCTTTGCTTCTTTCTAAACTTTGTCCAGTCCTGCGTCCAAGCAGATCCCTGAAGACGGCTGGTGTGCGCCCCGAGTTTTCTCCGGGCTCGACACCCCCAGTTGCAGGGAGAGGGGCCAGGAGCAGCCCTGGGGACCACCTCGCGGGCTGGACTTCGTAGGTGTAGAAGCTCCTTCAGCGAGTCCCCCCATGGCAGGGCTTTGCCCGTCCCCCCTCTCCAGCTTAGCGTCTCCCCCCACCCTCCCAGGTGTGATGGGACCTTGACCTCCCAAGTGCAGCTCGGGTTGCTCCTGCATCCCCCGGCTGCCCCCTCCCATCTCTTTCAGGCAAGCTGCCACCTCGGCCTTGCAGTTGGCTTCTCCTCCAGACCGGTCTCTAGGCCTTGGGGGGTTCAGAGGTGGGTGGGAACAAGCCAGCGGGCGGTCCCTTCAGAATGGAGTCGGAGATGGAGCCCCCGAAGGCCGAGGTTCCCCTCATGTTTGTGGGACCACACGCAGAGCCCGGCCCCGAGGCCTGAAGCGTGGTGCTGCTAGCGGGCCGGAGCTGGCTCCGCAGGCCAGGGCCTCTCCCCGGGAGAGGAGGCTTTCAGAGGGGTCCGGCGCTCTGCTCCCTCGCAAATCAGCGCGGCGGGGACAATATGGGGGCCCGGACCCCCAGAGGCCGCCACCGGGAGCTGGGGGTGCTGCACCGGCCATTGGTGGCTGGGGCCATTCGGGAGGGGACCACAGGGAGGCTATGAGCCCGAGGAGGGGGGAGAGGTGCCCCGGGGCAGATGCAGCGGCGCCATTGCCCTGGCAGCCCCTCCGCACACTGGCAGAAAAGCAGCTTTTTCAGAGGCTGGCTCCCTCCTGTGGCTTCCCCAGGCCTGATGGCCCCCAGACCCCCAGGCCTCGGCCAATCTAAGAAGCCCCGCGGGCCCCCCTCACCCCAGGTCAGACGTTAAGCCGGTGTTTGCTTCTGGGCCAGACCCGGCTCATTTGGGTGGGGCAGAGGGGCTCTGTTCTCCACACAGAACAACGGAGGCCATCGCTGCGCCGAGGCTTCTGGGACAGCTTCCCGGTGGCCCCGCAGCCATCCCGCTCCCAAACACAAGCTCCTGGTTTCCTATTTTCTCCAGACCCCCGGGCGGGCCCCTGCTAGTCCCAGACTTATGGGGGTTGGGAGTTAGCAGTTAGGCAGGTGCCTGGCGGGCCGGGCACTGAGGAGACGGACAATCGCTGCCCCGGGGACTCACTGGGCCGAACCTGCGGCAGCCCGTTCTCTTGGGTATTCCATGGTCAGCACAGTGCCCAGCATGCAGTAGGAGCTTCATAAAAGCTCAGTTTGAGCAGCTGGAGCCTGGGGTGGCCAAGGCCTGGCCGCTCTGGAAGCTGGTGTGAAGGTGGCCAGTCGGTCCCATGCCTCCGTGACCCTGTGGAGCCCATACTGCCCGTGGGGCCCTGTCTAAAGAGGGGGACACCGAGGCTGACCGAGGCGGCTTGCCGGGGTCCCAGTGTCTCCCCACCGCTCCTGCTCCCACATCAGACATAATCCCAGGACCACCCTTGGCTACTGGCCAGTCCAGTCTCCTGGAGCTGGACCCACCATCTTGCGGGGGATTTCCAGCTGGAAGGGGGGCAACTCTTCAGTGTCCCAAGCTCCCGGGCAGTCTGCTGATGCCCACGGGTGCTTCTCAAAACCAAGTTATAGAAAGTACTGCAAAGAATTACACTCGACTTGGCTCCAAGTTCACGGCTCCCCTTTAAATCAGCGGGAGTTCTGGACCAGGCCCGCCAGGTGAAGAACCAGAGACAACAAAAACCCAAACACTTAAAGAGTCTCCATAGTCCTGAGAGTGCCCAGCTTCTCCTGGGCACCTCCCAAAATGGCACCAGCACGGCACTTCCCTGGCAGGATGGCAGCTGCCAATGGGGTTTGCCCCCTACCAGACAAGGCCTCTGGAGCCTCAGCCCGGCTTCTCCCTCAAAAGGCAGAGTCGGCTGCAGCTCAGGCTCAAGTCGAGGCACCCGACTCCTGCCCTCTGGGTTGGTCCTGGGGCCCATCCTTAAACTGCGGCTTGAGGAGCGTCTAACCTCTTTGTTCATGAACTGGGAGAGGGAGGACCTCCGGGATCACCCTTTACAGGTGAGGACTCTGAAGGTCATATCCCCATTCAAGGTCACAAAGCTCCTGAAACACTTCTCCGGGGAGGCCCCACAGGTCAGCTCTGCCCAAGGGTGGGAGGAGTCATAAAGCTGGACTCAAACAGATGTTTAGCAGCTGTCTCTCTGGCCTGGGTAAGGTCACCTAGTGGACTGAGATGGTGGCTGTGCCTTTGGCAACTTTTGCCTAATCCAAAAACCCAACCCAGTGCCAACTAAAACCCAGGGCCAACAGTTTTGAACTTGTGCGATGTCACCTTAATTTATTTAGGATTCCGGCTGGGTTACTACCATTTTAAGATTTTTTTTTCTAAATTATTAAGACCAGAAAACAGCTTTAGGAGTTGGAGAGGAAAAGTTCACCTTTACAGTTACATTGGCAAGGAATCGACTTTGGGGCAAAAGCTGTAATTCAGCTATCTTGGCGACCTACTTACCCTCACTTCCTCATTCATCATCTAAAGTGATTCCTCCCCCCCCCCCCCCAACAAGGTGCCAAGAGCATCCCTTCCCCATTTTGGTCACTTGTTAGCTCCCATGGCTTGGGTCTCGGGCCCAGCAGCTCAGTGGAGCACAGCTAATTAGCGAGAGCCAGTGATTTTCAGGACAGCCCCTCGGCCACGTCACTCAGGCTCCAAAGGAGCTTCTTGGCCTCCCCTGGCGTGGTCCAGGGATTAATGGTCTGCGTTCCTTTCCCCACCCGCAGCCAGGCTCGGGGAGGAGTCGGCACAAACCTGGGCTTGACTTTCTCACGGGGCTGTTCTGCTAAGCTACAGCCAGGACTTGGTCTGGGATGCCCAGCAGGGGCCGGATAAAGTCGGTATGAGGGCATTCTCCTCCCTATAGAACGAGCTGTCTTTTAGACACACTGTCCATCCCCCACCAGCACCAGCCCTTCTTTGGCCCCCCACTAAAGATCAGGGCCTGGTTCTCTCCGTGGGCTGCTGCCGATTTCCCATTCTAAAAGGCAGCCGTCTCTTACGCTGCCTTCCCTGTCCTCCCCCCGTGCTCGGCAGTGCCTGAGAAATGTTTCCTGAGCTGGAGGAGAGAGCTGAAGACAAGAAGGCTCACAAGAAGGACTTTTGTGAACAAACTATTAATAAGGTCATTTTATCAATCAGAAATGGACATTCACACAAGGAAGTGTCCAGTTAGGCAGAGGTGGAAGCTTGATGACCCCCTCCCCGCCAAAGATCCACCAACGCACAAGCCAACGTCCTTTATTGGCCATTACAAAACATCCTGGGGTCTTGGGTCACTTTCTCTGCCCCGGGGGGAAAGCTGGCATCTGGATGGGCTGGATGGGCTGAGCAGACGGGAACACCGGCTTCTTGCGGATTTCCGACAGCGTCTTCACCGAAGGGAGCAGCTGGTTTCTTTTGATGATCTGTAAGGCCAGCTGAGTATTACCTGGTGGAAGAGAGGGGTGATGACAAAGCAGCCTAGGCCTTGGCCCCTGGACCCCTCCCCCCTGCTTCCTTGAGGGCCGAGGACAAGCCAGGCTCCAGAGCCCCGGAGCTCTTGCTCTCGTGTCTAACAGACCATCTGGTTCCAGGCCTTCCTGCCTCCCCCTTCTGCACTCAAGCTGCCTCGGAGGATCCCTAAGTCTTGGGCTTCTAAAATGTGACAGACAAATGAATCCCCGATGAGATCGCACTGAAAGGTGGGACTTAGAAGGCCTGTGATCCACATGTTTCTCCTGAACTCTCCCAATTCTATCTTACCAAACCCACATTTTATTGATCCTGTTTTCCAAGCTAAACTTGATTTAAAAAAGCAGGCTACCCCCGCTCCAGCCCCCCACCCCATCCCTGCCGGCACCAGCGGGGAGGCCTAAGCTGCCAGCCCATGGACACTACTTCTACCCTCAGGACCTCGACCGATATCATTGGGAGGCCTGCGGCCAAGTGAAGAGTGAAAGGTAAAGAGAAGGCCAGAAGGAGCCAAGATGTCATTTATCATGACTTCCTTCACCTGGCCCCAGGTCACTGAAGGCCCGGCTGGACGCTGTCCAACTGACCAAGTACTTTCTCAGCATTCTGGTCAACTTCTCTCAAAACCCCCTCCAACTCCAAAGATCTCCAAAGAGATCTGACTCCTTTGTCCAAAGTCATGATTTCTGTCTGGAGAAAGAGGAGGTCAATTTTCCTCTACAAAGAGAAGGTTCCGTGACCTTGGGCTCAGATGGACTGTTTTAATATGCACAAGTTCTCACTCACTAGGAGGGCACAGGGCTACAGGAATGATTAATGTTTTTAAGAGTTAGCCAATGGGCCAGATTTCATGAGTCCAGAAAAGTCCAGAATGAGCTTCTGCGCTCTGCAAACCTGAGATGGGAAAGGGCTTGTCCACATGAGCCCCGATGGATCCGACAGGACGATGCCCTGGGCATCCAAAGGGTGATTAGTTCAGAACACCTGTATGAGCTCTTCCGCTAGCTGGGGCAAGTGGACTTGAAACTTCACACCTATTTCCTTCCAGGCATTCTGATTACTCACCATTCTGTAGTTCGAGGTAGACGGCCAGCAGGATAGCTTCGGGTGGGATTTCTTTAGGATGTATCATGGAAGCCGCCTTTTCTCAAAACAAAACAAAAGAGAACTTCTCAAAACCCCAGAACTGAGGGATTGCAATAACCACCCAAAGCCACCAGGAGCAGCTTTTTATCAGGGTGGCCCCCTGAGGCCGGAACCGCTGAGAGTCCCCGCCAGTGCTGGGGGAAGAAGAGCTGCAGGGAGGAGCAGCGGCCATTTCTCAGATCCTTTTCCCTCACAATCCCCCTTCCAAAGAAATGATTTGTCTTTTCTCCTTTCTCCACCCCTCCCAGCCATGAGGACTCCGTCCCTTTTATGTTTTTGGTGCTTTCTCCTCTTTCACCATCCCTGCTGCTAGATGCTGGAGAGCGGGGACTTGATTCCGTTTCTGACAAGGGCCGAGTGTGAAAATCAGCACAAAGGTACTAAGTGCTGAGGACCTTGGGGGAAGGGAAGCTTGTAAAAATATTTTGATAACTGCATTTCAAGATCACGGTTTCCCTTGGTGACCCTTTGGATTTTATTTTAGGCATTTAAGTGAGTTCCAGAGTTGCCAAAGGACATAAGATAAGGATCAGAAAGGGCAGAGAAGCCTGCCCGGGACAAGTTCTCTGCCTTCAAAGCAGATTGCTGTTCATTTGTGCCTGGGTCTCTCTCCATGACCCCATTTGGGGTTTTCCTGGCAGAGATACTGGAGGACTTTGTCATTTCCATCTTGAGTTCATTTTACAGATGAGAAAACTGAAGCTAACAGGGTGAAATGACTTGCCCAGAGTCTCACAGCTAATGAGTGCCTGAGACTGAATTTGAATTCAGGTCTTTCTGCCTCCAGGCCTAATGGGCCACCAGTAATGAGCCTTAGCATTCACAGCCCACTAAGCAGCGGCTCTTAAGAAGTACAGGCCAACTCCTCCGCCTCCTGCTTTCCCTCCTTCTGGCCTTGGCTTGCCGTGCCTTTTGGAGGCCACAGGGTCCTCTCCTAATCACCTCCATCAGCCTGGGGACTGTGAGTCCTGCCTGTTTACTTTGGGAAGAAGGGGAATGTGCTGCCGGGTACAATGCTATCAAACCTCTAGAGATTCCCGAGGACCGCACTCCCTGCCCCATAATTCAGAATAGCACAAATTCCCATTTTCGGTGTATAGTTTGGCTTTGTTGAGATCACTTTCCAGTTATGTTTTAATCTGGTTTAACTGCTGGGCTAGTACATAGAAGGGAACAGAACTCGTTCCATTGGGGTCACACCTCCTCTAAACTAGCACAGAATCAGCATTTCAGAAACATGATCCAGAAGAGGAAAGGAGAGCCCTAAAGACCCAGAGTTCCCCGAGAGTCGGGGTCTCTATTTTTTCTGACATACGAGATTCTTTCATTAGCCTAAGCTGCTGACCAATAAAAGAGCCAGTCACGTGGCTTACATTAAATTCGTGAACCCTGCCAACAGCCTGACCAGCCACCTCGCTGCATCTTCTCTGAGGAGACTAGGGACAAAGCCCACAATCTTCCCTGGCTCTTAAGGCACCTGCAAGGACCAGAGCCACACCTGGGGGGGACTGAGAGGGTCACACACCTAATCAATCCCTCATATTACAAAGGGAACACAACTTGTCTATGTCACATGGAAAGTAAGGGTCAAAAGTGGGATTCGAACCCAGATTCTCTAAGTCTAGAGCCAGAGTCCCCCTGACCACATTGCTGAGGCCACTTTCACCAAATGAAAAAGTCACATCACAACAGCTGCCTTAGACTTATGAGGACCCTCCTTCCTCCTTCCTCCGGCCCCCTTCCAGCTGGTGAAGGCAGCGCCCCTTGGCCGCCCCCACCTGGCCGCTGTCCCCCAGCACTCTGATGTGAGCAAGGCTGTCCCAAGGACACGATCATGGGGCCAATGCCTTCCCTCCCCTATATTCACAAGGACATTTCAATGAAGAACAAACGAGTTACATCCTCTTCTGCTTGGACCCACGGCCCTGAACTTCTCCCCGTGGGAAAAGATATTCCAAGTTTTAAACGTGGACTACCAGGAGCTACAAGCAGCCAGCGCCATTCCTCATCAGAACGCCTCCCACGTGCACTAGGAGGGTCTGCACATGTTTTCAAATGGAGCTGGGCCACTCACTTGGAAACTGAGGATTACAGACAGACCCCAGAGCTCCGGTTAGAGAACATCCCTCTGACCTAAGGTCAGTGACCTTTCTTCCCATGGCCTCAGGCTAGAGGTTGTCTGCAGAAGGTGATAGGAGAACCTTCTTTCTCATGGGTCTGGGGACCAGAGAGAGTTCTTGAGTTGCTTAGCAACCACAACCTCAATGACTCTCTGGTTCCTCCAGTTATTCTGAGAAAATGGGCTCTCGCCCTGAGAAACAATGCCGATGCTGGTCTGATGTAGGCCTCGGCTCTGGGATCTTGGCAAAGAAAACGGCAGTCCAAACACCGTGGGCTTACCTGGTGGAGACACTTCCGAGCCTTGTCATATTCACTGCGCAGACAGTAGGCACTGCCGAGATTAAACAGCATCATCGTCCGGGCAGAGGTGACAGAGCTTGGGTAGCACTGAGGTGTTTGCTTGCCAGCTTAAAAAGGAATATTAATGTTATTAAAAACACAAATCCAGATGAACTTAAATAGTTTAATGTTACCCAAAGTCATTATAGAATTTAAAAAACCAACAACTAACTTCCAGAGCTTAAGGCATCAAGTGTCTGGGAAGGAGGCGAAGCTCCCTCAGGGTTCCTAACACCCAACACTCTCATCTAAAAATCTAGGCTACGTTCCCTTTAGTCTTACACATTTACTAAGAACTTACAAACTTCTTACTTACAAGATTCCATTGCTTCATTTTCCCCTTTGTCAGATCCTACAACAAAGACACGAAAAACCAGTCTGAGGCCAAAAGGGAATCATTTCTGAAAACCCAACTCTTCCATGAAATGAGAATTCTAACCTTAAACAGCTGGTTATAACTTTTGAGTTTTAATTTTCAGTGAATGATTTCTCTTATCTAAAAGCATCAGAGCATGGCAGCATAAACCAATGAAATAAGCTTAAATGGGCGGGGGAAAAAAATCCGACCCATGTGTTCCTATTCCATTTAGTCAAATATCAACTAACTCTTCAAAGCTAAGAATTGGACCACAGTTTCACAATACCCTAATTTTGTTTAGCCAAGTCTATAAATTAGTTGGACAACAATTAAATCTTATTTTTAAAACAGTCATGTCATCTCACCACACAGGGGCTAGCAAACAGTCTAGAACAACTCCAAAGAAGGAAAAAACAGTATATCAGGACTAAAATAACCCACACTCTGCTAGACAGCCTTTTAAAAACAGAAAATTATCTCAAATGATGCCTGATTCCATGGACTAGCTAATTATTACAAAAGAAACAGCATTAAAAGGCTGGAAAGAAGCTATGTTAAGACTTGCTTTCACAATGGTTACAGCCTTAAATTTCTATACATTATGAATTGGACCATGTCTAATCAAGTATGTCTTCATTAACCTTGGTCCTGTTCATTTGAAGAGATCCCCAAAGATACATCAGTGACGTTTTCAGGGTTCAAATGCGTAATGGCATCAGAGATTCTGTCAAGAGAGATGAGGGCTTCTGCCGCATACAAATGGCCCAAAAACCTAAAGTAGGAAACAAAATGAAGCAATCAATGCCAAATGGTCAAGTATTCTGCCACAAAATCTTCTGTGAAGAGGCAGGCCTGCATTGAAAGGTTTCCGATCACAAGAAAAGAGGTGGAATGTAATGGAACAGTCATTCAGCAACACTTAAATGTTAGTAATCCATTTAACAATCACAGATGTTGCTGGTTGAGCACAACTGGAGAACAGTTAGAAAATTCAGTCAGTTCATACTTGGACAGGCACCTGGTCTGACAGAATTGGGAACTAGAGGATCTGGCTTCAAATGTGTGTGGCTGTGGGCAAAGCCCTTAACTAAAAAGGAACCTGGTTTTTCACTAGGAGTAGATGGCCTTATGGGTCATTTCTACTTCTAGATACAGGACACTATCCTTCCTGTGGAATTCTGAGTTTCTTTCCATGTACAATAAGGAAGTGACCAGATCATCCCTACAAGTGCTTCTGGCTCTAGGGCAAGGTTCTACACATGTGATTTCCTCAGTGTGGGAGATCAGGCCACATGACATTGACCCTGTACTTAAGACTGCCCAACTTGTCTGTGACTCAAACTTAGAGTTACTCGAGTCACAAAGAGGTCATACAGTGGCCAGGAAAGCAGGACTTGAATGCAAGTCTTCCTTATTCTAAGACTAATGGAGCTATCCTGAAAGCAAGAGGGTGCTCAGCTGAGAAGGCATCCCAGCAGTCTCACCGCTGCCTCTGGGGAGACATGTCCCACTCCAGCACTTGAGCCTGAGGGCTGGAGGGGGCAGTTGCTCTCCTCCCTCGGGCCAACTGGTGCCTTGCCTGACGACTCACCGCTCAGGGGCAGGCCCTCTCCATCACACCCAACTGTGACTCTGAGCCACGCCACAGTGGGTACAATTCATCTGGGTGCTTTCCTTGACTCATTTTGCAAAAAAAAAAAAAGGGGGGGGTGGGGGGTGGGGTGGGGGGAAGGACATGGCCGTGGCTACATGAAATATCAGACTTTTCAGATGCCCTCACTGGTTTTCCTGAACTATTTTTCTTTTCTTTTTAAACTTTTCCCCCCCTTCAGTTGCATACAGAAACAGCAAGGGTGGGTGTATATAGGTACATTCATTCATTTTTTTTTTTAAAGGCATATTTCCCTATGAATCAAGTTGAGAGAAAAATTAGAACAAAAGGGAAAAAGAAAAGGAAAAAAAGTGAACATAGCAGGTGTTGATTTACATTAATTCTCCAGTTTTCTCTCTGGATGTGGATGACATCTTCCATTCAAAGTTTATTAGGATTACCTTGGATCACTGAACCACTGAGAAGAACCAAGTCCGTCATAATTGATCACTGCACATTCTTGCCATTGTTGTGGATGGTGTATTTCCTGGTTCTGCTTGTTCTGCTCAGCATCAGTTCATGTAAGTCTCTCTAGGCCCTTCTAAAATCATCCTGCTGATTGTTTCTTACAGAACAATAACATTCCGTAACATTCATATCCCATAACTTATTCAGCCATTCTCCAACTGATGGGCAGCCACTCAGTTTCCAGTCTCTTGCCACCACAAAAATTTTTTGCATATGTAGATTCTTTTCTCTTTTTAATGATCTCTTTGGGATACAGGCCCAGTAGAAACACTGCTGGATCAAAGGGTATGCACAGCTGGATAACTTTTTGAGCATAGTTCCAAATTGCTCTCCAGAATGGTTAGATCAGTTCACAATTCTACCAACAATTTATTAATGTTCCAGTTTTCCCACATCCTCTTTAACATTTATCATTATCTTTTCCTGTCATCTTAGCCAATCTGAGACGTGTGAGGTAGTACCTCAGAGTTATTTTAAGTTTCATTTCTCTAATCAATAGTGATTTAGAGCATTTTTTCATATGACTATAGGTGGCTTTACTTTCTTAATCTGAAAATTGTCTCTTTGTTCATATCCTTTGACCATTCATCAATTGGGGAGAGACTTGTATTATAAATTTAAAACAATTCTCTATGTATTTTAGAAATGAGACCTTTTCTACTGGGCTTGTATTCTAAAGAGATCTTAAAGGAAGGAAAGGGACCCACATGTGCAAAAATGTTTGTGGCAGCCCTCTTTGTAGTGGCAAGAAGTTGGAAACTGAGTGGATGCCTATAAGTTGGAGAATGGCTGAATAAGTTATAGTATATGAATGTTATGGAATATTATTGTTCTATGAGAAACGATCAGTAGGATGATTTCAGAGAAGCCTGGAGACACATGAACTGATGCTAAGTAAAATGAGCAGAACCAGGAGGTCACTGAACATGGCAACAGCAAGGTCATGTGGTCAATTCTGATGGAATGGCTCTTGTCAACAATGAGATGATTCAGACCAATTCCAATGGCCTGGTGATGAAAAAAGCCATCTGCATCCAGAGAGAGCACAGTAGGCATTGAATATGGACCACAACAGGGTATTTTCACTCTTTTTGTTGTTGCTTGCTTGCATTTTGTTTTCTTTCTCAATTTTTCCCCTTCTTGATATGATTTTTCTTGTGCAGCATATTTGTGGAAATATATATAAAAGAATTGCATATGATTAATATATGTTGGATCACTTGTCATCTGGGGAGGGAGTGGGAGAAAGGAGAGGAAAAAATTTGGAACACAAAGTTTTGTAAAGGTGAATGCTGAAAATTATTGCTGTTTATATTTTGAAAATAAAAAGCTTAAAAAAAAAAAAGAAACGAGGGCTTTATTAGAAACACTGACTATAAAAATTATTTCCCAGCCTTCTGCTTCTCTTTTAATCTTGGTTGCACTAGTTTTGCTTGTGCAGAATTTTTTTTAATTTAATGTAATCAAAGTTGTCCATTTTTGCATTTCAAAATGTTTTCTAGCTCTTCTTTGGCTATCAATTCCTCCCTTCTCTAAAAATATGACAGGTAGACTTCTTGCTCTCCTAATTTGCTTATAGCATCACCCATTTATGCTTAAATCATGTACCCATTTTGACCTTATTTTGGTATAAGTTGTAAGATGTAGATCTATGCCGAGTTTCTGACATACTATTTCCCAGAAAGTTTTGGAAATAGTGAGTTCTTATCCCAGAAGCTGGATTTACCATACACTAGATTACTTTAGTCACTGATTATTGTCTCATACGTATCTGAACTTTTTCAGTGATCTACTACTCTATTTCTTAGCCAGCACTATATGGTTTTGATAACTGCTGCTTCATAATAGTTTTAGATCTGGTACGGCTAGGCCACGGTCCCTTGCTTTTTTTTTTTTTTAATTCCCTTGACATTCTTGATTTTTTGTTCTTCCAGATGAATTTTGTTATTATTTTTTCTAGTTGTATAAAATAACTTTCTGGGAGTTTGATATGTCACTGAACAAGTAGCCTAATTTAGGCAGAATTGTCATTTAAAAATAAATTAGCTTAATCTACCCATGAGCAGTTGCTCTTTTTCCAATTGTTTAGATCTGACTTTTTATGTGAAAAGTGTTTTGTAATTATCAGAATTGTTTTTCTTTAAAAAAATCCTGTTATAAGAGATAATTCTCTAAAAGAAGAAGAAATCTATATAATATAAAAACAAAAACAATAATAAAAAAACACCTCTGCTTTAGTTCAGTGTAAAGAGCTTCTTTCTTCTTCCAGGGGTGTGCTTTCTCCCCCCCTTTCCTTATCGTGTCAGTGGCAGCCCCCTGGTTTCAACCATCTGTCCTCATTTCACACCTGGGCTGCAACAAAGTCTCCTTGCGGGCCTCCTTCCCCTAAGTCTCTCAAACATCCCTTTCAGCCTGCACATGTCCATTTAATTAATTTTCTCAAAACACAGCTTGTTTGTGACACCTCCATGCTCAAATATGAGCATGAGCTACCCATTTTATGCAAGAGTCCAAATTCCCAAATGAGCTAGCTCTGACAATACTCAGTAAATGGTTCTGACCCAAACAAACCAACCCCATGGGGTGTTAGCAAGAAGCCAGTGGACCAAGTCTGGATCCCTTTTCTCTACCCTTGATTTTTCTGGGTTGGGTCTCGGTTTCCTCTCTGTCTTATAAGGTTCTCTCCAGCTCTGGATCAATCATCCATCACAGTCCCAATTGAGGTCAGTTCAATTCCAAACATGTTGATGTATTTCCAGCCTAATCGCAGAATTCTCCCCGGTGCAGGCACATACGTGTTATGCTTTGCCACTCACTCTGGCCACCTTCCTGTTCTGTGTGCTCAGAACCTGACCTTGCTTTTCAGGTTCAGTCTCTAACGAGTGCTGACCTTTATGTTGCACCTGAAGGGTCACCACGTCCCTCATGAACATCAATTAGCAAGCGTGACGCCTTCGACATTAAGCCAGGCACTGAACCAGCTTCTGAGCTGAGACTGTACACTTATCCCTTCCACCTCCTGACTTTTCCCCAACACAGTTTCTATATATCACGGGTCAGCACAAGAAATTCAATGGGGATTTGGGGGAATTTTGCAGAAGTCCCCGACAACAGGTGAAGGTCAGCAGATAACACAGAAAAAAATTTTAAAACTCAGAAACGGGGTGGTGGAGCCACGATGGCAGGGGCTCACTCGAATTCTCCCCCAAACCATTCCAAATGCCTTTAAGGATTCTAAACAAATTTTAGACTTTTAGAACCTACAAAAAGATGGAGTTCAAGTTAGCCAAAAGACTAATGAGAAGTTCAACAGGAAAAGGTGGGTTACAGCAGGGTGGGAGAGCAGCCCAGCCTTGGGGCCTCTGGATGGACAGCAACAGCAGCGGTTTTCAGAAAAGCTTTGACTCACTGGGATGAGAGGGCTGTGGGAGCCACTGAAATGGCAGGAGGGGGGTAGCAGCAGTGGTGGCTCTGGGAGGTTTCAGTCCACAAATTGGGAAGGGAGTTGGAAGGCTGGTTAGGAGGAGTCTCTTTAGCGCTGGGAAGTTTTGCTCTGCCTCAGATCTGAGATGTAGTCCTGGCTCACAGTCTTAGGACAAGGAAGAGCATTAGCACACTCAAACTCTGAGCCACAATGGACTGGGGACCTTCCACATAGTTCCAGGGCAGACAAGAGTGCTTGTGGTCACCCCCAGAGCAGGAGAGCAGTAAACACACTTCTCCTTAGAGCACACTACCCTGGAAAAACATCTCTGAAAACAACTGCATAAAACCCCTGAAGCTTGGGACAGGGCACCCTCCACTCTAGAAAAACAAAAGGGCAAAAAGCCAAATAATAGGCTGGGAAAATGAGCAAAAAACAGAAGGACTCTGACCACAGAAAGATACTATGGTGCCAGGGGACATTTAGAAGAAGATAACAAAGTCAATGGTCGAAAACCTCCAAGAAACTGAGAAATGTATAAACTCTGAAGAATATCCTCTCTGGTGGGAAGGGAGGGTCAAAACATTTTACCTGGAATTTCCAGATTGCAGGAGTGCTCGGCCCCCAGCCCCACAGTGTAGAAGGCTTTGCTATAAAGATTTTTTAAAAAAGAAAGAAAAATGGCCCAACCCTCACCTGCCTCACCCACCAACTTGTGGCAGGACCAGGCCTCCATTTCTTTAAGTCTTAGGACAGGAATGATGTGTCACCAGTAAGAAACAAATCATCTCCTGTTTGAGAATACAACATATACATATAGAAGGATATATAAAGTAACTCTGGGAAGAATCAAGAAAGGTTTTAGGTAGAGGAGGATACTCTTCAGAGTTCTGAAGATTAAGAGAGGGAGGGAGGAGAGAAACCATTCTATAGATGGAGGGCAGGCTTTGCTAAGGCTTCAGCTCACCTCATCCTCATGATAGTGATACACAGAATAGACATTGTCATTATCATCATCATCCCCATTTTATAGATGAGGAAATAGAGGCTAAGTAAAGTCCAATGACTGCTCATGGTTTCCTAGTCAAGTGGAAGCTAAGACTAGAATCCAGGTCTTTGAATGAATAGGTAACTTAATAAAAATGAAAAAAACACTTTTGAAGAATGTATGGGGTGCCAGACACTGTGCTGGGGAGATCAACGTGAAGAGAGACAACCCTTGCCCTCCAAGACCTTATGCTATGGTGGGGAAAATACCATAGAGATGAGAGGTAGAAAAGGGAGTTTCGATTTAAGTCTCCTAAGAATGATGACTCAATCCAGAAGGCAATTCCACTCTATGCTCGCAGCTGGTGAAGTCTCCCAGAGCCAGGGAATACATGGGGCAACCAGCAGATGAGAGCACGCTGGTGAAGGAAAATGAAGCCTGGTCTGAGCTAGTCACTCATCGTGGAAAGAGCATCCTATGACACTCGGTCTTCAATCCAGAGGGTGGGAGTCCCAGAAATCCCAAGAGTGGATCAGAAACGTGTGCCTCATCTGTGTCCCACACAGCCCTAACCTCCACGGCTTCATCTCTGATTAATGAAGAGCATTGTCTAGAAGGAACAACTGCCACCCTCGCCATCTGGCTGTGCAGGACATGGGCTGGTTCATTCATTCTAAATATGGACTAAATGCTTCTATGCGAACAGGTATAGATACAGTCTTGAGTGGCCAACACTAGATACTGATTAGATTTGTAAATATATGGCCCTGAGGGCCATGAATCATGAATCAAAAACACAAAAGCCAGCCATGTCCCTCACCGAGACGGCTCAAGTGACAACTTGTGGCAGGACCAGGCCTCCATCTCTTTCAGTCTTAGGACAGGAATGGTGTGACACCAGTAAGAAACAAATCATCTCATGTCAAATTTTGTTGGCTGGACAAAGGTCATAAAGAAAAAAACCAAAAGGAAAACAATTTTAACACATATAATGGAAGTCAAACTTACTTAAGAGATCCTGACAACTTAGGCTGTTGAAGTAGTTTATCTGCATGATTCAAAGCCATGAGATTGTCACCCAAGGCCAGAGCAACATAAGCACTACAGGCGAGGATAGAGCACCTGGAACAAGAAAATGAGAGAAATATTAGTGAGATTTGTGAAATGTGAAAAATGTAAGAAATCTGCCTCTGTGATCACTTGGGGTACAACACAAACATAAGATGCTACAAGGCTTAGTGGGGAAATACTCATGGTTAAAATTGATTAGCAAAGCCATGTATTGGCCACATGTGCTTTTTATTTTGCAAATTTATTATGCAAAGATAAATTTTCAACATTCTTCCTTGCAAAACCTTGTATTCCATATTTTTCTCCCTCCTTCCCCCCCTTCCCTAGATAGTGAATAATCCAATATAGGTTAAACATGTGCAATTCTTCTAAATATATTTCCACATTTATCATGGTATCCAAGAAAAATCAGATCAAAAGGGGGAAAATGAGAAAGAAAAGACAAGCAAGCAAACAACAACAAAGAAGGTGAAAATACTATGTTGTGATCCACATTCAGTCTCCATAAGTCCTCCTCTGAATGTGGGGTCACATGTGTTTTACAAATCACCATAAGCATTCTTTCAAATTATCTTTCACAAAGAAAAAGACGTATATGGGCAAAAATGTTTGTAGTGACGCTTTTCATGGTGGCAAAGAATTGGGAAATGAGTAGATACTCATCAATTGGAAAATGACTGAGTAAGTTATAGTATATGAACGTAATGGAATATTATTATTCTATAAAAATGACAAACTGATTTTTTAAAAGCCTGGAAAGATTTACATGAACTGATGGTGAGCAAAACAGAACCAGGGAACATAACACAGTTACAGCAAGACTGTGTGATGATCAACTATGACAAACTTGGTTCTTCTCAGCAGTTCAGTGATTCAAGGCAATCCCAATAAACTTTGGATGGAAAACACCATCAGCATCCAGAAAGAAAACTGTGGAGACTGAATGAATGTAAATCAACACATGTTATGTTCACCCCTTCCCACCCCCTTTTTCTTTTCTGTCATGGTTTTTCTCCTTTTTTCTGATTTTTCTTTCCCAACATAATTCATAAGGAAATTAAGTTTTAAAAAACCCCAAAAAATGTACATGTATAACTAAAAAGAAAAATTTTTTATGTGTAACTGGGGAAAATTAAAGAAGAAAAACTATTCTCCTCCTAGTCATATTGGTGAAATGATGTATTTTGTCCTAGTCTCTAATTTTCTTGATGTTCTATTTTATATTCAGGTTAGGAAAACACTTTTCGAATTTCTATTATATGAGATAAAATGTTAGTATTTCCCTCCCCCACCCAACTGTTTTTTTCCTGGAAACTACTGCATTTCTTTACAAATTTCTTATAAAGATTTTATTTGTTAATTGGTCTATAATAATTATTCTTTGCTTTGTCTCTTCTTGGTTAGAATATAAGGACCATATTTATTGTCATAAAATAATGCTGTCTTTTGAAAATAATTTTTGGTTGTACAGATCCTAATTACTCTTGAAATATCTGCTAGAATTCACTTGTAAATGCATTTGACCCAGGGTTATGTTTTCCCTTTCTGTATTTTCCTGATGGCTGCACTGACTTCCTTTTTCTAATGTTAGTTTAAGAATTGTCTTGTTAATTTTAGTATTTTATAGTTTTGGTAGATATTTATCTGCTTCCTTTGGATTCTTAATTTTTCTGACATGTGGCTTTATGGAGCAGTTTCTAACAATTCATTTCTAGTCTGTTGTGAATTTATTTTGTTAATTTGACTTTCCTCTTTTTCTTCTTCATCTAACAGCTGGATTAACTTTTTTTTTTTTTTTAACTGACAAACATCTATTTCTCCTCTAAATTTCTGGATTTCTTCTGTCCTTGTTTAGAGTTATTTATCTGTAGATTTCCTATCCTTTGCATGTTTGTTAGTTCAGTGATTCTCTTAACTGGTTAATATAATTTTTTAGACAAAAATTTTTCTCTGAGGACTACATTAACAACATCCCATAAGCATTAAGAATATGCTTACCCAGTATTATATAATTATTTATTATGTCTCTGATTTATTCTTCTACCCACTTATTATTCAGAATGCCATTACTTAGTCTCCATTTAGGTCTGTTTCTTTTGCTTTTATTTCCTATAAATAGCATACCACTATTGTCTGCTATGGTCTATCAAGGATATGTTTATTATTTCTGCTATTTTACATTTATGATTCCTTTACATCTGAGCATAAAAATACCGTGGGATGCAAGAATTCGCATTTTAATGTCTCCTAAGATCAGTAAAATTTAATTTTTCCAAAACTCTATTTTTCTTCATCTTTCTAATTGTTTTTAATTGACTTCTGAGGAAAGAATTTTTTTTTAATATTATGATGTCATTATCAAGATCGTTATGTTATTCATGTAGAGCAAATCATCTTAAATTATGGTTTATGACCTTATCTGGGATCTTGTAAATGATTTATTATCAGTAAATGTTTAATTTGTATACCTATTTTATATATGTCTGCCCAGGGTCACATAAAAATTTCTTGACTGAAAACAGAACATGGAGAACATTTGAAAAGCTATGATCTAGGGTGTTTCTTTGGTTTGTTGTTTTTTAAACTTATGGTGATTTTTTTCCAGAGTATTACTGTACAGCATATCAGGCATTAAATATATTGTAGTTTCTCTGTTGGCTTCTACAAGTGTTATCTGAAATCATGACTGCAACTGCTTTTTAAAAATGTAGTCTGACTTACACGAACTGATGATAAGTAAAATGAATAGAACCAAGAAAACATAGTACAGAGCAATAAGATTATGTGATGATCAACTAAGATGGACTCAGCTCTTTTCAACAATTCAACAATTTCAACAGACTTGTGATAGAAAGAGCAATCTGCATCCAGAGAGAGGACTATGGGACTGAATGAAAATAATATTTTCACCTTTTTTGTTATTTGCTTGCTTTTTTTCCCTTCCTAATTCCCTTCCTCCCCCCTTTGATCTGATTTTTCTTGTGCAGCATGATAAATGTGTATGGAAGAACTGCACATGATTTAATCTATACTGGATTACTTTGTTGTCTAAGGGAGGGGAGTGGAGGGAAGAGAGAAAAATTTGGAATACAAGGTTTTGCAAGGGTGAATGTTAAAAACTACCTGGCATATATTTTGAAAATAAAAAGCTATTATTATTTTTTTAAATTGGAAGAATTTTTAAAAATAGTCTGAGGAAAAACATTTTGTCAAATACCCTCCATTTTCACTCTTTTAGGTATATTCCATCTATGTATTAACTTTTTTTTTTTAATCAGTTATTCCTCCATTTTCTTCCTTTATGTGAGGTAATTTAATCTATTCCTACTTAATTATTAAGTCTGTGTTTTCTCTCACTAATTATACACAATTCATGTATTTGTATTTTTTCCTTCATCTTAGTAGCTTCTACCAAGAGTTTTGCTTATACTCATCTGATTCAACTTGTCATTATGTTTGTTCTTTAGGAGGAATATCTTAAATGCTTTCCCCCTTGCTGAAGATAAAGTTATTTTCTGTTACTTAGATTCAGTTTTATAGGATATATTGCATGCTAACTTTTTAAAATACCATTTTCCAGTTTTCCCTTTGATTTCTTATAAAGAAAATAATCCCATATCATTCCTATTGTTCTTATAAAAGGTGTTTCCCTGGATATCTGCAAAATTTTTTGTTTTATGATGGAATCTGACTGTGAAATCTGACTATAATCTTTCTTGACAAGTTATACTTGAGAGGTTTTTCTGGAGGTATTTTGTAGAATCTCTTACTCTATTTTTGGCCATCTGGTTCCAATAAATTCTTTGCAACTTCCTTGTAAGAATTTCTTTTATCATGGTACCCAAATTTTATTTTTCACTGTTTTTTAAGAAGTCCATAATACTTAGATAATTTCTGCACTCCAAAGTCTACACTTTTATTTTGGAATTTCCCACATTCTTTCAATCTCATCTTTTAATTTTCTTCAATAAAATTCCTTTCACTTCTGCACTCCCATCCTGCTGTTCTCTTTTTCTGGGAATTTAATGTTTTGATACCAACATTTTGTTCTTGAAACACATGGGAGAGATGATTAAAAAAAAAAAAAAACCAAACAAATAAAAAAAGAAGTGAACACAGTATATGTCCATTTATATTCAATCTCCTTAGTTCTTTTTCTGGATGCAGATGGAATTTTCTGTCCAAAGTCTATTGGGATTGCTTTGGATCCACTAACCACTGAGAAGAACCAAATCGTTCACAGTTGCTCATCGCACAATCTTGCTGTTATTGCGTACAATGTATTCCTGGTTATGCCTGTTTCTCTCAACATCAGTTCACGTAAATCATTTCAAAAACTCAACTTGTCCATCATTTTTTACAGAATACTATGCCATTATCTTCATATACCATAACTTGTTCAATCATTCCCCAATTGAAGGGCATCTACTCATTTTCCAACTCTTACCTACCACAAATGTTTGCTGCTACAAACATTTTTGCACATATGGATCCTTCTCCCTCCTGTATCTCAAGGGAATACAGACCCAATAATGGCACTGCTGAATCAAAGGACATGTACAGTTTTTATAGCCTTTTGGGGGCATAGTTCCAGATTGCTCTCCAGAAAGATAGGATCATTTCATAATTCTACCAACAATTAGTATCCCAGTTTTCCCACAGCACCTCCAACATTTACCATTATCTCTTCCTGTCATCTCAGCTGACCAGAGGTGTGAGGTGGTACCACAGAGTTGTTTAGATAATCACTCCAAAGTCTTTTTTAAAAAAAATTTTCCTATATCCTTTCAATCTTAATGTTCTTTAGTTCTTCTTTTGTCATAAATTCCTCCCTTCTCCAAAGATCTGATAAATTGTCCCTTGTTCTCCTAATTTGTTTATGGTATCATTCTTTATGTCCAAATCATGTTAGATGCCTAATATTTAAGAACACTGGGCTTCAAATCAAGAAAATTCATCTTCACAATATCAAATTTAGCCTCAGACACTTAGCTGTGTGATCCTGAGCAAGTCACTTAACTCTGCCTGTTTTCTCATTTATAAAATAAGCTAGAGAAGAAAATGATAAGCCACTCTAATATCTTTGTCAAGAAAATCCAAAATGGGGCCATGAAGAGTCAAATACAACAATATCTTGGAT
This sequence comes from Antechinus flavipes, assembly GCF_016432865.1. NCBI lineage: Eukaryota > Metazoa > Chordata > Mammalia > Dasyuromorphia > Dasyuridae > Antechinus > Antechinus flavipes. The sequence continues at coordinate 20,566,525 of NC_067402.1, forward strand.
ATTTTCATTCAGTTTTTAAATTATATTGCTGAACTACTCTGAAGCTTTTAAAAAACTGTTCTCCTCTTGACTTTGAAGGCCTGGCAAAATTTGTTGTAATCTTTTACCTTTCTCGGGAGATATCTTATTTTTCTTCGCTGAGAAGAATTTGCTCAATGAAATAGCTTTTGGGGGGGATTACTCATTTGTCCTCTACAATCTGTGTTTTTATCCATCACTCTTGAATTTTCTTGTGTCCTTGCTGTAAAGATACTTCTTCTATTAATCCTTTCTTTTTAATAGACTTCTCTCTGCTCACTTTACCCTACCCCCTTCTCCTCCCATTCCCAGCCAGCTACTCTACTTCTCCTCCACTCTCTTGTCTCAATGGAGTGCAGACCTCTTTTTTTCCCTTTCCCATTCTCATTCTCTTGGATTCTAGGGTTTTCTTTGTAGCTGACTCTCTGCAATCTGAAGTCTGACCTAGGGGACCCTTTAAAACGAAGTGGCGGTGGAGGATGAGGTTGGGGAAAAATTGTTGAGGACAAACTTTAAGAAGTTTCTGCATCTGGGTTTTTTCCATCTTTCTCTTGGCCAGACCCTCAAAATATGTTGCATTGGCTAAAGCCTGATTGGGGCAGAATGTGAGCTCTCTCCAGGAGACAAGGAGCTAGCCTAATTTATCTTTTCATCATTCAAGTACTGTGCTCTGTGCATAGCAGGCACCTAATACACATTTTTCTGTCAACTCTAGCACTTGGTGAGATTCTTCCACTTCACAAAAAATAGCTCTTTTGAGATTGTGTATTCAAAGCCCAAATCTTTTCAGGATGTTTGCTAAAGGGCTTCTTGCTGAGAAAGCAGATTGTTGTTTTTTTTTTTTTTTTTTTTCTTCCCTCTTTAGGGATGAAATATGAACACCGTTGGACAAGTCTCATGTCAAGCATGCTGTGGGACGCCCGGTCTGAACTCTTCTGACAATTGGTAGGCCACTCTAGCTTCAAATTTCTAGCAACTGTCAAGCCCACTTTGAGTCCAGAAGTCAGTCATGTAATTTGTAGCAGGCCTGAGACTGGTTTATTCCTCTTTCCCAGGAAGCTCATACATTCATTATGAACAAGGAGCTAAAGAAGCTCTGTTTTCCTGTTTTCTACCCTGGCTTTTCCAGGCTAAGATGTCACATCTAATTGCAGCAGTGATAAAAGTTCTAACAGAAAAAACTTAGTGAAGTTAGTGAAGTTTGTTTTCTTTCCAATTTGAAATCTTCACCTAATAACAAATGGTTAAGATTCTGATTAAAATTCAAATTCACACCTACAAAGTGATCTCTTCCCCCTGCACGCATTCTCCAAGATACATTTGCTCTTCCTCTCTTCCAGTTCCTAACAGCCTGCCTCTCCCTTTGTCCTCTACTTCACCCCCATCTCATGTAAGAGAAATAAACAGCCCACTTAAAGCCCCTCACCCAAGTTTGTGTAAATCTGATAGTTATCTACTTTCACTACAAACACATATGGCCTAATTTCCTGAGACCACTGTAGAAAACACTGATTTTGATGACTACCACTCAAAATACTGTTCCTCCTGCCCACCCCCAATCCCAAACTCCATCTCCGAGTCACTGTCCAATCTGTTTTACCAAATACTCAAGAGATCTGACAGTTCATTAGACCGGAAGAATTGTGCCACAAGGGAAAAGACAAGCTTCTTCCTCCCCACCCCCCAAGGATTTGACCAAACTCCACAGGCCCCCTACGTACAGAGTCCCAGGCCCCCGGAGCTCTGGATTCTAGTGATTTGGACTAGAGAGAAGGAGGAAAAAAACCTTCTTTCAAACCACCAAATCACATCAAACAACCTGTTGGATAAGACTGGGAAAGGTTGCCAACCTGCACATCCTGTAGTTAACTAGCAGACTGTCTCTTTCAGGCCTGGCAGGTCCAAAAGTGCTCCACCTGAGCACTTGTCACGTTCCTCACCCCCCCTAATCCCCCCATCCCCAAAGAGCTCACATTCCCACAGATTCACAACCACTTTGCAAAACGACACTCCTATGGTTAGTTGCCATTTCCCTTGATTTGTCCAGAACAGCAAACACCTGAAACAGGATCAGAATCCAGGTGTTCCTAATTCTCAATTCAGCCTCTTAGTTTATCTAGCTACAAGGACTGAAACATGTCAGATTACATCAAGTCCAGCTACCGGCTGCAGACTAAGCATTCCTACTACACAACAAACTTAACATTTCGGCAGCAAATAAAATATGGCAAATAGTCAGAAATCACAAACAGGGTTCAAAATGCTTCTCAAATTCATCATGCCGCTTTCCATTAAATGTTGATTTCTCAGGAGACTGTAGAGTAAACTCTTCTCCCCTCCCCTAATTATAAGAGGTTAAGTTGGGGTCTTCCTCTGCCTCATTCTTCATCACAACTTGCTAGTCAACTGGACCAGGAACAGTCCAAAGACATTGACATCTCTGTGTAGGCCAAGCGCTAGTAAATCTTGTTGAAAAGTTACTGCTGGAGCTGTTCTGCTGTTGAATATGCAGACATAGTGTTTAGTAAATTATCCATTGGATTACGTGGCGTGGACTTTTTATATTAGGAACAGCCGCAAGTCAGAAGTCACAGGAATATAATTTCCTTCAATACATTTTAAAATAATTTTCAAATATATTTAGAGCATAACTATCATTTATCTTTAAATCACTATTTAAAAAAACAAAACAAAACAATGGATCACAAAAGTATTTATTAACTTTAATGGAAAAGAATTTGTTCCACATACTTTAGAGTCCTAAAAAGACTAATGAATTACTCTATGTGTCTAAATGATGATGTCTAGGGAGTAGACTTTGCAGGCCTGAGATCAACAGAGAATATTTCCTTTTTATCATTTTTTCTGCCTGTATTTTTGTAGCAAATGACAAATTTTAAAAGTTCCTTTTTCGTGGGATGTTTTTCAGCTTTAATTTAGGGTTAATCCCCAGCCCGTGTCATATCCCACTTCTTTCCACAAGTACACACAATTTCTACTCACCCCTAGCAGCAACCTTCATGAGTTTTAGGAAATGAGAGTTCCACTAAAGTTTCAACTTCAAAGCAAATGAAAAAATCAGTGCATCAAAGTCTCGTTCATTATTGACTAAAAGGAACTGGAAAACAAATTAAGTTCCTAGAGACTACAACTGAATGAACTTGTGAATTTTTTAACCATCAGGGGCTTTATAGTATTTTTGTATCAGCACTCAAAAACCACTTGATTTTAGATTCAGCACAGTATTTCTATTATCATACAAGAAAATTCACAGGACTAAAAACAAGGAACACCCTTATTAAAATACTTTTAAAAATTAAAATACTTAATCTTAATGCAAACTGTAACAAAATTAAATATTTACTCAGTCATTTACTGTGTCACTATGCTACTTGCTTTAATAAACTATTAGAGATATGAATAGAATTCATCTAGAATTGATGCTGAATTAAAAGTTTGTGGGAATACACACAATTTAACTTATTGTACTCATTGCCATGTAAGTCTTAGGGTGTAAGTATTCGAAGTGAAGAGCAAGAGGATGTTTTTCTGTTAAGACACAAGATCATTTTTCTCCCTCTACCTTTTCTCTATTTGTCACAACTGACAGGTAAAGGAAACAATTTCTTACCGATTACTGGTAGCTAAGATCTAACTTTTTTTCTCAATTTCATAAGGGAAAAATAATTTGAGACTTCAGCTTTAAAGCCTTAGATACATTTTAAGAATAGTCACAATTCTTAATAATTTATCTACTTGTATTTAAATTAAGGCTCAAAAGATTCTTTTTTTAACCCCAATTTTCTGAATAAAACACGTGATTTCTCAACTTTTATTGTTTTTTTTAATAGCCTTTTATTGAAAAACATATGCATGGGTAATTTTTCAACAATGACCCTTGCGAAAATATCTGTTCCAACTTTTCCCCTCCTTCCCTCCACCCCCTTCCCTAGATGACAGGTAGTTCTGTACGTATTAAATATGTTAAAGTATATGTTAAATATAATATATGTATACATATTTATACACTCATCTTTTTTTGGTTAAAAAAAATCTTTATAATATAGTTTAACTATGAGGTGGAATTAGGGCTCATTCCTTGGCCCTTCATTTTAGCACAAGTAAGAGGAAGCCCACAATTCAAGTACATAATTTATTAGAGACATTCTCCTAATTTTTAGATATATCTTTTTTTATTAGTTAAAAAAGAATTTGTTTATCTGTTTTAATAAATAATAATACAATGAAGTCTTTTTGTTTTGCTTACATTCTAAAAACACTCCTACAATATACTAAATATATTTTAATATACATATATTTACTACATATATCTTAAATTTTAATATGTAATAAAATGAAGTCTTGTGTTTGCCTACATTCTGAAAACACTTCTACAATATTCTAAATATATAAATATGATGCCTATATACACATATATGCCAACATGTCAAAGCAAACTTAGTCCTATGTTTCTCTTATATACAAATACACAAAAAGAACACATTTAAGAGGATGTCACAAGAAATGGCCATTAGACCCATCATGATAAGTTACTGCATATTAGTTATGCTAGAAAAAGGAAATGGTCTACATGATGGTTGCTTTGGGCGTTAGAGTTCAAGGGGTCAAACCTAACAGCCCACAGAAGCAGCTACCCACTCTCATTCACATCTCCTTTCACAGCAAATTCAAGGGAGGAAATCCCAAGAAAGTATCAAGTTGAAATGAAGCCCATTCCTCTGACAGAATCTTCACAGAAACGGCCTCCCGATTCTTCTCGTGGCCTAGCCCACAGATCCTCACCAGCCCTCTCTCTCTAAGGCACCCCTTTTATGGCCCTGACAATGACAGCACCACTCTGCTTCCCATCCCTTCCCCAGCCCATTTGTCTCCACAACATAGTCACAATTGCCTGCTTCTGCAGCTCCCAAGGCCCATTCCTTCTTGTTCCACTTCCTTTGGTCCATCTGCTCCACACAATAAAAGCTTAATATATACTAGCTAACTAATTTTTAACAATTCATTGTAGTGAACCCGGGATTCCCTCATGGAAATTCTGTAGTACTGTACTATTCCAAAAGCGCTTCTTTCTGGGACAAAAGGAAGTCACTCCCTCATCCCAGAAATCATCATTCCTACTCTCAGAACATACAGAAAAAATAGCTGACTAAACAAGAAAGGAACAAGCATTCAAGAGAAGAAATATTCCTTCCTACAGCACTTCTCTTAAAAGCTACTCTCAGGAGATAAATAATCACATTAATTTCAGGTTCATCTGTTCAGGTTCATAATGGGAAAAAAAAATGCAATAACTAAAGCAAACCAAAAATCCAGACTTTTTCATTCCCTCAAATCAATTTATTCATAAATCCATTAACTGAAAATCACAACATTTTTATTACAAAATTCCCCTGGCAAACACAAGGAAAATAAGTGACTTCCCCAATAATATTTCAAACCACGAGTAAATATTAGGAAAGCAGGTCTTTCTTGGGTGCATTAATGTCAAAACTGTGACATTTCCCTCAAAATTTCCCTTCTTTTCTTTTTAGTGTTCACTGAAGTTCCTTGATTTGAAAACAATTCCACTCTTTAAAAGAATTAACTAGACTAAAGTGACTTCAGTTTCTGCAGAGAGAGCCCAGCGTAGCGCTAGCCTGTGTCTGTCCCTTATTTGAGTCCAGATCCTTGGGCTGGATTTAGCTCCTCAGATCCTAACAAACCCAGTTTTGTGAAGAACTTGGGATTCTGTTGCATTTATGGAAGCATTTCACAAGAGAAAGCTGCAAGCTGTTTTTCTTGCTTTGAACTTTCAGTGATGATCAGCCCCTCCAGACAGCATTTTGGGGGCCATCTTAAAGTTAACACCCCATGTAGCATCCAAAAGATGGAACTGAAAACATTGTAGCTTAATTCAAGAACATATTTAATGTTGAAAACACAATTTTAAAACTCAAAAAGCTTCCTTCTGAGAATCAACGGTTGAAAGATATTTAGGTTCAGCTTTCCTGCTTATAAGGGAAGAACAACAAAGGTGAACTCTCCCTTAAGACAACAGGACACAGAGGATAAGAATTCAGGATTCACAGGATATTACTGACAGCTAAAGTGGGAAATTACTGTGCACTTTGACAGAAATAAAATAAAACCAAAGAAAGTAAAAGATCCAAGGCCAACATGCTTTAGTTGTTTTTACAAATGCTCCCAAACCCTCCTTGGCTTATTGGGCTGAGGAGAGCCTGGAGCCCAACCATGGATTGCATTAGCCAACACTTCTCCCTTCTCGTCCCCATCTCACACAGAATAAGAGGTGAGGTGCAAGGAAATATATTCCAAAGCAAGGTAACTCCAAACTACATCCAGCAATAGTAAGAAAAAATAATATTTGACTGCAAGCGAAAGCTTTTTCAACTGCCTAATTTCTCGCCTTTGTCTTAGTCCCATGATAGTCTCAACAAATAGACTGACAACTTTTCTTGCACAACCATAAAAAATATGTCTAAATTCATACTAGCGTTCAACCCACTATCTTGGAACAAATAGTGACTAATTTTTACAATTATTAAATGGGACCATTTTTTAAAATTTTAGGGATTTCAATGCAATTTGGTACACATATCTTCTATACAGGTTATGATGTGAGCTCTTTTCTATTTGAGAATTTCCTTTCATTTAACAAATTTATAACAAGCTGCCATATTGTTCGGCAGATATTCAGGGAAAGGGAAGGAAATTAGCATTTAGAGAGAGTAGCATGTGCCAAGCACTGTGCTATGCACTTTGACCTCAAATGAGGCTTACAATAACCTATAGTATCCCCATTTTATAGTTAAAGAAAGTGGGAAAAACAGAGATTAAGTAACTTGCCTATAATCTGAGGCCCTTACTGTATTGGACCCTCAGCTAGAGGTAACTGATTTTCTCAGGAAACGAAGGCTAGCAAACATTTTTTAAATTCCTGCATTCAAAGAGCACAGATAACAATTTTGATAAAATATTTATGCTTCTAGTATTTTATTATTAAGAAAAGAAGAAAAGCTTTATGAGTCACAACTACTGAACTTAAAACTACTTGGATTTGTTGGAAGGGCCAAATTCAATGACTTATTCAGAACATAATCAACATTATAAGTTCCCCAAAGACTTGTCTCCATAGGAAAAAGATTCACTGAAATCATGTTAAAGATATTCACCCAGCAAAAAACAATGAAAATTTCTGAAGAAAATTAACATTTGCACATCATTAAAAAAAACAAAAAAACAAGCCATTTTCCATGTCTTGATTGCATTAAAGAACATTTAATTTTCCATCAGTGAAATATGCAGTTACTTTTCTTTCTTCCCACCTTTAAATTCTGTGATTAAGCATAATTTCATGACAGTATTGTTTGTCAATTCTACTGCATAACTAATAAACAGGCCCAGTCAACAACTGCTAATTATGTACAATCAATGCTAACACCCATCAGACCTCTCCTTCTTCCATACCTGATATGCTTGGACAAAAAAAACCTTTTAAATGTAATGAGATTATATATGGCCATGGGACTATATCCTACAGGTAGCAAAAATAGAAGGCTCCTACTATACTTACCAAAATATTCATAGTAGCACTTTGGGAGCAAAGAATTGATAACAAATTAGGTGTCCATTGGCTGGAAAATGGTTAAATACATTGTGGTATGTGAATGTAATGAACTACTACTGGGTCATTAGATATGAAATATAAGAATTCAGAGTATAAGACTTATATGAATTGATGACACAGAGCAAAAGAAGCAAAACTTGGAAAACAAGAGATGACAACAATACAAATTCAAATAAAAAACAAAAAACAATCTAATAAAATGGAACTATCAAACAAAGTCTGATCCCTAAGAAAAACTGAATACCTTTCTCCCTTCATTGCAGAATGGGAGACTGAGGGTATAGAATATTTCCTAGACCTTCTGACAGTGTGTTAGATGTGTGATATTTAAAAGTTCAGCAGACATAGTTTCTGGGTGACTAACCATTCGATTAATAATGCTAGTATTTTTATTAATAAAAGGGTCAACAATACTCACAAATGCCAAAGATCAATTATGGCAGTGAGCTTATATATGCCTGAGTTTATATGCTTTCCCCTGCAAGAGTAGATTCTGAGGATAGTAATCCACTCTGATTGGTTAACAATGAGAGAATAAACATTACAATGAGAGGTGGACCTATTCTGAGGAAGGACTTGAGATACAAATTTGATTATGCTGACTATTTCTAAATTATCCCCAGCCTTGGGCAACATAATCAAAGAATTTATCCTCACCCAAACCATTAGATCACCATTGGCTTCCCCACCTAGATTAAATTTTTTTTAAGATTGAGTGGGGTCTGACCAAGAATGAGAGTAGAAATTTAACCTTCAAAGACTAAACTTTGAAAGAAGGATTTTAGAAAACAGAGAAACTCTGGATCTCCCCAAATCATTGGTTATTAATAATCATTTTTCTCAAATGTTCCTGCTTTTTTCTCTTCAAAAATGAACATGATTTGAAATCAAATGGTATTAATTAATTTCTGAATGGAATGTCACATTAATATTTTCTCTCACATCATATAAGATAGTTTAACACTGAGCAAGCTTATGAAAATAACTGAGTCATTTACTTTGGCTCTAAATTTAAAACAATTTTATTTTGGCACTTACCTTAAGTTTTCTAATTCTTGTTTTCTGAGAGGAGAGGATGGTGGAGCTGGGATGAATTTATCTCCATCATGACTTTTACTGCTGAAAAAAAAAATCTTATTACTTATACAGATTAACCAATAAATCTTTTGTTTTCCATATCATCCCCTCATATACTATATACTTACTAATACTGATTCCCTTATGTTATAAAAAGAATTAAATGATAACTGCTTAATGATTTGCTCCTATTACCATTTAATTACTGAGCTATTTCATATATCAATTCTTACTTATGAGAAAATTATCAAGCAGATGATCCTTATTTTTTAAATATAAGTAAATAGATATAATTCCATGGGTGAAGAGAGGGAAGAAATAGAAAGTAGAGAAAAGAAAAGGAAGAAGGCTTATATAGCACCTAATACTATGTATCAGATAATGTGCTAAGTATTTACAATACTATCTAAAGACCGCTGACCTCTTAATCAAATACTAGTATTACAAAACCAACTCTTTAGAAAATGTGGACTGGGAAGTCTCCGGACCAGAGTTTATTTTAAAAGAAGGTAAAAGAAAATAAAATCACTGTACTTAACTCCAGATTATTTGAGAGATAAACTGAGATAATATAATGTATATCAAGGGGCAGTCAGGTGATGCAGTGCCCAGAGCACTGGGCTTGCAGACAGGAAGAGCTCTCTTCTTGACCTCAGACATTTCCTACCTGTGTGACCCTGGGCCAGTCACTTCACCCTGCCTGCCTTAGTTCCTCATCTGTAAAATGAGCTGGACAAAGAAATAGCCAACCAGTCCAGTATCTCTGTCAAGAAACTCCTAAATCAATGAGTCATGAGGTTGGACACGACTGAAAAAGGCCGAACCACCACCATCAAGCACTTTGCAAGCCACAAAAGTAATAAACTACCTCAGACATTTATGGAGTTTAAATCTGCTGAGAGGCAAAATCAGAAAGACTTCCAGAGTTTAAATACACCTCATCTTGACAGCCCCAAACTCAAAGCACATTTTTCAAAAGCCGCGGCTCTCTCCTGGGCCCTAGATTTCACATCCCACTGCCCCTTCTCTTTCACCCAAAGTTCTAACCATTCCTCTCAAGCTAGCCTTCCTCCTCCTCCAACATTTAAAAAGTGTGAATGGGAGCAGCCATCCTTATTTTCCTGTATCTCTACCTCTCCACCTCAGCTCTGGCTGGGAGGTTTCAGGACGGGCCCTAAAGAAGACCCTTGTGCTTTCCCTTCAAACCAGCCATTGCTGCCCAATGCCTCAAAAAGTGTGGACACCATGGGAGGTTGCATCAGGGAAAATGGGCACGAAGAAGGGGAAGAAAGACCGGGCACTGGACAGGCTTTGGGCAGTGCCTAGATATCCTGCTATTAAGAGCCTTCTCTCCTAATTCCGAATTCTCAGACTCTTTGAGTCTACTTAGAAGGAGGGAAATTTGTGCCTTCTCAAGGGCATAAAATCCTAGGATCTAAATCCTTCCTCAGCTCTTGCGCATCCTTTTCCATACCTGGAAGCCTTCCTCCAAGATTTTCTCAGGTCAGTGACCCCCACAGGACAATACAGTGAAGGCCTGTACACCTTCGCAGAAAGATCACTGACAGCCTCCGCTGCTCTCCTGATGTAAATGGGGCTGACCTTTACATCGGCCTCCCCCACAGAAATATGTTCTTCCTCTTATTAGGGTGACAATGGTTACACAGAGACAAGTTTACCACATGATCATGGAGACCACGGGGCCTCCCTCTGAATCACCACCTGACTGCGCCCAAATACTGAGGCCCCCAGTTTTCATCCTTGAAATGTCCCCTCACTTTCATCCTCAGGGGAGTTACCAAGTATTCTGCACTGGCCATTCCCTCCAATTTCTCCCCAACTCATCCTTTATCTTTCACTTGATGTTCCCTGTCACCACTTCAAACCTGAAATTGCCCGCCTGCCCCCAGACAACATGAGAGCTTTTCCATTTAACTTCTTTTTGTCCACTGATCCTCACTAGACTCACACACCAGAGCTGCTTCAGACCCTTCTCTTTCCTCTGAAGTCCACCATTAAGTTCAATCCTCCCCCCACCCCATTCTCTGCTCCCCACCCCTGAGTCCAAGTACTCACTTTACTTCTGCCACTCCTAGGGCTGCCCCATAACCAGTCTGCTAACCTGCATCTTGCCCCAGACCAATCTATCCTGCCTAAAATGTCGCTCTTATCACGTCACTCACTCTCTTAAGACTGTCTACAGCAACCACTTGACCCTGAATGCTCCCTCCCACTACTCCCCTACACAAACCATTTCTCACCCACCCCCACCTCATCCTTACACCCTTACTTATACTATTCCCCTCAGCTCCAACCTCCCCCCCCTATCGATCATCTCCCATATGTCCTCTTTTCTGGAATGCCTTCTCCAGCCACTGGGACCCTTCCCTTCCTCTAGACTCTGTTCTGAGTCAGTTCTGCTGATACTGAAAACTAATCTGCAAGCCTTAAGGAGCTACATAAATGCACATTATTATTATGTAGCGAGGTGTTGAGACTTTCCTTGAATTGCCAAGTACGCCATGTGGGCTGATAGGGCGACCCAGGAGGCAGAAGTGGACTTGGCCTCTGAGGCTGTTCGATCTTTCCTTAGGGCATAGCACTAACTCCGGTGTCTCCCTTCTGTGGATCCACCTACACAGTGCTGAGTGGGCTAGTCATGGGGTAATCCCAGAGGAGAGGGAATACAAAGGGCCAGCTTTGCCATAGGCGAAGGAGAAGGATGCGGAGAGAAGTAGAGAGAGTCAGAGAAGCAGAGACATACACCTGCTCTTGCTTCCCCTGCTGAGATTATCAATAAAGAAAGGCTGTTTGGCACTTTAACACCGGTCTTGTCTCCATGTCTATCTGGGGAGGACTGGTATGTATGGTCCTGGCAATCGGTAGCCTTGGGGTAGGAGGTTACAGAGAGGGAAACTTAAAAGGAGGCCTGGAGAGGTTATTTTTTTAAAGTTGTCACTGGAAAGCTCCATTTTGTTTTATTTTTCAGCTAGAGTGGGCTGCCTGAATGGAAAGGAAAGGTTCTTATTTATATGCAGCACAGTTCCTAGCATAAAACCAAACAAAGATAGATTTTTTCAACTGAAAAATTTTATTTGTAATAGTCTTAATTATTACTTAATAATTGCTGAGGCAATTGGGGTTAAGTGACTTGCCCAGGGTCATACAGCTAGGAAATATTACGTGTCTGAGGCCATATTTGAACTCAGGTCCTCCTGACTTCAGGGCTGGTAAATATTCTTAATTCTTAAAGAATGTATTTACATTCAATTAATATCTTTATGATACAAATATTAAGAAAAACAGCCATTTCATCATAAACATACTCTGCTCCTTTGGTTTACCATTACTCTTAAAAAAGCTTAAATCTGCTAAATGTTTTTGTATCTTTAACAGAAGTGACCAGGGTATAATGAATAGACAATTGGCCTCTGAGCCAGGGAGCCATGGGACTGAGTTCTGAAACAATGAATTATGGGTAATCATTTTACCACTTGCTGATGGAGGCAACTCCCTAAGACCATTAGGTAGAGTGATGATACTGATTTGCTGTCCAGGAGGGGGCATTTCCTCATTTGGGAAATCCCAGGGCTGCATTACCTGCAAGTCTCCTGACTTTCGGTGTTTTCTGCACTCCCACCCAACTGGCTGCTCGTCTTTGCCCCATTCTCCTGCTTTGGTTCCTGCTGGTCTTCCGGTAATAGCAGCAAGGCGTTCCTGAGACAAATGGCCGCAAACTCCATACTGGCTACAGGAATAGCGGAGGACTGGCCATCACTTAAAAGAACAAAAGCAAACAGATGAAATGAAAAGTCAATAAGAAATTTAAACCCAATGTTTATGGAGGAGGGAGCTAATTATCATTTTAAAAATGTCTTGTTCTACTAGTAACAGAAGTGAAGTCACTGATAATTTTAATCAGAACATTAAAATCCACAGGCAGCCCTTCACCTAAGAAGCTGTGAAAGACTGCTTGAAGCCTCCAGCTGCTAGCTCTGTCACCAGAGAAATATGGGAAACTAGCTGGAATATTTATATAGAATGTGGTCCTTGCATTTTTGAAAGACCATAAATTGAGAAATCCCTCTAGCAGCTAAGGATTTCCAAGCTATTTTGGACACTTCCGTATGCCAGTAACTAAACAGTCTCTGCTGGGCCCTTTAAACTACAAATTATCATATTTAAATATTCTACCCAAGAGAAAGAAGCTTCTAAACAAAAGCCTGAGTGATGGACGGCCAAGGACATATCACACATCCCTCGCGGCCCTCTCTTGGAGAGACAAGGTAAATGCACAGAGGCAACCAAGGCCAATTTCTTCCACACCATCATGGAGGTTTTGTGTGGGAAGTAACATAAGGCTAGCTACAAGAGAGTCCCATCTATGATTTAGGCCATTAAATTCAAAGAAAAAAGCAAAACTCCCATATGCAAAACAAAATAAACAACAAGATGAGGGGGCCACCTTGCCCCGTACTTACTTATAAACCGCATTCTGTATGGACTGGGACGCCAGGACTATCTTTCGATGATAGCCTTGACCCACAATGGACTGTACAATCCCCTTTTTGCTCGGAAGACCTTTAGTCTCCTGTTCTGAGGTCTACAAAACATACAAGGAAAGTTTTCAAGGAGGCTCATGATCACAGTAATAGGGTTATCCACAGACAAGGAGATCCATTTCAAACTCATTTTAATTTTCTCAAAGTTTCAAACCTCCCCAAAACATCTCAGGAAGATAAATGGGGGAAGGCAGGGAGAGCTAGTACCAGGGAAAAGGGCAGAGAGAGACATCTGCAATGAAGACCAATGGAAAGTGCGCCCAAGTCTTTCTGAGATTTGGTGGCATCATTGAAGAGACTATTAATTTGCTGCAGGAAGCATTTCACTTTGTGGAAATGTGTCACAGAACTGAAGGAAAAAACAGTGACAAACGAGTGATGTGGAGGGGCTCACAGAAAAGGAACAGACCTGAACAATTATGGCCTAAAGCAAAAAAAAAAAAAAAAAAAAAAAGATCTCAGGCATCCACGACAAAGGCCCATGGGTCAGCAGTTGTGCAGAACATCGTCCAATGAGAATTATTCAGACATTCACTGTGCCCCACAAGAGGGAGTTTCCATGCTGGGAGGCCCTGGGGAGGCCACCTGTTTGTGTGAGGGGGAACAGGGCAGGGAAGGTGGCCCACTTTGGGCTGCCAACTCTCTAGCTCTGGCTTTCAGGGCAGCAGAACCACACACGGATCCAAGTCTCTGAGTTGGGCATCTGAGGCAACGCTTTCTATAAAGAATGTGCCTCGGCATATTATAACAATCCACTGCCCTTATTCATCTGTTTTAGAAGTTCCTATTTCCCCAAATTAGAATTTTTAAAGCATGAGCTGGTAAAAGGTAATTTGTGTTTGAATGCCCTTATTTAATTGACATCCAGAAAAGATAGATGTCTTTCCCAGGATCCCACAGATTATGCCAGAAGCAGACTTTGAACTTGAATCCCCTGACTCCCAAATCCAAGCCCCTTCCCTCTCTACCATTCTTCCTTTTAAAATACTATTTTTACTGGACCCAATGAAAGGCATCTGACAGAGAGGATCAGGGTTCAAATTTTCCCTTAATCTGGGTGCTCATTCCCTATGGAACCCTAATTAAGATGCCAAGATCTAAGTCTTGGTTTGCAAAAGGTGGGGGAGGAGGTTTGGATCCAATGATATTGGGAGGGGGGGGAAAAGCCATATTCCAGCTTTAAATCCACAACTGTTTCCACTTAGGGAGAATCTGCTGGAGGGAGGCCTTACAACAGGACTTTGATTCCACATTAAACAAAAATTTAAAAGATAAAATTCTACAAGATACAGAACATGAGATTTCCAGATGTGCTTTAACAGTTTTCTCCTTGTACATCTTGTAGAATTTGACATTTGCCATTTAAAAGCTCACTCCCCAAAGGTCAGGGGCTCTCCTGGAGACCCTCAGCTGGCAGCAGCTCAGTGTGGGAGGCTCCCCCGAAGAGGGGCTAGTCACGGCTGTGACCACCACAACTCTCACTCTCCCACCTCCAGTCAGGTTCTGCCAGAGGCAAGTGCACAACAGCAATCTGCAATCCTCCTTCCCTGGAGGCCACCAGACAAACAGGCTCTGTCTCTTGCCCTTTCTGAAAAACCTTTATTTTTTCCTAGTGGAAATAAATGTCTTTGTTTATCTAACCCCACTTATTCAAAAACATAGGGAAGCTGATTCACTAGCTATCTGCCTATATCTCTAAAGCAGCAACTCCCAAGTGGGGCCCATGAGGCTAATCACACTAAGACATTCTAATTTCTAACACGGTAAATAGCCACAGATATAACCCACCCAACCAAAGCTGCAGGGAGGGAAGGAGGAGGCCCTCTGTGATTTTTAGAGTGTAAAATGGGGCCTGGTCTAAGCTTACAATTGCTGCGCTCCATTGGCCAGAACAGGCACCTTCTGGGAGACTCCTTCAGCCTGGGGCTACCCCCACTTTCTCTGGAAAGGCTTTAGTCAATGATTCCTTTTAAAAATGGCTAACATGTACTGTGTCTACACACCTAGATTTTAGCAATCTCTACATACAACAGTCCCCAACACGAAGAGAAAGGAGGAGAAGGAGGACAGCTTGGTGGTCGAGCATGGCCGCGGGGACGACCCAGGGCAGGGCAGCGACTCACCCCTTTGTTGGCAGCGATGCAGCACTCGGCCAGCCTCAGCCAAAGGCGGGCGTTGGAATGATAAACCTGGACGGCTTCGATCAGGCACTCGAAGGCTGCCAGGGGCCGCCCGATGTGCAGCAGCTGAATGCCACAGTTGTACAGGAGCTCGTAACGCTTATTGGTCAGCAGGGTGCACATGGGCCTCCCTGAGAATTTCTTCCCTGGTAACAAGAAGATCTTCATGAAGCTTCATCCTTTTTTCACACTCACTGCACACGCCAACCCCCCCCACCCCCTCCACCTCCCCTCCCAGCGCGTCTCAGCGGAAATCTCACATCGCCCCTCAAGGGCCGGAACCCCAGGCCAGACTCCAAGCAGCCTGAGTCCCTGAGAGGGGCCTGATGTCGCCTCGGACGCTGACAACTACACGGAGGGTGTGGGCGCCTCAGCACCTCCTCCTGAGAAGTCCAGGACTCTGAGTCCCAGCTCCTGGGCTCAGGCCTCAGGAGGGTCACTGGCAGCAGCTGGGCTGCAAGTCCAACAAAAGTGTGCACACGCACACACACACACACAAACACATGCACAAGCACATGCACACACAAGCACACATACACACAAACACATGCATGCACACAAGCACACACATACACAGAGGCACACACACAAGCACACACATACACGCACATGCATACACACAAGAACACTCTTACACAGAGGCACACACATGCGTGCATACACACAGGCACAAGCACACAAACACATACGCACACACAAGCAAACATACACATGCATGCACACAAGGACACACACAGGCACACGCACACATGCGCACACACAAGCACACATACACACAAACACATGCATGCATACAAGCACACACATACACAGAGGCACACACACAAGCACACATATGCATACACACAAGAACACTCTTACACAGAGGCACACACGCACGTGCATACACACAGGCACAAGCACACACACATGCATGCACACAAGGACACATACACACAAACACATGCATGCACACAAGAACACACTTACACAGGCACACACACGCGCACACACACATATGCACACACACAAGCCCACACACAAGCCCTCACTTCATGAAAAGGGGACACAAGGGTTGATTTTTAGCAACTTGTCAGTGAGGTGACGCCTCTCTAATTTTAAATTCCATAGTTTGTAAATGTTGTTGAACAAAATGGAAACAAAAATCAGGGCAATGTATTTTCGCATCCCTTATCTCATTTGAGGCAGCTGAGCAGCCCAGTGATAATGTCAATCAGGAAGACTAGAGCTGCAATTTGGTTTCAGATACTTACTAGCTGTGTGCCCTAATCCACTGGTTGCCTCAGTTTCCTCATTTGTAAAAGGGGATAATAACAGCACCTGCCTTCCAAAGTTGTTGTGAGGAGCAAATGAGACTATATTTACAAAGTGTCTGCCACACAACGGGCACTTGAAGTTAGAGATCCTCGTGCTCTTTACTTTATTTTTTTCATTTTTAAAACTTGTCCTGAATTTACAGTACCAAAAACCCCAAGCTCTTCCATAAACAAAATAGAACAGAAAAAGGGACAAATACGAAATGGCTACTATGTAGATCAAATTTTTTTTCCCTCGGAAAAAGATACTAAGTTCAATATCTAACTTTCAAAGTTGTCCCGATTGTCCAAAAATTCTTGTATTTTCTTTTATGTTTTACAAAAAGTCCTTTCTTTCTTTTTTTTTTTTAAATTATTATTCTGAAATGAACCCAATGGCACTCCCCAGGTTAGCTTTGCCCCTACCCGGGCAGCTAAAAGGACACTTACCTGGGTCTGTGCTGCCTGCTCCAAGCTGGGCACAGACATTATCGTTTTCTTGGAGAGCTTTCTTAAAATAGAAAATCCCCAAATTGTGCTTGCCCATGGCAAAATGAATGCAGCCCAGATTGTTCCAGAACATGCACCTTAAGCATTCACCTGAAAATTTAAAAAAAAAACACAAGCACATCAAAGTACAGGAGGCCAGAGCACCGTCTTCTAAGGGAGGAGCCCCCCACCCTCCCACTGAAGGAGCACTCAGAGCAGGGACCATCTGCCAAGCCAGGCTACCGCAGGGACCCCCGAGGGGCCACTTTCCTGGTGGTCCTCAGCGAGCAGAGCCAGGGACCATCAGCGGGCCCCTTGCCAAACCTCTGCACCCCTTGTGCTTGGCTGGGCCGGCCTTCAGGCCATGCTGAGGCTGCGGAGGGGAGAGCAGGGAGCCGCTCTTCTCAGAGGACAAGAGCCCGCCTGCTCCCTTGTACTGTCCAAACTGAGTCAGATACTCAGATAGGCAGGACCCAGGGAAGCCCCTGCAGCCTTCTCATGTGGTTCTGACCCAACATGGCCATGAGGAAATAGCGCCCTGAGAGACAGAGGTCAGCCCTCCAGTGGGCATTACCATGCACTAGTGATGTCATGAACTCTGGCTGAGGTCAGCCCCTCAGTTATGTGAGGCCTTGGCAGCTCTGTGCTATCTGGGCCAAGGAAGAGGTCCAAGGGCCCTGACAGTTAAATATCAATGACCAACAAAGGCGTGCCTGCGTGCGTGCGTGAATCCCCACAGATTTCCTACTATAAAAACCCCACCTACAAACTGGCAAGCTCCCCAAGAGCAGGGGAGGAAGAGGGGAAAGAGAGTGACCCTCAGACTGATGCTGGAGGAGGGGGGAGGGAGTTCTTCAGCCTCCGACCAAACTCTTGTCATGCTACTGCTCTAATGTCAACCAGTATCTTGCAGAGGCGCTGGAGGCCGACTGGCCGAGCCTCTATGAGCGTCGCCCAGCGCACTCTCTTCCCTAATGCTTCCTCTACATGCACGACATAGCCTGGCTGGGCTTAGAGATGGCCAACGTCAAAGCAGGTATTGAAAAAAATTTACACGTGTCAGGATTTGATAACTGACTTGCATCTATGCAAATATGACTGACTGCATTCAAAAGCAAATTTTTGGTTAATCAGTGATTTTAAATTTCTCATTTTATTTTTCTAATTGCACTGAAAAAAATCAAAAAATAAACTAATGACTACTAGCTGACTAGAAGGGATATTTATGAAATTCCACTTTTTTGGAAGGAAATGTTTGTAATTCATTTATGCTATATACCACCGACTATGTTTTAAAACAAAATAATTTAAAATAAAAATCCCTATTTCCAAGACAATAGTTTTGGAAGTGTTAGAAGTATAACTAAGGATCAGTTAATTATTCACCTATAAAATATATACTTCAGCCTCAATACTCACAAGGCTGTAAAAAGTCATTATTATTTTAATTATTTTTTTTCCCCATTTCTTGACATTACAATGTGTCTTATCTGACGATGGAGTTCACATCCCCAGAATAGAAATTCACAACTGGACCAGTGTGAGATAGACCGATGGCCTAGATTGCAGAACTTTACTTCTGTTTTCATCCCTCTGCCCTATATTACAAACACACCCTCAAGTTATTCTCTATTTAAGATGGCAGGTTTTTCAAAAACAGAAACTTTTTCAATTTTGGCTCCTCTAGGAATCATTGAGGACACAGCTGGGTGGTTCAGTGGCTACAGCACTGGTCTGGTGTCAGAAGTCCTGACTTCAAATCTGGCCCCAAACACTCACTACCTGGGTCTGTGGGCAAATCATTCAATCTGTTTGCCTTCATCCACTGGAGGAGGAAATGGCAAACCAGGTCAGGACCGCTTCCAAAAAAAGCCCCATGGACATCCACAGGGTCAAGAAGAGCTGAATCAGTGAACAACAAGGAGTAAGAAGTCAGTGTGCAATAAACTGAAATCATAAGAGTTTGGGAAAAGGCAAAGTAGAGATTCCACACGGTATTACCACTATGAGACACCATTAGAATTATCCACTTAGAAATTATTCTCAAGAAGTGTTTGTGATCAGAGAACATAGGAAGAGGAGGAAGAGATATAGAATATACATTATTCAAATTTCATGGTTTTCTTTTACCTGTTTTCATGAATCCTGGATGTTCAGCAATGTTGGCACTATTTAACAATTTCACTGCTTTTCGATAATTGCCCCTTAAATATTCAAAATTGCTTTTAAGAAACAAAGAAGGAGCAGACTGTAAAAAAACATAAGTTATAACTTAAAGAGGTAATGATACTGAGTTCAGATTTCAGATTTCCATTACTATATTAACAAGTTAGCAATGAACCAATATAATTATGGCATAGTCAACAGAAGCTAGTGTTTGTTGCTTGGTATTTTAATATCTGTTCTCCAAGTCTCTCATTCCTACAGGAAGTTATTAAAAAGAAATTAAAAAACACAATTGTCAACAACAGAGCAAACTATCAAAAATTCACTTTAAGAATACATGCTTTTCGTTTGTTACCTCACTAAATTGAAACTAACAAGCATTTCTTTTCTTTTTTTTAATTATAGCTTTTTATTTACAAGTTATATGCATGGGTAATTTTACAGCATTGACAATTGCCAAACCTTTTGTTCCAATTTTTCCCCTCCTTCCCCCCACCCCCTCCCCCAGATGGCAGGTTGACCAATACATGGACTAACAAGCATTTTGATCACTTACTACAGAGACTGATAATTCATGTAATTCTAAACAAACTTGAATTAAATACGTTTCCAAGTCAGTGGAGGCAAAGTTAGCAGTATGCATGGATTCAACATTTATTACACACCCACAATGTGCCAAAGCCTGGGAACACACTCACAGCCAGCCCTGTGCTTAGAGAGTGTGTAACTGAATTGGACGGTGGAGGGGGAAATAACACAGCAGAATGTGTGGCATGCAAAGGAGAATTTCAAAGGCTATTAGCTCTGAGGAGGAAGAAGGAAAGATGATATCCAGATGTGTGTTTTGGGTGTGCCTGACTATTGGAGTTTACTGTCACACCACACAAGAAGACAAGAACGGGTAGTTACCACGTGCCCTTAAAAGAGAGCCACATGGATGAAATCACAGATTCACGAGAGACAAAGAGAGACAGACAAGAGAGAAAGAGTGTGTGTGTGTGTGTGTGTGTGTGTGTGTGTGTGTGTGTGGTGTGTGTGTATTGAGAAAAGAAAGCTATTTTTAAATAAAATGACACTCTCCTAAGGAAGGGTAAGTTGTAATTGTCCAAAACTAACTCAACAATTCAGCAATCATTTTTAGAAAGACCTAACAAAAAGAATATGCCTAAAAGTCACCATGTAGCAGGCTGCTGCACTGTTGCTGTGTGGGCTAAAAACTGGTTACTACCCTGTTCCAAGAAAACAAGAGTTTCCCCCTCAAACCCTGTAATCACAGCCTTCCCCTCTTCCTAAAATTTCTCCTCATAGTATCTCCTATAGTTCAACTTGTAATCTATTTAAAACAAACATTCACCCAGAGCAAACCCTAGGCGTTGAGTAACCCAAGAATGGAATCCCAGGCCCAGTCTCAAAAGTTACTAAGACTTAAACATTTCTCAACCCATCTGGCTTTTCAAGCAGCCGTTCCATAGCCTGGCTCCCTTTTCTGCCTCAAATGCTCATTTATTTAATAGCTTCCTGATCACTAAGGAAGTCCACCTTTTCTGACCCAGCTCCAGATCTACCTCTGGGTTTGGGCAAAGCCTGATCTCTCCCTGCAGTCCCTTTTCCTCCCTCCCTCGCTCGCTCACTCCAGATTTCCAGGTCTCAACATCCCCTTTCCTCCAGCCACTCAACTAAGTTGAGTTCTTCTTGCTTCCATCCCTCCCTGATTTTTCAGAAGCCATCCCAAAGCATGAGATGGCTTCCCATTTCTGGATGTCACTAAGAGTCATCCAGGTAGAGAGGGGCCAAATTTCAGGGCTCGCAGTCTCAGGTACTACCACCTTGTAGTAGACACATGTTGCAGTGAATCTGAACAACAGATCAACATAAACCTCAGCCCATCCAAAACACAAATACACTTCAGTTATTTGGGGTAAGCAGACTAGTGCTACTCGTAGATATAATTAAAAAGGTAGATTATATTACAAAAAGGTTGCTAGTATTTATTTTCTGCTAATGTGCTTAGTTCTATTCTACTCCGTGATGGGGATTTTATGTAAAATAAAAATTTTCATTTTGCATGGTATGTTTGCTACTGCTCTGAGACAGCCCAGCACAAGCCAGAGCGTTGGCTATGGAGTACACAAGATCTGGGTTCAAGTTCTGCTATTGCCCAGATTGCTTATGGGATTCTGGGTGAGTCACTTGATTTCATTTTCCATACAAAGTGCTGGACTGGGAGACGGATTTCCTTGTAAGGAGTTTCCAGCACCATTGGGTGCAAAAAAAGAAAAGGCTAAATTTACAATCAATTATTTTTAAAAGTTATTATTAACGAGTACTTTAAAGAAGTGATTCAAATTGAATTTTTAACCTCTATGAAACTAAAAAAGTCAAAGCCCCCTAAGTAGAACATCTCTCAATGTCAGCTTATTAAAAAAAAAAAAAAAAAAAAGCATAAGTGAAGCACCTCTCAATGTCAGCGTAGATACTTTCTCCAAGAAAAGGAAGGTAAGTATATATACAGCATGCCCTTATGTGAAAAAAAAATAAAAAATAAAAACTGTCAGATACTTACATTTCCAGCTGTATTCATGACAGACTTAATTTCCCTTTTGCAAGCTTTCAGGGACTTCATTTGGATATAAGCTCTCACTTTATACTGCAGTTGGAGGGAAAATTTTTTACATGAGAACTACAGTGAATGTAAACATCACAAAACAATGTTCAACTTTATGAGATAGAGTAAAAAATACAATGTCATAATTGCAGTTAATGCTAAAAAGCTGCTTTAAGATGATCTCAAATGTATCCTATTTTAGGAGCAAAGTCAACATATTAAAGCGGGAATGAAGGCTGTGCTGATGCTCTAGTATCCTTTGCCCTTACCCCCTCCCCTTTCCCCCCATTTCCACCACTGCCGGGTGGGGGACATAACCACTAAAAAGGCCTCTTTGTTAGTGACAATTGAAGTGAAACAGAGTTATGTCTATAAATCAACCACAAAATTAAGTAATATCCTGCAAGGGTAAAGACAGATGTTTTGAGATTGCTTCCTGTTTTTAACTTCCCGCCTCTATCACCAAGCTGACTACACAGTATGCAGACTTCAGTTCTGATATCAGCTCACCTGGTGAATTTTAGACTTTGCAGCTTCTATTAAGGCTCCACTTTCAGCTTTATGATTTGATCCCTCTTTGCCGGTAGTGTTTCCTGACTGCACACACACATACACACACACAAATCAAAGAAACAAAACAAACCAGTATTTAATCAATGAGGCTTTAATTTCTTTCATTTTAAATAAAAATAATGTTTTAAAATGCTGAAAAAGAAATGCTCCCAGGAAATCATGCTGCTTTTGCTGCCCAGGCCAATGCAGTACAAAGATCTTGGATGGAAATCACTTTGCTATCTCCTCTTTGATAAGCAAACTAGAGCGAGATGTTTATTTACAAGCAAAAGGCACCTCTGTCCCACCTACTGCTTGTGTACAATCTTCCAATAAACGAGAGTAAGCCAAAGCCAAGCTCACCCACTCCTGACCACATCCTGATGGCAGGATGTCTTGAGCTTGGCCCTCTGGATCACTGCCAGCTCAACACATGCAAATACAACTCACCACCTTTCCTTCTCTAACTTTCCAATCACTTTGGAGGGCATCCCGCTCCTGCCTCTTAGTCCCTCAGCCATGCTTTTGCCCAGGCCTGTCCATTTGTGCTCTCTCATACCCCTTGAGCACTCCCCTGTCCCTCTGGACACTGCCGGAGCAGACCCTTGTCACCTCTAGGCTGGATTATTGCCCTGACCTGCTCAGGGTAGAGTCTCTCCCTAGCCCAATCCATCCTTTATCAGCCGCTAAAGGAATTTTCCTAAAGCACAGGTCTGGAGAGCCCCCCTCATAAACTTCTGTGTCTCCCCACTGCCTCTAGGAACAAATACAGAATGCTGTGCTCCGCCTCCAAAGCCTCTCTACTTTGGCTCTTCCTGGTCTTCCCACATCTCGATGCCCAACACCCAAGTTTTGATGCAGGGACAGGGACTCCAGACTTTCTCTTGCTGGAAGGCTTTTGCTCCTCCTCTGCAGGATTCCTTCAAGCCCTTTTCCCTGAACCCTTCCTCAATCCCTTTGGATTCCTCCCCTCCTTTCCGTGGGCTGCTTCCTAATTTCTTGGTACGGAGCTTGTCTGCACATCTTTAATGATGATCATGATGAAGACAAGTAACATTTACATGGCGCTGTCTCACGTGACCCTCCCCTGGCTGAAGGGGTGTTCTTGTTATCCCCACCCAGCAGGCAGTGGCTAGCCCAGGCTGGACCTGACCTCGGCCCTAGCTGGCTTCTCCAGCCTTTTCTCCTCTCTGCAAGGCTGGGCCAGGTCTGATGCTCAGGGGGTATTTCTAAGTTTGACTGACACACTGACTGCGAGAATGGGCACTTCCCTCCCTCTCCCCAAGCCTGGAGCCCAGGCTCACCTCATTGTTTTTGCCATTTTTGTTATTACTGCCCTGGGAGATCATTTTTTCCAGGACAGCGAGGAGATGCAGTGCTTTCTCGGCTTGGTAAGTTAGAATGTAGAGATCCACGAGCAGGAAGCACACGGCCTGGGCAAACTTCTCTTCTGGGTAGGGCAAAAGAAAAGCGTCAAGGCGACAAACGCTGGGAAGATGCCCCCGACCCCCTGCTTAGAGCCTGTACCTCAGCCCTCCCGGGCACAGCCTTGGAGGGGAGCTCCTCAGAACCCTACCCCACCCAGGACACAGCCCCAGATTGAAGAATGCTGGACAAGGAGGCCCCAGGTTTTACACTGGGATTCAGAAAGGTGGCGTTTTTGAAGCCTCTTTTCTGTATGGAATTGCTAATACCATCCATTTCTTTCTTTAAAAAAAATTCTTTTAATTTCTTTTTAAATTTAGTATTTTATCCTTTCCTCGTTACATGTAAAAACAATTTTAACATTGTTTTTAGATTCTTTCCCTTCCTACTTCCCCATTGAATACAAGCAATTCAATATAGGTTATACACCTGTAATCAAGCAAAACATTTCCATAACAGTCATATGAAAGAAAACATTGACCAAAAAAACCAAAAGAACAAAAACAACAAAACCCCCTCAAGAAAAAATAAAAGTTGGAGTAGCTAGGTGGTGAAGTAGATTGAGCACCAGCCCTGAAGTCAGGAGGACCTGAGTTCACACAACTATGTGACTCTGGGCAAGTCACTTAACCCTAATTACCTCAGCAAAAAAAAAAAAAGTTAAAAAAAAACAACAACAATAAAGTCAGCTTCAATCTGCATTCAGACACTTTTCTCTGGGTATGGACAGCATTATTCTTCATAAGTCCTTCAGTTGTCTTAGATCATTATTAACACTATCATTTGTGCACAAAACTATAGCAATTTTTCTTAACAATGGAAATTAAAGCCAATTGGAATTTCCTCCTTTTTTTCATTTTCACAATGGAAAACACCAGCATGCCCTCTTTCTGTCCCCAGAGACCTGACTGCTCTCACACACAGCAAGCAGCCAGGAGCTAGTAGAGGATGAGATAATTCCAGCCCCTTCCCTTAGCCTTCCCTGCCTTGTCCAAGGGTTGCTACAAGGACTCTGTGGTTTTTCTTCAATGCCTGCTCAGAAGAAACATGTCTGAGACTACATGTCAAAATGGTAAAGCTTTACCAGAGTCAAGATCAACAAACCATTTTCAGGACTTCTGAGAGTTTATCCTCAAATATGGAAGAAAAAAATACATCTAATGTTTACAGCTTTCCATAAAACCATACTGATAGAAGGCAATGTCCTGGTATCTTTTTTAAAAAAACTTTTTCTAATCATTAAAGAACAACTTATTAACATAATGATTCTCAGTTTAATTCAACTGAACTAACATTTATCTAAAGCCTACCATTTTCAACACTTTGCTAGATGCTCCAAATATAAAAACTAGTATGATACCTGTCCTCTTATGAACCAGCAGGAGATAAATAACATGTACCCAAATACTTTACATTTGGCAAAGCTTTATCCAAATACAATACAAAACGGAACATGGTGTGTAAATGAGAAATAGAAAGTCTGGAGAAGGTAAAGATGAGAGAAAACTTGCTTTCTACATACTGGGGCAGAGCAAGGTCAATTGAAAGGAAGGCTGAAACTTCATGGAGTTGTATGAACAAGTAGTCTTGAAGTACAAAGGCAGAGAACAGGGAAGTTATAAGGCAAGACAAGCAGTCCAGTTGGGCTGGAGCTCAGAGCGATTCCGTGAAGAGCATGAGATAACAATGAAAGACTTTGCTTTGCTGCTACTGTCTCCCCCATTAGACTGTAAGCTTGAGAGCAAGGGCTGCCCTTTTGCCCTTTTTTGTAGCCCCAGTGCTTAGCACCTTGCCTGACACACAGTAGGTGTTAAATGTTTATTAGTTGACTGACTGATTGCTTGAAAAGACTTAGAATACCAAAAAAAGGAGTTTATTGCATAAGAAAATTAGAACCCAGAAAAGGATTTTCAGCAGAGATTCATCTGGCAGCAGGATAAAAGATGCAATAGAAGAAGAGCTGAGAGCATGTGTTGCAAGATCAATGAAAAGCTTACAGATAAGAGTCCTTTAGAGTGAGAAAGGAGAGAGAAGAAATACTGGAATATAAAAACATAGAAGATTTATCAACTAATCAAATGCTGGAAGTGAGGGCAATAAGTCAAAGATAACTATGTTCCAAATAGATGAATCAGGCGTCATTTAACAGAAAATACAATCAGAAAGATACACACAAAACAAAGCTAAGTTCCATTTTAGGTAAATGGGTTTGAGAAGCCAATGGAACACCCAGAAGGAAATATGGGATGGGGGATCAGCAGAGAGGTCGAGCCCTCGGGTCTTCCATGGGGTATGCATTAAGCAGAGAAGCAAGTCAAGAATATGGCTACATCAAGAGGTCAGAAAGAAAAAAGCTGTTTTCAAAGGAGACTGAGAAGGGACAATTAAAGAGACAAAAAATAGCTAGAAGGTCCTAGTAGAAATTATTCAAGAATTTTAAAAAGCTACATCAGAGAAAATGTGCGAACAATTACTTGCTTCAAATCCATGACATACCAAAAGGTTCTATGAACTGATAGAGCTTCTCTCCGACTGATATGGCCTCAGTGTGCTGGCGCAGGTGGTAGAGAATAACAGCTTGATTATAGTAGAGCATGCTATTTTCGACATCATCTAAGCCATCCATTTCTTCCACAGCTGAATGGACCTGAAAAACAGCCCAGCACACTTCTGTATTTACAGCAAGAAAACAAGGAAGTGACCACGTGAACGGTGCTGAGCGGCACTGGCTGACGCAGAGCGGCGGCGCACCTGATTCTTCAGCTGGTTCAGCGTCGCTCTCAAATGATCAGTGGTCGTCTGCTCATTTTTACAGAACTCGGCCACCGCTGTGTTCAGAACGATCTTGTAGTCATCCTTATTGATATCCTGCAGGCAGGCAAGATGCTGGAGACATGTGTCATAATTCCCAGCCTACAAAAGGCATACACAATGGCTTATACTCACAAATTATACATGTTATACATACATACACATATATACATTATACATGCCTCATAAATTACAAGTTTCAAAAACAATTTCATGCATATTATGACATAATAAAATCCCTCAGATTAATGAAAAGAGATGGTGGTCACAAATCCATGCTACCTAGAAACACATCACTAATCTATATCTGTGCTTTCTGTTCCAAGAGAAATAAGTCTAAACTTACTCTTCTAACATGGAAAATGCCAAAGGTATACAACATCCTCAGTGGACCCAAGACAGGCACTAAATTAAAATAAATCCCAATTCTAAATCTAAACAAAAGCCTATAGAAAAGAAACCTCAGTGAATGGTTCTTCTGGTTTTGTCCAAGCAATACAAAAAGGCTGCTCTTCCAAATCCTTTTAATGGTTTTTCAAATTTCACAAAAACAAAGACAAAAGTATGGGTTTTCTCATGTGCTTATCAAAGATAATATTCTTAGAAGGAACAAAAATTTCCAATATGAAACAAGTTTCTTAAAAGTTTAAGAGATTAATATGAAACATTTTCTTACCATAAATGCTTGGAAAGCATTGCTTGATAATTCCTTCTCTTGATCAGTGATCCCAGAAGTAGAAACTGTTCCTTCATGTTTCTCTGTTCCTTGATCTACAAACATAAAATGTCAAATATGCTTTAGAAATCAAAAGCATTCCAGTATTTTTCTCATTAGAAACTTTTCTTCTTAGTTTATTTCTCTTCCTAATTACAGTCATAATTACATTTTACAAATGGCATATTCTCTAACTACAACTGTTAATCACATTATCAAACACACTGAAATTTCACCATCGCTTATTTTTAGAAGCTAAAACTTTTTCATGATGAAGATAACTAATGACTAATAACTAATAACTAAGTGCTCTATAAAAAATATCTATATATGAAATCTACAATCCACAAACCAACAAGCATTTCTGGAGCTTGATTTTAGTGCTCCAAAGAGCCTACATAAAATAGCTAATTCCTAGATCTTTCTCTCAAGGATCACAAATCTATGGTTCTGTTGCTACAGCAAAAACCCAAGCTAGTTCTGAACCAGAGTCATTTCAGATTAGTTTTAGAGGTAGAATCTCTTTTACACATAAGGAAAATGAGACACAGAAAATGGGGGAAAATCAAGAAATGTTGGAACTGAAGGGCCTTCTCTAACTGGCAGAACATTTGTAGTTCAATTTCTTCTTTTTACCCCAAAGTGAAATCATGAAAAAGTTACTTAAGCTTCCATTGCTTAGTGAAAATATAATAAAAAGCAAAGTCATTTTCAGTAAGAATTGAATGAAGAACACATTTCACTACAATATTTTTCATTTTTTAAGTTAAGATTTTTTTCCTGAGATTAGGATTTAAAAAAAAAAACAAAACTCAGGTCTACTCAAGAGAAAGTCCATGAGGCTAAAATATTTTTTAAAACTGTTACAAACAACCTCCAGTCATTTTTTAGCCACTCAGTGAGAGCAAATTCCTGGGTTTGCATTTGGTTTTTACAGATCGAGCTAACCTATATTTTAATGGAGTGATTGTTTGGCTTACGGGAACATTTTCCCCTATTTTCAACCCTTTGGAATTCTGAGCTTTGATGTTAGGATGAGTGATAAGAATCTAAATCACTCTTTGGAGACAACAAGCTTCTAGGACTTTTTTATTTGTTTTGTTTTGTTTCACTTTTTAATAAACTTCAAATTCCTTTTGTCTGTAAATCATGCATAAACCCTATAAGACATAATCACTGACATTTAGAAATATATTCTTCCCCAGTCCTATTTACAAAATACAGAAGTTTTGTTTTAGAAGAAGGTAGTAAAGAAACAAATGTTAAAAAGTTTAATCACTAAGACTAAAAAGTAAATGTTTATAATTAATACAGATTGTTGTTCAGCTGTGTCAGAACACATCAAGCTTTTCTTGGCAAGGATACTGGAGTGGATTATCATTTCCTTCTACAGCTTGTTTTACATGAGGAAACTGAGGAAGGTAGAGTTAAGTGACTTGCCCAGGATCACACAGCTAGAAGGATGAGTCCTGATTCCAAACTTAAAGTTCTTACCCACTACTACACAACTTTCCCAATTAACACATACAATCCATTTACAAATACTTATTATGTGTATCCCCCACTTTTCCCTAGAGCCCCAGTCCAATATTTTTACCCTAGATTCCACCACGTTGATATCTTGTTGGCTTCTAAAACTGAACTCATTTCATTCTCTCAAAAATTTATCTCATCTCTCATTTTTCTTTCTAGTTAAGGGACTATCACCTTCATCATCTTCCAGGCCTTAAACTTGGATCAATCTTTACTACTTGTTTACTCCCCTGTGCACTAAATAGTCAGAGGGTAGGTTTCCAATCTTTTTTTTTTTTTTTTAATTTATGACCAGAAATGTCTAGCTTTTTAAAAATCTGAACTCTTTCCTATCAGTAACAAAATCTTTAAGCACAAAATCTTGATTTCATTTGATTTCACTTCATAAATTCTATCTATATGTACTACTATACCAGTAGCTATGAATACATATACCACATTTTAAAAGATCAAATAAAGTTAAATATTTTGAAAACCTTTCATTTATTAAGAGTACAAAAACATTTTCCTCTCTCATTAAAGTAAAATAATTAAATATATTTTGTTACATTTCAAGATCTTGGTCTAACAATTTTGTAAAACAGCAATTAGAAAGTCTAAGTTTATTTTAAATGCAGTCTTTGCTTAAAAAAAAAAAAAAAAAGACACCTCCTCCCCACCCCCCCATCCCAGACACATGAATGTAAATGGAAGAAGAATAGCATTTTCTGACACTTTATTTCTAATCCTACCCACTGATCGTCTAGAGGGTTTTGGCAAAATTTAGCTAGTATATGTACAACTTCCTTGATGTCAAGCCATTGCCTTCTAAACTTATTGGAAGATGTTTCATTTCTATATTTCTAACAGATGGATTCAAAATCCATGGAAACTCATTATTTGGAAGATGTCTAAACAAATTAGCAAATTCTGTTTCTACATTTTAAAATGTGCACATATGGATATTGTGGTAGATGACACAGTTTTAAGTAATCCAGAGGAAAGAAAATGAAGTATTCAATAAAGAATGGTCAATATTGGGTCAATTGCTTCTATGAGGTCAAAACATAAACACTGAGAAAAGTGTGTTAAAATTTGGCAACTAAGAGATTCTGAATAACTGGGAAACATAATTTCACTTCTTTGAGGGGTCAAAGATAAAGAGGAGGCTGAGGCTGGGAGCTCACCTATCTCACAGAAAATTAAAATGGGGGGGAGGGGAAAGATAGGGGAGGAAGGATGATCTCAAAACATATCCAGGCACCTGAGCTGCTGCTAAGATCACCCCCAAACCCTGGGACCACATGGGGGAGAAAGGGAGAAGAAGCCTGGTTGTCCATGCCATGTGGATGAGCTGCAGTCACCAACTCCAGGCTTTGGGTGTGACCTTTAAGATCAGCCAGGCAGCAAGCAAAGCACTCTGAAACTCGGGGGCATTTCTAGCCTCTGCAGCTCTCCCATCCTTGAAAGTTGAGGGTCTCAGTTTTCCTGAGTATATGTACAGCACTTAGTCTGGTGCTCAGCACACAAACAAATGCTTCTTCACTCATTCAATGGGTGAAGGAGACGCCCACCTGGAGACAAGAACGGGCCCCACTCTGGCGAGCAGTTCTCTCAATGTTATTCCTGCATCTAACCTACCTCCAGTCCATCCATCTCTAGTTTTTTCTCCTCAACCCTTCCTGAGTATTCTTCTGAACACTCTTAGTGTGACGTCATTCCTGTCCTCCTTTATCTGTGTCCCCTGAGGAACCGCCCTTCCCGTTCTGTCCTCCCTCTTCCTCTTCCTCAGAAGCTGGTCCCTTCTCCTCCCTCTGGCAATCTTCCCGTGCTTGTCTCACTTCCCCTTTCTGGCGGGGCTCGCTCCCCTCGGTGCTTCCCTTGCTCTCCCCGTCCCACAGCTTCTGCCCGCTCTGATTCCCCAGACACGGCTCTCACCTGCCAGCCAGAACCTCCCCTCCCCCAAGCTCTATCCTGGGCCCCCTCTCCTTCTCTAGTCCTGGTGCTCTCATCAGATCAGATGTTGCACAGATTCAGTCTCCCATCTCTCCTGAACACCACATGTCCAAAGCTGAACATGTGATCTCCTAGCCCTGCTCTCCCCTCTCTGTCAGGGACCTCGCCATCTTCCTGGCTGTGCGGCCCAAGGTCCTCTGGCCTTTCTCCCTCTCCCCCTCATCTCCCCCTTCTGTACAGCCCAGCCTCATAGGGGCGCTTGCGCACTCTCCCATACTCCCTCCCCACCATCACCTCCCCAGCTCCTCCACCAGTCTCAAATGTCTTCCCTACTCAGCTGTCAAATGATCTTCAAGTGCACATCTGGCCATGTTACTGTCCTGGTTAATCAAGTCACCGAGAGAACCCTGACCTCTACTAGCCTTCTTCATCGGGCCCTTTCTTTTTCCAATTTTTTTAGACTTTCCTCTGCCCCCATGTGCTCTTGGACCCCATGACAGTGGCCTTTTGGCCCTTCTTCACACACAACCCTCCATTGTCACCCAACTCCCTGCATACTTCCTGGCCGGCCCCCAAGCCTGGGATTCTCTCCTCCCTCATCTCTACCTTCTCGGCTTCCCCCATTTCCTTCAATCTCAAGATGCCCCCTTCCTACTCTTCCTTATCATCAGTGCCTCCCCTCTAAGATCACCTTCACTTGATCCTACTGACACAGAGTCCTTTGCACATTATTTTCCCCACTTGAGAAGAGGGCCTAGTTTTTGCCTTTGCATCCCGAGGCCTGGCCCAGCAGACTCACGGATTGGCGTCTATAACCTTCGGTGGCTCCCTATCACTCTTACGTTCTACACTGCAGCCGAACAACTCAATGATTCTGTGTGTCCATTTCTCCCCACCCCACACTAGCCCCAGTTCTCCTTTCTCTCTCACTGATCTCGCCTGTGATATTCTTCAGATTGGGAAAGGGTTCCCCCAGGTCTTGCCTGAACAAGAATTCAAGGCCTAACTCAGCTGTTCCACAAAACTCTTCCCCCAGCCCTTCTTTTGTTCTTATATGTCCTCTCACATCATAGCACATGCTCCTGGTGAAGAGAGACAATGTGGTATTAACATCTCTCCTTATATTCCAGACATCTATCTTGAATACAGCAGGTGCTTAATAAACATTTGCTGTTTTGATTGGAGCCTACAGTTGTTAAAAAGAAATTAAAAGCCTCCCAAAAGTCACTACTGCTCAAATCTTCTTATAAATAAGTTTCCCCCCCAAAAACCACCCCAAAAACCCAACCCATTTCCTTTTCAAAATAAATTTCTAGTCCTTTCCACATAAATAAATATCATCATAACAATGCATTAAGTTATAAGAATCTGTGGGATGACAGTATGGGTCAAGTTTCTAGCCTCTATTACAAATGAAGGGAATCCAATACACTACCATTAAGCTCTGGGGAGGGGTGGAGGAGAGGCCTTAGCAGCTGTGTTTGTTGGCTTAGCTTTCAGTGAGAAGTCCTTCATAACTGCTGTTATTCCTTTCAGATTCGTGGTTTCCTCTCCTTGGACTCCATCAGTTTTAGCCCTCCAACCCCCGAACCTGAAGAACCTGACCAAAGCAAAGGCCTGCCCCGCTCTTTGGTATATGAGGAGCTCTGCTATCTGGCAGACCTAAGAAATCACAACTTTCCCCCACCAAACAGATTCTTTAATTGATTTTTCTCCATTAATTGAATTTTCTCAGGATCAGGATCATAAAAAGCACTTTCTTAGTCACTGGTCAATTTCACAACATGACCCTTCTCCCTGTCTATGATTTAGTCTTGTGAGTTCCCATGGAGAACAGTAATAAGAGTACCACACAGAGCTAAACAGGGGTTGACCAAAATTAATTAATTTTAAAAGATGGCACTGACCCCCTGAATAAAAGGTCACCTTAAATTATTTGCTTACCTCTGCAAATTAAGACTTTCTTTAATTTCTCCAAATTCTAATTTGATTTATGCCCAAATGGGATAATAAAGTCTTGATCAAAAAATTTTGTTACTATTTGGAAAATAAAAGGCAATTTAGTGAGGCATGTGAGAAATTATATTTTTCCTTTCCCATTCTCATAATGGCTAAAAAATAACTTTGTCTAAATGATATTTGTGCTAAATAATTTCCAAATGCAGATATAGGACTTTGCAAACTGTATTCAACCATCCTTTATGAAACATCTACTATGTGCTTGCACTGTGAGGCACTGGGGCATAGAAACACAAACAAAAAAAGTCTCTCTAAAAATTTTACACTCCACTAAGGACTGGGGCTGAGAGAGAAGTAAACAGAAAACCAATGCAAATATACGGTAATTTCAGAGGAAACCACTAACAACTAAGGGAATGAGGAAAGCCCTCCTAGGGTCTTGTGGCACTGGACTGACCTTTGAAGAGAGCAGGGAATTCCAAGAGGCAGAGCACTATGGAAAGGAAGAGGGAAGGAGATGGAAGGAAATGTGGGGGAAATAGCAGAGAAGCGAATGTGGCTGCAAAATGCCCTACATGAAGGAGGCTAATGCTTCATTACCCCAGAAACAGAAACTGGATCCAGACTGAAAAGGCCATTCAATGCCCAAACCATGGAGATCATACACGTCCTAGGCAATGAGGGCCTAAAGAAAGGGGTCCTTTCAGAACATCAATTTGGCCGTTTGGTTTGGAAAGGGGAGAGGCTCCATTAGGAGCCTAGGCAATGGTCCAGATGAGAGGCAATAATAACATGTGGAAGGGGAGAAAAGATGGCACTTTGAAGGGAAAATGGCAGAAGCCGAGTAGGTGGAGAGAACAAGCATGCTCCAAGGCCATAGAGCTGGGCAACCAGAAGAAGGCAGGAGCTTGGCAGGAAGAGGAGGATGCATAAGAGAAAGACAGGCATTCTTTGCTAGTGCTCAATCTGGACTCCCTAGGGAACATCCCAGGGGAGATATCCAGGGGTTCATCTTGATTCCTCTTGGCTTCTTCAAATATCAACTAAAATCTCATCTTTTATAGGAAGTCTTTTCCAACTCCCTAATGCTAGTGCTGTCCTTCTCTTATTTCCCATGACTCTCTATGTAGCTTATTTGTACAGATTTGCTTCTTGTCTTAGCCATTAAATTAATAGTTCTTCAGGCAGGGATTATCATCTGTCTCTTTTTGTTATTCCCAATTCTTAGCACAGGGCCTGGAACATAGTAGACCCTTAATAAATGCTTACTTACTGACTGCAGGGGAATTGGAATCAGACTGAAAACAGAAAGAGCTGGATTAGGGTTGGATTTGGAAATTATCTGCATAGAGATGACATGTACACTCAAAGAGGCCAATGTTATCCCTAATAGATGGAGAAAAAAAGGCCCAGGAGCAAGCCTGAGGCTGCAGATAGGAAAAAGAAATTACTACAAAAATGGAATCTACTTTATCACCAGAAAACTTGAAAATAAAGAATTCAAAGAAATTTAGGATGAATATGGAAGGAAGCAAGCAGAACTAAAAAAAAGAAAAGAAACAACCAAGAAAATATAAAGAAAAACAATGAAAGACTTCAGAACTCAGATCAAGGCAAATAACTCAGCATGACTTCAGGATGGTCTGGACTTGCCTCATCCTTCTAGCAGAGGTAGGGGACAAGTGCAGAACAGGGCATTCGATCTCAGACATAGACCGTGACTGAACTTGTTTGTCATTGGGGAAATAACAATGGCATTAAAGACCATCAACAAAAATTCTAAAAGTAACAAGAATATTGAGAGGGAGCCATCAATTGAGTCAGGGGAGTAGCAGAAGAGAACAGGTTACAAGGACAAGACAAATGATTTGGACACCAAGAAAGCCAAGACTCAGACAATAGAGTGAAGTTCCCAAGAGAGAAGGGTGTGCTGATCCTGGAGAGAGCAGCCTTCGGGTGTCTCCTTAGCCTCCTTAATGACAAGGGCATCAAATAGGACCGCCAATTTCTCCCTGAAACACCCACTTTCCAGGTTCCACTCAAGAGTCCTAGCTGGGAAGCGTAGGGGCCATGCTCTGGTCTACCCCGCCATCCTTGTGTCCTAGCTGGACACTAAAATTCTCCACGCCTAATAATCCTTCAATACTGCCGGAAAAGTACTGTAAGGAAAGCGAG
Source organism: Antechinus flavipes (assembly GCF_016432865.1). Taxonomy (NCBI): domain Eukaryota; kingdom Metazoa; phylum Chordata; class Mammalia; order Dasyuromorphia; family Dasyuridae; genus Antechinus; species Antechinus flavipes. The sequence goes on from NC_067402.1 coordinate 20,601,670, forward strand.
GGGAGGGAACCCACAGGACTGTGGACAGAGCACTGAGCTGGAAGACCTAAGTCAGCTAGAGTTGTTGTAAGCAAACAATGAGATTAATAATAGTGATAATAATAACAATGGCTAACTTTTATAAAGAGCTTGCTATGTGCTAGACACTGGGCTAAGTATTTTACAGTGATTATCTCATTTGATCCTCACAACAACCCTGAGACATAAGTGCTTTTATTATCCCCATTTTACAGACAAGGAAACTGAGATCGACAGCAGTTAAGTGACCTGGGTCACAATTGCTGAGTGTTTTCCTGACTGGGCTTTACATCTTAGGCCACCTAGCTGCCCCTCATTCATGTCAAGTATTTTGTAAAAAGTAAAGTGCCTCATCGTTAACTATTTACAAACCACCAGAGCCATCAGTAATGTTTTTAGCTATTATTTTTTTTTAAGAGACTGGGTTTTCCTATCTTGTCCAGGCTGGAAAACAGCCAGGTCTGTTACATGCTGGTCCAACTACATAGAAATCAACCAATCTGCTCCATTTCCAACCTGGGTGAGTCTATACCACTTTCAGCACCCTGGGATGCCCACCCTGTTTCCTGAAGGTTCCTCATTATGGACACAGACCCTACTGTGTATACCTAATCACCACTGGCATCCTTCTCCCCAGCTCAGGCCTCCACCAGCCTCAGTTTCCCCAATAGCTGGGATAGCAAACATGTACCACTATTTTCAGCTGATGAGGTTATTTTAAAAGAAACAAATGTGAGAAAAGTCAAAGACAATGAATTATTTCACTCAGTATGATTCAAGTCTGACTTTTACACATTTCTCAATTCAGGTCAACAAACATCTTTTAAGCACCTACTATGAACAAAGCATCCGGTGCTAGGTACTAAAGATATAAAATCAAAGATGAAACCAGTCCCCTTTTTCAAAGAGTTTATAGTATACTAGGGCAGAGCTGTCAAACTTGTTCCAGATCAAATTCAAATGTAACATGTAAATGTTTAACTAAACTAAATGCAATGTCGATGTTATTTTTGTGAAAGCTTCTTCAAGGAGACATCCCTTTATCCCCAACCCCACCACAACTCCTGAAAAAAGATCAGAATTCCATGATAGAAGGGTAAAGAGGGAGAGAGGCAGGAGACAATACCCAATCGTGGGATCAGTTAGTAAGCTGGTCTGACTGGAATACAGGGTCCATGACAGAAGTCTGGAAATGCTGCCTAAAGTCATATTGCAGAGTGTTTGAAATGCCAGGATGACAGTTTGTATGTATCTCAAGGCATCGGGGAGGCACTGATTCCAGAGGAACAATGACCCTGGAAGATGTGTGAAGGACTGAAAGAGATGAGAGGCAGCAGTAGCCCCCATCAGACAGATGTGACAGAGAGAGAACAGAGCCACGTGACAACTGACTGGACATGGGGTGGGGTGGGAGCTGCAGGGGGAGGAGAGAAGGGTGAGGGAGAGCAGATGAGGGGGCTGGGGAGATGGTGATGTCCTGGGTTAGAGGAGGGACAGAGAAAGTTTGAGATGAAGTTACAACCTCCATGGCCAGTAAATCCCCTGTGCTTGTTGCACTCGGTCAGCCAGCCAGGTTGCAGCCTCACTTCCCCCAGGACGAGGAGAAGGGGACCCTGGACAGGAAGCTCCTACATGCAGCGGTGGGCAGGCAGCCTGGAACTCTGCTCAGCCTCGTCTGCACCTGACTGATACTGTCTCTCACAGCTAGCCTACAGCAACTCCGCCATGGTTCTGAAAGCTCCCTGAATCAGCAGCAAAGTTCCACCCCCTGCTGCTTGGCTATCTGCTCTTTGCAATGCTTACTGTGTAAAGAATCCCCAGAACATACTACCTCACCACAATTTTCACTGATCTTGACCTGCATATATATCTTTGGAGCAGATCACTTATCTTAGTGATTCCTTCTTTCCTACTTCAAAACAGAAAAATCTGGTGCTATTTTTGCTTGAGTAAATCATTATTTGAACCACAATTTAAAACATTTGCATTGATTTTGTTTTTTTTTTCAAATTCTAATAATAGCAAAATCTCCTTTTAAAAGCATTTATTAAATACCTACTATGTGCTGTGCACTGCTAAGCCCAAAGGTTACAAAAACAGACACAAGGCAGGCCCTGCTCTGCCCTTTTAAGGGGCCACAAGAAATCCAAAAGAATAGAGGGAAAGGAGAAGGGGATCCAGGAGAGAGCCTTGGGGGCTCACCACTGTTGGAAAGTGATCCAGCAAAGGGGAAAGGCGAGAGGTCAAATATGATCCACATTTTGTTCCACTGCCAGACTATCTTGAAATCTCTTTTAATTTTGTCTCAAGTATAATCACACTGAAGCTGTCTTAAAAAATCCTATTTGAAGATCTTTTGTTCTATAGAAAAACTATCTGGATTACATCCAGAGTGATATCACAAATAGGTAAATCTACTTATTATTTGTGAAGTTACAATGACAGAACAGGATTCTCTACCATGTCTATATAAATGGAAAATTTATTAAATTTAGTCCCAACATGGAAAAAGCTGCATTTATTCTACAAAAAGCTGTGGGGAAAGGATCATTTGTCAACATCCTAACAAAGAAGGAACACCTAGTTGTTCAAGTAGAGAAATGGGGAGAAATTGAAGAGGAGGGACTGCATTTCTATAGAATTTAAGACCATGGAGAAGAAAGACAAGCATAGTCTGACAGAACCCTAGATCCTCCAAAATAAATCAACCCAGTTAGAATAAAAAATTTCCAAGAATGACATTCTGGAGACAAAGAGATACTATCCGGATGAGGAAGAAAAGGAGACATCTGAGGATACTTATGTGTATTGACAAAAAAAAAAAAAATGCATCGAGTATTTGTTTTAAAAAGTCAGAAGATGGACATAGGGAAGATAAACAAAGAGATCAAAAGCTTGAAATAGAAGGTTGATGAAGAATGCTGATGAAGGTAGCCACGAGACTGATTCATGAATTATGGACGAGAGGGTCAGAAGGGCTGGACCGCTCCCTCACCTTGAATGGACGATAGACAGCACATACCAAAGCAGAGCCCAGACTATTTAATTCTTCATTTGCTTTTGTGTTCTCTGCCAGAAAATGATCTTTAGATTGGAAAGGATGGGACAGAAATGGCCAAGACAGGGCTGGAATCTAAGTTAACAGAGAGACAGTGATTAAGGCCCAGGAAATGCAAGAACTGAAGCTGCTAGGCTGCTCTCAGTGACTTTTGAAGGCTCATGGACATGGGGCAGAGAAAAGATGGTGGCAATAGAGGAAGAAGTAGCGCCAAGCTCTACCCTCAAGACTCTTACAAACAGCTCTAGAAAATGCACCAAAGTCCCAGTGGCGAAATCCAAGAAAAAGTCATGAGGAGGAATCATTCCTCCACCCTGGACAAAAAAGGATCCCAAACCCAGCACTGAGAGGGCCCAACCATAGACCAAGTGCAGGAAGAGATGCCAACTCCAATTCTGTGCCACAGATTCAGGGCTGACTAAGGAAGGAATTTACACCTAAGGGATGGCATTTCAGGAGTCTAAGAGCAGAGTTTTGGTGCCAGCCTCCAGCCCAGACATCCAGAGAAATAACAAAGACAAAGATAAAAGACCAAAAGAGAGACTGCAATTCTCGATCCTGAAACTAGCAAAATTTTTCACATGGTTGATAAGGCCTAAGTCCAGCAAAAGTCTACTGGAACTCCAAATAGGGCAAGCCCATAGGCCAGTTGCTCAGATATAAACCTAAGATAGGAACTTGTAGAATTGAGATGAAAAGGGCAGAAATCAGACTGTAGTAGATGAGATTACTTTAAGGTCTCTAAAGTTTGAAGGTCCTCATTCTGAGGTGTCCCTGAAATTCTGGAACACTACACACATTACTCTAAGAAAGAAGCAAAAGGACCAGCCAAGACTTTCCTTCCAGAAGTATACAGTACAGCATCAACAAAGTCAGGAGATGTGCTTGGAAAACAAAAAATGAACCACTATAGAAATAGGACATTCAAGACACAAACCCAGAAGTAAAAAATGACTCCAAAACATCTACAGGCAAAACCTCAAAACAAGCTTGGGCACAGAATTCCCAAAAGAGATGAAGTGAAGTTTTTTTAAAAAAGATTTTTATAAATGAAATGATAGCGCTAAAGGAAAAAACCTGAAAAGAAACAAAAGCTATGGAAGAAAAACAGGAAAAGGAATTAATAGTGTGACTTTAGAGAAAGAGGAAGAAAAACAAATTCCTTAAAATGCAGAATGGACCATATTGAAGATAATGAATACATGACACAACAAGCAATAAAAAATAAAATCAAAAGATTGGAAAATTAAAAAAAAGAGAGAGACAGACATACAGAGAGAGAAACAGAGGAAAGGAAGGGAGGGAGGGAAAAGGGAAGGAGGAAGAGAGGGAAGGAGGGGAAGAGGAAGAAGGGAAGGAAGAGAAGGAAGGGAAGGAAAGAAGGAAGGGAAGGGAAGGAAGGAATGAAAGGAAGGGAAGGAAAAGAAGAAAAGGAAGGGAAGGGAAAGAAGAAAGGGAAGGAAGGAAAGGAAGGGAAGGGAAAGAAGAAAGTGAAAGAAAGGAAGGAAGGGAAGGAAGGGAAGGAAAAAAAGAAAGGGAAGGAAGGAAGAGGGAAAGAAGAGAAGGAAGGAAGGAGGGAAGAAAGGAAAGAAGGAAACTACTTCACAGCAACAACTGCCCTGAAAAACACATTAAAGAGAGATTACCTAACATCCATGGCCAAAAAAAAAAGAAAAAAAGAAAAAAGAAAAAAAAAAAAAAAGAATCTACACATATTTTAAGAAATCATAAAAGAAAACCACCTAGAAAGAATTTACCAGTCACCTTCTGAAAGAAAGCCCAAAGTGAAAACTCAAAAACATTACAACTAAAATCTTGAGCTTCCAGGTCTAAGAAGAATACTGAAAGCACCCAGAAAAAAATTCATTCATCAGGAGTTACAGAACCATACACTTTTTAGCAGTCACCACTACAAAGAAGCAGACAATTTGAAATACAGTATTCTAGAAGGCAAAAGACAGCTAACTACCAATAACTTTCCCAGCAATACTAATAATCCAATAAAAAGAAAAATGGACTTTAATGGAAAAAAAAAAAAAAAAAAAAAAAAGACTTCCAAGTATTCCTCATGAAAAGACCAGAGCTGCATAAAAACACAAGAATCAAAAAACATTAAAAACAAAACAAAACAAGGATAAACCCTTTGCATCCTAATACAGGGAGATGACACATGTGACTCCTAAGATATTTATCATCACTGAAGGTCACAGAGGGAATCTAATTGGACAGAGGGCCTAGGAGCTATTCTTTCCTAGTTTGATGATCTTGAATGGAAAGAAAGGAAAAGAGTAATACAATGGGTGGAGAGGAAAAATTAAGAAAGTTACCTCATATAATGGGTGTGAAAAAGTAGAAGTCTATACAAAGAAGGAAGAAAGGATTGAGAAAGAAGCTGATAATCTAATATCATTCTCATCTGAACTGATCAAAGAAGGAAAAAAATATAGACACGACATTGGATTCAGAAATGTATTACTTAATGTGCAAATGGGAAGGAAAGGGGAAAAGAAAAAGGGGGAATAAGAGGGAATAATAAAGAACAGATTCGTTCTAAGCAAATCAGACTCTAACAATGTACAAAAATATCATTAATAATTCTTTTAGCGGTGGCAAAGAATTGGAGAAAGATTGAAAACAAACAACTCTGACCAGCACAGAGACTGACCACAATTCCAGAAGACTCAGGACAAAGCCCATTGCTCAACAGAGAGGTAACAGAGCTCAGATGATAAACTGAGCCTTTTTTTGGGATGTGGTCAACTCAAGACTTTGTCTTGTTCAACAATACAGGGCTGTAATGGGAGTGGGTGAGAATATAATGGAACATCACTTTAATGTAAGAAACAGCAAAACAAAAGGAATTTAGAGAAACATGGGGAGACTTATATTAATGTCAGTGTAATTTTACAGAAAATATAATAAATCTGCACATTTACTAGATGGGAAAAAAAACCTTTAAAAAAAGATCATGGAGAAGTACTAATAAGGCTGGAGAAGAGCAAATGTTGTACAAAGGGAGTAAAATCTATAACCTAAAGGCTCATAAGCTCACCTTTGATGTTTGGCAAAATTTTAGAACACATTCTTAAAGATATAATTACTAAACAACCAGAAAAGAAAATGGTGAGTACGAAGACCCAACACAGCTTTATCAAGAACAGATCATGTCAGACTAAACCTTATTATTTTATTTTTTTTGATAGGGTTATGAGACTGGTAGATCTCTTGATATATCTTATTTAGATTTTAGCAATGAATTTGACAAAGTCTCTTATGTTATTCTTCTGGACAAGATGGAGACATGTGGGTTAGACAATAATACACTTACGTGGATTTGGAACTGGTTGAACGGCTGGACACAATGGGTCATTAATGGCTAGATGTTGGAAGGAGGTCTTTAGTGGAGTGCCCCAGGATCTGTCTTTGGCCCTGTGCAATTTAACATTTTTATTAATAACTTGGATAAAGGCATAGATGGCATGCTTATCAAATTTGCAGATGACACAAAGTTGTGAAGAACAGCCAACAGAGATGATAGAGTCAGGACCAAATAATTCTTGACAAGCTAAAACATCAAGTGGAACTTAATAAGACAAAATTTAACAGGGATAAACATAAAAACTTACATTTACGTTAAAAAATATCAACTTCAGGAACACAAGATGGGGGAGACATATCTAGATACAAGTTCATCTGAAAAAGACCTGGAAATTTTAGTGATCTACAAGCTCAAAATAAATTACCATTTTGATACGATAATGTATCAATCATACATTGATATGAATGTATCTTAGGCTGCATTAAGAAAGACCAAAGTCAAGGACAAGGGACATGAGAGATCTGCAGATCCTATCTGGAGTATTGTGCTCAGTGCTGGGTGCCTCATGTCAGGAAGCACACTGATATGTTGAAGAGCATCCAAAGAAAGTCGAGCATAATGATGAGGGGCTTTGAGCCGATGACCCGGGAAGATCAACTTAAAGACCTGGTAACATTTAGCCTGGAAGAGAAGACTTAAGAGGAACCTGAGAGCTGTCTTCATGTTATTTGAAGGGCTGTATTGTCACAAGGGGAATAAGACTTACTCTGCTTGACTCTAATATAGGTACAATGAGTAGAACTGGTAGAGAGGCAGATTTAGGCTTGATTAAATCCCAGTTAGTCAGATGCAGAAGAGGCTGCGTCAGGACGGGGGAGGGCAGGGGTTCCTTTCCTGGTACTGGATAGAGGTCTTAAGCAAAGGTTGGGGAGGTAAAAGGGAGAGAGGAGAATGGATCTGAAATAGTGGCCTCTAATGTCTCTTTCAACTCAAGATATTTTATGGGGGAATATTTAATAGTTTATAAACCAAGGAAATTATCTGTTATCTTTTAAATGGTCTAATAATTGGGACTTTTTCAGCAAAATAGCTCATATGCAAGTATCACCCTAGCTGACTTCTTTAGCCCCTTTAAGCCCTTTCAGTCCCTTCAGCTGAAGGAAAGGTAACTACCACATTAATGATGTTAAAGAGGAGAGGAAAATGGAGAAATTTCTCCTCGGTCCCCCCATAGCGTGATCATACAAACAGCTGCATCCTAATCCTAGGTTCCTTGGCCTTATCCTCACATGACAACATATACACAAAAACCTCCAGTTCCCTCAGTATTCAATGTGTTACTTCCCACTTCAAAAGACACACTATTTCATCACTAAAAACTTTTTCCATGCCTCAATATAAAGACTATCACAAGTTATTTTAGCCACAAAAGAAAAGTATCCCCCAGGAGTCAATATTGGGTGACAAGCTTCTTAAAATCTAGGAAAACAGAGAGAGACCTCCAGCTCACCCCACTTCAAAGCCTTTCCAACTAAGAAAGCATCAGGAACTTTTCTGGCTAACACTTTGAGAACCTAAGGTTACCACCACATCATGGGAAAGGAGGATATAAGATATAAGAGAGAAAGCATTTAAAAATACACTGTTTTTGACCATCTGTTTGCCAATCAGGTTTATGAATAATGAGGTTTTAACAATCTGACATGCAGTTTTATGCACATCCTTGCCTTTCAAATTTTCCAGGTTCATGATTAAATATGCTACCCAGTTCAAGATAGAAGAGAAAGACTCAGAGGGCGCATTGAGGCATCCTTTTTTTTTTTTTTTTTTTTGGACATGGCTTAATGATAGAACTTATTCTGTTGGTATATATATTTATAATGGAGTTTTCTTACTTTCTCCATGGGTGAAAAAGGTGAAGATGAGAAAATAATTTGGAACTAAAAATAAGATAAATTCTTAAAAATTTTACCTGTAAAATGAGGTTAACAATAACAGTAACACCAACCTCATAGATTTGCGTGAAGATTAAATGAAATTGAAAGTATTTGAGGACTCTTATTGTCAATTATCATGTGTGTTATATAGCACAGTGCCTGGCACACAGCAAATGTTTAATAAATGCCTACTGATTGAATGAACTATTTAATTCTAAATTCCAGGAGAATAAAGACATTTTATCTCAACTTTCTCTCTCCTCCAACTGCTAGCGAAGGGCTCTGCATAGAATAGACAATCAATATTTGTTAAATTTGGGGATCCTATTAGTGTTTCCTCAGTTAACTCCAATGAATATCCACTCATAATCTGATGACAAGTTAAATGAGATTCATGCTATCCAGTTCTCAGAATCACCTCTAAGTACCCCACTGGGATCCTCCCAATAAATCTACTGAAGGTTAGAAGAATTTAACTCTCTTCCTCCTCAAGAGATTCTCACTCAAACAACACAAGAATTCAAACCCAAGCAGGTGATCATAGTCTTCCTACGAGGAAAAACTGATCTAGCCCAGTGGTACTTCCCGTAGCTGTTGCTATTATAATCCTCTAAGGACTAGTGTCCATACCCACCTATTTCCCACCCTAGAAATCTCCCCACTATCATTACTTTTCTTTTCATTAATATGATGTGTCACATAAAAACCCACCAAGGTTAGTAACTATATGGAAACCAACCCATACAAAAATTTTGAACTGGATCTCAGTGTAAAATGAGCTCCAGAGCTGACCGTATCAGCACAGTAAGCCTCTCTTCCTTTGTCCTCAGATAGACCCAATTCTAGATAAATTTGAAAGAAATGGACTGCGGAAATAATACTTGAAGAACAACAAACTAGTGCTTGATTCAATTTCTTCAACTCTAAGACTAAAAAACATTAGTTTTAAAATTTTTAAAAGACTAACAAAGTCTTACCAGAGTGAGTCTGCATCCAATTCCACAATTCATCTTTATTTCTCCAAAAGAAATCACCATTGCCAATTGAAATAGTAAATGATTGTTTATTCATAGCCTGGACACCCTTTCCACTTTGATCTAATAAAAAGGGCTTATTCTTTAGACACAGAGAGCTCTGGGTCTCCCAAGGCTTGATACCCTTTGAGCTAATGGATTTCATCCTTGACAAAACAATTCCTTTTATGCCTAAACTACACGGGAAAAAAAAAAAAAAGGAATTCGTTATATCTTCCAAATTCTTTAAACTGGTCAAGTTGACCCCAAAAATTCTCTCTTTCTAAAGAAAGTGGAACCAAATCTTCATTAGTACATCAAATGAAAAAGCCAGTTAACAGAAAATACAGTGGTATATTCAAACACAGAATGTTAACAATTCAAATCTGATTGGTGGATAAGCCCACTGGGCTCTAGTGTTCCGAACAAATTAAATTCATTTGTCAAAATACAGCTAAGTAACCATAATGCTCAAGAAAAAAAGAATTTCAGAGGAAAAAAAAAGAATTTTAAGGTCCTAGTCAGTCTACTACTGCTTCAAATGGAAAGAAACCTGACATATCAAGACACTTCACAAATGACTCAAGCTACCCATATTGTCTTAGAAAAAGGGCTCACCCAGTTGACACATGCTTTATTACATGGACAGCAACACTGTCTTAATGAGTGTTAATAAAACATGCTCAGCAGTCTAATAAAAAGAATTTCCTGGAGTCAGGGGAAAGCTGGGTTCTCTACCACTTCTCTTATTTGTACATCTCCTGATCCCATCCTCTCTGCTCTTCTGGGCCTTTTCCCTCATCTCAAGTCTTCAACCTCTTCCTATTTAACTGATTCCTTTCAACTGACTTCCAAGATGCCCAAGTCTCCCCAAACTCAAACTCCCATAGGAATCCTGCTCCTCCTCCTACCCAGTCTGGAAGGCCTCCCCAAATTAGCCCACAGGAGCACCTTTGTTCAGCATCTGGCACTGTCCCTTGGCTCCTGCCCACAGCAATCCTGGGCCTGGCTCCTCCTGGCCACACCTCGCTACCCAACTATGAGTGCTCCCTGGACTAAGGATACCCTGGGCACCTCAGGGCCTCTCAGTCCCGTCCCCCCCCCCCCTTTCTCCCGGAGATCCCAAGCCTTACTGACTGGCTGACTCTTACAACTCCCCAAATCCAGCCTTAATCTGGCCCCCTGGTCACTTCCATGCCCTGCCCACTATCTCCAGCTCCTCTCTGTCCTCACATAGCCACCACAGGTCCTCATCTCTGTGCATTTTTGGGGGGTCACAGGACCCCTTTGGTAAGATGGTGAAGCCTATATATACTCTTCTCAGAAAAAAAAGGTTTTTAAATGCCAAAAATTAAAAAAAAAAAAAACCCATACAAATAATAAGCTAACCAGAATCTAAAGAACAGGCCACAGATCATCAGTTGTAGGCCTTCCTCTACCTGACTGAAGCCCCTCCGGCGGCCAAACCAGACTTCCTTAAGGGCAATGTCTGATCTCGTCGCTAGACCAGCTCCCACCCCAGGGGTTACCGACTGCCCACCCGCGGGCCCCACTTGGGACCCTCCCAAACGATCAGGCCCTCCCTAGGTATGCTGGATTCCCGGTGCTCCTGCAGAGTACTGCACAAGCCAGGTTCCGGCCTGGAAAGCGCTTATTAAATGCTAGGTTCTGCCACACACATTCCCAGGGGCCGGGGGCTGCATCGGCAGGGGCTTCCTACACGAGGGGCTGGGCATACAAGGTCGAGGAAGCGCGCCCCGGGCTGACTAGGGCCGGTGCCAGACACACAGGAGAAACTGAACGGAGCCTAGATGCAAGACGTCAGGCAGCCCAAGGACCCCCGAGGAGAGGGGAAGAGGGTGCGAGGAAGGGGGGGTCAGCTCGAGCTCCACAGCCTGGGACTTAAAATTCTGAAGTAAAGAGCAGCAAAGGACCCAGAGGTAAACTGAGTACCAGAGACCGGTCCCTGCCCGCACAAGGCAAGTGACCGCGTTTGAACCCAGGTGCTGCTACCGCCCACCTCCTCAACGCCCCACGGTCCTAGCTATGAAGTCTTGGGAAGGGGAAAACTGCGGGGGATGGCCCCACGAGGGACAGGGACATTAGGAAGGGGGCGGGGGACGCGGCGTGCCCAGAGTTAAGGCTGCCGCGCATGCGCCCACGGCCTCCTCACCGCGCATTGATCCTCCTTCTCCCGCGCATGCGCACGAACTTCACCGTCACTGGTCTTGGAAAACGCAAATCCCTCCGCCGCGCGCGCCCGAGGACGCCGAGCCCAGCCCTCCTCACCTGCGGCCTTGTCCGCTGCCATCTTCCCCGCCCGCTTCACGCGCCTCCCGGCCAGCGGCGCAGCCGGGATTCCGGCGGGGGCGACCGCCGACTCGCTGTGGTGCCAGCCTTCGCGGCCCTCGCCGCGGCCCTGGCGGGAGCGCGGACCAGCGGCCACGAGCCCCCGGCCGCTCCCGCAGCGGGATGATTGCTTTTCCGCTGGTGCTTGGGCGAAGACCTCCCGCCATCCACCGCCGGCGGCCGCCCCTCCCCCTTTCCTAACACGCGACTTCCGGGTGCCTCGCGCGCGGCGGAGGTGGGGGGGCGGGGCGAGGCGAGGCGAGGTCGCGGGAGAGGCGGGGCGAGCGTGGGAACGGCGGGAGAGACCACGCCTCGTGGCGCTGACGTCTGCTCCCTCCTCCTCCGGCTCCTCGGCCCCTCCCTCCCTCTGTGCGCGCCACCCCGCCCCCTTCCCCCAGGCCCCGCCCCTCCCCGCCAGGAGGCGCTATCCCCCGAGGGATGGCTAATCTAATTATTGTGGTTCTTTCTCGATGGCTACTTTGGCTTCACCAAAGGCCTTCCTCGCTGGTCTGGCGACTTTCCTAAGCGTGGCTCCCTCCCGCTCCCCGACCATAAGTCCCTGAAAGAGTGTCTCGGCTTAGAGAGGAAACTTCCCGAGGGCAGGGACTGTCACGTTCCCGAATCTGAACCCCCAGCTCGGAATCTAGCAGGCCCGGATTAGTTTTGTACCTGCGTCTCCCCCAACAGGGCGGGCACTGTCAACGTTCTCCTCTGTTCTTGTATCAATCCCCAGCGAGGAATCTAACGGTCGTGGCTCTCCTAAAACAATGGAAGCCCTTTGAGGGCAGGGATCCAGGATTGTCCTTTGTAGCTCGGTCCCAAGCGCCTAACGTTTTTCGTAGTATACATTAAGCACTTAGTCATCGCTTTATCATTCTCATTTTTTAATGGCTTGCAGATAGTACCAGTTTGGGGACAAGTTTATTATCCATAAAGGTACGTAAGCACGGTACGTGTGGGAAGGCTATCGGGTTAGCGGGCCCCAATTTAAATCCCATCTGTCACTTATCCGGTTGGACCTTGAACAGTCTCTGGGACTCCATTTCCTCACCTGAAAAATGAGACCGGTTCAACCTGATGACCTCGCGGGCCCCTTCTGCCTCTGAGCTCATTAATGCTGTCTGTCCGCTTTATTCATCACATTTCCCTGCATGTTTCACGCGGGGTTTCACTTGATCTGGAATACCTCCGTTTTACAAAAGAGAAACGTGAAGGGGAGGGAGGGAATGCCGTGTCCAGAGAAAACGTCTAGTAAAAACTGGAATCTAAATTCTGGTATTTCCAGGATACCCGGAGAGCCGGGAGACTTCTTATTGTGAGGTGTCAAGTGTTTGCCAAACTTTAAAGCGAAATCAGGTTATTCGTTATTATTACTCTGTTAGCACAAATAGGATTAGATTCCTTTACAAGTTATAATAAGGGTATAAGAATTATGCCAAAAGTTGCCTGAAAGGTGGAGGCTGAGGAAGTCAATGTCAAATCATTTGGGTCAAAACCCTGACAGTCTTGCCCCTTGGCGCCATCTGTCTTTGGTGAGCTGCATCTGCAAGTGGAAAAGTCGGCTTCCCCAGCCAAGCTGTGCCGTGTCCAGATACTGAAGTAGCAGCACTGGCCATTCTGGTCCATCCAGGAAGCTTGAGGTGGGAGGGTCATCAGCGAGAAGCCGGCCTTGGCCGCCAGACTGGAAGGGCAGAGCCCTCAGGGGACCTTTTGAAAAAGGAGACAGTCATTACCCGCCCTCTTGCGTGTTGCCATTCAGTCGGCAGCGTGTGATTCCAAAGGGGTAAAAGATCATCCTTTTGGACTCCACCGTTATGGTGGCTATGGAGGAGCATCACTTTCCATGTGGCGTGTCAGCTCATTCAGGGCAGGCTCAGGTCTAGGGGGATTCCTGGCTGCCTTTGCCTTCCTCCTTTGTTTCTTATGGATTACAAGTGGCCAAGTAGAAACCTTAGGAGTTCCCAAAGGTCCAAAAGACTTCCTTCCAAGGCTGCAGTATTCCCCAAAGATGCAATGTTTGAGAGAAAGGGTGATAGAGAAAGAGACAGAGAGATAGACAGCTAGACAGAGGGAGGGAGGAAGGAGAGAGGGAAGAAGAGGGAAGAGAAAGAGAGGGATATCAGAGACAGAGAGACAGATGGGCAGAAAGGGGGAGAGAGAGAGAGCACTGAGAAAGAAAATCAAGCTTTGTTGTTTGATTGGAAAATGCCAATTGAAAAGTAACATGGCAACCTAGAATCCTGCCCCCCCAACCCCCAAACTGTTTAATATCAAAATACTTAAGTACTAAACTGACTCTCTCTCTCTCTCTCTCTCTCTCTCTCTCTTTTTTCAAAATCTCATCCTTTATTAGGTGAAAAATGGTTTTTTCTTTTTTTCTTTTTTTTTTTCACTTCTGTTCCGATTTTCCCCCTCCTTCCCTCCACCCCCTTCCCCAGACGGTAAGCAGTCCTTTACATGTTAAATAAGTTACATTATATCCTAGATACAATATATGTGCGCAGAACCGAACAGTTCTCTTGTTGCACAGGGAGAATTGGATTCAGAAGGTATAGATAACCCGGGAAGAGAAACAAAAATGCAAGCAGTTTACATTCATTTCCCAGTGTTCTTTCTTTGGGTGTAGCTGCTTCTGTCCATCCTTGATCAATTGAAACTGAATTAGCTCTCTTTATCGAAGAGAACCACTTCCATCATCCTCAAACAGTATCGTTGTTGAGATATATAATGATCTCCTGGTTCTGCTCATTTCACTCAGCATCAGTCCATGTAGGTCTCTCCAAGTCTCTCTGTATTCATCCTGCTGGTCATTCCTTACAGAGCAATAATAGTCCATAACATTCATATACCACAATTTACCCAGCCATTCTCCAATTGATGGGCATCCATTCATTTTCCAGTTTCTAGCCACTACAAACAGGGCTGCCACAAACATTTTGGCACATACAGGTCCCTTTCCCTTCTTTAGTATCTCTTTGGGGTGTAAGTCCATAAACTGACTATATCTCTAGGAATAAGTTGAATTACTGAATAATATTCAAATCATTCTGCTCATACATCCTAGGTTTCTTTTAAATTCAGAATTCCTTTCTTTGTGAGTAGGAATAAATGAACTACCCTATCCTTTCTTCATATTTGCACATTGGGAACTCCTTAGACTTTGGAATTATAACTACTAATTTGATTAGTAACTTTCCATGCAGTAGCCAAGATTGGGGTTTATGAGACAAGAAATGTGAGGATGGAGAGCCTGCTTCCCCCATTGCGGTGTCTGACTTCCCCAGACCATCAAGGAATGAAGTTCCTTTTCCCATGGCCTTAGGTGAGCAGATTACATAGAAGTGAATTACATTCAGGAAAACAGACCCTGAGAGAGGAACCTGGCCACCTAGCTAAGAGCATTGCTCTTTCCACTCCAGAACTACTACTCTATCTTCCTATTGTATATTCTTCCCCATAAACTTCCTTTAGAAGTTTCAGCTATGCTTCTGTGTTTATTAGTACTTTCTACCAGCAGAGGGCTCAAATAAAATTAAAAAACAAAACAAAAAAAAAAACCAAACAGGTTTTATGATGTTAGTTCTCCCCCTCAAAAAAAAAGCCTAATTAGAAAATGTTTCAATTTTGCATCCTATAATTTTAAAATACTAACAGTATTTAAGCCATTTTAACTTCTAAGTTTGTAGCCTATCTTCCCAAGTAGAATAAATGGCATTTGATGACAAATGATTGTTTTAATCTTCACATTAAAATATATCCCTTCAATCCTCATTTCTCTTGTCCTCATGGGTGATCTCCATCCCACTGGCTCAGGTGTCAATGTTCTCCCCCTTTTGAAAGTGTATCATTTTCTTTTGTTTCAATTTGTATTTATTTAGCTATAGATTATATTTCCCAGTAGAATGTAAACCCCTTGAGAGCAGGTCAGCTTCATTTTGATCTTTACCCACCCAGCACTTAGTTCAGTGCCTGAGTCATACAAGGAAATTAATAAAATGATTATTGAAATAAAAAAGAAAGTTCATTGGGCTAGGCTCCTCTATACTTATGCTTTAAAGTAAGCTTCATTGTGGACAGAAATAAAAATATAAATATGAGTATTTGTGCTAGGGATAAAATTTCAATGTCTCTTTTGTGGCCTTGTAGAGGAGACTCTGGGCTTCTTTTTAATTTTAATATAAGTCTTGTTCCTTGTCACTCAGAAAACAAGCTTTGTGAGCGCGAGCATTTTCATCAGACAATTCTTATAAAACAAATAAAAAATAAGATCTTCCTTTGTTGGCCTATTCATTTGGTCCAGACTTGTAGCACCAGACTCACATCAATTTTATTATTATGTTAATTGTCTGGACTCAAGAGCATATTAATAATGAGGATCAAATTTAGAAGTATGTGTATATACTTGTTTCCTCCAGACAATCTTGTTATTAAACGTTTACTAGCAGAGCCTGCTGCTGACCTAAAGTGTAGTTTGTGTTGAGGGAAGTTTCTGGTGGCACATGATTGAGTGTAGGCTATACGAAGGACAAAATAACATTTCTGCTTAGAGGAGAGGTCAATTCAGATTACCCAAAGCCAGCAGGTGAGGGCTTGGGGATGGAGATCATGATAGAGCTTGAGGGAGGAGATAGTCCTGGACTAAGCAAGCAGAGAGACCAAGGCAATGCCCATTCAGAGACTGGGACAGCAACAATGGGGGCTTGGGATAACTCTCTCCTTTCCCCATCTTAACTCCCCTCCATATCCACCACTTTAGACATCACCCTGGATTGGATTATATGTGAATAAGGGATGAGATGTTGAAATGGAAGAGGAGAAGGTGAACTTAGACCAAGTCCAAAAAGATTTGGACTTGTTTTACAGAGAGGTAATTTTTCCAAAGTCCCATTGGGAGAACTGGGATTGAAACTCAGGCCTTCTGGCCCCACAAACCCCTTGGCCATTATGCTATCTGTCCCTGTGCTGAGACACAAAGTTTATAACAGCACAGGATTTTTGTCTTACCCGGAAGGATTTTATGTTTCATGTCTTATCTATAACCATCATCTGCCTCCAATGCAAAGAGGTTATTGGTGAATGAACCTATACATGGCGGGCATAGATATGTGGATCACTGAGGTTTGGCTCGTTTTCAGAGCTGTTCCTTGGTACCTTTATCAGGAGCATGTAACTATTGCCATTGATCTCTAGGTGGCACTAGACCATTACTTAACCCAAGCATGGGACTAAGAAGGCACCTTAGAGATCCTGTAGTTAGTTATCCTTCCCCCACTCCCTTCCCATTTTATAGGAGAAAAATTGAGACCCAGGGAGAAGTAACTTGGGACCATTGATTTAGAATTGTAAGGGCCTTCAAGGAATATCAAGTCTCATTTTACAGATTAAACAAGTGAAGCTCAGGCCAGCTAAGTTGAGTGAGTGCCCACTTTACGGTCACACACTTTACCCAGTTCTTTGCCCATGCTTACATTCTTTAGTAGTGAGAGTCAAAGGGACAATTTGTTTTTTGGTTGGCATTTTGGTTTGGAGTTTTTGGGGAAGGCGGTTGAGGTAAAGTGACTTGCCTGAACAAGTCACAGCTATTAAGTCCCTAAAGCCAAATTTGAATTGAGGTCTTCATGAGTCCATGGTCTACGTCCCATCCACGGCATCACCTCACTGTCTCTCAGGTAACATTTGAAACTAGCTCTTCTGGCTCTAGAATCAAGCTCCTTCCATTGGGCCACACTGCCTGTCTTGCTCATGGTCATGGAAGTCATAAGTGGCAATGCTGAGATTTGGACCTGAGACCTTATTATACCATGCTGCTTTCCTAGTTTATAGAATCATAGACTCATTGAAGCATCAAGCTGGAAAAGACCTTAGAAGTCATCCAGTCTGAAGGTTCTTAACTTGGCATCCATGAACTTTTTTTTTTTAACATTTTGAAAATGCATTAATAATTAGTTTCCTTTTAAATACTATTCATTTTATTTTATGCATTTAAAAACATTATTCTGAAGTGGGGTCCACAGGCTTCACTGGCTTTGATCCACAAGTTCTAACTCAACCCTTGGTTTGGTATAGCCTCATTTCATAGGTGAACAAAGGGAAGCTCAGATAGATGATGTCAAGTTACACTTGAAAACAATTTTTTAAAATATTCTATGCATTTGAGTAATTTTAAAATGCTGTCATTCACATGATTTTCAACTTAACAAAGTACTCCAGAAGTTGTGTACAGTTATCCCTTCCACATTGCAACTTTCCCCAATGCAGTTTTGATATGTCATAGCGTGGTTTAAGAAATTAAATGGGTGAGCACGCAATTTAAAAAGTTAGAAAAAGAACAAATTAAAATCCCCAACTAAATACCAACTGAGAAATTCTGAAAATCAAAGGAGAGATTAATAAAATTGAAATAAGAAAACGATTGAACTAATAAAGAGTTGGTTTTATATGGGAAAAAATAACAAAATAGATAACCTTTTAGTTAATTTGATTAGAAAAAGAAAAGAAGAAAACCATATTAGCAGTATCAGAAATGAAAAGGGTACACCAATGAAGAGGACATTAAAGCAATAATTAGGAGCTATATTGTCCAACAATCTAATTGAAATGGATGAATATTTACAAACATATAGATTGTCTAGATTAACAGAAAAAATAATCCCATTTTAGAAAAAGAAATTGAACAAACCATCAATAAGTACCCTAAGGGAAAAAATCTCCAGAGCCAGATGAATTTACAAGTGAATTCTACCAACCATTTAAAAAAAAAAAGCAATTAATTATAATACTATCTAATTCTTTTGGAAAAATAGGCAGAATCCTACCAAATTCCTTTTATGACATAGTATGGTTCTGATACCTAAACTGGAAAGAACCAAAACAGAGAAAGAAAATTAAAGACCAATTTCTATATTACTCTCTTAATTTTTGTTATAAAGTATAGTTCTCTGGAAAAGAAATGCAGTGAATATATAAACTATGTTCAGTCATTTTTTAGTCATATCTGACTCATGGTGACCCTATCTGGAGTTTTCTTGGCAAAGATACTGGAATGGTTTGCTATTTCGTTCTCCAGCTCATTTTATAGATGAGGAGACTGAGGCATAAGATAACATTAAGTATGTTAAAATCAAATTAATATAATATAAGGTGGTTATTCCAGAGACCCAGGTTAGGTCTAAAAAGATAGTCTGAGCAATCTAAGTATAAGTATATGAATGTAATTGTGTAATAAGAAATGATGAATAGGGAGATTTCAGAAAAACCTGGAAAGACTTATATGGACTGATATAAAGTCAAAGTGAGCAGAACTAGGAAAACATCATACACAGTATCAGCTACATCGTGTGATGATTAAGTATGATTAACTTAGCTTTTCCCAGTAATACAATGATCCAAGACAAATAGAAAGGATTCACAAAGGAAAATGTTCTCCTTAACCAGATAAAGAACTGATGGACTCGAAATGCAGATTGAAGTATATTTTTTTCACTTTATTCTTTCTTATGACTAATATGGAAATATGTTTTACATGAAGGCACATGTATATACTATATCAGATTGCTTGCCATCTTTGGAAGAAGGGAGGGATAGGAGAGGAGGAAGAAAAATTTGGAACTCAAAATCTTGTAAAAATTAATATTAAAATCTTCTTCACATGTAACTGGTGGGGGGGAAATTATTTTTTTAAAAGTCTAATCATTTTGAAATGTTTTTCTTTTCCACTTGCTGCTTTTCATGGCATGTACATCTTTTTTTTTATTTTTTTAATAACTTTTTATTGATAGAACACATGCCAGGGTAATTTTTTACAGCATTATGCCTTGCATTCACTTCTGTTCCGATTTTTCCCCTCCCTCCCTCCACCCCTTCCCCCAGATGGCAAGCAGTCCTTTACATGTTGAATGGGTTGCAATATATCCTAGATACAATATATGTGTGCAGAACCAAACAGTTCTCTTGTTGCACAGGGAGAATTGAATTCAGAAGGTATAAATAACCCGGGAAGAAAAACAAAAATGCAAGCAGTTTATATTCATTTCCCAGTATTCTTTCTCTGGGTGTAGCTGCTTCTGTACATCTTTGACCAATTAAGGCTCTCTTTATCGAAGAGATCCACTTCCATCAGAATATACCCTCAAACAGTATCATTGTTGAGGTATATAATGATCTCCTGGTTCTGCTCATTTCACTCAGCATCAGTTCATGTAAGTCTCGCCAGTCCTCTCTGTATTCATCCTGCTGGTCATTCCTTACAGAACAATAATATTCCATGACATTCATATACCACAATTTACTCAACCATTCTCCAATTGATGGACATCCTTTCATTTTCCAGCTTCTAGTCCATGTACATCTTTTTAGATGTCTTGGTAATTCAGATATAGAGCTTCCTGAGTTCACTACATTCTAGGAGGCTCAAGCCAGGCTTTTTCTACATTCCCAACAGCAGTCATCTGAAAGTACTTGGTGTCTGTTCCTAAGGTCTTAAAATCTACGTCAGGACTGGTTGGTACAGGTCCTAATAAGCCTCTGCTTGGTCATCCCTACTTTCTTGCTGTTTATCCCATTGCAGAGGGACTTTGTCCCCTGCCTGACCCAGCATTTTTAGAGTCAGGAGATTTAAAACACCTGTAGGGAGCTTCTACTTGGGTTATTCTAAATAAACACTTGGAAACTCCATGTTTTGTGTCTAGTCAAAGCTATTTTGAGCTGAGAATTGGAAGAGAAATGACAAGCTTCCTGAGGGTAGGACTGTGGGATCTCTGTCTTTGTAAAGTCTTCAACCCACTCCATTCCCTGCATACAGTAAGTGATTAATAAATGTTTGTTGGTTGCTATTTGTGAACCCTTGAAGATTTTTAAAACATCATTCTCTACGTTGATTTTTTTTTTTTACTCAAATAATTTCCAATTTCCTCTAAGTTATCTCATAATTATCCTAGCAATATTTGGAGCTTAGAGGAAGAAGACTGATCTGTGATTTCATTTGCTTTTTTGGCCAATGCAGATTTGCCGCTGCTCTGTGACTTAGAATCTGACCAGTGAGTGGTGAAGGGATTTGTCCAAGATCTTCATCCCAGGCATAAAGCTAATTCTCCATCTACCCTCACCATCTTGATGGCTCCCAATAACACTAACATAGCAACATTAGTATAAGGTAGTTAAAGGAATATCCATTTCGTATGACAGTTCATCTCAACAAAGAAAGGGACTAAGGACTTCTGGAGTCCTGGCTGTCCAAATCCCATAAGCCTTCCTCTTCTCCCCAGTGCAATTGAAAGAGATTATAATATAATTAGAAAATGTTTAACAAAGTAAAAGTACAATGCAATATGATTAATGTTAATTTTGGGGTTTTTAAGTACATACACACCCACTGAAATCTGTTTCTATTTGAAGTTGTCACCACTGTCTTATGTGACAAAATCTATAAATTAAGAAAGCTTGTAGGCAGAGCTACAAGTAGGATGTAACTTGGCCCTGAGTTAATAAAGGAAATCTACTGGAGAAAAACTATAGAACTATAAAATGATGGAACTATAAAACTTAATAAGAATGTTTAATTAAAATAGAAAGCTACGGAGGATGCGTGCCCTGCTCTGCTCCCCGCACTGGGATGAGGCAGAATTGGAATGCTAGTTCAGGTGCAAAGGTTTCTAGCTTAGTCCCTAGCTAGAGAGGTGCTTTGAACCTCTCTTGTAAAACCTCAGGATGAAGTAGAGGCTTTCCTGTTGGTCCTTGTTCTTTCTTTGGGTAAAATTAATCATTTAAGACACTTGATGGCGTCAACTGGACCAAACTAGTCTCCGACCTATGGATGGCTAGAGCTGAACAGAGCAGGATAGAGATGGGAGAGTCGGGAATCAGGGAGAAGTTTAATTTCAAATTGAGGGAAAGAACTTGTAAGCAAGGACACAAGCCAGGGCCTTGCCCCTGAGGAGGGGACCAGCTTTAGTGTGGCAGAAACCTGGTTTTTAGAATTGTGGCTAGAGGCAAACAGTGTAATGCAGTAACAGTGGTAAGGCATGAGAGCAACAGGGAGGCAAGGTTTTCTAGTGACAAAAAAGTCCGTTTCATAGCAGAGTTCGTGTCTAGGTCTGTCTTCATCAGTTCCAGAAAGTAAGTACAAAGTTGGTTCTTACTCCAAGCCCAGGACCCAGCTTGCTTATTGGGCCGTAGCTCTGGAAAACAGGGTGACTCCTAATGTTTTGATGATGCCATCATCAAACTTGTTTATCAGACTTGTTTATGGAATGGTTTGGTCGAATTAGTTTCTCTCTGTCTCTGTTTCTCTGTGTGTGTGTGTGTGTGTTGTGTGTGTGTGTCTGCCTCTGTTTCTCTGTGTGTGTCTCTCTGTCTCTTTCTGTCTGTCTCTGTCTGTTTCTCTCTGTTTCTGTGTGTGTGTGTGTGTCTCTGCCTCTGTTTCTCTGTGTGTGTCTCTCTGTCTCTTTCTGTCTGTCTCTGTCTGTCTCTCTGTTTCTGTGTGTGTGTGTGTGTGTCTGCCTCTGTTTCTCTGTGTGTGTGTGTCTCTGTCTCTTTCTGTCTGTCTCTCTGTCTGTCTCTCTCTGTTTCTGTGTGTGTGTGTGTGTGTGTCTGCCTCTGTTTCTCTGTGTGTGTCTCTCTGTCTCTGTCTCTGTCTCTGTCTGTCTCTCTGTCTGTCTCTCTGTCTCTGTCTGTCTCTGTCTCTGTGCCTCTGTCTCTTTCTCTCTCACTCTTTCTCTCTCTTTCTGTGTCTCTCTGTATTTCTGTCTCTGTCTCTCTGTTTCTGTCTCAGTATGTGTGTGTCTCTGTCTCTCTGTGTGTGTCTCTCTCTGTCTGTGTGTGTGTCTCTCTCTGTCTCTGTATGTGTGTGTATCTGTCTCTGTGTATCTCCCTCTGTCTCTGTGTGTGTGTGTGTGTGTCTGTCTCTGTCTCTTTCTGTCTGTCTCTGTCTCTGTTTCTGTGTGTGTGTGTGTGTGTGTGTGTGTGTCTGCCTCTGTTTCTCTGTGTGTGTGTCTCTGTCTCTTTCTGTCTGTCTCTGTCTGTCTCTCTCTGTTTCTGTGTGTGTGTGTGTCTCTGCCTCTGTTTCTCTGTGTGTGTCTCTCTGTCTCTGTCTCTGACTCTGTCTCTGTCTCTCTGTCTCCTTCTCTCTCTGTCTCTGTGCCTCTGTCTCTCTCTCTCACTCTTTCTCTCTCTTTCTGTGTCTCTCTGTATTTCTGTCTCTGTCTCTCTGTTTCTGTCTCAGTATGTGTGTGTCTCTGTCTCTCTGTGTGTGTCTCTCTCTGTCTCTGTATGTGTGTGTATCTGTCTCTGTGTATCTCCCTCTGTCTCTGTGTGTGTGTGTGTGTGTTTGTCTCTGTCTCTATGTGTCTCTCTTTATTTGAAAATTAAGATTATGCAAAACCAAAATATGTTAATAACAGTTTTTGGGAATGAAGTTGTTAGGAATCGGGCCTCTGACACGTAAGTGCTCAGTGGTCGAAGCAGGGAAAGTCACCTTGCGGGGGCACCCTCCTCTGCATCACAGGTGTACCAGGACCAGCCTGTATCTGTGTGCCTGCCTGGTGGAAACTCTTCAGGTAGAAGAGGCTGCAGAACCCGCCTCCATGGTACAGTCTGTCCCAACTGGGACTCAGGCTGAAGGCAGCAGAGCAGGAACGCCCCTTGCAACTCCTCAGGGCCCCCTGGGGAATGATGTCATTCCTCCTCTGGCTTCCCTCTGGAGAACGAGGCAGAAACATCATGATGATCTAGTAGCAAAATGTAAATAACAAGGATCAGAGTGCCCGCGCCACCAGGTACCAGGTGAGAAAGTTGTCCATCAAAGCAGAAGAGAAATGGGATCTGCCTTTGGAGTCTGGCCCCTCAGCAAGGGCTGGCTTCTGCCCCACTTAGGCCTGGGGGGTTCCTCCTGTGTAAAGTGAGGGAGCCAGTGGGGTCCATCTCTGTTCACTCGTTGCACTAGCAGAGAACCCTTTGACTCACTCTTCAGTGACTTGGATCTGTTCAGCTTTGCAATCCCTAGAATACAAGAAGTCAAATTCGTCCCTTTCCTGGAGCTTCTGGGAGCCATCTGTGATATTCTCTCCCTCGTTCCCAGTGATCTGGGGCCGATGGTACAGAGGGGTGCCACATGTCCCCCATTAGTGAATGGTCCTGCCTGTGAGTCTCTGTCTCCAGTCTAGCCCATGCCCAGCACAGAGCTAAGTAACCAATAAATGATCGTCCGGTCGGGCTAACAACCACCACAACATTCACTGGGCGCCCTCGTGTAAACCCTGTGCCAGCAAGAGACTGGAGCAGGCCTTCTGACAGCCCATTACTACTGCCCGTACTACTTTGGAGAAAACTGAATGCTGACAGAAACACCAAGAGAACAAAACGTCAACCAAACAATTCAACTCAGGAGGCAATTATGAGACACCTCCTCTGGGCCGGGAGAGGCAAGGGAGAGTACTGGAAAGAGGCAGTCAACCAGCATTCCTTAAACACCACTGTGTGCCAGGCACTGTTTAAGGAAAGGCAGAAGAAAAAAGGCTGCTGACCAAGAGAGACTTTCCTTCTTTGGGGAAGACTATATGCAAACAAGATATATTCAGGATCAATTAGAAATCACCAACAGGAAGACAATATCCTTAAGGGAGATTGGGAAAATCTTGCTTCTTGCAGAAGGGGAGATTTGAGCTGGGACCTGAGGCAGCCAGGAAAGCTGGGAAGTGGAGATGAACCTTGAAGGGAGGAAGCCTTTGATATATAGTCACTGTTTGACCCTGGCAAATCACTTAGCCTCTCATTACCCCGGACAGCTTTCTAAGACCAGAATTGCAGAGAAAGTGCTGACCTGTCCAGGTGAGGGGGCAATTTCCTCATATTTTTGAAATCACAAGTCTGTTCCTTATTCTTTTCTTCTATCAGGCATCAGGAAGGTGAGAGTAGGAGGGGCCTGGAAAGCTTTCACAGGAGCTCTCGGTCTTTCCGGTTTAACAGAATCGGGGACAATGGTTAGCAACTCCATCTGATGACTAAAGATAACTGGAACTCAGCCTTGAAATGGGCCATTTGGTGTCTGATGGGCCATGTGGCTTGGGGAAAAGAAGATGCAGGGAAGAGGAAGATGACCATTGAGGAACATTGGCTGGTAGTAGAGATTTGAAGGAGAGGGTACAAAAGAAGGACAGAAAAGGAGGGAATCATTCCCAACTCCTCAGGGTACTCTCAGAACCCTGAAAGAGAGTGAGTCTTGATCCATGACTAGGGACTCTGTAAAAGTAGGAACTGGGATTAGAATCTTCAACGTTTAAATGGGCTAAATCAGGGCAATCAAACTCAATAGAAGTAGAAGCCACTAGACCCATAAGTAAGAACCTTACTAGCTGTATATTGACTTAGAAAACCACATATTAACATCATCTATATTCAATTGTGTTGAATATACAACACAATTGTTGTTTTTGTTTTGCTAAATGTGCCCCAATTACATTTTGATCTTGTTGCAGTATACTAGGAAGTATTGCCCCTTCTGAGCTATGTTACCATGAAGCTTGCATTGACTGCTGTGCCATTTAAAAAGGTTTTGTTATGCCACAGTTTTCTTTAACTGTCCTGACTCAGTTTCCCTGTCTCAGTTACCTTAACTGTTTTGTCTCTGACCCAGTAAAACTAAGGATTATTCGCTCTCGGCTTATGAATTAGCAAGATAAAAGAGTAGCTCTCCTGACTCTTTTATGGATTTACAATATTCCTTTAGAATATTCCAAGACCAACCCATGATATCTTTATTTTGTCTCTGGAATTTTTAGGTTTTATGGCTTCCCCTCCCTGATAAAAAAACTTTCCCTCCCTTTCTCTTCTTTGTCTCCAAAAAGGTATTTAAGAAGTTGTTGTTCTTCCATTCATTGCTGGAGAATGGCGTCTGGCAGCTGTATGCTGGACGATGGATTCTTTGGGTCCTCCAGCCCTGGGACCAATATGGATTCCTTGGTCCCAGTATACTTATCTCTGTCTGACTGGATAATCTGAGACGAGAGTCCTGTCCAGTCAATCTTACTCTCCCATTAATAAAATATTAAAAACTCTCTAATCTCTCTCCTGCCTCAGTTTCTCCGGCATTACAGTTTGAGACACATAGTTTCTAAATACTTTAATCACTTTGTTAATAAGACCAGTAAGTTATTAATAAAAGGATGGTCTTTTGGCTGTCTTTCTTAGACCAAAGACTCGTAATGGCAGTGGGCTCACAGTTTATATGCCCCTCAAAGAGAAAGTATTCCTGAGGGGTGGCAGACAACTCTGAATGGTTAATCAAAGGGTGATAGGCTGTCTTGGGATAGTGACTTAGGCCTATCAATCCATCCTTCTTCTTCTGTTCCAACTTTTGTTCCAACTGTACAGAAGAATCCAATGATATGGAACATCAATTTCCATATCACCTATCTTGATAATAGGGAGGATCAATATTTTCCAAAGACTTTCCAAGCAAACACAATTAGTTGGAATACCCTATTAGTCCAAATTAGTCCAAGTGGATCTTAGGAGGTCAAACTACTCTCTAAGGTAAAGGGGAGGGAAATTGATGGGATTATTGTATATTTAAATGGGCTTTTGTTGCAGTGGACCCTTGTTAATTCCTTGTATTGAAGCCCCTGAGGTTCTTCCTTGACTATATAAGACTCCACCTGCTTCCTTGCTAATCGCTACTTCATTGGAATTTAGTACAAGGCTCAAGTCATTATTCCCATCTTCACCTTGTTGATGGCAGTCTCATCAGGAACTACCCACCTTATGGCAGCAAGTTATCAAGAAACTTTGCCTGCTTTATGGCATCTTTCTCCTTGCAATGGCTAGTTCATAAGGAACTTAATCTGTTTTATAAAATCAGGTCATTATTCCCATTTCTCCCTGTATTAACTGTGAAGATTTTTAGGAACTTAGTCTTCCAGTCAATGGCATAATTTCCCACTTCTTTGCTAAACTCCCTTTGGAACTTAAGCCCATTACCAACAGCATAATAAAATCTTTGCCTCTTGATTTGGAGATGGTCTAAACCAACAAATTCTTTTGAGAAATCTTGCAACATTGTCCTGAAATACCACAACATAACATTTCCACTCTTTCTGTTATCGTTTGCTTGCATTTTTGTTTTTCTTCTCATGTTATTTTTACCTTCTTTCTAAATCCGATCTTTCTTGTGCAACAAGATAACTGTACAAATATGTACACATAGATTGTATTTAATATATACTTAACATATTTAACATGTATGGGACTACCTGCCATCTAGGGGAGGGGATAAGGGGAAGGAGGGGAAAAGTTGGAACAGAAGTTTTTGCAAGGGTCAATGTTGAAAAATTACCCATGCATATGTTTTGTATATAAAAGGCTATGATAAAAAAAACCCCAAAACCAAAAATAAATAAATATTAAAAAGCAAAACCAAAAAATTGTCCAGAAACCCAAATATATATTTGGGGTTCAACCCGTGCATCCCAAACCACAATATATGTTTGGGGTTCAATCCTTGTACCCCATCAGAAAGATATCTGGGTTTTAGATCAGAGGATCTGCATTTTCATCTTGTCATTGACACTTAGTATCTATACAACCAGAAGCTTTTTTTTTTTTTTAAATTATCCCTAGGATATAGTTTTCTTGTGTATAGAAAAAATAAGAATTGGACTAGATGGCCTTGAAGGTCCCATCCAGCACCAAATCTAAATTGTATATATTTTTGGATGTGGCTGCTATATTGGTTGGCTTTACTTAAATGTTTTTCTTTGTTATAAGAGAGGCTCCCGGAATATACAAGGGATGTGTAGAACATCTGGGATGACTGTGATATAACAACCAAAGGTCTCAATAAAACATTAATTTTTCTAAACAGGAAGGAAGAAAAATGAAAAAAGGAAGAAAAAGAAAATATTAAAGATCCAGTGTCTTTTGTTCATATAGTCTTGGGTCTAATTGAATACAATTTCAAATATAAACTTATTTTTTAATTTTCCACAGCTTGCCCTGTATGTATAGACACACAAAATATAGGCTCATTTCCCCTGATGTTATCTGAACTGGCCAGTGAATCAGAAACAACTAAAAACACCCAACCCATTCCTTCACTGAAGCCTGGAATATCTTTGGCAAAGGAGAAAATATTTGAAATTTGTACAAATTCCGAAAATGACTTTTTTAAATCAAAAGGGGACTTCAAAAAATTATGGCTCATGCTCGCAAACTTTCTGACCTTTTCATCCACAGGACCTTTTTAAAAATTTTACCTTAGACAGCAGTGACCCAAGTCACCATGCCATCTCATTAGATACATATCGGGGTACCCAGGCATGGGTTATTGTGTCATCCCTGAAAGAATTCAGACTCAAAGTCCGGGCTGTTCTAATATTTCTAAAAATCAGAGACAGAAGCCATCTCTGCAGGCTGAGCTTAAGCAGCAAATTATGCCCAAATCTCTAGCTTACTGACAGGACTGATGCTTCTCTGCTGCCCCAGCCCCAGTGTCCCGATTGTACAAAAGGACCTTTGACCTTGCATATATAGCTATTATACTCTGACTCTTTCTCTAGAACAAAAGGACTTTTTTCATGTATATCCTATCTGAGCTGTATCTAATCCCGGGGATTTTTCCCATGCCTATCTTATCTGAGGGTGTACAAATGTTCTTGAGATTACCCAATTATTCTCTCGTTCTTTCCTCCTGTCCTTTCTCTAAATAAACTTTTGCCTCATTCTGCCAGGTTGCCCATCTCCCTTAAGGGTGAAGCTCGAGAGATGCCTATGCTTGATTTTTGGAAATATTAAACCAGCTCAGAATCTTCTACTAGAAGGGAAAAAAAAGAGAGAGAAAGAGATAGCCCAGAAGCTTTGACAGTGAGCAGTTATCTGTAGGTGTTTCAGAGAACACCCTCTCCCCCAAGTCTGGCATAGTAACACAGAAAGGAACAAGATAGAAGGGCTCCCCTCTTTTCCAATTCTTTATTTTTAAATGTGTCTAGACTTTCACAACACACAGTTGCTTCAGGGTAATTATATCCATTGTTTGTGACCTTGACTCAGCCTGGTGGGGGAGGATCCACTAATGAAGGGATTAACAATATTTCCTCCCTCTCAGTGCTAATATGGAGCCAAGAGCTTTGGGGAAATAGAATAAAGCTTCAGTCTTTATTCACCATCCCCTTCTTTTCTCCTCTAGTGCTTTAGCAGTCCAGGCAGGTGGTAGGATGAGCAAGGATGAACAAGCAATGGTCTGGAAGCCTCCCAAGAAGGGATGGGGAAATCCAAGAGAGATCTTTCAAATAAACCATGAAAGAGCTCATTGATCTGGTATACTTGGAGGGTGAGTACCTTTTAGAGGAGGACTTTGGGGTGGACAGAGCACTGAGTATTTAATTCTATTCACTGGACTTCAGGACCAGCCAGAGGCCCCATACGGGTGAGGAGTGATGAGGCAGGATTCAGAAGGATGTTTAAGCAGGAGTCAGTTTAACCAAGGCAGCTTTCCACTTTATATGCCCTGTAACTGTGGAGTACTGTGCATGCACCAACTTGTTATTAGGGACAGGTGTTTCCCACTTCAGTATAAATGCTTCAAGTAAGCACAGGTGATCACAGGCCCTTGACATCTCAGGAAGGCCGAGACGCCTAGGAAGGTACATCAGCCGGGCTCCTGACTGGCCTGGAGGGTCGCATACTTCGCCCAGGGCTCCCCACTATCTGTGGCCCTCAACAGGTACCAGGTAGGTCCCTTAGTCATAAATGTCAACAGAAAAAAAAGGTTCTAGCTTTGACAATTCCCTAGTGAATTGTAAGCATACCAGAGAGATGCCAAGTCTTAATACTTAATTCCTTAATAGGAAGAAAGGTCAATATTTGAATATGCAGGAAACATGGAGGAAAGAAAATGGAGTTAGGATAGATACACAAATATGATACATGGTAGAATGGGTAGGGACAAAGGAGAAATCCATTATTCTAGAAATCCATATTCTAGAAAAAATGTATGGAGAGAATTTTTTTCTTTTCTTTTGAATAATAGATATTTATTAGTATTTAATTAAGATACAGAATGGTATATTGGAAACAACATTGATTCTAAAATCTAGGGACCTGGGTTCAAATCCTATCTTCAACAGGTATTAGCTGTATGATGAGAGATTTTACCTTTCTGTGCCCCAGTTTCCTTTTGATAAACCAGGAATAATGATATTTGTATAATAGAGATCATAGGATTGTTATATGGAAAGTACTTTGAATACTTTGAAGGGCTGTGAAAATGAGTCATTATCAACCATGATGACAATCCCTGAGTTTTTTTTTAATTTCTTTTTTTGGTTTGTTTTTTATTTCATTATAAGAATCTATTATTATATCTTTTTATTTACAAAACATATGCATGGGTAATTTTTTCAACATTGATCTTTGCAAAACCTTCTGTTATTTCCCCCTCCTTCCCCCCACTCCCTTCCCTAGATGTCAGGTAGTCCAATACATGTTAACTATGTTAAATTATATCTTAAATCCAATGTATGTATATATATCTATACAGTTATCTTGCTGCACAAGAAAAATCAGATCTAGAAAGAAAAAAAAAAAAAACCTAAGAAGGAAAACAAAAACGCAAGCAAACAATAACAGAGTGAAAATGCTATGTTGTGGTCAATCAGTGGACCATAGTCTGGAGAGAATATTTTCAACTGGGGACATCAGGGAAGGCTTCACTGAACTGAACTTTAATAGAAGACAAGGATTAATAAAGGTTAATTTATTCAATTCAAAGATTATAGATACTTAGGAACTGTGGTTACAAAGACAAAAATAAAATACTCCCTTTCCTCAAGGAGCTTTTATTCCACTGACAAGGAAGGGAAGCAAAATGTACACAGATAAGTATATACAAGTCCAACATTGCATCACTTCTTATATACATATACTTATGTACCTGTATTTCTATGTCACAGATATGTGTATCCAATACATATGTTTATTTATATATATGTATATATATTTATACATTTCTATATTTATTTCTATTATGTATTTATAATATACTTAACACATTTATATTATAAAACACCTTTTAATTATGTTATAAATTAGGTAAACAAAATCTAATATATATATATATATATATAACAAATATGTATTTATAACTATATATATAACAAATATGTATTTATAACTATATATACATACATATATATATACACATACATACATACATACACACACAACATGATAGTAGGTGCTATGGGAAACATAAAGCATATGACTAGAATTATTTATTACAAGGGAGGACTTCTATTAGGCAAAGTCAGTTATCAGGAAGTAATAGATATGTTGTAGGTTGGATTTTGTTTTTGTTTTTGTTTAGAAATAAAAATCCATCAATAAAATAATACTTGGATTTTCTTTCTTTTTTGGGGGGAGGAGGGGAACTAGATTTGTGACTTAATTGGTATTCAGAATTCCTAGTAATTCTTCTAGCAACACAGATGGATACCTGCTCTAAAATTAGAGATTTCCCCGTGGCACAGAGAAGTTGTAAATTGTCATGAGTCACACAGACAGTTATGTTAGGCATTGGACTTGAAACTGACATGCTGGAACTAGGTTTTACTTGTTTGTAAGGGCTGATTATTAAATTTTCAGTGTGAGCATTTACACCTAGAGAATGGTGAAGTGTGCTAAAGTATGGCTTGATTATTTTGTTGATTGTCTTAGACTTGGGAAAAAGTCATGGAGAAAATGGTAAAAATACTAATTAAACTTATAAGCAGGTACTGCATATATTTCCCTCCTGGAGAGCCAGTTGTTAAATATTTATCAGCATAGTCTTAACTTAAATCTAGGTTTTCCTGATTTTGAGGCCCACTTCCTAACCACTTTGATTCTGTTACCTCTCATTTCCACTGAATGAATAAATGAGGCATGGTTTTTAATTGTATTTATTTATATGAGCATTTCTTAAAATGAAAAAATAAAACTAAATCAAATTATAGTCCAGCAAAACAATTCTCTACATTGACCATGTCCAAAAATATATGTCTCATTCTGCATTTTAAGATCATCATCTCTTTGACAGGCGGTGAATGGTATATTTCATCTTCAAATCTGGGGACTTGTGGTTTATCATTGCGTTGATCAGAATTCTAAAGACTTTCAAAGATTTTTCTCCATAATATTCTTGTCATCGTATAATTTCTTCTCTAGTTCTTTGCTTTGCATCAGTTTATGGAGGTCTTCCCAGTTTTTTTTTTCCTGAAACTGTCCATTTCATTATTTCTTATAGGACAATAATAGTCTATTACATTCATATGCCATAATTTGTTTAGCCATTTCCCAACAGATGAATCTCCCTTTAGTTTCCAGTTTGGGGCTCTAATGAAAAGAGTTGTTCTAAATATTTTTTGTATATGTGGATCCTTTTCTACTTTCTTTGACCTGGTTGGGACATACTCCTAGTAGTACTTTCACCAGGCCAAAGGGCACATACAGTAACATTTTGGGACTAGTTCCAAATTGTTTTTCTGAATGAATGAAAAATCTATTGATTTTTCTTCAGACGAAGCACATTTTGATTCTCAATATAGTTAAGAGCATTCAGACATGACTGAAGTCAAAGGTGGCTTTGTTCCAGATAAATGAACATTCAAAGAGAAGCCCAGCTATGCACACTTTGATGATAGACACACAACCATCTCATTCTTCTCATCTGTAAAGCAAGATCACGAACTTTTATTTTATGTCCTTTTCAGATCTAAGATCATATGTCCACATGTCCTTATTACCTAAATCAAGTATTCACAAAATTGATATTATTTCTAAGCAATCAACTGGAATCATGGTTAAAATAGAAAAATTCACTCCAAAAATGAATGTCATATAAAACCAGGGGGACCCCATTTCTTGGGGAATAGAACTCTTTCAGAAACTCCATCTGACAGGATCCTCACTATTACTATAAAAGAGAGAAATCTCTGTTTTTATTTAATCTTTATACTGTTCAGTCACTCTTCCCTTTGGGCGCCCCACCAGGGTCTTTTCTTATAAAATAGTCAAACATGGAGCTGCCCTACTGACTTGTAATCACTGAGAAACCATTCTCATCATTTTATTCCCCAGCACAAAGTTGCACTGATTCTGAAGTCTCAATTTAGTTTCCCAGAGAGTCACAACAGTGAGTATTGTTGCCAGGCAACAAACAACACGAGAGCATGAGTTTCATCTAAGCTCTATGGTTTCCATGGAGAAACCCAATTGTCATGGTTAATTTCATTCCCAGTGCCGAAAATGGAAATTTAGAAAAGACAATCAGGCTTATTAAGCAATTACATATTCTCAAGGATCAGATAGTGTAGGAAAGACTTTTTTCTTTTATTCTCTTTCCCAAAGTGCTATTATAAGGAAAGTGTTGTGCAACGTCTAAAGACTGATCATAGATGTAACAGCTCGAATCAATTGTGAGTTGTGAACCTCACAATGAAGAATGCATGTGAAGTATTAAATAAATGTCAGTTATTATTAATGAAAAGTTATTGCTACTATCCCAGTAGAATATAAGGTCTGTGAGGGCAGAGATTGCTTCACTTTATCTTAAATCCCCTGGAGCCTGGCACAAAATAAGTTCTTATTAAATGCTTATTGAATTGAAACTTTGAATATCATCTCCTGCACTTTAAAAACGACTCCCTTCCTGTGTGACAGATGCTTTTTGCTATTAATGTAATCACGTAACTTCAATATCATTTGTGACATCTATATCATTTCCAGTTCAGATAGCAGCCAAAGGCTGAGTTGGTAGCAGTCATGTGTGAAGCCGTAAGAAATAATGGTCAGATTGCTTGTGAACTTGTAAATGATGCTGCCAGACTAGGGCATGTCTCAGTTGTGAACACTACACTGAAAACAAAACAAAGATCTGACTTTGGCACTTTTAGTAGTCTCTAAGAAAACCAAGATGGTCTAAAGGTGCTGCCTCAGTTTCAGTTCCCCTGATTGGGAAGAAGTAAAAAAAAAATGAGGTCTTCATGAGATTTGCAGCTGAAGAGACCTTAGAGATGACCTAAAAAGATTCAAAGAGTTAAGTGACTTCATGTCACCCAGGTAATAAGAACTAAGAGAGCCCATTCTTCGACCCTTTTTATAGATTGACTCTATCCATGCTCTCCCTTGCCATGCCCTATACCTCCATTATTTGCATTTTTAGCCCTTATTTGTAATTTTTCTAATATTGGGTTATTTAAACCCTTTATTTCTTGTTATGTTGATCTAAGCATTTTGTATTTTTATAAATATTCATTCATTTCATTTAGATTATTAGTTTTATTGGCATACAATTGGGTAAAGTCACTCCTAGTTAATTTATTGTATTTATTTCATTGGTTGTCATTTGCTTTTTTCATTTTTGATACTGATAATTTAGTTTTCTTTCTTTTTAAAATTGTTAACTAATTCTTTGTTTTATTTATCTTTTTCTTTAAGCTCCTGTTTTATTATTAACTCAATGGGTTTCTTTTTTTCTCTCAATTTTGTTAACGTCTTTGATTTTCAGAATTTCATTTTTGGTGTTTAACTGGGAATTTTAATTTGCTGGTTTTCTAGTCATTTTATTTCAATGCCTTGTTCATTGATCTGTTCATTTTCTCTTTTATGGATAAAAGTTTTTAGAGACAGGATTTTTCCCCTCAGAACTTTTTTGGCTGCTCCCTCTAATTTTGGCATGTTTTCTCATTGCTGTCATATTTAATGAAATTTTGATCATTTTTATAATTTGTTCTTTGATTATAATTATTTCTTTATTCTTCATAATTCTATTGTTTAGAGTCGAACAAATTTTAAATTTATTGAATATAGTTTTTATTGTATCTTGGTTGGAAAAATAGGTTTAATATTTCGGCCTTTCTGAATTTTCAAGATTTTTAATGTCCTAATTCAGGGTCAGTTTTTGTGACAGTGTCATGCAGATCTGGGAAATACATAGAATTTTTATTTCTATTTTCATTCAGTAATCTCCAGAGCTTTATCAGGACTAACTTTTCTAAAACCCTATGCAATTCCTTCATTTCTTTTTTTTTGTGGGGGGGGAATGTTAGATTTGTCAAGGTCTGAAAGGAGGGTAAATTGAGGTCTCCCATTATTATAGTTTTACTACCCATTTTACCCTGTAGCTCATTTAACTTTTTATTTAAGTATTTAGATGCTATGAAATTTGTTGATATTTATTCAGTTTTTTCCACAACTCTTCAGCAAAATGTGATTCCTTATTACTTTAAATTAATTCTCTTTTTGCTGTTGTTTTGTTTGAAATAAGTTTGTTACTTCAGTTGAGGCATTCTAGATTTTCAATGTTCTTTTTAAAAGTAAGTATTTTATTTTCCCCCAGTTACATGTAAAATGATTTTTAACATTTGTTTTTATAATGAAAAAAAATCTAGATCTCATCTCACAAAAAAACCTCAAGAAAAATAAAGTTAAAACAAAGTATGCTTCAATATGTATTTAGACAAAATCAGTTCTTCCTCTGGTTTTTGATAGCATTTTTCATCATTAAATCCTTCAGGATAATCTTGGATCATTATATTGCTGAGAATAGCAGAGACATTCACATCTGATCATCCCACAACATAGATATTACTTTATACACAGTACATTTGACTTTGTCTGATTTCATTGAAGTCTTTTCAGGTTTTTCTAAGACATCCTCCTCCTCATTTCTTACAGAACAATAGTATTCTTTCATAATCACATGCCACAAGTTATTCAGCCATTCCCCAATTGATGGACATCCCCTCAATTTTCAATTCTTTGCCCTAAGAAAAAAAGCTACTATAACTATTTTTGTGCATATAGGTCCTTTTCCTCTTTTTTTTTTTTTTTTCTTTTTTAAATTTCTTTTGGGATACATGCCTAGTAAGTGGTATTGTTAGGTCAAAGAGTAGAAGCATAGTAGCATTTACTACAACTCTTATTTTAACTCTGTATAGATCTTTATTTACCAAGCCCTCTTCAAGAATTCATTTTGTTAAAACTAATCTCTCTATTAATAAACTGTTCCTTTTATTTCTCCTTTTCCTACTTCTCCTTCTTTTCTTTGCCTCCTTTCTCTCCTCCTAAGTAAAATGTATTTCTGTACCCAACTGTGTGTTTATTCTTTCCTCCTTTCACCAGTTTAGATGAGAGCAAGATCCAAGTGTTGCCAGTTCTCCCATTACTTCCTCCTTATGTGTAAAGACTTTTATTTGTGTACTATAATCATGTGAAATAATTTTTCTCGACTTTCTTCTTTTTTCTTTTCCTTCTCCCTGTCCACTGTATTCCTCTTCTCCTGCCTTTCTATTCATCTTTTAAGATCATGAGAACATAAAAGATCTCTAGACTCTCTGTCTAATTAGATTTCATGATCCTTGATAAAGAATTCTAAGAGGATACTGAAGCAGGTTGTGGTCCCTTTAAGAAACTGTATTTCCTATTGATCTGTGATTCCTTTCAGATTCCCAGCCCCTCCTGGATGAGGTGTCTCCTCCCCAGACAAGATGTCTTTCCCGGATGCCAGAGCCTTTGGTTCAATTACAAATTGAACCAAATTTGACCCTGGTCAAAAAGCATCCCTTTGAATTCCAATAGGAGAACTGGGCTTGTCCCAGCCCCCACTGGGTCTGAGCCAACTTGGGCTATCCCAGCCCCAATTAAGACACTCAATATGAAAGAGCTAAACTAAAATCCTCTCTTTGCAGAGGTTCCAAACATGTCAGTTATACCATGCTTGGGCTGCCAAGGGCCTCTGTCCATTGGAATATTCTTTTCCAGTGCCATCCTCTCTTCACCTCACCTATTTCCCTAACCAGACTTTATGCCACTCTGTCAGAATTTCTAACCTTACTTCCAATCCCCATTATAAACCTCTTTTATCAATCTAGATTTTCAGGTCTGTAAATTCCTTTATAGAGAATCTCTGCGCCGCCAGAAAGGAGTCCCCAAAACTCCCTACCCTTGCAACGAATCCCAAAGGTTGTAGGGGAGCCAAACCTCTCCATTTGCTTCCCTGAACCTTGAACCTGACACTAGACCTTATCATTTAACTCCCTATCCACCAGAAACCCTAATCTCATTGTGGTTCCCTAAATCTAAACCTATCAATACCACGTCTTATTTCTCCACATTAAATTATAAACAGTTTATCTTCGTTTAGTCCCTTATAGTAGTCCCTCTTTCATGTTTACCTTTTTATGTTCCCTTGATTCCTATATTTATACTTCAAGTTCCTCAGCAGCTCTGATTTTTTTCCTCATCAGGAATGCTTAGAAGCCTTCTATTTTTTATTAAAGATACATTTTCCCCACCCCGCCCTCTATAGAATTCTATTCAGTTTTGGTGGATGAGCATTTTTGTTTGTAAGCCCATACCTTTTGCCTTCTGTAATATTATATTCTGAGCTTTCCCCTCTTTTATAGTGGTGACTAGTGAATCATGTGTGATCCTAACTCTGACTCCTTGCTATTTAAATTCTTTCTACCTTCATAGCCCAATCCAGTTAAACTGGAGAGGGGACCCAGCATCACCCAAAGAAAAATGACCAGGATGATCAAGATTGAAGATGATGTAAGAGGATTTTGTGTCCCCTTGATCTTTGTGGAGGGTGGGCCACCTGGCCTAAAAATGATCACCCACCTGAATCTCTCAGCTCTGGGAAAGCTACCTGGTTCCCACAGGAAACTCCCACTTTCAATTGATCTGGGAATCACTTTGGTCTGGGAAATAATCACCACCCTTTATTGATGTGGAAATTAGCCCCTAATTGCTCCCTATCCCCAAACCATAAAAGACTAAATAAAAAACAAGACTCTGTACCCCAAACTTCGCTATCTTCCTAATCAGGAAGCAGCCCACTATTGAGACCAATAGTTTCTCAGTGAAAATAAACCCATTTTTGCCAAAAACCTCATTTGAAGAGTGGGACTGAAAATTCTTTTGCAAAATCTGCATCACTGGCCTGGGGACCCCCATTACTGTTAAGGTGTCTCTCACCCCTCAACAAAGCGAAGAACCCAAGAAAGAATCACTTTCAGAGGGAAGCTTTGACTGGGGAAGGACCTTGTGAATTTTAGAGATTTGAAAGATTTTGATTTTTCTTTTAAACAAAGAGCTCTGCTCCCAGAAAAGCAGCAGCTGATGAAAATGTCTACACTAGTGATGGAGGACAGATTAGATATGAGGAAAGTTAACTTTGAATTCTACAAAAGTCCAGCAAAAAAAATTGCTATACCATACACCAGGTGAATAGCCTAAGGACTCCAGCAAAAGAATGTTTAGAATTGGTCTCCCCTCTAGCCTTATCTCATGTATTCTTTTAAAAAAAATTAATTTATTTTTTATTTACTTATTTATTTTTTTATCTCATGTACTCTTTAAGCCTTAAGCTACTTTGTCCTTGATATTCCACATTTACTTGTAGAAGAGTTTTAGGGAGGATAATTTCATACTAACTATTCTTACTATATCATTTTAATAAATATGCCTTTTTAAAATCTAATTAAATCTATTTTATTAATTAACATCAATTAATAGTTATGGGGGAAGCACACCAATAGGGGCTCCTTACAACTTCTCATGGCTACCCTTAGAACTCTGAGGGGATTAATAAGGTGTGAGAATTGAGGGTAAGAGATCCCCTAAGAGCAATGGGATCCCCTTGGCTGGTGGCAAGTTTTGCAAAAGAATTAGCAAACCCCATGAGGTTTGTGGCAAAGAATGGGATTTATTTACACTAAGAAAACGGTTTTTTTTAGTGAACCTTCCTGATTAGGAATTTGGCAAAAGTGGGTTACATTGAGAAGAAAATATCTTTACCAGTGGGCAAAATTCTGTTAGGACGTCTCCAAAGATTTGGGGTTCAGAGTCACCCTTTATTTAGCCTTTCCAGGCCTTTTCAAGGTTTTCCCAGACCCCGAGTTGGGAGCAATTCTAGGGACTAATCTCCAATTCAATGGAGAGTGATGATTATGCCCCTGGCCAGGATCTCCAATTGAATGAGACCACTTAACTTGGAAAAGGGTGTAATCTGGGAAAGGTATTTGAGGCTCAGGAACACTCTCCCCTCCCACAGATTGAAGGGAACACAGTATCAGGCTCCTCTCCCAAAGGTTAAAGGAGACACAATTTACATCAGGATGAGTAGCAATTGCTTTCTGGTAACCCAGCTTGACACTTCAAATAGGAGTTTGGGGAAATGAGCCTGGAGCATTGCTTCAGGTATGTTGTAGAAAGGATTGTTTTTCAATAGCCTTAAGTGCTCCAACTATCACATAATTAGTCAATTAACTTGCTGCTTATTTGAATCTGGATAGACAAGTCAACTAGCTTCTCTTTAAGTTGAATTGCTACAGGGACATTATGACAATACATACCCCATATTGCTTTTAAATGCAAACTTTCTACTAATGGTCCAGTTATACCAACCCTAATTTTTATTTAAAAGCTCTAGAGTGTTCACATTAGAATATATTGCTTTAGAGAAGGGCACAGCTGAGGTTTCAGATTGGCAGAGTTGCTTGTACAAAAGAAATTATTTTAATCCTTACAGGGTTAGATATTGAATTAAAAGTCATTCTGTAAAAAATTTTATGTACATGTGATAACATGTTCCCTAAAATAATGTTGAAGAACACTTTAACAAAGTCTACAACTGTAATAAAATTTGAAATGATTTAGACACATAAGCAAATTAAAAGAACAAGGAATAACTCTCAGATCTGTGGAGAAGGAATGAATTTATGGTCAAAGTAGAACCAGAGAGCATTATGAAATGCATAATGGACAATTTTGGTTATATTAAATTAAAAAGGTTTTGTAGGGGCAGCTAATTGGTGCAATGGATAGAATACCAGCCCTGAAGTCAGGAGGACGTGAGTTCAAATATGACCTCAGATACTTTAACACTTCTTAGCTGTGCATATCTTTTGATTCAGCAGTCTCTACGGCATGTATCCCAGAAAGATCATAAAAAAGGGAAAGGCATCCACATGTGCAAAAATGTTTGGGGCAGCCCTTTTTGTAGTGGCCAGGAACTGGAAACTGAATGGATGCCCATTAGTGGGGAATGGCTGAATATGTTATGGTATGTGAATGTTATGGAATATTATTGTTCTATAAGAAATGATCAACAGGATGATTTCAGAGAGGCCTGGAAAGACTTACATGAATTGATGCTAAGTGAAGTGAATTGAGCCAAGAAAACATTATTCACAGCAATGACAAGATTATGTGATGATCAACTGTGATGGACGTGGCTCTTTTCAACAATGAGATAATTCAGATCAATTCCAATGGACTTGAGATGGAGAGAATCATCTGCCTCTAGAAAGAGGACTATGGGGACTAAATGTAGATCACTACATTTTTTGGTTGCTGTTTGCTTGCTTTTTTTCTTTCTCATTTTTTCCCTTTTTGATTTGATTTTTCTTGTGCAGAATGATAAATGTGGAAATACATTTTGAGAAGTTGCACATGTTTAATATATAAATTATTAACTAATTATTAATAATTAATATATAATATTAAGATATACTGGATTTCTAGGGGAGAGTAATGGGAAAAGGAGGGAGAAAAATTTGGAACACAAGGTTTTGTAAGGGTGAATGTTGAAAACTATTTTTGCATATATTTTTAAAAATTTAAATAAAGAGCTATTATCAAATAAAAATTTAAAAAAACAACAAATTTAAATGAAAAATATGCCAAACAAAAATAAATCTTCAGAATTATTGGAGTATTTAGTTGTATAAGGATTTAACAAGATTGTTTATGTTGTCTCAAAGACAAGTAACCATTATCATCCTAGAGTGCATCATATGATTTTTCTGAAGTTGATCTATTTTGATGTAAACTTGCATCACAATTCAAATAACATCAATTAAAAAGTAGATTTGGGGGCAATTAGATGGAGGAGTGGAGAGAGCAGCTGGAGTTAGAGGAACCTGAGTTAAAATCTGGCTTCAAACACTTGACACTTGCTAGCTGTGTGACTCTAGGTATAAATCTACTGATTGCTGCTGCTGACTGTTGACTGTTGGACTACCGCTGCTGCCTATTGCTGCCGCCTACTGTTGCTCCTGACTGCTGCTGACTATTGCTGTTGTGCAGAAATACAGATACGAGAATGAGACCAATATAATTTAAGTGGAGAATTTATTGTGTAAAAGTGGGCCAAGTAGTGCTGAGATTAAGATAGTCAGCCAGGAGGATGTTTGGAAGAGCATCTGGTACCAGTTCTCTGCATTTCCCCTCTCCTTTTGTCTAGTATCCAAGTTTTTTCTTTTTTCTTTTTTGATTTTATTTATTAGTAGTTTTTTATTTACAAACCATATGCATTGGTAATTTTTCAACATTGACCCTTGCAAAATCTTGTGTTCCCAATTTTCCCTACTTCCCGCCAGCACCTTCCCTAAATGGCAAGTAATCCAATATATGTTATACAAGTTAAAATATATGTTAAATTCAATATATGTGTACCTATTTATACAATTATCTTGCTGCACAAGAAAAATGGGATCAAGAAGGAAAAAATATCTGAGAAAACAAATTGCAAGCAAACAACAGAGTGAAAATACTATGCTGTGACTACATTCAGTTCCCACAGTCCTATCTCTGGGTACAGATGGCTCTCTTCATCACAAGTCCATTGGAATTGATCTGAATTATCTCATTGTT
Source organism: Antechinus flavipes (assembly GCF_016432865.1). Lineage (NCBI taxonomy): Eukaryota > Metazoa > Chordata > Mammalia > Dasyuromorphia > Dasyuridae > Antechinus > Antechinus flavipes. The sequence continues at coordinate 20,643,049 of NC_067402.1, forward strand.
GAAAAGAGCCAAGTCCATCACAGTTGGATCCACCTATACCCTTAGCTCACTATAACTCACTTCATTGTGGATGAGGCTGTAGTGTCAGTAGCATCGGAGACCAGCAGACTCAACACCACCAAGATGGGGATGAGAGCGGGGACAGCCCGCTTTTCTAGCCTATCAGTCAATGGCCCTGTATGGGAAAAGAACTCCCACCCTTCTTTTCCAGGGAGTAGTGAGACTCTTAGAAGAACAGAGACTAAAAAGAAGAGACAGAAACACAGACAGTCTTGGTGCGACGGAACGACCTGAGTCTAAACACAAGGCAATGGAGGCAGGCCAACCAAGCTCCCTCAGGGATGAGGAAATGCAGGGATGCAGACAAAGGGGTAGCCACTCTCCTAGGAGAGTTGTAAACTGAAGCATAAGGAGAGGAGTCAGGTGAAGGGAATGATACTAGGCAGGTACCAGAACCCTGAATATCCCCCCGGGTCAAACTGGGTTGATCTCAGGAAGAGGTGAGCATCCAAGCAAAGCCAATAATCAGGCTCAAAATCTGGCCTGGAGGTGTTTACAGAACAGTAATGGTTGAGAGCAAGCTAAGGACAGATGTGATTGGAGAAGAAGTGGGTGGGAAAGGTTCGGGGGTCTCTCTGAGCAGGAACAGAGACTGAGGGAGGTGACCTGGCAGGGGCAAGAAGTGTTAATCCTGATAAGGGTTAAGGCATCCACTCACTTGGAAAAAGTGTCAATAAAAACCAGGAAACACCTGTAATCTGTTTCCAGAGGTTTAACTTCTGGGAGTCCACCTCCTACCTTGTAGAGGGCTGAAACTCTGAATCAGATGAGAGAGCACTTAAGGCTACCTATTTGATGTGAGATAATGGCTCTATTAGCATATATTTGGATGATGGTTCTTCTCACCATTGGTGCTTGCTGAATGTTTGTGATGAGATAATGGTAGGCAAGGATTGGAGGATGGAGGAAGAGAAGTCAGAGACACTTGGAAGCAGGACAAGGAGGAGAGAGGCTGGAGACTCCGGACTCCAGAATCCACATTACATATTTGGCAAGCCATTGGCAGCTTGCCTGCCTCCTTCACTTCTCCCCCTAAAGACCAAGGACTTCGATTTATCCTGACTCTGGCTGACCCTGAGGCCTCCAGGGAGCTAGCCTGTACTTTACTCTACCTTTCCCCTAGCTGCTGCCTCTTCAATCTAATCCCTGTGAGGCTGCTTTTCCCTGCTTTACATTTATTTGAGCACATGTTGCACACCTTGCAACAGTGCTTAGCAAGAGGTTATCCAGCTGGGAAATTAGGTACCAGTCCCTAAGGAGTAGGACCATTTTCTTCATCCTTAGGTCAGTTGTCTGGTGAAGGTATTTTACCCACTCTCCCAAGTGCTGGGATGAGGATCCTCCCATCCTAGAGAATCCATCAGCTTTCCTGATTCTTATCCCCGCTTTTGTTTTGGCAAAGGAATCATCGGAGAGAGAGTAGACAGGGCACCAACTTGTGAGTAGCCATTCCACATATAAGTTCTGAAAGTGAATTAAAGTTCCTATACATAATATACTAGTACAATAGGGGTTTTCTACTCAGGTATTTATCCAATGATCCTTCAAATAATTAGAAAACAAACTTTGCCATAACTGAGCATCTTCATCAATAGTTTTTGAGCATTCTCCTTTTGTATTGAGCTAGACGTATTCCAAAGAGAACATTATGTCCAACTAAATTAATGCAGATACATTCTATCATTGGACAAACATCAAACTGAATTGTTAGTGGTATATCCTTTTTCAGTAACATTTACTCAAATCTTCACCCAGTGTTTTTCATCCTAAGTCCCAAATACATTATAACAGGGATCTCACTTCAGAATTTGGTGTCCATTCACCAACCAGTTCCAGTTCCTCCCTAAATCAATGGGGCCTAAAGCCCTTTGGGATCAGGGATGATGATCTCATCTTCTGTAACTACTTCTGGAACTGATTAAAGCATCCAATAGGTTGATTCAGATCCCTGAAGCTGGTCAACACAGCTATAACTGACCAAAATCTAGAACAAAAACAAATCTAATAAATAGAGGTTAAAATAGTCTGAGTTATAAAGACTGGTCCTTCAGGCTTGGGAGCATACACATATCCTTAGCTCAGCTTGATAACCAATTATAACAAATCCACCTTATAGCCAGACTCAAGAATAATTATGTGGGAAGCAAAGAAACAGAACTGGGAAACTGAGTCAGAAGGATCCCAACTTAAGTAGAGGCCAAGGTTGAACTTTCAACTCTTGTCCATATAAGACATCCACTTGTAACAGCTCAGGAAGGTGTTCCCTGAATAACTTATGACATTTCTCCCAAATGGTGGGTTACTAACATAATGAGCCATCAGGCAATCATTTCCAAATTTGAAATGCAAAATAATATTAGTTGCAGACCCAAGAGATTTCATCTCAATAATAAGTTTCATTAATCAGAGGCTTCAGGTCTTTATAAAAAAAATCTTAGAAAATATTGTTGCATAACCTATCAAATGTGCCTCCGAGACACAGTCAAAACTAGCGCACCGATATCAGATTAAAATTCTGCTCTGGATACTACAAGAAAGCTATAGATCATATTTGTTATTATATTCATTAAGCAAGGAGGCCATTATACGCTTAAATAAATATTAAATAATTTGCTGAAGATGGAGACCTTGGCAGAAATAATCGTTTTCAGAAACCTTGCAGTTCTAACAAGTTTCTTAAAAATTTCTTGCATTGCTTAGCAGTTGAATCTTTGATATAGCTTCAAAAATGACTTTGCCTTCATACAAATAACTAGCATGCCATTTTCAATCCTAAATTTTAGATAAACTACCTAAAGATCCCAATCAAACCTCCAGAAACCTACAGGTGAAGACACTGGATCTTTTTTCAGACTTGACAAGTTTACAAAGCTGGGGCTGAAATCTACTTCCCCTGCCAGAAATCCCAGTACCCAAGGGCCACCCATGGCTATTTCCCTCTCTTTTTCTCTCTCCTCTTCTTTTCTCTGTCTTGTCTTCTCTCCCTTCGTCCTCCCCCCCTTCTCTCCTTCCCTTCTTTCCTCTCTTTCTCCCTCCAAAACATGCTTCTTTTTCTCTTTCTAACAATCTTTCAAATCAATAATCCTTAACAATTTTAGGTTTCAATATTATGACAATAACCTTAACTTAATTATTGATTTCACAATTTTCATAAGAGATAGCCAAATAAACATAATATAACCTACATTTATAGTCATTTTCAATTTTGACATAAACACCAATTAAAAAGTTGTTTTAAAAATCAATACTTTACCTTGGAATATCATGACAATAACCTTTACTTAATTATTGATTTCACAATTTTCATAAGTGATAGCCAAATAAACATAATATAGCTTACATTATAGTCATTTTCAATTTTGACATACACACCAATTAAAAAATTGTTTTAAAAATCAGTACTTTACCTTGTGATATTCTAACTAGATCTTCCATTCAAACTATTATTTTTGCAAATCTATCTTTCTCATTTTGTCCCTTATTTTTTAAAATCACCTCTCTTTTTTAAACTTTATGATTCACAATATCTAAATAACTTTGGACCAAATTTCATAAAGCAGATCTGACAAACTTTTAAAGCATAGTTCATAAATTAAAAAAAAATTATCCAATATACATTTTAGAAAGCAACATACTTCATCTAATTAAGAGATACAAACATGTGACCTCTTCAGATAAGTTACCAGAACTTTATTTTAACAACCTATTTTTTAAACTTAAAATCAACCCAAATACAGATTTAAATTTCCAGTAGTAGTGTTTCAATATTCGAACAAATTCCTAAGATTTTATACGCAGAATAAACAAATTTAGCATGTATCAGTCAACAGTAATTATCATACAATTTCAGAAGCAGAATTCCAGTTTAAATATACACAGCCCCAAAATTTAAGGTGTCAGAAAAGTGCCCTTTTAAGTCTGTCTATCCAATTCAACCCTTCTACAATTAGGATTGAAAGAGGATGCAGGATGGATTGAGCCAATAAATCATACCCTTTTACCCACTTGGGGTCCCAAGAAGAAAATTTCTATTCACTTAAATAACTTTCCCTTTTGCATTAGGGAGAAAAAAAGACAATCCTTAAAATTGAGATGGAATAGATTTTAAAATTGATTGTTCATGAGATTCCCTAAATTCTAATTAAATGTTCTAGGCAAACAATTGTCATTTGGTTATTTTCCAATACACACAAACTATTTCTCTCTTTTTTTAAGCCAGGAAAGGGTGAAGGTGCCAGTTTTTTGTTTTTTTTTCAGGGCCCCCAGAAGTCTGACTCTAGATAACTCAAAAGCAGGCTGTTCATTGCCAGAGTTTTTAAAGCAGTGAATTGTTGTTTTTTTCCCCTCTGTTTTCCTAAATTTCCCAAATCTTTAAATCTTTTTTTAACAGTCAGTGCAAATAGATTACAATTTGCATATCCTTTTAGAAGGCTTTGGTTAGAGTGCCTTTAAAATTACTTTTACTATCATATCTCAAAAAATCAAATATGAAGCAATTATATCCAACAAAGCAGCTAATATTCACATAGCATTTGTTTTATGCTAAGCACCTTTGCAATCATGTGATCTTCACATCAACCATTACTATTTCTCTTTACAAATCAGAAAACTGGACAGAGCTAAAATAATTTGCCATAAATTATATAGTTAATACATTTCTGCAACTAAAACAGAGAATGGTGGGCTTACCAAATGTAGGGGATGACTGGCTTTTTCACATGACACTGCCATGCTGCATGGTGCCAGGGGTACCCAGATTTTTCTGGGTTGCTGGACAGAACCTGCTGAAGGCTGGGGCAAGTGGTGCCAGAATCTCGCCATGATGGTAGTTTCAGGAGCTAGGGCTCAGGGAGTGCTGTCCATGAGGCCTGACTCCACTACACCCTTATTCCCCTAAGCTGGGCTGGGGAAGTGTATAGACAAGGTTGTGTGGGGTCCCCATAGCTGTTGCTATTTTTCCCCCTTTCTTTCAGAATGGAGTAACTTACTGGAATTATCCCCAATGTTTTAGGAATTTTTCTTGCAATCTTAGTGACTAATTGACAAATTTTTAAATCATTTCTCTTAAAACATTGAGAATCTAAGATGTTATTTTAATCAGCTAACTATTTCTGTAGCCCCCAACTTGGCCAGAGTTGAGGTGCATGGGAAAAAAGTTAGGCTTTTTGGGGTAACTAGTGAGGCAACCCGAGGGGGTCTTAGAGAAACTAGCTTCATTTAATAAGTCAATAGAGGAGCTAAAATCACAAGTAAGTAGTAGTATTAAAGATAGCAATTTTCTCCCAAGAGAAATTAGGGAAGCTTCCTTGGAAGAATTTTTTGGAAATCCACTCGTTTCCTCAGGGAAGATGAAGGAAAGGGGCTTCAGGGTATTTATGATGTAACAGAATTCTTTAAAATGGACATTTAAACACATAACAAAGACAGATGAGGCACAAACACGTACTACACAAACACCACAGAATTTTTCAAACTGACAATTCCATATATACCAACAAATACAGGCCCGGGGCAAATTCCTGCCATCTCAGGAGTGCTGTGAGGAGAGATTTTGGTATCATGTCCAACAATCCCTCCTTCCCAGAGACAAACCAGGTGTGCTCCTAGCTTTTTGCATGGTTCCAGAAGAGGAGACCTGGATGTCATGTCTGATGTAGTATTCCTATCCAACCAGATGTTTAGACGCAGGACCAGAACAGACTTACCTCTGGAAGTGTAAACAGATCTCCATGCAGGCAGAAAAGGAATGGCAGTCGAGAAGAGGTTTTATAAAACTCTATCCATCTATGTCTCAAGGCCCTGAAACATCTTCAGAAGCTGGCTCCCCTAGGAATAGGACAGACAGTCCATTCAAACCATAACTCAAGACTCTCTTGTGGTGACACGAAACACCACGATTTTGCTGGGGCCTCCAAAAAATGTTGTGCTGAAATACAGATACAAGAATGAGAATAATATGATTTAAGTGAAAAGTTTATTGAAGTTGGCAGCTTCAAGGGGAAGTACCCAAATCAGAGAGCCCTGAATAGCAGGAGGTAAGGGATTCTAAAGGCTAAAACTACAAATTAGAGGGTCATTAATTGCATAAGCAGGAAGATACAGTAGCCAAAAGCCAGCAGTTTCAAGGGGGTGTCTAATGTAAAGAAGAATAGTTTCAAGGGGTGCCTATTCTAGACAAGAAGTGAGGAAATCCTGCGAGGGTCAGATTGTCCTGAAACCAGGATACAAATGGTAACACTGCTGCTGCTGACTGCTGTTGCTACTAAACTGCTGTTGATTGCTGTTGGCTGCTGCTGATTGTTGCTGCTGACTGCTGCAGCTGTGTTGATTGTTTCTGTTGCTGACTGCTGCCTGCTGCTGCTATTGACTGCTATTGACTGTTGGCTGCTGCCTGATGCTGCCGCTGTTGCTGCTGCTATTGACTGCTACTGACTGTTGGCTGCTGCTGCTGTTGCTGCTGCTATTGACTGCTACTGACTGTTGGCTGCTGCTGCTGCTGCTGCCTGCTGCTGCTTGCTGCTGCTGCTATTGACTGCTACTGACTGTTGGCTGCTGCCTGCTGCTGCCTGCTGCTATTGACTGCTACTGACTGTTGGCTGCTGCTGCTATTGACTGCTACTGACTGTTGGCTGCTGCTGCTGTTGCTGCTGCTATTATTGACTGCTACTGACTGTTGGCTGCTGCTGCCTGCTGCTGCTGCTGCTGCTGTTGCTGCTGCTATTGACTGCTACTGACTGTTGGCTGCTGCCTGCTGCTGCCTGCTACTATTGACTGCTACTGACTGTTGGCTGCTGCTGCTATTGACTGCTACTGACTGTTGGCTGCTGCTGCTTGCTGCTGCTGCTATTGACTGCTACTGACTGTTGGCTGCTGCCTGCTGCTGCCTGCTGCTATTGACTGCTACTGACTGTTGGCTGCTGCTGCTATTGACTGCTACTGACTGTTGGCTGCTGCTGCTATTGACTGCTACTGACTGTTGGCTGCTGCTGCTGCTGTTGCTGCTGCTATTGACTGCTACTGACTGTTGGCTGCTGCTGCTGCTGCTGTTGCTGCTGCTGTTGACTGCTACTGATTGTTGGCTGCTGCTGCTGCTGTTGCTGCTGCTTTTGACTGCTACTGACTGTTGGCTGCTGCCTGCTGCTGCCTGCTGCTGCTACTGACTGCTACTGACTGCTACTGACCGCTACTGACCGCTACTGACCGCTGGCTGCTGCTGCTGACTTGCTGCTGCTGCTGTTGATTGCTGACAGTCCTCTGTCAGTTTCATAGCCAGGAAGAAGCAAACATCTAAGATGTTTGGGCTGTACTTGTATCTTGGATAGAAGTTTGTCCAGTAAATTCATAGCTAGAGAAAAGTCTCTGTCAAAACAAAAGAACTCAGACTAAGAACAAAACTACAGGGACTTTGAGATCTCTTTCAAATCCAGAGATTCTGAGATATGCAGTAACTTTTTTTAACCTTGTAGATCCACTGAATCAACTCTTTAATGCTCTATCATCTCTTATGTTTTGCTGTGCATGACAATGGTTTTTTTTTCTTTTTCTACTTTGTTTTGGTTTAAAATAAACACATTTAAAAAGAAGAAAAATCACCTCTTCATCTATTGATCCAACACTCTCATTGCAAATCCTAGTTCTTTGTCCATAGCTGTGCTTTCTTTACTCCCAAACTGCTTAAGAACAAAAAATAGTGCTGTGTGCGAAGAAATCTCCCTCTAGTGTCCACAAGGTGGCGCCAAAGTGCACAGATCGCTGACTCCAGAGTCAAATCCGCCCTCAGACACTTAGACAAGCTCAGTAAGTCTGGGCAAGTCATTTCACTGTTTACCTCAATTTTCGCATCTATAAATTGAGGATAATAACAGCTCTTCCCTCTCAGGGTTTTGTGAAAATCCAATGAGATAATATTTGCAAAATATATTTAGCACAGTGACTAGCACTTAATAAATTACCTATCATCTTTTCTTCTTTTATCTGTCTACATCTTGATACCCTTAAAAACTTCTGTAAAATTAGGGGCAGACAGCTAGATGGCTCAGTGGGTAGAACCTGGAGTATATTTCAGGAGAAACCGAGTTCTAATCCAGCTTTATGCACTTACAAGCTATGTGACCTTGAGTAAGTCACTTAACCCCCTATTTGTCTTAGTTTCTTTATCTGTAAAATGAACTGAAGAAGGAAAAAACAAAAACAAAAACCTAACAACATAAAAAACTCACAAAGAGTCAGAAATTACTAAACTACTTAACAATTTGTGGACAAAGAACAACTGGAGTTCATTATTGAATGCAAAATTGATAATTTCGATTATATTACGCTAAAAAGCTTTTGTACAAACAAAACCAATGCAGACAAGATTAGAAGGGAAGCAATATACTGGGGGAAAAATTTACATTCAAGGGTTCTGATAAAGGCCTCATTTCTAAAATATATAGAAAACTGACTCAAACTTAAAAGAATTCAAGCCATTCTCCAATTGATAAATGGTTAAAGGATATGAACAATTTTCAGATGAAGAAAATAAAACTATTTCTAATCATATGAAAAGGTGCTCTAAATCACTATTAATTAGAGAAATGCAAATTAAGACAACTCTGAGGTACCACTTTACACCTCTCAGATTGGCTAAAATGACAGGAAAAGATGATGAATTTTGAGGGGATGTGGGAAATTTGGGACACTAATGCATTGTTGGTGGAGTTGTGAATTGATCCAGTCATTTTGGAGAGCAATTTGGAACTATGCTCAAAGGGTATCAAACTGTGCATACTCTTTGATTCAGCAGTGTGTCTACTGGGCTTGTATCCCAAAAAGATCTTAAAGGAGGCAAAGGGACCCAAATGTGCAAAAATGTTTGTGGCAGCCTTCTTTGTAATGGAAAGAAACTGGAAACAGTATATGTTTGTCAGTCGGGGAATGACTGAATAAGTTATGATGTATGAATATTATGGAATATTATTGGTCTATAAGAAACGACCAGCAGGATGATTTCAGAGAGGCTTGGAGAGACTTACATGAGCTGATGCTGAGTGAAATGAGCAGAATGTTTTCCTTCTCTTTTTTTTGATCTGATTTTTCTTGTGCAGCAAGATAACTATATTAAACATGTATACATATATTGATTTTACCATATATTTTTAACATGTTTAACATATATTAGATTACTTGCCATCTATAGGGGATAGTGGAGGGAAGAGGGTAAAATTGGGAACACAAGGTTTTGCAAGGGTCAATGTTGAAAAATTATCCATGTATGTGTTTTGAAAATAAAAAACTTTAATAAAAAATATTTGGAGACAGTTGCTTTCTTTCCTCCTCACTCATCCCATCCAGGTACTATGAAAGAAATGCTTCTTTACCTCTCTGTTCCAGAGCATCAATTGCTCTTGACACTGATCTTCTCATTTAGTATTTACTATACCTTAGCTTACAGTATAACCTTCCATGTGAGATTCCCTCAGGGACCCTCATAGCACAAACCCATAGCAAAAATTAACTAGATTTCCTGCTTACATGTCTCATACATGCCACATACAAGTCTCATCAGTCTTTCCCATTCAACTTCCCAACAACAGAGTCAATCCACAGTAGAAGGGGCAGCTTACAAATATTAATCCAGAAACTTAAACCAGCTCTGCTTTTAAAAAATATTGTTTTACTTTTTCTGGTTATACACGTATGACCATGTATAACTTTTTAAATACACGTTTCTTTATGAATCATGTTGAGAGAGAAAAATCAGAACAAATGTGGAAAAAACCATAGGAGAAAGAAAAAAAATAGAAAAAAGAAGTGAACATAGCATGTGTTGATTTACATTCAATCTCCATAATTCTCTTTCTGGATGCAGATGGCATTTTCTATCTAGAGTTTATTGGGATTGCCTTGGACTAGTTCTGCTTTTATAGCCTTGAGAGAGGTAAGCTCATCTTGGGGGGTAGAGAAGGATAGGGGGGAGACTGGTGCTCATATCAAGGATATTAACAAAAACTGCTGACTTCCTTCTTCATAGGTCAACATTTTTCCCCCCTTCAGGGTATAATTGTGGTAATAACCAAACTCAGCAACATGGTGGGTTGATTTATTTACATAAAGATTCTTTTTTTCATAAAGAAAAAATTGTCTTACTGATAGTGGGACTATACACAACAATTAAACTTTAAGATGAATCATTTCTCCTTTCTCTCAATAAAGAGATAAAAAACTAGAGGTGCATGCAGAATGTGGCAGATGCTATCAGTCAGGGACTCTGTGATGATTGGCTTTCCTTAATTGCTCTTTTATTATAAAGGAGTGTCCAGTGGGGGAGAATGCATTGGGAAATGATTATGGAATTAGAACATAAAGCATTAATAAAAATTGACCTTTAAATGGAAAATCTTTTCAATGGAAATTAAAAAACAACCACCACCACCAGATATTAGTTGCAATCATATGTGACTTCATGATCCCATTTTGGGTTTTCTTGCCAAAGATACTGGAGTTGTTTGTTTTTCATCCTCTCCAGTCATTTTATAGATGAGAAAACTGAGGCAGACAGGGGGCCTCAAAGTTCCCCTGCTAGTAAATATCTGGGACCAGTTTTGAACTCTGAGAGATGCGTTATCCTGACTCCAAAACTGGTTCTTTATACACTATGGCGCCCCCTAGCAGCTCCAGATATTAAACCCGGGAGATAATGCAGCACAGTAGAATATACACAGACCTAGATATCAGGAATGAAATTCTCTCACTAACTAGCTGGGCAAACTGAGGGAAATCATTTAACTTCTCTGGGCTACTCTTTCCTCTTCAGTAAAATGGATGAGACTATCTCTAAATTCTCTTCTATCTTGAATATCCCATAATTTATTCAGAAAGCTTTCTACTGTGTCAAATTGTATGATTTATGACCTTTTTGTTAAACTAGGAACAGAACAGTTGCCCAGGTGATCTAGAATAAATAGGATGTTTATAGTACAGCCATTAAGATATTTTCAGTTGGCGTTTTTGCAACATCAGAGCTTAATATTAGAAAATGTGTAAATCTAGCTCCATGGGAAATATATGGGAGAATGGTTTTTCTCTTCGTTGGGACACGAGGGTACATAGCTAGAAGCCCTTATAGGCAACAAAGGGAAGGCCTATATGAGAAACCAGTGGCAATTAATGAATCGTGCCCCCCACAATGATAAAGCTGTTCTTCGGGCAAAGGAGATCCTAGTTCAGCTACAAAGTGAAAAAAGGTAGAATGACCTTCTAAAATTGAGTCCTACGGAACAAGCAGAGAGAGCAGAATGTACCTTGGTTGGTGGTGAGGTGGGAATGAAGGGGTGGTTATACTTTTGTTCTTACTTTACATCTTCTCAGTTATCCCTTTGTCAAAGAGGTTGTTCAGCCATTTTTAAATCATATCTGAGTCTTCATGACCCCATTTGGAGTTACCTTAGTAAAGATACTGAAGTGGTTTTCTCTTTCTCTCTCCAGCTCATTTTACAGATGAGGAAACGAGGCAAATAGAGTTAAGGACTTGCCCAAGATCACATAGCTAGTAAATATCTGAGATTAGGTTTGAGTTCAGGAAGATGAGTCTTATTGATTCTAAGCCCAGTGCACTATGGCCCTACCTAGCTGCCCTGCTGGACAATGATCTGGTCCATAACTGAAGAGGAGGAGGAGGAGAAGGATCTTGATAAGATGTCATGATTGACTCTTAGAACACTACAAATCAGTATTATAGGTGATTCAGAGGGCAATAGATAGCTATGAGGGGAGTGGGAGGGGACCAAAACATATTTTCAGTTATAACTTATATGCAGAAACCAATCAGTCAACAAACATGCATTAAATGCCTATCATGTACCAAGTGCTATGCTAAGTGCTGGAGATACAAAAACAAAAATGAAACATGCCCTGCTTCATGGAGTTTCCACTCTAACAAGAAAAAAAAATGTACATACATAATCCAAGATTATTATAGAAGAAGGGAACTAGCAGCTGAAGTGAAACAGAAAATGGGAGGTTAAGAAGATGGAGCTTGAGCTGAATTTGAAAAAGTGACCTTAAAGATCCCATGCAGATAAAGCAGATGACACAGATTTGGGAAAGGCTAATTAGTCATGGTACACAAGGCAGCCATGGATGTTACTAGGCTAAAAAAATCAATTAATATGATGAATACAGAGAAACTTGCAAAGGCCTATAAAATGATGCAAAATAACATAATCAGAATCAGGAAAACAACCTATACAATGACTAACAATAATAATCAAAACTGAACTTAGTTGAACTCCTAGGCATCTCATAAAAAAATCCTAAATGGTATATTGGATAGGGAGATGAACTTGGAATCAGAAAGATCTGGATACAAATTCTGATTCAAACAGTTATTAGCTGTTGAATCCTAGGTGAGTCACACTTTGCCTCAGTTTCCTATTCTGTAAATAATTTTATGACCTCTAAGATCACTTCCAATTTGAAATCTATGATCCAATGTGTGCTGTTTAATTTTAATGATCAAGGTTAGCTCCAAATAAGTTGAAGGGAAGGTGCTGTGCATATGGAAGATTATGTATAATGTCAGGGTCAGTTTTGCTGAACTTTCTTGTCACTCTTTTTGATTCTTTGTTATAAGGCATGACTCTCAGGAGTCTTTTATTGGTTGTTTTTGGCAATATTATTAAAATGACTATTCAGAGATATATATTTTTTAAATCTATAGTATAAGTGAATGTAAAAACAAAGATATCAATAAAATGTAAGATTCTATCTAGTAAGTTGACATGATATGAGAGAAGATGGGCAGGTCATGAAGCAAGAACTGTTGTTGTTGGTCTTTTATCCTAGAAGAGAACCTATGACATCATGACAGAGATGTTTTGATTTGCATGTGAACTGGGTTAAAGTGACTCAGAACTGTCTCATTCTATCCTTCAGAGTCATTAGAGTCTATTGAAAAGACAATAGTCAAGATGTCTGATGATGGACCAGCTGAAGCAAGATGAGGAAGGACAGGAAGATGAGGTGTCATCTATGAAAGGAAAGCAGATCTAGAAGGAGGAAGATCTGCTATATGTCTGGTCGATCCTCCAAGGAGAGTCCTTGAGAGAACACGAACAAGAACCACAGAGTGTAAGAGATGGGAGTGAGGAGATGGGGGGTTTAGGAGATTGGGGGACAGAGGAGGCTAGGGAAGAATAATACTTATGATAGAATGGCTTCCCTCTAATATAATAGGAGTCTTCCTTCTGCATCTTCTGCTATTGCTTCTGTTCTCTCTGGGATTAAAGAGCACAAATCTAATCTCTCGTTTCCATGACATCACTTCAGCATTTGAAGTTTACAAATACTTTGCAAATCTTCAAACATTTGAAGGCAATTATTATATTTTTCCCTGTCCCTACATCTTTCTCACTCTGTACCATTTCCTCCAAGTGATCCTCTGTGACAGTCTTCAGTCCATTGGATCAATTTCTTCAAATTAAAGCTATACATAGTCCTGTGTTTCATACTGAAAATGATGCACAGCGACATGATCCTAAAGGAGGAGTTACTATCCCCTTGTGGTTACCTTTTTTCCTCTATCTCTAGAGTCTTTTTTGCTGACTCCTGAGCTATGGGCGGGGCCAAGGTTAGGGCAGACTATAAACGGAGGCTGGATGGATTCTGTTACAATGGGCAAAGGCTTCCTTATTTGAAATAGGGAATGATGCCAAGTTTGAGAAGCTTCTCCATAGATAAAGGGTCAAAGTCTTGTGGAAAAAACTCAAGGTCAATTACCTGGACGTGGGCCATGGAGCTAAAAGTCCAGATGTGGGAAGTAGGACGTAGAGCTGAGCTCTCCACAAGAAAGACAGGTAGATGGACAGATAGACAGAAAAAGAAGAGAGAGAGAGAAAGAAGAAAAAGAAAAATGAGAAGAAAGGAAGAAAGAACAGGAAAGAAATGATGAAAGAAAAAAGAAAAGACAGAATAGAGAGAGGCAGGAAGAGAGGAAAAAGAAAGGAAAGGAAAGGAAGAAAAACTCAGAGACAGTAGAACTTCAGATCTAGAAGGTAATATTTAGTACCACTACCATATTCTTGACTCAGTTTCAAGTTTCACCTTTGATAGATATAGATTCAATGATCTTAAGTATGTCACTTAACTTATCAGTGCTCCAAGAAGCTCTTTTTGATTAATTTACAGGTGAATTGCTGGTCTGCATTTCTGGATAGAGTTTCCAGTCTGGTGGTCTCCTCCATCGATGAAATCATAGATCTAAGAGAACAAAAATCTTACTTTTATTGCTTATTTTTGGTAATATCATTAAAATGACTATTCAAAGATACATATTTTTTAAATTTATAGGCAAACCATCAAAACAGCAAAATATTCAATCCATTGAATTGAGGACTTTCATACTTTTCCATCTTAATGGAGGTTTTTAGTACTTTAACATTTATATTTTCCAGGAAAACTAATTGTTTTAGCTAGGCAAATAATCAAAGTAATAGACTAATTTTTGGAATTATGTGTTCTATATGATAATGTGACCATCTATTTGTGGCTGCGTAGGGCAGATAATTGTCTTGGATCAATAGGTTGTATTTAAAATATATCTCACTATAACTGCTATTTGCCCAATGCTGTTTAGCTGGCAATGAAGAAATTGGAATTTGGAAGTAATAGAAAAATGTTTTAACTTTTATTTTTATCATGAACTCTCAGAAAATCGGTCAAGAGCATCATAAATAAAAACAAAGTAATTTAGCTTAAAAACATAAATATAAAATACTCCACTTTTTTAGCATTTAAATTAAGACCATGAGACTTAAAACTCTGTTCATTAAAATGTCAAATATTACATTATGTATTTCAGCTTTATGTCGCCTATCAATTAAGATATAGAAAAGGTATAAGAGAAAGATAATGAAATAAAAAGAGAGTAGAGGCAGAAAGATAGAGAGAATTTTATTGAATGATAGCCCTCTTTAGAGTCATTTAAGATATACCCACTAAAGACTTAATGTTGTGATTATGGACATGAAAGGAAAATTTACCTTTTGCTATAGTACTGAATTTAAGCCATAGGTGAGACGTGTTTAAGCCCCAATTTTGTTGAGCTTAAATGGTTTTAAGCATCCTCTTAGAAGAAGAGGGAAAGAATTAATAAATGAAGAAGAGAGGTTTTCTTTAATCATTGAAAGAACACAAGACCTGGGCCTGAGTTCTAGTTTTGATGGTCAATAATGTGGTACCTCCTTTAGGAAAATCCCCCCAATTCCTTTTTGATTTTTAGGGGTTGGTTTCTCAAAGAGCAGCTGATTACCACTTTTTAGTATCCTAGGAATAATTCTAAAAAACTGATATTTCTATTGCTGTTATCTATATTAAGCCCTTAAATAATTTTTCAAGTCCTGTTTGGAATAATTTTTCAAGTCCTATTAAATTGTAAACTCCTTGAGGGCTACCAAGTGGGGAAGGGTATGCAGGGGGAATTTCTTACTTAAATATCATATGTTGTGAGCACATGGTGACTTTGTTTATTTTGTGATTGTTCTTTCCTGATTTTAGGCAACTGAGCAACTGTAATTATCCTTGTTATGACCTTGTGAGCTCTGGAAGGTCATTAAATAATTATATTAAGAATAATTAGCATTTATGTGCTTCTTTAAGCTTTGCAAAGGATTGATTGTGTGTGTGTGTGTGTGTGTGTGTGTGTGTGTGTGTGTGTTATCTCCCCAAAGATCTTATCAGAAATCAGTAGCAGAGACTACCAGAGGCAGAACAATGACCAATAATAATAAGGCATGTTTCTAAAGATATCTGTACTCTAAAGACAGATTTAGAAAGACAGTTACTAAGGATTGTGGTGGGGTTAGAGATCGTGACCCTTCCTGAAGGAGAGAAATATTGGTTTTAGACTCTATATAGATAACAACATTCAGAGCCTGTCAGAGAATTACACCTAAAGAGGATTCCATGAAAGAAGAAAAGGACTCCCAGAGCCAGGAGTCAATATGTACTCCTTGGTTACATGTATTCTCTACATATAGAACTCATTATTTTTGTACTTTGTGTAGGAACCCACATCCCCCCAGTAGTTATGTGTGAAGGGAGAAAACATATCCTCAATTTGGGGGTTGTTGTTTTGTAATTACTATACATATTATATTGTCTCGTAAATCTTTTTTGTAAAAACTAATAGAATTCTCTTAGTAAATTGATAATGGGTAACACTACAGATGGGGTTCACGCATAATGTCATGTAGTCTTTGCTTAAAGACTTCCTATGAAGGGTGATCTATTATCTCTCTAGGTAACTTATTCCACATTTGGACAGCCCTCATTTCTGAGAAGTTCTTCCTGACATCAAGCCTAAACCTGCATCTTTGCAACTTCTACTCACTGTTTCTAGTTTTACCCCCAAAGCCAAACGAAATAAGATAAACCCCTCTCAGAATTTCTTGAAAACTAGGTTTGTAATTACTCTTTCCCCAAATTTGAGGCAAGTTTTCCTATTGTTTGGAGAGAAACAGAAAAGGTACATTTTCATCTTTTTTTTTTTTTTTTTAAACTAAGCTGATGGTGTTTTTTAATGACATCAGAGCCACAACTTGGCAAACCAGTTCTCAGCAGAGTTGGGAGGAAACTGGCAGAGGAGCTTCATCTTGGAAAAGAAATAGAAATGAAATTCAAACTGGGATTTGCCATATTGGCCCCGAGGACAAAATACAAGAGAATCTGCTTTACACCAGATTAAGAACAAAGGGCCATGAACAAGCATTCCTCTAAACTCTTAGTAGAGCCTCTCCTGGAAAATTCAAAGTGATCAAATGAACAATCTCTCTGAAAATGTAAAGTCTTCCATTTTACACCTTTTTGGGGGAGTGAGATTTGCAGTAATCGATGTCTATTTTGTGCTTAAACTTTTCGTGGTCTTCAGAAATATATTTTGTGAATATATTTTAATTGGAATTTAAATGGAATAGAAATGATGCTAATAGAAAATATGAATAGAAGTCTCATTTTTTAAAATGTAGATATGTCTTGTTTTTACATCACAGTCATTTCCTGACATGGTCTCCATTCTATACCCTAGCACTCATGTCAGTCTTCCCTTTTAACAAAAAAATCAAAATTAAGCAAAATCAATTGACAGAGTCATCATGTCTGACAATCTATGCAACTTTCCGTACCCATAGGCTCCCACCTCCAAAATAATAGGAAGTTACAAAAATAAAAATGTTTTTTATCTATGGCAGTAGTTTTGATGATGATTAGAGTAAGGTAAGGTTTATGTTGAACCCTTAAATAAATGTGGTACAGTGGAAAGAGGTCTATATTTGGAATCAGAGAACCTGAGTTCAAATCCTACCTTCATCACTTATTACCTATGTGACCTTGGACAAAAGCAGATCGGATATCTGGTGCAGAAGGGCTGAAAAGGTGTGCTTGAATCAGACAGCAGAGCACTTAAGGCTAATTACCTATTCAATGTGAAATAATGGCTCTATATACATATATTTAGATGATATGGTGTGATGTGATGGCTCTCCTCATGATTGGCGCTTGCTAAATGTGTGGTGGTGAGGTAATCATAGGCAAGGATTGGAGGGCTGGAGGAGAGAGGTCAGTCTCACTTGGCTGCAGGAAGAGAAGGAGAGAACTGGAGACTGCGGACTCCAGAATCCAGGATTCATCTTTGGCAAGCTGCGTGGCAGCTTGCCTGCCTCTTTTACTTCTCCCCTAAAGACCAAGAACTTTGACTGATCCCGACTCTGACTGAACCTGAGGCCCTCTAGGAAGCTAGCCTGGGCATTATAGCCTGGGACTTAGACCTTTTTTCTATGAAATGAGGGAGTCAAGACTAGGAAGCCTCTAAGATCTCTTCCAGTTTTAACCATATGATTTTATAAACCAAATTAGGTGAACCAATGGACACTTAGATGAGGAAGTGATTTAATGAGTCAACTAACCAATAAATATTTATTGAACACCAAACAAGGGCATAACCCTGTGCTAGATTCTTTAATGTGATATAAAGAAGGCATTTTGTGTAGTTTGGCTCTTAAAGAGTTCACGCTTAAGTTGGACAGGTAAAGTTAATGCATGAAACTCCCACCTGCATTGTGTCCTTGGACATTTGGAAAGAGAGAGATTGGGATGGATGGAGTCAACAGAGGAGCCATGATGGAGGAGATTGGGAATGTAGCTGGGCTTTGGAGAATCTATAGGATTTGGCTAGAAGAGATGAAAGGAGAAGCATGTACGAGGTAATAGAGGCAACATGTGGGACAAATGAGCAACACTGTGGTAATGGAAGACGTGGCATCAGGAAAATGGCTTCAAACATTATGATTATGGGCAAGTCACTTAGTATTTCTGAGCCTCAGCTTCTTGATCTTTAAAATGGGGATGATAATAATGATTACATAATTATATGATATATAATATTTTATAAAATGAGATAGTATTTCTAACCCTGCTTTGCACAATCCCTGCTATGTAATAGGTGCTATATAAATGCTTATTCCTTTCCTTTCCCTACCTTCATTAGACTAAATTCCTTAAGAATAGACTCATCTTTTTTCTTTCCTTGTATCCTCAGCACTTAGCACAGTGTTTGACACATAGTGGAAGCTTATTAAATGTTTCTTAAATGAATAAATGATTTCATAGAATTCTATATCTAAAGCTAAGAGGGATCTTCATGTATCAAAAGAATATAAAAATTTGATATTCTTCCAGCCCCATAGTAATTTGTTGGTCACCAGACAAAGGTCACACATTAAGTACAAATGATTAAATGCATGTTTGTGGATAATCTCAGACCATGTTTACCCTTCCTTCTGCCTTTGAATTGGAATCTGCCTCTATATCAGCCCCTACCCCGAAGTTCTTTGTCCTAACTGTTGTGCTGTGCTGATCACGTGGGAGCTGACCATTCATGGACCATAAGACACACCTAGAGAGACACAGACCCAATCTCAACCTTCCTGAGTAATCTTCTTGGAGATAAAGTAATCAGGGAGATAAACAGCAAGGCAGAAAGAATTACCTGGATCACCACATCTGGGCTGTTAGAGCAAACTTGGGGAGCCTTATCCACCTCCCATTTCCCTCCTCTATCACATAAGAGGTTGGGCTGGTGAGACCAGCTCTGAAGTTAGACAAGAAGAAAGGGATTGCTATTTCTGTCCTGCTGAGGATGAGATATTTGTCTCTGGTACATCCTCAGTTGAACGCCTCTGTCCCCACAATTGTTGCCAGGAGTTTTAAGGGATCATAGAGTGGAGGTTAGCATGTGTATGAGCCCTGGAAGTCCTGAAGTCAGAGAAGAATCCACATCATCACAGCCATGGGATCCTTGATTAAGAGCTAAAAGAAGCCATCAAGGTCAGATTTAAAGATGAGAAAATGAAGATCTAGAAAAATGAAGTGATTTCTCGAGGGACACATAGATAGCAGAAGACATCTGAAGAAACTGGCCCTGCCGACTCCGAGTCCAGCAATCTATCCACTGAGCCACACTGTCTTTCAAAGGCAAAAGAGGACTGGAGGGTAGCCAGATCTATGTAGGTAGAATTAAGGGTGGGGAAAAGAAATGGAGATGCTTGGATGATGCACAAAAGCATCTCTGGGTGAAGGAAATTAAAACTAGATGTCTTGGCTCAAATGATGAGGATGGGGGAAGGATGAGGAAGGAAGGATGAGGAAGGAGGCAGTGCCCAATTATTCGCCATGGACAAGAGGAAACACTTTGGAGACTCTGAGTGAAGCAGGCTGGGCAGAGCAGTGTCTAGAGAGCAGCCCAGAACTCTGGCCTGTGGAAGTATTGATCCACCTGGGGCAGAGATGATCTATTTTTTGCCCTGAATTTATGTGCCCTGCTTGGTGGGATGGGGGGTCTAGAACCAGCAATCCAAGAGAAACAGGGCTTCATAGGCTGAGAATGGCAGCTCCAAAAGGCCCTTCCAGTAAGTTAGAAGATGCTGAATGGGATTAGTAGGCCATTTGAATCCAGAATTGTCATTTGAGGCCATGCAGAAATTAGCTTCAACCACCTTTCCAGACTTGGTTTCCCCCAAATGATTATTGATTTAGTCTGATTAAAAGGTGGGAAAGATTCTCCTAAGAGCTGGAAGAGAACTCGGAGGTCCAGAGGTGTCAAACATGTGGTCATCATAACAGAGTTCAGATTAAAATAGAATTGAAAATGAGTCAACAAAAATAAAGAAAAAATCCAGAGTCCCATTTTAAAACTAAGTCCATCTGTGGCTTTGCTGGCATCCTTGTGTACAATCACTGGCTCCCATTTCTATTTGAGAATTTGCATTTGACATTACTAGTCCAGTCCACCTCTCTCATGGGCAAGAGACAAACCCAAATTCATACGAGTAATAATGTCAACTCGTATTGAAATAGTGCAATAAGGTTAAAACAAAGCAAAACAACTCTTCCCCATCACAACCCAATGAGGCATCTATTATTAAAGCCAGATTTTCTTTGGACCAAAAGTGTCATGGCGCTGGCAAAGGGGTTTCTTCTGGATGCAAAATGGCAATTGCACTGTAAGTTAGTCTGAGGCAATTGCTTGTGGTACTGAGAAGTGAAGTCACTCGCCGGGAGTCACTTAGACATAGTGTATCTGGAACCACACTTGAACAAGGTCTTGCAGACTTTGAGAAAAGCTAGCTCTCAGACCCAGCAGTCTTTTACTTCTTTCACTCCATCCCACTGCCTTCTGACCATCCTCCAGACCCCTCCAGTTTCCATTTTCCAGGAATCTTTGACCTTGTTTTCAGCAATTTTGCTCCATGGTGCCGTCTCTCCTTTCCTGAAAGGATTCTGCTGTTTTGTTTGCCCCATTTGTTTTGAAGGCATCAGCAATTCTTTTCAGAATTCTAGAAGAAAGGCCAGCCTTACCCATTTGGGAGCCAACAGAATCCAAAAGTTTGGCTCATGTCACAGAGAAAATGTGCATTTAATCTACCAGTTGGAGCTGGGGTTTTTAACCTGTGCTGAAGTGCTACATAAGGTCACACTGACGTTCCTTTTCATCACCACATTTATTAGATTTCAGATGTTGGCAATCCTCTATGGGGTTCATTCCCGTGTCTGTCTCATTGTCTAATAACAACTTGTTTACATGATGGCACTGACCTCATTTCTAATATGAGAGTTGCCCATCCCAGGGCTATATTTTTAGGCAATTATAGATCCTTTGTTTTCCTTTTTAAAATGAACCACTTTTAGGGGCAGGTAGGTGGTGCAGTGGATAGAGCACCAGGCCTGAAGTCAGGAGGACCTGAGTTCAAATCTGACCTCAGACACTTAACACTTAACACTTCACACTTCCTGGCAAGTCGCTTTAACCCCAATTGCCTTAGCCAAAAAAAAAAAAAAAAAAATTTTTTTTTTTACTAAAACTTTTTATTTTTCAAAACATATATATGGACAATTCTTCAACATTAGCCCTTGCAAAACCCTATGTTCCAAATTTCTCCCCTTTTCCCCCTTTCCCCATGCCCATCCCTAGATGGCAAGTAGTCCAATATATGTTAAACACGGTAGAAATATATGTTAAATCCAATATAGGTTTATTTAGGAGAGGAGATACAGAAAAAATGAAGAGGTAAAATAGGTACAAAGTGGCAAATATAAAATAGATTTGGGAGAGCAATAAGGTTACCAAAGAAAAGAGTCTGAAAAAAATCCTTTAAGGGAATATGCTGTGAGGCCTGAATATGCCATTGATTGATAGCCTAAGTCTATAGAACTAGCTGACTAATCAGAGTTAGCTGTAGTAAGGAGGAAGATGCCATTAAAGGGAAGACACTATGAGGGAGAGAGAAAGAGTCCCTCATATTGTGCTTAGTCCTGGAAAGGACTCAGCAAAGATCTTCATCGAGGGCACATCTTTTATAGCAGAGACGTTGGTGGTTTCTCAGGATTGGGGGGAAGTACCAGGCAGCTCAGAGGGAAGGATCAGGGAGGAGCCAGATGGCATGGATTTGGCTGACTCAGAACTATCTAAAGAGAAGCATCTAAAGAGATGCTAATCAATATCTCAAGGTTGTTTAAAGATACCCAGAGGTTTGAGGGAAAGACAATGAAGGCTGATAAAGAGTTCCATCCTTACAAATCCCTCTATTCGTACAGGATAGTCTGGGACTTGACTCATGCCTGATAATAGCCAGAAGGACTTCTTCCTGACAAGGGAAAAGAGTAAGCTCCAAGTTCCCATCATTCTCCACTCTTTGATTCTCCACTCTTTGATTTACTAAAGAAATCATTCCAAAAAATGTGTGTATGTGGGTCACACCACCTGTAGCAGTCTTGGTGGGATTGAATTGCTCTATTTTTCAGGTGAATAAATATCCTTATAAGGTGGGGGGAAGAAGGAAGAAGGGATACAGAATTAAAGACATCTCATAGTCAAACCAAATTAGATGCTGACAGATAGATTCTGGCTTCCTAGGAAAACAAGAAAGCTGCCTGGACTTGCTTCCTGAAGTAAAGAACTTTTTAGTGGAGGGAGTGGGATGAAAGCTTAAAGCAAACTTAGCAAATAGTGCTTCCTGACTGAACTTAGCTAGTTTGCACCTTCTTGGTCTATTCTTGTAGGCATTTCCTGGAATCTGGCTCACTTGACACATTTGTGTAATTCCAGCTTTTTGGTTGGTGACTGAGGATTATGTCCTGTCCTCCTTTCTATACTTTCTCCTCAAATTCAATTCAATTTAACAAAGCATTTATTAAGTACCTACAATATTATTATTTGCCCTTTATTCTTGAAGAGGATCATGACATCAGGGAGGTGATACTAGAATATGCTGGTGAATTGGATTGAAGTGAGGAAGGACTGTGCAAGATCATTAATCTCTCTCTCCTTTGAACACATCGGGATCCAATGATTGATTAGATGCAGTGAGAAACCATGCCCAAAGAACTTTAAATTCATGCATATTACCATCAATTGGAGAATGGCTGGGTAAATTGTGGTATATGAATGTTATGGAATATTATTGTTCTGTAAGAAATGACCAGTAGGATGCTCTCAAGGAAAAAAAAAAACCTGGAAAGTCCTCCATGAGCTCAATCAAAGTGAAATGTACCAAAACAAAGTAATAGCAGTGTTCTGGATGGCCAGGTGTAAGTGACTTTGCTATTCTCAGCAGGACAATGATCTATGACTACTGTGAAGGACTTAGATGAAAAATCCCTATCCATACCTGGAGAAAGAACTGATTGTGTCCGAATACAGATTGAGGCATACTCTCTCTGTCTCTGTCTCTGTCTTTAACTTTATTTTTCTTGAAGATAATTTTTTCATTGAAGTGGGAGATCTATGTTTTCTTTCACAACATGACTTTCATGGAAATGTTTTGCATAACGTCACATGTGGTTTCTTAATTGGAGATGGGGAGAAGGGAGAGAACCTGGAACTCAAAAGTTTTAAAAACAAATGTAAAAAAATTGTTTTAAAAGTAACCAGGGAAACATATTAAATAATTAAAAGGCTAAAAAATAATAAAAATATGAGGTAGAAATGGCATTTTTTTGCCCAGTCAAAAACAAAAACAAAAACAAACAAACAAACAAAATCCAAAATAAATTCAGGAGAGAAAAATCCTCAGGGTTTCTGGCCAAAAAAAAAAAAAAAAAAAAAAAAAAAAAGGAAACAATTGCTGTTTCTGTTCATTC
The DNA here is from genome assembly GCF_016432865.1 of Antechinus flavipes. NCBI lineage: Eukaryota > Metazoa > Chordata > Mammalia > Dasyuromorphia > Dasyuridae > Antechinus > Antechinus flavipes. The sequence continues at coordinate 20,666,779 of NC_067402.1, forward strand.
TGAGCCAACCAGAATCTTGTCCTGGGACCTGTTGTTGGCCACGACTGTGGAAAGAAGATGAAAACTAATGTTCTTATCCTCAAGGAGTTTTTATTATATTAGTTCATTTGGCAAACATTTATTAAGCTCTTACCCAAGTTCCAGGTACTGTGCTAGAAATTGGGGGTATAAAGATGAAAATGAAATGATTCCTGCCCTCAAGAAGACTACATTCTTTTTTTAAAATTATAATAAAATATTTTTATTTTTTATTTTCATGCAAAGATATAACTTTGTGATCCAAATTTTTCTCTCTCCCTTCCATCTATTCCTTATCCTAGATAGCAAGTAATCCATTATAGGTTAAACATGTGCATTTCTTCTATACATATTTCCAAATGTTTCATGTTGCATCAGAAAAGTCAGATCAAAAATAGGGGAAAATGAGATAGAAAAAATCAAGCAAACAACAGCAAAAAAGGTGAAAATACTACGTTGTGATCAATCTTCAGTCCCCACAGTCCTCTCGCTGGATGTAGATGGCTTTCTCCATTACAAGTCTGTTGGAATTGACCTGAATCACCTCATTATTGAAAAGGAACAAGTCCATCACAGTTGATCATCACATAATCTTGTTGCTGTGTACAATATTCTCTTGGTTCTATTCACTTCATTCAGCATCAGTTCATGTAAGTCTCTTTCTGAAATCCTTTCTGAAATCATCCTGCTGATTGTTTCTTATAGAACAATAATATTCCATTACCTTCATATATTATAACATGCATTCAGCCATTCTCCAACTGATGGGCATCCACTCAGTTTCCAGTTCCTTGCCACTACAAAAAGGGGCTGCCACAAACATTTTTACACACATAGGTCCTTTTCCCTTTTTTTATGATCTCTTTAGGATACAGGCCCAGTAGAGACTCTGCTTGATCAAAAGACACAGTTTGATGGCCTTTTGGGCATAGTAAGGAGCCTATTCTTTTAGAGAAATGCACCATGAATACAAATAAGTACAGTACAATGTAAAGTATGGTAAAGGATGAAGGTAAATTTCCAAAGAAATTTTGAAGAGGAAGAAAATAATGGCAGCTAAAGTGCCAAGGGAAGACTAGTTGGAAGAGGGGGCATTAGGGCTGATCCTCCAAGGAAGGCTAGGATTGAGATGTAGACATGAAGAGGGAATACATTCCAGGCAATAAAGATGGTCTATGGAAAGGAAAAGAGAAATCAGAAATGTCCATTTCATGCACCAGCTAGTAATCAAATTTGGCTGGAATTAGTAGGCAGCAGTATGTAGTGAAAAGAATATTTTATTTGGAGTAGTTTTGAGTTCAAATTCCTCTTCTGCTATTCATGTGATTTTGGGCAAATACTTTCAGCTTTCTTCTTCTGTAGGATGAGAGTGTTGGACTAAAGGAACTATATGGTCCCTCATAATCTGAAATCTATAATCCTAATATCTTGTGATCCCATTCTCATTTGAATTTCCTTGAAAAAAGAGGTGCTGAAGATCTGTTCCACCGAATTAGAAATCCAGTAGGTAGGAAAATTAATTGTTATTTGATAAAAAGTGATATTCAGTGACAAGGATTTACTTTCTATTTGGGAGGCAAAAATCACAAAGATTTTAATGATATTATGCATAATAAGTGTATAAATCCTGCTGCGTGGAAGGGCTTGCTTTATTACATTCTGGTACTACCAGTTGGATTAAATTCTATCCCCTACAAAAGACTGAAGAGGACTTAGAAAGCACATTTAATACAGGATGAATCTTGCATATTGCTTGAAGAAAGGGTTATTAATGCCAAACCATCTGCCCTGCCCAACAAGGTGGGTCATTCTGACTTTAATTAAATCCTTCCTCTATACAATTGAGAAAATAATTTTCCCAAAGCACATGCCTAACCATCTCACTTTCCTGATCAAAAGCCTTCTGTTTTTTTATGACTGGCGATAGAATAAAATATAGACTCTTTGGTCTAGAATTTATGTCCTTTACAATCTGGATTCTACCTTTCAAACTTGTACATCAGCTGAAAGAAAACTCCATAGGGAGAAGATCTAGTGCTGTCTTAAAGTATTCAAAGGATTGAACAGGTTCTTCTCGACCCAGTAAAGTGAAATCAGGAGCAAAGGGCAGCTGTTTCAGAGGCAAATTTTGACTTGCTAAAAGCAAAAACATCCCCAATATTAGCATGATCCAAAATGGAATGGATTTTCTTAGAAAGTGTCTTAACCCAGGAAATAGTGGGTTTCTTTTTAATAGGTTTTCAAACAAACAAGATTTTTAGGGGTTGGTAAATGGGTTTTAAGAACTACCCTGGACTAAATGTCTATAATTTGTGGCTAACCAGGTGGTGAACCTCTTCAAATGTAGGCTGGTCTGGTCCATACTACTTAGCTCACTAATCAATGAGATGAAGTATGTAAAGGGATAGAGACTAGAAATGTGATTCCATGAATATAGGTAATTCCAAGATGAGGACCATCCCTTTGCCAAGCTGGTCAGCACCTTCTATCTTTTACCTCCTATAATCTATTTTTAATAGCTTTTTATTTTTCCAAATACATGCAAAGATAGTTTTCAATATTCACCTTTGCAAAAACTTGTGTCCCACATTTTTATCTCTCCCTCCCCCCTTGGACAACAAGCAATATAATATAGATTGATATAGTATACAGTATAATAGGTTAATATAATATGATATAGGTTAACCATGTGCAAAAATATGCAATCCTTCTAAACATATTTCCATATTCCTATAGTCTCTTCAGAGAGTTGTCTAGAGCACTGAGAGTTCAAATGACTTTCCTAAAGTCATACAGCATGTATGTATCAGAGGAAAGACTTGAATTCAGGTTTTCTGGCTTCAAAGTTGGTTCTTATCCGCTATGGAAATGTATAGTTATACATAAGGTATTTTGTGAACCTTAACAGCTTTCTATAAAAGTCAGCTATTGCGGTTATTACTAATTACATACTAATTAGTCTTAAGTAGCTGAGACTGAGAAGAAGACTAAAAGTAATTCACAATGCCTTTGATTATAGTCATCAGGTTTGGCTCAACAAAGAGCATTAAACTATTAGCTGGGCACCAGTTGAGACACCATTTCGGAACCAGCTCTATACTGTTTTTTCTTTTCTTTTCCCGTTTTTGCAGATACAAATAGTCCTGTAGGAAAATCTTGGATTTTTATTTGGTTACCTAGTATACTTACATTGACTGCAGGCAACAAGTTTGCCCAAGCAATTTAATTAGATCGAGGGATCATAGGATCCTGAAAGTCATCAAAGAGATCATTCTTTTCCAACTCCAACTTCCCAATTCCATTTTAGAAATGAGAAAAAAAACAACACTGAGAAGCCAAAAAAATTTAAGTAGAAATGAATACATTTGTAACAAATAATGCCGCTTTATATATTTTCAAATTTCTTCAGAGCCATGTGTGTGGGAGGGGTGCTAGACCCCCTTCCCTAAATTAACTAATCAGAGACAGCTTCAGGTAAAGGGAGAAAGCATTTATTTAATCCCTGTAGGGAGCGGCCCAGACACACCTGGGACATCCCAACTCCCACCATGTGCTTGTGGAATCTGACCAGTAGGAAGTAGAACAATTGGTTAAATAGGAAAAGACCAGAGCCTTTTCATTGGATGGACTAAAAGGACGTAACCCTCCTTGACCAATGGTCACCAATTTTGTCTGCTTCCCACAGCCACTACCTATAACTTCCTGAGGGTCTGATCTTTAGAGATCACTTGACTTCCTGCAACCCAGGGTTTAAAACTTCATCTTCCAGCTCTGGAAATAGGGATTATGTGATTTAGTCTCAAACTGAGAAAACTTCATCTAATCAGTCCCATTCACATGTGAGTTTTGCCATTTCAAATTGGATAAAGATGGTTTAGGGATAATTAAGAGAATGGGTTTCTTAGAGAGGGGAGCAGCTGACACAGACCTTAAAGAAGAGAAATATTTCAACAGGCTGATAAGTGAACGCGTTTGTGTCAGGGGTGAAGTCACTGAGGTGGGAGAGAACCTCCCAAGCTCGGGGGCAGTAGTGGGGAGCCCAATTTCACTGGTATGTTGAGTACATAAGTCATAGTACAGCAAAGGAAGACTGAAGGACATAGACTGGGCTCAGATTCTGAAGGCCCTTCAAGGACATTGTAACCCGAGCCCCTGAGCCCATCACAATGGGACTGACTATTCAGTGGTCAAATCATGCTGAGGGATTTGGGGCTTAGGTTACACCAGTCTGAGGAGACTGGGTTTTATCTTGCAAGTAGTGGGCAACCACTGATGCTTTTTAAACAAAGGGAGTGACATAATAGCAATAAAATATTCAATAAGATTTGTGATCACATCAGTGTAGATATTCTCCCCAGGGATGCTGCTTCAGTGACCCCATTCCTTCTCCACCCCTTCCTACCTAGCCAGTACCTCTCTTGCCTATGGTTTTTGGCCAACGTGGCAGAAGTTTATTTCACTTTCTTTTGGCATTAAGAGAATGCCAGCGGAGCTCCCAGGTTGCCCACTTGTCATCCATTGCCAGCCACACTACCTTTTCCTATCATTTCAATCAGTGAAAAGATAATATAAGATTATAAGTGGTGCAGTAGAAAGACCTTGGGGCTTGGAGTAAGGAAATCTGAATTCAAATCCTTTTTCAGACACTAACTGGCTGTGTGCTTCTGGGCAAATTATTTAGCTCTTCTCCACCTCAATTTCCCCTATCTGTAAAAAGGGGATAAAAATAACACCTACCTCCCACAGTTGTTGTGAAGATCAAATGAGTTGACATGTAAAGAGCTTTGTAAATCTTAAATGTACAAAGGCTAGCTATTATTATCTGGAGGGGGGGTGGGGAACTTCAGAGACTAAGTAGTCTAACCCCATCTTTCACAGATGAAGAAGCTGGATCAAGGAGATACGAATGATTGCTTAAGGTCACAAAAATAGTGAGTTTCAGAGGCAAAATTAGGACCCAGGTCCTCTCCCTCTAGAGTTGATGTTCTTTCCACTGTCCCATGATAGCTGAGGTTGATGTTACACTTGAAGGTTTGCATACATCATTTCATCTGAGATTCACAGCAATCCTAAGAAGTTCAATGCTATTATTATCATCTCCATGTTATGGGCATGGAGGAGAATGGAGGGGGGAATGGAGGAGAAGGACTCTATTGAGTCAATATCTGAGGCCAAATTTGAATTCAGGTCTTCCTGATTCTGAGACCAGTGCCCTATTGATTGTACTACAGTATGTTTTACAGTATGTGCTTTAAGAAAACAATTCTGTCCACTATGGGAAGGATGGACCAGTATGTCAAGGAGTTGTGATTTCAGGGAGAAGTAAGACAAGGGGAATGCAGCGCTTAGACATTCACCCACTGGTTCCTTGGGGAGTGGTGTCTGATGAATCATCCAGACAAATTTGAGGACATGTAGGTGTTCCTTTGCCAGTCAAAACAGGCAGAATCATGGGGCAGAGTGATAGGGTAGGGCCCTTCTTCAACAAGGCAGTGGAGCAGTCTGTGGTTATTGTGAAGTGACAAAAAATTCTGGGCACAAATGGAGTTCATTCACGAGGGGCAGGTTGTTTCATTAAGAGTTCCAGAAGAGCTGGAGTCCTAAGAGATCCTATTTGCTCCAAAATAAATCCCTCTGAGCCAATGAGGAAGGAAGGAACACTGGTCTTTGCTTTTGCTTTTTATCATTCAGGGTGGATCCGCTGACAAAGCTAGAGAATGGCACTTCCCCTGAATGATAGAATCAGAATTCTGTGAAAGGTAATTGGACGAGTAAGCTTGAGGCAGGGCCAATAAGAAAAGGGCTCAGCCAAAGTATGACCTCATCCAGCCTTGGGGGAGCCACACAGGCAAGCACGCCCGCATCTGATGTGTTGTTACCTTTGGACCTGTGTTAGCAAAAGTACTTGCTTTGATGGAGCAAAGTGGAGAAAGTTGGCAGCAGCTGCTATTACATGGCAAGTGTCCTAACTCAAGGCTAACTTAAAGGCTGGCTGGAAAAGACTCTTGGTTAATTCGCTCTCTGCAAGGACAGTACAAAGAATAGAGAGCCAGACTTGTTACCTGGAAGGGCTGTGTTCATATTCCACCTCTGAGACTTGCAAATAAGTCAGTCTACCTTTCTAAGTCTGTTTCCTCATCAGGAAAATAAGAATTGAAGGTCTCTCTGGTCTCTATCAGTCAATGAGGACCATAATGACCATAGTACTTTGCTGCAAAGTTAAAAGGGGGTGACGGATGAAAAGAGTTTCCCAAATTTCAAAGCACTCCATGAATGTCATTAATAATTGGTGCAGGGAATAGAAGGCCATTTTTGGAATTAGGAAGACCAGGGTTCAAATCTATACTGGCAGTGTGACCCTGGGCAGCCCATTTAAATGGTTCCAGGTACCTCTCCCACGATATGAATGAATGATGGAACATATTAAGCATTTACTATGTTCCAGATATTGGACTAAGCTCTGAGGGTGCAAATATAAGCAAACAGTTTATATTCCAATGGGGGAGACAATGGGTAAAGCTAGAAAGGACAGAGTGGAAGAATGAACTTATAGTTTGGAAATGTCAGGAAAGTATTATCATTGTCGGGCAAAAGCTCATTCATCAGACCCCAGTGGAGTCCAAGAAGGGAGTCTAGGCTTCCAGCAAAAGAGAGATAAGGAAGATAAGGAGCTGAGCAGAACAGAGGTGGAACAGCTTGGAAATGACTGGGACAATTATCATTGACAAGTTGACAAAGTTGTAGCTCCGGGTATAAAGTGTCCCATATATGCCTTTTCTGATTTCTGTTTACTTTCTATTTGGATAAGTGGGTTTATTTGCTATGGGTTTTTATTGTGGAACCAACATCTGGTAGGAAGGGGTCAAATCTTGGATACATACTTTGAATTGTTCCTTTCCTGTTAAGAGATAGCAATCAGAAATACAAACTGAACCTAAAAATTATTTCTCCCATATTAATAATATTAAAGGGAGCAGATAGCTATAATTCTAGTCTGGTAGTCTGAGACTCTGAGCAGAGAAGAGTGACCAATCTCTGGCCTCAATCTCTTGCTTCCCTTCCTAGAGAAGGGAAGAGGGAGGAGATGCTTTTCCTTTAGCCACATCTAGATATAGATAGATAGAGATAGATATAGACATATAAATATATATATATATATATAATCTTCATGGGCAAAATAACAAAGCAGTCACACCACCACTTTATACCAAAAAAAAATTTAAAAATTAGGATCATTGGAGCATTTTTAAAAATGAACAAAAGGAACTAGAAGAAAGTTCAAAAAGAAATGCAAGTTTCAATGAAGATAACTTGAAAGTAACATGTGAATTTATCGTATATATATTTTTTTAAAAATCAAAACAGAGATCCAAAGTTTTATATATAATCCTTTTCCTATTCTACTTTGTAAATGGAAATGTTATTTTTGTGTGTGTTCGTTAAAGTGAAAAAAGATTTAAAATATATTCATTAAAATAGGTTCTTTAATTTAAGAGTATAATTCTGAACAGTAGCCCTGCAGAACATGATTCCCAATTTTCTGAAAGAAGAATGGGAATGGCTTCACTTTCCTTGGTCCATTTGAATTTGCCTTGGCCTGAGGCCACATGGACTTCCCAATTCTTTGTGGAAATAGCAGAAGAGAAAAGACTCAAGTTTAACTCTTTGCAAGATAGGTAGAATAGTATTTCTTCCCACTATTGGGTTTCCAGAAGCTCTGTGGGATTTTCCATAGAGAAGATGATAAACTGAGGACTCTGGAAAAATGGCAGAATAGGTTGATAAATTTCAAGCTCTCTTGACTTCCCCCACAAATAGAACAAATGTATGCCTCAGGGTGAACATAGACTGAAGAAAAATCGAGAAGATTTGGGGCAGAATAGGGGTCCTCCTAGTACAACGAATCAAGATCTGAAGAAAGAACCCAGGCTGGAATTAACTTGTCTGAAGTGCAAACACCTCTGGACTAACTCCATAGAAATATCAAATGGGCATCCCTTGGGCTAGCTGGGTGAGGATGGATTCTCAGCAGGAACCACAGACACGTTCACTTCCAGGATTATTTGTCAAATTGGGGTTTGAGTCGGCAAGACAGCACTCAGCTGATTGGGAATGTCAGGCCCCTCTGTGCTGCTGAGACACGGCCCTGTGTGATGAGACACATCAGGACCCGGTGAGTGCAGAGACAGCAGGGCAGGGATGCTAATGGCTGAGGGCACTTGCAGGAGGGTGGACTTCTTGGTTTGGGATTCCTAGTCAGAGGAGAGCTGAAGGGAAGCTTGAGGCACCATCCCCCATACCCCACAATTAGAGGTCCTTACACTGATACCTCTCAGTAAAAAGAAAATGAACCAGCAAAAAAGAAAGAACCCCACCATTGAAACATATTATGGGAACAGGGAAGATGGAACAGGGAAGAGTGGGGTTAATTTTCAGAAAAGGACACTTTAGTAAAAAAAATAATAATAATAAAACTTCTACCCCAAAGAGTGATGTGAAATGGCTCCCTGCCCAGAGAGAATTTTTAGAAGAACTCAAAAAAGAATTTAAAAATCAAATGAGAGATACTGAGGAAGAGCTAAGGAAAAAAATTAAAATCATTCAAGAAAAACAAGAAGATTATGAAAAAAAAGTTAATCAATTAGAAAAGAAGATACAGAGTCTCAATGATAAAAACAATTCTTTAAAAATTAGAATTGGGAGAGGGTAAGCCAGTGAAGCTATGAGAGACCAAAAAATTACAAAACATTGTAAAAAGTGAGAAAATAGAACAGAATGTGAAACATTTTATAAGCAAAACAATAGATCTGGAGATCAGATCAAGAAAAGAAAATAGAATAATTGGACTGCCAGAAAGTTGTAACCAAAAAGAGAATACAGTAATGCAGGGAAGAATCCTAAAAAATTGTCCTGGAGTGATAAAACATGAGGGAAAAGTAGAAATATAAAAGAAAAATCCATGGATCACTACCTCAAAGAGATCCTTTGTGGAAGACACACACAAATATAATTGCCAAATTTCAAAAACCCCAGATCAAAGAGAAAATTTTGCAAGAAACAAGAAAAAAAAAAAACAATTCAAATACACTAGAGCTACAATTAGAATACATAACTTATCAGCAGCTACAATAAAAAATTGCAGGTCCTGGAATTATATCTACAGACAAGCAAAAGAACTAGGCCTGCAGCTAAAAATATCATATCCAGCAAAATTATAATTAATTTTAAGTGAAAAAAGTGGACATTCAAGTTTCTAGGACTTTCTATAAACCAAACCTGAACTTAACAAAAAATTCAACATATAAGAGAAAGATGGAACTCAACATGGGCAAACTGTTTAAAGATGAACAAATTGTTTTTTTTTAAACATAGGAAATATATACTTTACATTTAAGATTTACATCAACAATAGAATAGCTCAAAAGAAAGATTGGCAGAGTAAAAGCCAAAATAGTCATCTTGCTAGACAAATAAGGTGTAGAGTAAGGCTTGACACAGAGTTATCAGAGGGGGGTAGGAGGCTGGTAGTTCTGAACACCTACTCATATCAGGAATGGGTTTAATAGGCAATACTCCTAAATACCACAAAAGGAATAGTACCCTCCAAAAGCTATAAAGAAATAAAGGGAGAGAGATGGGTGGATGGGGAAGCAACGGGTAAGGGAAAAAGAGGTGAGGGATCCCTAGGTGGGGGTAGGTTAAGTAAGAGTAAGCCAAGTTATGGAGCAGAATTTAATGAAAGAGTCAACAGGGATAGAAAAGACGTGTGTGTATCTGGGGTGGGCATGTGTTTGAGTGTGTGTATGCATGGATGTATCTACATATGTATATATAAATATATCCTTTCTTAACTGTAGCCTGCTGGGGGATGGGGGGAATAAAAGGGGAAAAATAATGTAAAAAAAAAAATGGTGCACAACAGAGAACTAGAATAATTTATAAGGAAGTAAAAAAAAGGTGGACACTCATGAATATAATTTCTTATATATATACATATATATGTATTTTTTAAATTGGCATTTGTTGTTATATATTTTGAACCCTTTGAATGTTATATGCAGGGCATATAACATTGTTCTCTTTTGTTTTGTTTACTTGTGCTTTGTATTGCTTTTCTGTTTTTCTTTTCTCTTATTCTGTTTCTTCAAAATAAAATATAAAAAATAATCTTCAAATAAAGAAAAATGAATAAAAAATAAAAGGAAAAAAAGATGATAAATCAGGAATAGAAGAAAAAAGAAGGAGGAGAAAGAAGGCTACTATTCCATCCTCCAGGAAAGATGAGGAAGAAAGAATTTTGGCTAAGACTCTAGTCTTCTCTTCTCAGGACACACAATCCCAGCCCTGTTCCTTTTTACAGTATCTCCTCCTCAGTTCTCCCAAGGGTTTGAGACAACATCAAACCTTCTGTATTCCAAGCTCTATACCAGGTCTGGAGCCAGAGAAATTGTTCCTCCTTTTTAAAGGATATCATTTTTCAATCAAGTGGGTCCTGCCCTTTTAACAATAGAAAGTTCCTAATTGAATAAAAGAGCTTATTGCAATCAAACTGTTGTTCTGAACAGAGCTGTACAGGGTAGGGGCAAATTCTCCCTATTTCAAATAGCTAGATGGAAACAGTGTCAAGAAAGCAAGAAAGATGGAAAGTTGTCAGTAGTAGCATTCTTTTCTTCACAGGATAAAAACACTGGTTCTTTATTCCAGTATCTGAAAGAGTCATTTAATGGAGGATGCTGAGAATGGTTAAACAGGTGATTGTTGTTGTGGTTGTTTGTCTTTCCTTCTCAAAAAGGACCACATCAAGGAGGCCATACCATGACATGCAAGAGAACTGGATTAAAGTGAGGATTTAAGTGAGATCATTTGCCTCACTTTCCCCTTCCAGAACCATCTGGGTCCAGTAACCAGATATATATCTGAATGACTGAAGATAGCCCTGGATGTAATGGGAGACCTTGATCTTTTTAAGCTAAGATCTTCAACAGATCTCAATTTGGGGTTGAAGCCATTCAATGACTAAGACTAGATAGGAGGTGCTATGATTAAGCAAGTAGACTTCTAACAGAGGAAGAAGTAAAAAGATACTTAGCTAAAAGTGTAAAGTCAGAGGCTATGTAAGACAACAGACCTCACATAGAAAGAACAGGAGTGGAGAGGGGCATGCAATAATTCTCAGAGGAAAATTAAAAAGGGTCTGGAATGATGCTTCTGACTTCACAAGTCTATATAACAGTGTACACAGTAGGCGGTAAAAGAAAGCAAACTCGAAAGAAGAGAGGAAAAATTTGGAGCTCAAATCTTACAAAAATGAATATTGAAAACAATCTTTACATGTAACTGGAAAAAATAAAAAACTATTAAGTGGGAGGGAAAGAAAGGAAGCTTGAGATTTAACAATAGGAATCAAATCATTAAGACTTGACAATATGAAATCTGTGAAAATATAATAATGTGTCTTATGCAAAAGAAGCATATATAACATAAAGTAAAAGGGTTGGAGAATATCAAGAAGTTTTGTCCCTGTTTAATTTTTTTTTAATTTTGAAAAAGATGTTTTGTCTTTCCCAAAAGTCTATATAAACCTCTGGATAGGAGGGATGCTTTGGGTGAAGATGAAGGAGAAAGGACGGTACTTCTATGATGCCAGTTTAAGGTGGTGGGCAATATCATACTCACACACTTGCCATGGAAGGGACATATAGTGGACAGTGAAGACTTCCAGACATCTGTCGGAGATCTCACCCTGCTTAGAGCAAAATATTTGGTAGATTTTAAAAAAATCTTGGCTTGCCCTAGCTTCCATCTTTCAGATATAGGAAACCAAGGGAGGAGAATCATTATTTTTTACTCAATTCTAACCAACAGAGAAACCTTGCTCCAGGTGCATTGATGTGGAAGGGAGGGACTTCATTTAGCTCAACCCTTTAATTTTTCAGATGAAGAAAACTGAGGACCAGAGAGATAATGTCATTTGTCCAAGGTCACTCAGGGAATTGATGGCTTTGAGCCAGAGGTCAGGCTGTTGCTTCTCCACATCAATGGAATTTCTCTTTTTGTAGTTCTTGTGGTTTCCTTCTCTTCATGTGAGTCCTCTCATATTTCTGAGTTTTTTCTATTTGAAATTTTTATGCAACCCATAACACCCATTACATTCCTATGCCCTTTTTTCATCCATTCCTCAACAAATGGACATATATATATTGCATATTTTGTGCCTTGCTTCCTGGTGGTGTCCTGAATAATTCAGCTATAACCTTTTTTTTTTTTGCATGGACAGTCTCTTCTTGCTTGGTATATAGCAATGGTTCTCAAACTTTTGTTCTCCATATCTTTATACTTATAATAATTAAAAATTATTGAGGCTCTGTCCAAATAGTTTTGGTTTCTGTGGATTATATTTATAGATATTTACCATATTAGAAATAAAAACTAATTTTGAATTTGTAGATCCCTTGAAAGGGTTTTAGAGATTCCCCAACATTCTCTGGACCACACTTTGAGAACCACTTGTAGAGAATACCAGATGGAAGATGTTTGGATCAGATGAACAACTTCGCAACATTTTTTGTAGAATTCCAAATAATCTCCCGGATTGTATGAAACAGTTCACAGTTTCACCAGCCATGAATAAGCATTCCTGTCGTCCCACTATTATTCCAACAATAAGCTTCCTATCTCTTAGCATCTTTTCCCACAAATTTTCATTTATTCTGACCTTTATAGGTCCAAGTTCCACTTTTGTATTCCTGATGACTTCCCTTCCTTCTATGGTGTGGGAGCAAGAAAAGGGGATTTATCTTATTATATGTCATCAACTGATTAGAGGGCAGATGTCTGTACAAACTCCAGAACTGCATGTTACCCCTGATGTCAGGTCAATCTTGCTGTCTGGAAACCCTGCCTCCTGTAGCATTATGTAATTTCATTTCTAAAAGATGTTTGCCCAAAAGACTTAGGCTGCTGGGACAAGGTTTTCCTGTTGGCCCTGATCTCAGAAAAGGTTGAGTGCTCAAGGTGCTGATTTATTGCTACCTTTGAGGGTTCTATTTAGGAAGAAGAATGGACTGGTGGAGAATCATTGAGTCATGAAATAGGTGCTTAACAAAACACCCAATACAACTTTAAAAAAAAGTGTTGACAAGGATTTCCAAATAGAGCCCAGAAAAAATGATGAGTGACTGGCAGTTTGCAAAGTCACTTGACTGCCCTAGTCAGTTTCCTCATCTGTGAAATGAGATCATTGGACTATCTTATTTCTTAGTCACTTGCAGCTCAAATAGTCGGAATCTGTGAGTCTTTAATCTAATATTTTGACCATATAGACCTGGCCATGGTGTCAAAGATAAAGATAATAAAAATCCCCCCCCCCCCCACTAAAATACAGAGTTTTACTTTTAAGCAGGTTTTCTTTTTCCAATTGAAAATAGAAATGCTTTGGAAATCCATTACTGGTGAGAAGTGACTCAGGGTTTTTTAGTGGAAACAGTAGTTGGAAGTCTGGCATCTCACCAGGGTCCAAAAATATATGGTTGGGCTTTGCTTGTTTATAGCAGTGCTTGTTTAGGATGGAACCAAAGACACTGAAGAAGCCACCTAGCTAGACCTGTGAAGGATACCTAAAGATAAAGGAGGTTGCTGTTGCTAGTAGCAACCGCAGAGTGGGAATGGAAGCAAACCAGAAGGTGTGCCTCAGATCATCTGGCTTCATTCTTGCCTCTTGCCTCTCTCTCAGTCCCATTGCAAATCAATTGCCAAGGGAAGGATTGAATGAATAATCATTTATCCAGTGCCCACACTGTGCTAGGCACTGTGCTAAGGAGTAGGGACACACACACACACACACACACACACACACACACACACACACGGCAAGTAAGACATGCTCTGCCCCAAAGAAACTTATATTCCAATAAAAGGAAGATAATACATATTACTTAGGGCTATTGATTGACAGAAATGAACACATTGATTTGATTACTGTTCCCACAGCTAGTGTTAAGAAGTGTGACAGAAATGTGGATTTGGGAGATGGCTGGAAGGGGAATCTTGTCACTTCTACCACCACAACATTCTTCACATCCACTCTCTTTTCTCTTTCCCCTGGTTCAAGGCCTAATCATCTTCCCCACAATTTCTAAAATAATATTCTTTAAATTCAGATCCGATGAGATTATACTCAAAAATATTTAATGACTCTCTATTGTCTCTAAGATAAAGAATAATCAGCATAGTCTTTAAAACCCTCCACAATCTAGTTCTAATTTCTCTTTCTAGATTTATTTCAGATCATTTCCCTTTATGTACTTTTCATTGGAGTCAAATTGACCTGCTCACCCTCTTTCCTGATTCACCTCTCCCTTATCTAATTCCTTAAAAATGGAATTCAGATACCACATACAACACAATACCTTTCCTGGTGAATTCAGATGTTAAAGCTCTTTCCCCCTTGAAATTCCTATGGACTTAATTTGCATTTATTTCTCTGAATATGTGTTGGATTCCTCACCCCTTATGAATCACCTTCATGTTAGCTATTTAAAGAAAGAGATGGTTTTGTTTTTGTTTTTTGTATTCATAATGCCTTGTACATAATACTTGGATTTAATATTTATTGAATTTAATCAAGACTCCATTACTTCAAAATTTCCCCTTCATTGATCTGACATGATACTTCAAATTCTACTATTCCTTTCCTTTGGTAAAGCTTCATTTCCTATAAATATACAAATGCCTTTAGGATGACATTATTATTAACATCTTAGTTTGAATTCATAAATCTATTATTTTTAATTTTCTACTATTTAGGGACGTTTTGATTGGGATTAACGGGATAAGGATAGTATAGAAAAAGGTATCCAGGCAAGTCACTGCCTAAGATGAATAACTAAGCATCCAAAATATAAATAAGGCCGTGAAGAATAAAAGAAAGAAAAGGGGAACTGAAAGAGGATGTTGAGGTGACTTTGTGCTTTGTTTCTTCAGAATTACCCAAAGCCCAGTCCTGTTAGTATTCCAATGCATGTGAAAAAGAAAAAATGAAAAACTCAAAAAGAATAAAAAAGAATACAGTTGGCATATATCTTGCAATACACCACTCATGTCTTAGCTAAAGAACTTGGGCAGCTTGTAACACAGCTCAACATGAGATCTCTGTTGAGAAATCTGTACAATAATGAGAAATCCACTTACCCTCTTAATTAATATTTTATTTAAAATTTTTACATCAATGTTCATTAAGGATATGGATCTGTGGTCTTCTTTTTCTGTTTTGACTCTGCCTGGTTTATATATCAAGATTATGTTTATGCTTTTGAAGAAATTTGATAGGACTCCTTGTTTTGCTATTTTTACCAACAACTTATAATTGTTCTTTGAATATTTGCTAGAATTCACTTGTGAATCCATCTGCTCTTACAGTTTTTTTTCTCCTTTGGAAGTTCATTTATAGTCTGTAAAACTTAATTCTCTGAAATTGAGTTGTTAAAATCCTGTATTTCTTGTTCTGATAATTTGTTATTTTATATTTTTGTAAAATTTCACTTAAGTTGTTACTATTACTGGCAAATAGTTGGGTAAAATAGTTGTGCTAATATCCTTTATTTCTTCTTCATTTGTTGTGAATTCCCTCTTTTCAGTTTTAATACTAATAATTTAGTCTTTTTTTTTAAATCAAGTTAATTCATGGTTTGTCTATTTTTTTAAGAACACCAAATTTTATTTATTAATTGAATTGGTTTTATTTTCAATTTTGTTAATCTTTCATATTCAGAGCCTTTATTCTAGTGTTTGAGATTTTAAAATTGGAAGCACATAATACCAGAACCAAATTGAATTTAAATGAAAAATGTAGAATTGGTTTAATATTGGGAAACTATACATTTAATCAATCTGATTAATAACAATCAATTTTATTAATAACAATAAAAATAATGTGTTCATGCTAATTAGATGCAGAAAAAACTTTTTACAAAAAAGAAATCCATTTTCAAAAAAAATACTAGAAAACATAGGAATAAAAGGACTTTTATTAAAATGACAAATAGTATATATCTAAAATTTAAAACTACCATTATATGTAATAGAGATATACTAAAATTCTTTCCAATAAAATGAGGGGTAAAACAAAGATGTTCATTATCACTGCTTCTATTTGATAGAGTATTAGAAATACTAATTATAGTAATAAGACAAGAAAAAATAAATCAAAGGAATAACACAAATAAACAAAATTATAAATTTTTTAGATGAGATGATGTTGATTTCCTAATCTAAAAACTCAACAAAAAAGTAATTGAAACTATAACTTTAGCAAAATTTTAGAATACAAAATAAACCCATACAAACAATAAATATTTCTAAATAATAACCTTGTAGAATGATATAAAAAGACAAATTCTATTTAAATTTCTATAGATATATATTTTATAGTCTATCTATCAAGATACATACTAGAACTATGTAAATACAACTAAGGTCTTTAGAGAAATAAAAAAGAACTTAAAAATTGAAAAAATATTAATTGCTTATGGGAAGATCAGGCAATATAATAAAAATTACAATACCATCTCAATTAATTTACCATTCTATGTCATACCAATCAAATTACCAAAGGATTTCTTTGTAGAACCAGAAAAAGATAACAAAATTCATGTGCAGTCAAAAATAATCAAGAATCTCAAGGGAAATAATGGAAAGAAGTAGGAAGGAGAGGGATCTGGAACTAGCAGACTCAAATATACTACAAAGCCATAATTCTGAAAACATTTTTATACTGGTTAAAAAATAGAGAGATCACAAATCACAAGGCCAAATATTTAATAAACACAAAGATACTGAAATAAGGATTCACTAAGTGATTAAGATTGGAAGCAAAATTGGACAGCAGTATGGAAGAAATTAGATTTAGAACAATACCTCCCACCTTATACCAGGATAAGATCTGAATGGAAATATGACCTAGATATGAAAAATCATATCAAAAATAGATCAGAGAATCACAGGGAAAATGGTCTATTAGGCCTGTGGATAGAAGAAAGTTCTTAAGCAAACAGAAGAGAGAGGTCACAAGAGAGAAAATAGAAAATTTTAGTTATATAAAATTAGAAAGGTTTGCATAGACCAATCCAATGAAGCTTATATTAAAAGGGAAACAATTAACTGGGAAAAAATCTTCACAACATATTTTTCTTTTAAAGATGTCATTTCAAAGAGTCAAATTTATAAGAATAAGATCCAACTGATAAATGGTCTAAAGATTTGAATAGGCAATTCTCAAGGGAATAAATCTAGCTATCTATAGAGATAGGGGGAAATGCTCCAAATTACTACTAATTAGAGAAATGCAAATTAAAGTATTTCTGAAATTCTATCTCATACCCTCTAATTGGCAAAGATGAAAAAAAAAGAAACATGATAGATATTGGAGGGTCTGTGGGGAAACAGACACACTGATGTATACTGTTGATAGATCAATGAATAAGTGTAATCATCCTGGAAAGCAATTTGGAATTATATGCTAAAAATTACTGTTTACAATGCATGCCCTTTGACTCATCTATATTACCCCTGGACTTATACTCAAAAGAAATAAGAAAAAGTCCTATATGTACAAAAATAGTTATAGTAGCACTTTATTTGGTAGGGAAAATTAAACTAGAGGAATGCCCATCAGTGGAGGAATGGCTGAATAAAATGTGACATATGGATATGATCGAGTACTATTGCTCTATAAGAAATGAGGAAAGAGATGGTATAAGAGAGACATGGAAAGATACACACATACTGATGCAAAAGGAAGAGAGCAGAACTAGGAGAACAATTTATAAAAATCAGTATTATAAAAAGGAACAATTCTGAAGATTTTTATGAATTGACGAAGAATGAAGTGAGCAGAGCTGGGAGAACAATTTTTAAAAATCAATATTATAAAAAAGGATATTTTGAAGAATTTTATGAATGATGAAGAATGAAAAGAGCAGAACCTGAAGAACAATTTCTGTATCACAACTGTAAAGACAATCAATTTTAAAAGCTATAAGAACTCTGATCAAGGCAATGACCAGCCATGGTTCAAGGAGACCATGGATGAAATCTGCTGTCTCCTGACAGGGAAGGGATATATATTATACATACTGACATATACCTTGTTCTTTGTATGTGTATATACCTTATACACAGTGGAGGGCATTTATTTTGCTTGATTACGCATATTTGTTTCAATAATTTGTTTTCCTTTTCCCTTTTTTGCAATATGGTGAGGGATAGAAAGGAAAGAATATAGATTTCTATTAATTTTGTTAAAAGACATTTTAAAAAAATAGAGTGGAGGTGTGTGTGCTACAGATGCCTGAAGCTGCATTCAAATGAGACCGTTGTTTTTAGTTTTGCTATTTGTGATAGGAGACCTCTAATGGAGTGGGGGTGATCCAGAAATGTTTGTAAATGCATAAACAAAACATATTATGAAACTTTAAAAACAAAGAAGAAATAGGGAAGCTCCTTAAATCATGTCCTCATGGTCAGACCAATCTGAATTGAAGAGATTCCCACCAGCCGGAGAGCCCTAGAATCTTCCAGCTTTTATATGCTTTTTTAGAGACAGTCTCACAGTGAGAGACTGATGCCCTCATTAGGGATATTGGCAACAGCTATGATTCCTTGCCTTCAGATCAGATGGCCTGACTTTCTTAAACTGTGGCGCTCAACCTCATATGGGGTGTCTAATTGAATGTGGGAATTGCAGAAGTATGATTTACTATCAATAAATGTTTGATTTGTATACCTATTTTATATACCTATATATAGTATATTTATTTTATGTATCTATACATATTTGTATATCTATTTTATATACCTATATATATCTGTATATCTATTTTATATACCTATATATATATTGTATGTCTATTTTATATATCTATATATATAGTTTATATATTTATTTTATATATCTATATCTATATCTATCTATCTATATAATATATATATTTGCAAAACATATTCATGGGAAATTTTTCAACATTGACCCTTGCAAAACCTTTTGTTCCAAATTTTCCCCTCCTTCCCCTCCTTCCCTTAAATGACAGGTAGTTCAATACATGTTAAATATGTTAAAATATATGTTAAATCCAATATATGTATACATATTTATACAATTATCTCACGCACAAGAAAAACCAGATCAAGAAGGAAAAAAAAAAACTGCAAAAGAAAACAAAATGCAAGCAAACAACAGAAAGAGTGAGAATGCTATGTTGTGGTCCACACTCAATTCCCTTGGTTCTCTCTCTGGGTATAGATGGCTCTTTTCATCACTGAACAAGTGGAACTGGTTTGAATCATCTCATTGTTGAAGAGAGCCACGTCCATCAGAATTGATCTTTGTATAATCTTGTTGTTGCCATGTATAATGTTCTCTAGATTCTGCTCACTTCACTTAGCACCAGTTCATGTAAGTCTCTCCAGGCCTCTCTGAAATCTTCCTGCTGGTCGTTTCTTACAGAACAATAATATTCCATAACATTTATAGACCACAACTTATTCAGCCATTCTCCAACTGATGGCATCCACTCAGTTTTCAGTTTCTTGCCACTACAAAGAGGCCCCTTCTTTTCTAAATTTTTTTTGTTACTAATGAAGGTAATCATTAAGAATCAAAGCCTCAGTATTATCTTCTACCCCTTCCTCACATTAAGCTGATACATCCAATATGGCACCACATCATGTCATAGCTACCTTCACATCTCTCTACTCACACAATCACCCTTCTATTTCGGTCTTTGATCTTGTCTGAGTGATTGCAAGGATCTTCAAAATAGTTTCATGGCCCATCTCCCCCTTTTTCTATTCATCCCCAACTCAGTATATTCCAGCAGTTCCCTGCTCCTATCAAAATCCAATTTAAAGTCATCCATTTGGCATTTAAAGCCGGCCCTTTCCTACCTTTCTAGTCTTCTTATACTTTTCTCAAGTTCAACCCACTTGTTCCTGGAATAAAACCTCTCCTGCCTCCACAACTTCGCCTCTTCTGTTTCCCCTGTCTGGCCTTCTCTCCCTCTCCAGATCCATTTAATGTCTACAGTTCAAATCCCAGAATCATGCTCCTAGATCAGAGATATCTGAGGGGTGGGAAAAGGATATAATTGTAACTGGACAGTTGCCTTGGAATCCGGAGGAAAAATCCTCCAGCCTGAATAGTTCAGCATCTAGTCTGACTGTCGCCTCTCTTAAGCTGCTGATGAAGCAGACATGGTGCCTCTTGTCTCCCAAAGGAGGGAGGCCAGACCTTCATCATGTCTATGTAGGTCATCCATGAGCTATATCTGTACATTTATATATTTAGACACTTCTCCATTCCATATCTAGTCTATGTTTTATATGGACCTAATTATATGCAGGTTGTCTCCCCTAATAAAATGTCAATTTCTTGATGAAAAAGAATATTATTTTAGCCTTGCTTTGTATCTTTAGCACCTAATACAACTCCTGGAACAGTGTAAGTATTCAGTAAGTGCTTGCTGATGGGCTAGCTGACCTTTTCTCCCCTGTTCCAACACAGTATTTCTACTCAGTGTTGCATAGGACTGATAAAGCAGAACTTATCCCTGCAGTATGGAAGACAAAGACCTTTCCACTGACCATCAAAGGCTTCTAGACTACTGTCCAAAAAATAACCTTTTCCTAGTCAAATAGGTTATAGGAACCAAACCCAGTGGAGGTTATTTAATTTTATATTTTAAGCATACCACTTCCACAGAACTGTTCTAAAAAAAACAAACTCAAATGTTGAGAGGGCTTATGCAATCAATCCTTGCTGGTTTTCCCTTTGGTAAGGAAAATTCTGAAAGTAATTAAGAAACCTTTTACTAAAATGATTACTAAGTTGTCTACTAAAGCAGACCTTACTGGGACCTGGAAGTAACTCTGGATCAGGAAAACTAAGCCAGGGGAACTACGAGCTCTGAAAGGTTTTAATCAGAAAGAAAAACTTCAAATATAGGTCTGGAAGCAAAATGGATATTTATCGTATGCAAAGCAGTATCAATAACTGAAGAAGGGATCATTTAAAGGGAGCTCACATTTAATTCCCTTTCTTATAGAATAAGCAGGACCCTTTACAATCCCAATCATTATCCTAAGGATGATCAACAACTGATGGACACTTTTAGCTGGAGCAACTTAAGAAGATGCAGAATGGTTGTAATGTAAAAGGAGAGAAAGAGACACCCACACACCCACATGCCATATCTCGCAAGGACAAGAGATTACAATCCTTGAAGAAGCCCTGGACCTTTCCCTCAGACTGAAGGATTTCTCTCCAAACGGCCATTTTAGGGACAATTACCAGGCCAGTCACATTTGCATTTCTCTCCTCTCCAGGGAGTGCCCCAGAGACACACACAGAGAGAGAGAGAGACTGAGAGACATATAGACACACACACACACACACACACACACACACACACACACACACACACAGAGAGAGAGAGAGAGAGAGAAAGACAGAGAAAAACACAGAGACAGAGAATCCATGCTGATGAAATTAGACATCTTTACTAATACCCAAGCAATTAGGTGGAGGATACATCTGCAACAGAGGGATGTGCCATAGCTTTATACAGAAGGTAGCCCTTGTACTGAGTTTTGAAGGAAGCTGGATATTCTAAGAAGCACAGATGGGAATGAGGAGAGCATTCTGGTCTTGAGGCACAGCCAGAGCAAGTAATGAAATCAAAGAATGAAAAAAGCCCACTTCTATCAAAATGCAAAACCAAGCAGTAGTCCTTATTCTCTGCAGGAAAAAAAAAATACATTATAGAATTACCTGCAAACAGGGTTTGAGGGGAAACAAAGGATCTAGAATAATTCTCTAATTCCAGTCTTACTAATGTTTGATTCCTATCCTGTGGAGCAAGATTTAGCTCCCTACCCCCACATTGGAGTAATCACAGGGAGCTTCATAAGAAGTCATACAAGATGAAGTTATAAATGTGTAAACGAGATGGTATAAGCTCCAGTGATCTCTTTACAAGGTGATAACCTCTTTGATTGGGTCAGGAAGGGAACAGCTGATTAGCTAACTGGCCTCAGAGGGCTTTAAATAGCTTAAGGAATTTGTGGAGGCAGGCCAGGGTTGCAGTGAAAGACTCCAGGCCCCAGAGCACTCAGAGAAGGTAGACCCTGGCACCTGTGCCTGGTTGGGAGAAGCAGAGTGAGGCAGGAGTGTTACACGACCCCACCCCACTCCACCCCAACCCTTCCATCGTCTACCTGCCATTGGAGAGACTAGACCAGCAAAAAACAATGTTCAGTTAGAGCAAAGAACAAACATGGACACCGAGATGTCAGTCAGTCAACAAGCATTTTATTAAGAGCTTAGCTTCTTGAAGGTCTTCAGTTAAGTACCCTGGGGAATACAAAAATAAGCCTAAAGAAAGGCTCTGCTCTCAAAGAGCTTATTTTCTAAGGGAGAAGAGGAGGGGGATTCCAGTGGGAGAGAGAAGGAGGTACTGGGGGCAGGGGTGTCAGGATGGTGGAGAGAATCTGAGACTGGGGCACTCCCTGGAGAGGAGAGAAATGCAAATGTGACTGGCCTGGTAATTGTCCCTAAAATGGCCATTTGGAGAGAAATCCTTCAGTTTGAGGGAAAGGCCCAGGGCTTCTTCAAGGATTGTAATCTCTTATCTTTGCGAGATATGGCATATGGGCTCTGGAAAGGGCTTCTAGTAACTGGAAGTTATGAATTTATCCTTTAGCCAGATGTGATATCAAGTTAGAATCCATTTCCTAATGG
Organism: Antechinus flavipes; assembly: GCF_016432865.1. Classification (NCBI taxonomy): domain Eukaryota; kingdom Metazoa; phylum Chordata; class Mammalia; order Dasyuromorphia; family Dasyuridae; genus Antechinus; species Antechinus flavipes. Next base: position 20,689,589 of record NC_067402.1, read on the forward strand.
ACTCTAGAGTTTGATCCAGAATTTTTGGAGGAGGAAGAACAAGACTTGTTTAATGACTGAGGCTCTTTTTTTCTTTTTTGCCTCCCTAGTCATTGCTTAAACTCTGTGATGGATTGCTAAGTGACCATCATGTTATAAGCTGTGTGATGGGGTGAATGAGACTCCAGGCCCCTGGTAGCTAGATGGCCCATAAATAGTGGAACCGACAGAAGAGGGCCTTTGTTGAATTTCTTACATTGACAGGATTATCTTGTCCTGTAATCTCAGTTTACTGTATATAACCTGGAAACCAAGCTATAGATGTTATTTTATATGACTTTCCAGGGCAAGCAAGGTCCCTTCCCCTTTTCCCCTTGTTAATTGCAAACTCTAGGAACTTTGCCCTCCTTGTGGCATCATAATAGCACTATTCTCCTTGAAAGGAAGGCAGATTTGAGTCCGTGAATTCATTACAGATGATTCCATGCCTTCTTGACTTCTTGAACCTCATCATATGGATAGTCTAGTGTCTCATAGGAGCTCACATTTAACTCCTTTTCTTATAGAACAAGCAGGACCCTTTACAATCCCAACACCTACTTAAGGTTGCTTACCTGTCTAGTTTGGCAGTTAGATGGTACCATGGATACAGCACTGGGCTTGCCATCAGGAGGACTCTATGAGTTCAAATCCAGCATCAGATACTTCCTAGTTGTATGACCCTGGGCAAGTCACTTAACCCTGTTTGCCCCAGTTTCCTCATCTGTAAAATGAATTGGAGAAAGAAATGGTCGACCATCTCAGTATCTGCCAAGAAAACTCCAAATGGGATCATGAGGAGTCAGATATGATTGAACAACAACAGTTTACCTAGTTAGCCTAGAAACTCAAGTTTCCGTCTGGTAGCTCAACTGACCTTCTGAAATTCTTGGAGTGTCCCTAAAGCACCTCTGTCTTTGGCAGTGTAGTGCTTTGGGATGTGGCAGCAGTAGGTTTACTAGCAGATGGTAACATATCAATCTCCCTTCAAAAAATGAGAAGACTATTTTCCTATACCTTTGAAGGGTACTTCCCTACCTGCATTGGAGAGACTAGACCAGCAAAAAACAATGTTCATTTAGAGCAAAGAATAAACATGGACACCGAGAAGTCAGTCAGTCAGCAAGCATTTTATTAAGAGCTTACTTCTTCAAGGCCTTCAGTTAAGTAAGCCCTGGGGAATACAAAAATAAGCCTAAAGAAAGGCAGTCTCTGCTCTCAAAGAGCTTATTTTCTAAGCCTTATTGTTGGGGCTTATTATTAATTATTTTATTAATTATTATTAATTGTGCCCTACCTGTATCACAGTCTTGTTATGAGGATAAGAATATGACTATCCTTTGTGAATTGTGGAAGGCAAGGGAGGATTGTTGCTCCTTTAAATCCATCACTTTCTTCTATTACTGCTTTCCAGTACTTCAAGGGTCCACAATTTTATCAGAGAGGGACTACGTTGACCCTCTTATATACCAATCCGGTAGAGGCAGGGGTGTGCTGGCAAATGTTTAATAGTTGGCTTTTGGGGAGGGGATGGAATATATATAAAATACCTTTTTTTTTTTTTTTTTTTTTTTTTGCTGAGGCAATTGGATTTAAGTGACTTGCAAAGGGTCACACAGCCAGGAAATGTTGAATGTCTGAGGTCAAATTTGAACTCAGGTCCTCCTGACTTCAGGGCTGGTGCTCTATCCATTGCACCAACTAGTTGCCCTTAAAATACACTTTTTAAAAAAATTAACATTTTCTCCATTACTTGCCTAGGCAATCAACAAAACAATAAACCAAGCCCTAATTGGTAGGATTTGCCAGTTTCCAAGGTGCTTGATCAGAACCTTTTTGGGCTGTTCTAACACACTCCTCAGCAGAGATGAATATTAGATACTTCACCCAGATCCAATAGGTACTTCTGCCAATTCTATTTTGCCTGTACTGCTGGTGTATCCTTGTTGGACCAGTCCAATTCTTGTGAGAGTTTCAATTTTGTGCTTTAAGGAATGGAGGAGAAAGCCCATAATCCCCTGAGAAGCTTGCAGTAGCTTGGAGGTAATAAGTAGTCAGGAATCAGCGTGGCCCTGGCTCCTGTGTCCCCAAGAAGGCAGTAAGTAAGTTAAAGCTGCTGTAATAGGAATAATTCGTTGGGGCTCTTCTTGGTTCCTAGCTGGATTCTGAACCACTTGGGGCTAAGACACAAGATACCTTCAGAATGGGGGCTTGAGCAATAATCATTTATCTTCTAGATTCATTCTCTTACAAGACTTATCTGCACTCAAGCCGCCATGATAAGCATCTTTTGGCAGGATGGGACATCAGTAGATTACATGCAGTCTCTTCTCACCTCAGAAGACGGTTTTAAAAAACCATCTTCCCCTGGTGGTCAGCCTTGTGAGGATGAGACCATCCCATCTAGGGAGGCTGGTCCTTCCTTGGGCTATAGACACATTCCTTTGATGGGCCTGTGCTTGAAAGCTTTCCAGCTTGGCAGGATCTGCCTTTACCTGCCAAAGACTGTTCTAGAGTCATTTCCATGCCACTGTGAGTCACCAGAGTAGAATAGAGGGAAAAAAATCATGGCAAAATCAGATATTTACATGCTCCACCAACAGACAGTAAGATGCCCAAAATATGTCATGCTTAAACTATGTGAAAATGTTTAGCAGAGTTTCTCATAATTCTATAAAAACTGATACCATTGTTAATAAAGTTACTATTTCCTGTAATTATAAAGTTGTATTTAATGCTTAGCACTCGGCAGGCTTAAGTGTCCTTTGCAGAGCGAAAATCAGCCTGTTTGACAACTAAAGGAAGCTTGCCTGGAGCAATTAACCTGAAAGATGGCCTCAGATCAAATGTTTTAAGATACACTCGTTTCATTCATTTATTTATTTGCTTGAATTTTTTAACCAGTTACATTTAAAATAAAAAAAATTCTTTTATGTTTGTTTTAAAAATTTTAAAAGGTTCTCTCCCTTATCCCCTCACACAATTAAGAAACCCATGTAAAGTTAAAATACAATCATTTGAAGGGAATGATGAGAGAACCCTGTTATTGCAAACATTTAGGAAGCTCAGTAGGAGAAAGTGATTTGGTAACCAAGTAATTTTAAAGACAGGGAAACTGAGGCATAGAAAAGTTAAACAATTTGTACAGGGGCACACAGGTAGCAGGTAGGTAGGGTGTTGCAGTGATTATAGTGTTATAGATTCATCTTTCTGAGTTCAAATCTATCTAGTCTCAAATACTTCCTAGTTGTGTGACCTTGGACAAGTCACTTAACCCTGTTTGCCTCAGTTTCCTCATTTGTAAAATGAGCTGGTGAAAGAAATGTCTAACCACCTCAATATCTTTTGCCAAGAAAACTCCAAATGGAATCATGAAGAATCTGGTACACTTGAAACAAGTGAACAACAATAATACATCTAGTAAAGCTCAGAGGTAAGATTTGAATTCCATGTTTCCAAATTCTAAATGCAATGTTCCATCTACTGCCTAGAATGGTTGAGGCAATGGAAACTTTATACAAAGCCCTGATCTGCAGTGCTTTCCCTCATCGCTCAGTTCTTTGTTCTCAGGACCCAACTATAGAACTGCAGGGTCCGATATGACAAATAGTCAAACTCTGCAGTTTTCCCAGCTCATTCTTCTATTTAAACTTAATTGAACTTTGTTCTACTGCAATCCTCCATTGGGACTGGTGGGTGAAATGTTTGAAAGCCAAACACTCTTTTCGTTATATTTGAAATCATATCACACACGTGGTGACAGTCTTCTTGTAAGATCATTTCTAAGATTTGAAACTTAAGGAGGAATTTCTTTAACAAATTTAAAAAAACCTCCTTTGTTATTCATGCATTTATTTATCATCTCTTTTGCTCCTTGCTTGTCCTTTCCAATTAAAGATGGGCATCCATTAAGATGGGCAAATTGTATACTTTAACATATTTAACATGTATTGGTCAATCTGCCATTTGGGGGAGAGGGTAAGGGGAAGGAGGGAAAAAATTGGAACAAAAGGTTTGGCAATTGTTAATGCTGTAAAATTACCCATGCCTATAACTTGTAAATAAAAAGCTATTAAAAAAAAAAAAAGATGGGCAAATTGCCCACAATTTATAGTCTCAGAGATGGGTGCAAACTACTTCCGTGATTTGCCCCAGGTTCATTTATTGTGTCAGAGACAAGTCTGGAACCAACTCACAATTCAACTCCTCTCCTAGTATATATTCACAATGTAAGCACAGTGCCTACCACATAGCAGATGCTCAATAAAAGTCTGTTGCCTTGACTTACCTTAATTATACCAGTGTGTGGTAGGAGTTCTTAATGTCCTGGTGTGTCCTGTAAATGTCAATCAATCAATGAGGATTTATTAAGCATCTACTATATGCTGGACTCCTGGATTCCTACTCTCAAAGTATTTGTAATCTACTGGGGGAGATGACACGTACAGAATAAATATAAGGGAGTTTAATGCCAGGCAATTAAATTAGTGAGACTGATGAAATTCCAAGCTGAAGAAAGAACTTCTTGCAGAAGATCAGCATCTTGTTAGAGTTGAGACAAGAGCAGGACAGGCCTCAAAGCAGGAGAACTTTGAGGGTAATTCACACAGACCCTGGGAACCTGAGCCAAATGTGGTCATCACTGGCAGAAGTCAAAAGTAGCCTCTTCCTGGTGAGCAGAGATAATTAAAACAGGGAAAGCACAAACTAGAGAATGTAGTGCTGAGGAAGTAATTAACACTTAGTGTCCAATAAGCAGCACAAGCCTGGAAATGTGGACGTTAGCACTGGAGGGAGTTGGCAGGTGCAGGAGATGACAGAGGGGCTGGTGGACAGAGCTAGTTCAAGAAGAGACATAGCTTTTGGTTGTTGTTTTTAATGGTAGGAGAATAAATTGATGATTAAATTTATGGGGGTGCCGCCAAAGCAGCTCTCAGGGGAGATTTTATATCTCTAGATGCTTACTTGAATAAAATAGAGAAAGAAAAAGATCAATGAATTGGGCATGCAACTAAAAAAGCTAGAAAAAGAACATATTAAAAACCCCAATTAAATATTGTTTGAAATTCTAAAACTAAAAGGGAAGATTAATAAAACTGAAAATAAGCAAACTATTGAATTAATGAACAAAACTAAGAGTTGGTGTTGTGGAAAAACCAACAAAATAGATATATCTTTAGTTAATTTGATTAGAAAAAGGAAAGAAGAAAATCAAATTGCTAGTATCAAAAATGAAAAGGGTGAACTTTCTACTAATGAAGAAGAAATTAGAGCAATAATCAGGAGCTATTTTGTCCAACTGTGTGCTAATAAATCTGATAATCTAAGTGAAATGAATGAATATTTATCAAAAATATGGATTGCCCAGATTAACAGAGGAAGAAAGAAAGAAATAGTCCCATTTTAGGAAAAAAGAGAATAAATTGGTGATCTCTCATACTGAGACTTTTATGAATGTTTCTGTCAGCATTACCCCCTGGATTCCAGTTTCCAGTTTCCCGCTTATTCTATTCTTCCTGCCTCAATCTCCTTTATACTTACCACATTTGGGGCTCTTGATTACATTATTTTCTGATTCAAATTCTTCAGCTTTTCCTTTGTGAGACCCAGTTCCTTACCCGTTTCTCCCTCTCCTACTCGTTTAGGACAAAATCGATTGTTCCTTAAGATTAACCTGGTGTATCAGATACACTTTTCAGCTTTGGGGAGGGCATGAGTTCTTATCCAACTATAGGATAAAGCCAATTATAGAAAACAGACACATTCAATTACATGAAATTAAAGACTTTTACATGAACAAAACCAATGTAAATGGGATCAGAAAGGGCAGCTGTCAACTGAAGAGGGAAATCTTTCCTTGTTATCCCAGATAAATAGACAACAGAAATATATGAAGCCAAAGACTATTTCCCTAACAGATGGAATCAAAGTACATGAACAGTTTGCAGAATAATCACAAACTATTAACAAGTCTATGAAAGAATGCTCCAAACCACTAGTAATAAGAGAAATCCAAGTCAAAACAAACTTGAAATTTCATTTTCCACCCAGAAAATTGTCAATGATGACAAAAGATAGAAATAAACTAATGTTTTGAGAGCTGTGAAAAGATTGGAACCCAAATGCTTTGTGGATAGAATTATAAAATGGTCCAATCATTGTAGAAAGCAATTTGGAATTATGAGTAGATAAAATGTCTATGCCGTTTGAACTAATGATTCCCCTGATACACACATAACCCCAAGAAGACAATAACAATAAAAAAAGGCTTTATATACACCAAAATATATATGAAAGCGTTCTGTTTTGGGGGTTAAAGAACTGGTTACCAGTTATCTATTGATTGGGCTAAACAAATTGTGGGAGACATAAATATAATAGAGTATTATTCTGTTGTAAGAAATTATGATTGTGTAACAACTAGGTGGTACAGTGGATAGAGCATCAGCCCTGAAGTCAGGAGGACCCAAGTTCAAATCTGGTCTTAGACACTTAACATTTCCTAGCTGTGTGACCTTGGGCAAGTCACTTAACCCCAATTGCCTCAGGGGGGAAAATTATGAATGTGATAAATGCCGATAAACATGGAGAAAGACATGTGAACTGATACAAAGTGAATACATCAGAACCAGGAAAACAAGGAGTGTACCAATTTATATGTAAAGAACAACAATAACAAAAAAATCCAAACTAAATGATATTAAATTATAACAACCAAAAGCTGACCCAAAGAAGAGATAGAAGAAGACAATTAACCCAAATTCTTTGCAGAATTAGGAGACCATCAGTATGGAATACTGAGATAATATTAGACTTTTTTTGGTAAGTTGATTACTTTTGCAGAAAATTTTTTTCTTCCTCTTCTCATTTATTATTATATCATATAATATAATAATAATAATAATATTTTTTGAGAAGGGACTAGGGGAAGGGATACAGTGCAAAACAGAAGTCACATGAAGACAAGAGAAAAGTAGTCAGTGTCTGGATTCTTGCTCAGCCCCTCTCTGCCTCATGAGGATGGAGGGAGTTTGGTGTCTTAAATACCCGCCCTTCTTGACTGCACAGAACTCCCCTCCTTTGGCTTCTCCTCTAATAGGCTGGTTTCTGCCAAAACTTCTATTTTAAAGGAGAAACCCAGGCCAATCAAGTCATCATTTCTTTCCAGACTCTAGACTTTCTCTACTTGCTCTTTTTTTGTGTTGTCTTCCACTATTAGAATGTAAGACACTGTCTTTCTTTTTGCTTGTATTTATATCTCCAGTACCTAGCTTAGTGCCTGACACAGAAAGTACTTAATAAATGCTTGTTGACTTAACTTGATACTTGTTTCTATTGTTGATCCTTTGTTCTCAAAGAGGATCCCAAGAGGATGATATCTTGACCTGTGTATGAACTGGATTTAAATAAGACAGAGCAAAATCATCAGCCTCATTCCCTTCTCCAGAGTCATGAAGTCCAGTGGCAAGGCCAAAGTCAAGACAACTGTTCATGGCCTGGGATGTAATGGATGACTTTAGCCTTTCTAAATTAAGATCTTTGGAACAACTAGATGGCATAGTGGATAGAGGATTGGCCCTGAAGTCAGGAGGACTTGAGCACAAATCCGGTCTCAGACACTTAATACTTTTTAGCTGTGTGACACTGAGCAAGTCACTTAAGCCCAATTGCCTCAGCAAAATAAATAAGTAAATAAATGAAAATCAATCAATCAATAAATTAATTAATTAAAATCTTAGTTTGTCTGAGGCAATGCCCATTCAATGACTAAGGACTAGGTAAGAATTGGAACAAGATGACTAAATGATCTTTTGATATTTAATGAGGTCCAAGTCCTCGTATCTGAAGATGGCTTCAGACTCTATGAGATGGCACATAATAATCAGATGAATATGATTTGGTACCTTCATGCCTCAATATTTAAAAGGAGTTGCCATGTCCTGCCTGGAATGAATGCTCATAGCACTTACTTAGTGTATGGTCTCTGAGGGTTGCTTCAATACTGTGATAAATCAATGATCTCATTGATAATAATAATTTGGTAAGGGATATACTAGATTTGTGATTTCATTGATATAATAGGCCCTCAGTGAGGAGTTACTCTGACACTGAAGATTGACCCCTTTTCTTTAGAATTTAGAGTGGGGTCTCCTAGAGCAAGGCATCTTAAACTTTTTCTACTTGTAACCTCTTTTCACCTAAGAAATCTTTTTGTGACCCAGGATATATAGATATATAAAATAGGTATGTAAATCAAATAGTTGCTGATAATAAATCATAATTTTGTGCTCCCTCCCCCACATTCAGTTATGAGACCCTCCATGGAGTTGAGAGCGACAGTTTAAGAAATTGGGCCCTTAGGCGAAGGGCAATGGATTAGCCCTTTTATTCTACCCCCACTTTAGAGCCAGTGTAGATAGGTTCTAATTGCTTCCTTAATTGACTGTTGATCCAGAACTCAACAGACATATGTAAGAGACCATATTCAGCCCTCAGTTCTCTTCTTAATGAAGGGTGAGGATGACTCTCTGAACTCCGGAGAGATGTTGGGGGTTTGCCTTCCTTCTTCTTGCTCAGGGCCACAAACTATAAGATCACGGCTTCCTTGGGATAGGGTGCACTTGCTTCTAGCTTTTTTCCTTTGGAATTGAGCCTTCCAAGATATTGAAAAGATTGTTCTCCCTCCCGGACACCTGAAAGTCAGGGTTTCAGCTACTACAGCAGCAGTAACAGAAGCAGACTGGCCAAGAGGGGAAGAATTGCCTATAAAAATGGAAAACAGGAGGAGACCAGTCTACTTGTAATTGATTGGTAGCTTTTTCCACTTACTTCTTCTTACTAAAGACAGATCCTTAGGTTAGAGTTAAAATCAGAATTATTCCTTAGAATTTGAGGTGGGAGTGGAATTGCAGAACTGGGAGCTTAGTTTCTCTGTGGAGGAGTCAGGCAACCCCAGAACAATGAGCCTAGGGAAACCTTAAATTCAGATAAAAGACAAGAACTAAAGGATGCTAGGATAGATGCTGTGGTACAAAGTACAGTTAGAGAGCTAAAAGCTAGCACTCTTATTTATATAATTATACAATACTTAGGGCATCTAGGTGGCACCATAGTGCACAGTCAGGAAGACTCATTTTCCAGAGTTCAAACCTGGCCTCAGACACTTCCTGGTTAAGTGACTTTGGCAAATCACTTAATCCTGTTTGCCTCAGTTTCCTCTTTTATAAAAAAAATCTGGAAAAGGAAATGGCAAACCACTCCATGCTCAGGTAACTTTGCCAAGAAAACCCCAAATGGGGTCATGAAGAGTAAACCATGACTGAAATAACAGAAGAATTTCCTGACTCCAGGCCCAAACCTCCATCTGACAAGGGAGCCCTGAAACTCTCTAAAACTCCTTGAAGGAGAGATTCTCCTTGAATCCTGCATCTGTGGCACCCTGCCCGAGGGAAACAAAATAAAAAGTTTCATTCTGTTATCTAGATGGGGGTAGTTGAGTCCAAGCTGGAGAATTCTAACTATTGAATTAAAGAGACTTGTTCAATTCTATTCAATTCCAACTCAAATTCCACCCACCAGCCCCCACAGGGAACTGCCCTGGGCTTGTAGCCAAGGTTCCTATTATTTAAAAAGCCAATCTTAAACCCTTTTCTTGCAGAGGACCTAACATGCCATGCCATGCCATGCCATGTAATTCTTTCAGCATTACCTTCTCTTTATCCTCACCTAAGATTTTGTATCTCCCTGTAAGGATCTCTCTACTAGAAACTTTACTTCTCTGTCAGGACCTTGCCACTAAGGAATTCAGCCTTTCTATTCATGCATAGCAAAGACTGACTTCCAAATGCCAATAATAAAATTCTTTTTATCAGTCTAGCTTTTTGGGTTCATAAATTCCTTTATGAAGGACCTTTGTGCCGCCAGAAGGAGGGTCCCAAGACTCCCTACCCATGCATTGAATCCCAAGAGGATTTAAGGGAGCCAAACTTTTCCATTTGGTTCCCTAAACCCTGATCCTGCCACTAACCTCATCATTTAACTCCCTGATCACCAGGGAGTTATCATCATTTTGGTTCCCTGAATCTAATCTCATCATTTGGTTCCCTGACTGAATGGGAACCCCCAAATCTAGATCTCATCCTATCCATCATCCCCTTTAAGGATTTAAAGTGTCTTAAGGATTGTAAAGAACTTTACATACATTATCTAGTTTGGGTCTCACCACAACCCTGAGAGAAAGATGCTACTATTAATACAATTTTTGTAGAAAAGGAAACCAAAGCTCATAGAATTTAAATGGCTTGCCCAGGGTCACACAAATAATGAATGTTCAGGGAGGATTAGGACCAAGGACAGCACTCTGTTCACCATACTAGGAGGTACTCTCTCCATCAGTGCTGATCATAACATATTTATATATTTTTTTAATCCCATCTGAGTGTCTTCTCTCAAATTTGCCATATAAAGTCAATGCAGTGTTCAAGCTCTTATTCCCTTGGCATTTCTTACATTGTGTATGGGTTGTCATCTATTGACCTATTCTCTGATTAGATGACTGATTTACCTCCTCTTCCCATCAAAAATCTTTCTGATGCTTTCCTTACTTATTGTTTCTCCTGTGTAATTCTTCATTAGTAATGCACTACAATCTATTCATGCTCATCATGGTTCTCTCCCCTGCCTGGTTGGTAAGTTTTAGTTTTTTCCTAATTCATAGATATACAATACCAATGTGAAAATATTGGCATTGCAAAAATTGAGCCTCCAAGATGGAAAAAAATCTATCCCTGTTTTAATGCAATGAAGACATGAGGAATTGTGGGTATGAGACTCTGCATGTAATAATGTTAGCCTTCTTGGATATATTGGTTAGTTTTGCTCAGCTGTTTTTTTTCCCCCTCTCTTTTTTATTCTCTGCAATTAGGGATGGTTTTCTGAGAAAGGGACAAGGGATATATCAGAAAAAATAGGTGAGGTTAAAACAAAAGAGCTCCATAAAAATAAATCTTAAAAGGATTGGGCTTTTGTTTCAGGGATAAACAAAGAGTTATTCAAAGAATAGCACTATTTCCCAAGTGCAATCCAGCACATTCTTATCATCCTTTTCAATTCTTTAGTTGGAGTTTATTGTGACCAGAAAATTCATCACCTGTAGGCCAATCTTGAAATAGGCTTGTCTAGATGTAGCTCAGTGAATCCCCAGATATGTCACATACAATCTTTCATGGTATTTGTACTTATAACTTTCTAGTTTGGTAGGATGCCAGAGCTTATATTCTGCAACATGGCCTCTTAGAACAGATGTATACCTTTGACTCAACAATAATACTATTAGGTCTGTAATCTAAAGAGCAAAAAAAAAAAAAAAAAAAAAAAAAAAAGTACAAAACTATTTATAGCAGCTCTTTTAGTGATAGCAAAGAATTGGAAATTCAGATAATGTTCATCAATTGGGGAATGACTGACACAAATTGTTATGTATGAGTGTGATAGAATAGCATCTATTCTGATGAGCAGGATATTTTCGGGAAAAACCTAGAAAGACTTACATGAATTGATACAAAGTGAAATGAGTAGAATCAGAAAAAAATTGGCACAGTAACAGCAATATTAAATGATTATCATGTTTAATACATATAACCTATCTCAAATTGTTTGTTGTCTTGGGGAGGGGAGAAGGAAGAGATGAAATGAGAAAAAAAAATGGAACTTAAAAATCATAAGATTTTGTTGAACATTGTGAATGTTGAAAACATGTAATTGGAAAAAAATTGTTAAGTAATGGAAAATAATATAAAATAAATTATGGCATGATGATCTACTATAAATAACTTAGTTATTCTCAGCAATACAATGATCCAAGACAATTCTGAACAACTTGTGATGAAAGGTGGCGTCCATCTCCAGAGAAAGAATTGGTGAAACCTGAATGCAGATTAAAAATGCTTTTTCTTTACTTTCCCTATTTTATTTATTTATTTTTGGTCTGAGTTTTCTTTCACAGCATGACTTACATGGAAATGTGTTTTGCATGATTACACATGTATAAGCTATGTCAAATTGCTAACCTTCTCAGTGGGGAGGGAAGAGAGAGGATTGAAGAGGATTTGGAATTCAAAATTTGGGGGGAAATGTTAAAAATGTTTTTGCAAATAAATGAGGAAAATATAAAATTTAAAAAGGACTTTGAAGCAGATAAAAACCTCCACGCATAATACATGAGGGGGAAATGAGAATCTGAAACCAAAAGTTGCAATTTCATTGGTATTTAGTTCCAATAGCTGGCAATATTATAAAAGTTACAAGCATATGCTCCCATGGAGCTAGTCCTTAATTATTGTGTGACTGTGAACAAATCATATAGCTTTTTTTCTTTTTCCCCTGAGGCAATTGAGGTTAAATGACTTGCCCAGAGTCACACAAGTTAGGAAGTGTTAAGTATCTGAGATCACATTTGAACTCAGGTCCTCCTGAATTCAGGGCTGGTGAACTATATCCACTGAGCCACTTAGCTGCCTCTAGACACATTACTTCTAAATATCCTTGATAGCTCTGTTGAAGTTATAAAACTGATTGTTTGGAAATTGAAAGAATTAGAAAGAAGTAATGAGACATCTTCCTCCTACCAAGAGAAAACACAAGTCTAGACAAAAATATAAATGGTTTATTCCTGTTTTTCTACTAGTTTCCCCATTGTTCTCTTCATAGGATTTCTCTTGTATGGTGAGTCAGAAAGCAGCACACTTGTGGTCTTGTACCTACCAACTTTCTACTAAATTTGAAACAGCCCACAAGAGAATTTGAAAAGATTTGAGTGCTTGATGCTGACAGAGTGTGGTCATAAGAGGAAGCAGCTTCTAGGTTGGCTACTTCCCTTTAGACCTTGGCAGGCAGCTCCATGTGAAAGTAGAAGGAATACAATGTCCCATGAAGAGGTTTTCTTTAGTGGTCCCAAAGAGCTATTTCCCCAATTCTTGGCCAAAAAAGGGATCCTTTAAAGGACAGCATGTCTGTGCATCCTAGATAAAACCTGCACAAAAATCACAGCATAGGATCAGAGATTTAGCCCTGGAAAGAACACTAGAACTTATGTAGTCCAGTCCCCACGCTTTATCCTTGGTGATACTGAGGTCCAGAGTCACAGAGGTCAAAGTGGTAGAGTTGGAATTTGGAACCAGGTGTTCTGAGTTCAAGTCTTTGTATTAGATTATTATTCACTTTGGCTTTCCAAGCAGCATTTGCTCCAGTTAAAACACTGCATTAGCCAGGACTTCAGATAGAATAGGAAGGAAGATGATAACTAGAAGACACCACAGAAAAGTCACCTGTTAAGCAATGTCAACTAACCACAACACAGCTCCAAACCAGAAAGCAAGAAAAAAGTAGCCTTGAGTTGCCAAATTGTATCTTAGAAACTTAACCACTTATGTGAATCCAGTGCACTAAGTGAACAGCAAGAGTGAGTACCACAAAGTTAAACCCCATGGCTGCTTTGATACAAGACAAACAATAACTGTAACAATTTATTTGCTCAGTCTTCCCTTTGTATCTCTCATTTCCTAGTAATAACAGAAACTAACTAAGAACCTCTTCAAGCCATTAGTTGCTTTTTTCCTTTGATCTTCATAATTAGTCTGTGAAATGGTAGCACAAGATTATTATTCCCATTTTATAGATGAGGAAATTGAGTCTCAGAGACAGGTTCACAATGTCAAAGATAGTATTTGGAAGAGTCTTTCTAATGCCAAGCCCAGCTCTGTTCCCTATGGAACATTTACATTCTTTTCCAAATTAGAACCACTTAATGAATGACTATCGAAAGAACAAGGGAAACCTTTTCTAGCTAAAAATTATTAGAAGCACCTAGTTAGAGAAGGTGACTGAGGGCCACTACAGGTAAACACTTAATTACTGACAGTGTTAAGAAGTGACTTCAGACTGGAAATTGAATGGATGCCCATCAATTGGAGAATGGCTGAATAAATTGTGGCATACGAATATTATGGAATTTAATTGTTCCGTAAGAAACAACCAGCAGGATGAATACAGAGAGGCCTGGAGAGACTTACACGAACTGATGCTGAGTGAAATGAGCAGAACCAGGAGATCATTATACACTTCAACAACAATACTATATGAGGATCAATTCTGATGGAAGTAGCTCTCTTCCGCAATGAGAGGATCCAAATCAGTTCCAATTGATCAGTGATAAACAGAATCAGCTACACCCAGTGAAAGAACACTGGGAAATAAGTGTGAACCACAACATAGCATTTCCATTCTTTCTGTTATTGTTTGCTTGCATTTTCGTTTTTCTTCTCAGGTTATTTTTACCTTCTTTCTAAATCTGATTTTTTTGGTGCAGCAAGATAACTGTATAAATATGTATATATATCGTATTTAACATATATTTTAACATATTTAATATGTATGAGACTGCCTGCCATCTAGGGGAGGGGGTGAAGAGAAGAAGTTGGAACAGAAGTTTTTGCAAGGGTCAGTGTTGAAAAATTACCCATACCCATATCCATATGTTTTGTCAATAAAAAGCTATAATAATAATAATAATAATAAAAGAAGTGACTTCAGACAGCCTGACCCTGAGAGAGGAGATAGGAAAAGCAGTAGTCTGAGTGCCATTTAAAGCAGATGTCTCCCCGGGAATAGTCCCTAAGAGCATCATTCCTAGCATTCAGGACAAAAGTTTCTGTTCAAATGGGTAACCCTGACTTGTCAATAATAAATTAAATGAAGCTTCACATCTGTTGAAAGAGGTTGGGACATGTGTTAATATCTTTTAGAGAATTTTTCATCCAAAATGAATGAAATAAATTTTAACGATTCAAGTAGTAAGTTTCAGTAATCTGGAAAAATCCATTTTATAAAAGGCCCAGTTCCTAGAAATAACACGTGTTATTATTAGAAAGTTTTATGCATTGCAATTTTAATGCTTTTAACAAGTACAGGAAACTCTGTACTTCCTTTTGTCCAAAGCAAAAGTCTTAGTGTTTATGGAAGAACATTGTACTTTCTGATTAAGATGAAAATCTGTCGCTGATCTTGGTGGCGTCATCTCATCAAGCTGACTCTTCTTTATGTCTATAAAAGATCCCTATCATTCATTCAAAGGAAAACGGTGTTGTGATTTTATTATTGCATCTTGTCTGTAATTATAGAAGCTGTCCAAGGTAGAAGAAGCAATCCTGAAACAGTGCTTAATAAACATTTGCTGATGGATAGATATAAAGTGGATACAGCAACAGGTTGGAGTCAGGAACATTCATCTTTAAAACTTCAAATCTGGCCATAGACATCTACTAGCTATATGACCCTAGGCAAGTCACTGAACCCTATTTGCCTTGGTTTCCTTATTTGTAAAATGAACAGGAGAAGGAAATGACAAATCATCTCAGTATCTTTGCCAAGAGAACCGCAAATGGGGTCATGAAGAGTCTGATGTGACTGAAAAAATGTGCCTGAACAATTGACCAATTGATATTTAAGTGTTGGGTAAAGTTAATGAAGGAGTAGTATTAATTGACATGGCTGTTCTGCCTAATGGGATACTTTCAAAAATCTCTGCAGAAATACTCAACTGGACCTAATTCTTGCAGTTAAGAAATTTGAAACCTTCAAATTTCAGAGTAAGGTCAGTTACTTCTTGACTGTAGTGATATAATGAGACCTTCTCTCGGATGGTGAAAATTAACAACATGGAATCACAGACATTCATCATAAAAAACAAATTGATTACCATGATACATTTGATCTACAGGGTCATAGGGATGACTTTAGATCAAATTAATTTAAATTAGAAATACATATGCACACATATATTATTATCACTTCTTTTGAAATTAAAAATCTTGTTTTTCAATTTCATGTGTCACATTTCATTTCATTTTTTTTTACATTTTTTCTTTTTATTTCATTTTATTTTTTTTCTGATGAAAGAGAAAGTAAAAAAAAGAGGCTTATGTTTATTGTGTATATGTGGAAGAAATCTCAAAAGACAAACTTCATTTAGTAAAACAAATGTTTAAAGAGATGAATTTAAAAGCAATTTAAAAATGAAATTAAAATTTGAACGAGTTTAGTCTCTTTTCTGCTTTTTTACATTTGCCCAAGGTAAAAACACATGGAAAACATTCAGGTCAGCCCACTCATTTATTTATTTATTTGTATTTATTACTTGGTGTAGTGTATGTGTGTGTTTTAAAGAAGAAAAGATAAAATGAAAACAGAGAACAGCATCTCAATATGATTCCTTCCCCTTCTCCCCTCCCACCCTAGGGTAGATATCTAATAACCAGATGTATCATAGGGGATAACAATATTTTCTTCGAACAAGATACTATTCTTAAGCTTATTTTTGAGAGCAGTTAATAAGTTATTTTAAAAGACTGGAAACAGGTTGTGCCATACAGTATCCTCTTACAAATGACTATCGGGAAAATCTAAACCATTCCAGTTTGTGGGGAGAAACATTTTTTCCTTTATATTGTTTGTGTGATGGATTTGTTTTTATTGAAACCTGCTATTGGTAAGAAAAAGGGGTTGATAATAATCCTATGGGGCAGCTAAATGGTGCAGTCGATAAGAGTATCAAGCCTGCAGTAAAGAAAACCTAAATTCAAAAATATTCTCAGATATTAGCTGTGTGATCCTAGGCAAGTCACTTTCCCCTGTTTCCCTCAGTTTCCCCATCAGTAAAATGAGCTAGAGAAGGAAATACAATGTATCTTTGCCAAGAAAACTCCAAATAGAGTCATGAAGAGTCACTACAATGACAATACTCTTGCTGCTTGGAACAGATTTTAGGAAAAGTTCATTAATGTTAAGGTCACTGAAATGTCAGGACAGAATGAGGGACAAATATAGTAACTCCAGCTTCTCTGCCTTCCTTTCCCTGGTGAATGGGTATGGAGGCTAGAACAGAATACACACTGTGTCCATAAACAGCAGCTGTCAAGGGGCAGGAAGACCTGTGGATTCTGAGCTCTCCCAGAATCCAGAGTCAGGGGACCTGGCTTGAAACCAACTAACTTGCTACTCACTTGCAAGGTGACTTAGGGCACCTCCACTGTCTGGGCCTGTTTTCTCATCTATGGAATGAGGTATTGGAGACATGATCTCACAAATGCCTTCCATCTCTGAATACTTATGTTTCTAGGCCTTTTCATCTCTTCTTCTGTAAAAATGAGGTGATTAAACTATTATAAATTCACAGCGGGCTCCCAGGGAATCTAATGCAACCTCATCATGCAGATGAGGAAACTGAGGCTTACCAAAGTTCCTTCCAGCTGTGACATTCTAGAATCTTGTTTCATCCCCATGCATCAGTTTCCTTTTCTGTGAAAGCAATAAGGGCCAGTACTTCCCAGCTTAAACAGTACAGGTTCTAAGTCCATTCCTTTCTGAGCCCTAGTTTCCCCTTTTCTAGCACATCTCTGAACAGTGCAGGGTCCCAAGCCCCTTCCTTTCTGAGCCTCAGTTTCCCCTTTTCCATCACAGCTTGGACACTGCGGGGTCCCAAGCCCCTTCTTTTCTGAGCCTCAGTTTCCCTTTTCCATCACAGCTCGGACAGTGCGGGGTCCCAAGCCCCTTCCTTTCTGAGCCTCAGTTTCCCCTTTTCCATCACAGCTTGTACACTGCAGGGTCCCAAGCCCCTTCCTTTCTGAGCCTCAGTTTCCCTTTTTCCATCACAGCTCGGACAGTGCGGGGTCCCAAGCCCCTTCTTTTCTGAGCCTCAGTTTCCCTTTTCCATCACAGCTTGTACACTGCGGGATCCCAAGCCCCTTCTTTTCTGAGCCTCAGTTTCCCTTTTCCATCACAGCTTGTACACTGCGGGGTCCCAAGCCCCTTCCTTTCTGAGCCTCAGTTTCCCTTTTCCATCACAGCTTGTACACTGCGGGGTCCCAAGCCCCTTCCTTTCTGAGCCTCAGTTTCCCCTTTTCCATCACAGCTCGGACACTGCGGGATCCCAAGCCCCTTCCTTTCTGAGCCTCAGTTTCCCCTTTTCCATCACAGCTCGGACACTGCGGGATCCCAAGCCCCTTCCTTTCTGAGCCTCAGTTTCCCCTTTTCCATCACAGCTCGGACAGTGCGGGGTCCCAAGCCCCTTCCTTTCTGAGCCTCAGTTTCCCCTTTTCCATCACAGCTCGGACAGTGCGGGGTCCCAAGCCCCTTCCTTTCTGAGCCTCAGTTTCCCTTTTCCATCACAGCTCGGACAGTGCGGGGTCCCAAGCCCCTTCCTTTCTGAGCCTCAGTTTCCCCTTTTCCATCACAGCTCGGACACTGCGGGATCCCAAGCCCCTTCCTTTCTGAGCCTCAGTTTCCCTTTTCCATCACAGCTCGGACACTGCGGGATCCCAAGCCCCTTCCTTTCTGAGCCTCAGTTTCCCTTTTCCATCACAGCTCGGACAGTGCGGGGTCCCAAGCCCCTTCCTTTCTGAGCCTCAGTTTCCCTTTTCCATCACAGCTTGGACAGTGCGGGGTCCCAAGCCCCTTCCTTTCTGAGCCTCAGTTTCCCTTTTCCATCACAGCTCGGACAGTGCGGGGTCCCATGCCTGGCACCGGTGTGACCAGTCCCGCGGATTCCGGGCTAGAAGAATCCTAGAGGTCATTGCGTCCAAAGCCCTCCTCCTTCATTTGCAGACGAGAAAACTGAGGCTGAGAAGGCGCAGTGGGGGGCCGAGGACGGCGCTGGGCTCCGGGTCAGGGGCTGCCCCGACCGCACCCACAGAGTCTCCCGATCCCCTCAGCAGCTTCTGAGGCAGGAGGCGGGGGCAGACACACCCGATGCAGTGACGTCATCGTAACCGCGCCCAGGGCAGCCCCGCGGCAAGGGCGGCCCAAGGCCCGCCCCCCACACGTAAGCCCCGCCCCTCCCGCTCTCCAGGCGCCGGGCGTTCGCCTCACATCCGGGTCCCGCCGCCGTCGCCGCCGCTGCCTCCCGGGCCTCGCTCATTCAGCTCCGCTGGAGCTCAGAGTTCCGACCAAGATGGCGGCCGTGGGGCGAGCCGGCTCCTTCAGCTCTTCGCCGCCGGCCCTGGCCGCCACCAACGGCTTCGCCCCGGCCTCCTGCACGGGCGGCGGCGACAAGGCCGAGGACGACGACGGGCAGAACCTCTGGTAACCGGAGCCCGCAGCGGGGGCAGGGAGGGGAGGGGAAGCCGCGCTGGGAGGGGCCGCCGCCCCGCCCCAGCCCCCTGCCGGGGGTCCCCTCCCCGCTCGGGGTGCCCTTCCCTTGCTCCCTCTCTTTGGGTTGGGGTCTTCTCCTGCCTCCCTCCTTGGGGGGTGGGCTTCTTCTCTTGGGTGGGGGTCCCTGTCGCCTCCTTCCATGCTCCCCTCTGCCTGCTTAGGGGGTCCCTCCCTTGCTCCCCCCTCCCTGGGCCAGGCTCCCTCCCTTGCTGCTTCAGCCCCGGGTTCCCTCTCTTGCTCCAGGCTAGACTGGGGGTCCTCCCTGACCCCTGCAGCCTCTCTAGCGGTCCCCTTTCTCTCCCCGCCACCGCTGCCAGGTCCTGCATCCTCAGCGAGGTCTCCACCCGTTCACGCTCCAAGCTCCCGTCCGGCAAGAACGTCCTGCTGCTGGGTAAGTGGTGCCCGCCCTACCCTCGGAGGGGCTGGGCCAGCCTGGCCGGGAGGGGCTCCGGCCTCAGTGTCCCCTTTGGTAAAATGGGCGGTGCTCCTCCCGGTCCCGGCCTCAGTGTCCCCTTCGGCAAAATGGGCGGGGGCCCTTCCCGGCCCTCCACGCTGCCCGCGACTGGGCGGGCCGCCCGAGCTGGTGCCCGCCCCGAGTGGGCGGCCGTGTCCCCGCCGAGTCCCGGCTGCCGTCCCTTCCTTTGTGCTGGGCTGGCCCGGCCCCTCCCCCTCCCGGGGCTGGCCCGGTGGCGGGCCGCGGACCTTGGCTGCAGCGCCGGGGAGCGCGGGGAACGCCGGGGGCTCGCCCCCAGGCCGTCTGTTATTGTTTCCCGGCGGAGCTCCCGGCCCCCAGAGCTGGGGTGTTGACCGAGGAAAGCCCGTCCCCTGCAGCAGTCGCCTGAAGGGGACATCTTAAGATCCAGGGTACATTCAAAACTGAGGCACCCTGTCACGGCCATCTGATGTGTAATGGCGTAACTCATTAATTTTTCATGGATGACTGGTACAAAAGATGATGAGGCTGGAAGTGAGGCTCTCGAGAGCCCTCTTTGCCGGCAGCTGGTTTCTCCGTGTAGTGTTTGGCATTGGAGTAGGGCATTTGGGCTCATAGGGCTCTTGCCGCTCGGAAGGAACTCCGCTGATTTTGTAGTTGGAAGGGACTTTGGCTTCCCTTCCCCCAGCCAAAAGGTTTTGATCTGGAAGGACCATAGTCCATCTAGAAGTCATTAACTGTTCTACATGTATGCCGTTTCTTAGCTTCTGTGGTAAAAGACTGAGTTTTGTCACCCTCTTTGTAGGTAGCCCCAGAATCATTTAGATGCATTTTTCTAAGATTCTCTTTCATGTTTGCCATACTTAAATGTGGAAATTTCTCGGTTAGATTAAAATGAATCTAAAATAATAAAACGAAATAGTTTTTTTTTCCTCTGTTGTGCTAGAAAGCCTAAAAGGAAACTTGAGATTTTATAAATCACAGAAATAGGCTAAATGTTGATTAGATACTGACATTTAATATGAACTTTTTGGTATCAGGAAAACCTGTGACATGTTAATTTGGAATGTCTCCTTCTTGTGCTTGTGAGGTCCCTGTAAGGTATCTGGAATAGCAGGACTTGTTAATAGTAATTTTATTTTCCTTAAGTGAACTTTTTTCTTTTGTGATTTGTCAGGACCTTGTTTTTTTTAAAAAATAATCTTTTACTGAATTTGTTCCATATGAGTATGACATGTCTTGGGTAATTTTAAGATCAGGATTTTAATGGAAAACATCTAGGAAGTGTTTGCAAATCCTCTTTCATTGCACTTAATACTCAAGCCAGTGTTTTGTGTTTATCTTTTAAAATGACCTTAAAGCAGCTTGGCAAGAACAGAAATGACTTTTAATTAACTTAATTTATATGGTAAAGAAGACTTGGTGTTTGGTTTGTTTGTTTTCTTTTAATTTCATTGTTGTGGAAGCAGGGTAATGGAAAGTACTATTAGAGTTGCTATATGGATGGCTCTGCCTCAATGTTGGGAGGAAGAGTGGTAGAGATAGAGTGAGAATGGCTGGCTGTGTTCACTATTATCATCCAAGACAAAGTGTGTCCTGTGACATGCACAGGTTTTTAAATCTCTGAGTACTGGGGGATCTCTCTTATAAATACACAAAATCAGAGGTGGGGGGAACCCCCAAAACCCAATCCCTTCAGTCACTTGACATCTAGATCTGATGTTATGGGAGTCTGATTCTGTAATGATGAAGTTTTAAAAATTTTGTCCATTTCCCCAGCAATGTACTGGGCTAACTATAGGCTTTTCATGATGAGCCACAGCTGATTATTCTTCCAACACTTCATGGTATTTTTGACTCGGCAGAGACCCTAAGCTTTCCCCTTCAGTGGCTGCTAGTTCACTGTCTTCTATTATGGAGTCTATGAAGGAACCTTAAGGGCCATCTTTCCCAGCCCTCCATTATATAAAGTAAAGTCACACAGGTGGTAGTTCTGGTCCTTAAGAGCTTTTACTGCTTTTCCAGTCCATAAGACTCTCATTTACTTGGAGACCTCAGACTAGTCAGTTCATTCCAACATGTGAATTTTGTGAATGGTCCTGAGAATGTGGCTGGACCACAATGTGGCAATGTGAAATTGCCGGTACCTCCAAGAGACTTCCATTGCACTGAAAAAATAGAACATGTTTTCTGAGAATTGAGGACTAGACAGTTTGAGAAAGATGAATGCAGACAAAGCAGAGGAGAAAGACAGGAGACACTTGGGAAGGCTGGTACCTGAACCATGTCTTAAAAGAAGCTATGCATTCTAAGAGATAGAAGGGGAGGACTTTGAGGGCATACTCACCTACGGACAGCCTGGGCACAGACACAGATTGAAGTTGGTGTGTTGAGTTCTGGAAAGACCTTATAGATCTGACTTGAAATATAGGGTTATTGAAGGGGAGAGTAATGTGAAATTAGCATAGGAAAAACAGGGAATAGAGAGGAGAGAGATACATGCTGGTTTAAGAAGTTTGTAGTTTATCCTAGAGGCAGTTAGGAGTTACTGAGTGGAAAGATGTCATTTTCAGACACATTTAGGAAGCAAAGAAGCAAACATTTATTAAGTGTCTACAATGTGTCAGCATTCATTTGAAGTGCCAGGGATACAAAGGGATACATGAAATAGTCCTTGACTGCTTCAGGGAGTGAGACCACATGTGCTCATACAAAGTAAATACAGTGTAACTTTGATGGCCCAGTCTGTGGCAGCTGGTGTATGTGGGAATCGAAAAAGCCTTCCTATAGGAGGAGTAATGTTTGAGTTGGGGGTTCTGAGAGGAGGAGGTAAGAAGGGAGGATATTCAAGCCATGGAAGACAGACAGCGTAAAGAAGAAAGGACATACTCTGGGTGAAAAGGCCAGCTTAGCTGAACAGTAGTGTCTGAAAGCATTGAAAAGATAGATTGAATCCAGATTGTGAATGACTTTAAGTGACAAACAAGAATTTATATTTGATTGTAGGTGACATTGTAGTTCGTTGAACATGGGAGTGACATGGATGACCTTATTTTGGCAGCTGTGTGGAGGGGTGAGTGGAAAGGGGAGAACTTTGAGGTAGGAGGCTGTCAAAATAGTCTGGTTGAAAGATCAGGGGCTTTACTCTGGTTTTGGCGGAGTGCAGAGGGGAGGTATGGAGGCTGAATTGATGAGATTTAGTAAATGCTTAGAAATGCAGGGTGAAGAAAGAGCAAGGATTTGAAGGGATGGAAGGATGGACATGCCCTTGTTAGGAAAGGGGAAATTTAGAAGAGGTATGGGATTTCAGGAAAAGATATTGAGTTGTGTTCTTGACAGAATCAGATGCTATGGGGACATCTAGATCAAAATGTCCATTAGGCAGTTAATGTGAGATTGGAGCTCAAGAGTAAGACTGGTTCTCTAGATCTGGAATCATCTGAATGTAAACGATTATGGAACCCATGGAAGTTGAGGTCATGAGGAGGGAGAGTGTCATTCAGAGAAATGAAGAGGGGCCTAAGCCAGAGCCTTGGGGTAATCCTCAGTTAGGGGATTTTGATGATGACATTGAACAGAAATGCAGTAGAGGAATCTAAGAAGCAGCTATATAGGAAGGAGAAAGACCAAGAGCTAGCAGTGGCACAAAAGCCCAGCAGGGGAGTGTTCTCAGTAGTGTCACAGGGGCCTCCAGAAAGGTAAGGATTAGATTAAAGAGGCATAGTAATTTTGGAGAAAGGAATTTAAGTTTAGTGATGTATTTAAAGCCAGATGGCAAGGATGAGGAAATGGAGACTAGTGGGCTTCTTTTTAGGTGATCTGTTGTGAAAGGAATGAAAGGGTTAAGATGATAGTTTAAGGGCATGATAAGGTCAAGTGAGGGTTCGTAGGATAGATAGAGGGATAGGATAGGGATCTGTACTTGCTTGTATGAAGACTAGGATGATTATTTTGGCAGCTAGTGGCAGATGGTTTAGAGAGGGGGAGAAACTGGATGCAGACCTACTAATTATGCTGTTTGAATGTCCAGTAGAGGGAGAGGTTATGAAGGGCTGAACTAGAATAGCCAGAATAGTGGCTAAGGTAGGGGGAAAGATATGAGTAGGAAATGTATTATTTCTTCCTCAAAATTCCTAGTTTTCCTTAAGGTTCATCTCTAATACCACTTTAGATAAGTGGTCTTTCCCCCCCCAGTTTATCTTGTATGAGTTTTACATATATATCTTGATAAGATTGTAAACTCCTTGAGAGCCGATCAGCAAACATTTTTTAAGTACTAGGCATTAAGCATAATGCTAAGCACTGGGGATATAAAGTTGGCAAAAAGTAAAGTACCTTCAAAGAGCTCTTGGTCAGTTAGGAGATAACTTGTAAATAGCTGTGCACAGACAAGTTATATACAGGTGAATTGGAAATGATCAGCAGAGGGAAGATGGTAAAAATTGAGAGATCTGGAAAGGCTTTTTGTAGAAGATGAGATTTTAGCTTATACTTGAAGGAAGCCATAGTGTGGAGATGAGGAGGAAAAGCATTCCAGGCATGGAGGAGAATCATTGAAAAAGGCCAGATTTGGGAGATGGAATGGAGGCCAATGTCGCCAGATTGCAGAGTATATAGTGGTGGTGATGGTAAGAAGATTGAAAAGGGAAGGGTCAGAGTTTTGAAAGCCAACCAGATTTTTATATTTAATTTTGGAGTCAATCAGGAGGTTGGTTATTGAGTGGGGATTCATTGGTGAAATGGTCAACCCAATGCTTTGGGATGAAAACTGTGATAGATGAGTAGAGGATAGACTGGAGTGGAAGAGAATTGAAGGAAATCCAATAGCTCATTGGGATGATCTAGGCATGAGGTGATAATGGTACCAGAGTGGTGACTGTCAGAGGAGAAAAGGGTACATTTTGGAGAGATGTTGCAAAGTGAGTTGAGAATGGACACCTAGGTTAGGCAGCTGAGGCACTGGGAGAGTGATGTTGTCCTTGACAGTAATAGAGAACTACGGAAGAAAAGAGGGTTTGAGAGAAAGGTTACAAGTTCCATTTTGCTCAAATGGAATTTTTGTCTTTAAGACATCCAATTCTAGGCATGACTAAGTCATTGGAGATGCAGCACTGGAGGTCAGGAAAGAGGTTAGGGTTAGATAATAGATTTCAGCAATCATCAGTTTAAAGGTGATCGTTGAATTCATAGGAGCTGGTAAAATCATCGAGGGAAATAGAACTAGGAGAGAAAACCTAGATAGAAGAAAGTAGCTTCAAGCAGAAGAGAGTGATTGATAGCAGAATCAAAGGCTATAGAGGGGTCCAGAAGCATGAGAATTAATAAAAGGCCAAAGATAAAACAGGCATATAAATTGGCATTAGCAAAGCAGCCAGTAGACAGGGAGAGATTGAAAGTGAGTGAGAGTGTAGAAGAGGCAATCAGCTGGGGAAGATGGGATGAAATTGAATCAGGTGTGCATGCCCAGTGATTGGCCTTGGCTAAGAGAAGAGCCAGCCGATCAGGTGAGACAGGAGGGAAGGAGGAGCTGGGGCAGAAGGCCTCTGGTAATGGGAAATGGGGGAGGGGGAGGGGGAGAAGAGCCAAACAGCCTCAATTTTGTTAGTTCCCACTTGAAACCATAGGAAGTTATAAGGGAGATGAAAATTTTTGAAGAGGAACTAAGACTAGGGATTTCATGAGTGTATGAAGCTCCTGGTGAAGTACTAAGCTGCTCCATTTTCACTTTTCTCTTTGTGTCTCAGTGTCTGGCCCATCTTTAGGCACTTGTTACATTTGTATTGCTCGATGGACAAGACTTGACAATTGACTGAATATGGGAGATAAAAGGATGTGGAAGTTCTAGGATGGCTTTGAGATATATCTGGGTCCCTGGGAGGATGCTGATGCCTTTAACTGAAATGGGAGATTGCAAGGAGGGAGTTTATTGGCTAAGAAAATGGATCAAGGTTGTTGGAGTGCTAATAGGATAGTTGTCCAGCAGTCAGTTTGTTCTTTTCTTGGTATAGATTGCTATAAATTATTCTGCTCATAAATTTTTACATTTTTCTTTTAGTCTTTGAGATTTTCATCCAAACCCTTTTGGGTTTAAAGAGAGAACTAGAACAGTTTTTTGTAACGATGGATTCTTATGCTAACCCCACAGATGTTTAATTGAAAACACACACACACACACACACACACACACACACATGATCCAGATTTCTCTGAGAACTTCAGAGGAACTCAGTGGAAAGCAGAGTACTATGTTTGAAATGAGGAGGACTCGATCAGACTCTTGGTTCCACTGCTTCTTACCTGTGGGACGTCTCTGGGCCTGCCCGCCCGCCCATCTGTAACAAGAGAGAGTAAGAGTACTTGACCTCCAGTGATTCACACAGCTCTACATCTGTATTAAGTGGATAGTCAGCAGCTCATTGAAGGTGATGGGGGTATTGGATAGGAATTTCATCCATATACAGAGCTCTTGGTAAGGAACTTGGTTCTTCCCCAGGGTAGATCCACAGCTCTATAATCTATCAGTCTTAGAGCTGGACTTCTTTACATGATAGCTATAAACTTGTTAGAATATTTTGATGAATTAATTAGTTTCCTTTGTAATCCTCTGTTTTATCTATTGTGTTTTATCTCCATTTTACAGATGAGGAAACTGAGTCTCAGAGGAGCCTCAGTGAAGATTGTAGTTTGTTCAAGGATACTCAGTTATATGAGGGAGACCTTGTATACTAGAATGAAAAGCTTTTGGTTTAAGCATCAAGGCACATTGATTTGAGTCATGTAAAAAAACAAGCTCAGTCCTAACTGGCCCCCCACTAAGGTACTGTTCCATAAAGACACAAAGGGAGTAAACACTCAGCCAACATGGAGTTAATCTGCAGAACCATCTGGGCACAGGAGCAGGTTAATAAGGTAGGAGCTGCTGCTTGGAGACCAATAAATGCAAGGATTAGGATTGTGGCCCACTGCCAAGGAAACATCTTTTGGGGCTCCTACTTATTTATCAGAAATTAAGGAGTTCATTATGCTTTTCTGCTTTATTGAATGAATACTAAAGGTATTCTGTACTTTGTGCTGGCTTCTCCTCTGGCAGATGGTGAACTGTATGTGTTGCTCATTTATAAATAGTATAGCAGGTTTTCTGTAATGGCCCTTCTCTGAGAGGAGGCTTGACTAGAAATTGGGCTTCAGGGTCATAAAGACCTGTGTTTCATCTGGCTCAACCTTTCACCTGCTGGCCACATGACCCTGGGGAGATGCTATCCCCAAACCTCTTTCCTCCTGCCTTCCCCCTTGGGAATTTCCTACACATTTCACAGGCCAAGCCTTTTCCTATCCATTCCTATCCTATGACAAAATCTTTGTCACAATTAGAATAGGATGTTTCTTAGATTCCCTTTTAGTGTTGATCACTTTCATACTTTTAAAAACATTGACTATATTTCACAGTATATTATCTTCTCCTTCCCAGACAGAAATAATAAGGAATTAAAAGGGGGAGGGAGGAAAAGCAGTTCAGCAAAGCTAATATATACCCTGAAAAAATCTTACATTCTCTACATGTTCCTTATCCATAGACATTCCCCCTACCAAGTGCAGAATTGGAGGAGGAGCTTTCATATGCTTCTTTGGGAGCTTCCTTGATTATTGTAATTTCAAAGCATTCAGTAAGACAGTAGGAAGGATACTAGATTAGGTGACAGAAGACCTCGGTTTGATTCTTGGGTCTACCTCTTAAAATCCTTGTGACTGAACAGCTAACTCTTTTGCTCTCAGTTCCTCATCCATAAAATGAAGGACTTTGATTAGAAGATTTGCGCTTCCTTCAAGTTCTCTAAGTCCGCAATCCTCTAATAACATCTTGTGTTATTTTATACATTTTGGATTTTAAACTCTGAATTAATAAGATTTTGTTTTCATTTGAAAAAATACATAGTTTCATAGTTCTGAATTATTTATACAGTCTTTATTACATTGCTTCCATAAAAAATAGTGGAGGTCAGACACCTTTATTATGACGACTTTATTTTGGAAATCAAACCTTCGAAGTGAAGAAAAGAGTCAGCTATTTAATGAAGAAAGATAAATCAAAGATATTTTCAAAGACAAGGATTTCTCAGACATCCAGGTTATATGTATTCTTTGTAGGTGACATAACATGCTTCCTTTCTTTTGAATGAGCTTATGTTAGATTTTTTTTTTTTTTTTTGCTAAGGCAATTAGAGTTAAGTGATTTGCCTCGGGTCACACAGTCACAAGAGTTAAGTGTCTGAGGTCACATTTGAATTCAGGTCCTCCTGAGTTCAGAGCTGGTGCTCTATCCACTGTGCTACCTAGCTGCCCCTTATATTGGATTTTTAAAAAATATATTTTAAGGTGGCATGCACTTTAATATTGTAAGTAAGAAGTTATGAGGCTGCATATGAAAATAGGGAGATTTGCTAACCTGAAGTAGTTGATCCTGGTACATAGGAAGCATTTTAATGAAAGGTTTATTAGTTGATCAAATGATATAATTTTTTTTTATCATTGAAACAAGGTTATTTTAATACTACAAATGAACCAAGAGTTAGAGGAGTCTCTTGGAAAAGGAGAGCAATTCACTGGGCATCCCAGAAGGAAAAATATGCTTTAGAGGATCAGCTGAGAGTCACCTTAAAGAGGTCATTTAGTCCAACCATTTAAAACAGACAAAATCTTTTGCTTTCTTCAGCCAGAAACCATTGGGGTTCCCAGGCTCAGATGAGCATCACTTTAGAATTTAACTCTTTCTGGAGTACAGTCTATCTCTAAATAATATAGGTGAGAGAAACTAAACTGATTATAGCTAAAAGGGCTTGATGTGAAAAAATCATAAGGCTAGTATGCTGCATGATCATAGTAGAAAGATGTAAACAACAGCAGTGAATGGATGAAATGCAGTGACCAGTCTGGCAGAGGATTGACTTCTTATTTCATAGTTGAAAGGAACCTCAGAAGCCATCTTGGCCAGCTCCTGCCAGAGCTAGAAACATCACAAGGACAAGTGTTTATCCACTTCTTGCTTAAAGAACGAAGTGAGGAAAACTAGAAAGTCCTACCTTAAGTCATGGTTTGCCTTTTTTTTTTTTTTTTTTTTGCAACGTTTACTCCTTGGGTCTAGTTCAACCTTCTGGTTCATATAGAACAAGTCTGTCTTCTGAGTGATGATGAAATCATTCTCCCCCTCTCAGGAGATGGTGTACCACATATTCAGAATGGTTCATATACTTAGCTTGAATCACTTGGTCTTGTTTCCTATGTATGTGGAGTTCCTCCCCCCTACCCCCACCTCCCACCCTGCCCTCCTTCCCTTAATGGCGGTACTTAGGCCAGGGACTATAAAACCTCTTAGGAGGAGGCTTATAAAAGGTCAGTGGGATAGATTGAAATCTTAGAGAAGAAAATGTCTTTCCTAATTTTTTCTCATCTTTCTTTTTTTTTTAATAGCTTTTTATTTTTCCTAATACACGCAAAGATAGTTTTAAACATTCACTTTTGCAAAACCTTGTGTTCCAAATTATTTTTCCTTTACTGCTCCATCCCCTTTCCCATAGACAGCAAGCAATCCAATATAGGTAAATCTGTGCAGTTCTTATAAACATATTTCCATATTTATCATCCTGCACAAGAAAAATCAGATCAAAAGGGAAAAAAGAAAAAGAAAACAGCAACAGGTGAAAATAATTATGCTTTGATCCATATTAGTCTCCATAGTTCTCTCTCTGAATGCCTCAAATCATGTCATTGTTGAAAAGGAACAAGTCCATCACTGTTGATCATCATATGATCTTGTTGTTGCTGCTGTGTATAATGTTCTCTTGGTTCTACTCACTTCACTTAGCATAACCTTTGCAGGCTTTTCTGAAATCAGCCTGCTCATCATTTCTTAGAAAATAATAATACTCCATTACATTCAAATCCCATAACTTATTCAGCCATTCTCCAACTGATGGGCATCCATTCAGTTTCTAATTCTTTCCTACCACAAAAAGGATTGCTACAAACATTTTTGCATATGTGGGTCCTTTTCCTCATGATCTCTTGGGGTATAGTATCTCTACTGCTGGATCAAAGGATATGCACAGTTTTATACCTTTCCAGAATGATTGGATCAGTTCACAATTCCACCAACAATTCATTAGTGTTCCAGTTTTCCCACATCCCCTCCAAATTTTATCATCTTTTCTGTTATCTTAGCCAATCTGAGAGGTGTGAAAGGGTATCTCAGATTTGTCTTAATGAGCATTTCTCTTATCAATAGTGATTTAGAGCACTTCATATTAGAAATAGCTTTAATTTCTTCATCTGAAAATTGTTCATATCCTTTGACCATTTATCGATTGGCGAATGACTTGTATTCTTATATATTTTAGTCAGTTCTCTATGTTTTAGAAATGATACCTTTATCAGAAACACTGACTGTATAAATGGTTTCCCCTTCTACTCTTGGCTGCATTGGTTTTGTTTGTACAAAAACATTTTATTTTAATGTAATCAAAATTTATCTATATTCTCTATATATTTTAGAAATGAGGCCATTATCAGAAACCCTGAATATACATTTTCCCCAAACTTTTTGTTTCCCTTCTCATCTTGCATGCATTGCTTTTGCTCATCCAATACATTTTTAATTTAATGTAATCAAAATTATCCATTTTGTTTTTCATAATGTTTTCCAATTCTTCTTTGGTCATAAATTCCTCTCTTTTCCACAGATCTGAGAGGTATACTATTCTCCTCATTTGCTCATAGTATCACCCTTTTGTCTAAATCATAAACCCATTTTGACCTTATCTTGTTTTAGGATGTTAGATGTTGGTCAGTGCCTGGTTTCTGCCATACTATTTTCCAGTTTTTCCAGCAATTTTTGTCAAATATTGAGTTCTTATCCCAGAAGCCGGAGTTTTTGGAGTCAACTTTTTTTTAAAATAAAGATCCAAGAATAGAGCAGTATTTGAGAAAACCCAGAATACCTGCAGACTAAAAATTGCCATGTGTCCTGGGTCCAGAGAGTGAATGTGGGGGATCCTTATCTCAGATCAGATCAGTTTAGTAGGGTCCTGAAGGGGTTGGAGATTCTAGCCATACTGACAGTGTTGATAACATCAAGCCTGCTTTCCAATTAGGAGAGGATGATAGAAGTATAGATAGCCCTTTAGATTTTCAAAATGCTTCCCATAAGGGTTTTTGTCTTTGATCTTCACAACCATCCTATAAGAGAGGAACTCTCCTACTTCATTGGTTTGGGTTTACAGATTGAGGAATCTGAAGCTGAGAAAAGTGAAGGAGTTTTTGCCCCTACTCCTCTTTTATTTATTTATTTATTTTTATTTTTTTTTTCCCTTCACTCTTTTTTTTTTTTAATTTAATTTTATTTAATAATAACTTTGTATTGCCTCTACTCTTCAAGCAAGTGTCCGAAGTGGCATTTGAAGCCAGCTCTGCCTAACCCTGGTTACATGCTTGCTCCATTGCTCATGCTGTATCTTTTTGATTCAGAAAACTATGCTCTGTAAATGTTATTCATTTTAATGTTTTTGTTTATCAAAATTCCTTCTGAAAATATCCTAGCCTGTTTGCTGACTTTTAAAGGCACAAGTGGGGTTTACCACCTCTTCTATCAGCCAGTTTAAAAAATGTCATATTCACGCTTGCACTTTCTCTCTCTCTCTCTCTCTCTCTCTCTCTTTGGCAAGGCAATTGGGGTTAAATGACTTGCCCAGGGCCACATAGCTAGTAAGTCTTAAGTGTCTAAAGCTGAATTTGAGCTCAAATCCTTCAGACTTCAAGGCTGGTGCTCTCTCTACTGCACCATCAAGCTGCCTCTCCTTTTGTTCTTACACCATAATGAACCTCCTTTCATTGATATTGAATCCCAAAATATTTCCAAAATATTGAATCAGGAAAACCAGCCAACATTTATTAAGCAGGTTCTTTGTCAGTAAACTTTTATTAAGCTCCTCCTATGTGCCAGGCTCTGTGCTACGTGTTTGGGATAAAAAAGAAAGATAATCCTCACCCTCAAGAAGCTTACAGGTTAATGAATGATGAAGTCCACAGAGGTATTCCCTGGGCTGGGTGTCCATCTAGGTGGGACAACTAGAGAAGCCTCAGAAGAGTACACAGACCTGGGAAAAGAACTGCCCCTCCTTTTGTAGAAGTTTTGTCCTTTAAGGCTCCACCTTCTGATTAAAGGGACCTGGGACTTGGCTGATAGGGAGGAGTCCCTGGGCTTATGAGATCTTGTGATCTCAGATGAGGTTATCCCTAGAAGGAAATTCTGAGGCCTAAGGAAGAAGTTAGAGAAGTCCCAGGGGAGGGCAGCCAGGAGAGAAATGAGAAAAAAACATGATTAGATGCCAGAGTAGGTGGCAAAGCCTTTACCAGATGTGTGGGGTGATCTGGGAGGGTGCTGACCTTGTACTGTGCTTAGTGCTGGAGACACAATCAAAACAGTCATCCAGTGTCAACCCCCTGACTGAAAGGGACTGTGTTTCTGCCTCCCTTGTTTGCCTTTTACTTAAAGGAACCCTTCCTTTCTGTGATCTTTTCATTCTCCTTTCATTGTGTTTGAATTAGGTTTTTCAGTTCTACGTTTTTCACATTTCTCTAAATTGTGCAGATGCTTTCTTCTTTCATAGGAAGTTTCATTGCATTAGACATGATTTTTTTCAGCATTTCATAGTAGATATCTATCCATATTGTTCTTTAGTTCTTCATTATGCAAGAGTATTGCTGTCAGGAGCAGTGGATAGATGGTGGGTGCAGTAGATAGAGCACCAGCCCTGAAGTCAGGAGGACCTAAGTTCAAATATGGCCTCAGATACTTAATGCTTCCTAGCTGTGTAACCCTGGGCAAGTCACTTAATCCCAATTGCCTCAGCCAAAAAAAAAAAAAAGTGCTGCTGTGAATGTGTTGGTATATAACAATCCTTTGATTTTATATTGATCTCTAGAGCTCTATGTCGTGTACTGGGGTTCTTTGGGTCAGAAGGATATGGACATTTTAGTCACTTTTCTTGAATGTTTCTATGTTGACGTCTGGAATAATTTTATCAGTGTTCATAGTCAGTATGGTTGACAGCCAGTATCCCTTAGCTCTCTCCATTATTGGTTTTTTTTTTTTTTTTTTTTGGTGGTTTTGCCTATTTGCAGGGGATGAGGTGAAACCTCAAAGTTGCCTTAATTTTCATTCCTGCTACTTTAAGTGATTAGGAGCTTAGTAGGAGCTTATTTTGAAATTATCACCTATAGTTTTTGAAAGCTTTCTATCCATTGACAGTTCTCAATAGACGAATTGCAGCTGTAAACAGCCAAACAAAAGATTGCTTAAAATTGTTAACAGCCCAGTGCAAAGATACATAAATTAGAACAATCTGAAGTTGCAGTTCACGCACAATAAATTGGCAAAAACGACTGAGGCTAGGAGCAGTCACTGTTGGTGGAGCTGTGAATTATTCCAACCATTTAGTGATTGGGATGTGCTGCCCTATTGTCCTAAAGATTCTGCTGGGAGATATATGTGCTAAGGAGCAGAAACAGAAAGGCCTCAGGCTGCACCAGAATAATTCTAGCAGAACTTTTTTTTCTTCCTGAGGCAGTTGGGTTTAAGCTACATGTGCAGGGTCACACAGCTAGGAAGTGTTAAATATCTGAGGTCAAATTTGAACTCAGGTCCTCCTGACTTCAGAGCTGGTACTCTACTCACTGAACCACCTAGCTGCCCCTAGCAGAACTTTTTGTAGTGGCAAAGAACGGGAATCAAGTAGATGGAAATGGCTAAAACTATGTGATCTAAAATGGCTTATTAATGTCCTGCACTAAATGATGCATGTGAAGAATTCAGAGAAGTCTGGAAGGCAGAATCTCACTAAGGAAGAGCAACATAAACAGAACCAAGAAGGCAGTTCTCACAGTGACTTGGGCTGTGGCCAGCATTCTATTTTCTCTTCTACCTACTTTCCATCCCCATCCCCATCTCATCCTCTTTCCCCCATTCCCACTGAAGAAAAAAGAAAAAAATTTTCTTAGCAAACATGCACATTGAAGCCAAACCAGTCATCACCTTGTCCACATCCAAAGATGTCCTCTGCCTCTTTTGCCAAGCTCTGGGGCACTTGTCTTATCTCCTTGGTACTGGGCCTCGGAGATCTTAGTTATTGTATTGATCAGAACTTTTCAGAGATGTTTGTCCTTACAGTGTTATTTTTGTATAAATTGTTCTCCTGATTTTGCTGATTTCACTCTGTTTCAGTTATAGAAAGCTTTCCAGGTTTCTCAGAAACTGGGACACTTGTATTCCATTATATTCAGGCAGCTATGTAATTATAATGGTCAGATGTGGTCCTCTCTTCCATCCTTGCAGGGGTTGGGAACCAAGGCTGCAGAATCAATCTATCAGATGATTGGTAAGCATTTAACTGTGTATCAGGTATGAGCTAGGGATACAAGTGCAAAGGAAACAATCATTGCTTGCAGTGATTTTTGGGGAAGACAAGTAAGTGCATAGAAAAATATATATGGTGTAAAATGAATAAATAGAAATGTGCACAAAGTAGTTAAATGTAAGGTTGTTTGGAAAAGGGAAATCAGCAGAGGTTCCACAACATGGCCCCTAAGCTGCATCTTAAGGAAGAGAAGGATTCTCTGAGGGAATGCATCCCAGGAACAATGCAGAGCCATCAGAGTAGAGCTGGAGTGTCCATTTGTGAGGAACTGAGACAAGGCCACTTGGACTGAATCACAGAGTGATAAAGTGACAATAACTGAAAGTAAGGCTCAGAAAATTGCTTTTATGTGACTTTAAAGGCTAAATCAAGAAGTTTGAATTTGATCCCAGATATAAAAGAAAACCTCTGCACTCCATTGAGTAGGAAATGTGATTTGGTCAGATTTGTACTTAAGGAAAAAAATACTTTGATATCCACGTGCAAGGTGGATTTTGATGGGGAACTCCTTAAGCCTGGGAGACCAATATGAGCATTGCATATGCTGTCTGATTCTTTTGAGGGGTTGGTTAGTTGCTTCAAAAGACGGCCCTCAGGAAGGGAGAAGGAATATATTTAGAAAACAAAATATAGAGCAAATTAGAACAAATACAGGTACTGAGCACTCTTTTAAGAATGATTTAAATTTTTTTAAAATTTCGCCTTGGCCCTTTTATGAAAAGCACCTCCTCTTAGTCGTTTCTAATTTTTTTTTAATGCTGTCTCTTTTTCTATTCAGTTTGGGTATTCATTTTGTATGAATGTTATGCTGTGTAATATGTTGGTCTAAGCCTCATTTTTGCTTTCTGGTTTTCTTAGCTGTTCTTGCCAGAGTTCTTATCCTAGAATAGTAATCATGTTTTAGATTTCAACATACTCTGAGCTACTGGTTTTGACTGCTGTTTCTTGCTTATCTAGTTTGTATCTACTATTCTTATGTTTTTTAAACAGTTACCACATAGTTTTGTTGACTGTTGCTATAAAATGTAATTTGAGATTTGCCCCTATTTGTATCCCCAGCGTTTAGTACAGTGCCTGGCATAAAGTAAGTGCTTGTTGATTGATAATGCCATATTCCCTTTAGAGTTTTTCTAATTTTCTATGAGATTTTTATCTTTCAAATGAATATTATTTTGATTGATTTATCCCTAAATCTCTACATTGATTTAGATATTATCATTTTTATTATATTGATATGGCCTAACCATGATCTATGAATAGGTTTCCAATTATTTGTCTGTCTTTCTTGCTTTGAAGAGTGACCTTAATTGTATTTCCATAAATCTTGTATATTTTTGGTAGATTAAAGCTCAGATACTTTATACATTTTTGTAATTATTTTGGATAGGATTCCATTTACTGTTCAATCCTAACTCTCATTTTAAAAGGGGGGGGAGGGAGAAGGAGGAGGTCCTGCATTATCCCAGGTCTGGTATCTGGGGAAAGCCCCTACACCTGGGAGAAAAAGAGAAAGAACTCAGGAGGCAGTCTGGATATCCTTTCCAAAGACAGTTTTTCCCTTACTAGGAAAGGTGAGATCACCAAAAAATGCTTCTTATATGGTTATACAGTTTTATTTATTATTTGAATAATAGCAGCTACCATTTAGATAGTGCCAACTTAATGTGCCTGGCACTATGCTAATCACTGTACAAATATTATTTCTTTTGATCTTCACAATAAACCTAAAAGGTAAGTATTATTATTAGCCTCATTTTATAGTTAAGGGAACTGAGGCAAAGAGGTTCAATGACTTGCTTAAGATTACATGTCTAGTAAGTATTGGGGTCAAATTTGAATTTAGCTTTCCTGGATTCCAGACCCAACATTCTATTATGCTGGTCCCACTGAGCTGCCTTTATAGGCAATTATATGTGGTTATAGCAGAGCATGAAGTAGATGAGAAACAATGAAACAATAATTTTTGAATCAGAGCATCAATCATTAAAGTAACAATTTGTAGTTAAATTTCAAGAATAGGGAACTCACTTAGAAGTAAGAAAATAGTAAGCAACAAATGGGCATTTCCCCAGAGAAAACTATAAACTGACTGAGGGATAATGTTGGAGATCAGGGCTAGGCCCATAGCAAATCAACATTTTTGTAAGTGAACAGGAATAAGAAGCAAACAAGTCACCAGACTTTTATTAAGTACCTACTACATGTCAGGTGCTAAAGACAAAAATGAAAATCCTGCTTTCAAGGAGTTTACATTACGGATGGGTAAACATACACGTGTATATATGCCTCTGAATATGTATATCTATATAGATACATAAATATATGTAACATGCAAATATATATGTATGTATGCATAAGTATAAAGTAGTTTGTTGGGGGAAGAGCATGGGGAAAAATTATATATGGAAAGTGACATGAGCTGATTTTGAAGGAAGTGAGCAGTTTTAAGAAGTGATCTCACTTTAAGTTAGCAGGTGACACTAATCTTTCTCATATAAAACTAGGCCAAAGGGATAAGCGAGGAAGTCTCTTCATTCTCTGTGTAGACTAATACATTTAAGGGAAATAATCCAAACAGGGCTTAGGGAACCAGTGTAGGGGGAGAGTACCTGTATTGATGAGGTCATAACTACATTGCAATATAATTGAACCTGCCTTTTTAAAACAATGATTTTAAAATGGATTTGTCTTTGTATTTCCAGTTGTGATCTCAAAGGGTACGTCCTATAGCCTCGAATCTCATTTTCCTAATTTATAATAATGGCATGATAACTTTATTATCTGTATATGAGATTTGATGGCATCACATGAGATGATGGCTACAAATTGCTTTATAGATTTTAGAGAAATACATAAATATCAGGTATTATTGCTTGATTCATTCAACAAGCATTTATTGAGAACTATTGTTGTGAAGTACTGTGCTCAGTGCTGGAGCTAGAAAGACAAAATCAAAAATAAGCTCTGCCTTCAAGGAACTTAAATTTTTTGGGGACATATAATAGAGGAGAAAATAATCAATAAACTGATGTTAAAATATAAAATATTAATAGGTTCATTTTGTGTCTCTGAAATTATAGTGAATTTGATTAGCCAGATTAAAGTACTTCAAGATCTTATCAGTACTTTAGGGAAATAAGGAATATCAGTTATTGAGAAGCATAGGAATGCCAGCAAATGCCTGATAGCATTACTTTTACTTATTTTATTTGTTACACATGGAGGGAGGTAAATTGAAAATAGAATTTTAAGAATGGTTTAATTAAGTTTGCGGATAATAGATCCATAAGATTATTAAAGGAAACAGGATATTTGGGGTACATCCTTAATCTTTGGGTGTGGAAGACAATTGTACCCTTTTATGACATCTCCTGTAGGACCACTATCAGAGACAGAATACTGGATCTGCATGAACCTGGTGTGGCATTTCTAAAGTTGTTAAAATAAGGTATGTGTAACTGTTTTAAACACTATGAAGAAAATGCTTACAGAAAAAGAAATCAGGAGATAGAGGTTTTATAATCTTGTGCTTTAAGAAATGATGAAAGGGTTTCTGAGCAATATGTAAAAATTTGTATGTACTGATGCAGAGTGAAATGTACAGAACCCAGAGAACAATTTAATATAATAATTATAGTATTATAGGACACACAATTTTGGAAGACTTGGGAATTCTCATTAACAAAATGACCAACCATGATTCTAGAGGACTCAAAATTCTATTCACCTCCACATAGAGAACTGATAGACTCAGAGTGTGGTTGAGATCTATTTTTTTTTGGCCATGGTTAATGTGGCTCAAAGTATAAAAACAAAACAAAAACTTCTTTTTGCTTGCAATATGAGTTTTGGGTTTTTTTGCTTTCTTAATTGGGGAGGGGGTGTGAGGGAAAGAATGCTCATCTGAAAATAAAATTTAATTAAAAAATAGAGGTTATAGTACCATTTCAGTCTAACAATAAATATTAAGTATCTCCCTTGCATTGGGCACTGTGCTAAGTACTGTGGATACTATGTTTTGCTTACTGATGGAAGCAAAAGACAACCCCTGCCCTCAAGGAATTTATAGTCTAGTTGGAGACAACATGAAAATATCTATGCACAAATAAGTTACAGAAAGGGTAAATTGAAGCTAATTAACAGAGGAAATGTTGTATGTAGCATTAAGAAATTGGAAAAGGTTTCTTGTACAAAGTGGCATTTTAACTGGTACTTGAAGAAAGCCAAAAGGTGGAGATGACAAGGCTAGTGTCACTGGGCTATAGAGTGTGTTGAGGGGAATAAGGAATAAGAAGATAGAAAGGTAAGGAGAGGATGAGTTATGAAGTATCCTATAAAATGGGGATAATAATAGCATAGATAAAATTTGAGTTTTTTGAGATTAGGGGAGACATGGGCATGTTTTGGGCTGTACAGAAGCAGCTAGTAGACAGGGTTAGATTGAGTATTATTCAGAGAGGGAATGATAGAGGAATCTGCTGGAAAAGGCAGATGTAATGGGGTCACTTGTACATGTTAGAAGGGATTTTTTGCCTTGGTAAGAAAAACTACCTTATGTGGAAGAGTAGAGGAAGTTTTCAGAGTGATGTGAGAGGAGGAAGGGGAAAAGTGAACTCTCAGGGAATAATCTCAATTTTTTTAATGAAATGTGAGGTAAGGTTCTTAGCTGAGAGGATAGGGGGAAAAGGGAGCCATGGACAGTTTGAGGAAGCATGAGCTAGTCTAAAAAAGTCACTGTTGAATTGAGAAAATGAGTCAGGGAGGTGTAAAAAAATTGCTGTGTTATAGTGAAGGTCCAGTTGAGATTAGGTAACAGAATTTGTAAAGGACCCAGTCAGCAACTTTGTGATTTTTTTTTTTTTTCTAGTTTCATTCTATAGAATGTGTATAAGACAGAGGATGGTGGTAATCCAGGATGGAGGCTTGGTGGGATAAGAGACTTGAAACAAGACAACCATATAGAGTTGAACTGATTCACCAAGGGAGCAAAATAAAGAAGGAAGGAGAATGTGGGGATGAGCCTGAGCAGTATAGCAACTTGAACTCGAAGTTGAGGACACAGAACAAGGTTAGAGCCAAATAGTCGACTCATTGCATGAAACATTGACTGAGAATCAGGAACCCCAGAATTTCACTTTTAGTTTCAAATTTTCTACTGGCTCTCTGTTCCTGGGCAAATTACTTCACCACTTTCTCCTTCAGTTTCCTCATCTATGAAATGGGAATGATAATAGCATTTGCACCCCAGGATTGTTGTGAAGACAAAATGAGATAATATTTGTAGAGCTCTTTGCAAACTTTAAGCACTATAAAAGACTACCTTTTGGCGGGGAGAGGGGGGGGGTTGCAAGTCAGAGGGAGAGGTGAAATGACAATAGATTGTGATCACATAAGGGAATTTCAAAATTCATCTCTATGTGGATCTGTGGTGGGATAGAGGAACAGGTCTTGGGAAATGAAGTTGAGGAACTGTGTTTATTGGGGAGATTTATGTATGTTGAAAGTCCCGTGGTATGAGAAAAGGTTATTGAGGAACATGTTAGAGGGAGAGAGAGTCTGGAAATGGCAGTGAAGAATGAGGCATTTTCCATCTCCTGCCATGACCAGTGAGAGCATTAGAAAGTATAAGTAAAAGGCAACCAGTGCTAGAAAGTGTGGCAAGAGAAATTGTGTCATGAAGAAGGACCCACATTTGAAAGAATGCAGAAAAGGAAAAGATTGGCATTTGTTACCAATGGAGGAGATTTTCTGGAATCCAGTGGGGAAGAGTGGATAGCTTTAGAATGAGCTTGGTGGACTGGAATTGACAGCTAAGAAGGAGGCGGTAGGAAGGAGAGTGAGCAGAAAGGAGAATAGGGAAAGATCCTTGGGCAAGGGGAAGCTCAAGTGTGACATGGAGAGGCAATCATCTGCAGCAGAATGGGTAGTTCACTGTCATTCTCACCTTACCAATGCTTCACCTTTTCTCAGCAACAGAATTTTCTTTACATCTAAAGGCTTCTTGAGAGTTTCTGATCCCACTTGGTCTATCTTTCTCGATGAAATTTTAGACCAGGAGATCATACCTTCCTTTGTCTGAACCCTTTGAAATCTATTCTCCTAAAAGTTAGGGTAGATGGCAGAGTTGGCTCAGCTTTCTCCTCCTTCAAAACCACAGGTTCCAATGGAGTTGGTACTTCTCTTTTTCTTTATCCCAAGGTTCCCATCATTTCCCCTTTTGTAACCAGAAGCATTTTGGAAAACATTACAAGCCTGGCAGAGAAACCTGATATAGTAGCATTGGGATATACATTAATGATTTGGTAGTTTGCTAGATCTTTTTCTCTTTTAGAGCAGGTTATAATTTCTTGATTTATTTTGATGATGATCTCATCCTTCAGAAGGAAGAGTCCAACCAAGCTAACTTCAATTCTGTCACCAATGAGAATACATTGGTTCTGTTTCTATCAACATTGATTTTTATGCCGCACCTATAACCATACTCCTCCCTTCTCCTTCCTACCTTTCCTCAGGAGTATATTCATTTAGTATACAATGTCACAATACTTCCTCTCCCTTTTTTTCACTTCTCCTGTTCTTGTTTTTTGCATAAGAGATATTTTTCCAAAGCCATATTTTAGACAGGTGACTCATCTTGCCACATCTCAGTGATACCTGTAAAATCATCTTTGCCTTCTTTCCATAAGCATCTTCATCTTTGTGTGCTTCTATGTAGAGATTTAGAGCCATCAGTTTTTATTAAAGCTGATTCCTTTTAAAATTTTGTTTCCTATTAATTTCTAGGTATCACTACTTAATGCTTTTCCTTATGTTCTGGCTACTGACTATGCTCCTTTTTCATTTAAAATCCTTTTGGTAAGATATGCAGATATATTCTTATTAGTCCATGTTATAAGTGTTTGTTTATCCATCTCAGGCTCAGTATGACATTTCTATATTTTAAGCTGTGATTTAGTAATCTAAATCTCTAAATCCCATTAACCAGTTGTTCACTTCCCAAATCTTTTTGTAAGTAAACAATTATTCCTTATTTTATCTTTATTATGTGTGTGCATGCATGTACGTACACACACACACACACACACACACACACACACATTATTGAAAATAGATCTTAGTGTAAGAATGAATTGTTGATGGCCTTTCAAACAGGTGTTCTCATATTCAAGTTTAAAGTCAGAGTCAGAGCTAGCTTTGGAAGGCACAAATAGAAATCGTTAATTTGGAAGAAATTAGAAAGGAAAGAAAAATCTCTGATATAATTAGAAGCTTTAGTGACTTAAAGTGAGATTGAGTAGTTTTTTCATAGGGAAACTGTAATAGTGTGGGGGAAATCACAGTCCACAGTTAGTAGCATTTAATCATCTGGAATCCATAGAGAATAGAACTTTAGCAAGTATCGGATGTTTTCTAGACAGTGTCCTTTAAAACTAGTTCTAACTCCAGTAGGAGGAAAAAAAAAGTAGCATCATTTTATTAACCCAGGATAGAAGTCAGTTGCTTGATTCACAAACAAAAGCCTAATACATTATTTTCCAAACTCTAGCTTCCTAGACTGATTAAGCAAGCAAGATTCTGTCATTACTTGTGAAGCAACACAATGTAGTAGAAACATAGCAGAACTTAGTCAGTTGATGACTGCGTTTGGATCTCACATCTTAAACTTACTAATTGTGTGATCCTGAGCAAGTCACCTTGCTTCTCTGAACCTTCATTTTCTTGTCTTTTTAATGGAGCTAACACTTGCAACATTAAAAAAATAAAAGAACTGAATTGTGGGACCTCTCATTAGCCCCTGAAAGACCAGCTTATACTAAGAGCACTTACTTGCATACTTTTCTAACAAATAGTTATCCAGATTTTGCTTGAAGAAATCTTTACAAAGATCAGATTAGTTGATGTAATGACAGTAATGATGATAATTATGATAACTAACATTTCTATAGCACCAGCTGGTGGAAAAAGTGTTTATTAAGTTCCATTTACATGCCAAACTCTGTGCTAAACTGGAAAAACAAAGAAAGGTAAAAGACAATCCCTGCCCTCAAAGAGCTCACAGCTAATGAGAGAAGACATCTCAACAGTTAAGTACATATAAGCTCTATACAGGATGAAGATAATTAACAGAAGGAAAGAATTAAAGGGTTGGGAAAAATTTCTTGTAGAAGATGGGATTTTAGCTGATACTTGAAGGAAGCCAGGGAATCCAAGAGGCAGAGATGAGAAGACAGAGAGTTCCAGGCATGAAAGAGTTCCAGTGAATATGTGTGATGTTGAGAAATGAAATGTTTCATTCAGGGAACAGCCAGGAAGCCAATGTTACTGTATCAGAGTGCTTGGGAGGGGATTGATATGAGAACTAAGAAGAATGAAAAGGTAGGAAAGGCTAGAGTATGAAGGACTTTGGAAGCCAAAAAGGATTTTATATTTGATCCTATAGCTTATTGAGTAGTGCTTGAGAGGGGCGTCACTTTGTCAAATGAATGGAGGTGGGGAGAGACTTGAGACAGGGAGACAACTACTGCATTAGTCCATATGTGAGGTGATAAGTGTCTCTCCCAGGTTGCTGACAGTGTTATAAAGGTAAAATTAATAGGATTTGTCAACTGATTGGATATGAGAGATGAGAGAGAGTGAAGAAACATGAATTGACATCTAAGTCGAAAGCCTGGGCGATTGGGAGAGTGATGGTACCTTGGACACTAGTAGAAGGTTTGGAAAAGATACGTTTTGAAGATGTTGAGTTTAAACTATCTCTGAGGCATCTAGTCCAAATGTCTAAAATAGAACACTGGAAATTAGGAGAGAGGTTAGGGCTAGATAGATAAATAAATAGGAGAATTATCTTGGAAAAGTTTTAGTTGAAATCATGGGAATTGAGGAGATCAAGTGAAATAGTTTAGGAGAAGGGGCCTGGGACAGAGCTTTGGGAGACAGCCATGGTTAACGGGGGATCTAGATGAAGCTTCAAGAAAAGAGACTGAGAAGGATTGGTCAGAAAGGTAGGAAGGGAACAAAAGAGAGCATTAGGGATAAGAGGATATTAGTGATATGGAGGGAGAGGAGAGGAAATACAGTATCAACTAGAGACAGTCTTCTTTGGGAGTTTAGACAAAAAAGAGAAAAGAGATAAAATAGCAAGCAGGGGTGAATGGATCAGGTAAGAATTTTTGAGAATGGGGGAGACATGGACATGTTTGTAAGCAGTAGAGAAGCAACCAATAAACAGGCAGAGATTGAAGATAGGATAATTAAGAACAATCTAATGGAGAAGACAGGATGTAACAGGATTCCTTTTACAATAATGACCATTTCTTCATGTGAAGCAGATAATAGAAATCATCTTAATAATGGTAGGGGATGAGGAGAGAGAGAGTTCTTAATGATTGACCTCAACTTTTTCAATAAAATATGAAGCCAGGTTCTCAGCTAAGAGGGTAGGGACAAGGGGGCAATAGAAGATATAAAAGGTATTAAAAAAGGTGGATAAAAAGATTTAGTGAGTGGAAAAATGAGTTAATTAGATATTTAAAAGTTAAGATTATGTAACATTTGTAGTAGTTTTGTCACTACAGTCTAGTCCCCCTAGTTTCATTAGAAATGAATTAGAATGTATATAGGGATTGAGAGTATTGCAGGGTTGAGGCTTTACAGGGCAA
Source organism: Antechinus flavipes (assembly GCF_016432865.1). Lineage (NCBI taxonomy): Eukaryota > Metazoa > Chordata > Mammalia > Dasyuromorphia > Dasyuridae > Antechinus > Antechinus flavipes. The sequence continues at coordinate 20,733,367 of NC_067402.1, forward strand.
CATGGTATAAGGAGGCAAGAGATTCAAAAGAAGACAATTTAAAAATAACCTGCTTTACCAAGAGTCAGGCTAGGAAAAGGGAGTATAGTCAGTGCAGAAGTGATAGCCTGGGAGAGAACTGAGAAATAGAGGGATTTGGGGTCATGGAGAGAAAGAAAAATAAGCTTTAGGGTTGCAGAGGGAGAGGTGGAAAGACAACATATGTGGTCAGATAAAGAAATTTCACAGTTCATGAATATGGAAAGGATGCATTATGGATGATGTTAAGATCAAGGGTATGAATGAGGAATAAGGAGGAATAATGACTGGAGATTCAGAATTACTGGGGGGTGGCAGGGAAGGATGTGAAGAATAGAGGTGTATGAATTAATGACAGAGGAGTTAAGGAAGATTAGTGATGTCCAGAGGGGCTCATCCTGAGGGAGTTTTAAAGTTCACAAGTGTTTATATAAATAAATGTATATATATACACACATATTCCCTTGATTCTCAAAACAGACTTGTCATGTACATGCTATCATTATCTCCATTTGACAGATTAAGAAACTGTTTGAATTCTTTGTTAGTACTTTAAGTGTAAGACATAAAAAGAAAACAAGACTACAAAATATAACTATTTATAATAGCAAGCACTTGAAGAATGGCCAGATTATGGAGTATTAGAGAAAGGGGATATGATACAGGGAATTAATTTTTAAAATACAGAAAAAATTTCAAATGTTTAGTATGAATACTAAATTTCAACTTATATTCTCACCTAAAATAACTTTTACAAATTTGTGTCTAGGTGAAGATGGAGCCGGAAAAACAAGCTTGATTGGGAGAATCCAAGGAAGAGCTGAAGAGTGCAAGAAGGGGAGAGGGGCTGAGTATTTGTACTTGAGCATTCACGATGAGGACAGAGATGGTGAGTGGTGACTGCTGATTTATACCAGTAACATGCTTATTTAAATTAACTGAGATTCACATTGGAGTCTGTCTTTTACTGTGAGACACTTCAGGAGAATGTTTTCCAGACTTTCTCTGCTCACTTGTCTAGTCTATAGTACCAGTACCTGACTTAAAACAAAAATTGACTCATGACTTCAGTGAATTTGCTAAATATATACTTTGCTCATCATCTCTTGTAGATGTGTCTGTATGTAAATGGTAGAGGAGTGTGTACAGATGTGTGCGCCATTGATCAATAGTGATTGGAAAATGCAGAACCTGGGCCTCTAGCATCTGATGTGTTTCAGAGAAGCCCATTGCTTAATGAATAGATTCTTTTTATTTTTACTTTTCTTCTTGTGAAGAATACAAGGAATGTTTAAAAATAATGTTTTTATTTTGATAAGGTAATTTCATAACAGTATATGTATTTGCTAACTTTTTAAAGAACAATTTATAAAATATTACCAAAATTTATGTTTAATTTCACTACAGATCAAACAAGATGTAATGTGTGGATCTTGGATGGGGACCTCTATCACAAAGGGCTCCTAAAATTTGCAATGGAAGCTGACTCTCTGAGAGACACTTTAGTTATTCTGGTTGTTGATATGTCAAAGCCTTGGACTGCTTTGGATTCTTTACAGAAATGGGCAAGTGTGGTGAGAGAACATATTGATAAGCTAAAAATCCCTCCTGAGGAAATGAAAGAAATGGAACAGAAATGTGAGTATTCTAGAACAATTAATGGTGATTTAAAAAATTTTATGTATGTATGTGCTGGCATTTAGATTTTAATGAGTGATATTTAGGAAATAGTTATCCAATTCATACTGCACTTTAAAAAAAAAAAAATCCTATTTCTTTGAATAATTATTTAGACAAGGACTTCGTTCCATTATACTAGGAAAATAAGCCTCAACTCCCAGGTTTCAAAGTGAAAGATTAGAATTTGCCCATATGGTTTCATGTGCTAAGATTAAAAACTGTTATCGAATTTAAGTTAAAATCTTATGTTTAAAGCTTAGCATGTGAATTTGTAGATTTCTCTAGAATTACCCAGAATTCTGTAAGTATTGAATATTATTGTTCTATTATAGTTTAAAATTGTATTTAATCATAGATTCATAATCACAGAACAAACCTTTAGTGATCGCTTGGTCCAATCCCCTCATTTAAGAGGTAAGGAATCTGAGGCCTGCAGAAGTGACATCAGCCAGCCAGGCCAGGCCAGGAGTGCCTGGCGCCGTTTGTTCAGATGGGTACTAGAATAGTTCAGCTAACTAACTAGTGATTTCATTTCATAAACTCACTTCTGTAACCTGTTAGATTATTAAACGATGTCCCAGACATTGTAATTGACAGTCTCCCTCTTCATTCGTGCGTTTGAGTGGCTCAGTGGTTTCTGTGAGTGCTTTTTCTCTCAAGGACAGCTGCCAAGGTGAGCAGGAGGGAACTGCATGGTTGCTGCTACAATGCTAATTTTGTGTATTTGGCTCCTTGACTAAATTGATGCAACAGAGTGAGCTCAGCTCAAGATAAGACTGGAGGAGAAGTGGTAGCCCATAATATGAAAGGAACATTTACATTGCGCTAGATGGGAAGTGCTTCTTACTGAATATCTCTTTACAAACACCAAGATTCCTTAAAGATCCATTTGGGATAACAAAGTGTTGAAGGGCCCCCTGAAAGTCATTGTTAGAAATTCCTGAGAGAATAGGTGTAATTTTTATTATGAACAGTTTTGAATCAGATCAATATCAAACTCTGCCACACTATAATAAATCTAGGAATACATTTATCTGACAGAGCTATTCCAAGAACAAGATGCTAGGGCAGGAAATGGCACATGGAACTTTTACATTCTTCTCTTGAGAAAACCAAAGATCAACCAGGACACTATTTTGTCTATCTCAGACTCTCAGCATTGACTCCTCTGGGTCTTAGGGCATTGGAGAGGCAGGCAGGGGAGCAAGCATGGAGTGGGAGGAGGGCCAGACACTGGCCTCTTCTGTTTTCCCCTGTGACTCTAGGAGAAGCTTGAGTTTGCTTTTAGAAAAAAATATTTTCCTAATCCCCTTCTCTCTTTCCTATCACTGTCATTTCCATTGGTCTTGGCCTCTGTTAACAAAGTTGTAGAAGTGGTTTGTCACAATAGAGATCCACAGCATCCATAAAATCCTTTTTTTCTAGACTCTGCTTTGCACATAAATTTTTTTTTGATACTTGTTAAAGTCATAATAAAAAAATTTAAATAAACAGAAATAAGTATAATGAAGCAACACAAGTCTGTATATCAGCCACATTGAACTGCAGGTTATTTAGCAGTAAAAATCACTGTTGCTCACTTTTCATGATTTCATTAATATATTAGAATTAAATTAAAATTATTATTATTTATTAAATAATTATTAAAATATTTATATGACTGGAAACCTTGGTTGTGTCTTTCCTGAAGTTTCTTTAGCTTAGCCCATAGGCTTCCCCACCCAAAATTAATCCAGAAGGAGATAGAAAAAGGAAGAAAGTAGCCAACTCTTTCTCCTTTATCCTTTCTCCTTTTCCTTACTGGAATGATAGACTATTTCTAGAATGTGCCTTTTCTGTAGGAAATGACGCAGAGATAGCTAGGAGCTAGACTTAATTAAGACAGCTTAGTGATAAGCCTTCTGTTTTTTAAATGGAAAATAATTTTAGGTTTTATTTCACTTTAATCTTTCCTATTAAGAATATATGAATGAAAAACTCTTTAGAAGAAGTAAAATAAATATATATTCTCCCTTGTCAAAAATGCCTTTCTTCTGGAGTTTTCTTTATTTTATAATCATGAGCCATCTTTTACTTTCCTTAGGGAAAAAAAAAAACAGCTCAAATTCATTCAGAGCTGTAGTGTTTACAGAGACACTTTCCTCACTCATTTTGTGAGTCATGGCACTGTAATAATGAGTAAGAGAAAATAGGATCAGAATGGTTAGGGCCTTTGCTCTTCATCACACAGCTGGTAAAAGGGAAAGCCAAGACTTGAATAAATGTCTTCAGGTTCTCCATCTTGGGTCCTTTATAAGTAAGAAATCTATTTTAGGATGGGATATAATTCTAAGGAGTGTTATTTTAAAAATGGGTCTTTTAATTATTTACAAGTCAGTAGCTAATATAACTGGCAGATTTTGCTGGCCCATTAAAAAAAAAATAAGCCATTTCTATACATGCGTGCATGTGTAAAGGTAGTGGTTAGTAATCATAAAATGAATAAATTCTTTGTTATTAAAAATTGATATGTTTCTTTCTCTAAAAGTGCTATTATTTTGACATTTATTTTTATGTTTATTTTTTTATTATCTTGTGAAAGTAGAATTTAGAAAAGATACAAGTTAAGTGACTTGCCCACAGTATTTATTATTATTGATATTATAAAAACAGTCTGGCATAGTGGATAAACCAGTAACTGACATTGATGATGAGTCTACCACTTTGTCCATTATGCCATTAGCCCCAGGCCACATTCTAAGATCATAAATTGTAGAGAAAGTGTCAGTCTGCATTGGTAGAGATCACTAATTCTTCCCTGAGGGTTTCCTACAGAGCTTGTCTTTCCTGCTCTAATTACAGAGACAAAATGAGTACCAATACCCAGGTCCTCTTCTCACTTTCCAGTCAAATGTTATACTTATTCTTCCAAGGATTAATGGTACATTATCTTTGTTCATTCATCTTTTATAAGACATGTTTCAAAAAAGTGATAAATATTGACAAATATACTTAGTTCTCATGCCTGAATCAACATTATATTATTAGGAATATAAAAATGAAACCATCATGAACTGTTATCATTTGCTTTTCAGTGATTAGAGATTTCCAAGAATATGTAGAACCTGGAGAAGATTTCCCAGGATCTCCACAGAGAAGAAGCACGTTACAGGAAGACCGAGATGACAGCATCATGTTACCACTGGGCGCGGACACGCTGACGTATAACTTAGGTGTTCCAGTGCTCGTAGTTTGTACCAAGGTTGGTGTCCATGTCAGGGCCAGGAGTCTTTTGCTTTGAAGGATGTGTTTTTCCTGGGAGAACTTGATTGTCCATGACAATCATCGTGGCCTAATGGAAGGAAGAATTTTCAAATTTGATTAAAACCTTAATCCTAATTAGGCTTTTAAAGGGAATATCATTTCATATTTCACAGGAAGTCACTTGTTCCTTTACTTATTTTTGTAGCCAATAGTATCATCCTATCCTAGCGTGGATAAGTGTTAGTAAAATTATTTGTGTTGATATTTCAGTCACATCTAACTGTTTTCCTTGGCAAAGATACCGAAGTAGTTTCCTTCTCTGGCTCATTTTACAGAGGAATCTGAGGCTAACAGTATTAAGTGAGTTGGCCAGGTGACACAGCTTGTAAGTGGCAGACCGGATTTGAACTCAGGAAGATGAGGCTTCCTGACTCCAGGCCTGGTGCTCTGTGCCCTATGGTGTCCCCTAGCAGCCGTCATAAAACTAGACCTGCTTTTATTTTTGCTAAATAAAAATCAGCAAAAGTTTAAAAGCTCATAAATTTAGAACCAAAAATGCAGAATCCAAAATAATTGGATCAGACAGGGCCTAGGTTAGAGAATAATTTTTAAAGTATTTTGGCAGCATTTATTGTGTACAAAGATGATCTGTTAAATGGTGATTCACGAAAAGTTGTCTGGTAGACACTTATCATGTCCTGCATGGAAGCAATAGAGCTGCAGTTACATTTTGGAAATTTATCTATTTGAAATTTCCCTCTCCTCCAGTCTGGATTTATGAACTTTTATTGCATATCAATAATAATATCCTTAAAAATTTCAAATCAGTGATTTGCAAATAGCTTTGGTCTTAGGAAATTTAGTTTTTTATTTGTCATTTTGTTTTTATTTTAGCCTTTTAAAATTTCATTCTTAAATACATTATGAAGAAAGGTGACAAAATACTGAACTATCAGAACCAAAAGGAATAAACGATTTCAAAATCATTTAACTTAAAAATTGTTTTTCTCTCCTTAAAGTTCCTCAGTCATTTTTTAAATTAATGCATTTTTTTCTCCATTTTGTTTTTGTTCATCTTAGTATGCAAACATTTCTAGGCAGCTCCTATTTTCATCATGATGCATTCCTGGAAAGTGTCAGTGGATCTTATTTTCCCATAGGATCAGGTTATAATTGGGGAGAATATTACAGGCCGGCCATACAAGCCTGAAGTGAATCAGAGACTCAAGTTTTTAGATTTGGAGGAGGCCTTTTAGATCATCTAACCCAACCTCCTTATTGCACAGATTAAGGAGACCAAAGGATAGTGAGTGACTAGCTAGTAGCAGAGCTGCCTCTTAAACCCAGACCCCGTAACTTCCAGGCCAGTGTTCTTTCCATTATATCACACTTCCAGTTCTAGTCAGAGCAAAGTGAATAACGTATCTTTCATAATTTCAAATTGTGACGGTATTCTTGAAATCCTTTTAAAATGAATAGAATGTGTATAAAGTATGTAGTAATACACATCAATTCCATGATTCTATAATCAGTTTAAATGTGTCTAAAACAAATAGGCTGTCATAAAAACATTAAGCATTTAATAATCTTGCCCATCATTTTTGGGAAAATTTGGGTGGCTCACTGTTTCTTTTATAAAACTGAAAAGGGAGTTTGGTTTAATGCCTTATTTTTGTCTTGATAAATTTCTATTTAGCAAATAGAGGCCTTCCGAATCATTCCAGTGTTCATAGAGCCATGATTTTCAGAAGTAACCTGTTGTTTCTTTTTGGCCATTAGTTGTCATACCTATGCTTTGGTAAACCCTTGATTAATTGAGTAAAGGTGCAGAAAACTGAAACATTGAGGTCAATAATTAAAGTCATGAAGAGATTGGCCAGTTTTGAAGGGCATGAAAGGTGAGGCTTTGCTTATATATTTAGATAGATCTTGAGAGAATTTTAGATTCTAGATACTTCTTGTGGAAAACAAATAGTTGAGCTAACTAATTTTACTTCAGTATTTTTTCTATCTTAATCCTTACAGAATCTTTAACAGATGAAAACTTCTCTTGAAGTATTTCTCTCATGATTTATTTTTATCACACTTGTTCCTGGTGCTTAGAATTAGACCAACAGTTCATAAGATAAAGAACTATAACAGAGGGTCATAGCTGAGAGTCATAGTTCTAGAGCATATCTCAGACCTCTCCATTTTACAGAGGACAAGACTAAAGATCCCTGAGTTTAAATGGCTTGACGAGGGTCACACACTAAGAGCCTTAATTTAAAAAACAAGGCTTTTGATTTCAAAACCTCCATTTTTCTCTTTCTTCTCAATGAATAGCTCAAAAACTCTTACATGCAGTAGGTATTTCCATAGTACATTAAAGATCTAAATAAGTTAGAGATGGCAGATTTTCCTGACATCCAGCATAAAGGGACAGAATCACTTCCAGCACAGAAACAAGAAGTGCTGGGCTCAGGTCAACCATAGATGCCTACTGATGTGTCCCCATTTGTAGGATGACAGATCCAGGTGATCAGACTTTATTCAACATAGGCACCTTGCATTCAATGACCCCTGTTAAATCCATCTTTTAATGATGATCATAGCCTTGATACTTCACAAATAATTAAGCTTATCAGCACTCATCAAGGACCAATCATGGGACATTTGGGGCTTAACAGACATTTGGGAAACCACGATGGAAAATCGTGAGGAAAATGGATTTTTTTTTTTTTTTTTTACTTCATCGGAATATACAGACATTCCTCCAACCTTAATTACCCCTCTCTGCCTTACTAGACTGTCTTTACTTTCTGTGGCCAAAATTTCACTACCTTTTGGCCAGCTTTTTAGTGATAAGCCTTTCCAAAGGTAGCTAGGCTAGTTAGCAGATCTATAATCTGTCTTTGGACCCATAATTAAAGACTTTTCTGTTTAGTACCACAACTTGCCTTTAGGAACCCACGCCTTGATGACCCATCAGACATTAAAATAGAGGATTCTTGTCATTAAAATTATTTTTTATGCAAACATTTATTTTGACATCTTTCCAGGAATACATTTCATTAAATAAGGTTTACATGTTATTTTAAGTGAATTTTTTAATCTTTTAAATCTTTTTTTTTTTTTTTTGGTCATATTTTCATTTACTGTTTTTGTATTGTTATTTAATACCATCTTTTCAGCAATTTTATAATTATTTTAACTCAACAGTGTGATGCCATTAGTGTGTTGGAAAAAGAACATGATTACAGAGATGAACACTTTGACTTTATTCAATCACATATCCGGAAGTTTTGTTTACAGTGTATCCTTTTAAAAATCTGAGATTGCATAATGATTGTACATGTACATTAATATTTGTATTTTCATTATAGAGTTGATCAAATTTCCCAGCATTCTAGACTTTGAGGGGGAAAAAGACTCCACTTGGTAGTTGTATTAGGGCCTAATTAATCAATAGAACATCTATTACTATTATTTCTCTTTGCATTGTCATCTTTTGCCATATTCTCTGGATGAGAGAATATTTCAAACTGGTCATTTTTATACTGATTAGAGACCTGTATTGCTTGAAGTTGAAAGCATCTCCTTCACAGCACTTTCAGTCTGCTTGGCATACAAAATATTCACATTTAAATGTAGCTTATGCTAAGTAACAAATGAATGATGCCAACCAAAGCAAATTCCATTTCTCCTCATGACCTCAATAGTCTGTATGTTACAACAAATTAACAGTATTAATTCTGAAAGTACTTTTAGTAAATTATGTGTTGTATTGAAAAAATCTAACTAAAAGAGATGACAGAATAGGGTTTTGTTCTAATGTTTTATTTTCAAAATTTCTGTGACTAGTTCAGGATGAATGAGCTGGATGAGCTGTGTCCAGAAGAAGTCGAAAGGAGAATTTCAAGCATTGTGCTATTCACTTTTTGTGACTTGGTTGCCAGAAACTCTTTAATTGTAGCTCAGGAGTTCTTGGCAGGGCTGCCTCTGTATGAGAAGATCCTTTGAGCCATAGGCTTTGAACCCAAGGAGAATGATCCTGAAAAAAAGTAAAGCAAATACAGATAGGGAGAGAGGAAGTAATCGAAATTCTACGTCAAAACGAAATACTGATAGTATTCCCTTTCCCCTGTTTTCTGTCCTATTCCCTTCCTTGTAACTATCAATTTATCCTGTAGCAAAAAATACCACAGATTAAATTTTTGAAAATGGAGTTAATTAAAAGACACTAACTCAACAAAAGACACTTTTTGTCTGTATTTAAACAGTGGTGAATCAGAAAAGATCAAGTTGGTGTTCAATAAATCTTTTGTTCTCTGAAAGTTATCTGTGGGTCTGCCAATTTAAGATCTTATGTTCTTCCTGTCCCTTCATCCCAAAAACCCATCCCACAACTACAACTACTATACCTGAGAAACACAAAATATGGGCAGCTGTAAAAAAAAAATTAGTCTTGTTTCTCATTTACTTCACCTTGTTGCTAATTAACTTATAAGTATCTGAATCGAATTAAATAAGTAGTGTAGGAAGGTTAGATGTATGAGATTTGAAAGTGAATGAGGACAACCCTATGTGAAAAGATTGTCCTTAATGGGGAAGAAATTTATTTTAAAATATGCTTTCTGTTCCCACTCCTAGCTTCCTCCCTGCTCCCAGGTTTTTGTAAATTTTATTTTCCTTTAGTTTTTGGTCTAGTAATGTTGTTTTTACCAATTTTACTATTGCTTTAAGGTTTGAGGAAAAATAAAGCATTCTAAGTAGTTTATGTGATACATGTCTTTCATATGCCTTTTATATTTAAAGTCTTATTTAAAAAAACAACAACAAAAAGAAAACTTAGGGATAGTGCTTTGGAAGTTAGTAACTATGAGTGCTAATGTGCCAGTTATTGTGATTAAAACACATCTGGTAAGTTAACAATCTGCTCAGAAATTTCTTTAACATATTTATTTAGATGGTGCAGCACTTATTTACACTTCAGTAAAGGAAAATAAAAATATAGATTTAGTATATAAATACATTGTTCAGAAATTATACGGATTCCCTTTTAAGATCCCTGCTGTTGTTGTGGAAAAAGATGCAGTATTTATGTAAGTATCTCATAGGCCGAAGGTGCTCTTGTTTCAAAGGTGAAACTCAAGGGCAGGGGCAGGGGCAAGGACTGGAGGGGAGGTGGGAATCAATAAGGATTTTCTTGTATGTATTTAAAAACATTTCTTGTATAAGAAGATAATTTCCATTCCCTACAGCTGCACAAGTAATTTGTTTCTTGACTTTAGCTATTTCTCTGCCATCTAATTATACCACAATATCAAAAAAATTCAATTTATCTACATACAACGTATGTGAATATTGTTTGTGTCAAAGATAGGGACTGTCCTTGGCATGTCATTGATATTGAGACCCCCCCTGGGTAAGTATCTTTCTCCCAAGGCTGGTCAACACGTTTCCTGCCACTTAGAATCTGGGAGCGTTGCTGAGATCCAGTGAAGGGAAGTGGGCTGGCCTTCCAGAGGCTGCCTTTACCACACCCCCCTGCTTCCCACATTATTTACTGTGGGGGGGCGGGGGGGTCCGTGAGCTGCTGTTCTAATGTTGTCGCAGTCACGTCCCTTTCTTCATGACCCCATTTGTGTTTTTCTTGGCAAAGATACTGTAGGGTTTGCCATTTCCTTCACGGGGTTACACAGGATGGGCCAGAGTCACACTGCTGGAAAGTACCTGAGCCTGGATAGATAGAACTCTGAAAGCCTGCTTGGTGCACTCTGTAGCCACCTAGTGGTCATGGACCCTGATACATGCCTATAAATGTGACAGGATAATTGGATGTTTCAGAAGTGACTTTGAGTTTATCCATTGAAGGGAAAACAAAACAAAACTTTATTGGGTTGAAATGGTTTCCTAGCATCTGAGCTGCATCCAGATTATCACTAATAATCACCATCTTTTATGAAGATATATTCCATCAAGAAAATCTATAGTCACTTTACGGGTTACCTATATCAAAGATTGTGACCATTAAAAAGAATCTAAAATTGAATCATCCAGATCATGGAAGTGAACAGCTTCCTCCATGTTGTGACATTGGGTTGGAGAAGAGAATGTATGTCTACATAAGTGGTTAATAACTGATCTCTGTGTAATCTTTATTTCTAGTCCAGCAGGATGGGATAATGATAAGAAAATAGGAATTTTACATGAAAATTTTCAAACATTAAAAGCGGAAGATAGTTTTGAAGATATTATAACCAAACCACCTGTCCGAAAGGTAATTTGATTTTATTATCTATTTTTAGTGGTAACAACCTCAAAATGAATGTTTGTGTTTTACATTAAGAAATGGAATTTGCTATAAGAGTTTGCTTGCTTGCTTATAAGGAAGGACTTTTTCTATTTGTTTAATTGTAATGGTGACAAGGGCAAATGTAGCTAAAATTGAGCTCTTGGATTATTCAGTTTTGTTGGGGTTTGCTTTTACCCTGTGTTGGCTAGCAAGTGTAAGCACATACTCATATCCTTATAGTAGTGGAGAGTCTTTTGGGGCTCATTTCACACCACTGAAAATGGAGGGTTTCTTAAGTTTCTCAATACTTTCCTGCCCAGAGAAACCAACTGGGCCTTCATCTCTCCTTTCCCACATTGAAGAAGTTAGTTGTGAATTTAAAGGATAAGATCAAAGACCTGAAGCTCAAAGATACCCTAAAAATGGCTTTAATCCCATCCTTCTAGTTTACAAAAGAAGGAAATGAAAACTGGAAAGGTAAAGGGTTCTACTTAGGATGAAACAGTAAATTACAGAGTCAGGATTTGAATCCAGATCATCCAAATCAAGCTTTTTTCCCCCCACTGAACCCACACAGATTTTTATCAGCATTTCAGTAATTAGATAGGCCACAATGATTCACATAACTATAATAAGTAATTCTCAGGATCGTTGAAATTTGCTCATGGATGGTTCTAAAGTGTTTATTTAGTACCAGGTAGGCTTGCTGGGCTTATTCATTACTCTTCAACTGTAGTTGACAAAGTTCTATTAAGGAAGATTACAGTTTTTTTTGGGGGGGGAGGGGAGGCAGGCGGGGAATATGCACTATTTTGTAGCCTCTCTGCAATAATAAAAACCAAAGGTGGTTCTGTGTGATGGCAGGCCTACCCAACCAAGAACTGCCTGTATTTTATCTGAGTCAGCCTTAAAATATGGAAAACTGAAAGAAATTAAAAGGTGCATGAAGCCATTATGGATTCAGACTAGATGACTTTTTCCTAGTCCTTGTAGCTCTAGGATTCTGTGGTTTGTTAAAACAGAAGTAAACAAACAAAATGTGACTCTTGTTCAAAGGCCTAAGGGACTGCTCCCAGTCTGCTTTAATGTCTGGCAATGAGCTGAACTTCCTCCAATAGAATGTAAAAACTTTGAGAGCAGACACTATTTCCATAAGATTATTTTTGGGGACAATGATAGGAGTTGGTTTTGGCTTTTGGCTTTTATTTTTTGGTTTGAGGGTCATTTTTAAATCTTTGTAACCCTAACCATAGGACCTGAAAAAGGTTTTTAAATAATTAAAATAATAATAATTGATATATCAGGCCCCTGAATAGGTGTTAGACCAACAAATATTTATTAAACTCTCACATAATATAGTAAGTAGCTTAGAAAGTTGGGGAGAATTTAAGAAAAGAAAATAAGAATTATTTTCCAGGGAGAAAGAGTTATCTGGGTTCATATACAATAAGCAGCATACATGATAAATGAAAATTACTTAAAATCAGTCATGTCAGCTAAAAACAAGGACCACTAAATTGTGTGTAATTATCCCTACAGATTCAGAAAACCACATAACAACACTATATGTATTGTTTATTTTTGCGGTTTGTTAAATATTACCTAGTAACAGTTTAATCATGTTCTTGCTACAACATTTGAGGTTAATGGGCCATGTTTGATACATCTGCTTAAAATCACAAAGCCACCTACAAATGTTTAGAGGTGTATACAATTCATTAAAGAAGTACTTAGCCTACTTCTCTTATAGGAGACCAGGTCCAGAGGTGTGGGGTTTCTGGGAGGAAAGGAGGACTGGAAAGAGCCAGGCAGCTAGAACTTGTTTGCTGTGAGACCTTTTTTATAACATGGAACCTGCAATTTGCCAGACAGTTCTTGTTGATTTCTTATGTTTTTTAATTAACTGCTTGTCACTTTAACAACAACTCAGGGTGTTTCCTATTTTATCATAGCCCCCAGCTTGACTTCCCCAAAATGAGATAACCAGATTGGAAAGTTGAATTTATATCAGTATCTATTCAGTGCAAAGAATACAATTGACTATTGGAGAGATAACATTCATAACCTAGTACAATTTCTGATTTTTTCGTATCTTTAGAGTGACATCTTGAACTCAGTTAAACATTTCTTGTTTCAGGTTGTTCATGAGAAGGAAATTGTAGCAGAAGATGACCAAGTATTTCTCATGAAGCAACAGGTCAGTACATTTCATTTAAAAGCAGATTTAGGATTTAATACATAAATTCATTCTCTAACAGTATTTGAAAAAATTGAAGTAAAAATATTACTTGTAATTATATATATCTAAAGTAAATGTTTTTATTTTTCAGTCCCAGTTAGCAAAACAACCACCAACAACAGCTGGGAGGCCAGTGGTTAGTATTACAAAGTTAAGAAAATGCAGGAATATATATTCTTGTATTTTTTCATGTGTGTGTGTGTATATGTGTGTGTGTGTGTGTGTGTGTGTGTGTGTGTGAGAGAGAGAGAGAGAGAGAGAGAGAGAGAGAGAGAGAGAGAGAGAGACATGGATTGTAAAGACAGAACTGAAAACTTTGGGTTTTTTGTTTCAAATATAGCTTTTACTGAAAGCATTTGTAGGCAATCCTCATATAGTCCAAATATCATTTAAACTGGTTATTTAGAATTTGTTTTCAGATAGAAACAGTAGTGCTTAGGTTTCCGGGCTGGCTCAGAAAAATACATATATAATCCATAATACAATTGAAAAGAAAATGTAGTCTAGTGGATGGAGAATTAGGACGCTCTGGATAAAATCTGGTCCCTGATATTGTGTGATGCCAGACAGGTCACTTAACTTCTCAGTGCCCCAGGCAACTCTCCAAACTTGCAGAGAAGGTGCAAACTTGTATCTGTTGAGGAAGTGTCCCTGTCAAGAGCTCCCTGTTAAAAAGAAAAATCCAAGTGTATCCATGTATTGTGCTAAGGATGCTAGAACAGCCTAACATTCATGTGTGACAGCATTTGGATGGGAGCTACAGCATGAGAGAACATTTTCCTCCCCATCATTCAGGACTCCTGCAAGCTGAGGTTAGGGGGCTTCATGGCCTAGGGCCTGGAGGAGATGACACTGATAGAGAATTTTCTTCTTTATCCTCATTTTGCTTTTTGTTTCCTAATTAATAACTGTGTTTTATTTACCTCTCTTTATTGATGTCTCTTGAGAGTGGGAACCAGTTGGTATTTGCTCTAGCACCATCACAGGGTTACCCCGATATGTACTTAAATATATTGATTGGTTGATTTTGATTCACCTTCAAGGTGAGGAGCCAGGTAGTGTTTCTTTTCTTTCTAGGGCATGCTTTCTTTCACTTTTGATAAACAAAGCATCAAAAACCATATCCCTCTGTAGTAAGTTTTTAATTAAAGAAAGTTTACTAAAATAAAACTTCCTTTAAAAATATTGGAGCTGAACTAAAGTTTATATATTTAACTGAAAAAAGTATGTATGAAACTTAGAAAAAACTAACTAAATTATAATAGAAGAAAATAGTCCAATAAAGCAAATTTTTATGTTTTTGAGGCATCCTTTTACATACAATTAAGTATTCGTTATACACTATTTTTATCTAGTTATTAAAACATTCTTGACTATTTTTATTGCCAAAATTCAGTAATCTTGCTTTGTGATTGTTTGAAGGTACAAATGAGTCTTATAAGATCATTGATTTAGAGCTGGAAAAGGTCTTCGATCATCTAGTCCAAGGTCTCGGTGAAGAAGCTGTAGCCCAGAAGGCTAAGTGATTAGCCCCAGCTCTTAGAAGCATTGTCTGAAGTCTAGTTTGAAATATGCCTCTGATGCAGTTTTCCATTTTGGTGACCTTGGGTCCAGTCCAGATCTGAGGTTCCAGGGTCCTGTCTATATGTACATTAGTCTTTTCACTAATTCAGATGGAATTTTTTTTTTATCTTCAATAAGGTTTGGCATATTTATTTTTTGAAGATGCCCATCACTTTTCTTCTTTATGTTGTTACTTTTAAAAACAGTTTGTATGACATGATGTCATGGAGGGATCTGTGCTCCAGATAGTCTGAAATGTGCTCCCCCCAGGGCAAAGTTCATGTGTCAGTGAAGTAGATAATGTGATAGAGCCAGTGATGAGTTTATGCAAAACATCTCTTTGATATTAGAAGTTTCAATAGTTATAGGTAAACTTCAATAATTTTCTTTCCAGGATTCCTCTCCACGAGTTCCTGGCGGTTCCCCTCGAACACCGAATAGATCCGTATCATCCAATGTGGCTAGCGTGTCGCCCATCCCTGCTGGGTCTAAAAAAATTGATCCAAATATGAAAGGTATATTTCTAAGAGAATAAGTTTGAGGGATTTGGGGCTCCTTCTTAGCATATATATATCACACTGCTTTATTTGATTATTTATTATACTGTTGCTACAGTAGACATATTATTTACATAGGATTAGCCTAAGATGAAAGTTCCTGTGCTCAGACTCACTTTGGGACTGAATTTAGTTAAGAATTCGTAGCTTCTCCCTGAAGTTGTCTGACATGGGTGAGTGCCATTCTAGACCCTAGCTCTTAAAGGCAAGGATTTTAGAAGATCTCAATCATTTTTCTTCCTGAGGTGCACAGCAGTATTTGGTCCAGAGAAGGCCCTTCATACTTGATTTTTTAAAAAAAATTAGTCTGAGTTTATCTAATATTGTTTCCCATTTAGGGAGGGGATGGAGATGTTGTATTAATAAAAATATTTATTTTCCTACAGCCGGAGCTACAAGTGAAGGTGTCCTTGCTAATTTCTTCAATAGTTTGCTGAGTAAAAAAACAGGCTCCCCTGGAGGCCCTGGTGTTGGTAGCAGCAGCCCTGGAGGTGGCGGTGGCGGTGGTGGGAGCAATTTACCACCATCAGCAAAAAAGTCAGGTATGGTGGACTCTGGAAAATAATTAACTTTTAATTTTTTGTGAGTTCTTCCCCCCCGCCCGTCCCCCCACCAAAAAAAACTTTTTCTAGGTGAGAAGGTGAAGCACAGTGAGGTTATGATTAAATGAGAAAGCTAGGATCAAATCCAAGATTGCTGTCCTATAAAAAATTCCATACTTTTTATACCTGTACAGGTAGTAAATTTTATTGGGGAGGAAGGGGAGAGGAGAATAGGGAGATACGGGAGGTTCTTTCCCAAGTACCAAGCAGATGTTCTGATCCTCACTCTTCAGGCTACCCAAACCGTAGTCTTTTTGAAATACTATATACTTGGAAGTTACATGAAGCCACTGAAAGAGTTCCATAAAAATTTTTCATAATTATATTGGAAAATAGCCCTATGTAGAAAGCTATGGAAAGTAACTATTATACTACCATAAATTATCTTTTTGGCAAAAAACAATCTACTGCCCCCTAGTGGTAATTCCTGCTGAATTACACTCCACTTGGAAACTTGGATCATAGAACATAAAAGAGGAGAAAAAGAACTAAAAAATCATTTCCTGCCATCCTACCTCAGTATCTCCAGAACTGGTGTGATTTGTGCTTAATTCTGGAATTCATCCTCTGCCTGAGAGATCCAGAGTCCTTTAGGTCATCCCCTGGCCAAAAGACATTAAAGAGGTCAGGTCAGAAGACTCAGTGAGTCTGCTAAGCAGCAATTCAGACAAAAAGTCCTTTGTTCTTACAGCCTGTACTACCCTAAACCCCAAGTTTCTAGCTTCAGAGTATCAAATACAGGCAAACATGTGGAAGGTCTAAATCATATTGGGCAAATTTAAGTCAACTTTGTTCCTTTGTAACCAAGCTTAAATTAGAACGTAATTAGCTTATGGAAATAGAGAGGCATGGGAATTTAGAAAATGCTAATTTTTTCATATAATTCTGTTACTTATCACTTTCTCAATCTCAGGATGGGGTAAGGTAAGGATGAGGTAAGATCTTTAAAATGATGGAGTGAAAATCCCTGAAACTACCTATTGTTAGGTTCTAGAAATAACATTTTTGTTTACATGACTACAATGTAGGCCTAGATTTTGAGTAGTCATTCAGATTGTCTTTTTGACCTGTAATATATTTTTAGTAGTATTTGGTACTTGTGTGTCATATTTTATACATGCAGCCCAGAAGTTGTATCATAAAAAGCTAATTAGTAGCTGACTTTATTTAAAACTATTTTAGGGAGACCAACAGCTTTTGAAATGCTCCTGCTAATAGTTCCTGAAATTTTAAATGTTTGTATTTATGTATCCTGCCTTATGGCAGAGGGACTTGCGCATAGTTCAGTGAAACTGTGAGCTGTGCTGTTTGGGGCTACCTAAGATGATCAGGTCATAGTGGACAGTTTTGACAAAAGGTTATCCATTAGAGGAGGAAATGGGCAACCACTATAGTATCTTTGCCCCCCAAAATGCATGGACAGTATTAAATTGATAAAAGATGTAACACTGGAAGATGAGTCCTGGAGAAAACAGAGGGACAACTACAATAAGTAGCTCTAGGAAGATTGAAGTGGCCGGGCCAAAGCCAAAAAGAAACTCAGCTATGGATGTGTCTGATGCTACAAAGATCAGTATTTCATTGGAACCTGGAATATAAGCTTTGTGAACCAAGGTAATCTGATTGTGTGGTCAAACAGGAAATGGAAAGGTTGACGTCTTAGGAGTCAGTGGCCTTAAATTGGTGAAAATGGGTGAATTTAATTCAGACAATCATTATACTATACCTCTGTGGTCAAGAATCCCTTAGAAGAGTTTCTTAATTAATGAATTGGTAAGAAATAATTTTTTAAATGGTAAGAAAAGCAATATTAGGGCATAATTTCAAAAATGATCAAATGATACCTGTTTAATCCAAGGGGAAACCTTTTAACAGTAAAACTGATAATACAAGTCTGTGCTCCAATCATGGATGTCAAAGAGGCCAAAGTTGATTAGTTCCATGAAGACTCACATCATTATCTAGAAATAATATCAAAAAAAGACATCCCATTCATCATAAGGAATTGGAATGCTAAAGTAGAAAATCAAAAGATGATTGGAATAATAAGCAAGTCTGACCTTAAAGTACAAAATTAAATAAGACAGAGACAGTTTTCGACAGTTTTTGACAGTTTTCTGAAGATAAACTCACTAGTCATAACGAACAACAATGTAGGCATTGGATTAGAAAAGATCAATTTATATCCCAATCCTAAAAAAGGGCAGTACCTAGGAATCTTCAAGTTACTGCAGAGTTGTGCTCATTTAACACACCAGCAAGATTATATTTAAGATTCTGGAAGCTAGTATTTAGCAATATGTGAACTGAAAATTATCAGAAAAGCAGGCTGTTTTTTAAAATTTTTATTTATTTATTTTTAATTGTAATAGTATTTTATTTTTCTGATTACATGAAAGACAATTTTCAACATTTTTTTTTTATTTTAGTTGTTTTAGTTTAGTTAGTTTTTCCCTCCTTCCCTTTCCCATCCCCACAATGGCAAGCAATCTGATACAGGTTAAATGTATGCAGTCATATAAAACCATTCTACATTAGTTTTGTTGTGAGAGAAGAAACAAAAGAAAAAAAAACCTTAAAAAATTTTTAAAAGGGAAAATAGCATGATTCAATCTTCCTTTAGACTATTGTCAGTTCTTTTTCTGGATATGAATAACATTTTCCATCGTGAGTCTTTTGGAATTTAGCACAAATGCTATAGCATTTGTAATTGTATGCAACATTCTCCCGTTTCTGCTCATTTTACTCCACATCACTTCTTGTAAGTCTTTGAAGGTTTTTCTGAAATCTGCCAGCTGATCATTTCTTATAGCACAGTCATATTCCATTAAATTTATATGCCACAATTTTTTCAACCATTTCCCAATTGATGAGCATCCTCTCAATTTCCAATTCTTTGAGCCAGCACAAAAAGAACTGCTGTAAATATTTTTGTACATATGGGTCCTTTCCCCTTTTTTAATGATCTTGTTAATATAGATCCAGTAGTGGTATTGCTGGATCAAAGGATATACATAGTTTGATAGTTCAAAATTGTTCTCCAGAATGGTTGGATCAGTTTGTAACCGTACCAACAAAGCATTAGTGTCCCAATTTTCTTACCTTCTTCAACATTTATCATTTTCCTTTTCTGTCATTTTAACCAATCAGGCAGGTGTGAGGTGGTACCTCAGAATTGTTTTAATTTGCATTTCTTTCATGAGTAGTGATTCAGAACATTTTTTCATATGAATATAGATAGCTTTGATTCCTTCATCTAAAAACTGTGTGTCACATTCTTTGATCATTTATCAATTGGGAACAAACTGGTTTTCAAAGAGGCAGAGGGGATAGAAACCAAATTGCCAAAATTCACGGGATTATAGAAAAAGCAAGGGAGTTCTGGAAAAACATATACTTCTGCTTCATTGACTTCACTAAAGACTTTGATTATATGAGTCACAACAAAATGTGGGAAATTCTCAAAGAAATGGAATCGTCCTACTAGTCTCCTGAGGAACCTATCTATAAGCCAAGAAGCAACAGTTCCATCCAAATAATTGATGGTTTAAGTTTGGAAAAGGACTGTGACAAGGTTGTATATTGCCACCTTATTTTTTAACTTTCATGTAGCATCATGTGCTGGATAAATCAAAAGCCAGAATTAGGGTTGCTAGCAGTTTCAGATACGCAGATGATTCCACTCTGATGGCAAAAAAGTAAAGAATTAAGAAGTTTCTCGATGAGGGTGAAAGAGGAGAGTATAAAAGCTGATTTGAAGTTTAACATCAAAAAAACAAAACAAAACATTAAGACCTTGGCAATTCCACCACTTTGGGGCAAGAAGAAGAAATGGAAGCAGTGTCAAATTTTTGTATTCTCATGCACTGCAGATGGTGATCAAAGCCATGAAATTAAAAGATAATTATTCTTTGAAAGGAAAGCTTCGGTGATTCTATCTATCATCCTAAAAGGGAGACTTTGCTATCAAAGGTCTGTAGGGTCAAAGATAAGGTTTTTTTAAATAGCAATGTAGGGCTACAAGAATTGAACTATAAGGAAAGTTGAGTACCACAGAATTGACCCTTTAGAATTATGGTGTTAGAGAAGACTTTTGAGAGTTGCTTGGACTGAAGGAGATCAAATCAGTCAATACTTAAATTAATTCAGATTGTTCACTAGAAAGCCAAGTATTGAATATGAATCTTAAAAACTATGGCTAAACAATATTTTTACATACTACAACATGTTGTATTTCCCACTACAATATAGGCTTTTTGAGGGTGGTATCTTTCTATCCCAGATACCTACTACAGAATCTTATACATTAGGCCTTTATAACTCATGGTTGAATGTAAAACTAATTGAATAGAGACCAGGCCATAGTGAACATCTTTAAGCAGTGTCATGCTGGCATCGTATTACTAGTACTAAAGACATTATTTCTTGATATTTCATTGAGGAAATTTCATTAAGGGCTGACTCTTTAACAGAAGCAACACTATTCTCATGGTGTTTAACCTTAGGTTGTAAATGAAGACAGTCACAATCTTTGGACATATGGAAAGGGAACTGGAAACATGTTTTTGTAAAATAGTTCAGTTTTTCATCTTCAAAATTTTATACATTAAGTATACTCAATCAAAATTGATTGTACTCAATGAGAAACTGCATAAGTTGGGGGATAATGTGAACTCAGGAACACCAAATGTTAAATGTGGCCTTTGTCATTTGCCTGCTGTGTGGCCCTCAGGTAACTCTAAGGTTGCTCTATTCATTTGCTGGATGAAATGTAAAACATTGATGAAATATCAAATCATCGATGGATTGATTTGGGGGTGAAAGGGAGAAGTTAGACTCATTATCTTCAGTTTCAGCAGAGCCATATGCCAGTTTCTAACAGGTTTTTTGCTGCTCTCCAGAGCTGATTTAGATGACCCTTAGGTAACAATGGATTCAAATTTTGTATGATTAATCCCCTCTGTAGATGATCTATTCATAGATTATTTGTTATTGCTTAGAAATTAGTAACACAACTTTGGGATACTGCTATATTGAATTTGTTCCAGTTGCTACTGACAAGTCATATGAAATAATGAATACTAAAAATTTGAGTATTATAAGGATTGCTTCCATGCAGTCAATTTCAAGTTTGACATCCATTTGGTAGGTAATAAGATCTTTTTTAATTGTCTACTTTGCGTAACTTATTGGGCAAGACATAATTTTAAGTTTAATTGATTAGATTTTTGTTAGAAGCATTAATGTAAATGAAGTACTTTTTCTTGTAAACTTACCTTTGTATTTATTCATTTTTCTGTAGGCCAGAAACCTGTCTTGACAGATGTTCAAGCAGAATTGGACAGAATTTCACGAAAACCTGATATGGTTTCTCCTACAACACCAACGTCTCCTACAGAAGGTGAAGCATCTTGAAGATACCAAATAAAGCCATTTATTCAGTTTTCTGAGATAATGTAAACTTGCCTCTGCCTTTTCCTTCAAAAGTGGAATTAGGGAGCTGAAACATTTTTTTTTCAGAAGGATAAAATTGATGTCTTTTTTGTTGCCCAATCTTACCAAAAGGGAACTATACAAATGGAAAATTAAATTACACTATGTTGGACTGCTATTTGCATTGCCACTTTGCATAAGGAAGTAATTTTGAGATTTTGAACACTCAGAACAATTTCTAAAACTGCAATCTATCCATTGACCTTATTCTAAACACCATTTTTTTTTTTTAATGGGAGGGTTTGGGGATGGGTGGTAAGCAATATGCAACACGGACACTGGACTGATTTGGAAATCCCTGTCTGTTTTAGCTTTAGGGCTGTTAAGATGGTAAATGAATTAACCTGTTAGTTTTCTTGGAAGATGGTGATCATTTGTTCTCGTGTGCACCAACATGAATGAATTCAAATTCTTTTTACTGCCATGTGTAGAGTGTGCTTCCCAAGCTACTGGATCACATCTGAGCCACTAAGTCTATTAAGAGTTGTGGGGCAGTGTCATCTTCCAAGTAGATGGCATAGAGAAATGTTGACCAAGTTTGACTTAATTAACTAGCAGAATACGACAGCCTACTGCCTAAATAAAGAAAAATGCAGAGGTTTTCAAAATGAAAAACAATCTACATATTTGTTTCTCTATGGCCCAGCCTTATTCCCCTTTATGTTTTCCATATTACCGTGATGGTTTTAATGATCAGTCTTTTAAACTGTAATCAGTTAATAAAGTATTTATTCTCTGCATTCAGATTTAAATAATTCATTGCTTTCTTTTATGTTTAAATTTCTATTTACTAGTTAACAGAAAATAAGGTCTGCTAGTATTTTTATGTTTGACTCAGTGAGGTTATTAAGCATACTGATAATTCCCATCTCTTCATCCAAATGTTCCTAAGACAAAAGTGGTGAAATTCATCAACCTCTTTAATTTTGTATATCCAGGAAATATCAGGTACAGTAGATGGTTTGTTTGCCTTTGATAACCTTGCTTCCCTAAGGATGGAAAGTTTTCACATCCCAGAACTTTGTATAGCATTCAGCCTCACAGGTTATTTTATGAGAGGCTGCTTCTTAGCCCTCAGCCTATATGCTCCTGGTAAACCATTCCCTTCCAACACTTAAAATTTCCCAAGATTTTCAGTAGCTGTACTATTAGAACCTAACGATAATACCATTAGTAAGAGAATATTTTCATCGATAGTTGATGATCACAGCCATGTTAGACCAACTTAAGCCAATGAAGTAATTTTTTAAATTGTGTGCTTTTCTTTAAGTGACACTTCAATTTTTTAAACTTTAAAGATATGCTCTGTATTCCAAAGATATTCTTTAGAAATCCCTGAAGAATTAAAGAAAAATCATCTTTCAGGAGGTCTTTAAAAATCAATTTAGTCATAGGAAAAGCATGTTGATTTCCTGTTCCTCCATAATTGAACATAAATACTGAAGGTGTGTGAGAAGAGAAGAAGCTTTATAGATTCCTCCATAAGAAAGTATTTGGGGAGAAAAGGATGTTCCTTTACACTGAAAAGTAGACTATTTGAAAAAACTTTTATTTTCTTAAGATATGCATGAGCTAAGTAAAACATACCATTGACAAAAGAATAACTATTCATCTCAGGTTGTGCAAATATATTGTCATGACACCAATTTTTCTAAATTAATACTTTATATGAAATAACTGGGAAGACCAATAAAATTGATGCTCCTATCTGTATCTCTTAATATCTCAAATATCTACTAAGTTTGCATGCACAGATTAATGGGTTGTTTCCTATAGGGCATGAAGATGTATCAGAAAGCCCCAGAGGTGAATTCATTTGTGTATATGTTATCTGTTATCATGCTGCTTACTCGGAGCAGAGGGGTCAGACGCTGTCCTGAACTAGATTAAAATGTTATTGGAACATATTTAATGAAACAAAAATAGAGTAGAACATAGATAATGTTAACATGTGATTTTCTAAGTATGTAGCCTGCAAAATATTAGACGTTTGGCCCTATTTTTATTTGAATTTATTACTATATGTTCTCAAAGGTTCAGGCATAACTAATCCCAGCTCCTTAACTTCAGCATGTCTGGGTGCTATAATTTTTTTTTGTACTGATTTAATGTTTTCAAGGAAGGCAATTTGTTTTTCAACATTTCAGCTGTCTGAATCTTCAGATTTCAAGTTTTGAGGCCCTTTGTGAGACTGGACAAATGATGCCTATGTTAAAGAAATGTCCATTATGTGTTTGTTTTTTCTTTTTTTAACTTTTACAAAGAATTTCTTTGCTTTTCAAACTATTGAAATCACAAAATGCCCTGAATCCCTCCATCTAGCTGTCATCTCCTTTAAGATGTTTATGCCATAGTAAATTATTTTGCCTTTTCTAATGACTATTTTTAGATAGATTTAGTCCTCTACCAAAGAACTATTCATTCATTCCTTAATTGAAAACTTCTCTAATCACCTTAATATAAAGAAATATGTAAAATAGATAGTCAGTACATTTAGTGGAATGTGTTAAAATACAGATGAGAACTTTGCCTTAAAACTATTTAAACCCTTTGCTTATGACCTTTTTGGCACTAAAAATGTTCCAATATCATAAATACTTTATTGGAAGACAACTTAAATGGTAGTGAGTCCCTTGTCCACATTTGCAAATGTTTGATTTGGCAGATTTTAAACCAAATAGCAAAATCAATGGTTTGTTCCCTCCCTCCACCCCCAAGGCCACTCTCTATCTGGGAGTGCAAATAATATAACAAAGTAAGAGTAGCAAAGACAGATCCATTTTGCTAATGTGTATGCTCTTGAAAATAGAGGTACTTCCAACAATGATATGGGTCACAGCCAATTCTATCCAACTGTTTTTTACAATTTAAAAGAAGATTTTTTGAAAGTTAGATTGGAAGTGATACTAATCATTGCAAATGAGTGTTAACAATGATGAATTGTAATTTTTCAAAGAAATTATTTACCTAAAATACACTCACCATTATCAATTCTTCCAGATGTCTAAATAATCGAGTACCAATATAGGTTTTTTGTAATATAAAGTGGTAATATTTTTGTTGAAATTTCTTAAAAAAAAACCAAAAAACTAGAGGCCATTAAATTCATTTTAGTTATTAACTACTTACCTTTGTATTTTAAAAAAGTCCTAAACAATGATCTGATCCAAAATTAATATTAACAAATTAAGAATAGTTTGAAATGTCATTCCACCCTGGAACAAAATTGGAGGAAATTTTAAAAGCTTATATTTGTCTCCCCACCCTCCATCTCTCTTTGGGGGATAATAATCTTGCTCCCCAACTTCCTAATTCTCAAGTTTATGTAATAAATAGTTGATACTATTGAACAAGGAGAACTGGCAAGTGGAAAGACATCACTAAAGTTCAGTTGTTGAAAAGGCATTTAATAAGTTATTTCAAAAATTAACATATTAAATAATAAACTCCTATACTTGATACTTAAATTAATGAAAATTTGATCTCACTAATAAAGATACTTCTCTAAGGATGACCATCATAACCCATTTGTGTCTTCTCCTTATGGGATGAGTAACTTAACTATTTCTTCTCTTAAATCTTCCTTAAGTGTTTCACTCAAATCTTTGGAGACTTTCTTCTGGAGCTCTTGACATTGTATGGATTGTAGTAAAACACACAGGATTTGTTACTTATTTTTCCTTCATTTATGCCTGTGTTTATGAACACATTGTCCATGTCTGACAATTTATGCCTCATTACATGTCTATTTTCTGCCATCTGGTAAGAGGATAAATGTGTTTTTTCATGGTCTTCTGAAGTCATTTGGTCATGGCTCTAAGCAGTTTTTAGTTCAGTATTTTCTTTTACATTTTTTAAAAATATAAGTTCATGTGAATTCTTCATAGTCATTGTTTTTAAATTTAATTTAGCAAATTTTTTTCCTCTCTTCTCTCCCAATGGAAGAGGGTTGAATGTCTGTAACATGAATAAATTAGTAAAAGCAGTTCACCCACTGACCATATCAGAAAAATATGTCTGCACCAAATCAATCACCTTTGTCAGGAGATGGTTAGCATTGGTTAATATTAGCCAATTAAGAATATTTAAAAATATTCTTTATCATAGCTCTGAAGTCTTTCAAAGTTGTTTGTCTTTACAAGTTTGTTATTTTATAAATTGTTCTCAGTTTTACTTCTCTGTGCATCAATTCATACATATCTTCTCAGATTTCTCACAAATTGTCCATTTTATCATTTCTTACTGTAGCATAGTAGTATCCCATCACATACATATACTGTAATTTCTTCTGCTGCTTCCTATATCATTTGAATCACTGCTTATTAGGGAATAATAAGGCTTTTCCCCCTTTTCAAGAAAATTTCTTTTTCTAACTACATTATTTTTGTCCACTGCAGAATTCTTCATTGATGATATGCTACAATGTACTCAAGTTCACCTTATGCTGGTACTCTTTGGGTGATCCACAAATTTAATTTTTCAGCCACACAAAATCATCTGATGAATATTGATATTAAAAGATAAGATTTTGTCCTAAAGCCAATCTGGCCTACCTCACTCCAGTTCAATCTGAGGTCTAACTTCTTTTATTCCAGTTTTTTGGAGGCTGTCTCCCTCTTCAAACAGCTGCATATTATAATCTGAACAGTAGAAATTCTTCACTTTATTTTATATTCAGAGAATTATCAAGGGAAATTAATTATTGTATGCTTTAAAGAATCTTAGGCAGTTTTACACATGCAAGATAAGTGTGCATATTTAAGATAGCTTGGTATAATGAATTAAGAACTGGCCTTGGAATTTAGGGGTCAGGATCAGAAGGACATTGATTTGAATCCTGCTCTGACACTTGATGATTTTGTGAGTCTGGGCAAGTCCTTAATCTCTTTACTCCAGATAATTCTCTAAAAGTTGAAGAAAAGATACTGATGAAGGGAAGTTTCCTCATCTGGAAATTCCTTGTACCAATGAAATCTGATTCAGTCCCTATTACTATGAGAAACAATTTCCTGCATGTGAAATCAGCATTGTGCTTTTGGAAATCAAATGGTTGTTTGTTTTTTAAGTATAAACAAAGACAGTGGGAATGCATATGACTATAAAAATGTGACCTATTATAGAATAACTGTGACAACTTTGTTTTCTTCTCTAACTACCAAGGATGCCCTTAATATGCATGTAGATTCTTTTTACAAAGATGTAGAATTGGAAATGTAGGAACATCAGAGTAATTGTAATGCTATGTCTGTTTCCCATTAAAAAACAATCAATTTTCCCCAAAAAACATTTAGTTTACAATCATTATCCTGAGAATTGACCTGTCAGTACTCTCCTAAGTGTACCTCCTCTGGAAGAACCTTCCTTTCTCTCTAGTGTGGTATTTCCTGCCATCACTTTTCTTTAGTGATGTTTCTACTTCTAATGCATATGCTACTAGACTTGACCAGTGTATATTTGTTAGTTTTGCTTTTAACTACTTTTTTGTTTGAGTGTTCTGTTACACGTTGCGAGATTTTTGTTTTTTAAGCATCTTTTTTTTTTTTTTTTAAAGGATCGTGTTGAATCCAGATGTGGTGGCTCCACTGTCTTAAGAAACAAGAGCATTATAGAGATCTCAACATCTCTTTTGCATTTTTCTTTGTCTTTCCAATTTAATTCTTTTTCATATTTCTAAATTAGTTTCTAAATAAACGAGAATCTAGGGCTACCATGGATTACTGCCACTGAGTGCTTAAAGAATCGTTTGGGCATTATTCCTAACACAAGCTTAATAGCTTAGATCTGTTTGGTTTGAAAAGTTTTTTTTCCAGTTTGAGGTCAATGAATGGCTGTGTCCTCAGCTGCTGATGACCTGGATGGTCAAGTCCTTTCCTCCCTCCAGGTCCCTAGAGATTTAATCAGCTGCACTGTGCTACAATTAGTTCACCTTTAGCCTAGGAGCTGTGCAATAGCCCCTCACGTCTGTGTCCCTGCACATCCCAAGGCCTTCCCTGCAGTTTTATGGATTTAAAAATTAAAGGAAAAGTTAACAGCAAAATCACCATCATTCAGAGCCCTGCAAGTAAGGAACATTCCTAACATTTAGACAGGCATTTTGCTTTTTGCTTTAAGTAGATGTCACGTCTAGCTATCCCCCAGCCTAAGATTGAGGCAAAATTCATGTCACCAAGGCAAGGAGCATTCAAAGTATGTTACAATGTCTGCTAATGGACAAGAATCAGGAAGGGATGAGTAAAGCTGGTGGTTTCAACCTGAATCTACTGCTCAGAGATGTCAGTAATGTGGGCCAGTATTCTCCCTGAACAGTCTCTTCTTCACTCCATTCCTAATTTTTATGCTTCCTATTTTTTCACCCCAGTGCCACTAGTTCCTTCTAGCTAGCTAGTTAAGTTCTATACAGGGTTGTGGGGGATGACCCCCTTGCTGCTCTAGCCACCCAACTACCACTTCCTTTCCTTCTGTCTTTCCCCATTCCCACTCCACCACACCCCTCATAGAATTCTAGGGTATGATTCAATTTCTTCTGAGCTCAAAGATCATTTATAGACTGGAGATTATTGGTAAATATTTAACTTCTGCTGAGAGGAAATGTAGTTAGGATCTATAGTTAAGTTTAACCTGCATTAACATTTTCTCCATTAGTTTCTTTTATATATATATAAATATACATACTAATAGCTTTTCATTTTTCCAAATACATGCAAAGATAATTTTCAACATTCACCCTTGCCAAACGTTGCGTTCCACATTTTTTCTCCCTCCTTTCCTCCCACATTTTTTCTCCCTCCTTCCCTCTCCCTTCTCCCCTAGACAGCAAGTAATCCAATATAGGTTAAACATGTGCAATTCTTCTACACATATTTCCACATTTATCATGCTGCACAAGAAAAATCAGATTAAAAGAAGGGAAAATGAGAAAGAAAAAAGCAAATAACCAAAAAAAAAAAAATGAAAATACTAAGTTGTGATTCATATTGACTCCCCACAATCCTCTCTCTGGGTGCAGATGGCTCTCTTCTCCATCAAATCCATTGGAACTGGCTTGAATTACCTCATTCAAACACCCGTTGTTGAAAAAAACCAAGTCCATTACACATCACATAATCTTGTTGCTGTGTACAATGTTCTCTTGATTCTACTCACTTCACTCGGCACAGAACAATAATATGCCATTACATTCACATCTCAGGACTCTACATCAGAGTTCATCTGTGGCTTTTGAGAGATTTTGCCTGATTTTCCCAGTTGCTAGTAGGTGAGCCCCACTCCATCCCATGACTATTTATTTTGCATGTGCTCTATATTACCTAGTCTCCCCTGTAAAATATAAACTCCCTAAAGTCAAGAACTGTCACTTTTGTCTTTGAATTCCCCCTAAAAAGAGTTAGCAGGAGAGGGAGATTAATGGTGGGCTAACTCCAAAAGGGGTTAAAGAGTTAGCAAGGGAATTACATCAGGGTAGGTTTTTTAGAGGTGAAATATAACTTCGGAGGGTTGACATATCTTGGCTTTCTGATTGGATACAGTAACTGTAGTTATGATTTTGTCAATGCAAAAAAATTCAGCTAAGAATTTTACCATTGATTCCCGCCTGGGGTGGGACTGTAATAAAAGTTCATACTGTTCCATAGATGGTCCTAGCTACAGAATATATGCATCACTCTCCTGTCTCCCAAAATCACCTCCAGTATTTTCTCCTGGAGGCAGACTCCCTCCCCCTTCCACTTGGGGAATCTATCAGCCTTGCTCGTTACAATCCGTGCATTGGGTATGTTACACTCGGCCAGTCTCCCTGTTACACTGTCAGATTTCGTTTCTTCACTTACATTCATGTAATCTGTTCAAGGACTCTAAACTTGGCCTGTTTAAGAACTCTGAGGGGTGGAAAGCACATGATGAGGCTGAGAAGGATCAGTTGCATGGATAGAAAGAGAAACCAGTAGGGAGCAATCATAGAAGCCAACAGATGCTGAGGAGGATGAAGGCTGAGAAAAACACACGATGTTGATAACAGATAAGAGGAGACTGGGGTCCTTGGAGACAGGGTGGGAACAAGAGATAGTAGTAGCCAGATGGGAAGAGTATAGACTGTGCTTTCTGGATGTGTTAGTGGAAGAGGAAAGGTCACAATGGCTTGAGAGAATGGCAGAGTTGAATGAAAATTAAGGGAAATGGAGTGGACACAACGCTGTTAGGAGGCAGCAAAGAAGGAAGGAGTGGAGGTGAGAGTGACTCATGGTGGAGGTGAGCTTCTGAAGAGATGAAGTCCAACAGAGGGTTTGTCTTTGTGAAGGAGAAATGTCTCTCTTTCCTCAGAGACTGGAGGGAACGAATGAATGAGAGTTCGAAGAGCTTCATGAGATCTTTGCAAACTCCCAAGGACCAAGGTCTGCTTTTTGTCAGTTCTTGTATCCCCGGGGTCTACGTGCGGTTCTTCCCGGATTGTAGCCACTTAATAGGTGTCTGTTGGAGGGAATTGGAGCGAATTGAGAGAAGGGAGGAGAAAGGGGAGGGATACGTCCCGTCTCAGATTGTCCGTCCATCCGTAAAATGGGACCTTTGAGCTACTTTTTCTCCAAGGTTCCTTCTAGCCTTCGACAAGGATGGGGTTAGGGGAGAGCAGAAGATGGGAGAAGTGGCTGCCCTTGCAGGATTTACATCAGACTGCTTCCCATAACGCACTCTGGGATGTCTCTCACTCGGACAGTTGAGAGTCATCCCAGGCCCCTCAAAGGTTGGGGGCGGGGAGGAAGATGTTAAGGGGCGGGACCTTCGGGCAAAGGGCAGGGCCTGTGACCCATAGGTACGGAGAGAATTTGGGGGCGGGGCCTCTGGGGTACTGCGTGGGAGCGGTTATGGAAGGGGAAGAGTTTCCAGGCAGTGATGGTCGGAGACCTGAAAAAAGGAGCTGTGGGAGGAGCTTGGTGGGAGGGAAGCGGGCCGGGGGAGGAGCCTCCGGACTGGGCAGAGCAGCGGTTGAGAGACGGGGGAAGGGGGGGCGCCTTTGAACTAGATGGGACCAAGGGGGCGGGACCTCCGGACTGAAAAGTGGGAGTTAAGAATTACAGAGAGGGGGCGTGGCTTTCCCGAGGACGGCGAGGAAGGGGATAATGGGCGGACCCTGGGGCGGTTCTTCAGGATGACGTCATGAGCAAACGGAGTTCCGAACTTGAGAAGAGAGGGAGAGGAAACTCAAGAGGCGGAGCCTCCAGATTTGGCGGGGGGAGCACGCTCTTGGACAGAGGGCGGGGTGGGGCTTAGAGTGGGTGGGGCTTCTTGGACTGGGAGTAGGGCCCGTTCCTCGGCTCCGGACGTGACGTGAGGCGGGAGCCGGGTCGGAGTGTGGAGCCGCAGTTCTCCGGACTCTTCCACTTCTCGTCTGCCGAGAGGTTCCAGCTTCAGTTCCGGCTCCGGCTCGGGGCTCCTCGCCCGCCTCCTCCTCGCCGTTCCGTCCCGTCCCCTCCGCCGGCCATGGAAAACGGGGAGGTGTACAGCTCCACCACGGAGAACGTCCCTTCCACGAGCGGCCCCGGGCGCGGCTCCCGCCGCTTCCCCCTCATCCGGCTCGACCCGATCCGGGCCTCCCTCAAACTGGCCGAGCTGGTGAGGCAGTCTCCCCGGGAAGCCTCCCGCTAGGAGGCAGGGGCCCCATTTCCCCCGCCGGGCCGCGCCCCAAAGGGAAGTTTCGGGGTTTAGAATCAGCGTGGGGGAGAGGTGGGTTAGACCGGGAGCGAGCCCCGCTCGGGGGTCTTCTAGGGCGACCCCCACATTTGAGAAGGAGGCAGTCCCGGAGGACCGTAGTGACCCCGAGGGGTCCGAAGCCACCAGGTCAGAGTCGGAGCCAGCCCGGCCCGGGGAGTGGGGTCGGCCGCCTTCGCAAGGGCAGTTCCCCAGGCCTGGTTTCGGGGACCCGGGCTAGTCTCGCCCCGCTCCCCGGCCCCCGGCGTGTCTTGGATGCTGAGCATTCATTCCCGTGGGAAGGCACCCACGCTCGTCTGGACAGTCCGGTTGGGCACGTTCAGGACTGGGGGGGGGCACCCTCCGCCGTTAAGAGCTTGTGGCTCCCCTGGCCCCAAGCCCCTCTTCTAGTCTCCGTTGCAAATGTTAGCGTGCCCCGTCCCAGATTCCTAGATCTTGTAGATTATTAGCTGAATCTGTAGTCCTCCAACTTCAAAACTCCGTAAAACTTACGTAGTGATAATTGACGTTTTATAGAAAGCTCTCAAGTTTACTTTCACCTCTTCTGTCAGTCTCTGAGTTT
Source organism: Antechinus flavipes (assembly GCF_016432865.1). Lineage (NCBI taxonomy): Eukaryota > Metazoa > Chordata > Mammalia > Dasyuromorphia > Dasyuridae > Antechinus > Antechinus flavipes. The sequence goes on from NC_067402.1 coordinate 20,765,300, forward strand.
CTCAGACCACCTGGGAAGCCGCCTCTCATTTATCGATTCCCGGTTTAGTGAGGAAAATGACGCTCAGAACCAAGTATCTGCCCATGCTAGCACAGCTACTTTGTCCCTCACTTGGAATTGGGAAGATCTGAGTTCAAATTCCATTTCAGAGACTTGAGAATTAACGTAGGGATTGGAAATATAAAGACACAAAGTGAAGTATTCTCGAGATTCTCAGTTCTCGGTTTCATCCTAAGAAACAGCCTGTCCAGATGTGTCCTTCTAGGGAAGGATTAGGGATGAGGGTGGAAAGATCAGGAAAAGCCTTTTGGGAGCCCAGGTCTGTGAATGGGCACTGAAAGAACCGGGAGAAGGGCAGTTTGTTTAGAGGGAATGGATGAGAAGAAATTACTTTGAACTGATTCTGGGTGGGTAGACAGGAGCCCATGATTAATAGCTTAAAATGCCCCAAAGTTGGAATTTTATCCTAAACCAACAGGAAGCCATTAGAAGTGCTGGAGCTGGAGCAAGAATAGAGGAAGAGACCAATTAATTATCTTATTTGCAGTTGAGGTGGGGCTCGGTAGGTGAGGAGGGTTGGAAAATCCTCTAGATTTATAACTACTTTTACTTTCTTGCCTTATGCCCCTTTAACAATTGCCCTTCCCCCTTTCTGATCTCTTCAGAAGTGCAAACGGAGCTAATTTTTATGGCGCTTCCTTCATCTTTACAAATTGAACACAATCGGGAGTTTTTGAGAGTCATTTTTTGGCTCTGCTTTGTTTTGAAATCATCTATGTGGCTTCATTCTTTAAGAAAAAATTGGTTCAGAAGGGGGCTAGGCTGGAATTTTCCAGGTGCTCTTTTAAGCAAGAAACATGGTTGCTCTAGATGCTGGCATGATCTCATTTGTTTCACTTTCATTTTTCCCACGTAATTTTTGTGCTCGGTTTGGCTTTGACCTTGGTGTTTTTATAACATTGTATCGTTAGCTCAGTCCTATGTACATTATCAGAGATCAACAAAAGTCTCAATTGTGTAACATTGAAAAATCTGTACAAGTGCAGGGCTCAGGAGAAAGGGCTTCTAACTTGGATTAGGGCAGGGATAGTTCAAGTTCATTTGGAATTTAAATCAGAGCAAGGGCTCTGACTTTTCATCTTGATGCTCTACTTATTATTGCTGACATTTTGAAAAACTGATATTTTGGATATCTGTCGACTTAATTTACCGAATATTCTTTCTCTACCCAGTGAGTTCTCTCTTGTGACAAAGAGTTTTGAGAAGAAAGAAAAAAAAGTCTAGCAAAAATTTACCCACAGGCTGCCTCCGTCTGATCCTATCAGAATAACCTTTATAATATAGTCTACAACCACCCCAAAGTTCTGTACCTCTGCAAAGAGAAAGCCCCTGCACATTTAGGGGACCTTCTCCTTAACCTGCTCACCAGCAGTCTATGGTCCTCCTCTGTACACTAGGGCAGAGATGTTGATGTCAAAATCAGAAAGCGCTGAGTTCAAATCTACCCTTAGACACTTAATAATGATGACCCTGGCAAGGCACTTAATTTTTGTAAAATGGGGATAATAATAACCCCTCCATCAAATGAGATCATTTGCTCAAATAAGATATTTGTAAAGTGATCTGCAAATTTTAAAGAGCTATATAAATTTAGCTATTTTTATTACTGTCAGTTTAATTACAGATAGCTAAAGATTCAAAAGCAAGTTAGGGTAAGAGAAGAGTTTGGAGTATGTGGGGATTGTAAAGCTGTCTAGAAAGTGGCAGATGTGACCAGATTTGTGGCCTTGTTCTCTGACTCTTAGTCCCTACTCCTTTCCACTAAATGGTGCATCACATGCAGCCGGGAGAAATGCAGTGGATAGAATGCTGGGCCTGGACTTAGGAAGACCTGAGTTCAAATCATTCCCAGATACTTACTGGCTGTGTGCCTCAGTTTCCTCATTTGTAAAATGGACTGGGAAAAGAAATGGCAAACCACTCCACTATCTCTGCCAAGAAAACCCCAAATGGAGTCACAAAGAATCAGACACAGATGAAAAACAACTAAATGAAAAGGATCCAACTTCTCCTTCCTCATGAAGTTGAATATCCAAAAGTAGGCAAGGACAAGGGCTTGCTTTCTCAGGATAGATCGAATAAGTTTCCATCAACTGATCTGTCCCAGAAATGTTGTACTTAAGGATAAGGAATTTTGTGTTTGTTTTTCTTTTATTTTGTTTGAGAGGGGAGAGTCTTTATAATCAGGTTTGCATTTTGGTTCGTATATAAGCTAACAAATGAGTGAGCTCAAGATAGTTCTAATACACTTGTCAACAGACCCTACATTGTGATTCTGGTACCTACCAGTTGAGTGTTCTAGTGTTTGCACAGTGCCATCATTGTAGTCACTGTCCAGTTAAAGCACTTGCTTTAGGGTTCCCCAGTGATATCACTTTATTAACTGAAAAGCAATGCTGCTGTTCTTTAAGGCCAAAAAACAAGTAAATTTATTCTTTTTTTAACCACAGTTTAATATTAAGTAGCTGTTGTTTTACTGCTACCATTTCAAGTGGAGAATGCTCACACTGATGTGAAGTGCCATGTCAGTGAGACTGCCCTACTAGTAAATGATTTTTGAGGAGCTGGTTAGCATGATCCTTGGCTTTTGGGTATGGAGGCCTTATTATGTGGTACTGCTCTTCTTGCTGACAATACCCATTTTGTCTTTTATGTCATAGAATCATAGAAATATAAGAGCTAGAAGAGGCTCATCAGCCTTCCTTTCCTTCCTGCATTCGCCTTGTCCTTTGTTCACGAAGCTCTTCCGGCTTTTGCTCAGTCCCTGTAACTGCCTCTGGTCCTCTTCTCTCTCCTCACTTAGATTTGTAATCAGTCCCCTCTTCGCTATTGCTCTGATTGATCCACCCTTCAGACTGCTGCTCTGGGCAGTTTTCCAAAGCTTGGGCTGTGATTGTCCTTCCTTTACTCAGTCTTTAGGCCTTCCAGTTAACTGACTGAACATGATACAAGCTCCAGATCCTGGCATTCATTGCCCACTAGAGTCTGGTTGCAAGCTGCTTCCCTAAGGTTTTCTAGGCTCCAGCAAGCTGGATTGTTGACTTCTTACACCACCTTCTTGGCATAGAACTTCATTTGCTTCTGTGCAGATGACACCCTCATCTCAGACTGGATAGTGAGGTATCACACGCAGGAGGACAAAAGCAGGACCTTCCTGTGTCTGTCAAGGCCCCTCAGCGGCAGGGCTCTGGTCAGGCTTCTCCTTCTCCTGATCATTGAGATCCAGGGACCTCTGTTAGCCCCAGGAGCAAATGTGGAGTCCTTTTAAAGCTCTTCTGAACCTGGCTCCTTCTTGCCTTTCTACAAATCCTAGAAGCCAGCTTTTTGGGCCTATTTTTTATTCCTCAAAACCCAGCCCTGCCTTTCCGATTTGTGCCAGGCTGAGATCGCTCTGTAGCCTTCTTGGTCACCTCTTCCTTTTCCTTGTTTGCTTCAAGACTTGCCTCGCATCTCCCCTTCAAGGGCCCTTCTCCCCTGCTTGGGGATCATCTGCCATCTATTCCAGACATATCTCCCAGCGACATTTGCCTTTCTTCACCTTCCCAGTGCTCAGCACCTCTCCTGGCACAGAGCTCCAGGTAACAGGTGCTGGTCTGGGGGCCCGGCTCCTTTGCCTTGTGCTTAGGGAAGGCCCCCGGGCCCATCTGTTAAGACTTTACTTCAAGGCCCAGTTTCTTTTCTGTCTCTTCTTTCCACCATTGGAACATGGCCCAGCCTCTCCTGTGCCTTGGATCTGGGTCACTTGGGCACCATCCTGTTCCACCATTGGACAAGCAGAGGCTGTATCATATCTAGCATTAGTCTCTGGTAACTGTAGGCCTGCAATAAAGATTTATTGTTGACTATCTTTAAAGAGTTAACACACTGTCTGGGAAGCATCAGGCGATAAGGAGCTCTGGCTTTTAGTTAGTTTGGACTCTCCTGCTTCTGTAGCTGACTCTTTGAGACCCTATGAGCCATAGCACGCCAGGGCTGTCCATGGGGTTTTCTTGGCAAAGATACGGGAGTGCTTTGTCATTTCCTTCTCCAGTGAATTAAGGCAGAGGTTAAATGAACTGGCCCATAATAATGACTAAGCTAATAAATGACTGAGGCTGATTTGAATTCAGATCTTCCTGATGCTAGTAGGAGCTTTAATTAGATTGGGGAACTTTGAGCAAAGTCTCTTTACCTTTCTTGACCTCAGTTTCCTCATTTGTAAAATGGATACTAAATGAGAATTTCTGAGATTCCTTTAAAAAACCAAACTTATCCAGTTAGCTCATTCCTAGAATTTTAGAACTATGACTTTACAAATAAAGATAATAAGATGAGAACTTACAGTTTTATATAGTATATCATTTGATGCTCACATCAGCCAACTAGTAAGAACCCAGCTTGTCATCCCGACCCTTAGTCCACTGTCCCATCCCCAGGATTTATTCAGTGCTTTGGAACATGTGTTACCCTCTTTTAAAATATTCCTAAGTATCAGTCAAATTGATGAGGAATTTCAACTTTGTTTTTATGTCTCACATTCCCATTCCTTTTCCCTGGGAAACCATCCTTTGTAACAACATTTTTAAAAAGTAGGAAAGCAGTTGAGCCAAGCCAACTGGGCCCTAGCCTAGGTGTGCGTTCTAAGCATTATTCCTAGCTCATAATTTCCCTCCCTCTGCAGTGAAGGGGGCAGGGGTGTTGATCTTTTCAGTTCTCCTCTACCTTCTTGGAGCCTTCTCAGGAGACTGGCTGTGGGTGTGTGCTGGAGGGAAGGAGGGCTCGAAGATTGGGCATTTTCTCTCATTATTTCATGGTATTCCCAGGCGATTACGGAAGTCTTGGAGATGCCAGATAATTTTCCTGGCATCTAATAAACACTAGCTCCTGGCGCTTTGAGCAGAAGGCTGGCCAGGCCGTATTTTTGGCGGTTCTCTTGAAGGTTAGCCGTGACCTCCTTTCCTGGTAAGCACAGTGGCCTTTCCTCTAAGCAAGTCCTTTTTGATCTCTTCCAACTTCTCTTTTTTCTTGTTGGTACTTTTTGTCCCTCCCCTCCCTCCCTCCCAGACAAGCAACCTTTATAAAGAGGAAGCAAAAGAAAGCCTTTGCGAAACCAAGGCGCCGATGCGAAGTGTAGGGCCCATCATGTGATGGGCTCCTCCGGGCTCCGCTCCCTCCAGAAAGAGGGTGTGTGGGGGTGTCTCCTCTCTCTCCTTTGGAGCCAAACTCAGGCTTCCCTTAGCTTTCGGTTGTTTTGTTTCCATTTATATTGGGAAAGTCATTGTGTATAGTTCTTTTTTGGTTCATACCAGATCGTGTAAGTCTTTCCACAGTCCTCGGTATTTTTGCAGCCTCATATTATTACACGATGTTGTGTACATCACATTTTGTTTAGCTCTTTTCTCAGTCTCTGGACACTGACTTTGTTTCCAGTTCTTGGCAGGTTCTCCCCGGCCCCTTACAGTTGTGTTTTAAATATATTGAGGTAGACATGACCTAGCTGGGGGACCTCTGGGTCAAAGGGTATGACTATTTTTGCCACGTTGCATCAGGTTTCTGTGACATCTGAAGCTACTGACGACCCAGCCTTCTTGGAATTACCGCATTTTTAATTCAAGAAGCTTTTCTCTCTTTGACTTTTCCTTCTTTGACCCTTAGCTTCTCTTTCTTGAATTAACTGGGGGTTTCTCTCAAGGCTTTTGTTCTCTAGGTGATTCCTTCATGTCCCATCCACATCCTTCACCTTCTATTATTGCCTCTGATGACTTCTTGTGGCCACTGATGCCAGACTCTGCAATCTAGCTCTCTTGCTGAACCTCCCAGCTTCCTTTTAGACCTATATTTATAGTTCCTTCAGACTATTTTTGCTTGGATTTCTTCTTTTTTCCACAGTATTTATTTAGTGCCTTTTTGTGCTAGAGGGCACTGCCACTTTAACTTCCACTGCCCAAACCAAATGTCTTCTTCCTTCCTGTTTTTATTTTTGCCTGCGAAACCTCCGTTTGTAATTGCTTTCCAGGCAAGAAGGCTTGGAGGCATCTTGGATTCTGATGATACATGTAACCTTTCCCCAAATCCTGTTACTTATTCTTTTCAAAATGGTTTGGGGTTCCCTTGCTCCCTGCGGCTTTGCCCACCAGTTCTGACCTTTGACACCTCGTTTGGAAGTTACTGCTTTGCCCCAGTGTTCTTATTTGTCCCCTCCAGTCCACTGCCTTTTTTTGCATTCTCGCTTGCCTGTTGTCAAGGCTCTTCACCAGCCTATTCAGCCTGTGCTGGGCATTCTAAGTATCTTCCTAAAATTTGTCTAGAACTCTACAGGAGTTGGAAAAGGTTTCAAAAGAAATGACCCAGGGCAGCCAGGTGGTGCAGTGGATAGAGCGCCAGCCCTGAAGTCAGGATGATCTGAGTTCAAATGTGACTTCAGTTCCTTAGCACTTCCTGGCTGTGTGACCCTGGGCAAGTCACTTAACCCCAATTGCCTCAGCAAAAAAGAAAAAGAAATGGCCTTTAGGTTGAGGTATGAAAGGGCCTGAGTTTTTAACTCAGTTATGCTCCGGAATAGGGGAGTGACCTGGTGTAACTTTGGATCTAATTGAAAAAAAAAAAAAAGTCAGCCAAATTGAGGAAGAGAATCTTTCTCCGTAATATCCTCTGAAAGCCCATCAGCTAAGGGTTTGAGTCTGTGCAGAATGAGAGCTCTTATGAGGACAGAGTCACAGATCTTTGACACACATGCAAGTCACAGAGCTAATTATGGTAGATATAATGACAAGTGACAGCCCTTGATAGTCGGATGGATTACAGGATGAGAGAGGCAGCTAAGTTTGTTACAGACTCCTCCTCCTTGAAGCCTCCGTGATGCCTCTTTGTTATTATTGTGTTGTGTTCCATGTAGTGGTCAGCCCATTGCATGCGTTGGGTGTTAGCTGGTTTTTTCTGAGTTGATTTTGCCTGCTCAGCTAAGTTGTGAGTCTGTCACAGACAGTGATCAGGTTGCATTTTACATCCCCTGTTCCAGCCAGCATAACACTAGGCACGTTGTAGGCTCTATATTACATTAGGCACTTAATAAATGCTTGTTTTCTTCATGCCGTCCTTACCACGCTGATCATGGGAGGAAGTAAGTTGGCCCTACACCGAGGGGAGATTGCAACTCAATCATAGCTCTTGTTCCCCTTGCCAGCAGATGCAGGTTTCCTGAGAGAAATTGGAACAAAATGGAGGCCTTCTCCCCTTTCCCTCTGCTTCCTCATCTCCAAAGTACAAATGACTGTTTCTCCACTGACCACACTTCCGCCACATAGTAGGAATTAAATCCTCCCAGAATCCTCCCTTGCGTGTGCTCTATCTGGTGCCAGCAGGACTTGGTTCTCCCCAGGATCTCAGGGGAAGACACAGACTGGGCACTGCCGAGTCTGAGGCAGCAACAAACTCAGCTGAGAACTCACCTGCTTTGTCTTACTGGTCACCAATGGATGGACTTCTTTAGCCACCGGAATAAGAGAAAAGCTGTAAATTGCTTTTGTTGCGAGTAGCACTATTGATGAAATCAGTCTTCAGAGTAAGAATGAAATAGATGTTTGTTGAAACTGAATTACCATCTGTAGCAGTCTGTGCTTTAAAAAAGTGTTAACCAGTTTCAAACAGCTTGTGTGATGGATACTTTTGGAAGGAAACCTGTTGTAAATTGGAAAATTCTTCGATGCCCAAGCAAACTAGAGTTTCTTCAAACAAGTAGATCAGTTTTACTTAGAGAATTCTCTAGTTGGTCAGGTCTGCATCCCACCTTCCCAAACTAGATCTTTTCCCCAAAATCTGCTTGTTTATATCCTGTTACCTTGAGACTAACCTGAGGAAGTTTGAGAAAGCTGCCTAACATGGGCATTCTGCTGGGTTCTCTGGTTTTTCTCCATAATCCCAGCTCTCCTGTCCCGGTGCCACTTTCCTGGGGCCTTCTATTGGAAGTCCTCACCAGCCCTGCCAGTTTCTGGCCCAAGGATGCTGCAGGTTCCTTGTTAGAACCTTCCCTTAGACTTGAAGTTGGTTGAGTTTGGATCTTTCCCTTCTGCCTTTTGTTTAGATCATGTTCAGCACTTGTTCTTTCCCAATTCCCATTTATTTCCTTTCAAACATTTAACTGCTTTCATTTAGCTCCTAATGGTCCTAATAGCATCCTTTTCTTGCAAGGCCAGCTATTTTCCGAGTACCCCCATTTGTATGCTTCTAGGGAAGGTGGTAAAGATTCTGAGTTGTAAAGGGGTATGGTGGAAGGAAGGATAAAGATATGGAGCAGTCTGGGAGCACTAGTGGGGCAGGCCGAAAACCTTGTGGCCACGAGATGTTGGTTCTGTGGAGCTGGGAGCAAGCCCAAAGTGTACCAGCTTACAGAATGGGAGCGGCGTTCCAAGTAACCCACTTTGGCCGTCAAGGGCATCTGGGTCTTTGGACCTTGCTGTGGCTCTGGCCGGGCCTCTTCTCTCTTGTGGCTAGGTTCTCACCTGTTACTTGATGATCCCTATGCAGATGACTCTCAAATTTACATATCAATAAAGCATTTATTAAATTAAAAATTAAACAACCAGTGTTCTCAAGGGACTTAATTCTATTTGGAGGAGTGGGAGATAAGCTTTATACTAACATATTTATACCAGGTAATTTAGTGGGGAGCCTCTAGTAACTGGAGGATCAGAAAATGCTTGAATAAGTCCTTAATCCTAAACTTCAATCCTATTACCACTTGTTAGACCCTATCCCAAACTCAGTATATCCAAAGCATTGATTCATCTTCCAGACTTCCCTTTATATGTGTGTGTGTGTGTGTGTGTGTGTATATATATATATATGTGTATATATATATATATATATATATATATATATATATATATATATATATATATATACATACATACTTTTTTTTTTTTTGCAGTTCCACATTTTGCTTCTTATTTTATTTTTCAAAATTTTTTATTAGAGCTTTTTATTTTCAAAACATGCATGGATAATTTTTCAACATTGACTCTGGCAAATCCTTGTGTTCCAGATTTCTTCATCCCCATCCCCTCCCTTAGATGGCAAGTAATCCAATATATATATTAAACATGTTAAAAATATATGTTAAATCCAAAATATATATATTTATTTACATCTTCTTGCACAAGAAAAATTAGATCAAAAAGGAAAAAATGAGAAAGCAAAATGCAAACAACAAAAAGAGTGAAAAAGGCTATGTTGTGATGCACATTCAGTTCCCACAGTCCTCTCTCTGCTTTCTTTTTCATGTTGAAGGTGCTAATTTACTTCCATCCATCCATCCAAGCTCAAACCTCAGAATACTTCTTGACTCTCTACACCCTCTTCTAATACTCAGCTCCCTTAAACTGTGGGTTATGAGCCTTGTTACCGAATGTATGGGTCATGAAATTCTGATTTGTTTTCAGTAAATGTTTGATTTGTATACCCATTTTATATAACTAGATATCTAGGGTCACAAAAATTTATTGGGTGAAAAGGGATTATAAGGGGGAAAAGTTTTAAAAAGCTCTCATAGCTCATCAATTACCCAGCGTTCTGGAAGCATGGTAGCCCAATGGCTGGAGTGTCAAAGACTCTTGACTTGAAGACACTTAAATCCTTGAAAGACCATTCAAATTCATTTGCTCCCCTGTGAGATAAGTTGTTCTTGACTGTAGCTTGTGCCTTGTCTTTTGCAATGTTGAGTCCCTCCACCCCATGTTTCATTTGGAGTAGATGTCTTATATCATCTTAGGTGCTTGAGCTATTTCTTTCTGGGTGATTTCAGTATTTTTTCTTTTGGCTTGAAAACCCTGGATTTGACTCTGATGTTCTTGAGCCTGCCTTTTGAAGTTTCTTTTTGGGGCAGTCAAAAGTCTTTCCCTTTTCACTTGTCCCTTGACACTTTTCATATATCATTTCTGGAAATCTAGTGACCAGACTTTTTTTTTTTTCCCAAATCATGGTTTTCAGGTAGTCCAGTGATTAAATTTTCTCTCCCAACCTGTTTTCCTAGTTACTAAACTGACCTACCTCTGCTGGGTCCTGCCATATTCCTTCTCCAGCCCCTGGGACCTCTCTGCCGGCCATGATTTCTCCTTTCCACCTTATAGCATCTCTCATCCCCTTCAGGGCAAGTTTTGTTGCTTAGTGGTCCCCACTTGTCCATACGTCTGTCACGATCTTCAGGACCCTCCCAAGAGTAGCCATAGCAGTAAGAACAGAGTTTTCTATTTTATTTTTTGGTTTTGGTTTTGCCATCCCCGTAGTTGGCACTGAAATGTTTGATCTACATTTGAACAGGAACACTAGATAATATTTTTCTTTTGAACTGTGTCATTCATAATGAGTGTGATGTAAGACAGAAAGGGTTTTTTTCTGATAAAGACCCAGTGACTGAGCAGGAAGGGAAAAAGTATGGTTCATCTTTCACAGAAACAGAGTAACGATCATAGTGGAAGTGTTCTTTCAGTTTACAGTGAAATAGAGAAGAGAAACTTCTAGTCAGGAGGAATCCGGAGTGCCGGATACTGAATGTCTTAGTGTGTCAGAGCCAGTCACTGGAGAGTGAGGAAGCACACTGACAGAACTGCAGCTGGGACTGATGGGGAAGCAGGAAGAGAGTTGGCGGGGGAGTGGGTGGATGCTCTCTGACGAACCCAGGGTGTGGCCCAGACACTGGGCCTTCTGTGCTACAGGCTGGGGGACCCAGTGGCGTTATGAGGAAGTGGGGAAAAGGGGAAAGAAGCCTCCATAAATGTTTAAAAAGAGGGAGAACACCCTCCAGAGCACCCCAGCTGGCTCTTTGTTTTCTGGGGTTTTCACGACTTCCTGTGCTGTGGTTTTGTGCCACCACGTTATACCCATTAAATGGGAGGAGTTGGGTGGCATGAGCCTCTGTGTCCCCACTGTGAGGCAGTGTGCCTGGCACATGGTAGCCACTTGATTGGTGCTTGCTCACTCACCTTGCCAGGCTCCTTAGAACCATGGGCTTTGGGGTTCCCCCTCCCCCCCACTGTAAAGCACTGTGTGGGCTTGTCCATTCCCACTTACTAGTAGGAGCGGGGGAAGTCTTTGAGAAGGCATCTGCCCACTTTTCATGCCGGCCTTGGGGGACAGCCCCTGCTCTCGGGCCGGGTTTTACTGACGCTCTTTTGTCTCGTGAGACCGTGGTCAGTCAGTCTGTGGGGTAACTGAGGGCGCTGCGCCCTTTGGGCCTCCAAGCCCTGGTTTTCTCTGTGATTCTGGTCTTTTCACTGTTGGTGTTTCACCCTTTGGATTGCAGGCCTTTTCTCTGCTGGCCTTTATCTGTGAAGAGGTGGTGTCCCTGTGCACACGGTGCGCGGGCCTGTACGTCTTCGAATTCGTCAGCTGCAGCGCCTTCCTCCTGAGCCTGCTGGTGATGATCGTCTACAGCACCAAGTTGTACGAGAAAGTGGACAAAGACAAAGTGAAGACGTTGGTGAGAGCTCCTGCTACGTCCCGATGGGCGGCTCTTGAGTGGCTTTTAGCAGAGAGCCAGGCAGTTGGAGAGTTTTTTTCCTAAATATTTATTCCCTCTGCCACATGGAATGCTAGAAGAACGTACACTGTGAGGGCAACATAGGGTTTAAAATAGGGGGAAAAAGCAATATACTATGTAAGACAAGTGTATTTATTAATATTCTGATATTTACATGTGTTAAATTCAGAGGAAAATAACAATTGTTGCCTTCAGTACTTTTATGGGGGCTTGTGAGTTCCGTGGCATTCTGGCTCTCTTCTATATATGGCTGCCATTTTAAGGACAGTTCCTAAAAAAGTCCTTAAATGCATCGTCCTGAAATTTCGACCTCTGGAAGAGTCAATCAGTTGGGATATCTTAAATTGTTTAAATAGTGTGATTTTCAGGATCTTGATCCTTTGGGATCTTTTGCCCTTCTTGAGGGCAGGGGCTATGTATTTTTGAAAGGAGAAATGTTCAAAGTATCAGCCTAGAACATGGTACTATTGTGGAAAAGATAAAGGCTTCAGGAAGAAAACTTCTTGGATGTCCTTTTGTTTTCCGTTTCTCAGATAAGACATCCAAGCTCTCTCAGTATGTTTGAATGAGGAATTCTGCATCTTAGAAGATGCCGAATGTTACCACCAGGGAGAAAAGCCATGGCTGATGGATTAGACACTCAGCTTTATCAGGGCCTCCAACAGAGGCCAAGTCTGTAGGCTGCAGCTGCATCCATATTGGTCGCAGAGTAGAGGTTCCAGTCTCGTACTTATTAAGGCAGTATCCCCAAATTGGTTTCTTTGAAGGAAGATTGAACATTGAACAAGAAGATTGAATTTCCTCTTGCATAGATCAAATATTATGCCCTTAAGGAATTACTTTGAAAAAATGATAAAGCATTATTCAAAAGAAAAGGTAGCTTTTCTTATATAATGAGATCGAGAAGTAGATTTTAAAATATTCTCTAGCTGGGTAGGCAGATCTCTAAAATTTCCATTTTAGAGTATATAAAAGGCAGCTGATTACATTACCTATTCTGACTTGAAGTTAAAAAAAACAAATGCAACACAATTAACAATTTTTTTTCAGTAAGATAACAGAAAACGAGTAAATCACATCATTAGATGATCATTTTATAGAAAAGGAAACTGAAGACCACAAAATGAAATTGCTGTCCCAGATCACGGTGGTTATAATTCTAATTAAGTTCAGGATTAGAACTCAAATCCTTGAACTTCCATTCCAGTATATTATTTTTCAGTGGTGCCCCACCTTCCCTTCCATACACAATTACATATACATACTTAAAAAATTTTTTTTTCCTTTTCCAAAGATATTTTATGGTAGAGAGGTGGCTAGAATTGAACCAGCCCAACACATCATTTTATTGTAGTGGGAAGGAATTAAGGGCATCAAAAAGAATTATTTTTAAGTGACTCAAAAGGTGGATGGCCTATCAAGCTGTCTCATATGGCCCTGGAAGTGTAAGCCTCCTGAGGGCTTTGAAAGTTAACTAGTGGGTTATTACGTACTGGGGGTGTAGTAGAGTCATGGATTCCCATGTCACCTTTTTCAGTTCTGCTTCATCTATAGAAATGCCCATGTGGTTGGTTTTTATTAAATCTTGAATAAAACTAGTTCTTTAAATGAGAAATCCCTGACCTTGCAAAGAAGGTTTAGCATAAAGTGCTGGGCCCCCCAGCGAGGTGATGGGCCCCCTTTTCCTGCTCAGCAGGGTTGAGCTGTTTCAGCTGAATATCCAGTGAGAAGCCTGCTGAGAGCACCAGTCTCTGTAGAATGAACGCAGCTTAAATGTCGAATAAAGCTATGGAAAGGCTGAAGATCGGATCATTCTCCCCAAGGGGAGAACATTTATTTGCGCGTCACTTTGTGGAGTTTATTTTTTGTTTAAAAAAAAAAAAAACCCAAACAAACTGAGCTTGACTTTTCCAAATGCTCATTTTGGTTTCTTTCCTTTGCTTTTGGTCCCAGGACATCATAATCACTTCCATAACTGGCGTGCTGTTTTTGATAGCATCAATAGTCTTTGCTTGCACCAACGACGGGACTGCACCCGAAACTGTTGCAATTGTAAGTAGATGTGTTTTCTCCCACACCGTCTTTTCCTAATGAATTTATTTACAATTTTTCTCTAATATGAATCCTCCAGGCAGCTCTTTAAACAGTCCAGCAAAAGGCTGGCAGAGCAGTGAGACTTTGCCTTCCTCTCCCGGACTGTGTGCTCATCTGCCCCAGAGTCTGGGGAGATGTGGTTGAGCACTAGAGTAATGTGGACGACTTCTTGAGGTGCTGTCCGTAAAGCCAAACCTAGGCAGTGTGTCAGTGGTGGAGCCATTTCACTTTTGTCCCCCTGAATTTTTATTGTCCCATTGTTGCTGCCTGGCTCCCCCAAACCCTAAGGATATCTTCCTCCACCACCCCCTTTACCTTCTCCGCTTCTATTCTGCAGCACTGCTGGCAGGGTCCTTGCCCCCAGTGGGCTTTCCCTTTTTGGTTGCCCACCATTTTCCTCCCCTCTTAGTGATTTGCTGCCCTATTGTCCGGGATCACACTTACATTCTCCCTCTTCAAATTTGCAGATTCTCCTGTTCTCCTTAGCAGAAAACTCTCCCTTCTGGCTCGTTTGACAAGAATGTTCTCAACTGTCCTTCCCCTCAGAACTTCTTAGAACCCCTTCTCTTCTTTTACTTCAGATGGATTTCCCTCTCGTACATTATAGTTTATAGGTCTGGTTCCATCTTTTTCTCAGCATAGCAAGTATTTTTTTGAGTAATTGAAAGCCGTGGTAGTGCTTGACTGATGTAATTGGGTACAGAAGGGATATAGCAATGGGGAGGGAAGAGGGGAGTCATCTTATTTTATCTATTTGTAGAGACAGTTTTAAACAGAGTCATGGCAGAGAATCATTATTTGACTTTAATAACAAGGCCAAGTTGATAATCTTGAAAGTACAGGCCATGTCTTCATTGACCACAAGTATTTGGCTACCTGGATCTTTTCCAGCACTGTACCTGAGGACCATTATCCTGTTTTCATCAAACCCTCTATTCTGTGTCAAATTTTCCTTGATTTTTGTCCTCTCTGGATTTTTTCTTATTACTTGGAATATTGGACAAAGAACTAAAATCAAATTGTTGATTTTCTCACTTAGAAAGTCAAGAGAATTCCTTTATGAGGTTTTTATGGAAGAAATTTTCTTTCTTTATTCTTTATAGTGTGACTTGGGTTTTGCTGACATTTTCCCAAGAAAGCACATTTTGATTTTTGTCATTTCTCTTGGAAAAAATAGATTCTATTATCTGCTATCTCTCAATTCTTTTTTTTTTTTTTTACTCCCTCTCATCTAGTCAATAAATGGAAACTATAACAACAGGGAAATCTGAATATGATGAATTTATGAATAACTAATTTGAGAGAATTGAATACCTCAAGAAATTGTCCCAGCAGCCCAAATAGGGTCTGTACGTTACAGTCATCTTGGAGTGAGAAAATTCACTCTAAATCCAGGGTTCTTCCCCTGTTGGAGGCCTGTGAGGAGGGCAGTATTTATAGCTTCATTTTTATTAACTTCTGACTAGAATTTAGCATTTCCTTCAGGTATTTAAAAACGGTCTTTTAAGATGGGCCCAGTAACTTCACCCTGCTGCCAAAGGGGCTCAGGAGCTTTGAAGGGTGAAGATTGGCTTAAAGGTGACATTCTTTCTAGCACTAGAAGATTAGAACTTATTGGAACTCAAAGATCCCTCCTCAGATCCTGTTTGCTGTTCAGCTCCATGTCCCGTCAGGAGCACTGCCCCTGTGCCCCTGCTAGTGGCTGGATGATTTTCAACAGGAATGAAAATCGTTTGCAGAAATAAAGACAAACTGATTAGCAGTTGTGGCCCTTTAGGCAGCTCGCTAGTGCGACAGGCCACGATGCCCAAGGTGGAGTCCAGGAAACTTGGGTTTTCCCAGCTCTTTGGCCCCTGGGAGGTCTCTTAGCTTCCTACCCTCAGGTTCTTCACCTGCAAGAGGAGAATATTAATGCTAACCATCCATTACATGAGATAATATTTGTGAAGTATCACATAAATGGTATTATTGTTGTCCGATTGTCATTCTCAAAACCATCATTGATGGCCTGTGGGTGGATTTGAATTAACTTTCTCTTTTTACTTTCTAGGTGTTTGGATTTTTGGCAAGCATTATATTCATAGTTGATTTTGCTTTAATGATGATTGAAATATTGAGGAAGTCCCAGTCCAGGAAACCTGAAGTCCCTCCAACAACTCTTACTCAGCCACTGAATGCAAGTACTTAGAAGAAGGAAAGAGAAGGCAAGGACCGGAGGAGGAAGAGACCGAGGGGAAGTGCTTATAAAGTTTGGGGTTCCACTCTGTTTCCACCAGCTCTCTCAGTTTC
This sequence comes from Antechinus flavipes, assembly GCF_016432865.1. Lineage (NCBI taxonomy): Eukaryota > Metazoa > Chordata > Mammalia > Dasyuromorphia > Dasyuridae > Antechinus > Antechinus flavipes. The sequence goes on from NC_067402.1 coordinate 20,781,255, forward strand.
CTCACTTCTGGGAGTTTAGGGGGAGAGGATGAGGAAACACTCTGTTAAGCCAGAGCTTCATCAAGGATCTGTCCATGTTGCCTTTTTCTACTGCTAAAGTGTGTGCCTTAATTAAATTTCTTTGTGCTGTTTTTTTTCTTTAAAACCCATCGTCCATCAAATGCCGAATCTTTCTGTGACGCTGTGCCGAGGCCTTGGACTGTGCCGGCTTCCGGATGGCATTGTGTACTCATAAATGGTATGAAATGTTCGTCTTACTGACACCTGCTCTCGTTCAATTAATTTGCTGATTTGGAATCTAGGGAGAGATTTAAAAAATGAAAATAATCTAAACGTGGAGTGACTTAATTTTATCTTATTGAATAATATTATTTAACCTTTAAAAGGGGAAAACGTATTCAACTTTTCAGATACAGGAGTCTCACCTTTCTCATTGAATGTCATCGTATCTGGAGGGATCGGAGCTCAGCCATGAATGCGAACAACCATTCTGCTCACATATCCATCCTCGCCAGGAGGGTCTTTGCCCAGGCCATTGTACATGATTTTCTGAGGGAGGCTGAGTTTGTACATCCGGCTTTAAGCAACAGGGACGGCCTCTAGTCCATAAAGTTTGGCTGTCTTAATGGCATAGCAAGTAGGAAACTAACTGGCAGATTGATCGTTCCTCTGTGAGCTTGTGAGGTGAAAACCTGGGCACAAGGCAGGAGGGGAAGGAACACCTGTCACCTTTACCACCTCCTCTCTCCCTCCAGTATCTGGAAAGTTGATATCATAACATTTGGCCTTTTGTGGTTCAGAGGTGGTCCTGGCTGCCTTTGTCCCTTCTCTACCACAAAGACAGAAGGCTGCCATGTGGCCATTGTTTTCTCCCTCTTTTGAATGTCTGCCTAGTGAAATGGTTTATATCGAAGCTGCTAGAGTGCAGGAGCGTTTGTTTGGACAAACTGGAACGAGGAGTTTTAGATGTCATCTTTCCAGGGAAATCCCAGCTAAGGAAACTCCCTCCACAAAGCAGGTGCAGACTTGCTTCTGGGCCTAGAGCTGCTGAGAGCATGGATTCGGTTTAGCTGGAACCACACGCCTCCCACTTGTGTGTGTGTCAGAGGCCAGCTTTCTGGCCCTGCGCTCTGGCTGTCACTTGGGGGACAAATACTGTTTCCATTAATGTTGGTTCTAAGCCTTCGAAAGAGGGCTCCCGCCGTACTTTAAGCTTTGTTTAGAAGAAGTGCTATTTGTGTTTGTCTGGACATGGTAGCCTATCCGGTGCCTAAAGGCAGGGTGGAAGTGGGGGAGAGAGAGAAGAAAGAGAGTAAGAAGGAGGGAGGGAGGAAAAGAGGAAGAGAGACAGAGAGAAGACTTCAGATGGAGGGAGGGCTGCCAGGTTTATACTTGTGTTGCAATGATTTCCATCTAGTTGTGACCTTGCTCAGGGGCCAGGGCAATCTGGAATTGGCAGTTTGGGGCTTGTTTTCTCCCCAAGTGAGTCTGGGATAGCTTTCCTCACTGAGAACATGGATGTAAGATCCCCACTCGACTGAGGTATTCTCTTCCTCTCTTAAGTCACAGATTCACTCACTCACTGGAAGATTATTCTGTGCTGTGAGAGAGAGAAAGAGAGAGCGAGAGCGAGACAGAGAGAAATGTGTCATTATGAAATGTCCCAGAATCTCCTTTGTTGTCTGTATAATAGTGCTCGTTGTGATGTCTTTCCATTAATATGTAAATCTTGAATATAAAAATAGATTTTTCATATTAATTCCCTTAGATTAATTTGGCTTTTGTTATCAATGCTAGAACGAGTCCAAACTTGTACTGCTGGTGACTCAGCTCTTCACTGTTGCCTCAGGAATTGGTCTTTGCTCTTTGAGGAAGGGACATGGAGTGTTTTTGCCTGTTCATGCATGTGCCCCACCCAGTCACATTCTCCATCCCTGGCATCCCATCACACACTGACTGGGTTTTTCCTTGGCCCTTACTAAAGACCTTCTCCTCAGAAGCCTGCTTTGTCATCCCAGTTCTCACAGGCAGCCCATTAGCATCAAAACCTTCCCGACCCTTATTTCTTCTATGTGCAACATGTTAGTTTGTGTCACAATATGAGTCTTGGGTCCCATCAGACTGTATGGTGTTTGTCCATTAGGTGAAGAGCAGCATGAATCTCTCTTAGGGGAATTAATAAATGTAACCTCTCAGACCAGTTTGGAAGCTCCCTTTGGGATGTGTGGGAATAGATGTGTGTGTGTGTGTGTGTGTGTGTGTGTGTCATTTCAGGACCAAATTAGAAGCTTAAACCAAAACTTCCAAGTGTGCTTTAAATAGTACAGAGTGAATGCACATAAATACATTGTCTCTGAGAAACCAAACTCTTTATGCCGATACTTAATTTCTTCCGAGGCAACTTATGTAACTGGATTTTGGACTCCACGTTCTGGGTCATGGTCTCAGCAAAACTCTTCTTTGCAAAATGCTTGTTTTTGAAACTTTACAGTTCTTTTGGAAGATCTAGTTGTAGTTTGTTCAGTAACTTAATTTATAATCTCTTTCAGGAGGGTGTGGGGGAGCGGGGCTGTCAGGAAATCTAATCTCTCTTTGCACTTTGAAGCTCAAACCACTACTTCTCAAGTTGTCCATTTCCCAAGCCTTTGAGTGACATTATATACTTTGGGATGGCTGTGTTTGACCATTAGGTTTTGGGTCCATGATGAGGTTAAGGGTCCCTATGTCAACCTAGACTCTGTTTAGGAGATACATAAATGAAATCAACTTACTTTTGATCTTCATTGACTTGAGTGGTCAGAGTTTTTCTTTTTAATTCACTAATTGGACCCTTCATTGTAAATTTCTAACATTCAAAATGGTACATCGCCACAGATTGAAGAAAAAGTTAATGGGGTAAAAACACACAAAAAACCCCCCACTATTCCATCTTAAAATTCAAAACAGAATTAGAAATTTGTATATTAATATCCTTTAATGAAAAATCTTTTAAAAGACTTCTTTACGTTGTTGAATTTTCAACTTTAGAGATGTAATTTCCTTTCCTTTTTGCTTTCTGTTTAATTTTTACTGGTTCTTTTTTAAATATGAAAGGCTTATTAGTTAAATTATATGTTTGTATTTGGGTATGTATATTTAATGTTATTTGTAGCTAGTCTTTTGTATATATGTTAATTTTTAAACCTGTGGCCTTTTTTATCTGCCTGGTTTTTTGTGGTGCTTTTTACAAAATAAAAATTTTATAGTTCTCTTTTTTGAATAAATTCATTTTACTAAAATTGTCCCAAACATTCAGTGCCTCCTTTTTTTCATAGCAACCTAAGGTGTAAAAGCAGGTTCATTCAGGATGTCTGGTTGGAATCAGAGCACTGTGTGAACATCATGGGAGAATGCCGAGGGCCTCCTTTGCCCCCCTCCCAGCCCTTTACATAAGACAAATGAGCAAGTTTAAGATGTCACTTGGAAAAGCGGATAAATAATAGCATTTGAGTGAGGTTATCACACTCTCGAGATAAGGTTCCAGAAGTCCAGGCTCCCATCACACTTCTCTGAGCCAAATTCTAGGGGCTCAGTAGCATCACTTGGGGAGCTCTCAACTTCTCTGGGAGAAGGAAGAAGTGAGACTAAAGTGTCTTCCAGCTTTAATCTATGATCGGAAGCATCCATATTTGGGTGGCTTTGGCATAGCAGCAAGCATTTGTCTCCACGCGCTGTAAAATTCTCTCCTCCAGTTGCCAAGAGGACAAGAGAGCCTATGTGAGTGGCCAGAATTCTCTACAGCGCTGACATTCTTCAGAGTTTGTGTTTGTAATTTTTTTTAAACTGCAATAAAATTAAGGGGTGCTGCTGTATGCGGAGATGAACCCCTCTGCTTTGGAAAATGCTCATCAGCTAGCTATCAACATGACAGATCAATTGATCATTTTCTTTTCAACATCAGAAAGAAATTATTTTAAAAATTATTTTGACTCCTTCCTTCCCTATTAGCGGATCCTTGCCGTTGGCCCTGTGTTCTTGGTGTGATACACTGAGTGTTGCTCCAAGATTGTACAAGTTGAGGGAAAGCCATGGTAATTGTGTCTATATAGAGATACATGTATGTGAGTATGTTTAGTTCTACCAAAACTATCAAGGTGTCTTAAATTGTGCCTTTGTAAAATCAGTACCACAAATGCTTCAGACTTTAAAGTTTGCAGTGGAGTAGATTCCCAAGACAAAAATACACACACACACACACACACACACACACACACACACACACACACACAAAGGATTTCTCAGGAAGAGGAAAGTATTAAGTAATAATCACCTGCATTTGTTAAGTACCTGCTGTATGTCAGGACTTGGGCTAAGTATGGGGAATACAAAGAAAGGACCTGCTCTGGACTTTGTGAGGAAAGTCACAATTTCACAGAACAATGAAAGAGTTGAACTGATGGTTTCTGATGCCCTGATCTAGTTATACATTAGGACCCCTGAGTATCCCCCAAGGATAAAAAGACAGGAGATGAGAGGGTGTGCAGGGGTCCTTAAACTACAGCCCTTGGGCCAGATGCAGCAGCTGAGGACGTTTATCCTCCTCACCCAGGGCTATGAAGTTTATTTAAAGGCCCACAAAACAAAGTTTTTGTTTTTACTATAGTCCGGCCCTCCAACAGTCTGAGGGACAGTGAACTGGCCCCCTATTTAAAAAGTGTGAAGATCCCTGGTGTAGGGTGTACATGAATGCAATGATTATAGTGGGGAGACACAAAACCAAACTACTATTTTGTAGGTCATCTCTTGCCTTTTAAGTGAATTGATTTATTTATCATTTTATTTATATTATTAAATATTTAGAAAATTTCATTTATGGGGGGGAAGCATGGGGCTAGTTCAGGGCCAAGTATCTTGTGACAAAAAATAATATTCAGTGGGTGTTATATCGTTTATGTGATAAATGGTACCTCCCCAACATCCCAGTCTGGAATTCATTCCACAAACACGGAGGATGTGCTGTGGGCTAAATATGGGAAGGGGAAAGACTTTTGTGACCAATAAAGGTCCTTTTTCGCTGGGAATTCCTACCTTTTTGAAGTCTGAGACAATGTAGCATCTAAACAACAAAAAGAAAATGTGACCAATCTCAGCAAGGAGATGATTTAAGTCAATTCCAAAGATTTTATAGTGGAAAAAGCCATCTGCTCCCAGAGGGAGGACTGTAGGGGACTGAGTGTGATCACAACAGAGCATTTTCACTTTTTTGCTGTTGTTTGCCTTTTTTTTCCTCATTTTTTCCTTTTTGATCTGATTTTTCTTGTGCAGCATAATAATTGTGGAACTATATATAGAAGAAATGCACATTTTTAATTTTTTTATTATAGCTTTTAATTGGGTAATTTTTCAACATTGTCCCTTGCAATCACATTTGTTCCAACTTTTCCTTCCCTCCTTCCACCCCTTCCCTGAGATGGCAGGCAGACCCATACATGTTAGACATGCTAAAGTATATCTAAAATATAGTATATGTGTACATATTTATACCGTTCTCTTGTTGTACAAGAAAAATCGGATTTAGAAGGTAAAAATCACCTGGGAAGGAAAACAAAAGTGCAAACAGTTTACATTCATTTCCCAGTGTTCCTTCTCTGAGTGTAGCTAGTTCTGTTTATCACTGATCAATTGGAACTGAATTGGATCCTCTCATTGCCAAAGACAGCCACGTCCATCAGAACACATCCTCATACAGTATTGTTGTTGAGGTATATAATGATCTCCTGGTTCTGCTCATCTCACTCGGCATCAGTTCATGTAAGTCTCGCCAGTCCTCTCTGTATTCATCCTGCTGGTCATTTCTTACAGAACAATAATAAGAATTGCACATTTAACATCTATTGGATTATGTGCTATCTAGGGGAGGGGATGCAGAGAAAGGAGGGAGAAAAGTTTGGAATAAAAGGTTTTGCAAGGGTGAATGTTGAAAATTATCCATACATATGTTTTGAAAATAAAAAGCTTGGGGCAGCTAGGTGGTGAAGTGAGTAGAGCCCCAGCCCCGAAATCAGGAGGACCTGAATTCAAATCTGGCCTCAGACATTTAACCCTTCCTAGCTGTGTGACCCTAGGCAAGTCACTTACCCCCAATTGCCTCAGGGAAAAAATGAACAAACAAATAATAAATAAATGCTTTAAGTAAAAGAAAAGAAAAGAAAATGTGGCCAAACAAAAGGGTCTCCACATCAGGCTAAATGTAACATGTTCCAGTGTCTGCTTGACTAAGAGGTAGCTAAGTGGCTCATTGGGTAATATACTGGGCCTGGAATCAGAAAGACAAATTGAGATCTAGTCTCTCATACTCTGGGCAAATCACTTAACCACTGCCTCAGTTTCCTCAGATGTAAAGTGGAAATTGTAATAGCATTTGCCTCCTAGGGCTCTTGTGAGGATAAAATGAGAGAATATAAAATGTTTTATAAATCTTAACATCAAATATAAATGCTACTTATTATGAGACCCAGCAGTATGAATGTTTTCTAAAACAAAGTGGAATCGTGCGTGATCTATATTATTATACAATAAAGATTATAAATTTTCAATTCACAACTTCTTATTTTTGGAGAGGGCTCTTTGAACTAAACCCAAAGGGTAGCACCGAGTTCAGTAGCTCTCCCAGGGTGTGATGTGGACCCTTGGGGGCGAACGGGTTCGCCAAAGAACCTAAGCGGAGTTTTGTACAGAACATAGCAATGCTCCCAGTAAACCGTCATCCCAACCGCCTGGGCGGGCCTTGGGCTTGGAGCACCTGGGTGGCTCCTCCGTCCTTTCATTGGACCTCTCATGTGGAGTTTGTTAATGGTGGACAGCTCTTTGCCCTCTCCTCAGCACGTGAGGGGACTAGTTCCCCACTGCAGTACTTCCAAGTCCCGGTGCCCCTCAGCAGTCCTTGGAGGGCTCGGCACATGGAAAGGGACTCACTCTTCCATGCGGGATCTTAGCCTCCATCCTGTTTTCCGCAGTTCCTAGAAAATGGAATTAGTTGTTCTCTGCCCTAGACAACTAGCATCCCCAAAGCCCTGGAGCATTTCAGATGGTTTGTCCCGACAGCTTTAAGCCTCCAGAGAAGGTGCCCCAGATCCAAAGCCCTGGTCATGACCTTGAGCCTCATGGTAGCCTCTCCTCTCTCCCTTAATTAATTAGTAGTCTCTTTACTTAGGGTGAGTTCATGGCGGTCCTTCTGCTTGTGGACCCTGCCTGGTGTGCCCTCTGCCTGGGCCAGTGGGTCCCAGTTCAAATCATCCGGGTCTCTCCTCCTGCTCTTAATTCTTCAACGTTCCTCCCGAGGCAGCTGAGCAGCTTCTTGTCAAGCCATTTATGAATGAGCACAGGAAGTCTATACTTGTCCAGAATTTCTCACTTGACACTCCACTTTACCTGCAATCTCTCTCTCACTGCCTGGGGCTTTCTCCTCCCATAACAGCCGTGCTTCCTTCTCCCATTGCTTAGTTCCTCCTGGGAGCCTCCATGTGGGGCATGAGTTCCAGCCAGCCAAGCTTCATCCCCCTCCCAGTTATTCTGAGCGTATTTTGCCATCATGTTCCACATTGTGTTCCCCATCGTGCTCCCCATCATGCTCCCTCTCAGATATTTTCTCCCTCCCCCTGTATCTCCTTTACAATTCCCTACTACGTGTTGTTGTGCCTCATCAGACCAGAAGCTCCTTGTGGGCAGGAACTCGACCCCAGCGGTGTCTAGCACACAATACTTACATGATTGTTTCCTGTACACACTGTGAAGAAGGGCATACATATATATATCCTACAGCCTCCTCACCCCCTTACAATTTTTGCTTTCCTTCAACTGATGCTGATTTTTACATTTCTGAAGTTTAAATAAATGATCTATTTTAATGGTGCATTTTATATATAAATAGCAATTTGTAGCCAAAAGTCCTTATATGAATTATTTATGTGTCACCCAAGCCAGGAGTACTCACTCCACTCAATACCCACCCAGAGTAATGTATGCACACTACCTCAGATCCTTGGTAATTAATTGTAGTAGCAACTAGTAGTCTACTACTACTACTACTACTACTATTACTACTACTACTACCACTACTACTACTACTACCACTACTGTTACTACTACTACTACTACTATCTCATGCCTCCAGAGAGGGTGAATGTCATGGTAACTCTGTGACTCCATTGGGATTTCTTGGCAAAGATATTAGAATGGTTTATCATTTCCTTCTCCAGCTCATTTTACAGATGAGGAAATAGACAGAATGCAGTGACTTATCCAGAGTCATGCAACTAATAAGTATCTAAAACTAGATTTGAACTCAGGAAAATATTTCTGAAGACTCTTTCTATGCTTTGTGGGATAGGAGCTTTTATTTGGGGGATAAGGGGCCATGTTCTGGACCCATGACCCCTGAGAGGGATCCGGAATGTCTGCTATATCTGTAAGCTATTTCAGAGCTGATTTATTTTCAAAATAACTCGGTCTGAATTCAAACAATGGTTGATTTTCAGCCAAAATGGAGTTGTAAAGACCCATCCACAGCAAAGGAGATGGAAACTGACTGAGGCAATAGTTTTTCTGCCTGGCTGAAGAATGATAGGGATTCTGTGTCCGCCAGAGCCGTGGCTTCCAGGCAGATTTAGTCACGGTGTGGAAAATGCCCAGGATATGAGATGATAACGCTTGGGTTCAAATGGGCCTTTATAATTGCCTGGCGGACTTAGATAAGCTCACTCGTTTTCCCTTCATCATCTCCACAGTGACAGTTTCTAGTTTGGGAGGATTGAGAATAAATACAATGCCTTGTGTATGTTTTTAAAGTTAAGATGGATGACCTACTTTGTAATTTAACCCTCACTAAGGGCTCTGAAGACTGTTCCTCCTGGAACTTCCATTGGCCATCCTTCTGTCTCTGCTACTGATTTTCTGGGCCTTGCTACCATGTGCCAACTTGGCTACCTCCCCACTTCCCACCTTTTCAGTTTCCTTCTATATATTGGCCTCCCCCATTAGAATGCAAATTGTGCATAATAGGTTTGCAGTTTCATGTGCAATTTTTTATTATACTGTTAGAAATGCTCATTTTAATCCATAATTTTAAAATAAAATAAACCATTTTTCCCCCTCCCTCCAAAAAAAAGAATGTAAGCATTTTGAGGGCAGGGATTAGTGTTTGATTGGTTTTATATTTCCCAATGCAAAGTACAATACCTGATACTGATAAGTATTTAATAAATGCTTGTTGTTGACTTGGAGAGAATGCTTACTTTACAGGGTTGTTGTGAGGATCAAATGAGTATAATTAATATTCAATTGTTTCAGTCACATCCAATTCTTTGCAACCCCATTTAGGGCTTTCTTGGTAAAGAATTGTAGTGATTTGCTATTTCTTTCTCCAGCTCATTTTATAGGTGAGGTGACTTGGCCAGGGTCACACAGCTAGTAAGTGTCAGGCCAAATTTGAAATCAGGAAGAGAAGTTTTCTTCCACTCTATCCCTGAGACAGTCACAATGATAATAATTGACATTTATCTAGCATTTTATAAGCATCTCATTTGAACCCTGTGAAAGTAGGAGATATGATCCTCCATTAAATGCTTGTCAAGATATCTGGAAATAGGAAGCGTGAGAATTGACACTTATCCTATTAAATCTCCTGTTCTAGCTTATCTTTCAGAACTCTGATTTATTTTATCTGATGCGACACAGATTCCAGACTATTCAGCATCGTATCATCTGAAGGTCTGATAAACATGACATCTCTGCATTCCTGCCTTTATCTAAGGCACCAGTAAAAATGAGACACAGACCAGAATCAAGTCCCTGTTCCTGGTGCACTCTTTGCTAGATTCCCCCCTTTCGAGTTGACCTTGACTTATTCATGACTCATTTTGGGGCCCATTCATTTTATCAGTCCCAAGTCCACCAGGAAGGATTCGTCTTACATCATTTCTTTTCAGATACGTTTACTGAAGGCTTTCCCAAAATTGAGTTTAACTCCATACACAGCCTCCACTCCATGAATTTTACAACTTTGTCAAAAAAGGAAATATCAAATCTAGTTCAAACTATTCTAGATGAAGCCATGTTGGCTCTTTGTGACTGTGGTTTCCTTTTCTAGATAGCCTCTAAAACAACCCATTTAATAATACTAGAAGTTTTCCAGAATCATAGTCAAGGACGCTGACACAAAATTTGCTAGATGTGTTCTTTCTCTTAAAAATAAAATAAGAACATTTGTCCTTCTCCAGTTCTGTAGTGACTTCTGGGTTCTGGGATCTTTCAAGGGTCCCTGAGAGAGTCGCTCAGCCACCACATGTCAGTCCTTTCAGGAAGGTGGGCTCAGCCATTTGGATTCACCAATGAGAGCTCTTGCTGTGTACTCTTACTCCCACTATTGCCTTACTTAGCTTGGCTACTACTACTCTATTAACCCTATTACTTCCCTTCTTGTTGGTCCAGAAAACAATCTGTTCTTCATTGAAATCAGGAGCCAACCAAGATTTGACCTTCCCTCTCTCTTAAGTGATCTCTGTCCCCTGCACCCTGAGCAGTGCCCTGCTTTGTTCTTCCCACTCCCTAAATGGCATCAACCTTTTTCTTTTCCTGCTTGCCTCACCTATCTCCGAGCTTTAGCAAGTGGACACTTTTCCAATAGGACCACCCTTTGGGATTCTTCTCATCCAGTTTTTGCTTCCAATTTCTATACATATATTTTTAAAGATGAGAGATCAGTGACTTAAACCAGAATTTTCCAGAAAGCATCAGAATATCATAGGGATAAGAAGACCTTTATTCTGTTGATTTCAACTACTCCAGAAGTGCTTAACTTTGGGTCTGGGATTGTTGTTGAATTGTTTTTTAATTTAATACTATTTTTTCTAATTACATGTAAAGATAATTTTCAACATTCATTTTTTTCTTTCTTTGTTTTACAATTGCTTTTTTATTTTTCAAACTACATGCAAAGATATTTTTCTTTTTTATTATTATTATTAGAGCTTTTTATTTACAAGATATATGCATGGGTAATTTTTCAGGATTGACAATTGCAAAACCTTTTGTTCCAATTTTTTCCCTCCTTTCCCCCACCCCTTCCCCCAGATGGCAGGTTGACCAATACATGTTGAATATGTTAAAGTACATGTTAAATACAATATATGTATACATGTCCATACAGTTATTTCATGCAAAGGTATTTTTCAACAGTCACCCTTGGAAAATCTTGTGTTCCAAATTTTTCTTTCTCCCTCTATTCCTCCTCCCTCCCCTAAACATCAAGAAATCCAATAGAGGTTAAACATATTCAGTTCTTCTAAACATATTTGACATTTATTATGATGCACAAGAAAAATCAGATCAAAAGGGAAAAATGAGAAAGGAAAAAACAAGCAAGCAAACAACAGCAAAGAAGGTGAAAATACTATGTTGTGATCCACATTCAGTCTCCATAAGTCCTCTCTCTGAATGCAGATGACATTTTTCCATCACAAGTCCATTGGAAATGACCTGAACCACCTCATTGTTGAAAAGAGTTAAGTCTATCACAGTTGATTATCACCTAATCTTCTTGTTGCTGTGTACAGTGTTCTTTTGGTTGTACTTTACTTCTCTTAGCATCAGTTTAAGTCTCTCCAGGTTTCTCTAAAATCATCTTGCTGATCATTTCTTTTTTTTTTTCATAATTATAACTTTTTATTGACAGAACCCATGCCAGGGTAATTTTTTTACAACATTATCCCTTGCACTCACTTCTGTTCCGACTTTTCCCCTCCCTCCCTCCACCCCTCCCCCATATGGCAAGCAGTCCTATACATGTTAAATATGGCACAGTATATCCTAGATACAATATATGCATAACCAAACAGTTCTCTTGTTGCACAGGAAGAATTGGATTCAGAAGGTAAAAATAATCCAGGAAGAAAAACAAAAATGCAAACAGTACATTCATTTCCCAGTGTTCTTTCTTTGGGTGTTTGCTGATCATTTCTTACAGAACAATAATATTCCATAACATTCATATGCCACAATTTATTCAATCATTCCCCAATTGATGGGCATCCATTCAGTTTCCAGTTCCTTCCCACCACAAAAAGGGCTGCCACCAACATTTTTGCACATTAAGACCCTTTTCCCTTTTTTGTGATCTCTTTGGGCTACAGACCCAGTGGAGATACTGCTGGACCAAAGAGTGTATGCCCTTTGGGCAAGGTTTCAAATTCAACATTCATTTTTTGAAAGATTTTGAGTTCCAAAATTTCCTCCATCCTTTTTTCCCCACCCCTTCTCCAAGACAGCAAGCAATCTGATATAGGTTTAGGTTATTCATTTGCAATAATGCAAAACATGTTTCCATATTAGTTATACTATGAAAGAACAAACAAAACAAATGGGAGAAAAAAAAAACCCAAAGTGAAAATGATGTGCTGTGATTTGCATTCAGCCTCTGAATGTGTATAACTTTTTCCATTGTGGCTCTTTTGGAATTGTCTTGAATCATCCCTTTGCTGAGAAGACTAATTTAATCATAGTTGATCAATGCACAATGTTATTGTTACTGTATTCAATGTTCTGGTTCTGATCATTTCACTCAGCATCAGTTCATGTAAGTCCAGGTTTTCCTAATGGATTTAAAAATATAACTTAATAAGTATTCCAATGAAATTAGTTATCTTTGTAATTAATTCTGAGACTTTCTCAGACAGAAAAAAAGGTTAAGACTGGCCAGATGAGGATATTCTTTCTGTCAAAAGCAGAGCAGCTAACACATTCTTATCTTGACAATCAAATCTTTCAAAATGTGGAGAAATCAATCCATATTTCAGTGTGGACTTGATTCTCAGTGACTTATTGTTGAGGTAAAAATGATGGGGACTGGGGAGGAAAGTGGCCATTCTATTCTTGAGTAGGTGATGGGAGAGAGGAAAGCCAGGAATAATTTGCCATGTACCCTAAATTTAGATGAGCAGATTTGAAAGGTTTAGAGGAAGCATATTTAAAATACCATAGACTAAAATGGAAAGTCAGCCAGGGAGGGATAGACTCTTGAAACAGAATTTCTGAGGACACAAAGACATAATTCCAATGAAGAGAGAAAAGGGGAGCTGCTAATAAGATCAGTATGTGGCCACAGGTAGCTCACTAACCAGCTTAGCTTTTTGAGGATGTTCAGAAGAAGCAGCAGCAGGTTGGTTAGTATAGGGGTTTTTTAAACTACTGGATCCATGGACTTTTAAGGGATCTGTAGGTAGATTTCAGGGGCATCTGTGAACTTGAATGGAAAACAAAATCTTTATTTTCACCAACCTCAAATCAAAATTGAGCATTTTCTTTCATTTATGAATATATGTGACACACAGTAGTATTAGACTTCCCCAAACTGCCAAAGAGGTCATGACATAAAAGGGGTAAGAACTATATATTATACCATGGAAATATATTTTGCTTGAGTTTACATGGATAATGGACATCATACTGTTTGCCTTCTCTATGAAGGGGGAAGGACTGGAGAGAGGGAGAGGATTGTTGCCCCTCAACAACCCTCTGCCTCAAGGATAGAGGCCAGCTCTTGAAGCCCAGAAGGCCTGGTTTGGGGGTCCCACTTCCATTAGGTTAATATGACTTGGGTTTGGGGAGATCATAGAATCATAGATTAAGACCTAGAAGGCATCTAGCTCAGTGCTCTCTATTTATAAAGAAGGAAACTGAATCTCAGAGAGCTTAAGTAATTCGCTAAACCAGGAACACATTGTACAGTAAGAGCAAAATTGTGCGATGATCAACTATGACAGACTTGGTTTTTCTCAGTGGTTCAGTGATCCAAAACTATCCCATTAAACTTTAGATAAAAAACACTCTCTGAATCCAGGAAAAGAACTACAGAGATTGAATATAAATCAACACTTGATATGTTCACTTTTTTCTGCTTTTTTTTTTCTCGTGGTTTTTCCCTTTAGTTCTGATTTTTCTCTCCCAACTTGATTCATAAAAAAAAGTGTACTTAAAAAATTAATATGCAATGTATAACTAGAAAAATAAGACAATTAATAAAAAGGAATAAAAATTGCTTTTTACATGTAATTGGAGAAAAATAAAATGCTATTAAATAAAAAGCATTTTTTTAAAAAGAGGAAAATCTAGCTTAAGTCACCTACTTAAGTAGTTAAGTTGAGTAGTATTATAAGCAAGATTTGGGAGTTCTAATTTAATATTTTTTAATTCACAAAATCTATTTCCCTTTCTCTCATCTGCATCACCCTCTCATTAAAAAGGGGAGAAAACAAGCCCTTATAACCAAATATGCATACTCAAGTAAAAAAAAATCCCACGTTAGTCATATACAAATTAAAAAAGATAATAACCATATGTCAGGGGCAGCTAAATGATGCAGTGGATAGAGCACCAGCTTTGGAGTCAGGAGGACCTGAGTTCAAATGTGGTCTCAGACACATAACACTTTTTTGCTATGTGACCCTGTCAAGTCACTTAACCCCAATTGCCTGGGAAAAATAAAACAATAAAAAGGAGGTCTCAGTCTGCTCTCATTATCTGGGTTCACAATCCATTTACCATTAGGTTCATTACCTGTTAAGAGGCAGGTATCATGTTTCAACTTGACTCTTTTTGAATCATCATGGAGTCACTTGAATGATGGAAGGTCTTAAGTCTTTCAAAATTCACTCTGCATCAGTTCATAAAAATCTTCTCAGGTTTCTCTGAAACCGTCCCCTTTGTCATTTCTCATATAGCACAATCGTATTCCAATATATTTGTACATCATAATTTGTTCAGCCATTCCCCAATTGATGGGTACCCCTTAGCTTCCAATTCTTTGCTCCTATACCACACACACAAAAAACCCCCTATGAAATATATATTTTGTACATGGAATCCTTTTTCTCTTTCTTTGATTTGTTGGGAGTATCGGTCTAGTAGTGCCGTCACTGAAGGAAAAACCCCAGATAATTTAGTAACTTTCTGGATAGAGTTGCAGATTGCTTTCCCAAACAGGCAGCCCAAGTCACAGGTTCTATTTACAGTACCTCAGTTTGCCTATTTACTCACATTTGTCATTTTTCTCTTTGTCAACTTTGCCAGTATAATGTGTGTAAAGGAAAACCAGATTTGAATCTGCTTTTCTGACTCAGAATCTGGTAATTTTCCCAAGACTGTGAGACCTTCCTCCAAATAGCCCCCCATCCCCAAATAGCTGCATTGACCTTGGACCAGTCCCTTATCAAGTGCTCTGAGTTGTTACTTCCTTATCTATAAAACATGGACAATGAGTGAAGAGTGAAAGGTGAAATGAGCAGGACCAGGAGATCATTATATACTTCAACAACAATACTATATGATGATCAATTCTAATGGATTTGGCCATCTTTGACGATGAGCTGAACCAAATCAGTTCCCACAGAGAAGTAATGAATTGAACCAGCTACACCCAGCGAAAGAACTCTGGGAGATGACTAAGAACCACTCCATAGAATTCCCAATCCCTCTACTTTTGTCTGCCTACATTTTTGATTTCCTTCACAAGCTAATTGTACACTATTTCAGAGTCTGACTCTTTTTGTACAGCAAAAGAACTGTTTGGACATGTATAATTATTTTGTATTTAATTTCTATTTTAACATATTTAACATGTATCGGTCAACTGCCATCTGGAGGAGGGGGTGGGGGAAAGAGGGGAAAAATTGGAACAAAAGGTTTGGCAATTGTCAATGCTGAAAAATGATCTATGCATATAATTTGTAAATAAAAAAGGAAAAAAATAAAACATGGACAATAACATCCAGGGCTCCGGGAGGCTCAGGTGAT
Source organism: Antechinus flavipes (assembly GCF_016432865.1). Classification (NCBI taxonomy): domain Eukaryota; kingdom Metazoa; phylum Chordata; class Mammalia; order Dasyuromorphia; family Dasyuridae; genus Antechinus; species Antechinus flavipes. The sequence continues at coordinate 20,797,080 of NC_067402.1, forward strand.
GTCGTGCTCATATAATGAGAATGCTCTGCAAGTTTTGGTGTTAGGTAATTGAGAACTAGTTAATAGAACCCGGTGGCAAGCTGCAGTGAGAGCCTTTGACCACAAGAGGGAGAGCAACTCCCACTGCTCAAATAGTGCAGGAGCTGACTTTTGGTCCAGCCTCTCAGAGTTTTCAGAGATGCTCAACATCTGACTCCTGATCCTTGGAGGTTTCATTTTTGCAAGAAAAAAGAAAGCTCGTAGCGCTCAGTGTCCAGAGGGATCGCTCAGAGCAGCTGCTGCAGAGAGAGCTGGCCACAAATCCCTCTCCCCCAACCGATGTTCGGCTCACCCCACTAAGGTCGCCCTGCTTCTCCCACAGAGGCTGCCTCGCTCAAGGTAGAGGATGAACTCAGGGAGGAAGCAGCGGGGAGCCAGAGAAGTTTGAACTTTGCCCCCTTCACATTTGTCAGGTGACACGTTTCTGAGCGTCCATTTGGGTGAAATGGCCTGGAGGGTCTTTCCAGCTTCAGTCACTGGAGCAGGGGTTCAATAACAACAGTCAATAGTTAGAGGCAGTGCTTTAGGATTTGTTTGGAAAGCACTATACATTTATCTCAGTTTATCCTCACAATAACCCTGGGAGGTAGATGCTATTTATTATTAAATCTAGTTTACAGATGAGGAAACGCGAGACTGAGAAATTTTAAGTGATTTGTTTAGGATGATACAGGTAGTAAGTATATGAGAGAAGATTTGAACTCAGAGCTTCCCAATAACAAAACCATTAATCTACCCATTGTTCATCCAGTTGGCACTATGCCTTTTTTTTTTTTTTGGAAGCCACTGGGGTTAAGTGACTTGCCCAGAGGTCACACAGCTAAGGAAGTGTTAAGTGTCCAAGACCAGATTTGAACTCAGGTCCTCCAGACTTCAGGCCTGGTGCTCTATCCATTGCACCACCTAGCTGCCCCCAGCACTTTTAAAAATCATGAGATCCTAGGGGGCTTTTGGGTTGTGTCATTCCGCCACGAGCCTGTCAGTGCTTAAGAAAAATCTAGCTCTCCAGCTCTTTTTGTGGTAGTAAAGAAGTGGAAAATGAGTAGATGCTCATCAGGTGGGAAATGGCTGAATAAGTTATGGTATATGAAAATGATGGAATATTATTGTCTATAAAAATAATGAACACCATTTTAGAAAGGCATGGAAAGATTGACATGAACTGATGCTGAGAGAAACAAGTAGAACCAGGAATACATTGTACACAGTAAGAGCAAGATTGTGCGATGATCAACTATGAAAGGCTCGGTTCTCAGTGGTTCAGTGATCCAAAGCAATCCCGATAGACTTTGGACAGAAAATAGCATCTGCATCCAGAAAAAGAACTATGGAGATTGAATATAAATCAACACATGATATGTTCACTTTTTTCTCTCAAGGTTTTTCCCTTTTGTTCTGATTTTCTCTCCCAACATGATTCATAAAGAAATGCATACTTAAAAAATGAATATGCAATGTCTAACTAGAAAAACAAAATTAACAAAAAAGGGAAAAAAGAATAAAAATTGCATTTTACATGTAACTAGAGAAAAATAAAATGCTATTAAATAAAAAAGCATTTTTTTAAAAAGAGGAAAATCTAGCTTTAGAGAGCCTCCTAGGCAGCCACACCACCCACAGCTTCTGAGCCTCTGGGTGCCTTCCTTCTTATTCATGGAGGTGGCAGGGACATGGAGTTTGGGTTACGTTATTAAGGATCAAGAAGGGCAAATCAACTTTTGCTGTGGTAGTGAAGATGGCTCCCTACAAGTACATTCAGCCCCATTTTAGAGGGGGACATTAGAAACGGTGTTAGACTTGAAATCAGAAGGCTCTGGGCATCTGTCACTTAGTACCTGTGCGATCTCAGGTAAATCACTTTACTCTCAACTCTCTGAGCCTCTATTTCCCCATCTGTAAAATGGGAAGTCTGAACTTGGTGACTGCTAAAGGTTCCTTCAAGCTCTAAATCTGCGATCCCTTCATAGAATCAAGTTCAGTTGGGAGGGACCTTACCAGCTATGTATCCTGACAAGTCATTTAATCTTTCCGTGCCCCAATTTCCTCATCTATAAATGGGGATAATGTTAGTACTGCCCTCAGAGGGTTGTTGGGAGAGAACACAGTAAAGTGCCTGTGAATTTTATTGCCCAGGGTCATACAGATGAGGATTTGAACCCTGTACTGACTTCAGGCACAGGGCTCTTTTTAAAATGCTGTCTTGCATTCTCTAATCTCCCCAGTTGTTTCCCCTCCTTTTAAAAAATATTCCCATTACTGTGCCTAGCCCATAATAGGCACTTAATAAATGCTGTACTATGAGACATTGGACTCAGCATAAATTGGGTTCAGATCCTCCCCTGGCATATTGTAAGAGCTTAATTAATGCATGTAGGATGAATGGAGGAATGAATTAGATATTTTTATAATAGGGGAAATTTATTTATTACAGGAATAGATGACCTTCCATGTCTGTTTCCCAGAAACTAAAACCTATGACTTCAGGGGGAAAGTTTGCATGATAGGATGGGAATGAGGTCATGCTGGTCCTGGGAAAATTCCCTATTTCCTAGCATCCCCTTATCTTCCAATTATAGGCGGGGCCAAAGTATATTTGAATTCAGATCTCTTCATTCCAAAGTAGTTACTTTGCTCAGATCTCACCTTTGATGCTTCCTTCATCTGTGAAATGATGAGGTTGGTCTAGGTGGCCCTGAGGTCCTTTCCAGCTTATGGTCCACTATGACCCTCACATCCTCATACCATTAAAATTAACTTTACCATCCTCATTTTCTCCCCAGCCCCTCTTCTGCTGAGCCTCGATCTCTGCTTTTATCAAAGGCTGGGGGTGACCTCTGAAACCTCTTTTCTATATGTACGATCTGAAGAGTTGAATAGGTTGGTGGTTATAAATAAAGTTTTTGGAGAACAGAGAAAAGAAAAAAATATATCATAAGGACTCCACCAAACAGCTTCCTGCCAGAAGCAAGGCTGGTAAGAAAAACACCTGCTGAGGGCCCGCCCTCCTTCCCCAAGGACGCTCCCCACCCCCACCTCAGCCAGACACACCCACCCACAGCCCAGCTGACTGGAGGTAGCAGAGGGGAGAATTAGTAACCAGGACTCGTGATGAGGTAATTTTGAGACACTGTCGGGGAATCCCCTCCCCACCTACCCATCCCACCCACACTTGACCAATATCACCGAGAGGCTGAAACTGCCACCTTCTTGCCTGAGCTGAATTCACAGCACAGGATTCTGGTCCGGGACCCAGAACGTGCCCTAGACTGAAAGCTGGGTTGCGGAACTGAGTGACGGAGAGGGCCACATGATGCTCTGAGGCAAGCAGGACCAAACCGAAGGTCTTGACATTGGAGGAAGTGACTTAGAATCCTGGCTGTGCTGATGAAGGCCCATATCATCCAGAGAAAGTCACTTCAGTGTATTGGTGTCGGTCTCTGAAGTGACAAAGGCTGGATTATAGAATACTCAAATCGTAAAGTTTGGAAGGACCTCAACGGGCATCCAGCCCAAGCTGTACGTGACCATCCATCTTCTGCCCCCAATTTTGAGCTCAATAAGCAGTTATCAGGCACCTAATGGCAACTGGATGGTATTCTCCAGTCTAAGGGAAAGACAGAGCTGGATGGGCCTCAGGGAGCCTGCCCTCAAAGATCTTCAAATCTAATCAGGAAAAAAGAAGATGCGTGCAGCAATAAAATACAAAATGGTGTGTGAGAGGACAGCCCAATGAGATAGAGGCAGGGGAAAATGAGGGGAACTCTGAGAAAAATGGGGAACCCAGAACTTGAGATAGATCTACTCAGGAAGTCTACATCCGACAACAGAGAACTCTGAATGCTGAGCTAGGGAGATAGGTCTTTATTCAGTAGGTAATAAGGAGCTAATGAAAGTTAGGGAGAATGACATAAGCAAGCAAGAGGCATAGTGTAGACGCAGGGGTCCTCAAACTTTTTAAATAGGAGGCCAGTTTACTGTCCCTCAGACTGTTGGAGGGTCGGACTATAATAAAAACAAAAACTTTGTTTTGTGGGCCTTTAAATAAAGAAACTTCATCACCCTGGGTGAGGGGAATAAATGTTCTCAGCTGCCACATCTGGCCCGCGGGCCACAGTTTGAGGCCCCCTGGACTGTAGAGTCTTGTGATTAGATTTGGATAGGGGTAGTGGAATTGAGACTGGAGACTGAAGGCAGGAGAGTCAGAGTTGAATTGGATCTAGTCTAACCCCTTACCTGACCAAGAGGTCACCCAACCTTGGCTTGAAGATCACCATCCCTCAGTGAGGTCAGAGAGTCAGTTAACATTTATAAAGCACCCACTCCATGCCACAACTGTACCTGTAACCCCAGGAAATAACAAAAGAAGCCAAAAGACAGCTTTTGTCAAGGAGCTCATAGACTCATAGAGAAAAAAAAAAAAAAAAAAACTACTTTCTGTTTAGTTCAAGTACTAGGCTTTTTTTTTTTTTTTTTAACCTTATATTAAGTCTAAATTTGCCTTTCTACATTTGTAGACACTGTGTGCCTAGATCCAAACTTTGGGGTCAAGCAGGACAAGTCCAATTAATCTAATTATAGGACATTCGAACAAGAATGGACTTTAGGAATGATTTAGTTCAACTTTCTCTTTGAAAACACAAGGAAACTGAAGGCCAGGAAGGTTGACTTACCCAAATTCATATGTACTTAGCTAGCCTAATGGTAGAGCCAAGAAGCAAAAAAATCAAGCCGCTCCCCTACCTCCTTTACTCTAAACATAGTGTTTCTTCTCTTATAACAAATTGCATCCCTCCAAAAGTGGGGAAAAAAAAGAATGAAATAAAAATCCTAGAGTTGAAATGTTAACTTGAAAATTGGGGGCAGCTGAGTAACAACAGATAGAGCACTGGCCCTGGAGTTAGGAAGAACTGAGTTCAAAATTGGTCTCTGACACTATTTATGTGTGTGACCCTGGGCAAGTCATTTAGCCCTAATTGCTTCCAATAAATAAATGCACTAATAAACAAAGAAAATTATTCCTCAATGAACACAAAGCACCTGAAATTCTTCAATGCGATCTCTTCAGCAATACCAGGGCCATAGTACACTGTTTGGTTATGAGTCATATCTATTCCAGAGCTCATGAAGCCCACATCTCTTTTTTTCTTTTTGTGAGAAAACTGGGGCTAAGAAACTTGCCCAGAGTCACACAGTTAGGATGTGTCTAAGGCTGGATTTGAACTCAAGTTTTCTTGACTCCAGGACCAGTGCTCTATCCACTGTACCATCTAGCTATCCCCCTCCCGAATTGCTTCTTGTACCAAACAAGAGAGGTGACCATGAGTTCAAAGTAAAAACATCTAATGAAAAAAATAGGGCTGGGTAGTGTACTTATCTTCAAATGTAGAATGGGGAGAACAGCACCTCTATTGTAGGGTTGTTGTAGGGATCAAGTAGATAATATTTGTAAAGCAAATAAAGCTCACGGCTTGGCACATAGTAAGTGTTCTGGAAGTACTTACTCCCTTCCTTTCCTCTTCCTACCTTGCACTGCAAGCACAGGATTTCTGTGCTAGTTGGGTACAAAAACTAGACAATAATAGGAAACCCCTTAGGTCTCGTGGTCTTTTAAGTCCAGACCAGATGCCCGAGTGAGGGCACAGTTACTATTTTCTTCTCATCTTTTTCCAATGAAGCACTGTTCTAGCTCCAAATCTTATCATTCCCAAGATTTCTTCCAGTGCTTTCCAAACCCTTCTGTGCTCAGGAGTTCCTTATTTTCTGAACTCATGCACAGCTTCATAGGGGATAGAATTCCTAAGAGAATGTGGAGTCCCAGGCCTGCCTCTTACAGAAAGGAAGCAAAAGCTACCCAGATTATTAATCTCACCACTGTGGAAGGCAATCCCTCTCAATTTTCCCAGACCTTTTCCGGATGTACACAAGTAAAGGTACCTGCACCATCTGGGGTGCTGCTCCCTGTTTTTTAATGTCTCAGAGAGATCAGATGGATTATAACCCTGGATAAAATATTTTAGGGGAAAAAAAAACAAAACTTGTTCGGGGGTCTGGCAAAAGAGTCCGGTGGTTTAGCATTTTAAATAATACTCCTTGTTCTATTAAATATCGATTTCTCCGATTTTTTTAGGCAGTGCATAATTTAGATGGTATTTCAGCAAGTGTGGTGCACTAGCCGTGGCTGGCAGGTATTGATTTTTAAAATGATGTATTATTTTGTGTAGGAATAGTATCCATTTCAATCTTTGGAATTATTTGATTGGGAGACAGAGAGAATCCCAGAAGCAACGTGGATGGATCTAAATGAACTTTCGTTGCTTCAGAAGGCTCCACCCCATTCGAGTATCTTGGCTTTTAAATGAGCGATTTAGGGCCTTTCCCAAGTGGGTGAGAGGCTCACCTCAAGGCTCACTGACTGACCTTGCTTGACATGGGGAATTCCAAGGCAGGGTGGAAGGTAGCTAGGGGCCAGTTCGGACATCGGGAGGGAGATCACCCCCACGCCAGGACAGAGGGGCTCGGGCAATGACTTGACGCTCAGGCAATGCGTTCAACAAACACTCAGAAATTTTAAGGTGACTGTCAGCTTGAAAATAGTAAGGAGGACCATTCCACAATCTGGGACAGTCGACTTGCAGGAATTTCAAGTTCAGAGAGGAGGGATTTCGATTCTCATCTACATTTTGAAAACAACCTCTGAAGATTTTTTTCCCTAAAGGAGATTAAGGGCAGAGGGGAAGGGATCAAATACTGTGGACAAAAAGGACACACGCCTCAAGCTGTCAAGGACACCAGCAGCCTTATGGGGACATGAAGAGCACAGAGATTGTTTTTAAGTATTATATGCACAAAAAGTTCACTCATGAATCAAAAATGGACTGGAGGGCCTTATTTCTTCAGTTCTGGTCACACATCGTCACTCCCTCTCATAATGAGAGGTCTAGGGAAACCTAAGTATCTGATCAAGCAAAGCAATTCAAATAACATTGACCTAGGATTCTAGAATCAAATGCAAACTCTCCTGGCACTTGAAATCCTTGTCAGATCAAATGAAATATTTTGTTGGTAGTGGGGTACAGGGGTTAGAATTCCAGGGCTGGAGTCAGAAAGATTCATCGTCCCGAGTTTAAATCCAGCCTCAAAGACTTCCTAACTGCAGGACCTGGGCAAGGGTCTCATGAAGATAGGTGCAGAGACATGGATGAGATACAGGCAGAGGCCTAGGAGGCAAGCTCAGAGAGAAGGCCCCAGCAGCTGGCGGAGACCAGGAAGGCTCTGCAGAGAGGTAGCATTTGGAATGAGTGTCCAAGGAAGCCAACAAATCTAAGAGGCAGAGGGGCGGGGGTGCCGCCAGGCACAAGCGTCAGGCAATGAGTGCCAAGTCCTAGAACTGGAAGATGCAGCAGGAAGAAGACTTCTGTGGCTGGACCAGAGAGGCAGTGCATGGATGGGAGTGAAATGTGAGCATTCATGAGGGCCTGTGATAGGGTAGGATAGGCGTCAAGTGTATACAATAGGTCAATGTGTATACAATGTATCAGTTTGTACAATGTATCAGTATAGTATCGATGTGTACACAATGTATCAGTATGTACAATGTGTAGTATATCGATGTGTATACAATGTATCGGTTTGTACAATGTGTCAGTATACTGATGCGTATATATCAATGTATATACAATGTGTCTGTGTGCATAGTGTGTCAAATGTGTATACAATGTATCGATGCATATGCCGTGTGTATTATATACAATGTGTCGATATGTATATGCGTGGGTGTATATGCAACATGTCAATGTGCAATGTATCATGTGTAGACAATGTATATATGCCTATATAATGTCTGTGTATGCAATATGTCAATATATATGCAATATATATGCAATGTGTCAGCCACTTTAAGCATAGATACAAATATTCCTGGACCTAAGAGGAAGAAAAGAATCTGAGGCTGAGAGAATGTTGTTGTTCACCATCTCAGTCACGTCTAATTCTTTGGCAAAGATGCTGGAGTGGTTTGTCGCTTCCTTCCCCAGCTCATTTTGCGGATGAGATCATTGAGGTAGACAGAGTGAAGTGATTTGACCAGAGTCACACAGCAAGGAAGTGTCTGAGGACCGCTTTGAACTCATGAAGAGGAGTCTTCCTGACTTTAGGTCCAGTGCTTTGTGCACTATGGCGCCCCCTAGCCTGGAACACAGAAGGGAGTATGACAGTGGCTGGGATTTGAAGCCAGAATTTCAGTATGTTACTCTGGGGCTTTTCCCAGCATAACCTACTGGATCTTAGCACCCATGTGTATTTTGTTGTAGGCACTGGCTCCGCCTCATTGTGGAGCTCACAGAATCCCAGAGTGAGAAAGAAGGGAGCTCAGCAGTCAAACATCTGGAGGAACTCCCGCCATCACCATGTGACAAATGGTCTCCAACCTTTACCTGAAGACATCAAAGACTTCAGATGAAACGCTGAAGGGGAAATCGGGAAGAGATGAGTTCAAATCCTACCTCGGACACAGCCACGTGAGCCTGGGCAAGTCACTGCAGTCTCATTCTGTAAGGATGACATCATCCTCACCAGGCTGTTTGGGGCCAAGTGAGTAAAGTGCTTAGCACAGCATCATGGAACCGTTAGTGAAAATATAATGGAACCAAGCGTGCGGCTGGCCCTAAGCCCAGAACAAATAGTGACCTGCCCTCCGAGAGGCTGCTTTGTGCCTCCAGCAGGCCCTCCCTCAGTGAGCCACTTTGGGTTTTATTTCCTTCAGTTTATGGCAAGGGTGATGAAATGAGACACAGACGACTACTGTTGTATGGGATTTATCGGGGGCATCTCACTTTAAGCAAGCTGAACATCAGTGTTGGATTTACAAAAGCAGATAAATTAGGGATGGGGAAGAGGGGGTTTTACAAAAGGATATATATAATGTTCGCGAGATAGCGCCCCTTCCGCCCAGACTGAATTGAAGACAGCATTAGAGAGGGCTCGGCCTCGCACGCCTATGAAATGGGAAACCTGGGACCTGAAGAGGTTTGCCGGACAGCAGGAGGCAGCAGGCTTGAGATGCGGCTTCCCTTCCCGGCCCGTCTAGTCCAGTCCGCGCCATCACCTTCCCAAGAAGAGGCAGGGCTGTTGTTGAGAAAGCTGGAACAGGAGTCTGGGGAAGCCCATCTCCTGGACAGAACTCCAGGAAGGGCGTGGGGGGGCCCTGAAGAAGGCTCGCCATCCTTCTGGGCAGTACTTTGGCACCAAAGACTTTGCTTCCAAAGCCTTCTTCCTCCCACCCACAACAGGTGGTTCTTCCGGCCGTCCGTATGTCCCCTTCTGCCCCACGGGGGCTCTTCCTACCAGGGGGTACGAGGCATTATGGGTGACGCTATCACACAGCTGCAGCTGGAAAGAAGAGGGAGGGTCGGGTCAGACGGCCGTTCACTGGTGGCGCCCATCCACAATCTGCATCAGCGGAAGGGCGGCCCGCACCAGTACAGCCCAGCTCCATGAAATATTAGAGAGTGATTATTATTATCATACAAAGAGAGGCAATGTAATAGGGTGAAAAGGATGCTGGGCTTGCAATCAAAAGACAGAGGGTTTTTAAAGTCCCAACTCTAAGACTAACTAACTGTGGGCAAGTCATTAAATCTCTTGGAACTTTAGTTTGCTTTTCTGGAAAATGGGGATAATAATTCCTAAGCTCTCTACCTCACAAAGCTTACTTTTCAGAAAAGTGCTTTTTGTAAATTAGAAAGTACTGTGGAAACATGAGCTGTTGGTCTCAATTGTTTGATCCCTGCTCTCTAATCCCTAATCCTTGAGCCCTGATGGACAGTAGGGAAGAAAATGCTCACTGTGCTGCCACCTTCTAAGCCATTAAAATTCTCTTCTTTGCAGAGGAGAGGGATTATGGGTAGAGAGTATATACAATACTATTAATGTGTTGATTAATTTTTTTTTTTTTTACTCTGAGAAGGAATAGCTTAATGTGGAAGGGACAGGGAAATGATATCCCTGGAAATGAGAGTGATGTAAAAACAATTAACATTTAGAAAGAAAAACATAAAGAAATGACAAAATTTTAAAAGTTTTCTTCAATTCATTTTTTGGGAGTAGTTTCCCGACACCCCTCCCCCGCCTGAAGCTAATGCTCAAACGTAAGGCCTCTTGGGGAGGAAAGAGGGCAAGCAGGAGGGAACAGAGTGCTCCAGCCCTTCCTTTCCCCCATCCACAACCCAAACTGCTTTAGAGCCGGGCCTGGGGGTTGGCGTCTCCTCCTGCAGCCTAATTCTCTTCCTTCTAGGAGGGGCGAGCTCTCCCCGATGCAGAGAAACTCCCATTTTCAGCAAACTGTTTTGTATGGAATTGGGCGGTCACTCACCTGTGGCCTGGGTTATACACGAGATCTTGTAAGACGACCAGATGCTCACCATGCACAGCACAGTAGCCAGGAACCCAAAGACCTGAGGCCGAGAAGAAAGGGAGAGGGAAGGGCATTCATCCCCAGCTCTGAGGCTAACAAGCCTCGCCATGGGTCCCACGCTTCCCAGGCCCCACCACGCGCTTTATCTCCCATGGACATCCCCTCTCTTTTGGATCTTAGCTGTGTGGGGACAGTCGAGAGGAACTGGGCTGACTCTATCCCTTAGTGTGTGCTAAGTCATTTATCTTTTCCCAATTCTCCAATGGAGGGGTTGGGTCTCAGGGTCCCTTCCAGCTCTCACCCTTGGTAATTTGGGGGGGGGGTGAGTAAATGAATGAATGGAAGGCTGTCTCTCCCATTCCCAAATTGCCAGAGCCCTTTGATCTACTACAAGGGAGGAAGAAGGAGGGGGAACACAAGATGCCAGCAAATTCAGGCTGGGGTGGAGGGAAGGAGGTGGGGGTGAGGGTGGATGCTTAGCACTTCAATCTCCTGGCTGGTTTTGTTGCCTCTTGCCCCAAAATTGGGTTTGAGTAGAACTCACCCCTTTTGAGGCAGAGAGACCGCCAACATCAGGACCACTAGTGGCTGCAATTGCAGTCGAGAGGGGCAACGAATGTCAGAACTGGTGATCTCTTGGTCCACCCTCACCCTACTTTTTACAGATGAGGAAACTGAGACCCATGAAATGAAGTATTCTGGTCACTCAAATCAAGTGAGATAATAGAAAGTAGTGCCCAAAAGTGAAAGCGCTTTCAAAGTACCCATGATTGGCGCCTCTGGCTTGGGCGAGGGTGGCCTAGGGCAGCGGGCCCTGTCTGGCCCCTCTATGGCCCAAGGTGAAGATTAACCCCGAGATGCTGGGCGCCTTCCACCAGCTGCCACTGCCAGCAGCAGCCCCTTCCTTGATTCTGTTGGTACTGACTGACAAGCCCATCATTGTGAAGGCTTCTCTCGTGCAATTGTCTGCAGAATGAGCCTCTGTCAGCTGGATTCTGCTGCAATTGTTCCCCTCGCTCCATCATCTCGTTCAGCTGAATGTCCCCGGGTCCGGTCTGCCCCAGCTAAGACAGGAGGCCCTCCCAAGCAGGCGATGTGATGATGACGCTTATACGGCACTCTAAGTTTTGTGAAATACTTTGTGTCTATTAACTAACTTCACTCACAGCAACCCTGTAAAGGAGGTACTAGTACGACTGCACATGAAGGGAACAGAGCTTAGAAGAGCTTTGGTGGCTTGCCCAGTCTTAGCTATTTAAATGAACCAAGATTTGAACTCAGGTCTTCCTGCCTCCACTGCCCTGGATGCCTTGTGTCTTACATGGGCTCTGCCCAAAGGTTCAGTGCCCTAAGAGCCCAGATGTGGTTTGTGTCCTGAGGTTTCACATACTTGGTCAGAGTGAAAGGCGGGGTGAGTGGCTTAGGCTGCCTGATAAAGTCAGGAAGATTTCCATCCAAAATCTACCTGTCATGTGACCTCACTTTCCTTATCTGTATAATGGGAATAATGGATAAGTCCCCAGTGAAATTACTTAGGTAAACCTCAAAGTAAGTATGTGCTCAATGTCATCTCAGAGGGCACTGGGCTTAAATCGGGAAGAATGGGACCCAATGGTGACATTGTCCTGGGAAAGTCACCTGATCTTCCTGAGCTTTGATTTCTGCCTCTGTGAGAGGGGGATTAAAAACAGCAACAATTGCCCAGAATTTTGGGAGACTCAAATGAGATAACAGACTTAGAGCACTTTGTAAACATCAAAGCATCGTTATCAGTAGTAGCTCTTGTTGTTGTTTTGGAGCCTTTCCCAGCCCCTCTGAGCTCCAGTGCCTTCTCCCTCTCATTTACTATCAGTTTATCCTACTTCATAATTTTTCCTGTTGCCTCCAACCTTTCTTCCTCATTAGATTGTGAGGTCTTTGATGGCTGACTTGAGTCTGACTCTTTTTGTAGACCCAGCCATTAGCACAGTGCCTGGCACATAGTAGGTGCTTAATAAATGTTTACTGACTTTGGAATATGGGATTTGGAGTCTAGAGGACTTGCTTTCAAATACTTCTTGTGACACTGATGAGCTGTGACCTGATGAAGTCACTTAAATTCTCTGACTCAGTTTCCTCCTCTATAAAATGAGACAGTTAGATTCGAGCATCTCTTGGATGGGCTTGGATTAGATGCCCTCTAAGGTCCCTTTCAGTTCTATAGCTATGCTCCCGTTATCCATGTGCCAGATCAAAGAAGTGCCTGAATTTTGGGGTGCTTGGTCGAGAGAACGCTCCTCACCGCTCCGGCCACGAGCCCGTCTACGCCGTAACTCTTGGATGCTGCCACAATGGATGCAATCAGCAGGAGGCTTGTACCAATTAAGTAATGGAGGAATTCCTGGAGGAGAGAAAGATGCAGAAAGTGGGTAGTCTGGCCTGGGAGCGATGAGAGCATTGCTCACAGGGTGTGGGTGGGGGATAGTCTGGCCTGGGAGGGTCTGTCTCTAGAGTATTGCTCGTGGGGTGTTGGGTGGGGTAGCTGTGACACCAGGGAGAATGAAAACCAAGAAAGGGAGTCATCCCCTGACTCCAGGTGGCTCTATTCAGATACAGCATGAGACAAACCAAGAGGGAGATAGGGCAAGCCAGGAGCAAAGGGAGAAAAGAAAAAAAGAGAGAGAGAAAGAGAGAGAGAGAGAGAAGAAGAAAAAGAGAAAAAAAAGGAAAAAAGAAAAGGGGACAGAATAAAAACTTAGCTCGCCAAAAGAGCTGCCAACAACTGCTTGCTTCTTTTGGAAGACGATTCTGGCTTTGCAGAGAATGACAAATGATCCTCTCTCCCTTCCCCACCGCCACGCAGCTAAATCATCCAAGGAAGCCACTGGCTCCATTCCCAGGGTCAAAGGTCCCGGCAAAGCAGCTTTGGGTCTTCTCTGCCTTGTGCAAAAGTTCCGTGCCCCTACTTCTCATTACTGACCACAGAGAGTCTGTGAGTCCGTCAACAGGATGAAGTTTGAGGTTCTTTACCACATGGGGCTCTCCAAGTTAAAACCCCCAGTTCCTTCTTTATCTGGAGCTGAGAGCAGCAGCTATCTTACAGTTACCGTGAGGGCCAAACAGAACTTGGAAGGAAGTTGTGAAACATGGATCAAAGGGGGTTTTCTCCCTCCTAGGTTCATCTAGGGTGCTCCTCACCTTGCCTCCCCCGAGTCTGTGCTGAATCCCAGAAATGGAAAAGACCTGGGGGACCTGAACAAGAGCTCGCTCTACAGCAGACACACAAAGGTGGGGCTTTGCTCAGAAACCTCCCAGGCATTTGGAAACAGTTCCAATTGTTAGGAAGTTTACTTAAATCTGTCTCTCTTGTAACTTCTGCATCTTCTGGTGGGTCAAGTAGAGTAAGTCCAATCCCTCGTCCTTGTAACCACTCTCCAAATATCTGAATTTAAACATGGCCACCGTGCCCCGCTCTTTCACCGCCTCAGCCCTGCAAGATTTCTCTTTTCCAACTTAAAATCCCCAGTTCCTTCAACTAGAATGCAAACATGGCTCAGTGGGTGGTGCTAGACACAGGAATCAGAAGCACAAGCTTTTAATCCCATCTCAGATAAAGATTGGTAATGAGATACCTAACTACATTTGAGCTTCAGTTTCCTCATCTCTAAAATGGGAATAAGAGCAGTAGGTATCATGGGATAAATGAGAGGAGCAAATGAAATAAAGATAAAGTCCTATAATGTTAGAGACTCATGGGAGTTATGATGATTATTACTATTCAATCTTATGACTTGTAGCTCCTATATCGTTTGTATTTCTCTTGGAGACCCACCAAAGTAGGAATACTCTTTCTAAATTTGGGCCTGGATCCAGCCTAGATATTCCAGGAATGGCTTTCTTTCATATTCAAATAAATAGCTTCCATGTGACATCAAGGAGACTCTGTCTTTGTTGAGGCCACTAAAAGATTAAGTTTCCTCTTTAAGGCTCTGTCTTGGTCTACAGGAGTTTCCATTTCCAAAAACACATCCCTTGGGCTGTCAGAAATGGATTTCACTATGATTAGAAACATTGCTCAGTCTTTCCTCTTCCTCCGGCTTCCTTGTAACCAAACTCTCACGCTGGATAGACTGGAGAGTGATGGGAAGCAGGGACTGGCTGTGTGGGGCAGAACCTCCAGGACAAAGGAGGGGAAAGGAGAAAACAGAGAAAGGAGGAGGCAAAGAGAAAGCAGAAAGGGAAACCAGACAGGAGCCCTTCAAAGACATGTCCCTGAGCTTTTTCATTTCTGGGATTCAGCGCAAACTCAGAGGAGGCAAGGAGATAATGAAGGCCTGAAAGGGCAGAGCATGTGACTGTCTGCTGAAATCCCTGCCCTGCCTCCTACCCCCATTCTTCTGCACACTGTCCTTCTGCAGATGCAGCAGACAGACAACCGGGAGGATAGAAGGAGCTTGCTACTTGGTGCCGCAAACATGAACCAGAAATGGTGGTCAGGAGCTTCGGGAGCTCCCTGCACTTTCAGATTCCCAAGCTAGCAGAGAGCAGTTGATCAGGAAGCACCTGTTAGGAGCCAGGCACTGTGCAATAGCAAGGATGGAGCATCTATACATTCACCAACATTTTCTCCCAGTGAAGAGGCGTGTGTATTTTGATCAATTATAGTGTCTATTTCACTATTGTAGTGAAATAAATTCAGTGATCAATTTCAAACTTTGAGAGGGGAAGAGAGAGAGAGAGAGAGAGAGAGAGAGAGAGAGAGAGAGAGAGAGAAACAGAGAGCGAGAGAAAGAAATAGAGAGAGAGAGAAGACTAGCTAGAGAGAGAGAGGGAGGAAGGGGGAAGAAGACTAACTAGCTAGATACTGTGCTTTTTTTTTTTTTTTCCATTTAAATGTTTCCCCTTTTCCCCCCAAACATAATTTTAAGTCTATCAATTAAAAAAAAAAAAAGGTTAGCAATTGCTATTTGTCTCCACCGGTTATTTTGTAGCCAAATTGTGTTACATTTAGCTTAGCACAGTGTGAGGCACAAAGTAGGTACTTTAAAAAAGTTTATTGAGTAACAATTCATTAGGAAAGTGTTAGAAATGGGCTTCTTGAGCTTTGTCCTCCCTCCCAAATCCTCATCTGTTTTGAAGCACTAAGGGGTGGAAATCAGGAGAGCAGCCTACCAGATCTTCTCTTAATCAGTAAGAGGTAATCACTGACAACGGATAATTAGGCCAGTGGGTGCCAAATTAAAGGATTAACCTGGACCACCTGGAAAGATGACAGGATGGCTTCCCTCCCTCCCATTCCAGTGACCAAGCAGAGCACTCCGCTGTGCAGCTCCCACCCCAAGGCTGCCAGCCCGCTTACCGCCAAGGGCCAGCTGATACAGGTGAGCATCCTGTAGAGGTAGAAAAGGTGGACCAGGTAGAAGACGAGAATCATCAGCAGATCACACATGGTGACCACTTCAAAGTAGCTGTAGGCACTATAGTCGGTCCACATGGAGTTCTTCACGCAGAGAAAAGCAATAAGAAGAGATACCTGCAGGAAGAGAAATGGAGATTGAAGAGCCGCTCTCCCAAAGGGAGCTTCACTGAACGGAGCTTCCTCCTGGTGCCGTGGAGAAAACTCTGGCCTCTGAAAAATCACTTGGTCATAATCATACAACTAGTGTCAGAAATAGGATCTGAATCTATAACTTTTGGACAGGAATATCAGACAAGTCAACATGAATTTAATAAAGCTCTTAGTATGTGTCAGACATAACTTAAGTTCTGGGGATCCAAAGACAGACAATACTGTTTCTGCCCTCAAAGAGCTTACAAACTCTGCACCATTTCAGCTCTTAGCATGGTGCCTGGCACACAGTAGGTGCTTAATAAATGTTCACTGACTGATACATTCTATTAGTATATGATTAATATTAATTATGTGTATACACTGATAAGGGAGGGGTGCCTGCAGTGTAATTCTACAGAACACAGGGAGAAATGCCCAGTTCTTGATGATGGCGGAGGTTGACTGAAGAAGCCAGTCTCAGTAATGAGGGCCTTTAGTAAATCCTGCTAAGTGGGACAGCTCCTCCACGATGCAGTTCATTCTCCCTAGCCCCACCCCAGCAGAAAGAGCCATTCTTCTGTAAAGCCCGATTTACCCAAGGGACTCAGCCATGGAGCAGGTGTCCATTGGTGAAGGGCATCTTCCAGAGCCTCTCTTTGGGAGGAACAAGCTAACCTGGGTTCCCCAGCAGGCCTCGGAGGAGCCCTTTCCCAAGCCTAAGGGATGTGCACATGTTGTTTTACTGTGGGATTAGAGAGCACTTAAATGTCAAAACAAAACAATATTGATTCTGAGCCTGACTGCACCTCAGTATTTGTCTGGACCCCTTTGCTCTATGCACTGAAGCCCCAGAGCCTCCTCTCAGTTCCTCTCCAGTTAACCAACCAGAATCAGAAGCGATGGCTTTTCTAAACCCCAAAACTCAGTGTTTCGCTCCTTGGCAGCAGAGCCAGCTCTGGATTTTGGCCACACGCCCATCCCCAAAACCACCAGGGATGGCCACGGAGTGCAGGGTGCAGCTGGGCTCTGTGGCCTGCATCAAGGTTGTGCCCCTCAAGGTCTGCTGGCTCGGTCCTGGAAGCTGAAGGGATTTCTGTCCAGGTTGGAAGGAGACCCACCAACTTTGTAAGAACCCCAAAGATCCCAGATGTCCCCAAATGAGCAAGGAACCTTCCCAAGCTGGTTCGAGGAGATCGGGACCGGATGTGAAGGGAAGAGCCCCACGATTCTGAGCCATTCCAGAGAGGCAAGGGCTCGCTGGCTGAGCACTTGCTGGGAACGTTCTAGATAGGATTCTTATTCCAATATGGGTTCCATTAGAGAGATGGCCTTTGAGATCATCCCTCTGACTGGGAGTAGCAGGAGCTAAGACTGGAGGGTGGCCCTCAGCTTGGGGAAAGAAATGAAGGCCAGAAAGAGGTCGGCAATTTAATCTGGTGTTCATAATTTAATCAGGATGCAGTAGGGAATCGGTGAAAACATTTGAGTGAAGGAATCGTGTACAGCTCCAGACATGGCACTACCTTTGCTCAAACATTTCCAATGGTTCCCTATTGCATCCTGAATAATTAGAAGCCTTGTAAGGTCATTCTTTTTAACTCTACAAAATCCTATGGTCCTTATGAAATGCCTCTGTCATAGTGAGGACTTGTTTTTTACTGTGTTCCTTACAAACAGTAAGTGCTCAATAAATGCTTATTTTTTCATTTCTTTTTCCCCATGGAAGTAAACCTCTGGAGTTTCACTATGAATAAAACCATGGGATCAGATTTGGACCTAGAAGGGACCTTAAAAGCAGAGATCTTGGCCTGGGAGACCATGAATTTAAAAAATAATTATTGTACATTGTACAATTGTACTTCATTGTAATTGATTTTCCATATAGTTCTCTATATTTTATTTTATGCACTTAAAATGTAGGAGAAGTTCATAGACTGCCCTCAGGGACCCAAGATGTGACACGTGAAAAAAAAAAAAAAAAGACCTTGTCTCAGAGCCCCCCCATCTTACAGATGAAGTAAGACCCATAGAGACGATGGGTTTTGGCCGAGTGTTTCACAACTAATCAGCGGCCGAGCCAGGATTTCCAAACTGGTCTTCTGGCTCCCAGCCCAGTGTGCCTGCCAGTGAACCAGAAAGCACCCTCCTTGTTGAAGAGGGTTTTTCTTGGAATAACACATTGTACTCGATGGCAGAAATGCCCCGATCTGTGCCGTTTCACAAGATGGCAAGCATGTCATGGTCTCTTGAGTTTGTTGAGTTAATCGTCTCCCACAATGCCTTTGCACTTGCTATTGGAGAATTTCATAAAACAGTTCTATGGATGTCTTTTCTTTTTTAATTTTTTAAAATTTTTATCTCATTTGTGGTTCATTTACAGATCTTTCTCTTCTCTCACATCCAGCAGAGCTGAATCTATATAGACAGCCAAGCCAATCTTGCCCTTTTCTACCAGCACAAGTGGTATTCTGCACCCATAGTCCCCCATATCTCTACTGCTAGGAGGAAAGATCTTCTAATACTTCTTCCCTAGGGCTGAGACAGACCAGTACAGCCACTGGATCTCAAAGGAGTCCAGTAACTGGGGTTATTAACCTTCAGACTAAAAGGGGACTCATAGTAAGTCCCAGCAATCAGGTAGGGCCTCCACTACCCACAATGCTGTGCAAAGCCCATGTAAATCCATATAGGTGCAGTGATTGGGGGTGAGGCAGGTATTCTTATGCATACCCCATAACATTAATTGGGCATCTGCTGCAGGTAGGGAAGAGCTCCTGGCTTGTTCCCTCCTGAAATTAACTAGTTATATTATTCTGGGTAAGTCACAACCTCTTAGCCTCAGTTTTGATATTTGAAAAATGGGGGTAAATCAATTCAATAAAAGGCATACTATAGGTCAGGCCTTTGTTCTACATACTGAAGACACAAAGGGAGATGGCTTTTGCCCTCAAGGAGTTTACATTTCTACTAAGATAGGGATCCTGAACCTGGAGTCCCTGAATTAATTTATTAGATTTCAAGGGTATCCTTGAACTTAAATGGGAAAAAAAGCTGCATCTTTATTTTCATTAACCTGTGATTGAAATTTAGCTTTTCCTTCAATGATTTAAAAATCTGAGTCTGAGAAGGGGATCCCAGACATCCAAAGGGGGTGTCCATGATTCATGTGCACATACTCTGGACACAATATGTACAAACCCCAAAATACGTATGTCAAAAATTGCATGTGATTTTATAGCATGAGAGCGTGTCATATCCTGCTAATTCTCCAGGGCACATCAGCCCCCTTCTCTCCTCCTCTGTCTCCGGGACTCTGTCCAGGCTTTTGTTCTTTGCTTTATGACATTATCCTTCCATCTCATCCTTCTCCATTCCCTCGTCCCTTTGCCTTCACTCTTTCCCAACATCAGGGTCATTTCTAATATATGCCGTCTTCTCATGATATGGCCAAAATAATTAAGCTTCAGCTTCAGGATGTGTCCTTAGTCTGAATTAACTGCTTTAGTCCTACCCCCACTGTGCATAACTGCATTTTGGGGGTGAATGAGGGGGGCTATGCCTGTGATTTCATTGGTGCAGGGAATCCTCACTGGAAAATGGCCCTCCACCGTGCAGATTGGACAGATCTTGACAAATCAGTCTCAGAGAGTGTCTGAGAGCTCTAAGAGGTCAGGAGGTGATTTATCCAAGATGACACAGCCAGGAAATGTCAGAGGGAGGGCCGTAGCCCAAGGTTTCCAGACTCTGAGGCAGAAATGAAAAACCATTCTGCCAACATTGTACAGTGGATATGTGTTTAATATGATTCTTACTCACAAAACAACATCTACAATTTAGTAACAAAGCACGGCAAAATCAGTTGACGAGGGAGAATGTGCTAAAGAAGGCAAGGGGACGGAGTGGCCATCGGGAAAGGCCCTGTGTGAGAGTGGCTGCTGAGCCTTGAAGGTTCTAAGCAGGGTGACGGTCGGGTGGGCACAAAGGGAGGGGATGGAACAACAGGGCAGGTGGACTAGAAGAGAGGTGGCATGAAGGTGAAGAAGATAAAGACTGAAAGGTCATGTGGGAAGCAGCCTGTGGGGGCCCAGGCTGAGGACGAGGCCTAGTGTCCTGCCAACCCAAGAGCACACACTGAATAGCAACTTCAGAAGCCCATAAAGCACTGTTCTCACGGCCCCATAGAGCAGGTAACGCAAATGGGACTTGCTAGATAAGGAAGGTTAAATGATTTTCCCAGAGTCACCCAGCTGGGATGTGTCAGAACCAAGGTTCCAACTCAGAACCCCTGACCCAAATCTAATGCTTTTCCACGATGCTCCAGCACCTCCCTATCTCATGGACTTGTAGGGATGAGTTGAACAGTGAAAACTGTGCTGAGGGGGTCCAGAAAAAGACTCCCAAAACTCCAGAGTAGTTACAGACCTGGGTGAAGCTCTACTTAATGCCAAGGGGAATACAATGCCCATAGAGTATGGCGCAAGAGGCAGGAAGTCATGGATTCAATTCCTTCCCTTAGGAGGGTGACCCTGGAGAAATCACTTAATCAGTGCTTTAGGTAACTGTCCTGGAAGAGAAGGTGGGAAAACTCCTTATACTGATGAAATCACAGGTACCCTGTGGTTTAAGTAACTTTAAAACAAAACCCTGCTCCAAACCCAACACTTTCCCTTTAGTCTTGCCTTGGACAATTGCCCTACTCCTTTCGGGCTTCCTTCCCAGAACCTAATGTCCTTTCCCCCTTCCTGCAAAGGACAAGGGACGGTGACAGGGCCGGCGGAAAGAACAGCCTATTTCAGTGCAAGGTAAATAGTCTCACTCTTACAAGAGGCAGAATTATGTAAGAGTGCTTCAGAGAAGATTCTCCCCTGGGAGGCTCAACTGGGGTGAAATTCAGAAGAAGGCGGCTAAGCCACGATTTCAGCTCCTGGACCCTGTACGTCTTGGTCCATTACCCAGCTCCAGCTGGCTTGTGACTGTGACTGTCCCACACTCCCATCTGTAAAGAACAAACCTATTTTGAACAGGCCAAGATCTACTCAGGTTTGGGTCATGAAGCCATAGATAGAGCAATGACAGGATTTAGGCTCTGGTCATTCACACGTCCTCATGCTATGATCTGTCTCTAAGTGGGACCCCGACCCACCACGCAACTTCTCCTCATGCTTGGCCATCACTTTCCATATCTGGTGCTGGGATGAGTCCTCAGTTTCCCTACTTGTGAAACAAGAAAGTTGAACTAAATGACCTCCAGGATCACTTCCAACTCTACATCTAATCTAGAATATGGATTTTAAATTGAGCGGTTTCCTGGAAACCATAGGAAGAGACATCAGTGTGATGTACAGAGATACTGTTTCTCCGGCTGTCTTCAGCATAGATGGCCAAGAAATCAGGTTGATGGTTTGCTCCAAAGTTTGGCCTCTTTACAGCCTCTGCCGACAACCGAACGTGCCCAATGTACTTCTTTCTAGCTGAAGATGGCACCAGATGCCTTTGGTTCAGGAAGCAAAGAACAACAATGGGGTTACTCAATACTGCTCCCTCTCTGCTTCCTGGCCGTGGGATAGAGTTTCTGTGAGAGAGGCAGCTGGGTGGAACTGAGGGAGGAGGGCAGGGGGCTCAGATGAAACCTTACCAGGCTTTCTGGGAGAATGTAGGGAGGAAAGAACAAGGCTCTCTTGTTAGCCTGGGAGGCCAGGGAAAGCCGGGCAGGGGCATCTGTAAACTTATTGAGGTCGATGAGGTAACGCGGGCCGGTTTGCTGGGGAAGGACTAGCCTGATATGGTCTCAAAGTTAGCTGAAGTCTACAATGGGCTGTGAGAAAACTGCCCCCATCTCCAGGGATGTGGGATTGCAGGATCTTAGACGTGCGCCATCTAGTCCTCATTTTACAGATAAGGAAACTGAGGCTCCCTAGAAAACTGCCCCCATCTCCAGGGATTGTGGGATTCTAGAATCATAGACATGGGCCATCTAGTCCTCGTTTTACAGACAAGGAAACTAAGGCTCCCTAGAAAACTGCCCCCCATCTCCAGGGATGTGGGATTGCAAGATCTTAGATGTGGGCCCTCTAGTCCAACATTCCCATTTTATAGACAAGGAAACAGGCTCAGAAATTTATAGTGCCCTAGATTTCAGTTGGAAGGGATTCGGGGACTACATAATCCAAGCCCTTCAGGTTATAGGAAGGAAAATGAAGGGGATTAAAGCTTTAAGTGACTGCAGGGATCACCTCATTCTTTCCCCTCATTTACAGATGAGGCAAATGAGGATCAGAGAAGTAAACTGACTTATTTAAGGCGACAGAAGTGATAAATAATAAGAATAAATGAGAAAAAATATGAATTAATGAGACAATTGGAATTTTTCCCATCTTCTGATTTTGGGGCTACTAGGGGTTGCTATAGAACATATAATACCAGTTCTGGAGTCAGGAGATCTGAGTTCTAATTTGACCTTGAACACTTCCTGCTGTGTGATCACTTTATTGTTTGCCTCAGTTGACCGATCTGGAATATGAGCTGAAGAAGCAAATGGCAAACCACTGTGGCTCTCTGCCAAGAACTGCCCCCCCCCCAAAAAAAAAACAAAAACAAAAAAACAGAAAATGACTGAAGGTACCGAATTGATTTTAGAACCAATCTTTTCCCCTCTGCCTCAATCTGTATCAGGCAGTCTTCTCAAGGACATAATTTTCCCTGGAGTCAGAAAGTCCCGAGCTTAAATCCTACTTCTGATTCTTACAACCTTTGTGATCAGGAGCAAGTCCTTTCCCTATTCCAAACCTCAGTTTCTCCATCTGTTCAATGGAAATAATAAAAGCATCAACCTCCCCGGATTGTTATAAAGTTCATGTCCAGAAAGCACTTTGCAAACTTTATGGTTACTTGATAAATGTCAGTGATGGCTGTCATTTTTTTTTTTTTTTTTTTTTTTTTTTGGCGAGGCAAATGGGATTAAGTGACTTGGCTAAGGCCACACAGCTAGTAAGTATTAAGTGTCTGAGGTTGGGTTTGAATTTAAGTCAGTGCTCTATGTCCCATACCATCTAACTGCTCCCCATTCTAGCCAATAGAATGACACTGGAGGTCGTGGGGAGTGTCCTCGAGAGTCGAAGCTGGATTTGAATCTCAGTTTAGATGCTGATTAGCTGTGTGATCCTCTGTGCACCTCAGTTTTCTCATCTGTCAAATGGGGATAATAAACCCCGACTTGGCTGTTGTGAGATCAGTGCTCTAGTGAGGGGAAGTTGTCATCTGGGAAACTCTCTGATGCTTTCAAAAAGACTTGGGGAAACTTGAAGTCCATTCCAGATCAAGAATCAGTACTGAATTTACTAATTCCTTCCACAATCTGGCTGCACGTTTGCTTATTCAAATGTGTGGGTTCTTAGGCAAACTACATCCTTCCCTCTCTGGGCCTCATCTGTAAAATGGGCAGGCTCGGAGGAAATAGTAAATTCCTAATCCTCTGTCCTCTATGTCCCCTCCAAATCAGAGGTTAACTCCTGCTAGGAGCCTCCCTCCCCAGACTGCCTTAGACTGACTCTATTTGGCTTCAGAGGGCAAACAAAGCAAGCCAATGTAGGCTAGATGTCAAGAAAAAATGTGGCTGGCGGCACAATGGCCAGAAAGCTGGTCCTGGAATCAGGAAGAGCCGAGTTTGAACATTGGGTATGTGACCTTGGTTGGGCAAGTCACTAATCATTGTTAATCTGTTTCCTCAACTGTAACATGGGGGTAATAATAGCAGCTACCTCCTAGAGTTGTTATGAATAAAAAAAGAAGATAATGTTTATTAAAGCACTTGGAACAGCGTCTGGCACATGGCTGGTGCTATATAAATGCTTATTTCCTTTCCTACATGAAAGCGGTCCAAAAAAGGGATTGGGTTCTCTCAAGAGATGGAGCTGCTTCCTCCTACTTAGAGGTCTTCAAGAAGAGCTTGGAGGACCATTCGTTGAGTATGTTACGGCGAGGATTCCTTTTGGGTTTGGGGTACAGGTGGGACTAGATGGTTTCTTCCAGCTCAGATTCTATGCCTATTGAGGGCGCCATATTGGTAGGGTATCAGTAATGCGAACAAGTGCAGCCGATGCATCCTTCCACGGATCGGTCATTGAGGGCACTGAGGAGGAATAGGGGACAGAGCCCTGGACCCATAGTCAAGAAAACCCAAATTCAAATCCCACCTCAGGCACTTGCTAGCTATGTAATCATGGGCAAAATCATTTAACCACTATCTGCCTCAGTTTCCTTGCCTGTAAAAAGTGACTAATAAGTCATATTGCCTCAGAGGGCAAGTGAGGTTTTTCCTTTATAAAATGAGGGGGGTTCAACAGATTTTGAACAGAGGGGTTCAAAACTAAGGAGACTGAATGTAAATCAACTCATGCTATGTTCACTTCTTTTTTTGTTTTATTTTTTTCCTCTCCCATGGTTTTTCCCTTTTGCTGATTTTCTTCTCCCAACATGATTCATAAAGCAATGTATGTTAAAAATAAATAAACTTACTACAATAAAAAATAAAATAAAATAAAGGGGTTGGACTCAATGACTTCTGATATTGGGGTGAGGGGAGAGGTAACGTGTGTGCCTACCTGGGAGATAGAGAAGCTAGATTAAGTCTGTTCAGGTGAACTCCAGCTTTGTACACTAAGGGCTTTTAGGAACTCGGGACAAGCTTCTAGGAGGAGAGAGGGGAAGAAACAGGAAATCATGCACTTTAAGAGCAATAAAAATCTGAGGGTTTATCTAATTCAACACCTTTGTTTTTCATTCATGAAGAAACCAAGACAACCTTAAGGTCACAAAGCTAGTTTTAGGGCCAGAATTAGGACCCAGGTTTCCTCACTTCCAGGCCTCTTCTCCGATCACGCTCCCTTTGTAGTTAGAATAATTCATCTTTAAAAAAAAAAAAAGTGATAAAAAATACCACTATTTACAGTCAGATTTGAAGGCCAACCTTCACCTGTCAGAGTCCTACAGGCTTCGTACCCGTTGTGAAACAAAGTTATTAATTCAAAATCCAACTCAACAAATGACTGATCAAATAAATACAAAATGAGGGGAAATCTCCTAATTAAAACCATGGCATCCAAACTATTTATAAAATACTTAAACATACAAATACATAGAATAACAAAGTCCAAAACCCACAAAAATACAAACTCTAACAAGAGGGCAGGTCGTGTAGCAACAATGTGTTCATGCAAAGAGTGGAAGACGGGTTCGATTTCAGTCTCACACACATGGGCCACTCTGGGTGAGAAGCCCGAGTCCTGCTAGTTTGAGACTCCTCGACTCCATCCCTACCTTCTTCTGCAAGAGGCCTCTCCATTGGGACTGCAGCAATTTCCTCTGAAATACTTCCCACCTTCCCTGCTGAGTTATTTGCAGCTTGTCTCTCTTAATACACCGTGAGCTGAGGGACTGATTTTTTTTTTAACCTTTTATCTTCGGGCCTTAGCACAGTGCCCGGCACATAGTAGGTGCTTAGTAAATGCTTGTGGACAATAATGGTCTCTGAGCTCTCTTCTTTTTCTAATTCTAGGTTTTCTAGTATAGCGGAAAGAATACTGGAGTAGGAAGGCACAGAGGACCCAAGTTGAAACCTGTCTCTGATGCTAATTGCTTGTACGACCCCATTTAGCCTCCTTGGGAGATCCTCAGTTTCCTCCTCTATAAAGTGAAAGGATTGGACCATATAAGGTAGGGGAGTATGGGTAAGGACAACTACATACACCTTCCTCACACTTGGGTGATGAGTTGGTTCAACTGCTTTTTTCCCCTCTTTTTTTTTTTTTTTTTTTTTTTTTATTCTTTGTTCCCAGGGATAGTCCCCTGGGTAGGAGAGGAGGGAAGTATATATTCAGAAATAAAGGTAACAAACATTGTCAATAAAATGTTATTTTAAAAAACTAGGTGGTTGCATGATAATCTCCATGGTGCTGTCCAGCTCTCAGTCCTAGAATCTAGACTCCGGGCGTGATTCCTACTCTTTCCTCTGCTCCAACACTCACACTTGGGCAGCAATTCCAACCTCTCCTTTCTCCTCCTCACTCCTCAG
Organism: Antechinus flavipes; assembly: GCF_016432865.1. Taxonomy (NCBI): domain Eukaryota; kingdom Metazoa; phylum Chordata; class Mammalia; order Dasyuromorphia; family Dasyuridae; genus Antechinus; species Antechinus flavipes. The sequence continues at coordinate 20,823,129 of NC_067402.1, forward strand.
AAACATCACTGGGAAGGGGAGCCATGATATTACAAGAGGAAAAGGGCCCAGCCTCAAGGGGCGCTGCTCCCTGAGCAGGTTAAAGCAGGATGCAACTTACCCTTGATGTAACTTTTCATTTCTTTTTTCTTTTTTGAAGCAAATGTGGAGTTTAAATTCAGACAACTCCTTCGTTTCTCTCTAAATGACACCCATCGTCTTTTACTTCCCTCCATCCGCCATTTTTCCTCCCATTCTCCGACTTCCTTTCCATTTTCTGTCTTAAGTTCTAGAGATGCTTGTGCTTTATAGGCATCGGGGAAGGAATCATGAGATAGGAAATAAGACTGGGGGAGGGATGGTAATGGTTAATGGTGGCAATCTGCTGGAGAAGCTGGGAGGGGATAGGAGGCAGAACACATATAGAGGGCTTGGCTTTGCTAAGGAGAAAGGCTACCTTTTTACAGAAATTGGAGTACAGGGTGGGGAAAAAGTGGGATCATGAAAGAGTTTGGGAGAAGAGAGAAGCTCTTGATTTTCTCACTAAAATAGGAAGTGAGGTTTTCAATAGGAAAGAGGAAAGGAGAGAGAAAGTGAGTTGACTTTGCTAAGTTGTTCTGTCTTCATCACTTGTCCCTTCCCTTTTTTCTAAGCCATAGATTTCCTAGAAGCCCCAAGGACTGCTACAGATCCAGTGGCGAGTGTGGGCAGCCAGATGAGTGGCTGGGAATTGTTGCAGAGTGAGGGAATCAAGGGAAGGCCATTTCTCAAGACAGGTTGCAGGGGCGGTGTATATGTCTGTAGATTGTTTCTCAGCAGAGCCTGTTAATGGGTATCAGTGACACCGTTCTCAAACACTTTAAACGCCACAGATGTCCAAGGCTTAAACAAAGAGCTAATTTGGGCACTGGGCCCCACATCCTGAGCTGCTCTTCTGAATTCTTGCTTCCCTTTATTTTGCCAAGTCACTAAAATGAGCACACAGATGGACAGTGCCCTCCCCAGTGTGGGGTCAGCAGGCAAGGAAGCCATGAGGAAAATGGAATCCCAAGCGAGACCTGTCCTGGTTGTAGCTGGACGTTCGTTAAGCACCCACGAGTGCCCTGCTCTCAAAACCCAGCGGGATCCTGCCCAGCCCTCTAGAAAATGTAATTCTGAGGCCTCAGGGATATGCACCAGACATTCATGGCCATCTTTAAACACTATTTTAAAAATTAGATTATGGTAAGAACGTAGGGGTCAAAGTGAAAGGACCCCGAGAAGCTGTCTATGCCAATATTTTCATTTTACAGTCGAGAAAACTGAGATTCACACAGGGGCTAAATGTCAGCGGCAGGATTTAAATCCAGGTCCTTCTCACTGCTAATATCTTTCATTTTTACACCTTCTTCACTTCCTATTATATGCCTCTTGTTCTGCTGCTCAGAAAGTCAATCTTTTGAATAAAGAATAAAAAAAACAGGGGGGAAAGGTAGTTTAGCACAAGTAACCAAGACACCCCCGCTCAATGATGTAAAAAATAGGGAGAGCAGGGCCTCAACTTGAGACCTTGTGGATTGGGGAGCCCACATCCTGGGGACCTCCCCTTTCTTAGTATTTTTGATGCTATAGTGGCCCCAAGGTCTGATTAACAGGAACCTCACTGTGAGGGGGGAGGGGGCTTGAGTTAGGAAAGAATGAGAACTATCCCTAGCCCAATGAGCTGGGCTGTTCATCAGGGTGGAGCAGAACCTGAGCTGAAAGCAGAGGTCCAGAGCTGACCATCTCTCTGAGACTCGGTTTTTTCCTTTTATCAAATAAAGTAGTTGGAGTATATGGTAAATAAGGTCCCTTTCATTTCTAGAATTAAATAATAAAAGTTAACAAAGTACTTTTTACAAATATTATATTGTTTGATTCTCACAGCAATCCTGGGAGATGGATGCTATTATCATTCCTATTTTACAGATGAGGAAACTGAGGCAGACAGGTTAAGTGACATGCTTCGAGTCATACAATTGAGGTTGGATTTTGAGTCGGGTATTCCTGACTCTAAGCTCTGGCCCTCTATCTACTGAACCGCCTAGTCACCAAAAGTGAATTTGAATGCAGCATCTTCTTCTTTTTTAAAAAAGAGATCTGGATTATCTGAATCATCTCAGAAAACAATTAAATCCTAAGAAGGATAAACAAAACCACCCTAAAAGAAACAGCAGATTCAGTCATTATGGCAATCAATTTGGACAGAGCAAATATATGATGCCAGAAAGTATCTCTTTAAAAAAAAATTCCATATATATATAATCAATATTTATTGATGTCATAAATTTTATCATATTGATGTCATAAAATCTTGATTCTCAGCTTGGTAGTTCGTTGACCTTGACCTTGAGATCAGAAAAACCCAAGTCCTTCCACAGAAACTTCCCTGCAGCATGACTCTGGGCAAGTCAATTCACTCTGCCTCAGTTTCCTCATCTATCTGGGGATAAATAAAATTAAAATGGGGATAAGAATGATACTTACCTTCTAGAGTTGCTGTGAGGATCAAATGAGATAATATATGTAAAGTGCTTTGAAAGCTTTAGAGAATCATTTGATGTGAGTTAAAAGAAGCAGTGTAGTATAGTGAATAGAGAAGCAATCAGGAAGATCTGGGTTCAAGTCCCACTTCCAATACATACAGAATCTGGGAATGGATGAGTCCTTTTACTTCTTAGTCTTCTAGGTGTCTAAAGACCCCTTCTTGCCTGAGAAATGTTTACGTGACCCCAAGTGTGTCGGTATGTATAATAGGTATACAATCAAACATTTACTGGTAATAAATAATAATTTCATGACCCCCACATTCGCTTATGTGCCTCTGTATGGAGTTGCAAACCATAATCTAAGAACTTTTATTCTAGGTAACTAAGTCACAGAGAACCGGAGAGGTTCATCCCTCTGTGTGGCTGTAAATACAAGTTCCCACCACCACCACCATCATCATCATCATCATGAGCTCCATCATCACCATCCTGACCAGCACCATCTTCCTCCTCTCTGTTGGTGTTCCTTTCACTGTTTCAATTCATTATTCATTCCTCTTTTCTTTTTGTGTAATTCTTGTCAAATAATCTAGAGAACTTTTGATTTTTTACTATTTTGTGGGTACCAGTGCAGCACATTGGAGCTCTCTTTATTTTCTTTTAAAAATAAAAGAAAACCCCCCACTTTTTTGAATAACTTTTGTTATCTTTGACTTCTCTCTGTATATTTTTCCTTCCCAGAGAGTATCCATATCTATAATAAAGAATATATAGAAAGGAAGGAAGGAGAGAAAGAAAGAAAAAAGAGAAAAAGAAAGAAAAAAGGAAGGAAAGGAAAGAGAAAGAAAAAAGAAAAGAAGAGAAAAATTTGGTAAATTTGATGAAGACACTGAAAACAATTTTACACATGCAACGTTTTCTCTATCCATGGATCCTGCGTACGTTCGAGGCAGTGGAGGAGGGGCTCTCTCACAGCTCCGGGGCTGTCCATGTTATTATCTCCATTGCTCTTGCTACATATCTGGCCCACTTCCTTTTCTATCATACATCCTCCTTGATGATGTCTTTGGTGTCATTTCCTGTGTGCATGTCATTTTTAAATGCAGTTAATAACCACTTACACACATTGTGGTGTTAAAAGAGAGAAAAGTATCTGCCTGACTCTGAGAAAAGGGTACAAGGTCAAACGAACGAGTGCAGGCCGAGTAACCAGGAAGGAGGCAGGATGGCCCATGGTGACTTTGCAGTGCCCTCCTTTTACTACCAGTGCTTGCCCTCCCTCTAATGGGGAAAGACTACCAACCCATGAAGTGGTGCTAAAAAGTAGCATGGGGTGAGGGAAACCGAGGCACACTTAAATGACTTGCCCAGGGTCACAAAACTAGTAAGAATCTGAGGCTGGATTTGAATTCAGGTCCTCTTAACTCCAGGGCTAGTGCTCTATACATTAGGGATGCCACGTGTGGACCCACCAAGTCCCCAATTGATGATCACATTCCACCATACTCTTTGAGATAAGATTTGTTTGATTCTCACTATAGAGAGAATTCAAAGCATGTTATTAACCCCACTGTACAAATCAGCAAATTCAATCAACAGGGTATAGTGACCTGCCTAGGGTCACACGGCTAATTATGTGTCTGAGACTGGATTTGAATGAACTGAGGTATTCCTGACTTCAGGACCATGACTCTCTATTCCCTGTACCATCTTGCCCAGGAGCTTGTGACCTTTCAAACGCCCTGTGATTTTCTGCTCCCTCCATTGACCGCTCGGGCCACACCTTTTCATCCCGTAAGAGTCTCATACAGGTCTCCTCATCAATCCTTCTCCATTTCTGCATTGTCCATGTGCAGACCGATCATCCGTTCCCATCATGCTTCAGCCACGGCGGCTCTCTCACATCTCACTCCAGAAGCTGGGACTGGGGACACTTTGTTTGGGGCCTCATTTTTTTCTTAACTCTTTAAAAATGCTACAGTTTTACCTCAGATACTTACAACTACACGAGTAAGACCAAATCATTTTATATCTTAAACTCACTTTCTCATCTATAATGTGGACATCCTGTCTATTGACAAAGACAAGGAATTCGAGTCTTTTCCCTATATAGTTATTTTATTTTCTACAAAGAAATAATGGATTGATTGGGAGTGGGGAAGAGATCCTTTATTCTTCTAAATAAGAATGACTGACATTTATTTAGTACTTTTAGATTATATAATATGTACAAAAACTCTGTGTAATCTAAACCTAAACAAAGTAGGTTCAATGGATATTATCCCCATTTTACAGATGAGGAAATTGAGACTCAAATGGGTCACTTGGGAAGTTGGTATCTAAAGCAGAATTTGAACTCCAGTTCTAGCTCTTCCTGATGAGTGCACAATTCACCCTAAAGTTCTGGCTCTGGATCACTATTGGGATAACTACAAATGTATTTGTTTGGCAATTAAAACCCTTCTCAATCTGGTTCCTGTCTCCCTTCCCAGGCTTAATCCTTTCTTTCACACTGTTTATGTCCCATTTATAGGGCCTCCTCTCCAACTTCCAGATTTTTCTTCTCTAGTCCCTATGCCTTTTCACTCTCTATGCTCCCTGCCCTGAATGCCCTTCCTTCTCATTGTCTCTTAGAATCCCCAGCTCAACAAGCATTTATTATGCACTTACTATATGTCCTGCACTGTGCTAAGTGTTTTGGACACGTAGACAAAAGTGAGAATCTCTGTCCTCAGAGAGCTTACGTTGTAGTGGAAGAGACAACATGAATGAAGCATATAGGGAATATGTTTGCAAAATGAATAGGAGATAGTTTGAGGAAGGAGGTCTACTAGCTCAGGTGAGAGGGTGAATCAGAAAAAAGCTTCATGTAGAAAGTGACATCTTGAAGAACACCAGGGATTCCAAAGGTGGAGGTGAGAAAGTATCAAAGAAATAATCAATCACAAGGTCAAGGTTGTAAAAGGAGGAAAGTGGGGGTGAGCAAGGGTAATGAACTAGAAGAACAGGATGTAAGAGTCTGGAGGTCATGGTAAAGAGGAAGAATATAAGCTTAGGCAGTGAGAGACAAAAGAACAGGAAGTCTCAATAAGCTATCCAAAAGTTAGTTTTAAAGCAAAGCTGGATATTCCCCCTCCCCAACCTTGTTTCAAGAATCAGGGAGGAAAGTTTAGACATTGGCTGGAGTAGATAGCTTCATGTCCTTTGACAGCACTGACATTATGTGATTCTCAGTTTCATAATAATGTATCTGTAAGAGTTGGATTTGAGGTTTGCTTCTGATGATGTCCTGGGAATTCTGCTGATCTGCTTTGATCTTCTTACTTCTGAGAAATGTTGTTGAGTTATTTCTTGAAAAAATTATTATCTTTTGTGTGTGAGAGAGAGAGAGAGAGAGAAAGAAAGAAACAGAGAGAGAGAGAGAGAGCGCGCTCTGAGAACACCAACTCTTTTTCTCTACTCTGTTTCTCAGCTCCAGCACCTTTGCTTGAAACATGTGCATTCCTTGTTCCAGGTGAGTGGTCTTTGGAGCTTGTTTTGCTGTTTCCATATTTGTTAACAGACCTTGGGACTTAGTTTATTTTTGCTTCTAGACCTCTGTTCACATTTCGCACCATTCTCTCACACTCTCTCCAGTGTTGGCTTCTATCAATCGATGACGTTCTATCTTTACTGATGACAGAACTCTCATTACAGATCCCAGGTATCTTTTTACCGACATACTTCTCCATATGGCCTTCCCAGTTTGCTGTCCACCAAGTTGTTTGTGCTCTAATCCTCCTCAAATTATATTTACTTAAAACGTGCATATGTTGGATGTCAACAATCAAAATAAGCTCCTACAGGACGAAGCTATTTTCTTTTAGTCCCTTCAAAACCAAGCAAAAGGCCCTGCACAGTGAGTCCTCGGTGCATGTTTGTTGAGTTTAATTCAGAAGGTCCTCTGTCTAGTCATTTAAGTGGACACCAAGCCCTTAATCTTTACACATCACCATCCAGCCTCAGCCTGTACCACTGATGGATAATCTCCCATGATATGAGGATCCTGTTCCATTGAAGATGACTATTATCTCTGGTAGAAAATTCTTCCCTACACAAAATAGAAATGTGTATCCTCATAACTTCTTCTATTGCTCCTAGCTCTGTTCCCAGGAATAACAGGAGATAACTCTGCTCCCTCTTTCACTTAATAGACTTTGCAAAAATCTAAAAACAGCCACCCTAAACTATTCTTCTACCCAGTTTCTTCAAAATCCTCTGGATTTACTTGATTTTACAGCAATATTGTAATCTTTTAATTTCAGTCTTAAAATGTGAACATAGACACTATACTTCACGTATAGATGGAGAAGGACAGGAAACAGTGGGACTATTTCTTTCCTTAATCTGGAAAGTCTATTCAATACAGTCTGAGTTCATTAAAAGGAAGTACTACAGAACTGATACAAAGTTGGCTTTAGGACTAAAAAGACCTAAATTCAAGCCCTACTTCTCAGTCAATAAGAAAACATTTATTAAGTGACTCTATATGCCAAACCCAGGATACAAACAGGCTATGTGATCCTGGGCAAGTCATTTAACTTTTCAGTGTCCCTTCAAGGCTGAATTAAAGTGAAAGTGCTAGGATATATTAGTTGGGGGAGTTTCTTCATTTGGAATTCACTGTGTCAATGAAATCACATATGATCCAAAGAAATATCTCACATTATTAGCTCTTTTCTTGTTGTTTTAGCAGGCACACAACACTGCTGGATCATATTGAGAATGTGGTCATAATTACTGCCCCCAGATCTTTTTCATATGAGCCCCTGTCAAGCCAGATCTCTACAATTGTGCAACTTAATTTTTAAAAACATTTAATCCCATTCAACTTTCATGTCATTTGTTTTAGCTCAGATCATTCTGGTTTCTTTCGATCTTCTCTGAATCTCATGTCTATTATCCATTATATTAGTTTTCCACCAGAGTTTTGTGCTATCGGCAAATTTAAAAACATAACTTCTATTACTTCAACCACAAAAATTATGGCTATAACAGGGTCAAAAACAGTCCTACTCATTTCAGTAGAATTCTCCCTTCAGAGGGACCTCAACCTGTTAATCAACTTCCATATGAGTTCAGCTAGCTATGAATCTGCCTCAATCAGGAATCATGCAATTGACATTCTCCATCTTGTCCAAAAGATTAAGCATACAAATCACAGTTGGAAGACAATGTGGAAGCCATCTAAATCTTAGCATGAAAAAATCTGTCAGGTGGTTAGTTGAAACGAAAACACCCGAATTGCCCTATGCTAACCAACTAGTAGCCTTTGTCAAAACAAAAGGATTCAAAAGAAATGATTGTGAAATAGGTAAGACCACATGAAAACAAGCTTTAGATGACTAGGAAGAGAAATGCAAATTAACAAAACTCCGAGGTTTCATTTCACAGCCTGCAAATTAGCAAAAATAGAAGAAAAAAAAAAAACTGGGAACCATCCATTTTGAAGGCACACACTAATATATTGTTAATGGAGCTATACGTTGGGCCAATCATTCTAGACATTAATTTGGAATTTATTCAAGAAAATTGGCTAAGCTATTCATACCCTTGAGCCAGCCTGCTCATTCTTTGACTTCAAATGAGTCAAAGAAAGAAACAAAAGGTCAAAATAGTCGTTGTAGCACTTTTTCTAATAGCAAAAAATTGTCAACGAAGTAGGAAATAGCTGAACATACTGTAGTCTGTAGATATAATATGATATTACTGTGTAATGAGAAATGATAACTAGAAGGTTCAGAGAAACATGGGAAGAATTTCTAAGAACTAAGCCATAAGAAGATCAAGAGAATGAAAAAATATACACAAAATGTGAATGAAAAGATGACTAAAAGTCAAGCTGGACTCTGAGTCCAGCTTCCTATTGAGTAACTGAAATACTCCTAAAAGAGCAATAATGGAACAGATCTTTCACCCCAGCTCCCAGGACTCTCTGACAGATAAGCCACATTTTGCTGAGAATCAGTGCTCCATGTCCCTTTCCAGAACTCAGTTTCCAGAACTCTTCCCCTATTAGAATGTAAACTCTTTGACAGAAGGACTATCTTATGTCTTAATATTTTTATTGCCATCCTCATGAGTTCAAATCCAGCCTCAGCCATTTACTAGCTGTACGACCGTGAGCAAGTCACTTAACTATGTTTGCCATAATTTCCTTACCTGTAAAATAAAGTGAAGAAGAAAATGACAAACCACTCTAGGAGCTCTGCCAAGAAAACCCCAAAAAGGGTCAGAAAGAATAGAACATAGTTGAAAAATGACTTAAAACAAGGACAAGGATTCAAGGCAATTCCAATAGTCTTGTTATTCAGAGAGAAGACTGTGAAGACTGAAAGTGGATCACAACACAGTATTTTCACCTTTTGTCTTGTTTGCTTGTTCTTTTCTTTGTGCAGCATCATAAATGTGAAAATATGTTTAGAAGAATTACATACATTTGACCTCTATTGGATTACTTGCAATCCAGAGGAGGAAGGAGGTAGGGAAAGAGGAAGAAAATTTTAGAACATATGGTTTTGCGAGGTGAATGTTGAAAACTATCTTTGCATGTATTTTGAAAAATAAAAAGCCATTGTTGTTTTTTAAAAAGAATAAGGATTAACAACTATCAATAAAAATGGCACACACACACATATATGTATTTCTATTCCCAGCTTAGCACAATGCTACTTACAGAGTAAGTACTTGATAAATATTCTCTCTCTGTCCTCCAGTAGAGAGGTGAGAGACACTATAGTAGAATGGTATATACAGGGGGTCAGATGAAGGTTATATCTCATTTTTAAAAATTAAATAAACTTTGTTCTTTGTCATAAAATAGAGGTCCAACTGAGGAGTAGAAGTGAGAATACGATGTACAAAAATGACTGTGAGGCAAGAATAAAAGGCATCAAAAAAGCTTTATTTAAAAATTAATAAATAAGTGATTCAAGAAAAAGCAACCAAATGAAAAAGGAAATGAGATAAATTTGACTTTTGATCTTAGTCAAACAGCACTGGTTTTTATCGGCTAACGTTTCCTTCGATATAACAGTTTCTACCCACTACATTCCTGTTTAGGGAGGGATGTTCAAGGAGCTCTTGATACAGCTGAAGCTCCCGTTTCACTATCAGCAGTAGCTTGAGGTTTTGGCCACACTTCTAGAAAAGCAGGTTTTGGGTGAGCCATGAGCACCAGACTGAAGAGAGGGTCAGGAAGCAAAGGTTCACCAAGCAGCAAGAGAAAACACCTGACAAATTGGAGAACCTGAGGGTGGGAAAGAATGTAAAACCAGGCCAGAACAAAGTCTGTGCCACTCATTAAAACCATGTTGATGCTTTTGTGGGAGAGACTCATACATCCAACCCCTGGGACAGGAACAGAAATATCCTGAAGTGATTGTTACCGGGATGGAATGGTCTTTCATCAGAATCCACTTGGGGGTAGTGGAGAGAACATGTATTGGAGTCACCCTGAACTTACTGCAAGTGTGACTTTGGATAAGCCATTTATCATTGCTAAGTCTCAATTTCCTTATTTATAAAACAAAAGGTTTGAATGAGATGAACTTTAAGGCTCCAGAGCTCAAATCTCTTTTCTTGATTATAGATTTCTATGTGTCTTATACATACTTTTATACACACACACACACACACACACACACACACACATTCATTGTGTCTCCTGTTGTGCAAATATTTACATATTTATACTCTGTATCTCAACAGAACATTAACTCTTTGAGAACAAAGACTGTTTCACTTTTATTTTGTTTCGCCAGTACCTGGCACTTAATAGATGCTTAGGTTTGGAAAGGGCTTCATAAATATTTATCTCATATGATCCTCACAACAATCCTGAGAGGTGCTATTATTATCCCCATTTTACAGTTGAAGAAACCGAGGCAGACAGAAGTTAAATAAATGGCTAACCCAAGATCACATAGCTAGTAAGTGTCTGAGATTGGATTTAAACTCAGGTGTTTCTGACTTAGAGCCCAGTATTCCATTTGCTGCACAGACCAGCTGCCTGTTCTAGCTACTGGGGAATACAGATTTTAAAATGACAGTCCCTGCCCTCAAGGAGTTTATATTCTACTTAAGTAATTCTACCCTGGATTTTTCTTGGGTTGTTTGTGGTTTGTTGGGGGAGGGGGGGTTGGGTTTTTTTTTTTTTTTTTTTTTGATGGGGTAGAGGGCATGTGGGTGTAAAAAGTTTCCAGGTCTTACCACCTCCTCTCTACCTGCGGATTATTTGCTAGTTCTCTATTTAGAATTCTGATTTAATTTTGGGGAAAACAAAGTCTCACCATCTTCTTTTCTCTTAAGTGCCGCTTTCCAGGGATAAAGCCCCAAAGATCATGGATAAAGAGTTGGGAAAGACTCAGAGACAATCCAGTTAATGCCCTCTTTTTAGAGGGGAGGGAGGGAAGGAAGATACACAAAAAAGCTTCTCCTCTTCCCTGGTTCTGATTGGTGAGATCTGAACCAAGGCCACGGGCCATCTGCTGCCAAGACAGCACTTTAATATGTTTGCTGCTTCTCTGCTAATGAGACCATTTGTTTGGCTCCCTAAGGGGGCCTTGTTGGAGCAGAAAGCCCTTCTTGCTCTCCCCACTGTCTTCCACCCCATTATCCCCGGGGAGGAAGTCAATTAAATTTTCAGCAGCAGGTTTTCTGGAGATAGTGTATGGAACACACAAAAAGCCCTCTTCTTTTGCCTACTTTTCTCCTCATGTCAAAAGTCACTACCATGGAGGTTTGCACTAGGGATGGGGCAGTGGGGTTTAGGGCCGGGGGGACTAGTGGTTCCCAGTCCAAGCATTTAACAAAAGCCATTGCTGACCAGAGGAGATCTGGGCTTAGTGGGAAGGCCCCCTGGGATAGGCAGTGCCCTGCTCTTCATTCTTCTCTGTCCCTTTCTACAACCCAGTCCCATATTCAAGGCTAAAGTTCTCTCTTTCTTCAGAGATTCCTCTACTCTCTCATTTTAGGCTTGTTCAAAATCACCTATTTTCTGGAGCCTCGGACTCACTGCTGCTCCTTCTGCCAAGTCACGTCCCTACCTCTTGGCTACAGCCCAAACATGATACTCGACCCATAGACAAAGGAGCCTTTCAGCCACCTCTGAAGCAAAGGCTCCAACCCGTCATTGGAAAAGGAGAGGCTTTGAAAGGCCCATGAACAGTAAAGAGAGGTGATTAATAAAGTCAGCTCTCAGCAATGTGGGCTAACCCGGCCGGGGACAAGACCAAGAAAAGGAAAGTTGAACTTAACCGTCAATTGAGACTTGGGTTAGAATTTAACCTCTGACATTTCCTAGCTGTGTGACGATGGGCAAATTGTCTTAAACTCTCTGACCACCATCTCGTAAGTGCAAACCTTAAAAAGGTTATAGAAATATCACTTGTCTATCAGAACATCGAATCCAATGTACTAGGTTTGACTTCTGTCTTAATTATTACTAAGGTATACATATTTAAAAGCACTTTAATAAATATCAGTTATTATTATTATAAATAAAAGACCAGTATGGAAAGTGCCATCCACATCCAGAGAGAGAAATATGGAGACTGAATGTGTATCAAAGAATAGTATTTTTATCTTTTTGTTGTCATTTGTTTGCTTGTTTTTTTTTCTTTGTTGTTTTTTTCCCTTTCAATGTGATATTTTTGCTCAGCATGACAAATATGGAGATATCTTTAGAAGAATAGCACATGTTTAAGCTATATCGAATTTCTTGCTTTCTTGATACGAGGGATGGTGAAAGAGAAGGAGAAAACATTTGGAATGCATGATTTTGCAAGGGTGGATATTGAGAACTATCTGTACATGTATTTTGGGGAAAATACCATTAAAAAAAATCTAAAAGATCAGTACAATTTGCCCCAAATTATGGTATTGGGCAAGACTCAAGCACCAGAAGGCTAGGATTCAGAGTTCAGGTCCACTTACAACTTACTTCCTGGGTGACCTTGGAATCTTTCTGGGACTCAGTTTCCCCCATCATCCAGAGGACATCAATGCCCTAGATGAAGTCTCAAGTCTCTTCCAAAACTAAATCCCTGGCCCTATTATCCTATGCCTGCAAGAAGCTTTGTAAACTTTTTAAAATGCCAAGTAAATGCTAACTCTCTGTAAGGGTTTGGAGTCAGAAGGTCTAGATTTGATTCAGACTCTATAGTCTTGATATTCTTCTCTATGGGCTCAGTTTCCTTATATGAAGCTTCTTCCGGTCTGAGTTTCTTCATCTATGGTTTTTCTCCAGGCCTAAATCCCATAAATAAACTCAGGATAAGCTCAAGGTGCTTGGTTTCATCTTCCTTCCCAAAAAGCCCTCATAAGAATTGCTCATTTAATTTAATTTCACAAGAATTTATTAAGTGCTCCCGCTATGGAAATCACCATAGTAGGTGCCAAAAAAATGACTGGCCTACTAGCAATTTTGACCTGAGTTTCACACTCAATCAAGTATTTATTAAGCACCGACCAAGTTCTGGGCACTGAGCTAGAAAGACATAGCAGATAGAAATACAGGGAAGGAGACAACCTTGACCCTTCAGGCACTTACCTTCTATCAGGGGATAAGAAGCCTTATTATACCATAATATTATTTTCTGTATAATATTATATATTATATTATATACAATAAGCATATATCATATTTGGCATAGTTTATATTGCATGCTATATTATACTATAATAATATTATCTAATTCTATAATACGCTCTCATGTTAAACTATATTCAAAATAAGAAACTAACTTGGACTTATGAGTATATTAATTATCTTATACTACAATGTCACATACTGTAATACATAATTATATATAATATTTATAGCATATATCATGGAGCAGCTAGATGGCGCGACAGTGGATAGCACATTGGGTTTGGAATCAGGAAGATTCATCTCCTAAAGTTCAGAAAATCCAGACTCAGATGGATGACCCTGTTTGCCTCAGTTTCCTTATCTGTATAATGAGCTGAAGAAGGAAATGACAAACCACTCCAGTGTCTTTGCCAAAAATAATAACAGCAACAACACCTCAAGTAAGATCCCAAAGAATTAGAGATGTGAGGAACAGAGAAATTAGATTCCATTGTGGAGAAAGGGAGAGGAGGATGGGGATGCTGGAGGATTCTAGAGAGGAGTTTTCCCTCCCCTTGCCTAACTTTTTGTAGAAGTGATCACAAGGGAGATTGTGGGAAGAGTTGTCTGTCCAGAGACCATGAATTAGCCTTCTTTTCTCTTTTATCCAAAAGGGCACTAAGTTCTGAGGCCTGAATACCCAGGCTACTTTCCATTCCCTCATTTGTGATCAGCAAACTACCTCCAAGGGCTCAGATCCATCTCTTTCCCTCACACTTCGATCTGAGCCATCGGTTTAAATCCCATAGACACCTGCCCCACTTTGGGCAAACTCAATATGTGAAACTCTGCATTAATGAAGCAAATTAATTTGGGAAGTAGGAAGGAGTGATTGTTTACAGAAGGTTTTATGAGAAGACCCTTGTTATTTGTAGGATTTAGAATTGGAAGGAGCATAATTTTTGTCCAGTCCAACTCTCTCAATTTGCAAATAAGAAAACTTCATCTTCCATGGCTCCAATCAGTTGAAATGACCTCCTCAGGTCAGTAGACCCAGAGCTCATCTCCAAAGTCAGCCTTGAGCTCATTTCGAGGTGCTCAAGATGCCAAGTTCTTGAGCACATTTAAACCATCGCTGGGCATGGTGACACGAGCCTGTAATCCCTATTTTCCCGGGGGATGCCAAGTCCTTGCTTATGGGAACTCTAAGCCACAATGGGGCTGAACTGAAGCTGCCAGTCAGGTGTCTGAGCTGAGATCTTTGCCAGAGGAATGAACCCTCAGTCATAGACAAACATGCCTAAAAGGGGCTGGAAAAAGAGGGCAGATTAGAACTTCGGTGCCGATTAGCACAGGCCTAGATCCTGAGTTTTCTCAGCCTGGGAAAAATAGGAAAACTCAATTTCAAAAAACAAAAGCAAAAAGACAAACTTTTACTTACAGTAACTTTGTAAGGGACCCAGTGAACTTAAAAAGTGAATTGTAGAGGCAGTAGATGGTGTAGTGGATAGAGCATCAGCTCTGGAGTCAGCAAAACTGAATTCAACTCCAGCCTCAGATGCTTAACACTTTTTAGCTCCGTGACCCTGGGCAAGTCACTTAACCCTCATTAAAAAGAAAAAAAAGATTTTTAAAAAGTGAGTTATAAACTGCTGCTAACTAAGCTCTCAGCCCATTTGATGGTAAGGGGATTGAAAAACTGGGTAGAAGGAGATTAGAGTGGTCTCTTTGCTACCACTGAGGCAGGACTCTTTTGCTTTGCTCATACTTGAATGTGGGTCACAGTCCTGGATGGCAGTCCCAGGATGAGTAGGAACACTAAAGTAGCAGAGCTTGCAGCCACAGTAGAATGAGAACCCAATTTCACAGGACAATTCCAGGACAGAAAAGATTGCTTGTGGTTACTCACAAATTAGGGCACAGGCCAGGAAAATAGGAAACACATTCCTCCTTAGATTATACCATCTTGGAAGAACTGAAAACTTACAGGTCCCTAGGTATATCTCTGAAAACAGCTGCACAAAACCTCTGAAGCTTGGGACAATGCACCTTCTATCCTAGAAGCAGATCCCTACTTTAACAAAGAATTAAAAATCAAGAGAAAATAAACTAACAGAAAATTCTGATCCTAGAAAATTACTATGGTGACAAGAAATATCAAAACACACTTAGAAGAAGATAAAGTCAAAGCTCCTATGTCCAAAGGCTCCAAGAAAAATATGAATTCATCTCAGGCCATGGAAGGGCTCAAAAAGGATTTTGAAAATCAAGGAAGAGAGGTAGAAAGAAAATTGGGAAGAGAAATGAGAGTGATACAAGAAAAGAATGAAAAAAAGAGTCAACAGTTTGGCAAAGTACACACATACACTGTAGAAAATAACACCTTAAAAAACAGACTAAGCCAAATAGTAAAAGAGGTAGAAAAGGCATCAAAAAGCAGAAGTGGCCAAATGGAAAAAGGCACAGAAATTCACTGAATTAAAAACAAACTTTAAAAGTAAATTTGCCAAATGGAAAAGGAAATACAAAAGTTCACTGAAGAGAATTATTCCTTAAAATTAGAATTGAGGCAATGGAAGTTAATGATTATATGAGAAACCAAGAAACAATAAAACAAAACCAAAAGAATGACTAATAGAAAACAATGTGAAATATCTCATTGGAAAAATAAGTGACCTGGAAACTAGGTCCAAGGAGAGATCATTTAAAAATTAATGGACTACCTGAAAGCTATGATTTTAAAAAGAGCCTAGACATTATCTTTCAAGAAATAATCAAAAACTATCCTGATAATCTAGAACCAGAGGGTAAAAAAGAAATTGAAAGAATCCACCAATTACTTCCTGAAAAAGATCCCAAAATAAAAACTCTCAGGAATATTATAGCCAAATTCCAGAACTCTCAGGTCAAGGAGAAAATACTGGAAGCAGCCAGAAAAAAACAATTCGAGTATTGTGGAACCACAGTCAGGATTAACACATGATTTAACAGCTTCTACCTTAAAGGACTGAAGAGGATGGAATATGATATTCTGGAGGGTGAAGGGGCTAGGATTCACAAGAAAGAATCACCTACCCAGAAAAACTGAGTATAATCCTTCAGGAGGGAAATGGACATTCAATGAAATAGAGGACTTTCAAGCACTCCTGATGAAAAGAAAATTTGACTTTCAAATACAAAACTCAAGAGAAGCATAAAAAGGTAAACAGGAAGGAGTAATCATAAAGGACTTAAGTTTAAGTTGTAATCTTACAGTTTAACCTACATGGAAAAATGAGACTTGGAGGGGCAGTTGGATGATGCAGTGGATAGAGCACCAACCCTGAATTCAAGAGGACCTAAGTTCAAATCTGGCCTCAGACACGTAATATTTCCTAGCTGTGTGACTTTGGGCAAGTCACTTAACCCTAATTGCCTCAGCCAAAAAAAAAAAAAAAAAAAAAGATGATACTTATAACACATAAGAACTTTCTCATTATTAGAGTAGTATATACACAGAGGGCATGAGTATGAATAGAATATAAAGGGATATCTAAAAAAATAAAATTAAGGGTGAGAGGAATATACTGAGAGAAGGTAAAAAGAAGATTGAGATAAATTATCTCACATAAATGAGAAAAGTTTTATAGTGGAGGGGAAGATGAGGAAGGTACAGGGTAGTGAGTAGATCTTACTCTGATTGGAAATGGCTCAAAGAGGGAATAATATATACAGTCAATTAGATATAAAAAGTATCCCCCATTAGAATGTGAGCTCTCAGCAAACAAGGACTTCCTAATGTTCCTTTTAATATCCCTAGCATTTGGCATAGTGGTTTGCACCACATTAAGTTCCTAATAAATGCTCCATTCATCCATCTATTTATCCATCCACTCATCCATCCATTTGTGCTTAGGGCCAAAAGCTGAAACTTTAGGCGTCCCAGAAAAAGTTTCAGAAATGATGTTTTGTGTTAACTCCAATACTTAGCCATCCAGTGAAGGGAGTGTTCCCCATGATACTCAAGCATTATTTACATCTAGATCTGAGCCCCAAAGGAAATTGGATTTATCATTACCCAGAATGGACATCTGGGTTGGGGCAAATGGTGTGCATCTGTCTATTTATTATACTTTTAATCTGTCCTTTATCTCTTCCAAAGATAATGAGGTGGAAAATGAAGGAAAAGTTAAATATACTGAGTGCAGAATAAGGTCACCTGACCACTAAGGGTCAAGAAAGCCCTGAGAACAGAGAATGTCAGAGCTAAGCAGGTCTTAGAGCATCTATGGTTACACACACACACACACACACACACACACACACACACACACACACACACACGCTCAATCCATGGAGCTCTACCAACTGAAACCTTAAGAGGAAACTTTGTGAAGACTAGTTTGTAACACATACAGCAATGAAAAGTATGCTGGCCCCAATCCAATTAGCAAATGGAACATACAGTTGCTTTTTGAAATCTGGCCACAGGCAACATTTACAACAAAGTTATTATTCTCTTGGCTCCTGAAATTAAAATTTAAAACACTCTGAACATCAAGAGTCAATGGTGAGTTCTTATTTCATTTTGCAAAATTGGAAAACGAGAGTTATTGGAGTCATCGGTTCTAATGACTATAATCCTATATTATAGTGATAAGAAAAACCAACTTGCTCAATGACACAGCTTTGTCTGACACATCTCTCATCAATTTCTTTGGAATTTATCTGATGCCTTCATCAGATACTCTGCAAAGAGCTATTAGGTGCCTCCCAGGCTCTGCCTCATTAATTCTCTCAAAAGATTCAGACAGTGAAAAGCCAAATGGTGGAAACCGACACCATGCATTCTGGGAGAATACTCCCTGAATGAATGTTTAATGAAGCCATCCTTCTCCTGTCCCCATGAACCACACACTGATGGAGTCAGTACGAAAAATCACCTTGCTTTCCCTTCCAAGTTAGGGCAGACCCCAGGAAGCTTGGGTGCCAGCCCTGGCTCTGCCAATAATTCTCTGTGATGTAAGAAAAGTCTCTTTCCATTCTGAGGCCTCAAGCTTGCCAAAGACCCTGAGATCCCTCCCAGCTCTGACATTTTTTGGACTTCTATGATATCATAGATTTATAAGTCCCTCCGGACTCCAAATCTAGTGTTCTATCTAGTGCTCTATACTAAGCTGCCTCTCAGATCTAAAAAGAGGCACTATTGAGTATAACTAAGCACTCAAATGAAGATATTTGCTCAAGGGGTGTGGCCTCAGTTCCTCATTTCTAAAATGAGAAAGTTGGTTAAATGACCTTTAAAGTCCCCCCCAACCCAGATTTATGATCTACTACCATGAATACTCTTCATTTTTCATCTGATATGCTCCTTGAACTTTCTCCATCATTCTAGTATCAAAGAGTATCATTATTATCAACACTATTACTATCTACACGGTAAAAACCAAATGATTGAAAAATGCCTATTATCCAGGCTATGTCAGAAAACTAATAAATGACTCTTAGAAAGCTTGGCATTAAATGAAGAAAAAGCTAAAACAAGCCCATATATACTTCATTCAAGCAGACCCAGTTTTCTCTTTCTTCTTCACATGATATCCATTGATGTGTTGAGTCATGTGATGCACACATAAATGGTGTGTTGGGCAGAAAGAAACTAAAGAATTGATCCCTGAGGCAAGCAGGGAGAAGGCACAGATTCAGATCAGTTTAACTCCATGGTCCCACCCCCTGGGGAGGTCATACAGTCAGAAACTCAAGTTATGTCAAATCTCCGAGACCCACCCTCTGTAGAGGTCTTGAGAAGTCTCACCTTGCCATGCCTTGTCTGAAATCATAGTCTTGTCCTTGAGGTTAAATCTGTCCCGTAAAATCTACTGATGGCCATCCCATGGTTGCTGCCCTCCTTTGGGTCACCTCCACAGCATTCTGCCTCATGGTATCTTTCTCCTTATCACCTCCCTTGTCAAGTGATATCTCCCCTAACTCTACTATGCTTCTCAACCCCACTTCTCCTGCTTTTTTAGGGTGCCAAGTCCCTTTCAGGATTTAGCCTGCCAGCTAAAGGCATGCCCCAATCTCATGGGGTGCTCCCCCACAGAGTAATTGTGAGTTCCACTGAGGAGCTTATCTTTTATATGCTCTCCCTCATCTATTTCATATTTATCAATTCTGTGTCTATGTATCCCTTCACTTTGTCTATAATCTATTCCTCTAAATAAATCTATCTTTTGCCAAAGAGAAAGAGCATTGTGAATTCTCCACACAACTGAACCCTAACTGTCGATGCCTATCATCATCTGGTGTAATCATCCATCACTATAAAAAACTTTTAAGTACCACCAGTTTAAATGAAGAAACCTTTCCTCTTTAATTTCTTTCTTATTTGTTTTGTGGTTTGATTTATCTAATTCTGAGAGTGCAAGATTGAGATCTCCCACTATTACAGTTTTGCGGTCTATTTCTTCTTGCAACTCTCTTAACTTCTCCTTTAGGAAGTTAGATGCTACACCACTTGGTGCATATATGTTTAATATTGATGTTGCTTCATTGTGAAAAAACCTTTCCAGCAGGTCTGGCCAATCCAGACTTTTCAGTTCTCTGCTGCTTCATTATTTCTAAGTGGCCATGCCCCCCAAATCCTATCTACCTATTGAGGCTTCTGCCCTGGTATAAAGGCAGCCCAGGAACATGAAGACAGGAATTTAAAAAAGGAAGGTGTGATTTCCAAACAGATTTTCCAGCATGAGTAAATCTGAAAGTACTTACTATTACCAGCAAACACTTTTTTTTAAAATAAAAGGCACTTTATTAAAGTGGGCAGTCTCCAATCACTTCATCATTTCCAGCTGTCTGCTCGGGAAGAACATTCCTACTAGACCAAAAAAACCCCACCAAACTCCAAAACATAGTCCCTGCTTTGAGTTGGAGTAGATTCCCCAGCGAGCGCCTCTAGCAAAATGAATCTCCTGACCCAGCTGGCA
Source organism: Antechinus flavipes (assembly GCF_016432865.1). Classification (NCBI taxonomy): domain Eukaryota; kingdom Metazoa; phylum Chordata; class Mammalia; order Dasyuromorphia; family Dasyuridae; genus Antechinus; species Antechinus flavipes. The sequence goes on from NC_067402.1 coordinate 20,843,192, forward strand.
AGTTTGCCACCTGGTCCTTGACTATGGGCTGCAGCAGGTTCAGCCAGGCTGGAATCTGATACTAAAGCTTCAGAGGTCAGGGGCTGTTTCCATTCAATCTGCACCAATCTGGAGGTAAGCTTAATTGGGAAGCCCTGCTCCATCTTTTGTCTTTGCTTTGAAGAGTTTCTCTCCAAAGGCTTTTTTCTTTCTCAAGTTATACTAGCCTCCAGATCTCCATTTTCTTTCAGCAGCCTAAGCCAAAAAAGTTCAGAAAAGTAAGAAATAGACTAGTCTCCAGATCTCCATTTTCTCTCAGCAAGCCTAAGCCAGAAAAGTTCAGAAAAGTAAAAAATGTCTCGTTTTAAATAAACCTTTAAAAAGGGGAGACTTTAAAGCAAAAATCAAAGATTGAATTTTCCAAAGCCACCAAAGGAGAGAGTAGCCACAATTTACCAGAAAAATCATTCCCACATCAATCAACAAACACTTATTAAGTGCCTACTGTGTTGTTAGGCTTAGATGATAAGGATAAAAAAAAGGTGCCAAAGATGGTCCCTATCCCAGAGGAGCTCATGGTTGTAAGTGGGATGGGAAATAAAGCCTACAAACATATACAAATCAAACGATATATAGGATAAACTGTAATTAACTAGAAGAGGTTAGGGAAGACTTGCAGTAAAGTTGGGATGTTAGTGAGTGTGAGCAATGGATGGGCATTTACTTTCCACAGATGTGAAAATTAAATTGGAGGAATGAAATTTAAATGAGAAAACTGAAATCCACAAGGACATCAGAGAATAATCAGCAATGGTTTGAGATTTGAACCGGAACCTTCTGGAATTGATCCTTCCTGGACTAGGATTACCTTCCCCCAAAAGAATGTAAGAATGTGGACTGGCTATATGATAAGGATGAGCAATTTTTCTTTTGGACAAAAGAAAGGATGGGAGAGTGGAGACGTGACCAATAGCAGGAGCTCAAAGAGCCAAAGGAATAACTGCTCTGGTCATATTTTGCTTAAAACTGGGTATAGTACATATCTTATGAAGGAGAATGGTAATCTGGAAAGAGTCCTGACCAATAAGGATCCTGAAGGAAGAAGTAGAACTAACTCAACCCCATAAAAAGGATTGATCTGGCCTCTGTGGGTGTGTTTCCATTCTACAGAATAAAGATATATCATTCTTACAAAAATGTCAAATAGCTCTTTCTGGCATTCAAAGTGAGTCAATGGAGTTTTTGATTCTTTTGTTTGTATTTTTTCTTCCAATAAGGTCACTGGTTGGAATCGATACGGTACTGTAACTCCTAAGGAGCATGTGGCAATAATCCTAATGTCACCAGGTCTTAAGCCAAGGCCACCTGGCCTTGGGAGGGCCGCGTAGTTCCACACACAATGATGGCTGTCAGATAACAATCTGTTGGTCAGTAATAAAGTTTCTGAGACAATAACGAGGTGCATACCAGACCACTCCTCAACTCGACCTCTGAGCCACAGAATTCAATACAAAGACCACTCCTCGAGTCCATAAAATGAACAGAGCAGTGACATGAAGCACCCGATCTCTCTCTCTTTTTCCTATAAATTTATCTTCTCGTTCCTAGTTCTTTGCTAATTCTTTTAGAACTTAACCCCCTTTAACTGGCATTACAATTATAATAAACTTTGCCCCTTGACTTGGAGATCGGTCTGAATTCTTTTGAGATACCTCGCAACACCAGCTTGGAACGCCAATTTTTGGGCGGTCTTCTTGAAGCCCAGCGGAACAATAGGGGGAGGATATCCAGAACTGGGATCCTGGAGGAGCCAGGAGGCCACTATCACTGGATCAAAGAGTAGAGAGATAATGGGGAATAAGGTATAAAAAGACTTGAAAAGTAGAATGAATTTTAGAGAGCATTTTGTATTTGTTCTTGGAGATCACAGGGAGCCACTTGAGTTACTAAGAGAGTCATGTGTAGAATTTAGCCACTATAACCAAGTTAATTCGAGTGAATCCATGAGCTCCCATTAATCTTTCTCCCTTTTAAGAGCAGCTAGGTGGGACAGCCAATAGAGCACTAGGCCTAAAGTCAAGAAGACTCATTTTCTTGGTTTCAAATCTCCTCAGGGACTTATTCGTTGTGTCACTATGGCCTAGTCACTTCACCCTGATTGCCTCAATTCCCTCATCAAAAAAAATGAACTGGAGAAAAAAATGGCAAACCACTCCAATATTTTGTCTTTTTTTTTTTTTTAACTGAGGCAATTGGGGTTAAGTGACTTGCCCAGGGTCACACAGCTAGGAAGTGTTAAGTGTATGAGATCAAATTTGAAATCAGGTGCTCCTGACTTCAGGGCTGATGCTCTATCTACTGCCCCACCTAGCTGCCCCCGCTCCAATATTTTGTCCAGAAAATTCCAAATAGTACCACAAAGAGTTGGACACAATTGAAATCCCTCTTTTAGAAATGTGCACTTGTTATGAAATTCATCTTTAAAAACTGGGCTCAGTTTGAACCTGGTGCCCATTCACATTTAATGAGCTTTTGCCTCGGAAGTTACAATAAATTCCTTTAAACTTTCTCTTTCTGGGCTTGCTCCATTATTGAGAACAAGGCCTGAACAAAGATTTTCTTTTAACAATTTCTGACAAGCTCAGCCAGGAGCATCACTTTGCCGGGGGCAATCACTGGGGAATCTTACTCCAATTCACAGCCTGTACCATGTTTTGGGTTTGGGTTTTTTTACCCAATGGCTGGCAGGCGTGCACTTCTCCAGCATTCAGTCAGACATGATGAAGACTTAGGAGAATTTAACTCCCCAAGCTCAGGAAAGTAAAGAAGAAATGGGTCGGTCCAGATAGAAAGTTGTTCACACGATTACAGAAATTGTTAACACCAAATGTAATGTGGACTGCCATTCCCTTCAATGATCCTCATAAGGTGAGAATTTCCACAATGTCCTTATATTCCTATTCTTAAGATATTTACTCTTGATGACATTGAGCTGAACCACACCTAGGTCCTTGCATCCAGAGATGTTGCCTTGGAGAGCCCAGCTCAAACTGCATCTCCAGCTTCTAGTTCTTTGCCCCCTTCCATTGGGATCTATGGCACGAAGGGCAAAACAGTCAAAATAAAGTGACTTCCCTTGCCAGCATTGCCAAGGGCCCCTGGGGCCCAAGCCTTGCAACCTCATATTGCCTCCTCCTACTCTTTAACACCTAACTGTATTTTTAAAAACCTCTTGCATGAAAAATCCACTGGACTTCCTCCAGGGTGGGAGTTTTTCTACCCTGTTATCTCAATTAAAAATGCTTTTCTCCTCAACTCATAGCTTTGATTTATTTCAGGATTTCCCCCAAACCCAAATTTTGGGTTTTTTCCTCATTTGTGCATGAAGAAGGGAAGAGGCTGGTAAGGAATTGTAGGCATGGAAGTGCAAGTATTCCAAAGGGGCAAAGGCAAGCCTCCGTAGATTTCCAGGTAGCCAAGATGTAAAAAATAAAAATAAAAGCAAAAAACAAACAAACAAACAAAAACATAAAAAACACCAAAAACTTGGGATAGGAAAGATTCTGCCAATTATTTCCATGATGGAGCAATGAGGTTCAGTAAGGACTGGAAAAATTAGGGGGAAAATTAGTCAGGAATGTGGATATTAAAAATAAGACTTCAATAGCCTAACAAAAATGGGTTTTTTTTTTTTTAGCATTACTGAGGGGACTTTAGCACAGAAGTTGCCCTTATTTTCATACGACAAAGACCAGAATACCAAGGAAAAGACTTTGGAAAAGGGATTAAAGAATGGAAAGGAAGATTTAGAAATCCAAAAAGGGACTTGTGAGGAAACTCCAGCCAAATCCAAGGCGATAGATATTCACAATATTGGAAGCACAGAGATGAGTGGAAACTAGCAGTATCTTTTGGGAAAGCTGAAATAGAATACAGTCACCTATATCATAATATGGTCAGGAAACTTAGAAGAATGGGGAGTGGGAGAAGACTAATAAAATTTAGAAATAGAACTATTTATTCCCACTGACCACTAACCAAATACTCAGTAGGAGATGAGGAAATCTGTGAGATTGTTTCTTCTGTCTTAACAACCAGGTTGGAGAAGGCAAAGATAAAGATAGGTCCAAAAAAGGAAGGAAACAGTTTTCCTCCTGTTTTGTGGGAATCAATTGGTAATGGTTCAGCGGAATTAAATTGGTTAGGTAAATGAAAAGGTTTTCATCTAAATCCATTGAAGGAGTATAACAAGAAAGGAAGAGAGAAAGTTTAAGCAAATAGGGATAGGAGGAAATAGGTAGAAAGCTGAAGTCAGTTTTGTACTGCCTGTGTGACTGAAGGTTTGAGGATAAGGGAGTTTGAAGAGAAGTTAGGAAAGGTTTGGCCCCATTGAGATAAGAAGGCTTTGAGAAAACTTAAAGAAATGCTTTTAGCAATTTCAGATGGCCACTGGTCTGTCAAGTTATAACTTTTACTAACTAAAAGCCGTGGACTTGCAGGTAGCTTTTAGCTTTTAGGGGGAAAATGTTTCTCTTTTGAGATTGTAAACCCAAATTTGACTTGAAGTTTTTGTCTTGAAACTAAATTATATGATCTTTTTTTTTTAAACAGTAAAATGTGTTACCCTATTAAGATATTTATGTTTAATTAGAATTTAATGCAAAATACATTTGATTTTTTGGCAGTAAAGAGACACCCTTGGAAATTACATAAATCAGAAAACCTGAGTTAAAAGCTAATCTCAGAGATTTGTTAACTATGATCTTCAAGTCATTTCACCTGTTTGCCTTCAGGTCTTCAAATATAAAATGGGATAATGTTGGCACATATCTCCCAGAGATGTGGTGAGGATCACATGATATAGACAACACAGTAAGTAGCATATGCTAAACCAATAAAATATAAGTGTTAATTACTATTATTGTCTCTAATTGAACATCATTATTCCATATTGTATTACTCTATACTGAGTTTTTAGATGTGATTAGCATAGAAGACCAATTACATTTTCTATATAAGATAATTAGAAAATGCATTCAACTGAGTTGATGTCATCTGAATGGTAACAGGTTTTTTGTTTCAAGTTTTAAATACACGATATTGTGTTTCTGAAATGTTTCTTATATTGTGAAACCTGGGAAACCATTGTATCAGAAATGCTGTTACAAGAGAAACTTATTTTTGGAAGCAATTAGAGTATGAATTGAGCTATTAAAATAACGTGGTCAAAATGTCTGAATATTGTTAAAATGTAATTGAATATATTTTACTTTAAAAATGGATAATACTGAAATAATTCTTGGGGGGGAGTAGCAAAGGTTATCTTTCTAAATTAATCCTTTTCTGTGAGGGTCCTTGGAATCTTCTATTTGGGTGGAGTCATAAGATCTCCACATGTTGTAAAATTCTCAAATCCCAAAGTTACATCTTTGAGCCAACTGGTAAAAATAGATCTTATAATCAAAGACTTCCTTTTGCTTTGGGTTAGCAAGCAGTACAAGACTGGGACTTGCTATGGTCAGCAGTTTTCTGAGGTTTGTCATCAACTATCATGTACTCAATGCGTGTGTGGAACTTCAGAATGTAGTTATTCTTATAGTATAAATGAAGAATAAATGAGATGTCCTTATAGGGGCTCATTGTTAGCTGTTCTTGCAACATGAGAGGAAAAAAAAATGAGAATACCCTGAGCCTAAGCTATGATTAGTGTAAATTTGCTATTTGAGCTAAAATCATGTGGAATTGTAGTTTGATATTAAACCGAGTTTGATTTCAGGTATGATCATCCGAATTGCTCTTAAGCCAATAAATCCATCATTCATGGGGAATGTAATAAGATGCTCAAAAGTAGTTTGGCCTGAAAACTGGTACAAGTGGATGATCTTGTATAGACAAAGGTAGGAGCTACTTGACTCAATTTCCCACTGTATTTTTTCCTTTCTTAACAGGAAATTTTCCTGTCTGGTTAATTCTATGTCTGACTATGATACCCTGTGAATAATATGGAACTTGGGACACAAAGAGCTATTAATATTTCTCATGCCTGGAATTAAACAGAGCTAAGGGAAGATTTTTCCTGTTATGGCTTACATCAGCCTATGCCTTAGAAGGAATAGTCTTGATATTGTCATAACTAGGTCCCTCTTTTTTTTTTCCTTTTATGGCAAATTTCCATTATCAGAGCAGGTGAACAGTGACAGTTTTATCATTGTAATACAAGATCTATTGACTTGCATATCAATATTAAAACATCCGAGTTACTATTATAGGATGTAAGAATGAAAGATCTTACTTCTTTAATCTGAATTTCTGGTCAACACATCTGTATCTTCAAAAAAGGGATAAGATAAAGATACAAAAGTGTTTAAAAAACTTGGAAGAGCAAACTTTGAGAAAGCAACAAGATTAAGCTGTCTTTAATCTAAAGACTAAGAGATACACACACATATATAAATAAAGGCTTTCAAAATGTTTTAAAATGAGACATTGGTTTTGAATGTGTTTAGAAATTAGCTCTCAAAATATTTGGGTTAAGCTTTCATATGTAAAATTGCATTAATAATTGTAACAAATTTTAAAATCATGTCTCTCCTACCTCCTATTTTGAGGTATCAGTGTGATAACAATCAGAGACAAAAGTGCTCATTCTCCAACTCAGGATCTAGTGGGTTCCTTTCAAGAACAGAATTAGATCCATAAGATCTGAATTGGGTTTTACTATATGAACCAAGTACAATATGATTAGTTTTGAGCATAATTTACTAAATTATGCAAAGTCTTATTGCTAATAGGATTTAGTAGTCCTATTATTGATTATTTGGCAGTAAAGAGACACCCTTGGAAATTACATAGATCAGAAAAGATCTACTAAAAGATTAGTAGTTCTATTAGTAATAAGACTTTGCATAATTTAGCAAATTAACTGGAAAATCTCAGCAAGTGATCTGAAATGTGGAGATGGTTAAGCAAATACCTTCACAGGCCTGCCCTGATCCATATGCAGTAATTTGGAAGATGCACAGGAAGTGTTTGCTGGATCCCTGAACATTATGGATGGTGCAAAATGACTTACTACCCTTAAAGTACACTGCTATATTGGGTTTCTTTATTCACGTGTTATAAATTTGTTTGTTATGTTAGCCACAGGTATATTATGGACTTGTCACCTTTTTTGTAAACTGTTTTTTGTTTCTGCTTACATTAATGTCATTGTAGGAATCGAGGTCTTTGCAATGAATGTTTGTCAAGTTAGATTTGTGCATGGTGTTTATGCATCCATGCAGGGGTCCTCTGTGCAATCCCTAGTTGCCTTTCTTGTCAAGAGTCTAATTCTTCACTGAAAGAAACACTGATGATCTAGTCTGAACAAAATTTTGCAAGTATTTATTAATGAGACCATAGATGCAGTGGAATATCTAAAGCCTAAAGTCCATGCTCTTAGAGCTATAGCCTTACAAAATAGGTTAGTTTTTGGATTTCTTCCTGGCAGAGGAAGGAGGAGTGTGCTCTTGTAGTTCAAGAATGCAGCATCTGGACAACTTTGGTGATGTCCATACCCAGATGGCCTTGGAATGCCTGGAAGGGAGCCCTGGTCCCCATAGGAATGGCTAACTTCTTGGCTGCCAGATCTTTCGGGATTAAGTATCTGTTGTATATGTAGGTTCTCTTGCAGATTCTCAGAGGGACTGTGTACTATCTGTGCCTTCCTTGATTCCCAAACCAATTCCTAAATTACAGCTACCAAGATTAGGATAAAGAAACCACATAAGTCTGATTCTGGTGCTGTAGCATAAGTACGGTTAGCACCAAATGGGGGAGTTATTGGGTAGAATTTAGTTACTACCATTAAGCTAAGTGAATTCATGATTGCTCACCTCCCTTTTTGCCAGTCTCATGAGGAGTGACCCAAATATGTGCCAATGTGAAGGTAGGGCAGTCACAGTAGGTACCAACCAGAGTACAAGAAAGGGCAAATGCATTTTAACCTTCTTTTTAGAAATTGGTATCTCCCTAGATTAGAAAAGGGTGTCCCAGAAAACACCAGTCCATTTGCTTTTTGAAATAGGCACCTTGAGGACTGTCTTCTCTTACTGAGAAACTGGTCTTTAAAAATAGTACTTGGTTTGAACTTGGCGGCAGGTTCCGTTCAATGTGCTTTTGCCTTAGATGCTACAATAAATTCTTTTAAATTGTCTCTTTCTGAGTTTGTTTCATTATTAAGGGCAAGTGCTAAAGATTTTCTTTTAATAGGATCTATATCAATAATACACATTTATTTACCACGTACCAGGAATTGTGGTAGGTTCTAGGGGTACAAAAAGTGGCAAACAACAGTCCCTGCCCTCAAAGGGATTACAATTTAACAGAGGAGATAATATGTAAACTAATATATCCAAAGCAAAGCAATAGAATTCAGAGGAAACAGGAAAGGCTTTTGGTATAAATTGGGATTTTGGCTGGGACTTGAAGGAAACCAGGAAATGGGTAGAAGGGAGAGCTTTCCAGAAATGGGGGCTCCCCTTCGCACATTCTCCATTCCAGCCAAATTGGGCTGATTTGTGTTTCCACGAATCATATCCTATTTCTCTGTTGAAACCCTGTATCTCCCTATTAGAACATAAGTTTCATGATGGCAGACTGTTGTCAAGAGTATTAGAGTGGATATCTACTATATTTGAAATAAGAAAGATCCGAGTTCAAATCCCACTAGCCTGTGATTTTACTAGAGCTTTTTAACCTCTTTAAAATTCAATTTCTTCATTCATAAAACTTGAGGTGAATGGTGTCTAATGTTCCTTCCAGTTTGAAATTCATGGTCCTCTGATCTCTACAACTATAACCTCAGAGCCTTGCACAGAGTGGAGTCTTAATAAAGTCAACTCAATAGGGAAAATTGTAAAGTTGTCCTCAGAAATAGGAGAGCCATGAAGGGACTCTGGATCATCCAAATTCAAAGCAGGTTAAATATTTTGTCATTGGAGAAAATCTGAGAGTCAACTGTGCTAATCAAGCTTCTCTCACAAGGATAACTCTGGCTCAGGGTAGTGTCTGCCAGAAGCACTTAGCAAGCGAGAGGGGAATACCCAGGATCTAGAAACCAGAGCTGTGTGGAGTCCAAGTGGGGTAAGCCCAGCTGCTGGATGAGAGTCAGAGTTGCATGGAGCCTGAGGGAAAGTTGCCAGAGAGTGAGTAATGAGAGAGTTAAAGTCACTAGGCTAATATGGAAAGAGAGAGAAAGACAGACACAGATGGGGAGGGAGGAGAGAGAGGAGGAGAAAGAAAGACAAACAGAGACAGAAAGAAACACACGGAGACACGGACAGAGCCAGAGCCAGATAGGGTAGGAGGAGGGGGAAAAAAAAGGGAGGGAAGTGGAGGGAAAAAAAGACAGAGACAGACAGAGATAGAAGGAGTGGGAGGGGAGAGAGAGGGATAAGAGGAGAAAGACAGAAAATGGAGACAAAAAGAGGAGGAAGAAAGAAAGAGGAAAAGGGAGAGCTGGTACTTGGCAGGCAGTGGGTCAAACAGAGTCTCCATCCCTCAGCACTGAGCCAGGACAAGCCTAGCAGATGGCAGAAAAAAGGAAAACAGATGGAAGGAGAGCTGGTAGGTGCCTGGGAAGATCTATCACTGAGAGATTGGGGGTGGGTAAGGAAGAACTCTAGGAGATTAGTTTAGATGAACACACTGACCCACACAGAGAAGTCTCCTTGGGGATAGAAAGTCTGGTAGCTGCTTCTTGGGAAACTGACAAAGGTTCTCCATCTCTGGCTCAGATAGAGGAACTGGACTCTAAGGGCCTCCTGGAAGGAAGACTTACTTCCCTCTTTTGGAAAAGCTCAAGCAGGAAATTAACTTCTTATTTTGGGTCGATGCCTGATTGGAGAAGTGGGGACACAGCTAGCAAAGAGGGTGGATCATTGCTGCTGGCTTTGGCGAATGGATTTCAGAAATTTAAAGATTTAGAGTAAGAGAGAATCTCAGAAGTCTGCTAGTCTCACCGCTTTATTTTACATAGGAGGAAACTCAGGTATGGCAAAGTTAACTGACTACCCACGTATGGATAACAAAGAATTGGATAAAGATTGGGGGACAAAAGATTGTTTCATTTTCACTTTGTGCCATGATGGGGGACACAAAACATGTGAGAGAAATTCACTTCCCTCATGGAGTTTTCCTTCTGATAGGAAGAGTAAATAGGTTGTCATCTGCTGCTCAATGTCAACTCTTGAAGCTGGAAAATCCTGATGTGATGGCTTAATCCAATTCTTTAACCTTCTCTTATGATTCTTTGAAAGATTTTGGGTTTTTCCTAAAATTCTATTGGACAAGTATTTGTTGAACAATCTGTGAGTATGTATTAGTTGCTTACTACTTTGTGCCAAACAAACATGGGCTAGGGAGAATAAAGATAAAAACATATGTTCCCTGCCCTCAAGGAGCTCCCCTTTTACTGGATTTAAGTTTGATTTTGATAGACTTTGGAAAAGGAGAAGCATTTGGGCACGATTTTGTTACTCACTCATAAATGTGTTAAATGAGGGAAGAAGGGCAGGAAAGAAAATTCTCAGGGAGCTATTAATCTTGGGGCTTCCCTACCATTATAGGAACATTAGGCTTAAGGACAGCTTGTTTTAGGCACTGTGAGAATTATAACAATGATTTGCTTCCTATTCCTCCTATACTATATTCCATTTCCCATTGACATGCTGCTGAATAGGCCATTCCCTCTGCCTGAGATGCACTTCCTCCTCAGATCCAATTCATAGTTCTCAGCTCCTTTCAAAGTTCAAAGTGAAGTAACACATCCTATAAAAAGTTTATTATAATCCTTCTAGTTGCTAGTGTCTTTCTCGGAAATTATTTCATATTTAATTTTCTGTGTACATATTATTACCTACCTTGTTCCTCTTGAAGATGGGCAACTTATTCTAATTTTTGTACCCCTGGCTTAGCACTAAGTAGAGACATCATAGATGCTTAATAAAAGCTCATCGCATGAATAGTAATAGCTGACACTCATACATTGCATTAATGACAGAAATCCTGGCCTCCAGCAAATTTGAAGTTCTAGCTACTGAAAGGGATGATGGGAGTGAAATTGCTTGTGTGGACGATTGCCATTGCTGAGGACTTCAGGGAGCTATTCTTTTCTCTCTTCCACAAAACTTCTAGCCAGAGTTTTAAATACTCAATCAGCATTTATACAGCACCTACTGACTTCCTGTTTTGTATTTGAGGTGGAAAAGATACAAATCCAAAGAATGAAACAATCACGACTCCCTATTGACAGAGTTGACTTAATTATTACAATGTCTTGCCTAAGCAGTACTTAAATCACTAAAACTCTTCAGTAAAATCCTGGATGTTTCTCCTAATCAGTGAACTTCATTTATGGCTTTTGCCTAAATATACAGCTATGGGGAATCCTGGGAGTGGACTGAAGTGTTCTGAAGAAGGAAACCCAGAAAAGATCCAAGTGAAAACTACTCCTCGAGCCTTAGAAAGTTCTATTCTCTGTCTTCTGAACAAGGAGGCTTTTCTTTGCCACCTGCAAACGGTCACAGAGAGCAATTAAGCATGAGATAGTCTGGATTGGGGGTGGGGGGAAGGATGGAGCATTTTCCACTAGCTCAATCTCCATGTTGTTCTATCCTATAGAACAAGACTTCTTGAACTTTTTTCACTACCAGCCTCTATTTCCCCCAGAAATTTTTAAGCAGCCCTCGGTACATAGGTATATAAAAAAGTATACAAATCAAATAATTACCCACAATGGATCATAATTCCATGACCCCCACATTTAGTTATAAGACTCCATATGGGGTCATGATCTACAGTTTAAGAAGCTTTGCTAGAGAGCTTATTGGTAGAGTAATGCTTCTTTGGTTCACTGAGGCCATTATTTTTGGAGGGAAGGAAGAGGGGGAAGAAGGTGCTTCTCCATACTCCATTAATTCATCCCAGAGCCTAAAGTTACAGAGTCCTTACCAAGAAACATATTCATCCTTATTCCCCAAAATTTTTGAACACAGATTAAGAGCTAAAAAGAAGTTTAGAGTACAATTAATACAAACCCTTCACTTCACAGATGGGGGAAACTGAGGCCCAGAGAGTTATTTGCTCAAGGTTATTTCTGGTGCATTTTCCCTTGTGTCAGATACCTATTGTATTCAGTAACAGTTTAAAAGAAAAAGGTTCTAAAGAAAGTTAGTTTGCCTTGTATATAAATCTTTTTTTATTTGTGCTATTCAAAACAAAAAAAATATGTATTATATTTAATTTTTAATTTTTGTATAATGTAGTTGTAGACATGATTTCTAGTTAGCTTTCTTTAAAACAAATTAAAAAAAAAGAATTTTATTGATATCTTTTGGTTTTGTCCTCATTCAGAACTTCTCCTCCCCTCTTTCCTGACCAGGGCTACTCAAATGCTTGATATTTAGTCACAACTTGAATGAAGCTATTCAGAACCTGCCTCTCACCACCTCCAATCCCTTCACATCCCATCCTACTCAGTCATTTGTTCCCACCATTCCAATGGCAAAAAAAAAAAAAGTTTATGGACAAAATGTACTTTCCAAGGCAAGATTGGGCCACCATCTCAAAAAAGAAGTTTTTATTTAAACCTCAGAAGTGAGCTCAATTAGATGGACCTGAAGGAGGGGGAGGAGGGAAGGGGAAGCAGAGGAACTAGAAAGAAATAAGAAGTTTGGACAGCCTGAGGTGCTTATTAACTAGGTGACTCTGGGCAAGTCTCTTGATGCTGTTTGCCTCAGTTTCCTCATCTGTAAAATGACCTAAGGAAGAAAATGACAAACTACTCCAGTATTTTTCCTAAGGAAATTTCAAATGGGGTGACGAAGACTGAAACAGCTGAATAACAAAACCCTGCAGGAGTTGCAGATCCTTTGAACCTAACTCAGCTTTCCCCAGTCTGTCCCTTGTGGTTTTAACAGCAGATTCGATCTACTGACATCGATTCTGAAACTTGAAACTCCGCAGACTTTCACAATTGCCTGGTCCTAATCAGGATCCCATCACCTCCACGAAGTGCTTTGTTCTGTACAAAGTTCTCTGTTCCGCTTTACTGATCCCCCAAAACCTGGCACACTCCCTGGTTCCCAGGACCCCCCCCCCAAAAAAAAAAAAACCCAGCCATTCAGCTCTCACTGTACCCAGGTATTGGCTCAAGGTTCAGCAAGAGTGGAGGCTACAAGAATAAGAACCCCCCAAATTAGCTCCCTGAGGAAAGACTTTAAGGCCTGTGGGTCTCCCAAGGCAGCAAGTTTACCGTGACCGAATGACTGAAACTGGAAAACTTAGTAGCAAACCTAGTACCCTCCTGTTTGGAGGGAATGGGGAAGACTTCTGACAAAAGAGAGAGGCCTTTTCCTTTCAAGTCCCTCCAGGTGAACTGTTGCTTTCCCTCAGAGAGGGTGGAGGCGCCGTAACACGAGCCAGGAGGAAATGGGGGAGGGGGAAGACTCAGAGTTGGGGTTGAGCTGGCTGATGGGTTGAGCAGGCTGGGGGGAGAGATGGGGAAGACTGGATCGCTGCCCCAAGGATTCCAGGTGAAAACAAAAGAGTGGAGGCTGGGAAGGAAAAAGAGGTTGGACTAGGGAAAGAGAGAAGTAGGGCCAAGGAACTAGAGTTCCCTTCGCGGAAAGTAGCAGGGGAATGGGCAAAGAGGGAAGCATGCGCGATTCCAGCTGGGTGGGTGGCCGCGACTGTGCGGGGTGCACCCAGGTGGGAGGGAAAAGGGGAGCAACGGCCCGCGGATGCTTCGAGGCGCCCCACAGGTCTCTGCTCCCTCTCACTTCACCCAGGGTGCTTCCCAGCCCCTCCTTACCATCTGCGCCACCTTGAGCAAGGCGGGGTACGTGGCGGGGTAACCCCGGGCCAGCAGCCCCTCGGAAGGGCCCGGGACGGGGGCCGGGCCCGACGGGGGCACGTCCACTCCGGCGATACCACTGCTGCTACACGTGGTGCGAATGACCCCCGGGCCGTGAGACATGGCGCCGGGTCTGGGGGTCCGTGGGTCCATCTGCCAGGCGCGGCTGCAGCACCGGCCCCAGCCTGCTTGCCGGCCAGCCTGCCCGCCTGTTTAGGGTTCACGGACCCGAAGAGACTCCTGAAGGAGGGGCAGGGACCTGGGCTGCCCGCCCCAAGGAGGAGCAGGGGCGGGGCGGTCCCGCGGACAAGTTCCCGGGGGGCCTGGGACTTTGTGAGGGCAGCCTGCCTCTGGCTGGGCCGGATTCGGTCGTGGCCCTGACCCTGACCTTAACCCTGATCCGACCCCGACTCGGCGCGGGGTCTCCAGCCCCCCAGAGAGCCGACTCTTCAGCTCCTAAGCCTAGGAGGGGGCGGGGTTATAAGAGGAAGAACCCGAGCTGGTTAGGGCGGAACAGGATCCAGATGTGGACTAGGAGGGGGTAGGGGGCGGGAAAAGCAGCTGAGAGAGCAGCTGGGAGGGGGCGGGGGGGGGGGCGCGGCCGCCCTTCCTATCCCAGAGTGTCTCCCAAAGTCCGAGCCCCTGGAATCCTTGAGATAATTGGATGGGAGAGCAGAGGTCCCGACGTGTCAGCCCCATCACGGAGACTTTAGGTCGTCTGGGATCCCCCGAGGGCTAGCCCAGGACCCAGCCTCAGGGCCCAGAAAACTGTGGAGCTGGGAAGGGCCCAAAGGGTGCAGCGCCCAGGCGGTCTCCGAATTCTGCGGGGCGCGAGACTCCGCCCCTTGGGACACAATGGGTCCCGCCTCCCGCAATTTACTCCACTCTGGGGATATTTGTCCGCCGGATATTTATATTTATTGGGCTTCAGATGAAGCCATTTTAAAAAGTAAGTAGTTGGGGAGTAAAGAAGGGGAGAGGAGGCTCCCAAATGGCCCCTCCCTTTCGGTTGTCTCCAGAGGGATTTCATGAGCTCCCGAGTCTCAGGGAAAATAGAAATCACAGCCCCCAAAACTATTTCCTTGGTTATTGATCAATATGGCCTGCAGGTAGGTGCCCGTCCCTTCCACAGTGTTTGTAGCGGCAGCTTTGGGGGACAGAGAACTGACATCTAAGGTAGTTCCCATCAATGGGGGGAGGGGGAGAAAGGCGGGACAAACTTCAGTGGAACCTAAAGATGAGGATTTGGAGCTGGAGGAGATCTTGCAAAAATGAATGTTGAAAATTAGCTGTACACGTTAGGGAAAAATAAAATGCTTTTGAATTTTTTTTAATTGGAGGGTTTTAATTTCAGGGTTTTCTAAAAGCATCAAACTAAACTATATTGTCTCTCCTCCTGTGATATGTAGTTTCAGAAAGTTGTCTGGATGCTGAGTTGTTTAATGATTGGAAGGTCACACAAGTAGTAGGGATCAGAGGCAAGTCTTCTTGACTCAAAGCTTTGCCTTCTATTTATTATACCACAGTATAGAGCCAGCAGTAATCATGGCAAAATTTGTTGTTTAGGAGTTGTGGTTTGTCCTTTATCCTTGAAGAAGACCCTGACTCAGGAAAGTGATACCTTGACATGCAAGTGAGTTGGAGGGCTGTGCAAGGTCACCTGCTTCATTTTCTTCTTCAGGCCCCTGATGATATAGATCAGGATGACAGGAGATAGCCCTGCATGCAGGGGGACGCTGGGGCTTTTTAAGCAGGGCTCAGTTTGACTGGGTTAACATCCAATAAAGGACTAAGGATACCTAAAAATTGAGGCAAAGAAGGACCTGTTTAACCTAGTCACACACACACACACACACACACACACACACACACACACACACACAAATCCAATCCTGATCTACATGTTGCTACTGGGCCTAGATGGCTCTGGGGAAGAAAGTGAGTCTGGTGACTTTGCACTACCCACTCTAACTCAAATCCAACTCACTTGCATGTCACAGCATCATCTCCCTGACATCATGGTTCTCTTTGAGAACAAAGGACAAACAACTTCTATGAGAACGGTCCTATTGGGGATCCAACTGAGCTAGTCAGTTGAATAACACAGCCCTTCCTTTCTCCCTTCCTTTCTTCCTTCCTTCCCTCCTTCCATTCCTCCCTTCCTTCCTTTCCTCCTTCCTTCCTTTCTTTCCTCCCTCTCTCCTTCCCTCTCTCCCTCCCTCCTTCTTTTTTTCCTTCCTTCCTTTCTTCCTCTCTTCTTTCCTTCCTTCCTTCCTTCCTCTCTTCTTTCCTTCCTTCCCTCCCTCCTTCCCTTCTTCCCTCCCTCCTTCCCTTCCTTCCTTCCTTTCCTCCCTCCTTCCTTCCTTCTCTCCCTCTCTCCTTCCCTCTCTTCCTCCCTCCTTCTTTTCTTCCTTCCTTCCTTCCTAGGTATCATACTGTTACCTGCAGGAGCTCTGTCCAAAGGGATGTAAATTTTGGTTTTTGATTTTTGGATCACTGAAACCTCCCAAGAGATCTTGGGGTTTACTGACTAGATTTCTTTCTTAAGGACTACGCCTTAATTACTCTGGCTACCATTGATTGGCCTACTATAGGTCTCAAACCAAGCCCCATGGTCATTCTTTAGATCCTCCTTGCCTCAGAATGAATGTAAATAGCAATTATGGCAAACACATGAGTAGTGGATAGCCATTGTGATTTTTCCCAGCATCCCTCGTAATTGTTTTAATAAGAGTGGGCAAGACTTTCAGGCAATAGATGGGACTGGAATCTTCTCCCTAATCTGCATTAGAAGTGAGGCAGGATTGGCTATAGCACAGAGTATGCCTACAATGACCCTTTATGGCTACCCATTGACTGAGAGACTACTAGACTGAGTTGCTGTATAACTGGGTATTGTTGTGATCTTTTTAACATCAGTGTTCCACTAGGGGTTACTGTGTGACTGTGAGTCATGGGACAGCACAATCTCTAAAGCATAAAAATAGAAGACAAGTATTCTTTGACTTAAAGACCTTCATAATCCAAAGCACCTCCTTTAATATGGTAGTCTCTTGACTATGGGGACTGAATGTTGATCACAACATAGTATTTTCACCTTTTTTGGTGTTGTTTACTTACTTGTTTTTTTCTTTCTCATTTTCTCTCCCTTTTGATCTGATTTTTCTTGTGCAACAAACATGATAAATGTGGAAATTTGTTTAAAAGAATTGCACTTTTAACCTATATTGGATTACTTACTGTCTGGGGAAAAGAGTGGAGAGGGAGGGAGGAAAACTTGGAACACAAGGTTTTGCAAGAGTGAATGTTGAAAACTATCTTTGCATGGATTTTAAAAAATAAAATACTATTACTGTAAAATTTTTAATGTGATAGTTTCTTCTCCATCTGACAGTCTGTCAGTAAAATAGTCCACATTAGAAGTGTCCTTGGTCAAATCTTGCCTATTCTGAGGTCCTGGGGATGAACGGGGGGGGGGGGGGGGAAGGGGGAAGGAGGGGGACCATGTTTTTTGTTTCATCTCCATTCTCCCCACCCCATTTCTCCTCACTCCCACCTACCCCAGACCCCCTGCTACGCCAATACCACTCTGTACAGAATCAACACTTGAAACTTTCTGGCTTCCTCCTTTTGCTGTTTTTAGTCAACTGGCATTTGTGGTCTCTCACTAAAGTCTCAGACACTATACAGCTAAGGAGGCTTGAGATATGGGTCTTGGGTTGGGCAACACGTCTCTTGTATGAGGTCTATTCTAGCTTAATAGCAGAGCGGCTGGCCACTAAAGAGAATGGCTCGTAGGTTATGACTTTCTTTTAAGCCAGATCGAATTGGATCTATTCTCTATTTTGCATTTCCCTGTACTTCTGTGAATATGGTGGTATCAATAGGGTTAAAATCGATATCGGTGTTCCCGATCTTGCTTCAGTTCCCCCTGATTTCTTTGTACCTTTGCCTAGAGGGGACATCTGCTTATGGGTGCAATTGAAAACTCAAATGAAAGCTGAAATGAATAAAATCCCTGGAGCATATCTACCCTTACATTTTTATCACCTGTTCATTGGCCAGATCATTCTTTTGTGGGGTATAAATCAGAAATATTCATTGCAGAGTAATTAATTGTTTAAAGGACCTTAATGATCTGCAGGGAAAAGGTAAGCACATCAGATTAAAACAATCCAACTCTACCAACAAAAATCTAAAAGTTTTGGAAGGACCACGAAGCGAATACAGATGGCAAGTACAGATGGCAAAACAGTTAAAGCATGTGGTGCATTATTAATAGTATCTGAGAATCGATTCTTTTTTTTTTTAAGTTGGAAGAAATGGGAACAATTATTTAGTTCAATATCTTCATTTTACAGATAAAAAACTGAGAGCCAAGGAGAGGAAGTCAGTTACCCAAGTTCCCAGAGCTATTGAGGGGCATATTCACCGATTGTTTGATCCCTTGTGGTCTTGCACACAAAATTGATATTCTGAATTCTCAAGAAAAAATTTTTTGCAAGTCTTCCAACTTCCCACTGCCTGAGTAATCTCTGAGTCAGATATCTTCAAATCTTTTTTTCCTCATCATTTATTTATTTACTTACTCACTTTTCATTTATTTATTTGTTTATTTATTTTTTGCTGAGGCAATTGGGGATTAAATGAGTTGCCCAGGGTCACACAGCTAGGATGTGTTAAAGTCTTGTAAAATTTGAATTCAGGTCCTCCTGACTTCAGGGGATAGTGCTCTATCTACTGCACCACCTAGCTGCCTTTATTTTCAAATCTTCAATTGATCCTGGTATGAAATGGTTTGGGGTTTTGTTCTGGGGTTCTTATTGTCACAAAGACAAAGTTGCTTTCCTTCCAACTCAAGCCAGATGTAGTTCACAGCCCCCTTTGAAGAATGGAAAAAGTTATCGGAGAATCACAAGATAAATGCTTTAGTCACCTAAATGCCCACACTGCTGAAAAGTATTCATGAACCTTGCCTCTCAACACTCAAAAGAGGAAATTCTGATTTCCTTTCAGTTAAAAATAAATGCCTATTTCCCCGTGTGGCTTTGTAGTACACAAAGCGAGAGCCCACAGAGATCTTCCGAAGCACAGAGTCAGCCATCACTTTTCAAAACCAAGCCGACGGTCTTCTGGGCCATGGATCATTCCCAGACAGATCTAGAAGCTGGGCTGTGCCCAGGACACTCCCCACTGGGGGTTACTGTGTCACTGGCCAACGTTTTCTCAGTGTCCCTCCAAGCTTGTGCGTGGGAGAGACCTGCACCCAGACCCACTCCCAACCAGGAAAGTGAGACACAGCTTCTATCTAGGACTGCTCAGTGTGCAGCCCCACAAAGGCCCACAGGTCCAAGCTGAGGGTTTGAGTGGTGTGCCAAGTTTTGGGGTCCATTGGCTTTGGTGGGCAGTTTCCTCTTGCAAAAAAAGAAGTGCCTGGAGTAGGAAGGAGAAAAAGAAAGATTCAGCAGTTACGGGGATCATAGGATCTCAGAACCAGAAAAGTCCTTAGAGACCGGTCAGAGACCATAGAAAGGGCAGTAATGGGGGGGATTTCCAAGATTTACAACCAGATTTGCGTCTCTTTTTTCTTCACCTCTCTAGGCCTCAGTTTACTTGTCTGTAAAATATGTGATTGAGACAAGATCTATCCTGAGACTCCTCCCATTCATAATCTATTATGCTGTGATCCGACAGACCAATCCCCTAGTCATCTTACAGTCAGGGAGCTGAGGAGGGAAGCAGCTCCTCCAACACCCACCCTTAGTCCTGGCAGAGCCAGGCCGAATCCAGCTCTCTGACTCCCAGGTCACTGTAGCACACCACTTCCAACACAGCTTGTCCCAAGATGCCCTTCAGTCAGGCGTGTCCACGGAGGGGGGGACCAACATTCAGCAGCCTCAGCACTCATTCCTCTTTGACTGGGCCCACTAGAACCTAATGCTTTCCCATGGAGACTTGCGAAGTGCATGTGGCAGTGAGGCACAATTTGTCTTTCAGAGAGAATAAAGAGAACATGACTAAGGGCTTATGGAGACACGTTAACTACCAGAACTTTGCCCAGAACCCCTGGTTTAAGTTTTACTGTTCCATCAGAACCAATGATATTCCCGTGTTCTTAAAGAAATGGGGAAAATGGGGCACACTCTGACACATTCCCACTGAGGGCAATGACTCCACAAAATCACTTCCCCCAAGTCAATATTAGGGGCTTTTGTTGCCCCTTTTCTTAACTTTACTAATAACATATCATAGAATCACAGGGCATTTAGTTCCTCCATGATCTGGCTCTTACCTAACTTCCCAGGCTTATTTTGTATTCTTCAATTCTATTCAGGTCACACCGATTTGCTAGTTATCTGTGATCTAGGACATCCAATCTCCACATGTCTAGAACGTGCTTCTTCTCCTTGTTTTCACCTAAGAAAATCTCATCCTTTCTTCTAATTTAGCTGCCATCTGCTCCATGAAGCCCTTGCTGATGTAGCCCATTGTTAATGTTTTCTTCCCTTAAAAATATTCTTTTTGGGGCAACTAGGTGGTACAGTGGATAGAGCATCAGCCCTGAAGTCAGGAGGACCTGAGTTTAAATATAATCTCAGACATTTAACACTTCCTAACTGTGTGACCCTGGGCAAGTCACTTAACCCCATTGCCTCAGTAAAAATAAATAAATAAATAAACAAATACTATTTTTATGTACTTTTTATTCATTTACATGCCTTTATTGTCCCCTAGTAGAATGTAAACTCAAAGGCAAAGAGTGGAGGCAGCCAGATGGAGCAGTGGATAGAGAGGTACACAAAGGGTCAGGAAGACCTGAATTCAAATCCACCCTCAGACATTTACTACCCGTGTGTTGGCTTTGGTTTCCATGACTGTAAAATGGAAACAATAAAGCACCTACCTTGCAGGGAGGTTGCAAGTATTAAATGAATTAATATTGGTAAAAAGCACAGGGACCGGTACATAGTAGGAACTTATAAATGCTTATTTCCCTCACTCCTAGTTGCCTTATTCTTGTAACCCTATACTTTGCATTAATAAGTGCTTAATAAGTGTTGAATTGACTTGAACTTTGGAGTGGTAAGGGACCATGGAGATTATCTAGGTCAGGGACCGTTAACTTTTTCAATGTCTTGGAGCCTTTGGTGTGGGACTGGCTGGACCTCTTCTCAGAGTGTTTGTAAATAAATGCTATTTCAGCTGAAGATTAGTGAAAATGAAGATCTTGTTTGTTTTTCCCATGCAAGTTCTCAGACTTTTAACTATCCACGGATCCCGGGTTAAACCCCCCAAGCTTAGCCAATTCTCTCATTTTTTCCGAGAAAAACGGAGGTCCAGAGGCACCGACTAGCCTTATACAAATTCCTGGAAATATATCACATTTGACTCCCTGGCCTCGGACCTCAAGCATGATGACTACAGGAGGCTGAGCGGGCCGGGTCCTGGAGACAAAGTTCTCCCCCACCTTGGCTACTCATTCACTTTGGTTTAGTGGTTGTTCCACTTGAAGAGACAGCCTTAGTTTGTGTGTGTGTGAATGTGTGTGGGTATATAGGGGCAAGTGTGGGGAGGGGAGGCCAGAAGGGTCTGCGGGAGGAGGCTTCCCAAGCAAAGGCACCCCAGACATGCCTGGCAGATTTCAATAATAGGAATACCTGAGGAATTATATTTTATTTTTGCACTTACACTCAATCATGCCGGATATTATTTTTATTCATAATTAAACAAAAACAATCTTAAGCATAATACAACAAACCATACCTTGAAACTAAAAGGGAGAACATGCCATTAAAGTCAAAGACAAAGCTACTGTTTGTTTTTGTCTATGAGTTGATTCTTAAAAAGACATTGGGGTGGACCTGAGACCCTCCTGGTTTGCTGGATTCTGTGAAAGGGACACAAATCCCTGCTTTCCCAATTCTTCTGTTTCTTCCGATATATGATTCTTTTTAAAAGATTATCTTTAGAGACATCTACTTTTTCTTTTGCATATTTCATTTGTAATGTCTACTTATCAAGGGGGATCCCCTTTCTGATTTTGCCAATGGTGTGAAAGGGGACTGTCCCCCTTTGTTGTCAAGCCATTTTGTCATCCACTTTTCCTATTTCTTCTTTTCACACTGTCTCCCCTCAAGTCCCAAGAAACTTTCAATAAAATGTTTGTCTTTGGTCTAAAAGAGATAGCCAAATGACCATTCTTTTTAATAACATGTTGGCCTTGTTAATGGTAAATTAATAATAAAATAATTAAATTGTCTCCCCAAAAGGTTACCTTTATTTGATCTTCACAACAATCCATAAGAGGCAGTGTGGGATAGTTGCTAGAACACTGGACTTGTTTCAGGAAACCCTAAATCTGGATCCTCTCTGATACTTATTAGCTTTGTGACTTTACCTTCAGAGACTATGTCCCCAGCTGTAAAATAGGGATAATAATAAGAGCACCAACCTCCCAGGGTTGTTATGAAAATCCAGTGAGATAATGTTTGTAAGGTGCTTTGAGACCGTTAGAGCATTGAGTTAATGAGTTTTATCATTAGGTAGTACAAGGATTATTATGGCCACTTCATAGATACCTGGGCTAAGGCTAAGCCAAGGTCACACAGCAAGGGGCCTGGCCAGGATTTGAACCAAGTCTGAAATCCAATGGTCAACTCCCCTGTAGATGTAGTAATTACTTAGTTAGTCACCATTTGGCCCTCAGGAGGCCCTTACGACTGACCAGCTCCAATCTCTTGCTATTTAACATAGATTGAGTTTTCCTTACTGTAGTATCCCTAGTGGTACATAGTAGGTCCTTTAAAAGTACTGCATGATGGCTTGCCTGAATTCTCATTTCAGATGGAAAACTCTGAGGGCAGAGATTTTATTTCCTTTAAAACGTCCAGCTCTATTCAGTCCTATTTTAAAGAGGGCTTTAAAAATATATTAGCAATGAAGCTAATTAGATCTTGCCTGAAGGCACTTTATCATTTCTATAGGACAACAGGAGTAGAATATAAGCCAACCAGCCATGCTGAGCCAGTGAGGAGCAGGGGCCCATATACAGGAGGGAAATCAAGCTGGGAAATGAGTTCGACGATTGTTGTTCACCCTTCACCTTCAAAGAGGACCGATGACATCATGAGGATGATACCTTGACATGTGGAGAAACATTACTGTAGGAACCTTTTTTTCCCATCCTTTTCCTGGATCTCCTGGACATAATTTAGTAAATTATCTTCTGACATAATTTAGTAAAACAAAGGCATCAAGGTGACATGATAAGGAGAGTGTTAGACCTGAAGTCAGGAAAACATGAGTTCAAATCTGGCTTTGGTTTCTTCACAGTTGTGTAAACTCTGGGAAAGTTACCTAACCTTTCAGCCTCAGTTTCCTTAAATGGAAAATCAAGATCATATTAATACCTGCATCAGAGTTGGTTGTGAGATCTAGATAACATTGATATAGCCCTAAAGAAATTTTACCAAGTTCATCCTTATCTAACAGGTATATTCAAAGGTACCCAGGATCTGCTTGTCCTAAATTAGCAGATTTTGGAAAAGACTCTGGCTCCCTTTGCAGTCCTGGGGATAAAACAGAGTGAGCCCCAGGGGCTGTGGGCAACTGGAATCAGCCTGCAGATGTGGAGTGATTTCCTGGGTCTTTTAGGGTGTTGCTGATTGAAAATGGAGACCCTCGTAGCAACAGAACAGAGGAGCACAGTTCCCTTTGTATTCTGTGTACGTGTGTGTGATTCCTAACGGTTTGGGTGTCATAAACCTGGTTATTAGCCCAAAGGATCATGGTTTTTTAAGCCCAAGTTGAGCTAGCAGTTCTCCCCCGTGTGGGTTTGCTGTGAAACATTCAGTGATTGCTGAGACCAATAGCAAAGAATGAGGATGGGGGTTACTTCTATGTCCACAGCAGAGTCGTTATTATTCAATTTGGGAAGGAGAGAAGGGAGTGGTCATTCTGTGGGGGAGAAGGATCCCATCCTGGGACATATTCAAGTCCCTGAAGGCCTGCCTCCTGCTAAAGAGAGAGGGCTACTTGGGTGGGGGAAGGCTGATACCAAAGAGAAAATGTTTGCTCTGAAGCTGGTGAGCCCTTCTACTGGAGGCAGAGCCAGAAAGATGGGAGGTTCACATGACTAGAACTGGGGTCCTCTACCTCACCTGGGGCGGGGGAGGGGGGGGTCAAGCCTGGATCTTCCAACTGTAGTTATGGTCCTGCTTCAGGGAGGGTCCAAAAGCTTACCAGCTCTAGAAGACAGATCTCTGGGGACCCCATATTTTCCTGTCATTTGGCTTGGTTTTGTCATATTAAATTGTGTTCCATTCAATGAATTAATTCCCTTTGACAGATTTTCAAAACACATAGGGCAGTGGTACCAAACTTAAATTGTACATAAAGACCCCCATGGAGTACATACTGACTTAGAAAACCATATTTTAACATTATCTATGTTCTATTGTATTTTAATGCTTTTTCTGAAATATTTCGGAACTAACATTTTCATCTGATTTAGCCAGCCCTTTCACATCTCTATTGTAGAGCACAGGACCCCAAAGGCAGTGACTGTAAGTGTACAGGTGATGAGTTAATCCCCTAAACTTGCTCTCCTAATCCAGATAGGTTTCTCCTAAATAATCTTGCAAGCCCTCAAAATCCCATGGAGCCACGGGCTTTGGTTATAACAAAAAGATTCTATTTTCTTTAATGTATCCCCAAAACTCAGACACTGAAGTTCATGGATGATTTTCAAACATTTAATCAAAAAAAAAAAGTCTGGCATTTTAAAGGTTAGATTTACAAAGTGGAGATGTTCTTAACATTAGCAACTCTTATTATCTAAGAAAAAATAGGATTTACAAAGTTTGTAACAATGTACTGAAAAGGTTTTATCCTAAGGGTTTACAGCATTTTGTAAACAAATATCCAGTTTTCTTGCAACTGACCATAGCGACCACAATGGGATTAAGTGTACAAAAACACGCCAAAAACACAGTTCCTGGAAATGTACATGCTACTCATGGCGGCTTTTACAGCAACGTTCCTTCTCTTAAAATCATCATCGAAATGGCGATCACTGTGTGGTCCGGGATCTCCACGACAGAAAGCTGAAATACGTGTTCCCAGCATAGCAGATTGTGACCACAAAGGCAAAGAACTGTGGGAGAGGAAACAGATGAGAGAGGGGTGTTATGGAACAGCCTAATTAATGAACTTCAGGATCTGCCCTTCCTGGGCTCGCACATTAGCACTGTGATCTAGTCAGAAGCGACTTTCTTGATTCAAGTCTCTGATTTCACTGCCTATTTCTGCCAGCTTCAGTCTGGCTTTTGGAAGAGTGAGACCAGGGGTAATTTTGCAGCAATTGGTCAGAGAAGGTGGGGATCATCTCCATGGTCCTGATCTACAGCTGGCCATTGGACCCAGATGGCTCTGGAGGGAAAGTGAGGCAGGCGACCTTGCCCAGCCCTCCCTCGAAGGACAAACAACAATTTCTGTGAGTGGGAGTAGGAGCTGAAGCGCTGGTGAACCAACGAGAACCGGTCAGTTATTTCTTTCCTTTTTCTTCTTTCCCTTCCTTCCCTTCTCTGTGTTCACATAGGACACGTACCATACCTCTACCTACAGGTGCTCTGCTCAAAGAAATGTAATTTTTTTTTTTTTTTTTGATTGCTGAAATCTCCTGAGATATCTCGGGATTAACCAGCTAGATTTCTTTCTTAAAGATTAGGCCTTGAATCCAAATCACTCAAGCTCTCATTGATTGGCCAACAATAGGTCCCAAGTCAAGCCCTAGTTGGTCACTGTTTCCATCCCAATTGACTCAGAGTGAACATAAATAGTAATTGTTTCTATTTTGGCCAGAAAACCTTCCCCTTCTCAGATTGATTTTTTTTTTTTTGATTAGGTAAAACAGGCCATTCTTTTCCTCATTTCTTAGCTAGCCTTCATCACTGATTGGTTATTACAGTCAGACAGGTCAAAGAGACCTATGGAAAAGCTTAGCTTAAAAAAGCCAGTCTCCCATTGCATCCAGGGCCGTCTCCTGCCATCCTGATCTATGTCTGGCCACTGGACCCAGAGGGCTCTGGAGGGAAATGTGACCTTGCACAGCCTTCCTTCACTTAAATCCAATTCACTTGCATGTCACGGCATCACCTCCCTGTTGTCATGCTCTTCAAGAACAAATAAATTTTATCTATCATGTTATTTCATTTTCCTCATCTGTAAAATGGGGATAATAAAACTGCATCATAGGGTTTGTCTTGAGGCTTATAAAGCCTTTGTAAAGGCAAGATCAAATACTGTGGACATTTTTATCCCCATCTTTCAGGTGAGGAAACAGAATAAAATGACTCATAGGCCCTGAATAAATGTTTATTGATTGTTCAAGGCCACACAGTAAGTGGCAGATCCAGGATGTGAAACCTGGTTTCCAACCCCCCCAGTGTTCTTTCCACTGCACTTCAGCTGCCTACAAAAACAAATGTAATCAAACCGAGTTTTGCAAAATTTGGCTCCAATGGGGATCACAGATTTCCTGGAGAGCTCTTTCTTCATATGAGACAAAGTTTAACAAGAAGAAAGTCCAATTTTAAACTTTACAGTCAGTTTTCTCATATGTCTCAGGACATCTCTATCTCTGATCAGTGGTATGGCTCCCACACACTGCTGTTGATTCCCAGAAGTCTGCTGGCAAGGATCACAGCTGTGGCTTAAATATAGAAGGGTCTGGAATCACTTTCCTCCTCATCTGTCTCCTGCCTTCCCAGGTTCTTTCAAGTTCCAGCAAAAATCCCATCATTTAAGGAATCCTCTCCCAAACCCTCTTAATTCTAGCTTTGTCCTTTTCTTATTTGCTCTTTATCCTGTACAGATTTGTTTGCATGCGCTCTCCCCCTTTTGATTGTAAGTTCCTCAAGAGCAGGACCTGTTATTTGCCTCTTTTTGTATCTCAAGCATTTAGCCCAGTTTCTGGCATATCATGGTTCATTTTTAGTCACATCTGACTCTTTGTGACCCCATGGACCATATCCCACGGCCCTGTTATCCTCCACTGTCTTCCAAAATCTGTCCAAGCACATTAATAAATGCTTTTTGATTGGCTTTGGTCCTCATGAGCAGGGCTACAGGGAATGGGTGGGGAGGGGGACAGAAGCTCTGTGCAGTGTCGAGTGTCAGAGATGGAGAAAGCTTACTTACCGAGGAGGCGGCCCAGCTGTTGTAATTGTGGCTGTCCCTCTCTTTGGTAACCGAGGAAGCGTCTACGATGGCGGCAATAAGGTACAAAACAAAGGCACTTCCATTAAAGCAGAGGCCCTGTGGGAGACAAAGAAGAAGAGGGGCTCAGGAGCACGTGGTCTTCAGGTGAACACAATGAACACTTAGAAAGTGCTGACAGAATGTAAGCTCCTGGAGGGCGGGGCCTGGCCCCACAATTTTATTTCATAGATGAAGAGCGGGGGCCCAGGGGATGAGCCGCTGCCACAGTCAAGAGTGAACCAAGATCCTCTGGCTCCACAGCCAACATTCCTTCCGCTGTATCACTGCCTACTGTTCTCCAGACCGTCATTAATTTCATCTATTCGGTCTTTCTTGAGAGGCAGCGGTCAGAACAACAGAGGCAGAATATGAACCCAAGTCCTGAACCTGCAAGCTTAGTGTGCTTTCCACCTCAGCTCCTAACATCTCCTTCAATAAGCCTCCCTTAGGAATTAACAGTAGAGACTTCCATTTCATCCAGGGCACCCAATTTTTAAGCAGACAGGAAGACTTGTATGGACTGATTGAGCAGGAAAGGAGAAACAGGAGAATGGTAGACACAATGTTGGGCTGCTGCCAAACTCAAAATTGACAGTGACCAATCTCGGTCCCAGAAAGAAGACCTATGTCTATTTTTTTTTTTCAGCAGGGAAATGAGGATTTATGGATGGAAAATGCTACATAGATTGTCAGACAGTTGTTTGCTCACATTTTTGTTTGGAGGAATAATTCAATTTTTTTGGAGGATGGGAAATGAGTCTGTTGGAAAAAAAGACAAATGTGACAGCTGAGGAAGAAGCTATTAACCACCTTCTGACAGTGAGATCACAGACTAATATGCCAAATGAGCCACAGTTTTTGAACTTAGCCAATGTTTTGCTTGACTTTGCTTATGTGTTACAAAGATTCTCTCCTTCCCTTCTTTCTTCCCTCCCTCCCTCCCTCTCCAGAAAATGAAAGGGAGAAAAAACATTCTTGATAATTAAAAAAAAATTTAATTTACAAATGGCAGAAGCAGCATTGATTAGGAAAAAATAAGCATAATATTTAACCATAATAGGAGTCAGAGAGAAGCTAATAAGGGACATGAAATAATGGGGGAAAGACAAAGCAATCACCAGCTTCCTGAGGACTCGCTGCTAAAGTATTATACCAGACAAATGACTCCTGTTAAATTACCATCTGTTTCTGAAATAAACTTTCCTGTACTTAGGAGCTTCAATCAGCTTTAGAGCTGAAAGGAAGCTCTGGCTGAGGAAAATCCTTTGGAGCAAGAACCACCATTGTTGGTCCCACAATTTCTTTACTGGGGACAGTAAAGATAAGCAATGTGTTATGAACAAAAAAGGAAAAGAAGGAATGGAAGGGGATGGGGAGAACCAGGTGTCTTAAAAATAGAGCTAGTTCCAGTTCTGTGCAGGAAAAAGCTGAGTCCCCAGAAGGGGATCAATAGATAGGGAGTGGTGCAGACATTAACAGAGTTTACATGTGGGTTGTTGGTTTTGCTGAACTATTTCCCCCTCTATTCTTTATGGCCATTTGTTTCAGAAGAAGGCTGACTCAGGAAGGAAAACGGGGGGACCTACATAGAAATCAAGGCAATATAACAACTAAAAGTATCTGTAGAAAGCTGAAAAGATAGAATGATTTCCCCAGTCAGCAGCTTTCCATGTTTGGTTAAAGGGCTATTCTTTTTAATATCCTCTTCTGCTGAGAGAGGCCTTCCAACTCTAGTCCAGAGTCCGAGAAGTCATGCTGACTTTTCAGTTCAATTCAATCCCATATTTATTGTGTACTTACTGCATACCAGGAACTGTCCTAGGTGCTGAGGATCTAAGAACAAAAATGGCTATACTCTGGGGGTCCTACGGAGGGAGAGGAGGCAAATACAAATTAATACAAAGTAATTTCAAGGATGGCTGGACCTTGAAGGAAATGAGGAACTCCAAGAAATAAAAGTTAGAGTGGGGAGGGCATTCCTGGCTCAGAACATACATTATTACATTACAAATGGGTTGAGTCTGAGTTGGACTGTCATGTCTGGGGAGCAAAAGTCACTCAAAAGGATTTATTAACTAGAGTCCAGGCAGTTACTCATGAGAGAAGAGTATTTTCCCCTGTGGTTGGTCTGCATAACTGGCACATGCTCCCCAATCAATGCTATGTTGTGGGAAGGCAGAGTTGCTAGCCCTGGCTCGTTTCCGTTGGCAGCTGGGAGGGCAGATGCAGCACCTGGATTCACAAGAGGCCGGGGCTGCTGACAACAAATGAGATCGGGGAAACAAGCACAAAGCCATTGGGTTTGCCAAGCTAAGAGAGCTCATCAAGATGGCGGGTCTGCCAGCAGAGCATCCTGCTCAGGACGGAGCCCCGGTCAGTGGCCAGGAGGGTGAATATCGCTTTGTCTACCCAACATGGCTGGAGGGAAGTCTGGAGTAGCACATTTATCACAGAGCGGTTGGGAATCCGAATGAGAGTGGGGGACAAGCCTGAGCCGCAGATGAAGCGTGTAAGCAAGACACAGCCGAGTTTCCTTCGCAAAGGGCAACACAAGGGACCAGTTTTAGGGCGTCTTATCCAGGTCTAGTCAGAGATATTCCACCCACTCTAAGCTTGGGCACAGTCTGAACTTTGGGGGTGCTCACTTCCCTCATTTAAAAAGGAACCACTAACTTGTGCCAGAGACCACCACCAATGGACAAGACTGACTCATGGACCTGTGGGAAAACAGGAAGCGCTTTGGACTTGGCAGTCGGAGGACCAGGGTTCCAACCTCAGCATTCACTCCCTGTGTAATCATAGGAAAGTGCCCACCACCAGGCCTCGAACGGCGTGCAGCAGCCATCGCTCCAGAGGCTCAAAGGTGACGATGAAGTCGGAGTTATTGCTGCGGGTGACCTTGACCCTCTCTAGCCTGGGAGGTGGACGAGAGGAATAAGTCATTTCCAATGAGCTCCAATGCCAAGCAGTGATTTCTTAATCTCTCCTTCGACAGCGTTGGGATGGCTACAGTCTGGAGATAAAGGGACGGCTGATTTTCCCAGCAGGCATCTGAGGCATGCCCTCAGCTCAGTTTTTAGGGGACCGATTATCCAGCTCCAGGAGGGGCTGGTGCTATTTCCGGGCTCTCAGATGAGGTCCTTAGGATGCCAGGGTGAAAGCTCAGGATGAGCACAATAGTAGAAGTGCAGCCGGCCCCATTTCCCAAAGCCCCTTTCATCACGAAGATGCAGACATTCAAAAATATCGACTCCTTCCTATGTCCCAGGTCACCAGGCACCTGAGGGACCGGCAGGGAGACACTCTCTCTTCATAGACAGTATTCTTCTTCTTTTTTCCTGAGGTAATTGGGGTTAAGTGCCTTGCCCAGGCCAGATTTGAACTCAGGTCCTCCTGACTCCAGGGCTGAAGCTCTACCCACTGTGCCACCCAGATGCCCCTCCAGTAACATTTCTAAAAAGCAACTGTTATTCTGTCCACCTACCTTCCTATGTATCCAACGTGTGTGTGTGTGTGTGTGTGTGTGTGTGTGTGTGTGTGTGTGTGTGTATGAGAGAGACAGAGAGAGAGAGAACTTAAGATTCCAATATAGGATGCCAATTTAACATTATAGGCTGCCTGGGGTGAGACCAAGGCTTTGCTGGGGAAAGAACACTGGCAAATGATATTTACAGTTTGCATGAGGGCAGAGTCCTTGCTGGAAGTCTTACTGTGCAAGAAAATCCTCTTAGAACAGGGATTTCTAACCATTTTATGTTACATGCTTCTTGGCAATCTGGCGAAACTTAGGAATCCCCGTTCTGAATAATGTTTTTAAATGCAGAAAATAAATAGGATTGCAAAGGAAACCAGTTACAGTGAAATAAAGAGAGAATTTTTCCCACTGAAATCCACAAACTTTCTGACATCTATCCCCTTGGTGGTCCAAGGATCCCAGGATAAAAACCCC
Source organism: Antechinus flavipes (assembly GCF_016432865.1). NCBI lineage: Eukaryota > Metazoa > Chordata > Mammalia > Dasyuromorphia > Dasyuridae > Antechinus > Antechinus flavipes. The sequence continues at coordinate 20,874,274 of NC_067402.1, forward strand.
TAATCAGGAGGAGAAAGTGTCATGGAAGATGAGAGGTCTGGGGGAGGGCTTTCCAGCAACAGTTATCTAGCCAGTTAGGCGGTGCTGGGCCATCAAACACTGGGGAACCGGCTTTACCCTCATGGTTGCCTGGCAAGATTCAAGTGCTTGTATCTTATGACTCAAAGGTTGTTCTACTAGGAAGGTGCCAATCCTACCTGTTAATCCCTGCAGCTGCGCCAGCAGTGAGGTCTGCACACTGAGAGACAGACTCTCCCCTCCATGGCCTGGAGGTGTGACCCAGTGAGATCCATGGCCCTTCAAACGGGGGGGGGGGGGGGGGGCCCCCTCCGGCAATGGCCGAGGTTCTAAGAGCAGCAGCAGCTGGCGGTGGGGAAGCCTTTGGAGGACTTGGAATGGAAGCTTCTGGTGGGTGTGTACACACTCTCTGTCTCTCTCTCTCTTTGTCTCTGTCTCTCTCTGTATCTCTGATCTGTGTCTCTGTCTCTCTGTCTCTGTCTGTCTGTCTATCTGTCTCTCTCTCTCTCACCCCTCTTGTTAGCCTAGTGTCAGGGAATCAGGGAGGCTGACTCTGAATGGAGATTCAGCTTCAATGAGTCAAGAAGCATTTATAAACACTTCTCACACGCAAGGCGCAGCACCAAGTGCGGGGCTTACAAAGAACAGCCAATAACTGTCCTAGCCATCGAGGAGCTCAGTCTGACGGGGAGACAACACGCAAACAACTCTGAACAAACAAGCTAAAGAAAATAAAATAAGAAGGAATATGCTTCCTTACCACTGTGGTCCATGGCACCTGGGGGATCCTGGTGTAGGTCATTGTCATGTAGATGATTAAGAAGAAGACCGTCAGGACCCAGTAAAATACTGCAACGAACATCACCCAGCCAAAGGCAGGGACCCGGAAATACTCTGTCCCAGCGATCAGTGTCCATACCAGCAGACCAAAAACCTGCAGAAACGGTGGAATGGAAAAGGGGGATGGGCAGGAAGAAAGGAGGAAAACAAGAAAGGAGGGAGAGAGAGGAAAGGGGATGTGGATGAGGGGAAGGGAAGAGTGGAGGAGAGGAAGGGAAGGGATTGAGAAGAGAGGAGAGAAAAGCAAAGAAGAGAAGAAGGGAGAAGGGGGAAAGGAGAATACAAGTAGGAAGAGAGGAATGGAAAGAGATTGGGAAGAGAAGAGAGAAAAAGAGAGAAAGGGAACAAGAGGAGGGGGAAGAAAATCATTATTCTAGAGTCCCCAAAATTATGCTCAAAGGGCAGCCAAACTGTGCCCATCCATTTTTTAAATTAAAGCTTTTTTATTTTTCAAAGCATATGCATGGATAATTTTGAAACATTAGCCCTTGCAAAACCTTGTGTTCCAATTTTCCCCTGCTTCTTCTACCCCCTTCCCCTAGATGGCAAGTACGCCAATATATGTTAAACATGGTAGAAATACATGTTAAATCCAATACATGCATACATATTTATACAATTACTTTGTTGTACAAGAAAAATCAAATCAAACCAGAAAAAAATGATGAAGAAAATAAAATGCAAGCAAAGAACGACAAAACGAATGAGATGCTATGCTGTGATCCACACTTAGTCCCCACAGTCCTCTCTCTGGGTGTAGATGGCTCTGCTCATCACAAGATCATTGGAGCTGGTATCAATCATCTCATTGTTGGAAAGAGTCATGTCCATCAGAATTGATTGCCATACAATACTGATGTTGCCGTGTACAATGATCTCCTGGTTCTGCTCACTTCCCTCAGCATCAGTTCATGTAAATCTCTCCAGGCCTCTCTAAAATCATCCTGCTGATTCTTTCTTATAGAACAACAATATTCCGTAACACTCATAGACCATCACTTATTCAGTCATTCCCCAACTGATGGGCAGCCACTCAGTTTCCAGTTTCTTGCCACTACAAAAAGGGCTGCCATAAACATTTTTTGTGTCTATCCTTTAATCGAAAAAAATAACTACTAATCTGTATCCCAAAGAGATTGTAAAAATGAGAAAGGATTCCACATGTACGGAAATATTTACAACAGCTCTTTTTGTAGTGGCAAAGAATTGGAACTTGAGGGGAATCCATCAACAGGGGAATGATTGAACAAGTTGTGCTACAGGAATGTAATGGAATATTATTATTCTATAAGAAATGTTGAACAGGCAGATTTCAGAAAAAGCTGGGAATGACTTACATGAATTGATAACCAGTGAAAGGAGCAAAACCAGGAGAACATCATATACGGTAACAAGAAGACGGAGTGATGATCAACTATAATAGATTTAGCCCTTCTGAGCAATACAGTGATTCAAGACAATTCTAATAGACTTGTGATGGAAAATGGCATCCATATTCAGAGCAAAAACTATAAAGATTGGATGCAGATTGAAGCATGCTACTTTCACTTTTTTTTTTTTCTTTTTTGTGTTTTTTTTTTCCCATTTTGTTCTGATTCTTCTTTCTTTACATGACTAATTTGGAAATAGGTTTAAATTGATGGTACATGTCTTATCTATATCAGATTGCTTTCTTGGGAGGGGGATGTAAGTGAGAGAGGGAGAGAGAAAAAATTGGAACTCAAAATCTTACAAAAATGAATGCTGAAAACTATCTTTACATGTAATTGGAAAAAATATTATTAAGGGAAAAACTTGGTAATAGACAATATTATCCACACCCAAAGAAAGAACTAGAGAGTCTGAAAACTAATTGAAGCATACTATCTTCACTTAAATTTTTTTGTTTTTCTTTTTGGTTTTTATGCTTTTTCCCTTTTGTTATGATTTTTATTTCATAATGATTATTGTAGGAATACGACTAATGTGTTTGTACATGAATAAATGATCAGATTGTTTGCTGTCTTGGGGGAGGGAAAAAGGAAAAAAGAGAGAGAGAAAAAACTGGGACTCAAAATCTTTTTTAAAAAATTGAATAATAGGGGGAGCTAGGTGGTGCAGAAGACAGAGTCAGGAGGACATGGGTTCAAATCTGGCCTCAGACACTTAACACTTCCTAACTGTGTGACCCTGGGCAAGTCACTCAACCCCAATTACCTCAGCAAAAAATAAAATAAAATAAAAATTGAATAATAGCTGTTTATTTTCAAAATCTACGCAAAGACAGTTTTTAACCTTCACCCTTGCAAAATCTCCTGTTCCAATTTTTTTCCTCTCCCTTCCCCCATCTTTTCCCTTAGATAGAAAATAATCCAATAGATGTTAAATATATGCAATTTTTCTCTATATATTTCCTCATTTATCGTGTCGCACAAGAAAAATCAGATCAAAAAGAAAAAATGAGAAAGAAAAAAGCAAACAATAACAAAAAAGTGAAAATATTATGTTGTGATCCACATTCAGTCCCCATAGTCCTCTCTCTGGATGCAGATTGCTCTCTCCATCACAAGTCTACTAGAATTAGCCTGAATCACCTCATTGTGATTGTAGTGAAAACACCATCATAAGAATTGATCATTACATAATCTTGTTGCTGCAGTGTACAATTTTCTTGGTTCTACTCACTTTACTTAGCATCAGGAGCTCAAAATCTTTTTTTTTTTTTTTAAATTAAAGCTGTTTATTTTCAAAACATGCATAAATATTTTTTTTTTACCATTCACCCTTGCAAAACCTTGTGTTCCAAATTTTTTTCTTTCTCTTCCCCTTACCCCCTCCTCTAGATGGCAAGTAATTCAATAGATGTTAAACATGTGCAGTTCTTCTATACATATTTCCACAATTATTGTGCTGCACAAGAAAAATCAGATCAAAGGGGAAAAATGAGAAAGAAAACAAAATGCAAGAAACAATAACAAAAAAGGTGAAAACACTAAGTGATGATCCATACTCAGTCCCCACAGTCCTCCCTCTGGGTGCAGATGTCTCTCTCCATCATAAGCCTACTGGAATTGGTCTGAATCACCTCACTATTGAAGAGAGCCACGTCCATCAGAATTGGTCATCATATAATCTTGATGTTGCCATGTACAATGATCTCCTGGTTCTACTCACTTCACTTAACATCAGTTCATCTAAGTCTCTCCAGGACTCTCTGGAATCATCCTGCTGGTCATTTCTTACAGAACAATAATATTCCATAACATTCGTACACCACAGCTTATTCAGCCATTTCCCACTGATGGCCATTCACTCAGTCTCCAGTTCTTGCCACCACAAACAGGGCTGCCACAAACATTTTTGCACAAGTGGGTCCCTTTCCCTCCTTTTTGGTCTCTTTGGGATATAAGCCCAGTAGAGACATTGCAGGATCAAAGTGTATGCACAGTTTGATAGCCCTATGGGCACAGGAACTCAAAATCTTATAAAAGTAAATGTTGAAAATTATCTTTACATATAATTGGAAAAAATACTATTAAGTGGGGGAGGAAGAGATCTGAATTAGAAGTGAAAAAGCTCTTAAACTAAAAATGAGCATAATAACAATAACATTAACAACAATGATGATGGGGATGACTGTGATTATGAAATGCCTCCTTAATGTCAGTGACATTAATTTAGGGTTGATATTAAATTAAGAATAAACCCTGATAGAAGAGAATGGAAACCGATAATAATGATGAATGAATTCTCCATAATCAGGGGCAGCTATGGAAACTCCTTCCTCCCTGTCTGTCACACACACCATATTATGTGGGTAACACAGGAGGAACAATGAAGGAAGAGGGGATGGCAGTTTCAGAGAGTCAAGTCCAAGGCTTTTGGGCTACCATAACAAACATAATGTCACCAGCCAACATACAGGGAATGGAGCTATTGTAAAAAGCTAGTACCGTGACTCGATATCTACACCTTCTTTCTTGACCAACACTGTCCGTGAGACCAAATGAGTTCAAAGGTGTCCAAAGTTGCCCTACTTAGGACGTCCAGAAGTGAACAAAAATCAAGAGCAAAGAGGATTCAAACATGAAAATGGCCAAATGACCTTTCCCCTGACACATGGGACAAATTGAGCGTCTGAACCAACAGACTGTAGATTAAAGGAAAAGCTAAGATATTACTACTTCACAGTCTCCTTTGGACTTAATATATGACTTGGCGAGTGGTGAGGACTTCAATTTTTCTGCTTTAATTTTCTTTGCTGTGACAAAAAAAAAAAAACAAGCTAAAACCAAACCTTGCCCTTTCCCCTTCTCATAATGGTCATTACAGCCAGGAAAGCTGTATAAAACGACCATTCTTTTTGACTCTGGATTGGAACTATACCCTAAGTAATGTACCAAAAAGAAAAAGAAAAAAATAGAGCTGCCTCCCCTAACCCAGAATACTACAGAACACTATTGAGCCTGGAAAAACTAGGAACAATCAAAATATTCAAGAGTTGGGGAATGGCTGAATAAAAGGAACATTTATCATTCAATCTAGGGAAAAAGAATAAGCATTTAAATAGTATCTACTACGTAAAGTAGCTAAGTACTTTACAAATTTTGTCTCACTTGATTATCACAACCACCACAGGAAGTAGGGGCTAGTATTATCTCCATTTTACTGTTGAAGAAACTGAGACAGACAGAGGTTAAGTGACTTGCCCACACAGCTAGTTGGATTTGAACACAAGTCTTCTTTACTCCAGAACCACTGCTCTATCCAATGCACCATCTCGCTGCCTAACTATAACAACAAGTATAAGGAGCACTAATAAATCAGGAAAGATTGATAGGAAATCAATCATGTGACAAAGAAAGCAGAATCAGAAATCATATCTACTCAGATTGTACCTATATAAAAATATAATTCTTTGTGCAGACTAGATCTTGCCAGTCTAGGGAACTTCCAATGTGGAAATTGTTCTCACCAATGCAGATAAGCAAATCAACTATAATTTATGGTCTTAAAGAGTTACCTGGTAACTGCTAAAAAGTTAAGTGGTTTGCTCACAGTAATACTTTCAATGTATTTGAGAAGGAAGTCTTGAATCCAGGTCTTTCTACTTCAAAGACCAGCCCTCTATTGACCCTGTCACCTTGACCCTTATAAAGTACACAATATAGATGCAAAATCCAGGAATGAATATACAACTATAACAAGAGGCTCTAAAGGGAGGGACTAACTGTTTGTTAAAGATCTTAAGTTTTGTCACTGTTCATTCTGACTGTTTGAGACTCCATTTGGGGTTTTCTTGGCAAAAAATATTGGAGGGCTTTGCTATTTTCTTTTCCAGCTCATTATATAGATGAGGAAACGGAGGCAAACATAGCTAGTAAAGTATTTGAAGTCACATTTGAATACAGCAGGACCCAGTACTTGGTTCCCTAAGTTAAATATATTTAATAATGGAAGAAGTTTTGTTTTGTTTTGTTTTTACTCCAGAGTTTATGTCTCTGTTTCAAATGAGAGCGCCCTTCATTGATTTAGCCAGACACCACCAGTTCAGGGAGTAAACTCTCCTTTCTCTAGTACTGAAGAAGTAAACTGGGCTTCCTTGGCAACCACCCATTATGGTTCCCTATGCAAATCATCAACTGAGAATACAGCTGACCTTTTCAAGCCTCATCAAGAAATCTGTATCATTTTTCCCCCCCATGGAGTGCCATGCCCAATCCCATCAAGACCCAATCTCTCTGATCAAACTGAATGTCGAGCGCACTTTTATAGATTGCCTGTCAGTTATGATGAATATGAAATGAAAAAAACCTCCCATTAGTGTAAATCTTGGAGTTTTCCAGGAATTACATCGGCCTTGTGCATCTTAACACCAGATAAATCGCATTGCCACTGCTGGAAACCCAAAAAATATATCTTCATTAAGTATCCTTTCCTTGGCTTTAAACTTCCCACTCTACAGAAGGAAAAAATGGTTAATTATCCTCATAGAGAATCCAATCCTTGGGCCATCTAATCTATTCCTCTGCCTCTGGGTTTTTTTGCTCAAAACCTTTTCTAATGAAAACACCTAAGGATGAATGTTCAAAGGAATCAGATTAAAATGTCCTTAGCGACATTTGAGATTTAATACACTCTAAGGAGTTCTTGTCTATGTCTAATCCACATTCCTTTAGTTGCAATGGAAAACCCATTTCCCCTTACTTTAACATGGTAATAGATGACATTTACATCTTCAAAATTTTTAAATAGGGGCCAGTTCACTGTCCCTCAGACTGTTGGAGGGCCGGACTATAGTAAAAACAAAAACTTTGTTTTGTGGGCCTTTAAATAAAGAAACTTCCTAGCCCTGGGTGAGGGGGATAAATGTCCTCAGCTGTTGCATCTGGCCCGCGGGCTGTAGTTTGAGAACGTCTGCAAGATTTGCAAAGGACTTTAAACACTTGATTTTATCGCCCTTATTACACAAATGAAAAAATAGTCTGGGCAAAATTATATGACTTGACCAAGTACACACTCAGTCTGAAAGCAGGAGTTGAATCTAAATTTGTTTGACTTTGAGTCAAGTACTTATCCAGTGGGCTGTTCTGCCCCTAAATGAGTATAGATTTGTAACATCCTCCAGATATTAACTCTGGACATAAAATGCCCTCCAATCATTAATCATTTTAAATAAGCGATTGATTTGGCTCCAGAGTGTAGTAGAAAGGTAAGTAAAGTTGGTTGCAATATAATTTAATTTTAAAGATTATTCTGAAGCATTTTATTGATGATTTTTTTTCTTCCATCAAAGTGATAGTGTTTCTTGCCAGTAGCCAACTAGTACCGTACCTGCTCTTTTAACAAATCTGTACAATCAAACAAACCTTGGACTATGGTTACGGAATACTGCATGTAAAGTTAAGTTTTTCCAATATGTTGGTTAGTTTTGTTAAATTATTTTCCTCTTCTAAATTCTTTGTTATAAAGGATAAGTTTCTCTAGGAAGCAGGAATATATGAAGAAATGTTGATATAGTAACAAAATATGGTAATGACAATATTGTTATAATCATTATAATATATAATAGAATAAAATCACTATAATATATAATAAAAATCATTATAATATAATAGAATAAAATAAAATAGAATATGGTAATGGTATATTTTATAATCATTATAATATATAATAGAATACATATAAATATTACATATTTATTTATTTATATTACATATAAAGATATGACATATAATTATAGCATAATAATTATACATTTTTAAAAAGAAGAAATGACAGTCTTCAAACACAAAGACAAAGGCACCCTTTCCATATGCAGAGATAAATGGGCCAACATTTGATTTGTAGCTTCCTCTATCTGGCATCTCTGCAGAATGGTGGATTTTTTTTAAGTAAATAGTCAAAGATTCAAATGGATTTGTGATCTCAGAAATTTGGACGTTGGTCCTTCCAGTAATGCACTCTTGGTGGTCCTGTGAAACTATTATCCAAGTCCTCCCACTGGTTCACCATAGAGAGTCTAATATCTAGGGCAGAACTGTCAAACTCAAATAGAAATGGGGGCTACTAAACCTTACAAGAGCCCAGGCTATGGTCATAGTGACTTAGAGAACCACAGAGCAACATTATCTGTGTTCTATTGTATTTATATTTTTGTTGACTATTTAATCTGGTTCAGGGGTGTTTGCTTTTTTTCTGAGCATGAGCAACTTACTAGTTAGGCTAGCAGTAACCAATAAATCGGATCAATGGCCTCTCTCAACTACTAAAGACCCAGAGGGAGGGCTGACAGGTCTTTTTTTTTTTTTTTTTTTTAATAAAATGTTGCTTTCCCCCAGTTACACGTAAAGACAATTTTTGATATTTATTATTTAAACAATTTGAATTCCAAATTCTCTCTCCCCTTCCACTTCCTCCTCTCTGAGGCCATAAGCAATTTGCTAAAGGTTATATTATACATGTGTAATCATGTAAAACATATTACCATATTAGTCATATTGTAAAAGAAGATACAGACCAAAAGGGGAAAAACATAAAAAACTGTCAAAAATTTAAAAAATAATATGTTTCATTCTGCATTCAGACCCTATCAGTTCTTTCTGTGGAGGTGGATAGTATTTTTCATCATGAGTCCTTTGGAACTGCCTCGGATCACTGTATTGCTGAGAAAAGCTAAAATCATCCTATAGTATGGCTTGACCATTCCCTCTACCCAACTTTTAGCTTTTCCTTTATTCACTCTCTTTATGAATGGCTCATCTTCTCTTTCTATTTTTCCATGGCAGCCTTTCCTTCCAATCTTTGAAGTTTTGTCAGTTTCAGTATCACCATCACTAAAATTTACTTATTTTAAGAAATAAAACTTTTTTAATTAGGGAGTTCTGCTCCCTACTACCTATGTGACTTGGGATCAGGTCATCCTTAGACCTCAAGTTTCTCTACATACAGTCCTAGATCCCCAAATGGTGGGAACCAAGGCTTCTTCCTGTTCTTCCGTGGGACTTAAATGTTAAGTTTTGGACAGAGTGGAACATGGCAACCTTACCACTTTAGCCACAAGGGGGTGCCCAAACACCACTCTAAAAGCAGGAGCCCCTTTAAACCCAGTTCCATTCAGCGAAAGCAACTGGTTACTTTCCAACTGTTCTGATTATTTCAGGGGTTTATAAATATACATTGCGAAGAGGCTGTGAATCAGAACCAGACGCTGCCTCAGGAAAAGTCCAACCAGAGACGGAGGCCCTGTGCTGAGACAGGGGATTACTGAGCAGACAGGTGTGGTCCAAGGGAACTCAATCCACAAAGTCAGGGTCCCTTCCCAGCTTTGGCTGAAGTGTCAGCCAGAAAAAGGCATCATGGGACGGTGGAAAGAATGGTGGGTTTGTCAAATTTACTGTATAAGCAGAGGGACTCAGTCTATTTACTTCGACACTACCTTCTACCCTCACTGAACCTTAACTTCCTCAGCTTCCACGTGAAGTTGGACTAGAGAGCCTCTAGATTTCAGCTCTAAATCATGGTTCCTATGATCAGGAACAAGAGAAAATGGCAAGCCAGATGCCCTTCCCTTCCTGTACCTCTCTACTCAGCGACAGACTGGGAGAAATTCAACATATTACATTGCACAAATTAAGTGTTGGAAGGGACCTGAGAGGTCATTTTCTCCAACCCCCCCCCCCATTTTTACTGAAGAGACCCAAAATAGGAAGTGACTGTCCAAAGTCATCAAGGCGGTAAAGGATGGAGTAGAATTTGAACCCAGGTTCTGACTCCAAATACAATGCTCTTTCCATTGGATTATGCCCTCTCTGATATGATGCTTTAAAGAAGGCTACTAGAATAGCAGAAGTGGGAAAATATAAGATACAATTACTGTGAAGTAGAACCAACAGGAACATCAGCCTGGAGATCAATGGGGGGAAGGAGATACTTCAGAGTCACAAAGATAGAAAATTTAGGTGATGGTTGCATAATCAGTAGAAAGAGAAGATTCAAGGAGGAAGCTCGTGAGCTTCATTTTAAACAACTTGAGATATCCAGGGAGAAACACCCAGTTGGAGATGTAACCTGGAGTTGGTTGGAGATACAAGTTTCCAAGACCACCTGCAAAGTCAAAGAAACAAAGGATGGTGCTCAAAGTAAGGGAGAGCCGGTGTCAGACACAGAAGGAAGATCATCATTAAGGAATGGGTAAGATCCAGCAGAGAGACAAGAGAAGGGATCTTTGGAGAGATACAAGGAGAACCAGGAGACTATTGTGCTTCTGAAACCAAGAATAGAGAACCCAGCATTTGGGATTTATCAACAGAGCCAAAAGAAGAAGATAATTCAAGGGGGATAGAGAATGGAAATATGACCTTTTATTATTTATTAATGAGTTATTAAATCATCTTACAGAGAAGTTATAACAGAGCGGTACAGCAGGGTCCAGTTAGGGGGTTCAAGAGAAAGGGGAGTATGAGGAAGTGAAGACATAGAATAGAAGTTTTGAAATGAGTTGAACAGTGGAAGGGAGGAGAGAATAGGATCATAGCTGGAAGGGATGACAGCACCAAGGGAAGAAGACATTTATAAAAATAGGGAGACACAAGCATAGTAAACAGTGTAGAAGATGTACCAGCCAAAGAAGATGAATATTAAAGGTAGGTCATGAAAGAGACTGGAGGAAACAGGATGAAGGGAATTGAAGAGAGAGGATTAGCCTTAGTGAAAAAAAGGGATACCACATCCACAAGTAGAGGGAAGGAGAAAGCTTGTGAAAATGCTAAGATGGATCATACAGCTAGGGCACATAGTGAATAGATGACTGGACTTAAGAGTCAGGAAGAAGTGAGTTTGAATCCCATCTCAGGTACAGACTGTTATGTAAATCCTGATCAAGTCACTTAACCTCAGCTTGCATAACAATAGCATCTAGGTCATAGTGCCGTAGAGAGAACCAAAGGAGAGGATTGAATTAAATGCTTTGTCATTCCATATAAACGTGAACTATTATTATTACTAATGACAATACTATGTGAGGAATGGAGAGGGCCATTCCTAGCCAGGATCTAGCCAGATAATCTCAATATTCTGCAGGTATCCTACTTGGAATGTATAAGGAATAGATAGAAATAGAAGGTGGGAGAATAGAGAGGAATAGCTTGGAAACCTTTGCTGTGGAGTATGGAATTAGGAGTTAATCAATAATCAATCAACAAGCATTTATTAAGCACCCATTATGTGCCAAGCATTGTAGAATAAGGGTAGAGTAGGTGACAGGATTATCAAACAGCAAAGGGGTTATGAGCTGATGTTATATAACCTACTTTTGTAATAATCATTTTTAAATTAAAAATAATATGTTTTATAATATCCTTGTAACCTACTTTTGAAAGCAGTTTGATTTCTAGATTTTTTTTCCCCATAGGCCATTTAGCAACCCTAGAGTAGGAGGGGAGAAATTAGATAATAAGGAATTAGCTGCTAATGAGAACTCCCTGGTTAGATTTTGCTGCGAGTTGGGGATCAAGGTATGGCAGGGAAGTAGCTAAGGTAATATGTAAATGGTTGACTATATGCATAGAGACTGGGGATGGAGGCACTGTGAAGTCAGAGTAAGGGAGATGCTTTTGAAGAACCCAAATGTGACTCAATAGAGCAAAATAAATTTGAGACTTAAAGAGATATTTTGCTAGAGTTTCAGTAGATTGAAAGGGGGAGAGATTGAAAAATAGAAGGTGGTGACTTGAGTAAAATTTGATTTTTTTCTTTTTTTAATTAAAGCTTTTTATTTACAAAACATATGCATGGGTAATTGTTCAACATTGACCCTTGCCAAACCTTGTGTTCCAAACTTTCCCCTCCTAACCCCCACCCCTCCCCTTGATGGCAGGGTGTTAAATATGTGTTTTTGATGCAGTTAAAAGAGTAAAATTTTAAAAGAAACAGCTTCTAGGGGCATCTTAAGGTGATCATGGGGAGATGCACCTGGATGAAGTGAGGATGGCAAAAGAAGCAGCTAGGTTCTTTGAGTGCTGGATCTGGAATCAGGAAGATTCTTCCCCGAGTTCAAATCTGATCTCAGCTACTTAGTACTCTGTGACCATGGGCACATCCCTTAGCCCTATTTGCTTCCATTTCTCATCTGTAAAATGAGTTAGAGAAGGAAATGACAAACCCATTCTAGTATTTCTCCCAAGAAAACCCCAAATGGAGTCATGGAGAATCAGACCTGACTGAACAATGACTGAACAACAGAGATGGGAGGGGAGTAAGGAATTGAGGGGAGGAGGCTAGATACAGGGGCTGGAGTGAGTGAGTGAGACAAGGGCCAAGAGCCCATATCATCAATAGTCAAAAGAATGACTTGGAGATCGCTGAATGAGAGCATCAAAGCTGGGGAAGAGGATGATTTAGTCTCAAAAGGGGTTATTTCAAGGAAATTATCTGGGCTTCCCAGTATGGAGGAGAGTATCCCCTTAGGCTAAGGGGGCTGCAGCTCCTCCAGACATGGGAGAGGAATGACCTCCAGTAAACAGGATTTTAAGGGGAGTGCCAGGTTCCCATTATAAAGAGGAAGTTGAAGGAAAGATGGTTGAGAAACTGGAGGAGGTGAAAGAATGTGTTGGCAAGAGAGTATACATTTCTAGGAGCACAGAGGGGTAGGTTAGAAGATAAATGAGCTGGATTGGAATGAGCCTGGGGGAGAGTAGAGTTGATTAGAACAGGATTGTGCATTTCCCTGGAGGGTGTCCAGAGGAGAAGCATTTAGGATAGTGTAGGATCTCGAGAACAAGTCACAGTTCTACTGAAGGAGCTAGAGACGTGCCCTAGTGAAGATGAGAGGGAATGTGATCATTCTGTTTGAGGGCTATCATTAGGAGCAAAGAATTTTAGACTTCTCTCATAATGAAGAAGCAGGAAGTAAAGCTCGATTGAGATTTGATTTGGGGAAAAACTTCTTGAGTTGTAGAGTTGCTAGGAATAGACTTCTTAGGAAGAAGAGGCAAGTTTGTCATCCTTGGGGAGATTCACACTGAGGCTGGATGAATACTTGGGGGGGGGGGCGTTCTAGGGAGGATTTCTTTGGGCTATGGGTTCTACTAGATTGGCTGCTGAGGTCTTTCCCAACTCTCAAACTCAGTGATTCTGCTATGACATGCAGGGAGAATGAATGACATTAAATTAACAAATAAAGGAGTACAAAAATTCTCAAAATCAGACTTTAAAAAAGAAATAGACCAAAGAAGCTTCTACTTATTCCTTTAGAAAAACCTACCAGGGACTTTGTCTTGTTTGTTTGAAGTATTAGCTTCCCCTCACTCCCAACATCCAGTACCTAGCTGGTGTTTTCCTTAATAAATATTTGTCAAATAAAGAACTCCTAGATATACAAAAAGGCTGCCTTTCCCTTGTGTTCACTGATCTCTCACCGGCAGAAACAAGGAATGGGGTTGGAGAAAGGGCTTGTCCTTTCACTTTCAGCTTTGGGTTATAATTCTTCTTCCTCAAGTATTATCCACTGCTCCACTACCTTCTAAAATAAGGGGTTTTAACTTGGGAACCATGAATTTTTTTTTGACCATGAATTTTTTAAAATAGCCACATAATATAATTGGATTTCTTTGTAATCCTCTATTATATACTTTAAAACATTTTTCCAAGAAGGAGTTCATCCCTAGATTATGTCAGGCAGCCTCCAAAGGGGACACACACACACACACACACACACACACACACACACACACACACACACACACACTAAGAATTTCTGCTTTATTTACAGCTTCCAGTAGCAGCTAATAGAGCCAATGTCTGATCCAGAAAGCTTTGATCTCTTGTCTTGCATTTACCTCCTGTGTCTGAATGGTAAAGTCCGCAGAACTAGTCCCACAGAACGCTCTGTCGCCTTTTTAATTAGCATGTTCATTTTAGTTCTATTTCAGTCTTTTTTTGTTTGTCTCAAATACTAAATTGGGAGACCTTGTAAATCATTACCTTCTGTCCAACCCACCAACATCTGAGATCCAGCCAATGTGCCCTAGGCCTTGGGCCAATCTGACCCCTGGCCTTGGAACTAACAGCTATTATCTGTAGCCAGGTCAGTACTTGCATGATTGGAAAATCAGTATTACACAGCCTGAGTTTCCAGGTCACAAGACTGAGAAATGCTCATAATTAGTGCTCTACTATTTTAAATACTTATAATTTCTCCTATTTCAATGGAGCTTTACATGGAGGGTTACAACATGCTTTCCTAACAAAAATATTATGAGACCAATAGGGCAAGTATTGATATCTCCATTTTGCAAATGAGGAAACTGAGGAATTCTGTTTCCTGCCTCCCTGAAATATACTTTCTCCTCATTAATTCTCTTAGAAACCCAAGCTTCCTTCAAAGTTCAGCTCAAATGTTACTCCCTCTATGGGGTATTTCCTGATCCCCTTAGTTGTTAGTGCCTATTCCATCCTCAGACTACCATATACAGCATCATTCATGTGCATGTTTTATTTTCCTCCCCCCTCTTCTCCATAGAACATTAGCCCTTGGAGGCTGGGCTGGTTTTGGTTTTGTCTTTATATCCTTAAGTGTATAGCCTGGAACACTATAGGAAGTAGACATTTAATAAATACTTATTTGATGGAATAAAATGATTTTCTGTTGTTAGCATCAGAGAACTCAAGTGTCTCCCGACTCCAGGTTCAGTAATATTTCTACTATGCCACATTTTCCAAGCTAGTATCTCCTTCCTATGTTAATATATAACCCCCTTCTATAGCAAAATGGTTCTTGAAACTTGCCTTACTTTCTTATCTATCACTGCATTATTACATCTCAAGTTAAGTAACATAATCAGGTATTAAAGTAGATATATCTAATAAATTGATTACTGTCTTTGAGGAAAGAAAAACTCAGAACAATAGTCTTTTAAAAATTGCTTTCTAGGGAAGCAATAAACTAGGAAAACATTTTTACATCTAAAGGATCTGATAAAGGCCTAATTTCTAAAATATATAGAGAATTGACTCAAATTTATAATAGTTTAAGCCATTCTCCAATTGATAAGTGGTCAAAGGATATGAACGGACAATTTTCAGATGAAGAAATTGAAACTATTTGTAGCCACATGAAAAGGTGTTCCAAATCATTATTAATCAGAGAAATGCAAATTAAGACAACTCTGAGATACCACTACACACCTCTCAGATTGGCTAGAATGACAGGGAAAGATAATGCGGAATGTTGGAGGGGATGTGGGAAAACTGGGATACTGATATATTGTTGGTGGAATTGTGAATGCATCCAACCATTCTGAAGAGCAATCTGGAATTATGCCCAAAAAGTTATCAAACTGTGCACATCCTTTGATCCAGCAGTGTTTCTACTGGGCTTGTATCCTAAAGAGATGTTAAAGGAGGGAAAGAGACTTGTATGTGCAAGAATGTTTGTGGCAGCCCTTTTTTAGTGGCCAGAAACTGGAAAACTGAGTGGCTGCCCATCATTGGAGAATGGCTGAATAAATTATGGTATATGCATGCTATGGAATATTGTTATTCTGTAAGAAATGACCAGCGGGATGATTTTAGAGAGGCCTCCATGAACTGATGCTAAATGAAATGAGCAGAACAAGGAGATCATTATACATGACAATAAGAAGATTATACGATGATCAATTCTGACAGACAAGAATCTCTTCAATATTGAAATGATTCAAACCAGTTCCACTTGTGCAGTAATGAAAAGAGCTCTCTACACCCAGAGAGAGAACCATGGGAACAGAGTAAGGAACAGAACATAGCATTCTCATTCTCTCTCTTATTTGCTTGCATTGTGTTTTCTTTTTCTGTTTTTTTTTTTGTCTTCCTTCTTGATCTGATTTTTCTTGTGCAACAGGATAACTGTATAAATATGTGTGTGTGTGTGTGTGTATACACACATTGTATCTAACATGTATTTCAACATATTTAACATGTATTGGACTACCAGCCAGCTTAGGGAAGGGGAGGGGATGGAGGGAAAGAGGGGGAAATTTGCAACAAAAGGTTATGCAAAGGTCAATGTTGGAAAAATTACCCATGCATATGATTTGTAAATAAAAAATTGCTTTCTAGCTTATACTTAGCAAGACAAATGCATTTATCAGGGCTGGTCTCGGTGGCAAAGAAATGACCTCACTTTGTCTTCCAGATGCAACTGAAGCCAGGAGATTGGTCCATTTGGCCCATGAGAATGGGCCATGCCAGTCCACTCTTTATTGTCATTAGGTTTTGTTTCCATTCACTGAAGTTGTGGGCATGAAAGAAAAATGGCATTACTCTGAGGCATTGTGTAAAGGACAGGGAACCAGACAGAGTCCGCAAGTCCAATCCCACCTCAGATGTGAGCCATTTAACTTCAGTCTCCTCATCTGTAAAATGAAGAGATTAGACTCAATAACCTTTCAAGATTCCTTCCAGCTCTATATGTCCTGTAGAGAGTCTGAGTCAGTTCAATGAACAGTTATTGTCTACATACTGAAATGCGCTCATCAAGGGTAAGGCAGGGGACTGTCCCAGGTGCTGAAGGAGATACAGTGCTATAGGACAAATTCCTTTCCCACAAGATGCTTACAATCTGATAGAGCTGTGGCTGGTGTTTATACATTGTTTTGATAGAAGGCATGTTCACCAATAACTATAATACAAAATAGACTTTAAGAAGTATATAAAAAGGAACAAGCTGCAAACATTAAGGATTTGCTATGTGTGAGGCACTATGCTAGACCATGGAGATAATACAATGAAAGGAGGCAATCCCTACCCTGTAGGAGCTCACATTCTAACAAAGGAGATATCATAGCTGCACAAGTATGATACAAAGTAGAGTGTGAAAAATAATGAAGAGAAGTTCCAAATAGTACTCTAAGAAATTTGAGGAAGACACAATAACTTTTCAGGAATAGGGGAAAAACAAGGAAGACATCATGAAAAAGGTAGTCTTGAGGGAAGACAAGGATAGGACATTCTAATCATGGACAATGTTCTCTGTGTCAAGCAAAGGTGGCAGAGACAGGCAGAAATAGATAAGAATTCCAATTTGGCTGGAATTAGAAAATAATGCAGGAAAAGTTGATTGGGGCTGGAAAGGGAAACCATGTTATATGTGCATGGAAGTCCAAGAATATTAAAGAATCTTGGAAGATTAAAGAATGTTCTATGGAGGAAATATCATTTAAGCTGGATTTTAAAAGAGAAGTGGGAATTCAATAGGCACAGATTATGGGAAAAGGAGTACAGGTAGAGGAGACAGCATATGCAAAAGAGTGGAGATAGGTTGGATGATTTAGAACTGGGAGGAACCTTTGAGTTCATCTTGTCTAATTCTTTTATTTTATTCCCAACCTGAGGCACTAAGGACAGTGCCCAACTCACACGAGTTAAGAAGCGTTTGAGAAAGAATTTGATCCTAGGTCTTCTGGATTCAAGTTCATCTCTCTATCCACTGTTTTACATATGAGGCACTCAAGAGAGGAATGATTCAGTTTGACTGAAGCACTGAATATATGGAGGGGATTAGAATTACGACATGGCACTGGAAAGAGTTTGGAGCCAGATGGGAAAAGGCATCCAATTCTAGGCTACAGAACTTGGACTTCATTCAGTAGGCATAAGGTAGGAAGTAGAGGGAATGAGTGAGAAGGATCCAAGTTCCAAACATCTGAGCATACTTCCTCTTTCCAAGCTGATGTCAAGAGGTAGAGGTGGGGATGAGTCACAGAACAGAGTCAGAGAGAGGACATTCAATGTCATTTTAAAGTCTATCCAGATTCCCTTCACTTAGAATCTCCTTCCCCAATTATTCTAGAAAAGCTAGAAAAGCTCTGAGACAGGGGAGATCGATCTTACAAAGTACCAAAGAACAATTCCTAGCACACAGGGGGCACTTGATAGGATTGGATTGATTGGAAAAGCCAGTGGGTTATTAGTGCTCCCCAAGTCTTCCAGCATAATCTCTCTCCTCCATCAATAAGCTCCTTTTCTCTCAATCATTTCCCCCCTCCCCTCTCCTCTCACTCTGAGTCACAGATTTGTCAAAGAAAGCTCATTAGATTTACAGTCAGAAATTCTAGATTCATATCATGGTTCTGATCCTACTTGAGTGACCACCGACAAGTCAACAAACCTGCTTGAGCCTTAGCTTCCTCATCTGTAATATGAGGATAACACATCTCCTATGTAACTTATAGTTGTGAGGAAAATGATTTATAAAATGAAACCCTGAATATAGTGGAAGGAATTAAAAGTATGACAGCATTGGAAAAGTTTGGCGCCAGATGGGAAAAATTCTAGACTATAGAATCTGGACTTGTGTCAGACATAAGGTAAGAAGTAGAGGCTCTCTTAATACAAGTTATTATCATCAGCTTTTACTAGTGTCTCTCCCCACTCCCGCCTCCAAACAGGTGGATTTCCTTACCATCCCTTATTCATTCTCACTTCCCATAGCTCTGCTCATGCTGTTCCCAACGCCTCCCACCTTCCTTCACCCAACCATTCTTGTCTCTATCCTAGAGCACCTGGCTCAGGACCCAACTCCCACAAGCTTCCCCTCATTTTGGGAGGCTGCGCTTTCCAGCTCACTTTACTTCTAGAAGAGGATCCCCAAATGATTGACCAGGAAGACATCTTAAAAGATGTCCAGTAGTCCAAAGTTCTCATTTTTACAGAGGGGAAACCAAGACCTAGAGAGTTAAAATGACTTGACCACAGTCACACAGCTAGAGAATAATAAAAGCAATCAATCAATCATCAAGTAATAATAAAGCACCAAACAGGGATCAGAGAGGAAGCCCTGTGGCTATAAAGACAAACAATGAGATCATCCGTATTCACAGACTCAGAACTTAAATCCTCTGTGAACTGTCCAGCCTCTTTTTACCTTTACAGTGATTACCCCCAGAGCAGGAATGTAGGTTGGTATTATGTTATCTGGAACTTGCTTAAGTCACTGTTTAAGTTGGTGAAATGTAAGCCCGATCCATTTTGTCTTTGGAACTTCAGGGTTTTCATTGTTGTTCTTCAGTCACGTCAGGCTCGTTGTCACCCTGAGGACCATAACTCATCAGGCCCTCCTAAACATCACTATTTCTCAAAGTCTATCCAACTTCATAGTCACCGTTTCCATGTAGCTATCAATAGTAATTTAATAAATGTTTGTTGATTGAATCCTCAAAAAAAGACTCAAAGGATCTCAGTTCAAATTTTATTTGTGATAGTTACTACCCATGTGACCTTGGGCACCTTACTTAATTGATCTCAGGATTTAAGAGTCAGGAAGTCTCAGACACTGACTAGCTGTGGTTCTGGACAAGTCACTTATAACCTCTCTTTGCCTCAGTTTCCTCATCTATATGATGGGAATAACAATAACACTTCCCTCAAAGTTAACACATATAATGTGCTCTGCAAAACTAAAAACCCTTTAGAAATTCTTACTTATTATTAACTGTTATTATTATTTTGCATCTATAAAATGAGAGGGGTGTTTCTTCCAGCTCTAGATCTATGCTCCTTTGAAACTAAAATGGCAATTCCTTGAAATTAGGAATGATAACAAATAAGGGAAGATAAGGAGGAAGAAGAGGATATGACCATGAACAACTAATTTCACCATTTTGTACCTCAGTCTCATAATCTGTAAAATGGAGAATAATAAAACTGCTTCCCTCATAGACTATTTGAATGGAAAGTGTTTTGTAAATCTTAAATTCTATAGAAATTATTATTAGTATTGTACTTATTATTGTTGTTATATTTTGTGCTGTGAATGCAATAGAAACACGTTTTTGTGGAAAAATTGAATTAATTAGATTCATGCATGAAATTAAACTACAAAAAGAGGGGTTAATAGGAGGACATTAACTCATAAGTATGATTTATGGCAATATATGATCCTCATAAAGTACCATTACAAAATAAGATTAAGAAGGCTTTTTTGTCCGAGGAAATTGTTTGGGAACACAGAACATAAGATGGACCTGGGTTCAAATTCTGAGTCTACAAGGCCTGTGTAATTTGGGCAAGTCTATAAGTAAAAATAAAGTGGTATAAGGTAAAATAAAAATTAAATTAAATAAGTGTTCTGGATTTCCAGCACTCATAACCCAATCTAACTTGAAGCCATGGAAGCCAATCCTTTTTAAAGTCTAGAAATTATTTCATAGACAGCCTTGCTTTGGCAAATGACATAGCTTTGTGGGAAAAGCTCTTGGTGAAACACATCTATGTTTTGCCTGCCTCGAGATGAGCTCTTGGAAACACGAAGAGAAAGGCAAATCTCATCTCCCGCTGAGGACACAGCTTTAGCAGGGGGCACAGAGGGGAGATCTATCCACCTGGTGCAGTGTGTGAGAGCAGGCTCAGCCAGCTCTGAATGCTGAGGGCTCCATGGGATCCACTGAGAACAATACAGAGATCTGGTCCCCATAGCATCTCTTATACCCCACCTCCAGCATCCCCACTGGTCCTGGAAGGCAGAGATACAAACCGGTTTCACTCTTTAGCTTTGACTACGTGAATAGAAGATCTACTGTCCGTTGAGGAATAGCTCAGACAGCACCTCTTGCTGGGAGGGTTAGAGGCTAATGGAGGCTGAGATGTGAGCATCCCCCTAGTTCAGCCTGCCTCTGGGTGCACACATGTGAACTTGCTCATTTTTTCAAAGCTCCCCCCAAATAAAGCTTCCTTGAAGCAGTAGATTATTACTCAGCTCGAGCCTGCATTCTAAAGACACTGAAAAATGCAATAACTATGATTTTTTGGATTCAGCCCCTTTTCAAGGTGGGAACAGAGACCTTCTCCTACGGAGCCTTACCTGTTGGCCCCCATTTAATAGTTTTTTCTACCTGGTGAACTAACTTTGTGCAAGTAAGGGTTGGAAAGAATTCCCTGAGTTCTCATCATGCACCAAGCACAGGGCCAAATGTGGGGACTCAAAGACAAAAGGGAGATGGTCACTGCTCTCAGGATTTATAATCTAATGGGGGAAACCAAACATGCAGAGGAAATCAGGGCTGAAGAAGGGTGTTTTGGCCCAGGAAATCAGAGGGGAGTGGAGGCACATTCCTGTTAAAAGCAATGGTAATATTAATTTAATTATGATTCTCAGACAAAGAACAAGAAATGCAACAAGGGGTGGGAAGAGAAGAGCTGGAACACATGGTTGTAGGTAGATGGCGAATAAGATGGCCAGGGTTGATGGATGGATAGTATGGGAGACACAACATGGATTCTAATAATAAATATAAACTTAGTCCTCATCCTCCCCTCTGTGGACAGGCTGACCCTCATCTTTGGAATGCTCTCCCTCTTCATCTGTTTTTTAGAGTCTCTAGCTTCTTTCAGAGCTCCAACCAAGGACTTCCACTGAAATAAGATCTTCCCGAGTCCCTTCCCTCACTGCCAGTTACTAGTATTGCCTGAAATATTTCGCATTTTTTGCCATCGAGTCATTTGGTCACGTCCAACTCTTCTTGATGCCATTTGGGGTTTTCCTGGCAAAGATATGGCAGCGGTTTACCATATCCTTCTCTAGCATCATTTTACAGATGAGGAAACTGAGG
Source organism: Antechinus flavipes (assembly GCF_016432865.1). Classification (NCBI taxonomy): domain Eukaryota; kingdom Metazoa; phylum Chordata; class Mammalia; order Dasyuromorphia; family Dasyuridae; genus Antechinus; species Antechinus flavipes. Next base: position 20,896,197 of record NC_067402.1, read on the forward strand.
CAAATAAGATGAAGTGATTTACTAGTGACTGAGGCTAGATATGAATATTTACTTGTTATATATTTTTATTGATTTATCTGTTATTTCTGCCTAACAGAATGTAACTTCTTCAAGGTCAGGTGTTCTTGGAGGCAAGAGAACAAAGCTGAGGAAGCAAGAAGGTAAGTATTTGGAGAGCAGAGGGGCTGGCAGACTTCTTTGCCCGGAGGGGAGGTAGTTTGTGTAGGGAATAGCCAGCATTGAAAGAAGATGTAGATTTAGCCAGCCTAAGGAATTTGGACTTCATCCAGTTAGTTGGAAAATTTTTGAGAAGAGCCAGGAAGTGTTTTTAGGAAGATTAATCTGGAAGCAGTGTCTCTGGGGGCGGATACCTACAGTTCACAGACATGTCCTTCACTCTCCTAAATCTCACTTATCTCAGGTTGGAGTAACTGCCCTCTAAGTCCTAAAACAATCCACGATCCTGTGTCTGGAGGCTAAGTGGGTTCATGGACAGAACTTGATTGGGAGACAGGAAGGTCCTTGTCCTGGCCCCATCACTAACGAGCTGTGTGACTGTGAGGAAGTGTGGACAAGTCATTCACTTCTCTGGATTTAATTCCTTTATTTGTAATATCAAGGGTGTTCTCTAAGGTCTTTCCAAACCCTGTAACTCTGTGATCCGTGAAAAGCTAGATAACTAACGCTTAAGTAGGAATACAATTAATTTTCACTTTACATGGCTCAGAAGGGACTACAGGTGGACAGCTCTGTGTAGAGTGTGTGTGTGTGAGTGTGTGTATGTGTGACAGTGTGAATATGAGTGTGTGAGACAGTGTAAATGTGAGTGTGTGACTGTGAGTGTCTGTGTGAGACAGTGTAAATGTGAGTGTGTGAGACAGTGTAAATGTAAGCGTGTGTGACAGTGTGAGTGTGTGTGTGTATACCCACCTAGATTAGAATTCAGATTGATCTTTCTTTGCCTATTTGGAAAAGAGTTTTCATCTTCAGGGATGATTGTTCATAATAATAGAGAGTATAATAATAATAATGAAAATAATATAATAGTATAATAATAATAATAGGTGCTTATACAGCTGAGTCCTGATTAATTCACATTATGAATCCCATGAAACAGTCTTTAAATTCACATGGCATATTTCTACTGGGCTGGAACCAATGACCCTATTTTCCACAATTATAACTTCAAATAGTGCAAACTCAGATGCAGACAACACTTGACCAGAGACTCATTATTTATTCATTGCATTGGGTTCCTAGCTGTCGCTTTAAGGTTCGTGAAACAAAGATGTACTTCACATGTCTCATTTGATCCTCACCACCATGAGATAGACAGCCCAGGGATGATCATCACCCCTGGTTTCAGATGAAGAAACTGAGGCTGAGAGTTACGATAAGTAACTTGCTCAAGGTCTCCTAAATAATTCATATCCAATCAAGGTCCTCTGATTTCAGTGTCAACATTCTCTCCATTATAGCTGACCATGCTAGCTTATTGTGACAATATCCTTTAAATGACTTCTTTCTTTCTCTTTGATAATATTTATCCTTGTTAACTTAATATTGTCACTCCTGAGGGCATCATATCTCTTCTCTTTGTAGGGACAAATGTTCAGGATGGTCTTCTAAAAATACTCTGATCTCTGGCTTTTTGGCATTTCTTCAGGTGGTGTGATCAGCCACCCAATGAGACTAACTTCCTGGGTACAATGAAAGGAAATCTGTCACAGGTCTTCTGTCTCATTTCTTTTTCACTAGGCTCTTAAAAACAACAGCGATCTCATCCATCCTTCTTTCCCAATGCTAAAAAACGTAAGGAAATATCCAACGAGAAAGGGAGCACATGACCCCATTTTGAAGTATTAATCATCTCCAAGACTACATTAGGAAAACAAATACTAAGAATTCCCAAATACCTGTTTTTGTTTCAGTTTTTCTGAAATGTCCTGCCTCAGAATGAACTTCAGATTATCCCTGACTTGGGCAGACAAGTATTGATCTACCCTTGGGGAAGACTCATAAATGCACGCATTAATTAAAGCTTGAATGAGATGCCGCCTTTAGCTATGTTTAAATTCTACCCATATATCAAAGTCTGTCTAGAGCAAGACAAGACTGGCACCCGTGAACATTACCCTTCATTAGGTCAACTTAATGCACCAATCACTCAAAAGTAATGGAGTGGGGGCTACAATAATAGTGGGTTATCAAGTAACTGGTGGTTATTGGGTATCCGCCTTGTGGTGGGCACGGGGTAGCATGAGAAGGCACGAGGGAGGAAGAGAAAGATCTCTGAATATGAGGAATTTCTGGTATAATGTAGAAATGCACAAAGGAAAATAGCTATTTCAATGGATCTGTGATCTCCCTGATGTGATGATTCTTTCTAACAGGAAGCCCCTTACGGATAGGTCCATTTTTCCCACTGTAATGTGGAGTTCAGTGGGAAAACATGCCCCAGGTTTATGAGAAAATCTTCTATTGCTACTTTTTTTCTATCCTATTTCATTAACTGCTTTTTTCTTTGAACTAATTGTGGACCTGCTTCCCTCAATACGTTTGATCTATTCCACACGTTTGTATCTTCTAAGACATTTAGTTAGATTAACATGTTGATGGCGGCCCACGAACTATATGATCTTGAGTACATTTACTTAGAGAATAGATTTTTCTGAGAGCACCTTGAACTGGAAGATAGATTAGAAGAAATCTTCGGGTGGGGGAATGCCCCAGTACTATAAATATAACTGAAGAGAAAATAATTTAAAGTACTTTAAATTGAAGGTGTATTTACAAAACCCTGTTAAATACAAAAAAGTGCTAGATATCAAGATTAACCACAAAGGTTAGAATTTTGCCAAAGCCAAGTGAAATAAGTTTGTATTTCATCTATTATTCAGATGCTTACAGACGCACCATACTCTTACCGTTCAGTTAGAATAGGACATCATAGTTACGATTCACAGTTGTGATCATCTCCACCGGAGCCCTACTGTGTTGTCTCACAGTAGGGGTAGAGATGACCCCCAGCTTTCCAAAGGCATGCACCAGCCAAAAGGAAGCTCTCTAATATGTTTCTGATTTTATCAATATAAACATATAAATATGTTTCTGTTTTATAAGACCGAATCATCAGGTGACAGGTGTAGTGATAGAATATCATCTGATGAGCATCCAGGTTAATTCAATCCAACAAACCTTTATTAAGCACTTACTGTGTGCTTGGCACCAGGATTACAAAGATAAAGATAAAGTATAATTCCTAACTTCTAACACTTTGTGTTCTTAGAGAAGGACTGATGCATTAAAGGAGGCTTCAACTTTCTGCTGGGTTCCTGAAGACAGAGCTAGGAGTGATCAGAGAGAAGCAGATTTTTATTTCCTTATTTAAAAAAGAAAAGCTTTCCAGTAATTAGTTATCCTAAAATATAATGAGCAGCTGTGGGATGTCTCAGGTATCCTTTCTAGAGGTCTTCTAGCAGATACTAGAGACCCCTTGTCACCTAGATGGTGCTGCAAGGGATAGAGCATTAAGACTGGAGGCAGGAAGACCAGAATTCAAATCTGCCCTCTGACACTTACTAGCTGTGTGCCATTTAATTTCTGCCTACCTCAGTTTCCTCAACTGTAAAATGGGAATAACAACTACCTCTCAGAGCTGTTGTGAAAATCAAATGAGATAACATTTGTTTAAAGTGCTTACTACAGTGACTGGCACAAACTTTGTTTTTCAATCATTTCAGTAACGTCTGACTCTCTGTGATTCCATTTGGCTTTTCTTGGCAAAGAGAGTTTTGCTATTTCCTTTTCCAGCTCATTTTACAGATGAGGACACTGAAGCAAACAATGACTTGTCCGGGGTCACGCAATTAGTGGCTTGAAGCCACATTTCAACTCAGGAAGATATGTTACAGATTCCTCTGAAAGCCAATGGAGATCTCAGTATAAAATAAAATATGTGGGCTTAAAGTGGACACCAGTTATTTTGAAACACGGTGATCAAAAGGAAAAATATTAAGTTCATCTATATGAGTTAGGAGACTTTCTTAAATTGGGTGATCCAATTAACCTCCAGTGGTCTTAGTTTTCTCTTCTGACATCCTGGTTTCCTTCAAATCATAACTAAAATCTCATCTTCTCCCAGAAGCCTTTGCTGGTCCTCCCTAATGTGGATGACTTTCCTCTGTTTATTATCCTCAGTTTACCTGCATTTAGAATGTAAGCTCCTCTGAGGTGAGAATGGTTTTTACCTTTCTTCTGTATTCCCTGCTGAATGTATAAATGCTTACTGACTGACAGAGGACTAGATGGCCTGCTTTAGACAGGCAACACAAAGTTGCAGATGAATGGATGATTTGCCTCGCTGGAGGGAATTTCCACAAGGGGTTCTCCCTACACCATCGGCATCACAGATTGGAACCACAAGAAAAAGACGGGGAAGCTCTGGATAGCAAAAGGGACTTCCCCACCCTCCTCACTTCCCTTTCTTGTTGTGAAGGGTCACTGAGAATGTAGCCAGCCCGGAAAAGGGGCTTTGCTCCCTATTTCCTTTTTTTTTTCCTCTGGCAACAGGTACCAGGGAGTTCCCTTTCCCCTGCCAGGTTCACTCCAGCATCCTAAACGACCCACACCCACCAGCTCCAACATCTGTCTATAGATTCCCTCTATTGTCGCCACGGTTTCCCATCCTCAGCAGCTGCCACGTCTCTGTGTCTGTGAGACAGACGGAGACAGAGACAGAGTTTATGTATGTTTTCCAAAGTGTTCTCCACAATGGATGTTTGACTTCTGACCCGAGCTTTCTTTAGGTCCCTGTCTTTGTTTAAACAGAGCCCGAGTTTCCCTGGGAAACAATGCTGGTACAGCTGTTTCACCAGTGGGAAAACACAGTCCTTACTCGGGTGGTTATTTTTAGATTTCCACCTTCCTGTGGCGTTACATAAATAAAGAAGGGCTGCGTTTAGCCGATATCAGCATTGTTTTTCCAGAGACCAAAGCGAGTTCGGATATAGGAAAATCCCAGAAAGAAAGCGAATCACTCCATCATCCAAGGGACCAAAAGATGACAGTCTCGGGACACCACAGAAGGGAACACAAAAGCGGATTATTTGTTAAGAGAACATAACAAGGAAATCAATAATGAGAGTGGTAAGACTTTTTTTTTTTTTTTTAACCCAACCTGTAATTTCATCAATATAAAGCACTCCAGCTGAGGAACTTTCTCTTCTAATGCAGAAGCAGCAACTCCTCTGAATCGATTCTGCTCTAAACCACTCTCTGCCTAGGATTGTAATAATAACCAATATTCCTATATATGGCTTCAGAGTTTGCTTTTGGAGAGAAAGAAAAATAGAAACTAAAAATAAAAACAGTAGAGTTTGCAAAGTATTACATGTACATCGTGTCATTTTCGTTTCACAACAATCCTGTGAGACAACCACTAGGGCACTCTCAGTAGTTTATAGCTGAGGAAACTGAGGCAGGAGCTGATCTTTTTGTCGCCACGGTCAGCAGACCATCTCTTGACCACTTAGTGACTCACCTAGGGGACCCGAGAGCCCAATCCATGTGCTCACTCACCGATCATGGCTCCCTCCTCTCCTACCACTTTGGAAATGCATTTCTGCTGGCTCACCCCCTCCCAACCCCCTTACTCATTTCTTCTGCCTCAGTTTCCTCATGTGCAAAATGAGAAAGTGGGGCCAGAAGATCTCCAAGGTCTGGTTTATTTTTTTTTCCACCTCGGTTCAAATCCTGGCTCTGCTGCTTATGATTTGCCGTAATTAAGCTGAACCTCAGTTTCCTCTTCAGTGTCCCTGAGGTCGCCGTCCTCTCCTGACTTGGGATCCTGGGCGTCAGCAGCTGTTTTTATTGCTATTATTCCTCCTGCCTCAGAGTTTGTGGGGAGGCTCAACTGAAGCAGTGCATCTGAAGGACTTATTATACCTAAAGACTGGACTAAGTGGCAGTTCTGATAATTACTATCATTACTCACGGGCCTATCCTTCTCTGGAAGGGCATGACAGGTGGGTTAATTCTCATCCAGCGGCAGCACACACACACCCTCTGGAATTACGACTCCCCACAATCGGCTCCCGCCCACACCGACGAACAAGCTCCTGCCTGCGAGCTCAGGAACGACTCCTGGCAGCATGGCGGCCGTTAAGGACGAGAGGCACTGGGGCCCGACGGGCAGAATCGCTCACTCCACAATTTTTTAAAATGAAGCACCTGCTACATGGCAGGCCCCGGGCCAGGGGCTACTCAGGAGACCCACATCCCGATCCTGCCATTGCTGTAAACAAGCTGTGTATCCCCACGCAAGTTACTCAGGCTCTGAATCTGTAAAATGGGCATAAATTGGAATTGGGATGAGAAAAGATATGTAAAGGATTCAGCAGCCTTCGGAGGGCTCTATTCTGGACATAATGGCGAGATGGTCTATTTGCGGCAGATGGTAATTGTCATATGCTAGAGACATTTGACGCTGTCCCTCTTTCTACCAGGAAGTCAGGACAACCCAAACCTTAGACTCAGAGGCCCCAGGATCTGGGTCTCATATCATGAGAAGCAAAAAAGAGGAGGGAGGGCGAGGGACGGGGCACTGACTACGTCCAATCGTTCACGGGCCGACGTTGGCTTTTGTTTGTTCTCCAAGAGGGCCAAAGTGACATTTTATGTGGGAGCCAGGTCAGTGTGTCCATTGTGGCTGCTCAGGCCCATAGCACAGTTCCCATGAACACTCGGTAAGCTGGCATGAAGACAACCACCCTGGCTCTGTTGTTGGCTTGAGCTAGACCGTACCTTCCTGACTCAATAAAAACCAAGCTTTGGCTCGTAAAAGCCTTCTGACCTAAAGGAGCACAGATGGATGAGACAGGACCGCGTGGGAGGGCAGGGAAGTACATGCGCTAGAACTGGGGAGGAGAGCGTCCACATCGCCTCCCCGGCCCTCACCTCCGCCCCTTCCCAACCTCCTCCTTCTCCAATTGCCCCAATTCCTCTAAGCCGCCACCCTGCTTCTAGTCAGTCACCAGACTTGTCAGCTCAGAGAATCCTTGACTCTTAATTAGCAACAAGGTGGTTCAGTGGGTCTAAAGTCAGGAAGGCCTGAATTCAAATCCAGCCTTCAACACTCACTAGGTGAACCTGGGAGTCCCTTAACCTCTATTTGCCTCAGTTTTCTCAACTGTGAAATGGGAATCACAATAGCTCCTATCTCACAGGATTGATGTAAAGATCAAACTTAGTACAGTGCATGGCATTTAATAGGTGTTTAATAAATGTTTGTTCCCTTCCTTTTCTCTCTTTCTCTGTTCCTCAGTCTCAAAATACAATTGTTTGCCAAGTTTGATAGATTTCTCTATCCTTTTAACTCCACTCAGGGAGTCATCTCCTTAGTCGGAAGAATTTCACTATTCCCAGGACTTCTGGGATAGCCTCCTAACTGGTCTCCCTGCCTCCAGCCTCTGCTAAGGGAGTTTTGCCTCCATGCCCCTTCCTAGTCATGTCCACAAGCTGCTGTGTGTGTGGTCCATCCCTCGGAACTCCCCGGCACTGGAGCCTTCCCCCGTTAGAAGGCAAGGACAGGGACTGCTCTGCTTGCTTGTGTGGTTTCTATCCCCGGTGCTTACCCTTCCGGCCACACGCCAAGGGCTTAACACATGTCAGTTCTCTCTATTTATCTAATTATCCCTCTCCCCTCCCATCGCTGCCCATGGTTCTTGATAGTGCACTGTTAGGATCCTGTCACTTTTCTATTACTCTAATCTCCGAGCAAGGAATTATCTTGGCAATCAAGACTTAGCGAAGCCTGGCCCAAGCTCCCTTTCCAGCCCTTCTTACACCCTCTGCCCAGGAAAGCCGGCAGACAGTGGGTAATGTGGGAGTGAGCTCTGGAGGGGGATGAGGGGCACAGATTGGGGAGTCACTTACATAAAGATGATAAGTGAATCCAGGAGATCCTCGAGAGAGGAGGTTTAGACAAAGAGAGCCAAGATCAGAGCCCTGAGGAACATTCGTGTGGAAAGGGGAAACTGAGGCAGGCAGGAAGAGAATCAGGAGCCAGTGTGCCACGGAAGCCAAGAGGAGGAAATATAAAGAGGAAAAGCCAAAGATCAAAGCCCGGCTTTGTATGAAGTCAGTATCTTTAAAAGCTGCTGTTCAATCATTTTTCAGCTGTGAATCCATTTGAGTTTTTCTTGGCAAAGATATTAGAAAGATTTGCCAGTTTTTTCTCCAGTTCATTTTACAGATGAGGAAACTGAGCAAACAAGATTAAGTGACTCGCTCAGGGTCATCCAATGGATAAGTGTCTGAAGCTGGATTTGAACTCAGGAGGAAGGTGAGTCTTCCTGACTCCAGGCCTGGGACTCTGTGCACTACGTCATCACCTGACTGCCCTTAAAAGCAGATAGCTGCTCCCCAAAAGCTTCCATTCCCAAAGGGGCATAGAGAGAATGGTCTATATGTACTAAGATAAATAAACGTACCACGAGTCGTGTTTGTGTTTTGTGCTGGGGAGGGGACTTCTAACAACTGTGAGAATCAGTAAATGGCTTGGGAACTCAGGCTTGAAGAAAGCCAGGGGACATCCCCAATAGGCGAATGGCAAAAGGAAAAGCACTGGAGGAACGGCCCCAGCCAGGGCGAAGGGTCGGAATATCGGCCGTGGGGGAATGATCCTTGGCAAGGATGTCATGGAGTGTATAAGGGAGAATTACGTGACACACGCCCTGAAGCGTAGGGAGGTCCAGGCTGGAGCGTGAAAATCTTCAAATACCCCCCCAAAAGAATCTGTATTTTACCCTCAAGGTAATAAAGAACCATTGAGGGTTCCCGAGCAGGGAATGGTCAGACCTGCGCTTTAGGAATATTAATTTGGCAGCTGCGTGGAGCTTATAAATGAAGAATAGCCCACAAATACGTATATTGCCGACTAACATAAATCATTACTTTTTCCCAGAAGTCTCATGGAGGAAGTAAAATATAAAATCGGTGCCAAGTAGAATTAAGCTAAACACTAGGGGAACACTTTGGACGCTGAGATCAAAAACCAAGCAATAGTTTCTCCTGCAAAGATTCGGAGCTTTTCTTACCACCCTCAACGCAAGGGTTGGAATAGGTTGTGAAATCTGAAAAACAGAAAACCCTTTCAAAATTTCAGGCTCCACTGAACCAAATCCTATACAACCTACAGAACTAAAAATAGTTTTGCTTTTAGGGTGTAGTCAAGCTTCTGGGATGAATGTGTCTCTTTCATTACCTTATAAATAATGAGACAAGACTGATGGCTCACAAAATGTTTCTATGTGTTATCTACTTTGACCCTCAAAGGTAACCCAGGGAGTTTGGTAGTATAAATGTTGCCCCTGTCTTACAGAAGAAGAAACTGGGTCTTGGGAGCTTGCCTAAGATCTCAGAGCAAGTAATGGAATTCAAACCCAGTTCCCCGACTCCGAAAACCAATGTCCGGATGGGGGACTGTGATGTCCATCAACCAGTCGGCCAAAATTTATTAAGCACCTACTATGTGCCAGCACTGTGTTAAGGACTTTACAGATCCCTCATCTGATCCTTTGAATTATTGGGCGAAAGTGAGGAAAGCCATTGGACAGACTCCTCATGGTGAATACACGGGAGACCTTGGACAAGATTCATAGAGGACGGTGGGCAGCTGTTATCGTCTGCACCATTGGAGAGTCATCCCAAATCTCTGAGATCACAGATCCAGTTCATGTTTCTCTCCTTTCCATTTCTCCAGCATAATTCCCACTTGGGACATTACCCCGTTCACTCACACTTAGAAAAATGTTTTTAATTACATTGGCAAGATGGTCTATATTAACCATGGTCTCGTGGAAAGGTACCGAGGTCACGTTTAATTTATCCACTTCTCAACCAGTAACATAAACTCCAGGCCCTGGAGTTCTCAAATCCAAGCAGAAATATTTCTGCTCATCGGTTTTCTCAGCCCTTTTATTGACAAGCCCGAGTCTCTCCCCCAAAATCAACAGAACCCACGATTCTGCCCGGCTGCGTTTGAGAAGGTATTTGTCCAACCCGCCGGCACTGCCGGGGGCCCCAGCGCCAGAGACCAGACCAGGGACGAAGGCCGGGAATGGGAATTTGTCACCCAGCACGAAGAATTCTCTCTCCTTTGTCTTGTGTGTGTTCTCGCTGATGTCTTAACCAAGCCACTACCAGGCACTTCCTAACAATCTCAGGACGAGTGTTCAGGCGTCATATGCTGCTGACATGAGACAAATATTGGCCGGGGAATCTGGGCAAGGAGGTGGGAGTGAGCAAAGCTGCTTTTGTACAGGGGGATCTGCACATCCAGGAGTGTGCATAGATACCCGATGTTGAAGGGGAGCAGCCAAAGAGCCCCTTAACATCTAGTAATTAATCAGGAGAATATTCATTCAGCCAGATCTGAAAAGTTTCAAGCTAAACCGACTAACCAACCAACCCCTGCCCCCCACATGCTCTCTTGCTCCCTTCATTCTCTCCTCTCTTTCCCTTCATTCTTTCTCTGTCTCACCTCATTCTCTCTTCCTTCATTTCCCCTCTCTCTCTACCTTCATTCCCTCTCTCCCTTTATTCTCTCCCTCTCTCTCCTTTCATTCTTCCCCTCTCCCTTCATTCTCTCCCTCGATTCTTCCCCTCTCTCCCTTCATTCTTCCCCTCTCTCCCTTCATTTTTCCCCTCTTTCCCTTCATTCTCTCTCAACCTCCTTCTTCTCCCTCTTCTCCCCCTTCTCCTTCCTACCTCCTCCCCTCTCTCTTCTCTCCTCTACCCTTTGCCCTCCCATGCAGGGGTTGCCAAAGTCCTGCTACCAATCCCATGGGGGCCTTGCACATCCTTATAAGACAGGAGAGGGAAATCCTCTAGGTCAGGGATCCTCAAACTTTTTAAACAGGGGGCCAGTTCACTGTCCCTCAGACTGTTGGAGGGCCGGACTGTAGTAAAAACAAAACCTTTGTTTTGTGGGCCTTTAAATAAAGAAACTTCATAGCCCTGGGTGAGGGGGATAATCGTCCTTAGCTGCCGCATCTGGCCTGTGGGCCGTAGTTTGAGGACCCCGCAATAATCAAGAATCTGCTTCAGCTCTAAATCCAAAGGCCCATTTGGGGTCCTCCCCAGCTGAGATGGAGAGAACAGCCTTCCTTTTAGCTCTACTGCCACATCAAGGCTCTGTGGAAACAAGGAAGTTGGCGCCATTGGCTATGGGGAGCCCTGGAAATTCCTTCAAGGGGCTCACAGGGTACTTAAATCCTCAGGCACATAACATCAGCTACCAAACTCCATGGTAAAGTGACCTTTGTTCCTTGTGAACATGGCAGCTTTGACTAGGATTTAGAGAAGAATTATGGGGATAGCTTAAAAAAGAAAGAAATGTCTACTCAATGCTCATTGGCCCACCCCGATTCTCCTCCTCACGTACCAATATGGACATTTGGGCCCTGTAAATTGGGCCACCATTCTGGGGGGCAATTTGGTGTTTTGTAATCATTGACAGGCATTTTGAGGTTTTCAAAGTCCTTTACACCTTATCTGAACTGAGTTTCACGACAACCCCATGAGGTAGGTTCAACAAGTCTTATCATACCCTTTTATAGATAAGGAAGCTGAGGCCGACTTATTTTTCTAAACTCTCAGTTATGACACAGCTTAAGGCAATGAGCATCAGTAGCTTTCATTAGCTGAGCTGCCCCAATATTCTTTTTAGATTTTTACACTCCCTCTTCTTTTGGGAAAGGACCTGTTACTTTTCTTTGTTTGTTTGTGTGTGTGTGTGGTCTAGCCCTGTCAGGGCAGAGAAGATATGGTCTGGAAACTGCACTCCATTCTCAGCTTCCCCAAAGCAATATTTGTTCTTGCTGTCATTGGATCGTTTTAGTCTTTGGGGGTTTTCTTGGCAAAGATCCAGAAGTGGATTTGCCATGTCCTTCTCCTGCTCTTTTTACAAACTGAAGCAAAGAGAGTGAAGTGACTTACTTAGAATCACTCAGCTAGAAAGTATCTGAAGTCAGATTTGAAGTCAGGTCTTCTGGACTCCAGGACCCTGGGGATCTATGCATTATATTACCTAGCTGCTGCTCCAAAGCAGTATGGGAGCTTTCTGAATGCCCTTCTTTTAAAAAGGGGAAAGAGAAGGAGGAATAGAGAGCAGAAAACCATAGGAACACATACTTCCGACTCCAACCCTGCTTTACAAAAATCCTTTTTTATACTGAAAGCTGGTGCCTTTTAAAGCGCAGGAAGCACAGCTTGTAAATGTTCATAAAACTCACATTTGAGACGCCCTAACAAATCAAAGAGTGGCACAGTGGCTAGGATGTCTGGCCTGGAGTCAGGAGGACTCATCTTTAAGTTAAAATCCAGTCTCAGACACTTATTAGCTGTGCAAGTTTGGGCAAGTCCCTTCACCTTGTTTGCCTCAGTTTCCTCATCTGTCAAATGAGCTGAAGAAGGAAATGGCGAACCACTCCAGTCCCTTTGCCAAGAAAACCCCAAATGGGTCACAAACAATTGGACACGACTGAAGTGACTCAACATTTGAAATCGAAGACCTTCTCCAGTAGGAGACTTGATGATTTTGCTGGGGGTTCTAAACACAGTGACCACAAGTCTCAGCCAACAGGATCCTCTGTGAGGGCTCTGAAGTGGACCGCCTCATTCCCGTCTTCCCAGATGGGATCTTTCCTCAGAGCTCCATCTATTTTGCAAATGAATGACAAGAAAGTGCCTCCCCTGGCTACCAAAGGGATCTGCCACCCAGCTTCCTATTCCAGCTGAACCACATGCCAGAAGGCTTCCCACACACCTCCCAATTTAGGGACTCCAGGGAACTGCCAGTTTTTCTAAGATTTAGAACATCTTTCCCTTAAATGCCAGTAAGCTTGTAATTAAGCCCTCTCCCAGATAAGGAAAAGGAACAATAGAGAAAATTGTTATCTTGAGCCATCACAGCTTTGAATCCAATCCTTGCGATACACTATTAAGATTGTGTAGTACTGCCTGACAGATTCCCCCAATACCCAGGGGAAGACACTTCCCGACAGCCAAGGATCCCGATTTTTCATCTTGTTAATGATGCCTTTGTCGAGGCAGGGCCCGACCTCTCCGCAGGCTGTACGTGCACTGATGTGGCTGAAAAAACTCCTCACTTGGAATCCAATTTTTTGCAGACCAGCCTCTCCCAACTAGCTTACCATGCATCCTCCCTCCACCTGCTGGCTTCCCCTCCTCCCCCTCACCATGCATCTCACCTCCACCTGCTGGCTTCCTTTAGGGCTCAGCTAATGTATGACCTTCTGCAAGAAGCCTTCATCGGTCCTCCTTAATCTTAGCATCTTCCCTGAGACTTCCCCCAGCCTAACCTATAAATGTCTTGTTTGTGTGTTGTCTTCCCCATTAGGCTGGGAGCTTCTTAAGGGCAGGGACTGGTTTTTAATTTGTCTTTCTTTTAATCTCCAGTACTGGGGCATAGTAGGTACTTAATAAAAGCTGGTCAGCTTGTCCTTGTCCTGGAAGCCTTTCCTTTTGGAAGTAACTCTGTATAGTGGACTGAATGCTGGACTGGGGGGTCAAGAAAAGCTGGATTTTTCTAGAGAATAATTTGGAGTCATGTCCAGAGGGCTATAATATTATTCATATCCTTTGATCCAGCAATGTCTCTAACTAGGCTTATATCCCAAAGAGATCATAAGGACAGAAAAGGAACCACATGTGCACAAATGTTTCGAGCAGCTCTTTTTGTAGTGGTAAGAAACTGGAAGCTGAATGGATGTCCATCAGCTGGGGAATGGCTGAATAAGTTATAGAATATGAGTGTTATGGAATATTATTGTTCTGTAAGAAACTACCATCAGGCTGATTTCAGAAAAGCCTGGAAAGATTTACACGAACTGATGCTGAGTGAAGTGAGCAGAACCAAGAGAACATCGTATATAGTAACAATAAGATTATGTGATGATCAACTGTGATAGAATTAGTTCTTCTCAGCAATACATTGATCCAAGCCAGTTCTAATAGACTTGGGATGGAAATTGCCATCTACAGCCAGAGAGAGAACTGTGGAAATAGAATGTGGATGGAAGCATACTGTTTTCACTTTTTTTTGGTTGCTGTTGTTTGCTTTTTCTTTCTCATGGTTTTTTCCCTTTGGGGCTGATTTTTCTTGCACAACATGACAAATATAGAAATACATTTAAAAGTCTTGTTTGCCATTTTGGGGGTGGGCAGTAAGGGAGAAAGGGAGAAAAGAATTGGAACTCAAAATCTTACAAAAGAGGATGTGGAAAACTATCTTTACCTGTAATAGAAAAAACAAGATACTACTGAAATTTTTTTAAGATAGAAATTCAATTAGGAATTTTAAAAAAAGAAAACCTAAGTTCAGATTTTCCCTCTGATCCTCACTGTGATTCTGGGAAAGCTGTTTTGACTTCTCTGTCCCTCAGTTTTCTCAACTGTAAAGTGAGGATCCTAATAACCTCTCCCTTCCAGGCTTTTTTGATGATCAAATAAAATAAAATCTTCAACTAATACTTAAAGCCATATGTATGTCCATTATTATTATTAGCCCAAATGACCAATAATAATAGCTCATGTAGAGCTTTAAAAAGCTCTCTGAGGTGTTCGTCGTATATTATGGCATTTGATTCTTGCAGTAACCCTGGGAGATAGATGCTGCTATTACCTCCATTTTACAGATTAAGAAACTGAGGCTGAGAAAGATTACACGCCCAGGTCACATAGCTAGTAAGAGTAAGAAATCCCATCTCTCTGGCTCCAAAAGGGATGCCACCTCCATCTAAGATACATTGGCCCCATCACAATGTCAGAAGCCATTGAGATGGCTCAGTGGAAAGAGCAGGGAATCACAAAGACTCGAGTTCAAATCTTGATGCAGGAACTTCACTAATTGTGTGACTCCAGCCAATTAATCTTTCTCTGTCCCTCAGTTTCTACATCTGTAAAATAAGGGGATTGGACTTGATAGTTTCTGAGATTCCTTCTTGTTCTAAATTTATGATCCTCCTACATGTGCTCGGTGCTGAGGTGATGAGACATGGCCAGGTCCATATGAAACTTCTAGTCCAGCAGGTAGATAATATGCAAAGTCAAGTCAAGTCGAGTCAACAGGCATTTATTAAGCACCTACTATTTGCCACACAGTGTGGCTTGTGGCTATTTGTGACTATTGTGCATTATCACTCACAAGTGCTAAACTAAGTGCTGTGGCCGGTCCCTGGGAGAAAGATGTACCCAAGATACAACAGCCCAGTCACCTAATGCCTCTGGTGTTTTCATGAGGCTGGGGCCAGCTCCTCCGCATGGTGAAGCACAGAAAGAAGTCTGGAAGGAGGGAGCATGACACCCAGAAGTAAAAATGGGGAGAATAAATCCTGGGATCTCAGAGGAGCAGCTACTTCATCCTTTGCCAGGAGCAAAGGACACCTCGCATTACACAAGCAATAACGTCCAGAGAATTCAAAAAGTCGGCTCAAGCTCATCATAAGCAATGTCAGCACAAGACGAAGAGAGTTGGACCTTACTTCTCAGAATCACAGGACAGGCTGGTAACTCTCCCAAAGACCCAGCCCACCCTCTAATTCCAAATGGGCAAACCTAGCCCGAAGTTTCAGTGTGGGAACCCCATGTTTCTGGGAAACCCAAGGCTCTTTGGTGGGTTAGTATCTAAGGGAAAACCCTGGAATGGCTTTCTCTGGATGCCCTCTAAAAATGTTCCAGGGGCTACTATTTTATTTATTCTCCCAGGACTCAGCACAGAGTGGACAATAGCTGTATGGCTCCTGCCCTCTGCTGGTTAGAGTCAAGGTCCATTGGGTCTCTTTAATTTCTTGAAGATAGATCATGGAATCACAGATTTAGAAATGGAAGAACCTGGCTCTAAATGAGAAGTTATCTAGTCCAGTTACCTTATTTTACAGCTGAAAAAAACTGAGGTCCAGAGAAATGAACCCAGAGACACAGAGATAGTGAGTGACAGAGAGGGGATTTGAATCTAGTTCCTTCTCTAAAACCAACATTCTTTCCACCGCGGTGGAAGCATCTCAAGAGCTCCATGGCAGACATCTCTTAGTTCTAGCCTGTGGTGTCACATGGGATGAACAGGATATACACCCACTTTCTATATTATGGCTAGTTTCCAACTCTATATGTATCCATCCATCCATCCAGCAACTCTCAGAGTCAGAAGGATTTCTGGCCATTTAGTCCAATCCACATCCAAACCAGAATCACATCCATAGCAATCAAGATGTCCAGTGAGGGGAAGCTCCCTGCCTCCGAGGCAGTAACTAATAGGAAGCTTTTCCTTATGTCAAACCTCAGTTTATGTCTTCACAGCTTCCTCCATGCTTCCTGCTTCTCCCCTTCTGGATCAAGTAGAACAAGTGTAATCTTTCTCTTCCACACCTTCAAATTATAGGAGACATAGATCAAGTCCACCTCCCACTCCTTCATATTTGTTAAGAAACTAGGTGGCACCACTGTATACAGTGAATTGGGCCTTGAATCAGGAAGACCTAAGTTTAAATGAGACCTTGAACAAGTCACTTAATCTCTGCCTCAGTTTCCTCATCTGTAAAATGAGCTAAAGAAGCTACCCCAGTATCTTTGCCAAGAATATTTCACCTGGGGTCATGCAGAGTTGATTGAAAAAACAACTGAACGATAAAATAATGTTGAAGAGGTATAAGGCAGATGCTTATGTATGTAACTGCTACCGTCTTTAGGCTCAAGGGTAAAAAGGCTCCTAGATCTGGAATGAAAAAATTAATCTAGCACAATCTTCTCATTTTAAAAAGAGGAAACTGAGGCTCCCAGAGCCTTGCTCAAGGCCATAGACAATAGTAATAATAATCAACAATAACTAGAACTTGCATTGAGCTTTAAGGTTTGTAGCATGATTTATAAATATGAACTCATTTTTAATGCTCCTGAGAGCCTAAGCAATCAGAGGCAGCATTTGAATTCAGACCCTATAGAGAATATTCAATAGTGTAAAAGTCTCTGTCATAATTTTAGTTTGAAAAAATAAAGGAAATAGAAATGAAGTCTAAGGAAGCCAGTTAGGCTTACATGATCAACCAATTAATTAATCAATTAGTATGAAGACCTCATTTCCTGTCAAGTAAACTGGCATAATCCCTACACACATTCAACCCACTACACTCCTCTAGGAGCACCTCCAAAAGTTGGATTTCTATCATGAGATATTTTATTTCTATTCATTCATTCACTTCCCTATCACCATGCCTTGTCTTACACATATGCCTTCATTTAGTTATAAGATTCACACAAGCGGATCACCCAGTGGCCAAATCAGATTTATTGGTGGGGAGGGATTACAGATTGAGTGCTAGAAAGAACCCTGTGGGTCACTGAGTTCAACCTCAGAACAGATTTCACTATGTGACCATGATGACCACGACTATTACTACTACTAACTACTACTCCAACTAGTAACTACTACTACTACTACTACTACTACTACTACTACTACTACTACTACTACTACCACCACCAACACTACTATTGCTGCTATTACTACAACACAAGAACAAGAATAACCAGCATTTATACAGTGCTTTAAGGTTGACAAAGTCCTTTACAAATATTATTTCATTTAATCCTCACAACAACTCTGGGAGGCAGGCACTATCATCACCCCCATTGTACAGATAGGGAATGTGACTGATAGTGAGAAAAAAAAATAAGCTACTAATTAATGTCAGAGGCAGGTTTTGAATTCAGGTCTTCCTCATTCCCAGTCTGGTGTTCTACCACACCACCAAGTTGAAATTTTCTTTAAATATAAAATTTCCTTAAAGAAGAAATGCTGGTGGGGCTATGGAAAAACTGGCATACCAGTGCCCAATTGGCGAAGCTATGAATCGGTCCAGCCCTTCTAAAGAGCCACATGGAACCATGCCCAGAAAGTGACTAACTATGCAACCCCTTTGATTCAGCTGGACTGCTCTGGATCTATACTGAAAAGAAATAAAAAGAAGAAAGGAGCCATGGGTACAAAAATATTTATAGCTGTTCTTTCCCTAGTAACCCCAAATTGTGACTAAAGGGTTTCCACCTATTACGGAAAGGTTAAACAACTTATGGTATAAGAATATAATAGAATTTTATTGTGTTAGAATAAATGGGGAATTAAGAGTCTCAGGGCACACTGGCCTGATAGGTGACTCAGACTAGCAGGACAATTTAAACAACAATAAAAAAACACTGAAAAATTTTGAAACTGGTCAAAGTCTCTCCATCTTCTACTACAAAAATAATGGAAAAAAAAAAACAAAATGAGACATATTTTGGGGACATGGCTAATGTGAGAATTTGACTATGAATATTTGTAAGGGAGGCTTTATTTTTTTGTTTTTTAATTGTTCAGTGGGGGAGGCTGTGGGAGAGAGGAATAATAAATGCCTGCAAAAACAAATATTTTTTTAAAAGAGTTTCTTGACATTTGGCACACTATAATCAAGTCTTTAAATTTCCACCTAAAACACCATAGAAACAGAGAGCAGGTGCTCCCGGTTAGTTTTTAGAGCTTTAAACTCCAAAATTGCTGGAGAAATAGCTAATGTTTTCATTTGACTCTGTAGAGACACCACTTTGCTATTCATAACTTGTATTGAGTCAGAATTGAGGGAGGAGAGGTGGGCAGTTGATGTGGTCCCTTGGCCCCACCACAATGTCAGGAGAAATGGAGGAAGGCTTCCAGAGCTCTGGGGAGACTCTCTGTGGCAAATATAAGGGAGAACGCAGGATGGGAAGCCATGGAAGAGCCGAGATCTACTTTGTTGGAAGGAATACCCTTAGAACATTTGAATATGAGAGGCAAAATGGTAGGATGGAAAGGCCATGGGATTTGGAGTTAGCTATCTGGATTCAAATCCCAACTCTGCCACATACTTGTGACCTTGGGTAAAGCACTTAACCCATTTACCTCATTTTTCTCAACTGTAAAATGGGGATAATAACAGCATCTCCCTCAAAGAATTGTTAGGGGGGAATTGAATAAGATTATTGTTAAAAGAAAAAAGAAAAAAAAGGTAGGGCTTGTCACACAGCAGACATATGCTTCTTCCCTTCTCTTTTTGGGCCCCATTTTCATTTCCGAAATGAGGTAGTTGAATCCAAAGACCTTCAGGATTCCTTCAAACTCTAAATTTACTCTAAATTAAGTAACCGATGCGGCAGCACGGATGCAGGCCAGTCACCTGATACCTTTGGGTCTCAGTTTCCTTATTTGTAAAATGGGGGAAGGAAGGCACTCTGGAAGCAAGGAGACCAATAAGAATGGAAACCCAGGTTCCTAACACTAAACACCTAGCAGGGGCAGAAGTCTGCAGGGACAGCAGTGAAAGTGTTTGCCAAATAAGCCCAGAGCTCGGAGTCCTGGTTGGCCAATTATTTTTAAGCACCTTGGCATTTAAACAATGAATATAATAGTTAATCCTCTCTTCCTTAAGGCAGTGATTTACAAGACTCCGGTAGAAACAGTGGGGCTTCCCTTTTCAGCAGGAACTGGAGAAGGCTTTAAAACAGCAACTGTAGGCTCGGTGAATGATACAGACATCCCTAGCTCCCACTGCCACCCGGGTGTGCTGAATGACAGAAATGACTAACCCTGGGAGGAAGGCATTAGTCACCTTGGAGATACTGCAAGCCTCTCCAGGCTTCTCACCTCAGAAGGCAAACTCAGGCTTCCTTATTGGAGTCCAACTCAATGGCCAGCTCTCCCAGGAAGCCTTAATGGGAAGGCTCCAGCTCTTGCTTATCAAAATCACACACAATAGCAATGGATGATCTAAATCGTCTCCTGCCAGGAAGGCAGAGGCTAAACTCCCAGCAGCTCTGTGATCCTGAACAAGTCACAGTTTCCTCACCTGTGAAATGGGTATAACAATATGCTAATTGTATCACTTTGTACAAACACAAAGAAAATACTTTGTAAATCTTAGTGAGCTAGGGAAAGTTGCTATAAATCATTGCGTTAATTTGTATCGGTCCCGGGACCTCACACAGAGCAGCAGCGTGGCTGGGGAACTGGGCCCCCTTGCCTCAAACATAAAATTCACATTTCTATTGGGTAGTTAATGCTGTTCCCAATCTGGCTCCAGCCTCTCCTTCCAGACATTTCATCTACCCTCCCTCGCATATTCTCGCCTCCACTCAAACTAATCTGCTAGCTGGAACGGTGTACGGTCCCTCTAGTCCAACCCCCTCCTTTGAAAAATAGGGAAACCGAGGCCCAGTTAGGTGACCTGCCCCAAATCACAAAACAGAGGCAAGCGCCTCAAAGCCCTATGACAAGTCAGAAGAACTGAGGATGGAGATCACGGTCATGAGCTGTGGAGGGATACGGGGCGAGACATCGCAATATGTGCCCGATGAGGAACTTCCAAGGAGACTTGGAGCAAAGGATGCTAAAAGAGAAATGTATGAAGGGAAGAAATTATAGGCTGGTCATGTGACGTGGCTGAGGGAAGGTGGGCAAAGTAAGAGACCCACTGCTCTCCTTGTGACAATATGAGAAACTGAGGAAAGCCTTCTTGCAGGAGCTGATGGGAGAACAAAAAGGAGAGCTGCCCTGGATGGGCAGGAAACTGGCCCATTGACTTGCAGGGGAGCATGGTTCATTTGAGCATCAGGATTCGGAGTAATTATCCTGTTTGGGACTGGGAACTTGAGACAATAACAGGTTCTGTGGGAGGTAAAGGCACACCCTCCTTAACTACACACAATCAGAGGCTGAGGTGTGTGGAAATTCAATTCAAACTGGCAAATATTTATTAATCATCGATTCTGAAACAACCAGAACGTTTCTGCTGGAGTTTGAGGTGGTCACACGAGCCTGAATGGCGTCTCTCTGGCATGCTGGGACTGAGGAGTATGGAGAGAAATAGCAGGTGGATCTTCTATATTGGCTAGAGGAAAGGGGGTCCAAACCAGAGGGTAGAATCCCAACAGATGACCTGGGCTACCCCGGTAAGGCAAGGGTCCTAGGCAAGAGAAGGCCGGCTACTTAAAACAATCTCCCAGCGGCAAAATTCCCAGCTTTTATCTCCTAAAAGGGCCTTCCCCGAGATAAACTCAAATATGCTCAGATAGCAAACTCCTTTGTTGTTTGTTTGTTTTTGTTTTTTTTTTTTTTTTTTTTACCGAAACCGGCCTTAGATCTGGGGATTAGGGAGAGAGAATGGAGAGATGGATGGATAAGGATGAGCAAGAGAGGCTCCGCCTGAGCTTACTGGGGAATGCAGAAAAAGATCCCAAAGCCTGTCCGTTACTAAAGGGAGGCTGTGTCTTCACAAGCTTACCCCTTGCTTCTCCTTGGCGTCCTCCTTGCTCCACTGCACTCAGCCTAATGCTCTTCTCAGCTCCCTTTGATTTCCCAAGTATCCCAGGGTGGGACCAGCACACAGCAGCCGCTCATAGGCTGCTAATATCTTCGGCTGTTTGGGTCATAGGGGCAGAGACTAGGCGAGAACTGGAGGCTCTCTTGGCAACTTCCTCGTTTTCAAGCTGAGGAAGTTTGGCCCATGGTGAGGAAGGGGCTGGGCCGGAGGTCACAGGAGTATTAAGGGGTTAGGAAGGGATGGGAAGGGAGGTCTTCTTACTACAAATCTCACACTCCTCATCCTGTGTCATTTCACTCGTTTTCCATAACGACAACTTAGGGTGAATGACACTTGGCCATTGACCAGCTATCTCAGCCTCTATGTTGCTGTCTTGACCCCTGGGAGGTCAGCAGAGCCCGTGTTCTTATCCCCATTCTACAGATCAAGGCCTAGAATTTCTTTTGACACCTCCTCCAGGGACTACTTCCACATGGCATTCTTTGGACTGGGCGAGCCAGCTGACCTGATCTACTCCAGGAAGGAAGCTGGGGTGGAAGTCAAAGGCCCAGGGTTCAAACCTGTAGAATTATTCCTTTGGACAAGCGATTTGTGCTGTCTGGTGTTAGTTTTTTCTATAAAATTAATATGGATCAGATGAGTTCCGAGACCCTCTCCAGCAATGAATCTATGATCCTGTAACCGGGATGCTTCCTCACAGCTTAGCATGGAGGTTCCTAACCTGCAGATCTAGAACCAAACCTGGAATTCTCCTCCCCACCATTAACTGAGCCCTCACCACCAAAGGCTCCACTCACTGCTCAGGGTGGCCATTCTAGGTGCCTTGTGAGAGAACAGAGCATGCTCTCTAGTCTGGGCTTTTGCTAAAGAGTCCGCAAATGTTACACATTCATGCAAATGAAGTGTTACCTGAATTCATGGAGAGAATCCAGGAGGCTTCCTGACCTAACGAGTTTACCCAGGCAGGCAGCTCCTCGTGGGTGAGAAAGGAGGTGGGGACATCTAGGAAGAGCCAGTGGAGTGAGAATGAAAGAGAGACATTCACAGAGACACAGAGAGAGACAGACACACAGAGACAGACAGACACAGACATAGACACACAAAGACAGACAGACAGAGAGACGAGAGAATGAGGCAGAGAGAGACAGACAGTGAGAGAGGAAGGGTGTGTTCCTTTGTAAATCTATGCATGCGTGTGTATTTATGTGGGAGAGGGAGAAGAGAGAAAATGTTTATGCAAGAGAAAGCATGTGTGTGAAAGAGAAGAGAGAAAATGTATGGATATGTGTGAGAGAGTATTGTGTATAAGGGTACATGTGTGAGAGAAAAATAAAATGTGTGTATAGGAATATGTTTCTATATGAAGGAGTGTGTCTAAGCGTGTAAAAGAAGAGCGTATATGTGTGAATGTGTACATATATATGTAGAATATGTGTATGTGTGTGTATATATATATATATATTTATATATATGAGACAGAAACAAAGTAAATCCCTGGGCAACTGAGGCAAGAGAACTATAAGTGTAAGACAGAACCCCAAGGGGGCTGAGCTGCAGGGATTCTTCCAGGATGACTTGGAAAAAGAATTTTAGTTGAAGGAGACTTCTTTGGGTCAGTCATTTTTCCTCTCGGGGTCTCAGTATTGTCCTCCAAGAAATTTGGCTCTGAGATCCCTTCTCTCTGAAAAACTAGAACCCCATAACCTAGGTCTAGTGATTTAATCTCTCTTCATACAAGGAAGGGGTTTAGATGAGGTGTCCCCTAAGATCCTTCTCAGAGATAACATACAAGGCTAGGAACCCCCATGTCTTCCTCTGAAGAGCCAGGGCAATTTAATAATCAACCATGAAACTCTGAGAAAGACTCTACCAAAGCCAAGGCTCTGGTGCTTATTACATGCTATAATCAACTTAATATTCCTTTCTACAGTCAATGGTCAAGACTTGACTACCACCAAATTGTTTGTCAAATGAGACACAAATGCAAAATATTTTGCAAACTTTAAAGTTTTATATAAATATTATCTATTATTATTAATATTATGAAGAGATGGAGTCTCCACACAAGGAAGACCTGGATTCAAACTGGTTTAAAATCTATCTCAAGAGTGTTGGTCTGAGAATGTGGATATTTAATTATCTCTATAAACCAATATGGCGTAATGATGGGAGACTGAAATGCAGGAATAATTATGGAGAATAGCAACTACCTGTGGATAGATTGAAAGATAGATGGAAAAGTGGATTCAAGTTGACTACAAAAGAGTTCCTGACCTCAAAATATTTACTTTTTACTAGGAATATTATTTGAAAATGAATCTGATAGGAAATAGAGATATCTCTATTATATATAAAAATATATATGTGTATATATATGTATATGTGTATATGTACATACACACATATATACATACACACACATATATGTATATATATATGACCTGCTACAGTCAAGGAAATCTCTAAGGCAAATGGCCACTGGGGGAAAAAGGCTTTGTAAATCTGAAAGTATTATGGAATCATGAGCCCTTGTTATTCCAGAAACCATGGAAGCAAACTTGGAAAATTTAAACAAAAAGGACACAGACTTATAATTCTGGAACTTCTAACACACACACACACACACACACACACACACACACACACACACATTTCATTTTACAGAGGAGCAAACAGATCCAGAAGGGGAAATCATTTGCTATAAGTACTAGGATTTGAATCCTGTTCCTTTGATTTCAAACCCCAAACTATGGCTACTTCATCATGCTGGTAGTAAAACAGCCTGACCAGATGTTGGAAAATTATTTCAAAGTGACTTAAATTTCTTTATAGTGAAAGTCTTGTTCTAAGCTCTAGATAGTCTATAATAAAAAAATACCCAACTAAGGTCTATTTTAAAATCTGTTTTTATTACCTTCATCCTGGACAATGTATGTTTATATTTGGAAATGAAAAGTAAAAAATTATTAATCATTATTACTATTTTTCTTTTAAAATTCAGCATTAAGATAATAAAATATTAACTGTTTAAGAAAAATTTTCATTGTTGTCATTTAATTGTGTCCCGCTCTTTGTGACTCCATTAGGCAGAGATACTGGAGTGGTTGGCCATTTCCTCTCCAGCTCATTTTAAAGATAAGGAGACTGAGGCAGACAGGGTGAAATCACTTGCCCAGGTTCACAGAATTACTGCCCGAGACTGGATTTAAGGCCTGGCCCTCTAACCACCGCACCTACTTTTCTCCCTTGTTTATAAACCACAAGACCATAAATTTAGATAAGGAAATTAAAGCTCAGAGATGGAAAATTACAAACTGATAAATCCTCAATAAGCACTTATTAAGCACTTATGATGAACCATCTACAAAATGAGAATATTCGAACCGAGTGCTCAGTTATTTCATTTGTAACACGAGGAGTCTGCCTGAGACGGCTTCTCCAGTCACTCCTAACTCTATATCTAGGATCCTAGAAGTCACTTGACCTCCAATGTCCTCATCTGTAAAACGAAGAGACTGTGTCCTAGACAGCCTCAAAAATGTCTTCCAGCTCTTGACTCCAAATCCAGATCCGTCCCACTGCCTCTATGCTGAGAAGCTATAAAATGGGAGAAATGCTTTCCTCAAGTGTGGTGCGAGAAATTTGCTTTGATTGTATTTACCTGTCCAAATGAGGTGCTTCTAAAAACCAGGTCATTGCAGACAGAACAATAGGGCAATATAGTCTATCCTATAGCTTAGAACCATCCTAGTCAGAACCATGAATTGCTGCCTTAATTTAACAGATTTCTTAGCTCCAAAAGGCTTTTCTATCATGATATTTGGTACTGTGAGCACTATCGTTGGACGCTTTTATTTTTTGCTAGTGTGGCTCTGGGGTCCTAAAATAATTTTCTTCTAAAAAGGGATCATGGAGACAGAAAACAACAGAATCCTGATGGAAATGGGATAGGAGAGGTCAAGATGGCTGTTTTTTTATCCTTCATTTTCAATGACGTCACGGGATGGCGTCTGGATTCCTGCCTGAAGCTACTTCACCTAAATCCAAACCCAAGAGGTCAAAGTAGAAGAAATCTCTCATAGAGAAGAGGCTGCAACTGGAGAAGCCGGTTCAGTTCTCAAGGGACTGAGTGTTTGTGACTACACCACATTCAGGAAAGAATTTGGTGGAAACTCAGAAAAAAGGACTTCCAGGAAAATGGAAAACAGTTGGTCAAAACAGAGCTTTAGGATGGCTTCTTTTATTGTATAACCCAATATATCCCAGTTCCCATCCTGGATTTTTGATTGGTAAGAATTTGCCAAATCTAGCCTAACCCAGACCTACCATACAACCCCACCTTCTTCATCCCTGACAGAGTAAGCACCTACAATAAATACATTTTCTTTCATTCAGTTACTCATTCATTAAATATAAAAACATAAAAAAAAAACCTCTTCCCTCCAAAATATAGGAAAATGGAGATTTACATCTTTTAAAACCATAGAGGAAAATGAATAAGCAAGCATGAGATAGAAATTATAAAAGTCAAAGTAGATCGATGCATATAGAATAACAACAACGTTATGGATGGGGAAATCTTTATATCAAATATTCAGTGGTATTAATATCTTTTTAAATAAAGCTTTTTATTTTCAAAACACGTGCACGAATAATTTGACAACACTGACCCTGACATAGCCTTGTGTTTCAGATTTTCTCCTCCTTCCTCCTACCCCCTCCCCTAGATGAGCAATCAATGCAATATATGTTCAACATGTTAAAATATATGTTAAATCCAATATGTATAAACATATTATACAATTCTTTGCTGCACAAGAGAAATCAGATCAAAAAAAGAAAGTAAATGAATAAGAAAACAAAATGCAAGCGAACAGCATAAAAAAGAGTGGGAATGCTAAGTTGTGATCCACCCTCAGTTCCCACAGGCCTCTCTCTGGGTGTAGACGGCTCTCTTTATCACAAGATCATTGGGCCTGGCCTCATTCATCTCATTGTTGGATAGAGTCACCTTCATCAGAATTGATCATTGTATAATATTGATGTTGACATGTACAATGATCTCCTGATTCTGCTCATTTCACTTAGCATCAGTTCCTCCAAGTCTCTCTGGCTTCTCTAAAATCATCTTCCTGATCATTTCTTATAAAACAATAATATTCCATAACATTCATGTAAGTGGTATTAATATCTTGACTACAATTCATTCTTTTTTTTGCAAAGATGGAAGACTATGAATAAGAAACACTGCATATGCTGTCAGATTATAGATTAATTTTGCCACAATGTTCTTTTTTCCCTTTTTAAAAATTCTTTATTTAAAAAGATGGCTTCCCAAGGAGGGGAGAAAGGGAGAATGTAATTGGCACAAACAAATGTGACATAAAAATAAAAGATAGCAATACAAATTTAAAAAATAAAAATGTAGCCTACGTCCTTCCTTTCTGTTAGCAAACGGTAAACTACAAATTTGTAAGTTAGCTTGTACTATCGGTCCTGTTTCCTGTAGCTTTGCTTAACTATTTCTATAGGAAGGCATTATTATGAAGGGTTGTTTGTTGGGAAGTGACCGATGTGTCATTTTTAAATTCCACTGTCTTAGGTCTTGGTGGAAAATTGATGACCTGCTAGTCCCTACTGGGGAGTATGGATCCAGAAGACTTTTCTGTCAGGTTGTGAGCACCATCACTGGATCCCTATGTTTCTTGCTAGTGCGGCTTTGGAGTCCTGAAATCATTTCCTTCTCCTAGAAAAGAATAACGGAAACCACTCTCGGCAAACAACCACAAAACCCTAATGGAGATGGAATGGGAGAGGTCAAAGTTGTTCTTTTCAAAGAGAACCACTGACATCATGGGGTGATGTCTTGACTCCTGCATGAAACTCAGATCCGAGAGGACAAGGTAAAAGAAGAACTGTCTCAGAGGAAGAAACTGAAAGTGGAGAAGTCAAGCCACCAAGGTGATCTTAGTACAGACATCCTTAACATCTCTTAAAAAGAACCCAGTGAGGGCAACTAGTTAGTGCAGTGGATAGAGCCCCAGCCCCGAAGTCAGGAGGACCTGACTTCAAATCTGGCCTCAGACACTTAACACTTCCTGGCTGTGTGACCCCGGGCAAGTCACTTACCCCCAATTGCCTCAGGGGAAAAAAAAAGAACCCAGTGGTCCCAGCAGAGGTGTAAATCAAGTGTTAATGCCATATCTGTTGTCCGCTCAATTTTTCCCCCTTAATCAAATACTTTTTTTTGGGGGGGGGAGGTAATCTACTAGCAATGCATCTCAAGAAAGATTGTGCAAAGTTTTAAGTTCTTCAAAATTTTTTTACATTAGGTTATCTCATTTAATCCTCACTGCCAGGTACAGTGCTTTAGATAGCAATACCCCCATTTCACTAATGAGGAGACCAGCTAAGAAAGTTCGCTCACCCTGTTCAGGACCACCTAAGGTAGAATTTGAAGCCAATAACTGGGAGCAGGGTGGGTGCCCATCCATCAGTCAGTGATGAACTGTGCACAGGCACTGTGCTAATAATTGCTGGGGATACAAAGAAAGGCAAAAACAAAACCTGTTCTTATTCACATTCTATGAAAGGTCTGAGTTGCAAATTAGATGCAAGGTCCCATGGTCCTTAGGGAGCAGGGGCAAAGCAGGTAAATACATCATTGTTAATGCCATTTCTACCACTAAAAACATATCAGTTTCTAGGATAGAATCACTTGAGCCAATTTCCTCAGCTGTGAAATGGGAACAATACCTGAATTATTTACCTCATGGAGTTACTGTAAAGAAATTGCTCCCACTCAAGAAGTTATCATTAGTATGCTTTTGCTGTCCCTCCTTGAAAGACCCATGTTTCGCTACTAAAGGCCATACTTGCTTCCATCACTGGGAGGTGGAAAGTAACAGCATGAGACAAGCAGAACCTTGTGTTCCTGGGGTGAGCTCTGCCAACCCAATCTCATTTGTGATCCCGGAGATCCCCCAAGAATATGCTGACATGGGCAGGACCAGCACGGAGCAATTCAGGGCTCGTGGCGAGTCAATCTTGTGACCTCCTCACCACCAACATTTACAGGTGGGTGAAATCACATTTAAATAAAGAGCAAAGGAAACCCTGACCACAGGAGGTAGATCTCCCGAGAGAGTCACAGATTTAGAGCAGGATAAGATCTAGTCCAGCAGCTGAGTGATACAATAAATAGAGCTCTGGGCCTGAGGGAGGAAAACCTGAGTTCAAATTTGACCATAGATATTTATTAGCAGTGTGACCCTGAACAAATTTGACAGTTTCCTCTTCTGCAAAATGAGCTGGAGGAGAAAATGACAAATTGTTTCAGGATTTTTGTCAAGAAAACCCCAAATGGGGCAGCAGAGAATGGGACACAAACAAGAGCCTCGATCCAACTGTCTCATTTTTGGTCCAGAGAAGGAGCAAGACTCAGGAACATAGGTCTGAGTGAAAAGGAACCATCCAGGTGAAGATGTCAAATACAAAAAAGCAGATTAAAAAGTCATTGGGAAATATTTAACAATATAAGTAAAATCACAAGAAGACACATGACACTACCTTTTAGAACTAATTTACTCTGAAGCTTCAGGGACTCTTCTCTGGGATTAATGGCCCCATTTTTTATTTAAGTTTGACTCCACAGAGCCCCCTTCCCCTTTCATTCCACAGAATGAGAAACTGAGGCCCAAAGAGATTCACAGATTTCAAGTTGGGGATTATTGACTCTAAAACATTGATTTCAGAATGGCTTAGAAAGCCTAGCTACTTTGCTCAGGGTCCCACACCTACTAAGCAGGAGATCCAGGATCAAACAGGGAGGCAGCCGAGATCCCAGGAACAAAAGAGGGAAAGGGAGGCAGGGCTTCCTCTCAGCCAATGACATGCACCAGCGGAGCCCCAAGTGCTATTGTGGATACAAAGGCGGCAGGAGTCTCTTCTAGAATTACAGCACCTCGGAGGCCAGCCTGTGCCCTCCCACACCAGCCCAGAGAACAGGTTCCTGGCCTCTCACTGGCAAGATTCTTAAGCATTTTGTCGAATTAACCACAACAATTAACATTTAGATCGTGCTTTACCGCCCACAAAAGACTTTACATCATCTTGTTTGGGCCAAAAAAAAATCACTCTGGGAAGTGGGCGCTTTGAGTGGTCAGCATCCCCATAAAGGGACACCAAGAGAAGGAAATCGATTCTCAGGAAAGTTGTCATTTGGCCAAGATCACACAGCTGCTCAGAGTTAGGAGTGAAATTTGAATCCAGCTCTTCCTCACTCCAGAATCTAGGACTCCATTTACCTCATCACACTGCTTTCTCAAGTCCTGGACTAAGCTTCTTGGGCTTCAGAACTATGATCCTATGTCTTTTGTTACTTTGATTCCCTCATTTTAGAGAAACTGAGGCCGAATAGACTAAAAGGTTTCTAAAATCTTTTCCCAGAGGCAGGAAAACCTGTATATGAACACATATTTGTGTACACTTACTAGCTAAATAACCTTGGAGAAGTCACGTAATCTCTGTCTGCCTCAGGTTTCTCAACTGTAAAATAGGGATAATAACCACACCTATCTCACAAGGTTGTAAAGATCAAATGAGATAATATTTGTAAAGTATTTAGTGCCTGGTATGCAGTAGGCACTATATAAATGTTTATTGCATTCTCCTGCTAGTTAGAAATCTAGGATCCTAAGTCTCATCATCATCATCATCACCACCACCACCAATTGGTCTCAGTTTCCCGTTCTGCACAAAATGAGACGCTTGCACTACATCATCTGTAAAGTCCTATCCAGTCTACCCCCAACACCACACAGAGATGATGACCAGTTTCTCAGGATTTGCCCCAAAGGAGTGTAAACTCTTGCAGGTTTTATCTGCTTGGCAAAATGGCAAGTATGTGCTCAGTGACAACACAGAGACGGCCAGTGTCTGTCATCCAAGGACCAAGGAGAAGCTCCTTATCAGGGGTTTTAGGAAGAGAAGTTTTTCTGTCTCTTGTGAATCTCCCTAGATTAAAGAATTATCACTGGAGTGCGGGGAATGGTCACACACGAATGCAATCATAGACTCTCACGACACTGCCCTCTGTGCTTATTAGGAGTCCTCCCTTTTGAACCTCCCACCCCAAGAGAAGTCCTAATTTCCACGAAAGCCCAGACCAGATCCAGCAGATGTATTCTTCATTATTCGTATTATTATATTAGTATATTATTCTTAATTATTTTTATTAGGTACTTTCCTGTGCACAAGCTATAGCTCTCCAACAGGGAGTAACCTCCTTGAGGGTATATCCCTATTTCCTACCTAGCACAGTCAGTGCTTGATATATAGATGGCGCATAATATTTGTTTTTTTTTAATAGCTTTTAATTTTCAAAATACATGCAAAGATAGTTTTCAACATGCACCTTTGCAAAACCTCATGTTCCAAGTTTCTCTCTCCCTTTCCCCCACCCCTCCAAGTAATCCAATATATGTTAAGCAACACATAATATTTGTTGAACATCGAGCAGGTTTGTCCAATGGCCCCATATGGAGGTTAGCCAGGCAGTTAGTTCTATGGGTAGTTTACAGATAAGGAAAAGGCGGCGCGGGTGACTTGTAAAAAGTCACACTGGGCACTGGGGAAAGGACAAAGATACAGAAGGCTTTGTCTTCACGTGTTTAATAGAGGCTTGTTGACTGACTGCGGGACCTTATGATCCAGCAGAGGAGAAGCAGTTGGACTCTTAAGAGAACTGGGAGAGGTTTTATTTTTAATGCTAATAGCCATCATCCAAGAAGTAGCAGAAGAGAAGCTAAGGGCCAATGTAGGCAGCCATTTTATTTATTATCCTATATTTACTAATGACTCAGTCTATATAAGAAAATTCCCAAGAGGAAGTTTGGCATTTCCTTATCTTTCTACCATATTTATGACGAAACAAGAAGGCTCCACCAGAAAGTCATTCCCGATTAACCTTTCCCAGCTCTGACCACTTTCATATACTATACAGTATATACACTGTGAGCCATTTGCCCTTGTTGACATTACTCTGTATGAATTAAGTCACTGTGGTTTTGCTCCTGTTTATTTTTCTGCCCCTCCCTGGGTGAGTTTTCCCAATTTCTTTGGCATCTGCCATCTCTCACAATCCTCTACAC
This sequence comes from Antechinus flavipes, assembly GCF_016432865.1. Classification (NCBI taxonomy): domain Eukaryota; kingdom Metazoa; phylum Chordata; class Mammalia; order Dasyuromorphia; family Dasyuridae; genus Antechinus; species Antechinus flavipes. The sequence continues at coordinate 20,927,758 of NC_067402.1, forward strand.
AAAGCAGACTCCTTAAGTTTTGACTGGCAGACAACACTTTTAACACCTGCCTTAAAAAAAAAAAAATCCGGATTCCCAGACCCTCAACTCTGGACACCATAAGGTCTGTTAAGTAAACAAGTCAAAATCGTGGGTGGAGAACTGGAAGGGCCATTGGAAATCATTTAGGACAATCCTCAGATGTTTTTCAGATGAGGAAACTGAGGCCGGGAGACTAGGTGACTTCTCCTAAAGTAGCAGGACTGGAACTGAAGCTCAATCCCCCTCACCAGAAGAGCTGCTATTTCCATGAACCCCTGACCAAGCAAAGAGGACTTCCTCCCCTCCTTGGTGCCATTTCCATGATTCTGGCATAAAGTCGGCGAGGTACCCATGGAGTCCTTTTATTAGTCCCAATCCCGGCATCCTCCCCAGGGTCCGGGAGTCGCTCCTGCCCACGTGAATCCTTGTCCGAGGATGGTCCCTGTCACCCCCGCGGGCAGAGGAGAAGCCAACTGGCAGATCCCTGGCCGGCTCTGGGGTAGGAAGAGTTCCCGAATCCAGAGCGGCTCCTCTCCTCCCTCCCCCACTCTCGCAGGCAGAGAAGCCGCCGGGAGCCGCCGGTCAGACAGCGTGTCAGGGAACCTTCCTGCACCTGAGGACTTCAGGGCTACAAACGCTCCACGTACCGCGTCTAGTCTGGCTCGATTCCAGCTCCACAAAGCGGGTCCCAAGAGGGCGCTGGACCTGGCCGGGGTCACCCAGGTGCTAAGCCGGGTCTCGGAACCCGAATCCCGAGCTCCTCCCCGGCTTTAGCCCACCCGGCGCGGGCGCCGAAGCTCGAGAGCAGCTCTTCCTTCACACCTCCCAAGTCGCTCCTCTTTCGGGGAGGGGGTGGACAGAAGGGAGCAGGATCCTGGAAAGACCTCCTCCCCCCACGCGCGAACCCCCGCCCACACACACACTTATGCGCGCGGACCTCCCTCCCCCCCGCAACGGGCTCTCGCCCGCCCTTTCTCAGCCCTGGGGGAGCTGGGCTTCCCTCTCCCGCGAGCCCCCGCGCCCCTCCCCCCGCGGCCGCCCCGCACTCACTATCTCGGCCACGATGAGGATCCCGGGCAGGGTGCGCAGGAACTCCTTGTCGTAGGCGAAGCTGCTGCTGCTGGTGGAGAAGTTTTCGGTGAAGGAGCTGGCGGTGGTGGTGACCGTGTGCGAGCGCGAGCGCTGCGGATCCTCCATCTTCGGCGGCTCGGGCGCCCCCAGCCCTGGCCTCGGCCGCCCCCTCGCTCTGCGCACCGGGAGGGTGGGCGCGCGGCCCGGCGCCCCGGAGACCGGCACCGGGGGCCTGGAGGGTGGCTGCGGCGGGGAAGAGCGGCAGCGGCAGCAGCGGCAGCAGAAGTGGAAGGAGGAGGAGGAGGAGAAGGAGAGGGAGGAGGCGAGGGCGGGAGGAGGAAGGCAGCAGAGCCCCACGCGGAGGTAGGGGCCCGGGAGTAGCAGCCCGGCCGCGCCAGCCAGCCCCCGGCTAAAGGGGCGGGGAGGGGGGCGGGGAGGGGGAAGGGGCCGGCCCGGGCCCGCCCCGCGGGGGAGCCGGCGGGCAGCCGGGCTGGGCAGCCGCTTCTGTCACCTGTTACTGGGGAGAGCGCCCAGGTGCGGGGGAGGAGCTGCGCGAGCCTGCGGCAGCTGGACGCACTGACGGACCGACAGACAGACGGACTGCTCGCGGCGGCAGGCCGCACGCAGCTGCAGCGGAAGGGGCTGCGCCCCCCACCTCCGAGGAGCTCCCCTCGCAAACTTTTCTCCGGGGCTTCGAAAGCTACCTGCGCTTATTTCCATCTGGGGCTGGGAGGATCTGCCGCTCTGAGATTCAGGCTCGTCCTTATTGGTCAGCTAAAACACCCCCCCCCACCCCCCATTTTACAGATCAGGAAAAGTGAGGCCCGGAAAGTGACTTGCTTAAGTTCACCCCTGTGGTAAGTAACAGAAGTGGCATTTAAACCCAGATCTTCTGACTTTAGAGATACCACATGGTATCTGCTTCGTCATAATAAAAGTTATAAGGGAATTTAGAGATTATTTTTACATCTGGGGAAACCAAGGCTCGGGCAGAAACAACACAAAAAGACTATGACGGAACTAGAACTCATAACAGAATTTAGAGGCACAGGCACATTAGCTTTTCATCTTATATCAGGGGAAACTGAGGCTCAGTAAAGGGAAGCGATTTAGGATTACAAGAACAAACCGCCAAGCCCCTGGGACTGGAAGAAATCTAGAGAGCCAAGTGCCATTTCCGCCACTGTCCCTTAGCTGAGTCTCAGTTTCTTCGTCTGTAAAGGAGACATGCTGCCTCCTACTTGTTGGATCGAGTAGTTGTTAGGATCGAATGAATCAGTTTGTGAAGCGCTTTGTGGATTAGATTAGGCTATCAAGCTATTTATTATTCAGCCCTTAAAGTTGGAATTCGAACTCAGGTGTCTGATGGGTATTGGGTCAAGGGGCAAAGAATCATAGATTTGAAGTGGGCAGGGACTTTAGAAGCCATCTAGTTTAGTCTCTTTTACAGATTAGGAACTAAGGTCCATTAAAATGAAATGACTTTTCTAAGATCACACAGGTAGGAAGCACAGAGTCCATTTTAGATAATAAGGCACAAAGTGGGCACAGGAGGCACAAGTCAAAGAATATCAGATCTCCCAGGGCTCCAATGGGAGGGAAAAGGCTAACAGGAGGACCCCCAAACTTCCAATCACCAGACTAAGCAGAAGTAGCTCCTTGCAGCTTGGTAATTAGCTGGCTGCTCTGTTCTGGCCTGAAAGGCAGGTGTGTGCCTGCAAAGAGAGATCGTCTGGGTTCTCATTGGCAGCCCCACCCCCACTCCCATTGGTCAGCCCCATCATTTCCTGCCCCTCCTGTTAGAAACAATATAAGGAACTTATTTAATCTCTTTCCTCTCGCAGTAATGGATTTCCAAGAGATGTCTTTGTAGCCCTCCCAGTCATTCTGCTAAACCCTGTCATAAAAGTCTACTGTTATTAGCTTTAAAGTTTACAAAACATAGATATATGGTGGCATTTAAAACTGACAGCAACCCTGTGTAGAATTGATCACATTATTATTCCCATTCGTCAGATGAGGAAATCAAGGCTCAAGATGAATGAAAATGTCTTATAAATGCCAGTTCTGGTTTGTTTATTGTTATTAATAGTAATAGTACTATTGTACTAGTTACACTAGTTAATCTATGTCAGAGCCAAAATTCTCAATCAGATTTTCCAGCTCCAAGAATTCCAAGCGCCCTTCTTCTGCTCCATAGTCTCTCCCAGTGGCTCTGAGACACAGAGTTATAACAAGCTATTTTTTTGTTAGGTATGGGTCGTTGAAAGTTCACTGAACTTGAGGTCAAAATTCCCAGATTCCAGGTTTAGGGCTGATAATTACTAGATTTGATGCTATGAGTAAGTCCCAGTCTCTCACCTCGGATTCCTTGCCTAGAGAATTCTTCACTGGGTTACTTTATAATGAGATAAAAATGTTCTGCAAACTAGGAGGCCACTGTAGATTTAGGATCTCAGACTGAGAACTTGCAGGAGTGCCAGAGGTCACCTAATCTACCTCTCCCCCAATTATACAGCTGACTAAGCCAGCTCAGAGAGGTTAAGCACTTTGCCCTGGATAATACAGTATGTGGCAGAGGCAGAATTAGTTTCTCAAATGTTGAACCATTCTTGTCTTCCTAGTAAAAATCATGTTATCTAGTGTAACACATGTTATCTTCAGTAAATTGCTGTATTCTGTTTGGCTCGATTTTATTTACAATTTTAATCAATATTTATTAATGATAATGCCCAATAGTTCTCCTTCTGTGTTTTATCCTTTCCTGGTTTGGGTATTAGGTCTTTGTCTCATCAAAGATGTCTGTTGGGATGCTAATTGCCTAATTTTTTAGAATAATTTCTGTGGCCTTTGTATGAATTGTCTTTAAAAGTAGATAGAATTTCCCAGGGAATCCACCAGAACCTGGAGTTTTCTTTTGATGGTTCCTCCAAATCTAGTTCTAGTCTGTGTTTTCTGACATTAAATTACTTGCATCCTCTAGTTGGGGTTCTATTAATTTGGGTTTTTAAAAATATTTTTGGTCCTATTTCTTTTGTATTCTCTTTTTTGTTAATACATGACAAGTTCTAACTTTTTAAATTTTTTCTGGTTTTGTCATTTTCACTCTATTTTTTTTTTATGTTATTGATTTGATTTTCTTTTCTCTCGGAGCCAGGATCTGAACTCAGGTTCTTTGGCTCCAAATTCAGCATCCTTTCCATTTGTAGTATTTGAAGCAGTGGGGCAGAGACTCTGTGACTTAACGCTGATTGGATGATATGGCCACACAGCCACATAGGATGTGTTACAGGCAGGTCTCTAACTCAGGTCTGACTGGCTTCAAGGCTATGTTTTATTCACTATGTTATGATGCATTTTGATATGTATTGATATAAGGTATTATTATTTCACATTTTCCCATTACCCTGAAGGTAAAATACTTTTAAAAAGAAAATATTGTTCTTTTGGATTTTTTTTTCAAGTAGATTTGAGTTTTTAAAAACTTTGTTTAGAAGAAAAAATACAGACCCTGAAGTCAGAGGACCTACCTAAATCTGAACCCCAACTCAGTCACTACCTGTGTGGCCTTGTGTCAATCATGTTATCCTTGGGCCTCAGTTTCCTCATCTGTAAAATGAGGATTTTTGCACTCAGTTGTCTTTAAGGTCCCTTTCAGCTAGAGACCTGGGATCTTAATTTTTCACCAGACTTTTTTGAAGCCCTCCCTTCCCTTCCCTAGCTTTCCTCTGCTTTGTTCCATGCTAATGAGTGCACACACAGGGGAATCAGATTTTAGCAAGAAACTCTAGCAAGTAGGAGGGAAATAATCCTCCACCAACAATAAAATGGGTTCAAGAGGTCTGGCTGATCTCCCAAAGTGAGCCTGGACTGAGAGGAGAGAGACAGGGACAAAGGAGAGAGGAGAGAGGAAAACTGGGGAGGGAGTGAAAGAGAGAGAAAGAGAGGAAGGAGGGAGGAAGATGGAAGGTGCCACAGAGAGAATGAGAGGAAATGAAAAGGGGGGAGGGAGAGAGTTGGGGGAAGGGAGAAAGAGAAAGAAATTTAAAAAGAGACAGAGAAAGGTAGAGAGATACAGGGAAAAGAAAGAGAGAAAAGGAAGTAGAGTTGGGGAAGGAAAGAGGAGAGAGACAGAGATGGGGACACAGAGACTAAGAAACGGAATGCAAAGAAAACCAATGGATTAAGTCAAGGGAAACACTCCTAGTAATTAATAAGATTCCTCACCCACCTGGGGCTCATGGGAAGTGAGATAGAGACCATTTGTCAGGGGGAAAACGGGGGCAAATTGAATGACATTTCCAAGGCTACTGAGAATTAGACCCGGATCATCTGCCTCCAGAGTCAGAGCTTCCCATTTATTATAATTTATTATAACACAAAGTAAAACAACTCAATTTAAGAAGCATTGAGGATAATAGATTTAGAATTGAAAGAGATCTTAGAAACAATGGTGTCCACCTCATCCCCATTTTACAGATGAACAAACTGAGACCTAGAAATAGTAAGAGACTTACTCAAACCCATGTGGGCAATGAGAATTTGAACCAGAATTTTTTGGCTTCTACTTCACTGCCCATGAGCCCCAGCTGGATGAGGAGTCTTACTAAATTACTAGAAGTATCTCACTTGATTTAATCCATTGGTTTTCTTCCCTCTTGGTCTCTGTCTCTGTCTTTCTCCATCTCTGTCTGCCTCTCTCTCCCTACTCCTTCCCTCTCCCTTCTCCAGGCCCCCCAGTCTCTACCTCCCTTTCTCTCTTTGACCCTGTATCTCTGTCCCTGTCTTTCCTCTGTTTCTGTGTCCTCCAATTTCAAATTCAACCCTCTGCACATGGTTGCTTAAGTGCTTGTTATTTTATTAATCTTTCTTCATTCAAAGAAAAAAAAAGACAGAGATGATTTCATGATGAGAGAAGGCTTGGCCCAAATCCTGAAGGAAGGATGTGATTCGTGTGAATGGATAAAAACTGTGGGAGGATATTCCAGGCTGAGAGATGAGCGGGAGGGAAAGCCTAGAAATCCTCATGCTTAGAATGCCCTCATTCTGCCTCTAAGAGTGTCTTGTTACTTTTAAGGTTCACATCAAGCCTCCCCTGGTTCTCCTAATTATTAAGGAAGGATGTGGAGGATGTGTTCAAGAAGGACAACCCCTCCAGTAGGAGGACTGCCCATCTACCTTTGATGTCCACCTGATTCACCCAACTCTCTCACTTATGGCTCCAAGAAGCTGTAGGAGACCCAGCAGCCATAACTGAGCTTAGGTAGGGCTTCTGACTTCAGGATCTGTGTTTCTCTTCTAAATAAACTTCAAATTTACTTGAAAAAAAATCCAAAAGAGCAATGTCCATGTGGACTATTTGTGTCCAACCTGTGGCAGAGCATTTTGAGCTCATATTAGTCTGATCAGTCACAGTCAAACATACTGCAAATCAGCTCTAGCAAAGTGACGTCACTTTGGTTCTCTTTGAGAACAAAGGACAGTCACCAACTAGTTATTAACACATTTCCAAATTACTTGCTATTTACTTGTTCTTTACTGTACATTTATTCTATACGAATCTCTATCCTTTTTGTGTTCCCCTAATGGAATCAAAGCTCTCTGAGAGAAGTATTCTTTTGGAAGTTTTGTCTTTCTATTCCCAGTGCCTAGCACAGTGTTGGGCATATAGTAGGTGTGTAATAAATGCTTTTTTAAACAAATGAATGAGTCCAGGGACATGGAAGAGGATGCCCTTATTTCCATGGCCTTTTCAATCTTTCCAATTTATTGAATGACATTTTTCCTCATCTCTTCTCCTATGAAGGATCCCCCCAAAAAAATCTTTCCAAGGTTCATTAATTCAGAATGCCTGTTCTTTTTTCCTCTTCTTCCTCCACTTTATTTACTGGGATCATAAAAGGAACATGTGGACTTAGGGCCAATGGGTTTGAGCTCCATTTGCCTGCCCTTAGGATCTTTATCTAGGTGCCCTTTAGCAAAGGCAAAGGAGTAAAGTGGTGGGTCCAAAGGATCCCTGGGAATTTCTATTCAGGCATAAGTCACACAGAGGCAGGTTGGGGGCTACTGTAAGAGGGAATGCCTAACCCTTAGAACTCTCCCCAGGTGGGATATGACTTTCCTTCCTGGAGATGTTTAAACATAGGTTGGACAACCACTTGTTGGGCTATCGTAAAAAGAATTCTCAATTAGGATTGGTTGGGACTTGATGGTCACCTGGTATTCCTTCCAGCTTGAAGAATTTGAGGTTCTGTGAAGCCATATCTAAATAGAAACTGAGAAGAGAAGCAGGATCGGGCAGGGCAAAAACTCTGGATTTGAAGCCAATTTTTTTTTTTTTGTCACTTACTGCTTGGCCAAGTGACTTGATCTTCCTCAGTTTCAAGTTCTTCTAGTAAATGAGAGGAGTTGTGTTACACGACCTGAGATCCTTCCCAGGTTGACATCCATGTTCTCATGTGATTTTTTGATATCCAGATCCTTCTTTCCTTTCCAGCCTTCTATCTGACTCAGATCTGACAACACAGACCCGCTTGCCTTTCCTAAAAAAGGGCACTCCATCTCCCATCTCCATGCCTTTGCATTTCCTATCTCCCACATCTGGAATGTGCCCCCTGGTTTCCTTCAAGACTCAGCTAAATCCTACTGTATGTGGGGAGCACTCTCTAGTTTCCCCTCCTCAACTTCCACTCTCCAAGTGCTTCCCCTTTGAGATTACCTTCCACTCTTCCATTTACCCTGCCTCTCTCTTGGAATACATAGTTGTTAGTATGTTCCCTCTCTCAACAGAACGTGAGCACAGGGGATGTTTCTGCCTTTCCTTGGAACCTTGGTGATTAACAACAAATTGTCTGTTGACTGACAGGTTGTCAAGGAGTCATACAGCCTCTGCTTGGAAACTTCTAGGGAGGTCATAGTTTTCCTTCCATTGGAGGGCTTCAAACAAAAGCTGGATGAATAACGTTCCATCTTAGAAGGGTTCCTGGGTCAGATAGAGATTGAATCAGATGACCTTTGAGGTCCCATCCAAGTCGAGACTCTGATTATCTGCTCCCAAATGGCCACTCCCTCTCTCCCTTGTGAGCTCCTCAGCATTCAGCTCTAGGGGGATGGCAGCACCTTCTGGGCTCCCCACATCTTTGCCTACCGACTTGAAATTCCAGCTGGCTCCAATTAGCTGCCCCCCTGCTAGAAGATAATTTCCAGCTCAAAGGATGCCTCCAAAGGTGGGAAGCCTTGCCTGCCTTTGAAAATATCCAAGTAATTCATTTTAAGCCAATGCTTTCAACCGCTTGCCTGCAGACAGAGGAAGAGCTCCTCACTGAGGCAAACAGACCTGCTGTGGTCAGAAGTCTGTTCTTTAGTGGGTTAAATGTTCACTAACCAGGAGAGAGCAAGAAAACCCAATTATTATGAACCGAATTTTAATAAGGCCTCCTAGAGATTCGTGTGGCCAGCCTAACGCTGTGGAGAAGATGCAGATTTGGAACTCCCCCTCCTCCTTCCTTCCTTCCTTTTTTAAAAGGAAAATTTAGAGAGAAATAACACCCACCACAAGGTCTTTTAATACCTTACTAAAGGAATAGAACTCCAGCCTCACTGCTATTGACTGAAGAAATCGCATGAACTCCGGGAGAGTTATTGAGAAACTCCTTGCTTGGGCTGGCCAAGCTTTAAGTTGCCAAAAGAATTTTTAAAAATACATAGAAGGAAAAAAGATTAAAAGAGGATACAAACAGGGTGATGTTGTTACTACTTTCTTAAATTTATTATGTAAAAATCCTAATGTATGTGTAACAAGTTTATCTACAATCCTTTTTTTAGTTTTTGCTTTTATGTGTTTTTTTTGGGGGGGGGCGGGGACAGATGAGGCAGTATGGGTGAAGTGACTTAATCAGGTCACACAGCTAGTAAGTGTCTGAGGCTACATTTGAATGCAGGTCCTCCTGACTCTGGGGCTGGTGATTATGCATTATGGCGCCACCTAGTGCCCCCTTTTGTCTTTTCAAATGTTTGTGTTGGTGATTTGATCAAAGAGGTAATAATGGGAGTGGGAGAGAGTGACAGCCGAAGCCTGGGTCCTCACCCCATTTTGCATCTTGTGTCCTCCTAGAGAAGGAAGCCCATGGACTTCTTTTCAGAAGGATTACAAAGTAAACCAATTAGAATGAAAGATAGTGATTAAAATGCTAAAAAAAAAAAAAAAAGAGTTTGTGAACTTGAGGTTAAGAACACCCAGTGTCATGGAAGGAGCATTGATTCTAGCATCCAAAGACAGATTCAATCTAATACTACTTGTAGAGCTTCCAGGGAGTCAACGCCACTCTGCCTCAGTTTCCTCATCTGTAAGATGAATATAATGGACTTTGGCTTCCAAAGTCACTTCTTTCTCTAATCTATGAGCCTAATAAACATATACATACAGAGATAGCAATAAAGAGCAAAAGAGAGATAGATACATGTGGAGATAGAGGCATAAGGAGTTTATAAGAAGAAAGAAAATTAAAAATAAGAGAGAATTCCCCCATCTCAGGCTGACTTTAGGATACTTTCTCAAGGGAATAAAAGAGCCACCCAACCTGATAAATGACTGGAAGGTACTTAAGCCTATTTTCCCCCCTTTTCGTAGAACATCCAAGGACATCTGAGGACACAGCAAGGATGTCAGAGAACAGAGACATTGAAGGAAATGCTGCAGGAGTGGCCGGAAACAAACTGAGTAAACAGGGTGCGACATCTCCCCTGCAGCTGGAGCAAACAGGATTGGAGTTGGGAGATGACAGCTGGAGACAGTCATGGAAGGCCAGAGGAACTGCTTTCCAGGGTACTGAAAGTGCCAATTGAGTCACTGTCAAAAGTCCTTGAAAGATCTTGCAGAATTTGATAAAATCCAACACCCATTCCTATTTAAAAAAAACTTTTGGAATAAATGGACTTTTCCTTAAAATAATCAGTAGCATCTATTTAAAATCATCAGCAAGTGTCATATGGAATGGGGACAAACTAGAACCATTTCCAATAAGATCAGGGGTGAAACAAAGTGACCCACTGTCACCATTACTATTCAATATTGTATTAGAAATGCTAGCTTTGGCAATAAGAGAAGAAAAAGAGATGAAAGGAATTAGAGTGGATAATGAGGAAACCAAATTTTCACTCTTTGCAGATGATATGATGGCATACTTAGAGAACCTTGGAGAATCAGTTAAACTACTAGAACTAGTAGATTACTAGAAACAGTTCACATTGTGAATACAACTATGCTCAAAAAATTACCAAACTGTGCATATCCTTTGACCCAGCAGTGTTTTACTGGGATTATATCTTAAAGAGATCTTAAAAGAGGAAAAGGGACCCACATGTGCTAAAAATGCTTGTGGCAGCCCCTTTTGTAGTGGCAAGGAACTGAAAACTGAATGGATGTCCATCAGTTGGAGAATGGCTGAATAAGTTATGGTTTATGAATGTTATGGAATATTATTGTTCTGTAAGAAATGATCAGCAGGATGATTTTAGAGAGGCCTGGGGAGAATTATATGAACTGATGCTGTGTGAAATGGCCAGAAGGAGGAGATTGCAGTACATTGCAACAAGATTATATGATGATCAATTCTAATGGACGGGGCTCTCTTCAACAATGAGGTGATTCAGGCTATTTCCAATGATCCTGTGATGATGAGGGCCATCTACACCTAGAGAAAGGACTGTGGGAACTGAGTGTGGATCACAACATAGCATTTTCACTTCTTTTGCTATTGTTTGCTTGAATTTTATTTTCTTTCTCATTTTTTTCTCTTTTTTTGATCTGATCCTTCTTATGCAGCAAGATAATTGTATGAGTACATATTTCTATATTGGATTTACATTTCATTTTTTTAAAACAATATTTAGCACATATTGGATTACTTGCCATCTGGGAGAAGGGATGAGGGGAAGAGAGGAAAATTGGACTATAAGGTTTTGGAAGGGTCAATGGTGAAAAATTATCCTTGCATATGTTTTGGAAATAAAAAGCTTCAATAAAAAAAGAAAGATCTTGCAGAACCTTCCCCAGGTTTGGAGAAGGACAAATGTTAAGACTGATTTCCAAGAAGAAAAGGGGAAGCTTGAAACTATTCAGGTCAGTGACCTTGACTTCCATTCGGGACCAGATTCTAGAACTTATTCATAAAGAGATGCATCTCACAGGGAATTAGTGATTTAAATACTGATGAAAATGGATCCCTTCAGATTTGGAAGTTACTTGAGACACAGAGAGTTCAAATCATACCTTACTCAGTATCCAAGGCAGAATTTTCATGGTCTCCCTATTTTCAAGGTCTCCCTAATTCCAAATTAGCACCCTAATCACTAGTACTCCTACTTATCTTTTTTTTCATATTACTTGCAAACTCCATGGTATGGAGCAGCTTCAGGTAGGAGGAAATGTTCAGATGATGCTCCCAACATCACAAAATTATGCATATCTTTTGAGCCATGGATGTCTCCTTTTAAGCTATAACCTTAAAGGGATCAAAGAAAGAAGAAAATAAAAACATTTAAGGTGGTATCTCAAAACTGGAAATTAAAGGGTGCCCACTTATCAGGGGATGGCTAAACAAATTGTGGTAATATCAGTGGGAGGGAATGTTATTGTTTCATAAGAACTGTGATGAAATGGACTGTTATAGAGGAAGCTGGGAAGACTTCTGTGAACCGATATAGAGGGAAGGGAGCAGAACCAGAAAGACCATTACTATAATCACAACATTATAAAGAAAAACATCTTTGAGAACTCTTATTCAATGCAATGACAAACCATGAATCCAGAGGACTGAAGATAACATGCCATCATTTCCTATCAGAGAGGGGAAAAAAGAGAATGAAACAAATTATTTATTCTAATAAATATAATAATAAATTACATAAATACATATAAAATAAATATAATAAAATAATAAAACACTGAGAAGTAAATTTTCAAGGGGTAATTTTGTAGGGAAGGAAGTAGTAGTTGGGAGTGAGTTAGTGTTGAGGAAGGTGTAGACCCCTAGAAAAGCATTGGTAGCAGCAAGCTGAGGGGGTGGGATATTGACTGAGGAGAAGAGGCTCAGATGCCCGCCTTCCACTTGGGGCTCAGACTTGTGGAGGAGTGTGGGGGAAGAGGGAATGTGAGAGTTCAAGTCAGGTTCTCCTAGGTGAGCAATCCTTTATTTCTCAAGTGTACTTAATGAGATGAGTCAACAGAGCAAGTACAATACACACTGACTAAAAGACTCTCCGCTGTTTGCCTTGAATAAACCTACTTGACTGGAGGGGGGAGGAAACTTTTTTTTTTTTTTTTTTAGGAAGGTAAGGTTCAGAAAACAGAATAGACTTGTTTAAGGTAATGCACCAAGTTTAGTGGCAGTCTCAGGACCAGACTTTGGTTTCCTGACTCCCAGTGCAGTGCTTTCTCTTTTAAAAATTAAAAAATTCATTAATTAAATATTCTGACAAGATTTGTTTATCTGTTCCTTCCATTTTTCCTTCATCCCTAAATGAATAACAAAAAGAAAATTCTCATAACAAATATACATCCATCTATCTATCCATATGAAATTCTATGCTGGTCTTTTTCCAAAAATGTGTTCTTTGGGGCAGCCAGGTGGCTCAGTGGATAGAGCACAAGCCCTGGATTCAGGAAGAAAAGAGTTCAAATCTGGCCTCAAACACTTGATAGTCGTTTGGCCTCAGTTTCCCTATTTGAAAATGGAGATGATAATAGTATCTATCTCCTAGGATCGTGGGGATCAAATGAGATAATATTTACGAAGAACTTTGCAAGCCTAAAAATGCTATATAAATGATGATGATTCTCTAAAGGACGAGTCCATGACAACAAGCATTCATTAAGCACTTACTATATGCCAGCCACTGTGGTAAGGGTGGGGAATAAAAAGAAAAGTAAAGACAATTCCTGCTCTCAAAGGAGGTTCATGATCTACTGAACAGTGATAATTTCATGTTTGCTTCTGTATTTCTAGCTTGAGCACAGTGTCTAATAGCCACTGGATATTTAATGAATTGATCCTTCCTTATTCCTCCATTCTCTCTCTTTTGGTCTGTACTTCTTTTGTCCAGCACTGCTTCTAGTCTTTTAGAATAACAAGAAACTAATTTGATGTCTTACTTCCCAATGAACCTTTCTTAACTTCTTTTTCTCCAGTCGTTGCCAATTTCATCCAATCCCAATCAGTTCTATTAGCAGCATTATGTGGGGAAATTCCCTAGTCTACAACCCCAGGCTTAAACCTTTCTCCTAAGTGGTTAGCTCCGCATTATCAACTATCCACTGAACATCATTACATTAATGTCTTGCTAATATCTCAAATTTAACATATTCTGCACAAAATTCATTTTCTTGCTCCCAAAGTAATTCTGCCTCTAACAAAGTAGAAATAAGGCATTGGTCTCTTCTAAGATGCTGGTTTCAGAATCAAGAGGACCTGATCCATTTCCTGTTTATTTGACTTTGGGTAATTCATTTCAACTCTGTGGGCTTTCATTTCCATATATGTAACATCAAGGGATTGGACTAGGTGAATTCGAAGCTCTCTTCCTACTCTGAACTTATGATTCCCCCCTTTAGTGTGTAAGAGGGGATGCCTGGTTGAGATTCATCTAAAGCTGGAAGTCTGCAGAGAATAAAAGACAGAAACATGGGAAACTGAGGAGAAAGCCTTCAAATGCAAAACAGAAAGAATCAGAGAATCATGAAGAATGTCTATCAAAGTTCTTGCCTATTCAAGGAGCAGGAAGTAAAGGGAAAAGATTTGGAACTCAGAAAATATTTTTAAAATTATTTTAAAATGTGAAAATAGTTTTTATATGTAATTGAGAAAAAAGAAAGGAAGAAAGAAAGACAGAGAGAAAGAAAAAAGGAAGGAAGGAATAAAGAAAAGAAGGGAGGAACAAAGGAAGGAAGAAAGAAAAGAATGGAGGAAGGAAGGGAAAAGGGAAAGGAGGAAGAAAAAGAGAAACAAAAAAGAAAGAAGGAATGAACAAAGGAAGGGAGAGAAAAAGAAAGAGGAAGGAAGGAAGGGAAAAGGGAAGAAAGGGAGCAAGCAATGCACTTAGCTCCAGAGAACAGGCTGCTTCTTACTTCTCCAGCAGCAACTCTGCACAATATCCCAAAAGTATTGGAAATAATTGATGGATTTGGAATTGTTCACCCAAAGGCCAGGTGGATACTTCACTAAGGAAAGCACTTCCAAGCCAGAAAAACTTTAGAGATCAAGAATTTGGAAGGGACCTTAGAGATAATTTTACAGAAAAGGAAATTAGGAGTCTCAGTGATGAGTTAACCAAAATCACCCAAGGTTACTCAAGTGGTAGTGACTCTTTAAGGTATCAGCCCTGTGAGAAAGAAAGTGTAAATATTATTTCCATCTTTTGCAGATGAAGATACTGAGGCTTAAGGGAATTGTGTATAATCATGTGACTCTGCCATGTTGCCTCTCCCCTCAAAGGATGCCAACCTGTGGACCAGTTAGTCTCTGAGGTCTTTTCCAGCTCTGGCATTCCATGATTCTAAACCAGAGGAGCCCAGATCAACCATTTCCTCATTTCCCACCCAGCTGCATTCTCCATTATGTGTCCATTGAAGGTACCTTTCTCCTTCTCCTCCCCCCACCATTAACCCTTAAGCTCCTTAAAGGCAAGGCTTATCTTTGGTAATTTTTTTCTTCTGTATCCCCAACACCTAGAATGTGGCTGGTAATAATGGGTGCTTAAGAAATATTTATTGGCTGACTGAGGAGGTTAGGGTACAGATTCACTTATTGCTCAGAGCCCTTCTCTAATGCCATTCCAGTTCACCTCTGTGACTAAAATAACCCTGGTCTCCAGGCCATCGATTCATACTCTTTCCTCTCAGTGACCTATGACAGATTGATGTATTTTTAAAGTTTTCTTGAAAAATATTTTGGAAGACTAATAAGTTATGTTCAAAGACGGAAATAAACAACATAAATCATGATATTGGAGAGAAGGAAAAAACAAAACAAAGCTCTGATGAATTATGTCTTTAGAATTTGGCTCCAGTCCAGAAGAATATAATTTTAGTGACAAGATCAGTTTAGAGTCAACCCAGAATCACCCTGTGTGATCACAGGAAGCCTACAGTGGCTAGGACAGATTATTGGACTCTTGGTAGAAACCAAAAAATATGGTGGGCATAAGGTAGTCTTACAAAACAAAAAAACTGGGCTTAGATGCCCTATTGTTTTTAAGACTCAAGATAATTTCATAAACCAGACCATAATAGCTTGGAAGCCAAGGATAGGTGATAAGAAGACATTTTTACTTAGACTTAATTAAGTGAGAATGGAACCTCCTCTCACTAGGCAGAGAATGTTCTGGGACAAGAAGCAGCTAGCATTGAAAGAATCATGCAGAAATATCACCAAGTCTTGTTAATTACCCTTTGCATCTTTTGCATCCCTTTCTCTATCTCTTAATTTAGACCCTCATCACTTCTAGTTTTGATGGAGAGCGTAGCCTCCAAATTGGCCCTTCTTGTTTCCTTCTCCACACATCTTCCCCACAGCTGAAAAAAATTTTTTTCTCCCTGTTTTATGAGTATGAATGTGCTCAAAAAATCTTCAACGGCTCCCCATTTCCCAGATACAGACACAAACTCTGCCTGGCATTGTCAGCTCTCCACAATTTTATTCTCATCTACCTTTTCTAATCTTATTTTATACTGCTCCTTTTTATACTCTGGTCCAGTCAGGTTGGACTATTAGCCATTCCCAATGGATAGAGGGCTAAATTTTCAGAGAAATAATTATTTCTCTCTTATATTTAATAATTAATTAGTAGGATTAAGATTTTTTTCCCTCCTTTTCTCCTGCCTCATCAGAAGTCGACCAGTGTGGGAAATCTTGGATAAAGATGAAAAAAATTGGTGAAATCCTGTTCATTGTGTTCATCAGAGAGATCTGGGGTAGAAGTGGGTCTCCTCTTTGATATGTATATTGTTAAGTCTCTTTGACCAAGTCTTGGGTGATCCAAGTACCCCCAAAACCTTCACTAGAACGAGCCCACATCTTACAATATTGGATCTCTCATTAATTGTTAACCAATCAGAGTTGATTGCCACTCTCAGGAACATCTACTCTTTCAAGGGCATATAAACTATAAGTCCACCCCCATGAGGAGTCATTTCTCAGGACAAATTCAGCTGGAGCTCTTTTTATTAGTAAACATGTTAGTCTTACTAACAAAATGATTAAATTACCCTGAAATGATGTCTCTTGAACTTTTTTAATGTCACAACTTTGGAGTCAGCAAGAACTGATTTTAAATTCAGCTTCAGACACCTTCATAAGGTTGTTGTGAGAACTAAATGACATAATATATGTAAATCTCCATGTAAATGTTGGTAATCTCCAACCTCACTTCAGGCACTTCCTTATTATTATTTCTCTTTTCAATTTCCCTCGAAATATATTTGTTCAAGAACTCGTTATATCCACCCCCACCTGTAGAACATAAATTCCTTGAAGGCAAGAAATGTTTCATTTGGGGCTTTGTGATCCTAGAGCCTAGGACAGTATCTGGCACATAAAAGGTGCTTAATGAATGTTTATGCTCTGGAATGGAATGGAAGTGAAAATGACCATCCTGCTTATTGGTAATATTGCCATGGGAAATTTCTTTTTATATAATGGGTTGACTACATGTCTACTAAAGAACCTTCTGATTCTCAGATTATTTCTGTAAGGAATTATCACAGAGTGGGAAAAATCTTGGCTCTTCAGAGGCTAGTTCTTAGCATGGATTTGCCTCTGATGTTACATGGATGATGTTAGGATGTCACTTAGGCTCCCTGAGTCTCAGTTTCCTAATCTGTAAAATGAGGAGTTTGAATAAGATGAGCTAAGAGGCCCTTTTGAAATCTAAATCTCATGCTCCATCATGGTATTGTGTAAGGAACAAAGGCTCTGCAGCTAGAGAATCTGGTTTCGAATGTTGCTTCTTCTTAAGCCACTGTTTGTGTGAGCTTGGACGAGTCAAAGCTTTCTTGAGCCTTGGTTTATGTTTCTGTAAAATGACCAGATTAAACTCTACAGCCGATGAGGTCCTTTCTAGCTCTAGTTCAAGTGAAAATTGAAGAAGGAGAAAGAACTCTAAAATTGGGTCGATTGGGGAAGGTTTCAAACAAAGGGTGGTACCCGAGGCTTAAAGGAAGCTCTGGCTTTCTGAGAGATAGAGAAGGCCATGTGTTAATGGAGCAGCCTGTACCAATGGGATGTAGGAGGTGGAGTATCAAGGCTATGGCTGGACCAGAAGCTTGTGAAAAGAAGGAATAGAAATTAGCACAACACGGATGAAAAGGTTTTTTAAAAGATGTTGTTGAGGCGTTCTGTCATGAACAACTCTCTGTGACCCCACGTGGGGTTTTCTTGGCAGAGATACTGGAGGGTTGGCCATTTGTCTCTTGAGCTCATTTTACAGATGAGGAAACTGAGGCAAACGGGGTAAGTGACTTGTCTAGGTTAGTTAAGTCTCTGAGGCCAGATTGGGCTTCAGACCTAGCACTCTGGCGCCACCTATCTACTACCCTCCCCCCCCCCAAAAAAAAAATTAAAGGAACTCATTCAGGTAAATCTGTCACTCACAGACACAGACACAGAGACACACAGAGAGAAACAGAGAGCAAGAGAGAGACAGACAGAGACACAGAGAGACAGAGACACAGAGAGAGAGAAACAGAGACAGAGAGACACACAGAGAGAATACAATGTAGCCTATAAGCTCTTTGAGAAAAACAAATACTATTTCCATCGGTCTCTGTAGCCTCAGGTCTCACCCAGTGTCTGCCACATAGTAGATGCTTGTTAATTACAAATGATGGGAAGCTCCTCATCCTTGGAGACTCTACCCCTACTGGTCAGCGTGGAGCTCTTTCTCAAACGCCTTCCGTTAATCAGTGAGCATTTATTAAGCACCTACATATAACAGTCTATTTTGTCACACCTGTTTGCGGGCTGGGCCACTCATGGGTCACAGACCATAGGAAGTTCAGCGCTCTCTGCCACATTGCAGGACCTCTCTCGTTTAATTTTTAATCGGTTTGCTCTCTCCGCAGTCAGGTGCTTCCTGTCTCGCTGGAGGGCTCCGTCTGGCCCATCTTTTACTTCGTTCTCTGCCTCTGTTCTGTTCAGCAGCGCCCCAGAGAGCCGTCCACCTGGCTGATGTTTTCTTTCTTTCCGGCAGATACCATCAGAGGAGGATAATTGAAAGCTGCTTCTGGAACAATGGTCCTTTTATTGCAGGCAGCCAGCTGAGGGGAAAGGCATCCCTTTTCTTGCTTTAATTATCTTCAAAATTAACTTCTCTAGAAGGATGTCAGTCATCACTTCTGTTCTAGGCTTGGCAGTGCCAGCCCCCAACACACAGAAACACACACACACTCACACACACACACACACACAGAAACACACACACACACACACACTCCATCTTCCTTACCCCTTCCCACTACTTTCTCTTTCTTTCCTTGGGAATGAATAGAATTTCATGAAATAGGCCGACAGATGTACAAAGCACAGATCAGGGAATTTAGTTCTGAGAGAAGGGAATCAGGCACAGAGCGCTTCCAGGAACCAGGAACTATTGAAATAAAACACAGGCAAAGACAAAAGACATTTGGGAAATCAAACCCCCTAAGATCTCACTGCAATGACCTGAGAGGGAGCCCTCAATCAAACTGGAAATACTTCACTTTCTTCCCTCCCTGCTTTCACTGCTCTTTGATGCCCAGGGACTTAGATGTCTATAAAGATACTGAGAGATCTGAGTGGATGCCAAACCCCAGTGGATGGCGAGGAATTTCCCATGGTCATTGACCAAAAATTCAATATAAAAGATGCCTCAATTTTCCTGGGGCTGATGAGAATGTCAGCCAAAGAAACTAATCTTTGGCTCCATGAATTATAGCTTATTTTGCTACCTCGATGATAGTAATATTTGATAACATTCATATAGCATTTTAATATAAGAAAAGAACTTTAATCTCATTTGCTATTACTGTGAGGCAGGTGCTGTTATTATACCCATTTTTACAGAAGAAGAAACTGAGGTTCAGAGAAGATATATGACCTATCTAGGATAAGAATTTAAGGGAAGATTTAAAGTCTTCCTGACTATGATTGAAGAATTCCATCTGTTCCCACACATTGCCACTTGTGGGGCAGAGCTGTTAACTAAAGAGTGATGGGAGTTTTCTCCCAACTGGTACATTAAAAATTGGAAATTAAAAAAAAAACAATAGCTAGTATTTCTATAATACTCTGAAGATTGCAAAGCGCTTTACAAATATATCTCATTTTGTTCTGACATCAACCCTGGAAGATAGTTGCTTTAATCATTCTCATTTTACAGATGAAGGAAATGAGGAGGACTGAGGCTGCCCAGAGTCACAAGCTAGTAAGTAGGAGAGGCAAGATCTGAAACAAGATAGTCAAGGAATACCTTGACTCCCAAATGAGATTATGAAGAATTAGACATGGCTAAAAAAACCAGTTCAACAACAACCACATAAATTCCGGCCTCCAGGTTTGTTGTCCTACCCTCCACAATATTCAGCTACCTAGCGGTTCTGAACCAGCAAAGAAATTATTTAGCTTAGTTCCCACCCTTTCCTAGGTAGCAGTCAGAAATATGTTTGTGTCACTTACCCTAGGAACAAAATTCACTGATTACTGCTCTAGGACTGGGTCCCTCCTTCATGGAAGAACACACCTTACTTAAGTTCAGTTATTTTTAGTTGTGCTGACTCTTTATGATCCCATTTGGATTTTCTCAGCAGAGAGAGAGAGAGAGAGAGAGAAGGAGAGAGACAGAGAGAGAGAGACAGAGAGAGAAGGAAAGAGAGAGAGAGAGAGAGAGAGAGAGAGAGAAGAGAGAGAGAAGGAGAGAGAGAGAGAGAGAGAGAGAGAGAGAGAGAGAGAGAGAGAGAGAGAGAGAATGCTTCAATCTGTATTCAGAGACAATCACTTCCTTCTCTAAGTATAGATAGGATTTGAATGATTATGCTACTGAGAATAGCAAAGTAATTCACAGCTGGTCATCTCAGAACATTGCTATTATTTTATACACAATATAATTCACTTTGCTTGAGTTCATGGAGGATTTTCCAGGTTTTTCTTTTTTTCTGAGAGCATTCTGGTCTTCATTTCCCATAGAACAATAATATTCCATCACAAATACATACCACAGCTTATTAAGCCATTCCCCAATTAATGGGCATCCCTTCAATTTCCATTTTTCCCCTGAGAAGAGAATTGCTATGAATATTTTTGTCTATATAGGTCATTCCCCCCACCTCCAATTTTTTTGGAATCTTTTTTGGTATTCATGTCTAGTAATGTCATTGTTAGGTCAAAGGGTATGCATGAATTTATAGCCTTTTGGGTATAGATCATGTGCTTTGATCATTTATCAATTGGGGTATGGCTCTTATTTATATCAGTTTGACTCAATTTTCTTTATGTTTGAGAAATAAGGCCTTATCAGAGAAACTTGCTTTAAAATCCTTTTTGCAGTTACTACTGTTTTACTGTATTCCCTCCCTCCCCCAATTATTCTTTTACCTTTCACCTTGCCCCTCCTCAAAAGTGTTTTGCTATTGACCACTCCCTCCCTCCAATATGCTTTCTCTTTTATCACTCCTTCCCATATTTCATCCTCCTCCTATTTTCCGGCAGAGTAAGATAGATTCCTATATCCATATTGAGCATATATGTTATTTCCTTGAGGAAATTCTGGTGAGAATTCACTTACTCTTTCCTCCCCCTCTTCCCCTCCACTGTAAAAGTTTTTTGTTGCTTCCTTTTCTGCTGAAGAATTATATTCAGTTTTGCTAAGCAGATGATTCTTGGTTGTAATCTTAGCTCCATTGCTCTCCAAAATATCATATTCTAAGCCCTGCAGTCTTGTTTTTTCCTGAGGCAATTGGGGTTTAGTGACTTGCCCAGGGTCACACAGCAAGAAAATATTAAGTGTCTAGGCCAGATTTGAACTGAGGTCCTCTTGATTTCAAGCCCTGCTGGTTTTTTTTTAATGTAGTAGCTACTACATCTTATATTATCCTGGCTGTGACTCCACTATACTTGTATTGTTTCTTTCTGGATGTTTGCAATATTTTCTTCTTAACCTGGGAGTTCCAGCTGGAAGTTGAATGGATGCCCATCAATTGGAGAATGGTTGAGTAAATTGTGATATATGAACGTTATGGAATATTATTATTCTGTAAGAAATGACCAGCAGGATGAATTCAGAGAGGACTGGCGAGACTTACATGAACTGATGCTGAGTGAAATGAGTAGAACCAGGAGATCATTATATACCTCAACAACGATACTGTTTGAGGATGTATCTGATGGAAGTGGATCTCTTCGATAAAGAGAGCTTTAATTGATCAAAGATGGACAGAAGCAGCTACACTCAAAGAAAGAACACTGGGAAATGAATATAAACTGCTTGCATTTTTGTTTTTCTTCCAGGGTTATTTCTACCTTCTGAATCCAATTCTCCCTGTGCAACAAGAGAACTGTTCAGTTCTGCACACATATATTGTATCTAGGATATACTGTAACCTATTTAACATGTATAGGACTGCTTGCAATCTGGGGGAGGGGGTGGAGGGAAGGAGGGGAAAAACTGGAACAGAAATGAGTGCAAGGGAGAATGTTGTAAAAAATTACCCTGGCATGTTGTAAAAAATTATCTGTCAATAAAAAGTTATTTTAAAAAACTGGGAGTTCCAGAATGTGGCTATAATATTCCTGGGAGTTTTCATTTTGGGATATCTTTCAGGAAGTGATGGATGGATTCTTTCAATTTTACCCTCTGGTGCTAGAGTATCAGGACAGTTTTCTTTGATAATTTCTTGAAAGATAATATCCACACTCTTTTTTTGATCATGGCTTTCAGGTAGTCCAATAATTTTCAAATTATCTCTCCTGGATTTTCCAGGTCAGTTGTTTTTTCAATGAGATATTTCACTTTTAAAATTTTTTTTCATTTATTTGGTTTTGTCTTATTGTACCTTGCTTTCTCATAAAATCATGAGCTTCCATTTGCGCAATTCTACTTTTTAAGGAATTATTTTCCTCAGTGAGCTTTAATACATCCTTTCCCAGTTGGCCAACTTTGCTTTTTAAGGCATTTCTCTCCTCATTAGCTTTTTATATTTCCTTTTGCACCATTCTCAATTCTTTTCATAAATTTATCTCTCTTACTTCATTTTAAAAATCCTCTTCCATAGCTTGAGCCCAATTCTTATTTTTCTTGGAGGCTTTGGATGTAGGAGCTTTGATTTTGTTATCTCCTTCTGAGTGTGTGATTTGATCTTCCTTGTCACTATAATAACTCTCAATGGTCAGAAACTTTTTCTGCTGTCTGCTCATTTTGCTAGCCCATTATTTGGCTTTTAACTCTTTGTTAAGGTAGGGCTCTGTTTCTAGGATGGAGAGTGCATTGTCCCAAGCTTCAGGGGGTTTGTGCAGCTGTATTCAGAGATCCTTCTAAGTATCTGATCCACACACTCTTTTCTGTCCTGGAGTTGTTAGGAGTGTCTCTGCTTTACTGTAAGTGTAAGATCTAGTGTGCTAAAGCAACAATCCTGCTTTGCTGATACTGGGACCATGGGGTTGAGATAGGAACTGGGCTAGCCTGCGCTGGAACTGTACACTGGACTCCCATCCTGTTGCTACAGACTCTCTCCACTGACCTTCTGAGTCCTCTCGGATGTTCCTGGGCCCAGAGGTCCAGAAGCCTCCAGCACTGCTGATGTTTCAGAGGTCCTGCCTTGTTGATGCTGGGGTCTGGGCTAGGGCTGGGGCCACGCCCAGTATCAGCACTACAGGCTAGACTTTATTTATCACAGGCTTTTTCTGCTGATCTTCTAAATTGCCTTCAGCTAGAAAATGTTCTACTGGGTCTTTTGGGATATTCTGATGCTGTAAAATTTGTTTAGAGTCATTAATTAATGGAATTTGAAGCAATTTGAGGGAGAAGTTGGGGGAGTTCCTGCTTTTACTCTGCCATCTTGGCTCTGCCTTCCCACTGTAATTCTTTTTTTAAAAAATATTTTCTTTGTGGGTATCTAGGCAGCAGTAAATTGAGTGTCAGCCCTGGAATTGAGGAACCTAAATTCAAATCTGCCCTTAGACATTTGACACTTACTTTCTATGTGTTTCTAGGCAAGTCACTTAATCCTAACTGCCTTGGGGAGAAAAAGTCTTTTAAAAAAATATACATTTTTCTTTCAAATGAACAAAAACATTTCTCCAGACCTATCTGAGTAAACAAAATGAACAGGAATCGACTTGTTAGCCCAAACTTAGAATTTATTTTATTGTCTTTGACTAGACCTTCACCTGGGTAAGCCTTTTTTTTTTAAATTATTTTTATTAAAGCTTTTTTTTTTTTTTACAAAACATATGCATGGATAATTTTTCAATATTGACCCCTGCAAAGCCTTCTGTTCCAAATTTTTCCCTCCCCCCAACCTTGCAGATGGCAGGTAGTCCAATACATGTTAAATATGTTAAAATATCCAATTTATGTTAAATCCAATATATGTATACATATTTTTACAGTTCTCTTGCTGCACAAGAATAATTGGATCAAGAAGAAAAAACTGGGAAAGAAAACAAAATCCCTCCTTTAAGATCTCTTTGAGATATAAACCCAGAAAAAGACTTTTTTTTTTCCCCCTGAGGCAATTGGGGTTAAATGACTTGCCCTGAGTCACACAGACAGGAAGTGTTAAGTGTCTGAGATCAGATTCGAACTCAGATCCTTCTGACCTCAGGGTTAGTGCTATATCCACTATTCCACCTAGCTACCCCAACCTGAGGAAGTCTGTAGGCAAGGTTTCCCGCATTGATTTATTTCTGGATAAGAAAGTAGAAAAAGGGAAAAAACTTGGTCTCAATATAACGAGTTATCAAATGCTTTGTCTTCTTTCTTCTCCCTTCCTCTTCCCTCCATTGAGAAAGAACAAGAAAAAAAAAAAAAAAAAACCTCTTGTGATAAATATGCATCATCAGGCAAAACTAATTCCCATAATGATCACGACCAAAAAAACCTCTATCTCATTCCTCACCCTGAACTCATCGCCTCTCTGTTAGGAGGTGGGCAGCATCCTTCAGCATCTGTACCCTGGAATTTGTGGTTATTTTGTTAATGGGTGTTCTTAAGTGTTTCAAAGCTAAGCAAGCATTGCTTCTTGCAGCTTCTTATAGCTGCAATCTTGGCCTGAGCTTGCAGCAATCGGAGCACGTGATCTTATTTTGGGTCAAAAAGCATATTTTATGATCCACAAGAGTTAACCCAAGAAAAATGGGAAAGGAGACCAAATTGGTCTTTTGAGCGATCCCTTTCACCAATATTTTCTCCAGTCCTAGGAGCTCCCTCACTTCAATCTACCAATCTTTCCTCTCCTTCCTAGCAAGGCCCTCTTCTCAGTTGGTTATCAATTAATCCCCAGAAAATGTTGACAGATTATCAAATCTTGACTCTGCTAATGACTTCAAGGGTTTGCACTTTAACAAGTAGCTCTTGAAGCAATCCACAAGCAATCAGTCGGCTCCAGCCTATCTTTCTAGTCTAGTTATATATTATCCTTTCACACTCCACATTCCAGTCAAACTGAAGTAATAAATGCTGATTACTTACAAGGGGGAAGGTCTAAAGTCATAAAGAAATGTACATGTGAAGGTAGAAATTTCAGGGATCAGATATTTATGGGAAATAGAGTATACTTGGCCCTCAGATCATACAATTCTGCTGGCCTCCTCTTCCAGTTACTCCTAAATGCTCTTTAAGACCCATATTTATTCCTTCATTCAAAAAACTTCCCATGTTATTATGATTGTTGGGCTAGACACAGGAAAAGGTACAAAAATAAATGTCTTCAAGAAGCTTATTGGAGAAATGACATGCTCACAAAAAGACTCCCACAACACACAATCCAGATATAAACATGCTATTTTATGATTCTGAGGAGCAAAAGATTCCTTACAGCTGAGGAGTCCTGGCATAGGAGTGGTGCTATTTGGTCTTGAGCTGGGATGGTGGGGAAGGATGCTGGGAAGAAGAATGGTATGTAACCTTTTCCATGACCCCTTTTGTTCAGCTAAAATATATGGTAGCCAATCTTGGCCCTGGAGAAGAAAAAAGAAGGACATCTCAACCCTTTCCTTTGAAAGTTTAGGGATGATGGGAGGAGACTGTTGTATGAGATGTCAGAAAAGTGGCAGTTCCTTTGTTAGGAGAGAAGGCTCACTGCATGAAAGAGGAGGTGGGATATTTGGAATTGACCATAATTTTTAAAAAAGACCTCAATACAACTTTTTTAATGAGTCAGTCAAGGTTGTGAGGGTTGTGGAAAGTATCCTTTGCATCTTAGTTAGGGGAGATTACATTGGAAGGGACTTTAGGGCATCTAACCCAACCTAGAGTTAGATTAGAGCATTCTCTATTTTTTACTCAACAGGGTAAAAAGCAAGAGTCTTTACTTGAAGACCCTTAGTGATTCCAGTGCGGGAGAATTTCCTACTTAAGGGAGTCCAGTCCATTTAGAGACAGCTTTTGTCATGAAGAAGTATCTACTTCTCTTCCTCTTTCTCATTTGTACCAAAAAGTTATGTATTTATATTTTTCTCTAATATAACACCTTATCTGTGTGGCCTTCATCTTCTCAGTCTATCAGTCTATGACCAAGACCCTCCATCTTTGGATCTCCTTTGGATCATCATTGTTTCTCTCTCACGCCTGGAATTCTCTCTCTCCTCATCTCCACTTTCTGACTTCCTTTCCCAGCTAAAATCCCACCTTCTCCAGTAAGTTTTCCCTTATCCCCTTTAATTCCAATTAATACAGTGCTCAGCATAAAATAAGAGTTTAAGAAGTACTCGTTGACTTGATTTGTACAAAAGGGGTTAAGAATATTATAGATATCCCATGCAATGTCAAGCTGGGAAGGATCTTGGAGACCATCTTGTCCAATCTCTTCATTAGACAATGAGAAAAATGACTATTTCTGTCTTGGATCTAATAATTACTTATTACATTGGGAGCAAAGTTCTTCCCTTTTTCTGTTTCCTTATTCAGTAATCAACTAGTACCGGAAATCCTGTTCAAAGACTTACCCAGGCTAAAATCTAAGCAAAGACAGTAAAAGAAATTCTAAGTTTGGGCTACTGGAATGATTCCTACTCTTTGTGTTTATTCAGACAGGTCTGGGAAAATGATGATTCTCCCTTTTGTTAAAGAGGTGATATGGAAATTACTAAGTCTCTTTAACTAAGATTTGTGTAATGTAAGACACATACTTCATTGAAATTAGCCCAGACTCATTGTTTTATTCATTCTCTCATTATTTGTTAGCCAATCAGAGTTGATTATTACCCTTAGGAGCACTACTCTTCCAAAGGTAAGTAAACTAATCCCACTACTTTGAAGAGTCTTGGGCATTGCAGAGGACCTCTGACCTCTTTTTATTAATAAATTTATTAATCATTAAATTACCCCCAAATTATGTCTCCTGAACTTTTTAAACATCTGAATTGATGAGAAAACTGAGTCCCTTCCTGGGACTAGGTTAAGATCAGAGATCATATTTGCAGCAGAGTTTACTCTAGAGTATAGCAGGTGTCTAGAACCTGAAGCCTCCCACTACTCTCCTCCTCCTCCTCCTTCCCCTTCATCCTTTACAAGAGATTGCATGTGGGAGGGATCATTGACCAGAATACTGATGACTTCATGACCATGCAGAGATGCTCAGAGTGTATCTTTTCTGTTTCTATCCCCACCTTCCCTCTCATAGGACTGGTTGAGAGAATTAATGAGGCAGAACCTGGGATACACCTGATGGCTCCTTCCTGAACCTCGGATGAATCATTTACTAGGTGATTATCTCTCACTGAGCTAGGGGATTTTTCTGATCACTAAAATGAAGGAATGTAGTCATTAAATATAATGACCTTATATAATATATATAATATGTAATAGAATATATAACATCTTAATTTCATTTGTGATAATATGGACTCACGGTAGATTCTGGATAATGGACAAAGGGCTGAATTTGATTTTGAATACTGCTTTGAAGACTTAGTAACTGAGTGTCCTCTGTGAGCCTCAGCTTCCTCACTGATAAAATGGAGATAATGGTAACTGTAATTGCCCTGTCATGGGATGGTTCTGAGGCTCAAATGAACTAATGTGTGAAAAATACTTTTCATATCTCAAAATAACTATGTTTGCTGTTAGGCAATTAGGGGCACCATTGCGCAGAGAGTGCTGAGCTTGGAGTCAGGAAGTCCTGAGTTCAAATACAGATACTTATTGACTGTGTGATCTGGACAAGTCACTTAAATTCTCTCAGTTTCTTCATCTGTAAAATAGGGATCATAATAGCATCTACTTCCTAGAGCTGTCTTAAAGATAAAATAAGCTATTATAAGACATTCTCCAAATCTTAAAATGCTATCCTGTTATACTAGCTATCATCATCATCATTAACCAATTAGCAAGCATTTATTAAGTGCTTACCATTTGTTGAACATTGAGAATTTATCTGGAGATACAAAGACAAAAATGAAATAGTCCTTGACCTCATGGAACTTAGATTTCATGAGAGACATCTATTCATCCATCTTTTCCATCTATCAATCTATGAATTTATCTCCTTATCATGTACCTACCTACCTATTTATCTGTCATCGATCGATTGTGTTTTGTGCCCAAAGTGCCTAACACAGTACCAGGAACACAGTAAGGTGCTTAGTAATTGCTTGTTCCTTGGTGGATGGATGTTAACCTGAAGAGAAGACTCAGGAGGGACGTGATGATTGTTTTCGTATTTGAAGTCTTGTTATTTGGAACATTCATTTTACTTAGTCTCAAACACTAAGAGCAATATGGAAGCTGCAAAGAGTTAAATTGGAACTTAGTATAAGGAATAACTTCCCAAGAAGTAGAATTATCCCAAAGTGGAAGGGAAAACCTTGGGAGGAAGCCATTCTTTCCTCATTGAATATCATCAAGCAAAATCTTGATGATTGCGAAGTTGCTGGTTCAGTCATAGGATGGACTATATAGCCTTTGAAGTCCCATCCAATATTGAATTTTTGTTTTTCAGGGGAGCTTCCAGAAGGTGGTTACACTATGAATTCAAGGACCTTAAACTGAGAAAAAAGCTTTGGGTCATCTAAACTCTAGATCTGAAGCATAAAACCCCTCTATAACATCCCCAACAAATGACCTTCAAGCCTTTACTTGAAGAACCCCAAGGAGGAGCAATTCTCTACCTCCCTGAAGCTGCCTTTTCTATTTTGAGGCCGTTCTTATTTTTAGACAGTTTTCCTGATATTAAGTCCAAATATGCCTCTCTACAGCTTCTACATATTGTTCCTAGTTCTTGGGGGTCAAACAAAATAGATCTAATCTATTTTTTATGTGACTTAAAGACCAGTGCCCTGTCCATTTTCCTTCTCTTCCCTCTCTCCCTTACCTTCCAGAACTTTCTCTTTTCTTGATTAATCAATCCCATTTCCTTCGATCAGTCCTGAAATGGTATGATTTCAAGGCCTCTAATTATCCTAGTCATCCAGCCTTGAACTGGCTCCAGTTTGTGAAGGATCTTCCTAAAATGTGATCTCCAGAGCTGGACACAAAACTCTAAATAAAGGAAGGGTACAACTATATTTCAATACAACTCTCTTCCGGCACTCTAAGATAAAATTGTTTTGGCTTTCCTGTTATGCTAACACCTGGTGAACTTATGGTCCACTCAAATTCCAAGGTCTTTTTATTGTTTTCTATTCAATATTTCTTTCATCTAGCACTAGCATGGTTGACTTTTTGGGCCCAAGCATGGGATTTTACACTTATCTCTATTCAATTTCAACTTATATTGTTGAATTATTTTAGATATTGTTTTCAGCCCCAGATTCTTCCATTTACTATATTGTCATCCTCTTGACTTTGTCAACCACCGATAAGTCCTCAGTCAAATTGTAGATAAAAATATGCAATAGTAGAGAGACAAGAACAAGGTCTTAAAGTGTTCAGCTTGCCAATATATCTATAAGTTAATATAGATTATCACTCTTAATTACTGTTCAATTACATGATTATTATTGTGGTTGTACTCTCTATCTCCTCTTGTGATCAAGGACCTCATGAAAGACTTGGTCAAAGGCCTTGTTCATTCTTTGAGCTATGAATAAATAGCTCCTAAACATGGAAATAGTATTGCTTTAAATAATGAGCATATAAAGATGTTTTGGAAGTGAAGTACTTTTTTTTAATTTATTTTTTGCTGAGGCAATTAGGGTTAAGTAACTTGCCCAGGGTCACACAGCTAGGAAGTGTCAAGTGTCTGAGGTCAGATTTGAACTGACTTCAGGGCTGGTATTCTATCCACTGGAGCCACCTAGCTGCCCCCAAGTCAAGTACTTTAAGCATTTTGCAAATAAGTTTTTGTTGATATTTTCTGTCTCTTTCAGTTATCTGTAACCCATGTATCTTGACCTCCTAGATAATCATTTCATAAAGAAATAATATTTTAAGTTAGGAAAAAATATCAGAATAACTGACAAATGCATTGAAAAAGTACAAAACTATGTGCAAAGTGTAATCCTTATGGACATCCCATGAAGGGGTAAGTGGAATGATGTCTCCTCGTATCTCTTCATTTGAGTCGTGCTTTATAATTTTTGTGACATTTACTATTTTTATTTTTTGGTATATAATTCTTTTCATTTGGAGTACCTAAGTCTAAGTTACTGTATGCTGATTTCTTGACTCTGTTGATTTCACTTTACATCAATTAATAAAGAACTTTCCTTGCTTTTCTGTATTCATCATACACATAATTTTTTTATTATCTCTTTTTATTTGCAAAACATATGCATGGGTAATTTTTCAACATTGACCCTTGTAAAACCTTCTGTTCCAACTTTTCCCCTCCTTCCCCTCACCCCCTTCCCTAGATAGCAGGTAGTCCAATACATGTTAAATATATTAAAGTATATGTTAAATACAATATATGTATACATATTTATACAGTTATCTTGCTGCACAAGAAAAATCAGATTTAGAAAGAAGGTAAAAAAAATAACCTGAGAAGGAAAACAAAAATGCAAGCAGACAATAGCAGAAGGAAATGCTATGTTATGGTCCACACTCATTTCCCATTAAATACAATATATGTATACATATTTATACAGTTATCTTGCTGCACAAGAAAAATCAGATTTAGAAAGAAGGTAAAAAAAATAACCTGAGAAGGAAAACAAAAATGCAAGCGGACAATAGCAGAAGGAAATGCTATGTTATGGTCCACACTCATTTCCCATAGTTCTTTTGCTGGGATACACATAATTTCTTACAGCAAACTGATATTTATGTATCATAATTTGTTTAACTTTTCCCCAACTGATAGGCATCTGCTTTGTTTTCAATTTTTGGCTAAAACAAAAAATACCATTATAAATATTTTGGAGTATCACAGGGACTTTTTCTTATCGATGGCTTCCTTAGGATATAAGTTCAGTGAAGGAATCTCTGGTTCAAGGGGAATGAACATTTTAGACATTTTATTTGTCTAATTCCAAATTGCTTTTCAAAATGGTTGAAACAATTCTTAGTTCTATAAATATATTAGTGTACTAATTATTCCTGTATTCTGTAATATCTGTATAATTATCCCACAACCCCTCCCACTGCCTGCTATAATTTTTTGGTTATTTTTGTCAGCTGGCAGGGTGTGAAGTGAAACCTCAGGATTGTTTTGATTTTCATTTCTCTTATTATTAATGATTTAGAGCATTTATTCATGTGGCTGTGTGTAATGTTCTCGTTTGGTTTTCTTGGGGTCTCTGGGAGCAGCCTTCGTTTCAGTTCAGTGATCATCACAAGAATAGCCAGGTGTTAAAGTCCAAATCTTTTATTGTCTCCTTCAAAGTCTTGTCTCCTTACCTGGGGCTTCAGCTAACTTTCTTAGAGTCCTTCCGGAATCTTGGTTTCAGTGGAGAAAATGCAGGAGGCCAGGCCAGCCACCAGGAGCCTAACTGAAGATGGAATTGAATAGTCCAGTCCTTTGTCTTCTCTCTCTGAATCTGGCTGAGGCTCCCAGCTTACACTGAGTATAAACCAATCATTATATCACTAGGAAACCATTATTTGTTATAAGATTAAATCAACCTTACTGAACTAGAAAACTATTAATCATCATGGTAAACTAGATAATTGTCTCATTAATTCCCCTGAATTAGCACCTTGTAAGAAGCCTTGTTTCAAGTTCAGAGTTCTGGCCCATAATAGCTGTGAATACTTTATAATTCCTCTAAGAACTATTTGTTCATATTCCTTGACTATTTATTGGAAAATGGCTGTTAGTAATACACACACATATTTATTTACTTGTTCTTTATATATCTTGAATGCCAAAGCCTTATCAAAATTATTTGCTGCAAAAGTTTCCCCTCATTTGATCATTCTTTTTCTCCTTGATGTATTAAGGCTATCTGTACAGATACTTTTCCATTTCAGGTAATTTAAAGTAATCTATTTTATCTTTTGTAATTCCCTCTATCTCTTGCTAGAATATATCATCTACCCATAGCTGTGAAAAGTTGATAAGTATTTGTGAAGGGTCAGTTATATATCAGGCAGTGTCCCTAAGTGCTAGGGACATAGGAATAGACAAAAGACAATCCTTGCTCGTGAGGAACTTACTGTTTAATGTGGGAGACAAGATGCAAATAGTGATGTACATATGAGATATATACAGGACACATTGAAGGTAACAAGTAGAGAGATGGCACAAATATTAAGGAGAGTCAAGGAAAGTGTCTTATAGATGACAAGATTTTAGTTGGGACTTGAATGCTAACAGTTATTTAACCTTTTTGGCTACAGCTTTGGAAAGATCATTCTCCTTTTGCCTTGGTCGCTCCAGTATCTTATTTGAGTTTAACAGTGACCAGGAAGATCATAGGAAAATAACCTAGAGTTCAATCCCCTCATCTTAAAGATGAGGAAACTGAGTCTCAGAGACTTTCCCAAAAATGTAGCCTCTTAATAGAGTTAAGATTCAAGCTTAGTACCTTTGACTCAAAATCCTGATGGGCAGCTCTGCCATTTAGGAATCCTTTATATGAAGAAATTGCAAGGTTTTATTTTGTTTTGTTTTGTTTTTCTAAATGATTCCATTTCTTTTAGACATAATAAGAATAAGGGGAGCCTTAAAAAGTAACCAGGAGCACACTGGTTGGACCCTCCAAGCCTAAACTAAACTATATAGAACACAATTGAGATTAAGCCCCAGCTCTGCCACTAACCACCTAAGTGACCTTGAATTCTTTTAGGGGTTATTCTTGAATGAATTCTGAGGTCCCTTTCAGTTTCAGAG
This sequence comes from Antechinus flavipes, assembly GCF_016432865.1. Classification (NCBI taxonomy): domain Eukaryota; kingdom Metazoa; phylum Chordata; class Mammalia; order Dasyuromorphia; family Dasyuridae; genus Antechinus; species Antechinus flavipes. The sequence continues at coordinate 20,960,312 of NC_067402.1, forward strand.
CTATGATCTTGTGAGCAAATGATTCACTTGGTCTCAATTTCCTCATTTGTAAAGTGGGAGATTGGATTAAAAGCAAAGTTTTAACTAAAGCAAGTTTTAACTCTATGATCTTATGATGGGATAATGTCTAAGGTCTCTTCTAGGTCTAATACTCTGTTATCTCAGATTGGAAACACAAATAAAGGCTGTTTTTGGATACTGAGAACCAAATATAGCTGACCTCTACTGGAAGGACAGGGCAGTTATTTTTATTATAAACTAAGTCGGCAAGCCTTTGAGAAGGGCTAACCTTGGGACTATCCAAACAAAAGATTGTTTTTGTTTTTTTATTTAATGGAATGAGATTTTTTTTTACATAAGCTTGATTCATTTCCTTCTTATTTTAAATCATACTTATGTCAAACAGATAAATTTGAAAAAAGAAATTGAGATCCCAAGTTGGGGCTGGATCCCAACGGGGTGATGGGATGGGTCCAATGACCTCTGTGACTCTATAATTGGATCTGATAACAAACTCTCTGTTTATCTTAACTTTGAATCAACTCTGTCTCTTAAAAATAGAAATAAGAGATTTTTCCTTTCTTTATTGATAATGCAAGCTATAATAACTAATTTTTTAAAATAAAATTTTGCTGACTTTATCCTCGTGATAGGCCTAAAAGGTGGAGCATGGAGGGGCAGGGTGAGGACCCAGAGATTTCATCAAAGTAGGAACCTCCCAGTGTGGAAACTTCCTCTATTGATCTAGAGCAATACCCTAGAATGACATTTAGCACACACCAAGAGGGCGCAGGTCATATGAATCCCAGTTTTTCCCACAGTGCTCTCCTTCATGCTGTGATCTCTGTACTACCTGCCAGTAATGGCTGGACTGGACAAAGATCACGACTTTTGAAGTGTATCAGACACTTGGTCTGCTTAGGAGAGCAGAGTGATTAAGCATTATGTGCATCCAAAATTGAAAGAAACTTTGGAGATCATCTCGCATCAAATAGGGAAACTGAGGCTCTGAGGAAAAAAGGGGGCTTGAAAAAGCCACATCAGTAGGGATAAGTGGCAAAGCTGGGAGCTGATGCCAGGTTAGATCCTCTGATTCTATGTACAGTTTTCTGAAGGCAGCCAGGTTGTAGAATGTAGAAAATGCTAGATATCGAGTCAGGAAAACTTGAGTTCAAATCCAGTCTCAGATGCTTACTAACTCTGTGACCTGGGCAAGTCACTTAATCCTGTTTACCTCAGTTTCCTCATCCGTAAAATTTACCTCTCAGGGTTGTTGGGAGGATCAAATAAGATGATCATCAGAAAGTGCTTAGCACATAGTAGGTCTTTAATAAATGCTAGATAGAGCGGAATTTCTGATTCAGTAAAGGTTGGACTAGATGCTCTCTGTGGTCCTGATGATATTTAGATTTCTTTTAAAAAATAATAAGTAGCAGACCATAATGATTCTTCCTAATGAGTATTAAAAAAAAAAAAAACAAAAGGAGCAAGAGGGCAGGAGACTGAAAGCAATTTTAGCTATCCCTCTAGTTAGTTATGAAACCATGACTTAATTTCTCTGAGCTTTAGTTTCCTTTTCTATAAAGTGAATGCATTAAACTACATGATCTCCAAGGTCCCTTCCTGCTCATATAATGCATAATGTATCTACACACATTTATATATGTATATCTATACATACATAACAAGGATATACTAGTAAATATTGTATAACTGGCTCCCCTGACCCCCAAAAGTTATGAATGCAAGACACACTTTTAAGTGTAACCAACATTCAGCATTATTAATATTTCTCTGTGATCAATTATTCATATTTCTCTATATTATTCATATTTTGCTATCAGTAAGTAATCAAGCTCTGATTTGTAGTTTGTCTATTTCTGAGACATAAATGCTCACACTTACAATTAAACAAGCTGCCTCTACATGCCCCCATATATGTGTTTCTACATACACATACATACCTACATTCACATTTACATATGCATTTACATAAATACAAATGGGATGGGGCTTAGGATTTTATTGCTATCAAGATCTCCCAGTGAGAAAATTACCTTTCCCAAGGCAGATCGGGGCCTGCAGTTCATTTCTGGGAGAGGGGCTGGGTACATTGAGAAATGGAGGAGTGGGCCCAGGGCTCCGCAGCCAGTGGGTTTCCCGGGTGAGAGAAGCCCTCTCTTTTCCTGATTCTACAATCCATGTCACACATCAGGTCCCATGGGACATTTATCAAGGAGACAGCTTTTCACTATGAACCAGCGTCCTCGTGGCCCTGTTTATTTAAGGATGTGTGCTCTGACTCAGAGAGTCAGAGTCAATCTCTGAGGTCATCTTGTTCAAATTCTGCCTTGTGTTCGTGAAGAAATAGGCTTTTTCCAATTTAAAAATCCAGTGATTCCATGATTCTGCTGTTCCAAAGCTCTGATAGAGAAATCCTGAGACAGCGTGCTTCTGGTTCCTGGGGTTGGACAAGTATTTCTAGAGTAAACAAGACCTTGGTCTCAAGAGATTGCTCCTGAATGTCTCTGTATACAAAGCCTGACCCCATTCAGTTTACCAGCAAACAGCTGGCTATGAAAGACCTAACTATGAATTATTTATAGGCAGGTGTAACACTTCTAGACTCTAGGAGTCCATCAATCTGCCTCAGAAAGCAACTTGCTTTTAGGTTGGAAATGGCCTGCTGCCTTCTTTCTTTTTCTTTTTTTTTTCCTTTTTTTTTTATTATAGCTTTTTATATACAAAACATATGCATGGGTAATTTTTCAACATTGACCCTTGCAAAACCTTCTGTTCCAACTTTTCCCCTCCTTCCCTCCACCCCCTCCCCTAGATGGCAGATAGTCCCATTCATGTTAAATATGTTAAAGTATATGTATACATATTTATATAGTTAACTTGTTGCACAAGAAAGATCAGATATAAAAAGAAGCTAAAAATAACCCAGAAGAAAAAACAAAACTGCAAGCAAACAGTAACAGAAAGAGTGGGAATGCTATGTTGTCCACACCCATTTCCCAGTGTTCTTCCTCTGGGTGTCTGCTGCCTTCTTTCAATCAATCTTGGATCTCTAAATGTGGACACTTCTTCCACTGGGTATAACTAGAGTCCAATCCTGCCTCCCCATTCTGGGTAATGCCCTTCCATCTCCTTCCATGGCCTGGGGTGGAGGATCTAGCCATTGTTCTGGACATCTTTCGAAATATTCTGTGGGTATGAATGAAGCACACAAGCTATTCATCTCATTTCTCCTGCTCTTGGAACATGATCACCCCCTTCATTATCCAACCATCTGAGGGCCTGATGGTGTCTTTGATACCAAATTATCTTTGGTAACAGTCTGACACCTTCTTACCCACCTCAAGTATCTTCATCTTGAAAGATCGTGAGTCCTGATTCTTCTGACACTGCAGAGTTCCATCCACAAGCAAGTCAAGTCAACAAACATTTGAGAAGCACCTACTACACATCAGTCCCCGTGCTAAGATTTGGACATGTGATAGTGGGGAAGTGACGAATGAATGTAGGGCTAGATCTTGAGTCAGGAGGTTTGTCTTAAAATCTGGCTTCAGACACTAGGTGTGTCATCCTGAACAAGTCGCATCACTGCCGTCAGTTCTCTTATCTGTCGATGGTGATAATAATAATAAGCACGGATTTCCAGGATTGTCGTCAAGATCAAATGAGACATTATTTGTAAAGTGTTCGCAATTTCAAAAATATCATATGAATGACAGCTGCTATTATAACATGCTATTTAGTAATCTCAAATGTATTTATATATATTATATATGATTATCCAATACTTATTCAATTACCAACCAATTATTTTATCCACCTGGACAACAGACTCAGGAACATTGCATGTGTGTGTATGTATGCTGACATGTGGATGTATGTATGTATATATATATGCATATATATATATATAACATATATACATCAAACATTTATATTTGAGTAGCAACAGGACCATTGGACCAGTCGAAATAAAAAAAAATGACAAAAATGAGATAATAATAATAGCTGACATTTTTCAGAGTCGTTCATTCAGTCAACAAGCAGTTATAAAGTTTTTACTATGAGCCAGACAATCTGTTGGAAGAGTGGGGGGTGCATGCTGGCCTTGGTGAGAAGGGCCACCTCTTCACATGATATGGGAATAAAGGAGAAGGTAGTGGGGAAAGGTACCTGACTGATGAGAGGAGAGAAGGAGGAGAGAAAGTTCTCAGCAAATGGCTCCTTTTTTTTTCTCAGAAGACTTTCCCCAGCAAAATGGAAAGGTAAAAACAATTTATTCCCATGGTCATAAATACAGCTGAAACAGGAACTATGGAGCACTTGGAGCTTGGCCAAAGATGTCCTGCTCATCCCCTGCATCCCATCCTGACTTTCATCTTGCCACTGAATTTCAAAGACTTTAGAAGAGAGAGTGAGGTTGACTTCTGTGCAACTCGACTTCGCTTAAATCTAACTCATTAGTAAGTCATCACCTGTGATTTCAGAAATGAAGGACAAACAACAACAATGGAGTGAGCTGCTCTTTAGCAGAGAAGTTGGGAGGGGGGGTCTTGAGGAGAATCAAGAAGCAGTGAAGAGGAGAGAATCAGTTAAGGCGCAGAGTAGAATGATTTTTCTTTTGGTTTTCATGACACTACTTTCTCCTATTTCTTCTTTGAACCCTCCTTTGCTGGATTTTGTTCCATAACATGTCCACCAATCTAAGATATCCCCCAACACTTTTGTCTTGGATTCTCTTATCTTTTTGCCCTATTTTATGGGCTTTGGTCCATGGGCCACTTTGGGTCCTTGGATAAATTTCAGGAGGTTTTAGAAAGTAGATGGGGAAATTACACATTTAATTCAACAATGTTTTGTTTTATTTTTCATTTAATAACACAATTTGAGAAGAGGTTTTAGGTAGAGAACATCTCCATGAAGATCCATGATTCCCAGATCCATATACCTAGCCTAAGTCACGTTGTCATTTGTCTTTTGGAAGCCCCAAACTGGATGACTCATAGTCAACCTCAACATGTGCAAAATCAAACTCTTCCCTTGTTCTTACCTTCTCTATTACTCTCAAAGGTACCACCTTCCTCCTTTGTCCCCAGAGTCACAATCTCCATGTCATCCATGCCCTTCTCTAATGGGCTGCCCAGGGGAATTTTCTAAAGCCTAAGGCTGACCACAAACCACACATTCCCACCGCCTCAGTAAGAGCCAAAGGCTCCCTAGTGCCTCCAAGAGCTCTTCACAAACCCATCCTTTACTACCTTTCCTGAGCTCTTACCTGTTACTCCTCTTCAATAGTCCTACAATCCAGCCAGACTTTATGACTTCCTCCTGGCTGTTTGCTGACTTCTTTCAAGCCTCAGTTGAAATCCCACCCAGTTCAGGAGCCCTTTCCCAGCATCCCCATAAGCCTCCCCCAACTCCCTTCCCCATTGTTTCTTGTCTCCTCTGTATATATCTTGTAGGAATCTGGTTATTTTCAATAACAGGAAGAAATCCCCCATTAGATTGTGAGCTCCTTGAGGCAATGGCTGCCTTATTCCTTTTTTTTGTATCAAAGATGGCCCCTAGGATCCTGTGGTCATTCAGGGAATGGCTCAAGGAGAGATATAGCTCCCCTCAGCTGAGAAGGTAAGAGACTACAGCCCCTAACTATTGCTATCTTCACCTCTGATGGGAAACCTAAATTTCTCTAGTCACTCTACCTCAAATTACCTTATATTTGCTCATCTGTTTCCACGTCAGATCTCCCTGTAGCTCTTCGAGCATAAGGATAGTTTTTTATTTTGTCTTTGAATCTCTAGTTGTAACGCTGCAACCTGCTCATAGTAGGCGTGTGACAAATCCACGTCAGATCATATTGCATAGGAATGTTGTACGTTTGATGTGGTCATTTGGTCAACAATTTTATTTCAATATTTTACCAAGGAGTCAATGGATATAAAAATAAAGCAATTCCTGCCTTCAAAAAGAATTCTATCAAGGGAGACAACTTAAAGGTATGAAAATAGATACAGAATAAATGCAAAGTAGTTTTGAAAAGGAAGGCTCTTCAACCTGGCGGGAAAATCTGGAAAGACCTCAAGAAGAAAGAGCTCGAGCCAAGATGTGAAGAAGCTGAGGACTCTAAGGGCAGAGGGAAGGTGAGAAGGCATTCCACTGGGGAATGAGTATGGTGTAAAAGCCAGAAATCAATAAAACTTTAATTAAAAAAAAAACTTTACATCTAATCCAGGACTGAGGAAAAGTAATTTATAAAATACAACTGGTCCAAAGTCAGAAATTGTTAAGGCCTTTTCATATTTACAATGACACTGTGTTGAACAGACAGAATTATTTAAAGAGGATGACTTCCCTGTGGTTGCGGAGTGATGCATTTGATGTTAAAAGCATGAAAATTACACCACAGGATAATAATCTCTCTCTGATCCATGATGAAGAGGCCTGGACCCCCTTGAGTAATCTATGTGGAATATTCAGACAACATCACAGAGTTCATTTTTTATTAAACCTGCTTGTTTTTTTTTAAACTGCAGTTTTGATAGATTAATTTATTCCCAGAAGTGAAAACATTTCAAACCAAAACATCAAAGTCATGGAAAATAGGGCAAACCTGCTTCCTAATGTTTAAGGATATTCAGGGATGCTTTCAGAGAGGAAACATAACCATTTAAGGGAAACTTTTCTATTACTAACTGAATGGCTGTAATCTTTCCTTCCTTCCTTCTTTCTTTCCTTCCTTCCTGGAAACTTTTCTCTTACTAGCTGAAGAATTGTAATCTTTTCTTCCTCCTTCCTTCCTTCTTCCTTCCTTCCTTCCTTTCTTCTTTCCTTCCTTCCTTCCTTCCTTCCTTCCTTCCTTCCTTCCTTCCTTCCTTCCTTCCTTCCTTCCTTCCTTCCTTCCTTCTTTCCTTCCTTCCTTCCTTCTTTCCTTCCTGGAAACTTTTCTGTAACTAGCTGAAAAACTTTAATCTTTCCTTCCTTCCTTCATGTTCTTATCCTCTTCCTCCTTTTTCTCCTCCTCTTACTTCTCTTATTTGCCATTTTTATAAACCAAAGAATGTTGAATTGAGGGAAACACCAGAGAAGACAGGGACACAAGGAGGACAGGATGAATGGGTCTTTGCCTCAGGGAGCTGACATAGAAAAGTGTATGAACAACTGCCCCTTACGTAGCCTTGAACTGGCATTCCTTCCAGTTGCCCCTACTATTATTTCCCCCCATCTTCCTCTGTAAAGTTATATAAACTTAATCCATTTTAAGGCAACCCTGTTCCCAATTGTTCTCTTCTTCTCACGCACAAGCTTGTTTCTCATTTATCACTCCTTTTCCCAGTTTTTGGATTTTGCTTCATTTATAAATTCTTTTTTCTTTCTTCCTTTTATCTTGTTATCTAATGATTTCGCTCTTTTTTAAATGGTTAAGAGTTGTTGTTGTTCAGTAGTTTCAGATTTGGTTTGTGCCTAACTCTCTGTGATCCCATTTGGAATTTTCTTGTCAGAGTTATCAGAACAGTTTGCCATTTTCTTCTCCAGCTCATTTTACAGATGAGGAAACTGAGGCAGAGAGGGTAATATAATATGACTTGTCCAGGAACACACAACTAGGAAGTATCTGAAACTAAGTTTGATTGACCTCAGATCTTCCTGACTTCAGGCCCAGTGCTCTATCTACTGCACCACTTAGCTCTCCTCTTGGTTAAATAAAGTAAAATTGCCCATCATTTTTCTTTCAACTTGTTTTGTTTGCTATTTTTATTTTTTGTACCTTTTTCCTAAGGAAAAAAAAGAAAGAAAAAAGATTTCCTTCCATCATTCTTCTCATTATTTCCCTTCCCTCTTCTTTCTGTTCTAGCTACTTATTTATTCCTTTTTTCATCTCTACATTCCTCATGGCATTAAAGTCAATTAATTAACCAGCTGCAAAATATTTATTAGTTATTTACCACATGCCAGGAACTGTCCTAAATCCTGAGGATACAAAAAAGGCTAATAATTATTATTATTATTATTATCATCAGTAGTAGTAGCAGTATTTTTGCTTTTAAGTAATTCGGAGTCTAATAGGGGACATGACATGAAACAGCTTTGTACAAATAAGATATACACTCATATATACACACGTGTGTATATATACACATATACATAAACATATATACACACACATGCATATGGAAATTGGAGATACTCTCAGACAGCAGACACTAAGATCGAGGAAGACCAGGAAAGACTTCTTACAAAAAGTGAGGCTTTTTGAGAACTGAAGGAAGTCAGGAAAGAGAGGAGCTAGGAACTAGGAGGGAGAGCATTCTAAATGGGGGGCACAGTTGATGAAAAATCCCTGGAGTCAGGAAGTCTGAAGAACAGCCATTGTCACTGGATCTCAAAATGTAGGGAAAGGAGGAAGGCATAAGAAAGCCTGGGCAGTTGGCCAGCTTCTGAGGGACTTCAAAAGCCCAGCAGAGGATTTTCTATTTGGTCCTAGAGATGATGGGAGCTCCCGGAGGGTATAAAAGAAGGTAGGATCAGGGTGAGATAGTCAGATCTCTGCATAAGGCAGATTAGTTGGTAACTGAGCTGATGATAGACTCTTGAGGTAGGGAGATTGCCCTCAGGACAGGAATACAGATGTGAGGTGATAGGGACCTATACAAGGGGGTGGGGGTGGGGGAGAAGAAAGCAAGCAGTGTGGATGAGACATGTTAGACATGACAGGAGTTGGAATCTGGTGGCTATAGGAGCTGAGAGAGAGAGAGAGAGAGAGAGAGAGAGAGAGAGAGAGAGGAAGAGAGAGAGAGAGAGAAAGATAGAGAGAGAGAGAGATAGAGAGAGAGAGAGATAGAGAGAGAGAGAGAGAGAGAGAGAGAGAGAGAGAGAGAGAGAGAGAGAGAGAGAGAGAGAGAGGAAGAGAGAGAGAGAGAGAGAGAGAGAGACCGAAGAGACCTACGGATTACTCCTAGATTGTGAGCTGGGGTGATTGGGAAGATGGTGGGGCCTTTGATGGGTACAGGAAAATTCAGACAAGGATGGTGAGTTTAAGAGGTGACATTTGGTTCAAGATTTCATTTGGAGATATGAGACTTGAGGTTAGAGATGGATAAATAGGTTTGAGAATTATCTGCCAAGTTTTTCTATTCTACTAATTATTTCTTTTGTGCAGACGACAAATTCTGCTTTCACGGTTATTTCTCTGTTAAATCTTTCAGAAGCATCTTACTGTGTTTCTCTTGGGAATCCATAGGGCCTCTGGCTCATCAAGTGTTGATTCATTTTCCTTTGCTGTACAATATTTATTCAAAGATGTCTGAATGTGTTTAGATGATCTGGGGGCCAGATTCCCTTCCTTTATTAATATCTTGGCTGTTTTCTATCTGTAAGTGCTCAAAGTCTTTGCGTTTTCTTCCTCCTGAAGTTTTTTGTAATGTCAGCCTTTTTTTCCGTGGATTCCTCTATCTATCACTTTTTGACTCCTTCATCTTTGATGCTGATTTCCCCGGGGTTAGACCTTAACGCTATCTTAACCTTGGGCAATTGAGTTAATGGAGTCAAGTGGCTTCTGGGGGAACAGAATTGGTCACAACTGGATGTTGCTCCCTTTGTGTTCAGGTCTAGTGGAACGCCACTCTCTCCCTTCCTCCCCAACATACACACACACACACACACACACACACACACACGCACGCACACTCACACACACACAGTCACACACTCACACACACTCACACTCCCCACATTTCCACTCTGTTCTTCAGTTCTCTAGTTGCAAGCAGAAGTACCATAGAGTCTCCCTGACAGCCCGTCTCCCAAATGAAGTCACACTGGGTTGAGAATGCCTGGGTATGTTTCTGGAGCAAGAATGTACCCAGATAAAAGACTTGAATTTGGTGGCACTGTGGACATGAGGGTGAAATAAAACTCAGACCCTGTCCTCAAGGAGATTACAATCTAAAGAGAGAGTTTAATTTAAGTAAAGATAAGTATAAGTGTAGAGGAAAGGTCCAAGTAGATACTGAAAGTAAGTAGAATTCAGCAAAATAATTATTGTCATATTAATAATAATGGCTAGTTTCTGTTTGGCTCTTTAAGATTTGGAAAGAAATATATGTGTGTGTGGATACATAAATAGATAGACAGACAGACAGACAGATAGATAGATAGATGTGTGTGTGTAATCTCATTTGATCTTTTCACATGTGCTATTATTCCCATTTTGTAGATAAGAAAACTGAGGTAAGATTAAAGTGACTCATCTAGGATCATTCTGCTAGTAAGTGCCTAACGCTGCATTTGAACTCAGTTCTTCATATCTTAAAGTCTAATCCTTGATCCACTGTTCAATTGTGACTATAACAAGTCCCTGTATTATTTGCAGCAGCACAGAGGGCAGGTTGGATTTGGAATCATGAATATGGGGTTCAAAATCCTATCTCAGTTGCTTACTAGCTGTGTAATCTTGGACAAACCAAATGATTTAACCTCTTCAGCCTCAATTTACTTACCTGTATACTGGGTAATAATATATGCAGTATGAACTTTACTTCTTGTTTTGAGGATCTAATTAAATAAATACATACAAGCATATGAAAAAATAGATTAAATAAATATATATACAAAGTATGTTGTACTTTGTACATTATGGAGCTATACACGTTTTACTTGTCATTGTTGTTGCTATTTTTATTAAGCCAGACATGGATTCACACCTTTTCAAGTTAGTTCTTCCTACTTTTATTCCCTCTCAATTTCTTTCCCATGACCAGCTGCTATATTCATCACATGACCTCACATTGCAGTAGTGAAAAAAAAAAGGACCCCTTACTTAAAATAGAAATGGAGGATGAAATCGGGAAAATGCATTAATCACAAGGACATTGGCATCCGGTTTCCCAAAGCAATCCTAACCTTTAGTGAGGGGAGATTGGAAGAACTGTGACCTTCCACCATCCCAGCCCAGCTCTGACTCCCACACTATAGCTATCAGTTTGGTTCTCCATTGTGGAAGGAATTTCCAAGGGAACAAGCATTTATTAAGCCCTTACTGTGTGCCAGGCACTATGATAAACACTTTATAAATATTACTTCATCTGATCTTCCCAATAGACCTGGGAAGTAGAGGCCATTATTACCCCATTTTACAGTAGAAGAAACTGAGCCAAAGAACCATCCAGGAATGGAGTGGTTAGCTCATCCACAAGTCATCCATGTCCAGAAGCTGCCCCTCCCCAAGGAGTCACTAGAAATGGCCACTTAGCAGCTCCAAAGCGGGGATGGAGGGAGGCAGCGAAGAACAGGATCCGTTATACTGGGAAACCAGAAATTCCCAGTGTGCAAGATTCCAGATGTCCCAGGTTCCAGAGAAAGGGCAGGTGTGTCGAGAGTGGAGACGGCCTGTCCCAAGAAATTCTGGGTCCAGAAAATCACAGGAACAGAAAGGATGCGGAAAATCTGTTGAAAAGATGGTTATGGTTTAGAAAACTGAAAGAGGATAAAGGCTTGGGGAAGACCCAGACATTTTGTGACTATATATGATGAAGACTTTATTCATTAAGAAAGCTGGAAAGCTCTGGACATGGAGACTGAAGAATAACATCTCCCTCCTCTCCCCCAAATTTGGTAATATCTTAACAGATAGAAAAAGACTAATTACTGATATGGAAGCCATTTCTAAATCAGCTTAATCATGAATGGTTTTTAAAGCAAACATCAAAATCATTATAAAAATAGAAGGATAAAAATGGGAAGGGCTTTGGTGTTTTGCTTGCTTGTTTGTTTTTGGCCTACCAGGGGTCCTCAAACTTTTTAAATAGGGGCCAGTTCACTGTCCCTCAGACTGTTGGAGGGCCGGCCTATAGTAAAACAAAAACTTTGTTTTGTGGGCCTTTAAATAAAGAAACTTCATAGCCCTGGGTGAGGGGGATAATCATCCTCAGCTGCTGGATCTGGCCCACGGGCCATAGTTTGAGGACCCCAGACCTTTGATTTCAGCAGTGTGGGAGACTCTCAGAGAGGAAACTCTTTGTACCAATAAAAATTAACAACTGCTATTCAAGCTCTGGTCTTTCTTTTTTTAAAAAAAATACAAAAACCAAAAGGGAAACAAACAAACAAAAACACCACTTTCTGGCCCTGGAGAAACTGGAGAAAACTGATGTTAAGCAAAGTGAATAGAATCCAGAGAACATGGTACACAGCAACAACAAGATTATGTTGTTTTGTTGTTGTAATAGTTGTTTGCTTGCTTGTTTTTTCTCTCATTTTTTCCCTTTTTGATCTGATTTTTCTTGTGCAGCAAAAATGTGGAAATATGTTTGTAAGAATTGGGAGAATGCACACATGTTTAATCTATATTGAATTACTTGCTGTTTAGAGGAGGGGAGGAGAAAGGGAGGGAGAAAATTATGGAACGCAAGGTTTGGCAAGGGTGAATGTTGAAAATTATATTGGCATGTATTTTGAAAAATAAAATAGCTATTATTAAAAAAATTATATGATAATCAACTGTGATGGACATGGCTCTTTTCATCAATGAGGTGATTCAGGCCAATTCCAATGGACTTGTGTGATGGAGAGAGCCATCTTTCATAATATTTCACTTTCACCAATAAATGAATATAAATAAAATTTTAAAATCCTCACCATTATCTGTTATTTTAGCTTCCTATTCTATCCTTTCCCCCCACTCTTTTTCCTTTCTATCCATTGAAAAAGCAAGAAAATCAATTACATTGAAAACCATTACAAATATGGTGTAGACACATGTTTAATCTATATTGGATTGCTTGCTGTCTAAGAGAAGGGATGGGGAAGAGAGGGAGAAAAAAATTAGGTTTTGCAAAGGTGAATACTGAAAACTATCTTTGCATGTATTTGGTAAAATAAAAAGCTATTAAAAAACCAACCCACAAATATGTGTAGACAGCCCTCAGCCAAATGTTTCCTCTCTCTAACTGGAGGTGGACCTCTTCAGCTTCAGGTTTATAGAGTTCTCTGGGGGAGGTTACATGTCCAAGATCACAGGACCTCTGACTCCGAGGACAGTTAGGCAACTCAGTGGATAGATTTCTGGGCCCAAAGACAGGAAGACCCGAGTTCAAATACAGCTTCAGAGATTTTTCTATCTGTTTGACTTTGGGCAAGTCACTTAATGCTGTCTGCCTCAGTTTCCCCATTTGCAAAATGAGCTGAAGGAGAAAATGACAAAACCTTTCCAATATCTTTTCTCCCCTGAGGCAATTGGGGTTAAGTGATTTGCCCAGGGTCACACAGTTGGGAAGTATTAAATGTATGAGGCCAGATTTGAACTCAGGTCCTCCTGACTCCAGGGCTGGTGTTCTACCCACTGCACCACCTAGCTGCCCCCATTTCCAATACCTTTACCAAGAAACCCCCCGATATCTTTACCAAGAAAACCAAGAAATGGTGTCATACGGGGTTGGACACAATTAAAATGAACAATCACCGCCATCTTAGACCCCAAGGATCTTCCCACTGCGCCCAGCTGCCTCTCCACCCATATGAAGCAGTATTCATCTCTAGAAGTAACCCTAGGACATATTCCACATTATGAGTGAGAGAGCTCCCAACACTGATGTGCTCACTTCCATGTTAAAAAACCAAACCAAACCCCATCACCTGGTGGTCAGCCCGTTTGGGGATGAGGCCTGGAGATGAACTTACCTAGGCCAATCATCCAAGGACAGATAGCATTTATTAAACCCTTCCTAGGTATAGGAAAAGAAAAAAAATACCTTAAGTTCTCTCAAGAAGCTTAATTTTTTTCTCAACTTAACACCAAAATAAAATGATAATTTCCATTTATAAAGTAGAACAGAGAAAAAGGATTGTACATGAAGCTGTGAACTTCTGTTATCTATAGCTTATTTTTCCTTTATGTATAAAATAATTCAATTTGTAACTTTCAGAACTGTTCCATCTGGTTTTTTTTTTCTTTTCCTCTTGTTTTCTTTTATACATTAAAGATATTTCAATATCTTTTTTTTTTTTTGACAACCCCATCACTATGCTGTCTCTTCCTTCCCTCCCTAATTAAAAAGAAAAACAAAACCCATGGAACAAATATGTATGGGAGAGCGAAATAAATACCAACAATGGCTGTGTTTGAAAATGTGTGTCCCATCCAGCCATTCTGGAGAGCGATTTGGAACTATGCTCAGAAAGTTATCAAACTGTGCATACCCTTTGATCCAGCAGTGCTACTACTGGGCTTATACCCCAAAGAAATACTAAAGAAGGGAACGGGACCTGTATGTGCCAAAATGTTTGTGGCGGCCCTGTTTGTAGTGGCCAGAAGCTGGAAAATGAATGGATGCCCATCAATTGGAGAATGGTTGAGTAAATTGTGGTATATGAATGTTATGGAATATTATTGTTCTGTAAGAAATGACCAGCAGGATGATTTCAGAGACGCCTGGAGAGACTTACATGAACTGATGCTAAGTGAAATGAGCAGAACCAGGAGATCATTATACACTTCGACAACGATATTGTATGAGAATGTATTCTGATGGAAGTGGATTTCTTCATAAAGAGAGTTAATTCAGTTTCAATTGATCAAAGATGGGCAGAAGCAGCTACTCCCAAAGAAAGAACACTGGGAAATGGATATAAACTGCTTGCATGTTTGTTTTTCTTCCCGGGTTATTTCTACCTTCTGAATCCAATTCTTCCTGTGCAACAAGAAAACTGTTCGGTTCTGCACACATATATTGTATTTGGGATATACTGTAATCTATTTAACATGTAAAGGACTGCTTGCCATCTGGGGGAGGTGGAGAGGGAGGGAGGGGAAAAATCGGAACAGAAGTGAGTGCAAGGGATAATGCTGTAAAAAATTACCCTGGTATGGATTCTATCAATAAAAAGTTATTTAAAAAAAAAAAGAAAAAAAAGAAAATGTGTGTCTGCACATTGTGGCCCACTTTACCCACAGGATTCACAGTGAGCCTTTGTGTGGACCAGAGTTCTCAAGCGTTTAAAAGTATGTGTTTAATATGTTGCTTTCATGGAAAGGTCCTCCTGGTTCTGCTCATTTTACTGTGTATCAGTTCAGACAAACCTTCTCTTTTGTTGTGTCTTAATATATTCATATGCCATAATGTGTCCAGTCGTTCCCCAGCTTTGGTTCCTAGTGCTTTGCCATGACAAAAAGAGCTGCTATAAATGTTTAGGATGAATGTACATCTTTTTTCAATATTTTTGGAGGTTACGACCTCCTAGCGGTATTGACAGGTCAAAAGTCACAATTTAATGACTTATAAAGCATAGTTCCAGGTTGATCAGGGAGCGTACATGCTAATGAGGAAGACAATACATGGCAAACCTCTCCATCATCTTGGCCAAGAAACCTCCCAATGGGTCGCAAAGAGTTGGTCTGGACTGAAATGACTCAATAACATGAGTAAGTGGGTATATAGACATTCAGAGGAGGTGGGGCTGGGCTGGGTTCATCCCAGAGACTTTGGGCATTAGTTGATGTCATGAATAATGAATGTTTTTTTCATCATGGAGAACAAATTAGATATGAAGTCCTTTCATCAGGCACGAATGCAAATTTTAAACTAGAAACTGCAGGGATTTTACACTGCGAAGAATAAACTGAATTTCTGGATGTCCTGTGGCAAATCACAATCCTGCTGCCCCAGTTTCCTCAGTTAGAGAAATGAGAAAGAATGAGATTCAGCCTCAGAGGGGCTGCTTTGCATATTAATCACAACTGTAGTTAATGATTATCAATGTTTTGAAAAGATAAAGGAGCAAAGTATTGGATTTGTTGGCTGGGGGGAGTGTCTTTCCATCCGGGGTCTCTTGGGTACAGAAAGAAGAGAGTCACTAGAGAGAGAGCAGAAAAGGGGAGCTTGCTTTGTACAAGGGAATCCATGTCTTTTAGACCCCTTTTCTGCACCTCCTTTTCCTCCCCAAAGCTTAGCCAAGAAACACACCTTCCACATGGGTAAGATTCTCCTGTTACTTGCCTGGACTATACCCCTCAAACAGTAGACTTTTTTCTCTCCAATTATGTTCCACATTTACCTGACCTATATACCTTCTCCAAATTATGTTCCACATATCCCTGACAACACAGTCTGTCTGAACAGAGCTTCCTCTCCTCTTTTTTGTTCCTCCCCTCATTCCAAAATATTCAGTGGCTCCCTATTACTTCTGAGATAAAATTCAGACTTATATTGGGAGCCCACCACAATCTGCCTCTTATCTGTCTTTCCAGATTGATTCTATATTACTTCCTTTCACTTCCATTGTTCCAGTTAAACCAATTTATTAACCTTCTCCTCCCTGCCCCCCACCAGGGCCTTCCATTCCAGGCCTCTGCATAGGAAGAAGCGGCCACCATGTCTTCCTGATTCCAAACCCAATGCTCTACCCATTCATTGCCCCTCCCAGCTACCTATTGATTGAAAGCCAGGGCATTTGCCTTTTGGACTGTGTCCCCCGAGCCCCTGACTGGGGCTGGCCCAAATTAGTCTGAATTAATACTTGTTGATTGAACCGAACGTTCTGCACGAGACGTTCGATATCGAAGACAGACTTTCCGTATTCAGATTCTGCTCTTTGGGATATGGAAACATAATTCCTCTTCAGACTTGTGGCGTCAGAGATGAGACTGGCACAAGAAACCCCACAATTAAATGTTCCAGTTATTAGGGGTCATTAGATGCATTTGCTTCTCCCAAATTTAGATATAAAAGAGAGCTTGAGATTTCATTTAAACCAGATAAACCTCATTTCCCAGTCCTTAACTAAAATAGAATCCTAGGGCTTTCTTGCTGGGTATTTTATTTCCATAAAATATACGATTGTATTTAAAATAAGAATAATTAGCTCTGCTCTTGAATCAAGAGAAGGATGAGGGTATTAGATTAATCCTACTGGATTCGGATGTAGAAGAGTTGGGTTTAAATCTTCATTTTTCTGTTTCCTGTAAAATGGGGATAACAATAGCATCCGCTGGCTATTGTCAAAAAAATGCTCAAAAAAAGTTGTGTAAATTCTAGCAATTGTCATCGTGTTTTATTTCATTTTTGAGATAACTGTGTATGTTTCAGATCCCTTTACTTAAGGCTGTAAGCTCTGCGAGGAAAGGCTCTAAAGTTTGTTCTCACTTGG
This sequence comes from Antechinus flavipes, assembly GCF_016432865.1. NCBI lineage: Eukaryota > Metazoa > Chordata > Mammalia > Dasyuromorphia > Dasyuridae > Antechinus > Antechinus flavipes. Next base: position 20,977,472 of record NC_067402.1, read on the forward strand.
ATCTTACTCTAGGTCTCTGGATAGTGGGGGTGCTTCATCAGTGTTCAAGGACTTGCTGAATTCATTGAATTAAACATGGAGCTCTAAGTTTTTGCAAACGCTGAGCTGTAAAAAAGAAACGAGGGTGATTTCAGCTCAGCCTTCTCAGAGCTCTGGTTCTCCGAGGATGGACTTCTCCGGCCAGGTCCAGGAAGGCCCGATTTTTGTGCTAACTGCTCGTGGAACACCAGGGAAAGGAAAACAAAGCCCAGGAAGCCAGGGCCAGCTTGGGAGAGCATCGGACAGTGGTTTGCCTCCTGGAAGCGTTGCCTTGGACTGGCAAGCAGGCCCCCGTAGGCCCACTTCAGGCTCTCTTAGGCCCACTTCAGGCCCCCTTGGGCCCACTTCAGGCTCTCTTAGGCCCACTTCAGGCCCCCTTAGGCCTGCTTAGCACTGCTTCAGGCCTGCTTAGGCCCACTTAGGCCCGCTGTCTCTGTCTCAGGCTTCAGACAAGAGCCTACGGTCCCATTCGGGCCCAGGCGTGCAGGCAGGAAGCTCCTTATCAGAAGTGCACGAGTGAGTGCTGAGCTGGCGAGTCTGAGCCAGACTACCAGAGAACACCCCTGGGGCCCTCGGGGGCAGCCCTTGCCCATGACCGAGCTCAGGACAGTCCAGAGTCCTTCTGGGCCCGCCTCAGCTGACCAGGGAGGAGGCCGGCCGCTGCCAGGGTCAGCCCCGTGGAGCTGCCGGGTTTCGCTTGGGCCAAGGAGTAACCCAGGAACCAGGAAGGCAGGCAGCCCCCAGTGTGCTTCTGGCAGTTCAAACATAGCTGATCGCGTGACTCCGGCAGGCTCTGGTGCCGAGGGGCCCACCTGAATTAGCAGAGGGAATTTCGCCCCTGGGAGTTTCCTTAAGCTCCAGATCAGGCATGTATGTGTGTGTGTGTGTATGTGTGTGTGTGTGTGTGTGTGTGTGTGTGAGAGAGAGACAGAGAGAGACAGAGACAAAGAGAGAGAGAGAGACAGAGAGAGAGAGACAGAGAGAGAGAGAGAGAGAGAGAGAGAGAGAGAGAGACAGAGAGAGAGACAGAGAGACAGAGAGAGACAGAGAGAGAGAGAGACAGAGAGAGAGAGAGAGAGAGAGAGACAGAGAGAGAGAGAGAGAGAGAGACAGAGAGAGAGAGAGAGACAGAGAGAGACAGAGAGAGAGACAGAGAGAGAGAGAGAGAGAGAGAGAGAGACAGAGAGAGAGAGAGACAGAGAGAGAGAGAGAGAGAGAGAGAGAGGAGAGAGAGAGAGAGAGAGAGACCTCCTGTTTCTCTGGTTCACTACAATTTGGACCAGGCCGGGCTGGGGCAGAACCTCCTGAGCAATGAGAGGGAGACATGGGCTCACCGTGGGAGCTCCACCAGCCTCTGTGCCAGGGGAGACAAAGCCCTCTGGTAGACTCTGCCTCCACTGGCTCACCTGCCCCAAGGGCAACCCGGGGGAGGTCCTCCAACTGTGAGGTGTCCTGGGAAGCCATTTGGACAGCTCCTTTCCTTGACTGAGCCATTTGGGTTCCAGTGCCCTCTTGGCCAATTATTAGCTGTGTGACCTTAGGCTTGGTTTCCTCATCACCATGGGAGAGAGAGTACTTTGCTCCATGGTCGGAGCAAAGATGGCCACGGTCAGTTCTGATCCAGGCTGGCCATGGGGCTGACCTCCTGTGGCCATCTCAAGGACCACCGGACCTCATGCTGCCAGAAGCTCACATCACAAATTCACTTGACGCTTGAGGCTCCCTTTGCTCAAGCAGTTCCGCCCTGGCCCGGCCCAAACGGAAGTAACTCTGGGGGGGGGGGGAGAGGGGCGGGGGGGAACTCCTCTGCTAATTCAGGTGGCCCCTCATATTGGAGAGAGCTTCTGGAGCACCCAGAGCCTGCCAGAGTCACCCGATCAGGTGTGTCTGAACCGTGCCAGAAGCGTGCTGGAAGCTGGTGGCCAGTTGCCCCTCCCTCTGTCGTTATGTTTCCCACCTTGGACCATATTTCCCAGGGCACCAGTTTTAGCCTCCACCTCCAGCTAGGATGGAAACTCCATCAAGGAAGCAATCGTTCTTGAATCTGTGAGATTTAACCGTTTATTTATCAAAGAATACTTACCAAAATGCAAGAGGTCCTTGAGCCAATGACTGGAAAGATTTCAGAAGCAGACCACTTTTCTGGACTGAAACCCACCATCCTCCTCCTCCTCCCTTCCTCCTTCCCCCTTCCCATCCCTCACTTCAGGACTTGGCTCCTTCCCCAGAGGGGGCTCTTCCACAAGAGGAATGGACCCGGCTTGGCAGTTCTCCGGGTACGGGCCTAAAACCTCCTGCCCGTGAGGGGGGCAGGACAGGCCGGAAACCACCTGGTCCCCTTCGTAAAAGTCTCCTGCCTTCACTTATCTGCGGGTTGGGGGGAGTCTAGGTCACTGACCTAGAGAGAGGGAAAAAAGCATTTGAAGTTTACACACACACACACACACACACACACACACACACAGACACACAGACACATGCAGACACACACACACACAGACACACACATACAGGCACACACATGCAGACACACACACATACAGACACACACACATACAGACACACAGATACACACACAGACACACACACACAGACACACACACACATACAGACACACACACACAGACACACACACACAGACACACACACACATACAGACACACACACACAGACACACAGACACACACAGACACACACACACACAGAGTTTGTTTCTGTCTCTCTGTCTCTACTTCTCTCTCCCTGTCTCACTCTCTCCATCTGTCTCTGTCTCCATATCTCTTTTTCTGTCTCTTTCTGTCTCTCTGACTATCTCTGTCTCTCTCACACTTCAATTTGAGAGAAGTTTTCTCTTTTTTTTAATCCCCTCAGACAGAAAGGTCATTCCATCACCCACCGTCTAAGTTAGGAACCGGGCACAGAACGAGAACTCTGCGATTATAATGACCACATTTGGTGCAGAAGGAGAGAAGAAAGAGAACCCTTCTTTGCTGGGGGTCGGAGGGGCTGGGTGTGAACGCGCACTCGTTCTCCGATGTATTGATTTGATTTGACTAAACTGTTTCCCCCCCCTTTCTTTCTCTTTCTCATTGTCAGCTACAAGAGATCGTTCCTTGGGGAGAGGAAGGAAGGATATATTTGGAAATGAGGTGGTAAAAAAAAAAAATCCATATCAATAAAAATGGAAAAAATAGAACAGGAAACCAAAGAGTTCATTCGGCTCTATTTTTCTGCCCAGAGAGGAAAGGGAGAGGAATAAGGAGGGAGGTAGAGGAAGAGAAAGATGGAAAGACAATAGGCTTGAAAATGATTTAGCTGGAGGACACGAGGGCAGTGGGAGCTTTGGTGTTCACTCCTCTGCAGTGGGAAATCAGATTCACCTTTTTTTTTTTTTTTTTTTAATTTTTCTCCCTACATTTTGATTATTTTTAAAGACTGGACTTTGCCAGGATTAAACAGTGTCAGTGACTGGACTTTAACCGCCATTTTGGGGCCAATTCACAGGCCTCTAGACTGAGACATAGCGATCACCTCATTGCACCCTCTCATTTAATAGATGAGGACACTGCCGTCCAAAGCGGTTCCACAGCTAGTGGCAGAAGCTGAATTCAAATCCAGGCCCTCTAACTTCAAATCCTCTCCCTCCCAATCTTCATTTTCCCAGGGCTCTCCCAGGCTGAGTATTTGCTCAGGGCCAAACTGTCCCAATATGTCGGAGCTAGAACTTGAAGCCAGGGCTGCTCTCTGTCGGCTCCTCCTCTGTTTCTTGCACTCCTGCTTTCTTCTTCCTTCTCTCTCTTGCTCCCAAAGCAAAGACTATTCTCTGAGCTTTAGCAACAATCAGGCTGCTCGCTACACCCAAAGAACGAACACTGGGAAACAAATGTGAACTATCTGCATTTTAGTTTTTCTTCCCGGGTTACTTTTACCTTCTGAATCCAATTCTCCCTATGCAACAAGAGAACTGTTCGGTTCTGCAAACATATATTGTATCTAGGATATACTGCAACATATCCAACATATAAAGGACTGCTTGCCATCTCGGGGAGGGGGTGGAGGGAGGGAGGGGGAAAAAAAATCGGAAAAGAAACGAGTGCAAGGAATAATGTTGTCATTATAAAGTAATCATTAAATAAAATTAAAAAAAAAAAAAAAAAAAAACAATCAGGCTGCTCACCCTGAGGGCTAAACAAGCCGAGTCCAGGGGCAGACATTTACCTCCCTTTTCTGTCCCAACAACACACACAACTTGGCCCAGACTTAGGTCCAGGGCTCCATTCAGAGGCTGAACCAGACAGTTTAAGAAGGGGCAAATGGTAGCGTCCAGAACCTTCTATCCTATCACGGGGTGGGGGTGGGGGTGGGGTCCTGGGGGCTTGTGGACAGCGGCTACACATCCATGCACTGGCTCTGCTCCAGAAGCAGCAGCAGGAGGAAGGGAAGGAATATAGCTCAATAAATGCCTGACTTTTTTTTTTTTTTTTTGGGGGGGGGGGAGGCAACTAAGTGAATTACCCAAGATCACACAACCAGTAAGTGTCTGCGGTTGAATTTGAACTCAGCTCCTCTTGACTGCAGGCCCGGTGCTCTGTCCCACTGCAGCTGCCCCTCTCTAAGGCCAAGGGACTACAGACATTGCTAGGGAGCCTGGGTTGCCAGCTCTGCCTCTGACACTACCCGACTCTGTATCATGATTTATCATCGATATTTAAGGGAGTCTCCGTTCCCTCGTCCTTAGTCTCAGTGGCCCAGCAGTGTCTCTCCGGGCTCTCTAACCCAAAGAGAGCACAAAGGGGGGTTAAGGGACCTGTATGTGCACAAATGTTTGGGGCAGCCCTTTGTGCAGCGGCCAGGAACTGGCTGCCCATCGGCTGGGGAACGGCCGAACGCGTTCTGGTCTATGAATGTCACGGAATACTACTGTTCGGTAAGAATGACGTCAGAGAGGCCCGGAGAGACTGACAGGAACTGATGCTGAGTGAAACGGGCAGGACCAGGAGACCATCGTCCGCGGAAACAAAAGGATTATGTGAAGATCAAATGTTATGATCTTGGCTCTTTTCCACACGGCGGTGATTCAAGGCGATTCCAAAAACTTGGAATGGAAAATGCCATTTGCACCCAGCGAGAGGGCCATGGAGACGGAACGGGCTCCCAGCACAGTGTTTTCACCGTTTTTTGTTTGGTTGCTTTTTCTATCTTGTAGTTTTCCCCTTTGGGGCCGGGCTTTCTTGTAGAACATGACAAATATGGAGTTCGCTCCTCCGCAGTGGGAAATCAGGATTCACCACCTTTTTTAATATGGAAATATGTTTAAAAGGACTGCATATATTTCACCTATATCAGATTGTTGTTTGGGGGAGGGGAGAGGTAAGGGAAGGAGGGAGAAAAATTTGGAACGCGAAGTTTTACAAAAATGAATGTTGAAAACTATGTTTCCATAAAATACCATCGAGGGGAAAAACAAAGAATCTAGGCTCCTAAAAAATTCCCCAAACACAAAAAACAAACTCAGTAGCTTCTAATGCTCTTTTCAGCTCCAGACCCTGAGCCCAGGCTCCATTCAGGCGGGTCACAAGCTTCCTGACCTCAGTGTCCTCATCTGTAACATGGAAGGAGGGTGGCTCTTGACGGCCTCCGAGTCTCCTTCCAGTCCTAGGCCCAGAATTCGGTATCGGAGGATCTGGTGGGAGCCCAGCTGTCCATCAGGGGACTTCACAAAGCCAGGAAACTCCTCAAGCTTAAGTTAGATCCAGGCCAGCTGACTGAACTTGGAATCCAACGAAAAGCGGCCTTCTCTCTCAGCCGTCAGGGATGCTGAAGGAACCTCTCGGAAAGCGTTGCCCACTTCAATAACCGGCCCCGATTCTCGGGGAGGTCTGACCTCGCCTGGGCCTGAGAGGGGCCATTTGTCTGGCCAAGGGTGCCCCCTAGTGGGAGCGCCGGTCACTCTGGTGTTGGGGCTGCGGGGCCTGGGGACCAGCTGATTTCCAGCTACAACAGTTTAGGCGTCCAGCTTTCCTATGTGTCGCTGCTTCGTTTGGTCCTAGTCCGTGGGGCCTCTCAGTGCCTCCCCCACCACACACTCCCCCCACCCACAAAATGGGGCGCTCCATCCGGGGTCCTAGCAGGGACCTTAAAGGCCGAGTGCGACCTCATTTCCCCGTGAGCTCGAGCCCGTTTTCTATCCTCTGCACCCAGAGTCACAACCCCACACGGAGCCTCCTAACTGAACGTGGGGGTCCTGATATATGTACTACCAAGAAATGACCTATGTCGTAAGCCCACGTGGCCGGAGAAACAGACGTTCTCAGACAAAAAGGGATCCCAAGAGGAAGCAGTTGAAGCAGCCCTGGTCTACACCATGTTGCCTTTTTTTTGAGGGGGGGAAGATTCAAAACTACAGGGAGAGATTCAGGGATAAAATGTTTATTGTACCAAGCTTTTAATCATACGCCCATCTACAGCAGATAAATATGATCCACAGAGAAGTAATGAATGGTTAGTAAGCTTAGTAATGGAAACCAAATTCTCCTTGCCCACGAGCCCTTTGCCACTGCACCACCTCCCTTTCCCGCCCCCCATCAGGTCCACGCAGTGGGACTCCATTATAAACAAGGCCCTTCTCTCATCCGAGGAGGACCCGGCTCCTGCTGCTGGAGGCCACGCGTGGGGCCCATCCCCGGTGGGCATCCCCAGTGACCCTCGTTAGCAGGCGCTGGCGTGGGTCCCAGCGGGTCGACAGATGGCTACAACCGGTGGGACCACAGCCAGAATCCCGAGGCTCTGCCCCTCTCCAGGATCTGTGGCTCTTGTATATGTTTAAGACTTAATAAGTGGACATTAGAGAGTGTGAGATCGGGGCCTGTCCAAAGAAAAAGCCATTCCAGTATAAAACCCAGAGTAAGAGACTTTTGCAGAGCGCCTCCCAGGCCCCCACAGTGGAGTCCCCCAGGAGACCCCCTGACCAGTGGACAGCCCTTTGGGATCCTAAAATGCCGCTTTTTGGTAAGAACGTACAAAGTTGTAAAAGGCTTCCCACCGGCCAAGTGGTTTGTAGTCAATTAAGAGACAAAGAGCACGAAACTGGGTCCACTTGGGGGAATTTCATGTGCTTTTCACAGGTGTCGTGTTTCTGATTCCAAAATGCCCAGTGATATGGGGGAGGGGGGGAAGGGAATTTTTAAAAACCCCATCAAACATTAATCTATAATCATTTTCAGCGATAGCAAAAATAAAGAGCTAATGTTTCTCAAAAGTGAGCAGGCCCTGGATGCTCTGAGACATTCACATGTTCCCTCACCATTTGTCAAATATTAGAGGGGGAGGGGGATGAAGGGACCGCGTCAGGCCCCCTGGCTGGGCCCGCTCCCATTCGAATCCCAGAAAGAGCAAAACCACAAGTGGGACATAATGTGCGCATTCGCCAGGCTGATCCTCCTGGGTTCCGTTGGCTTTTGAGTCATCGCAATGCATCCTAGGGGGTCTGGGGGAGATCTGAGCAGAGAATGGGGCCGTCACAGAGCGCGGTCTCTCACAGGGACCGAGGAGGAGGCAGGGGAGCCGGTTCCAGATGGCCCGAGCTCCCAGCAAGCCTTGGGAAAGGCAGCCAGGGTTACGCCGGACATGGGGCCGTCCCAACACGCACGGTGGCCATCGCCGGGCCCCAGGAGCACCCTCGGGCCTCACCTGCCTCCTCCCCATCCCTGGTGGGCAGAGTGACTGAGCTGGGAACGAGAAACGGAGAGACGGCCAAGGTCATCTTTCTTAGGCCTCCTGGACCTGCCACGGCCCGGTCGTCTGCAGAGTCCCGGTTCCTGGTGCCGGAGGCCCAAAGGTCGGGGCCTATCACCCAGACTTCTCCCACTTCAGTCTCGCTAAAAATCCCCCTGGGAGTTTTCACAGCTTTGCAGACACTCGCAGGACAGCTCGACTAGTGACTACAGTGGGGGGGGGGAGGGGAGTTGGGGAGGAGAGACTGGTTCTCCACCAAGCCTCCGAAGGTGGCAGTCCCGGACCCTTCCCTGGGGGGCCGGACGCGCACCCCCCGCGGTGGCTCGGCCTGGAGACCGCGAGGCGAGTGAGCCTTTTATTGGGAGGCCACACAGAGCTGGCCGGGCCTCGGGCCTGAGAGAGGCAAGTGGTTTTCTCAACGCTGCTCTGAAAACTCCAAGCCTGAGCCCCATCGCAGAGCAGCAGGGGGGAGGGCCCCGGGCCCCCAGCAGCCACGGCGCCGGTCGGAGCAGAAAGGCGTAGGTTAGCGCAAAGGCATGTAGAAATACAACAATGGAGGGGGCAGACCCTGATTAAAAACGTTCTTTAGAAAACCCCCGACAGTGTTAATAAAAAACGATGCTGGCTTTGTTATTAGACTGTAAGCTCCTCGGATCCAGGGGCCGTCTTCTGCCTTTGTCACTGCCGCCCCCTCCCTCCTTCCCGGTGCCTGGCACACAGTAGGTGCTTCATAAATGCTTCTTGATTGGACTTGACTGCACAAGGTAACATTCTCCTTATATATTTGGTGCATCGAACAGATAAATATTCTTCCTTTCCCTCCCACCACAGTAATGCTGGTTAACTGGTGTTTGTTGTTTTGTTAAACAAAAGGGCCCTCACCCCAAGACTGAATGTGAATGAGTTCGATTTGAAAACAAACAAGGAGAAAGAGTAAAGACAGCCCCACTCTCCCAAGCTACACCACAGGCTGATTCCAGAAGACGACCCCAAACCACAGGCGGGTCTGAGGGGCAGGCGCACACGCAGGACCCAGGAGCTGTGCAACATTCGCATGACGGCCTTCGTCCCGGCCAATGAAAGGAGTCGCAGAGCCTTCCAGCACCGGACCACCCCCAATCCCTCTCAATCTGGGCTAGAAAAGAATGGACTTGGAGAAATCCCCCGGCACTCCCGTCTGGAGCAGAATGTCAGGCAAGGAGCGTCCGGGATGAACCGCCATTGCCGCCCGAGCAGCGGCTCACCGGGAGGGACGGAGGCTGCCCGGCCGAGGCGGCGTGCTCCCCTTAGATGTGCTCGGGGTGGCTCTGCAGGCAGGCCAGCATCTCCTGGAGCGGGCGGCCTTCGTAGCAGATCTGGTAGACGGCTGTGAACAGGGGGAACCTGAGGGGAGAGAGGGGACGCTGTGAGACCAGCCCCGCCGTGAGACCGAACCCTCCGGCCAGGTGTCCAGCAGTTGCTGCTGACCCCTGCCCACGCCCTTTCTTGCCCTTCCCAAGTGCCGGGGCACGAAGGCTCCACCTCTGGCTCACCTGACAGGGTCTCAGACCTCTCCCCTCACATCGTTGGCCGCCATTGGCCATGATGGTCCCCGGTTCTGCCTCCCTTGCTCTGGGTCAGTTCTCCCAAGTCCCCAAGTGTCTCTGAATTCCTCCATCCCAACAATATCCCCCATTTCTTTTCTCCCCCACTGTTTATCCCCGGTCTCCGTGCTCGCGCTCCCCCATGCCTGGGAGGCTCCCCCTCCCTCCGGGACTCCTCCAGCCCTGCTCCTCTCCCTGCCCCACCCCCAGGCCCTGGTCAGTCAGTGCACAAGCAGGAAGTAAGGGCCTGTCACAGGCCAGGCGCCCCGGCCCCCGTGAACATCAAGGGACGACAGCGTGAAAGAGGGCGAGGGGAGAGCCAGCAGACCGAGCTCTGGGACTGGGGGGGGGAGGCCCCGGAGGTTCCCGTCTTTGCCTTTCCCTCCATCCTGGCATTTAGCACAGCGCCGGGCACCCGCCATTTATCTCAGGTAGAAAACAGGATGTCCACAGACCGACCCAGGCCACAAAGGGGAGCGAGGAGGAGACGCCTCCTCCCGGCTCTCTGCCGAGCTCAGGGGCGCCTGGGCCGGGGAGCCCAGAGACCAAACCTGGTTCACAAGGGCCAGAGGCCCCCGTGGGCACTGAAACCTAAGTCAGTGTCTTCTTAAAAGGATCAATCGCGGCTGTTTTAATTTCCTTTAAAAAGAGTAAGTTGGTGAGAGAACAAAGCGCTTACTCCTGGGCCACTCTCTGTAGGGGGTGAGGGGAAGCCAAGGCAAAACCGACTTCTTGAGGGAATCAAAGGGAGAGCCGGGAGGACACGGAGCCTCGGGCACCGTCGGGGAGCCAGGGCAGCGGCACGCCAGCCGTAGCAGAGGAAAGGCAGAGGTTCAAGTCAGGCCGATGCTCCCAGGAGAGAGCAGGGGCCCGGCTGCATTGGCGAAGGGAGCTTCCTCATGCCAGTCAATGCCAGCTTGCCGGAGGGCTCCTCAGCCCCCTCCCACTGCTGCCCCATCATTTTATTAAGGCCGTGTCTGACCGTACCCCCTTGGGCTCCAGCATGTTCAGGGCTTACCTGCTGTTTTTTGGATAAAAATACACGGTTTTCAGCCTGGCATTTGGGCAAAGATTCCCACAATCTGTTCCCAAACTAGTGGGGCTCAGAACAGAAGCCCGGCCCATTTGTTCTCAAGGTCAAGTGCTCCTATTTAGGTAAAAAGTTCGTGCTCTAGAGGAATAAAGCAGCAAACATGCTGCGCAGGGGTGGGGGTGGGGGGAACAGAGAGAGACAGAGAGAGAGGGAAAGAGCTTTTTTTCTGCTGGCTGTTTTTGGTCTTTGTATCTTACCTCCAAGACTATGCACAGCGCCAGATAAACAGCAGGTATTCAATAAATGCTTGCTGCCCGACATACAAAGTGCCAAGTAACATCCTAGCACCGGGGACCCTAAAGCTTCAGACAACACCCCCACGCTCCCCCTGCCCCCAGGGAGACAGAACGAGGCCAGTGGAATCCAAAGGCGTCACGGAGACACAGACCATCCCCTCAGCCTTCCCACAGCTCCCCCAAACCGGGAGCCCGAGGCGGGCTGGGCCCCAGCACGTGCCCGAGACTTACTTGTCCAGGAGTCCCTTCTGCTTGAGGATGCGATACACTTCTGCAGAAGTCTGAGGTCCCTGCAGCTTCTGGCCATTTAGCATGTCTTTCTCCAACTCCTCGATGGTCTTAAAAACGAAACCGTGACAGTCACTTGAGATGCCCTCAAGTCCCGGCTCGCCCCCGCCCCACCCCCCACCATGCCCCAGCTGCTGGGGTTCAGAAAGCGCTCGCCCAGGCTGCCTCCTCCCGGTCAGGGCTCCTTTGGGGACTCCTGGGAACAAGCCGAGAGCGGAGCAGCCCCCACCGCCCGCAAGCGGAGCAGCCCCCACTACCTTTCCGGTCTTGACAAACGCTTCGGCTATCCTCCGGTTGCGGCCCCCGTAGCACGTGGTGATCAGGTCGGCCACGCCGCAGCTCTCCAGGAAGGTGGCCGTGGACACCTGGCCCTTGCAAAAGATCTTGGCGAAGGCGATCATTTCCATGAGCCCCAGGCGGATGACGGCGGCCTTGGTGTTGTCCCCACAGCCGAGCCCATCACAGAAGCCGGCTCCCACCGCCACAATGTTCTGGGGAGGAGGAGAAAGTGCCCTGTTAAAAGGGGGGGGGCATAACAAATCCAAAGACTCAGCTTGACTAGCCAGGAGGCAGTCGGGGAGGGGGGGAGACCCGGGAAGGCTTCCTCTCCCAGGCACTGGAGTGTATGTAGGAGGAAGAAGGGGGGGGGAGGGCTCCAGGCAAAGGCAGCTGTGCACAAACACGGCCCATGGGCTGTCCCATGTCAGGAGAGGGGAGAGAAGGCCTGTTTGGCCCGGCTGCAGAGCTGGAAGAGGAAGAAGGGCTAAGCAGGCTGGAAGGGCCGGATGGGGCCTGCTTGGGAAGCCCTTTCAATGCTAAATAGTTTCTACTCCACCCTAAATGAAAGGGGGCTGGGTGAGACACTGCAAAGCGAGGGGCAAAATGGCTTCTAAAGTCCCTTCCAGCTGGAAATCTATGACTGTCCAATGTACAGGATTTCCAGGAAATTTGATGGTGCCAAAGAGGTCTCAGAAAGGGCCCGGATGGATAAAAGGAAGAAAGGAAGGGAGGAAAGAAAGGAAGGGAGGGAAGGAAAGAGGAAGAGAAGGAAGGAAGGAAGGAAAGAGGAAGAGAAGGAGAAAGGGAGAAAGGAACGAAGGAAATGTTCACCTGATGGTTAATTGAAGAAAACTGTTATATGACAGTGAGGAAATAAAATTCCTAAGCAGCTGGTACAGCATTAGGTCTGGAATCAGAAGACCTGAATTCAAATCCAGCCTCAGACACTTACTCCCTATGTAAGCCCTGGCAAGTTAACCTTACCTCTGTCTGCCCCATTTCCCTTAATTGTAAAATGGGGATAATAATTGAACCTACTTTGTAAAGGTTGTGATGAGCAATAAATAAAAGACTTATTTGTTCAAAGCACTAGCACGTAGCAGGGGCTATAAAAATGCTAAGTCTCTTCTTTCTGTGCTAGCTGTAAAAAGCGATATGACTGAAAGCGGGGGAAACTTCCATGTTTTTCCCGTGTTTTCCCAGTGCTGAGCACATAATAGGCACTTAATATTTCTCAACAGATTAGAAGGGATTCAGAGAAACATGGCGAGGCTCCTGTGACCTAATGCAGAGCCATATGGATCCAAGGAGGATCAGAAGGACAAGTTTCAATCAACATGGAAATGGAAATCCCGGTGAACGGCGGGCATCCTCACACTGCTCCAGCGACCATTCCCGGGCCTAGGGGCCACTTGATGAAACTCATTCCCTCCAATGTTGCAGAGGGAGGAGAGGGGACGTGCAGCAAACAGCAAATAGGAGAGTGGCTTAACGAGCGACGGAGGGGCTCAGGGAGCGGGTGGTAGAAGTGACCTCGTGGAGTCCACCCGCCTCATGCCCTGTGCAGCCACGGAACCCACGGTATTGAGTGGCAGAGCCAGGATCTGCACCCAGTTTCCTGCCTCCAGAGCCAGGGCCTTTTCTGCTCCCGTGTGTCTCCCCTCTGGCTGCTCACCCTCACTTTAAAGGGAACACCCGGCTCTGAGATGGCTCCTTCTATCAAATACATCTGGCAAAGGATGAACAAATCCACAGCCCGAGAAGCAGCCTGGCAGATGCCTCTGGCGTCCTCCCAGCTGTGAGAGTTCTCATTATCCGGACGGCAGCTAAATCTGTGGGTTTTGGACTAAAATGATCACTTTTCAGCAGGAAGCTGGACGCGGGGCCTCCCTCGTCTGCTGCAAGCCATGGGCTGATCAGCCCGACCCCAAGGTTTCCATGGTGACATCTGAACCCAAAGAGGGGAGAAAGAGGCCGGTGACCAAACCCTCTCAGCCTGGCACGTCACAGCAGGGTGAGGACATAGCTCCGGCGAGCGGATGCCCGTCAACCGGGGAGTGGCTGCGTAAGCTGCGGTGCACGGAAGTCATAGAATATTATGAACAGGCTGACTTTAGAAAGGCCTGGAAAGAGTTTCATGGAGTGATGCCGAGCAAAACAAGCAGAACCAGGGAAACTTTGTGCACAGCAACAGCGAGACTGCGATGATCAACTACAGCCGACTTGGTTCTTCTCAGCGGTTCAGTGATCCGAGGCAGTCCCCACAAACTTTGGATGGAAAACACCGTCAGCATCCACAGAGAGTACTATGGAGACTGAATGTAAGCCAACACTTGCTATGTTCACTCCTTTCTTTTTCTTCTGTTTTTTTCTAGTAATTTCCCCCTTTTGTTGTGATTTTTCTCTCCCAACATGGTTCATGTAGAAATAGGTAAATAGTAATGTACCAAAAGTGTTGTTTTATGTTTTACCGTTGGGGAACGGCTGAACAAACTGTGGTATATGAATGAATATTATTGTTCTGTAAGAAGTTACCAGCAGGATGATGCCTGGGGAGACTGACAGGAACTGACGCTGAGAGAAGTGAGCAGGACCAGGAGATCACTGTACACGGCAACAACAAGATTATACAATAATCAGCTCTGATGGACATGGCTCTCTTCACCAATGAGGTGATTCAGGCCAGTTCCAATGGTCTTGTGATGGAGAGAGCCGTCTGCACCCAGAGACTGTGGGAACTGAGTGTGAACCACAATAAAAAATTCCCCCCCTCCCCCTTGTTGATCCGATGTTTCTTGTGCAGCAGGATAAATGTGGAAATACATGGGCAAGAACTGCACATGTTTAACATGTATTGGATGCTCTAGAGGACGAGGTGGGGGGGAGGAGGGAAAAAATCTGGAACACAAGGTTTTACAAGGGTCAATGTTGAAGATTATGTATGTGTTTTGAAAATAAAAATCTTTTTTAAAAAAACAACACAACATTGCTAAGAATGTTGAAAAAAGCACCAAGGACATTGTTACTTAACATAACCCTCCAGTTACATCATGGGCATCATGGGACGGGAAAGACCACAAAGTGATAAAAGCTAAGTTCAAACTCCTCCTCCCTCCCCCAAAAAAGTTGTTTTATGTGTAACTAGAGGAAATAAAAATGGAAAAAGAGTTATCTCATTCTCTTGAGACCAGTACCAGTCAACTGCTACCCAACACGGTGGCACCTTCCCCATAACTACTTCCTCCCTACGACCCTGAGCCCGAGGGCCCTCCGGGGGAGCCCCCTCTCTCGCGGCCCCCTCGGGCCGGGACTTCGCCAGGCCCCCGCCCCAGACACCGCTCACCAGCCGCATTTCAAAACGGGCCTTGGAGTCTCCGGGCAACACTGAGCACTCGGGCCCTCGCCCGCAGCAGTGGCGCCCCCTGCTGTCCAGCGGCCATCACCTTGATGACGTGCCATCAGACGGACATTTAAAAGGGGCCAACAAAGTCCCGCAGCCTGGGCCGCCCTGCGGGGGTGGGGGGAAGGGAGGCGCGGGAGACCCCCGACCCGAGAGGGGGGAGGCTGGCCGGGGGCCAGAGGCTGGAAGGAGCGCCAAGCAGACCCTCCCATTTGCACAGGGGAGGATGCGGGCCCTTCTGCCGCTCCAGCCGGGAACTGGCGCTTCCACCCCCAGGGCTCTCCCCTTGCCCCCTTCCCCCTCCCCACTGAGGCGGAGTTCCCACTTCTTGGAAGATCAGAGACAGGAAGGACTTCAGGGCAAGTTTGGCAAAGTGAAAGCGGGCGAGGCCCCGCCCACCACCGTCCCACGTGTCCTTTGTTTTGCTTGACTCTCCTCTGCAGGAGGACTTCTATCCTGGGGACAGGGCGAGTCACTGGGAAGTGATCGTGGTGCCCAAGACCCAAAAACCCAACACTTTGCCCAGAAGACCCCCTTCCCGACAAGGGCCGTCACTGCCGGACCTCGTTCCCCTGACCCAGTTACATCCTATTTAAAGCCCCTCCCTCACTTGGCCGGCGCCCCCGACACCCTTCGGTTCCTCCTCTCTCCTCTCAGACTTGGGGTCGGCAGCGGCTCAGCGGCCCCCGTGCGTGGGAGGGCCCGAGCACAAGCAGAGGCGGCGAGGAAAGGGACCGAGCGCTGGGGCTTCTGGCGTCCCTCTCGTGGTTCATTGTGGGAGGGACTCACCGGGCCCCGCCCCCACCCCCCCTGAGAGTCAGGCCCCCACCGCTCCGGGCCCCCGGCAGCCACGAGGCCTCTGGCGCTATCCCGGCGTTATCCCCGCGAGCTCCCGTCCCCGCGCGCTCCCGTTCCCCGCGCGCTCGCTGCGCCAGAGCGTCTGCCCCGGAGCCGCCCCAGGGCCCTCACCTTGAGCGCCCCGCACAGCTCCACGGTGTCGGCGTCGGCCACCACGGTGATGCGGAAGTTCGGGGTCTGCAGGAGCTCCTTGAAGAGAAGCCCGTGCTCCATGACCTTGCTGCCTGTTGGCCGAGGGACAGAGAAGGAAACATGAGCCGCCCGTGTCTCATTAACAGTCTGTACAGTCCCCAGGGACCCAGAGTCGGCTTCCAGGCAGCTACAGATACTGGCCAGCAGGGGGCGCTGAGGGCGGGAGCAAGTCACAAAATGGCAGAGAAGGGAAGGGGGGCGGGACAGCGAGGGGGGTGAGAGGGGGGCGAGCCGGAGACCGAGGGGCCGGCCTTCTCCCCATCCCTGCCGTGGGTGCGGGGGACCGTGTGCACGTGGGTGAGAGCGCACACGCGCCTGCAGGACACACAGGGCACCTGCACCCGGCCCCCGGCTGCCACACTCCCTCCCCGGCGCTCAGGCGCCATCACTCCCACGGCCTCAGGGCGGCCCATCAGTGAGCCTCGGGCTGGCACCTCGCCCCCTCCCACACTGGCCGGCTCCCTGGTCCCGCACACAGGAGGTGCTTAATAAATGCTTACTGATGGACTCGAAATCTCTCCCCTTTTCCGAGCCCCAGAACCACAATTAGAACAAAGCCGACCCTGCGCCTGCAGAGGGGGTGACATCTCCCCATCTGAACATCCCCATCGCAGAGTCTAATCAAAGGCGCAGCTCAGTGTCCTGGCCTGTGAAATGGGTATCAGACGGTCCCATTTGCCTGCCCGACCTATTGGGACACTGTCTCTAAAGCCCATTCCGTAGACACAAGCTCTTCTTCTCCTGGCATTAGGGGGAGGCCCCACTCAGAAGCCTGGCCCCCTGGAGGGTCGGGGGGCGCCCGACTCCGGTCCCACCATCATACCGGGTTCGCCATCACCAGGCTCCGGAGGCGCCGAGACAAACGCCAACAACGCACTGACTCGGCTTAGGTTCCACTGGGCATAAAAGCGCCTCCAGAGCAATAACGGAACCCCTTCTGGAGAACCTCGCAGGCTCCAGATGTCCCAGGGAAGGGTCTCCAGGTCTCACAGCAGCGTTCTAGGTCCGGATCCCGCCTCTGAACCCAGAAGGCCAGGAGGGCAGAACCAGCAGGGCTGGAGAGGGGGGAGGGAGATGGGGAATTCCAGACTGGCAGCAAGGGCAGGAGCCTCAGCCCAGGCAGGTCGGCCTCTGACCGAGCAGGGACCTTCCAGGGGGAGCAGGGGAGGCCCCTAGGGCACCGTGGGCGGGAGGAAGGAGAGCAGGAAGCCTGGCTGGCGCCCATCAAAGCCGGGTGCCCCAGGCCATTTCATCCTAATCATTACCCGGGGACAGGTTACCCCGGTTTCTGAGGCCAGGGAACTGCTAACAAGGAGAGGCCTTGGTGAGGGGGAGGGCCACTTGCCCTTACCCCCGACTCCTGTAGCTGGCTGCGGCCTGGAGGCTGGAGAAGGGGTTGAGTTTCCTGGGAGGGCTGGGTTCCCTGAAATCTTTTAGCCTCTTTGGGAGGTTGGGCTGGTGCTGATGAGCTGGGGCCGTGGAGCGGGCCCCCAGCTGTCTCCAGAGCCGCGCAGGACCTGCCCCCAAGGCACAAAGGGGTCTCCCTGGGAGCTCCCGGGGCAGTGGAGTCCTGGGTCTGCTCCCTCAGGCCACCAAAATAAAAGCCCCGGCTCCGGAGCAGCCCTCACATGTCCCAAGGCAGGCCAGGCCAGTGCTGCCGAGAAGGCCCCTTGTCCCCAACCCCGCAGATCCATGCAGGTGGGCCGGGCCCGAGACCACCCCCTCCCAGGAAGGTCATTACCGGCCCTTCCCTGACGGAGCTCAGCTCCTGACCTTATGAGGATACGAGCAGAAAGAACATGACTTTCAAGTCTCTTGAAAACACTAGACAACCCAGGGAGGTCTGGGAGGATCATAAAGTTACAGCTTTGTTGGGTCCAACCTCTTCATTTTACAGATGAGGAAACTGAGGTCCAGAGAGGTTGGGTCACAAAACCAACACCCACGGCCGAGTCTTCCTGCCCAGGGCTCCGGGGCCTCCTCCCCAGCCTGCTTTTCAGTGGGTCTGCTGACCTTCTCCCCCCCTCCTCCTCTCACTGAGGCACAAATGAGCCTCCTGGGGAAGGGGCCCCCAACCCACGGCCGGGCTCGGGGGGCTGGCTGAGGTGTCTCTCTGGCTCCCGACTTCTCTCGCTCCCCTAAGAACCCAGAGGTGTTCCACAGAGTCAGGGACCACCAGAGCTTCCTCAGCAGCCCTGCCAGTCCCGGGGAGCCGGAGCCCTGCGCCCGCCCCTTCCCAGGCCCTCCTGCGGCAGAGCTGCTCCCCTAGGGATCTCTTTGCGCATACTCTGGGTTCGCTTCCCTGTGACACATCCCATGCCCAGGTAGAACGTAAGCTCCCCGAATGCATTTCCTCTCCAACCTCCCCAACCCAACTCGGTGCCTGGAGGTCAGTGGGGGCTTAACAAGTGCTGACTGGATGGAAGGTCAGGGAAGGACACGATTTGAACCCAGACCCCTCAGAACCAGGCCTTCGGTTGCCGCCCACGCCCTTACCGATGGTGGTCTCGCAGAACTTCCCGGCGGCCACCTCGTTGGCGATGTTGGCCCCCATCAGCACGCTGATGTCGATGCCCATCTTCTCTCGGATGATGTCCGAAATGAGCTTGAGCCCTTCGGGCCCCTCATCGATCCCCTAGAAACGGACACAAACAGGTCAAGGCAGAGCCGAATGAGCCCGGCCCAAAGCCCCCAGCGCCTTCCCTCGCATCTCTCTCCTCCCAGGGGCCGAGACAGCTGGGGAACCGGAGCTTTTCTTCTTTGCTCCTCGGGAAGATTCACTGGCTGTTACTGAAAACCAGACATGGATTCGTTTCCCTTCCAAGCCCCCTAACGCTCAGCCCCTTCTCTGCACACAAACACTCGGAGCCGCTCTGTCCGAGGCACGGCCGGCGCCTCTGAGCTCAGGGCGGGGAACAAGGTGCCCGGGACCCGGTGGGAGGCTCCGGCACATGTGGCAGAGGGAGGACCAGATAAGGGAAAGCCGGGATGAAGCGACAACGAAGCGCCGGCTACAGCGGGTCAAGGAGGGAGGCCCCAAACTCCGGGAGCACGAATCACGTTTGCACACGCACGGGCGCGGGGAAGCATCTGGAGAGAAGGGAGGGTTTTCTACTTCCTCAGCCCCTAGCAGAGTGCTTGCACACAACAGGTGCTTAATAAATGCCCAACTCATTTGTGCTTGGCCATTTTTCACTGACCCCATTTGCTCGTGTTTGGAAGAATCACAGTTTTGGTCCAATTGTTCAGCAAAGAACCTGGGATTCTGCCAAGAGGAGGTTCAAACTCAAGCGGATCTGGAGATCCCACAGAGGGCGTGTACCCCGGGGGGGGGGGGAATCAGAGAGCAAAGTTCACATAACCCACCGCCTGTGGAAGCCCCTTCTGGGAAGAAAACAAGAGCTTCCTCTAGGGCTCGAAAAAGTAACTCAAAAACAAACATCAGATAAAGGGCTCGAACTTGAACCTCGGCCCAACACCCCTGACAGGCGTTAATGCGGGAGAGAAAGGGGCCATCCGAGAAGCCAGCAGTGAAGTGCCCCCCCCCCTTCTCACTCACTGCCCCGCCCTCTCTCACTCACTGCCCCGCCCCCTCACTCACTGCCCCGCCCTCTCACTCACTGCCCCGCCCTCTCTCAGCCCCCCCCCTCCCCAGGAGCCCTCCCCCGGAGCTGCCTCCTCTGAGGTCCCAGCAGGAGGCCGGGGAACATGATCTAACTGGCAAGTTTTCCGGAGCTGGAAAGGATTTGGGTTCAAGCCGGGGCGTGTAGGAGGAGCCAACTCTGCTCGTTCCCAGAAGGCCGGCGCCCGCAAAAAGGACAGAAACCCCTACGGGCCCTCGTGCCCCGAGCACCCGCGAAGCTTCCGTATGGGCCGGGCTCCTGGGACACAGGGAGGGCAGATGGGCCAGAGGGGGCCACACTCGGGGGTCTCGGGCTGGCGGCCGCCACGGGCTGCACCTCACCGTGCGGTCTCCGTCCCCTGAGCCGCCGCCCACCTGGAACCTCCTCCCCCTGCCCAAAGACCCCACAACAAGGAATCCCCAGGGAGGGTGGCTGGGGGCGGGTCAGCTTCTCCCTGGGGAGGCCAGTCGGGAGCCCGGACCTTAGCCTGCAGAGAAGCGGACCCGGCCACATCTACCCCAGAAGGGAGGGCAGGCGGGGCCACGGGCAGGCGGGTCCACGGGCAGGGAACGCATCAAGGTAGGGGACGTGGCTAAGGACACCCAGGCCAGCGGGCGGCAGACGCCCCCTCGGCGGCTTCCTGGCTCAGAGCGGAGCTCCCAAGCAGGGTGAAAGGCAGGCACCGGACTATGCCCTGGCGGCGGCCGTGCGCGCTCAGACCGTCGGGACTGTGACCCCGGCGCCTGGGCTGCTGACCTCGCGGCTTCCAAGATCCGAGTTCGAGTCCTGCCTCTGACGACTGGGGGTCACGCGATCAAGTCCCGGCCCTGACGGCTCTGCAGGCCGGGAGCCCCACCTACCTTGATGAGGGTGATCCCCAGCGCCTTCTTGGGCACCCGCCCGGTGATCTCGTCGCAGATCCTGTGGATGAACTGGTGAGGGATCACAAAGACCAGGAGGTCTGCGTCTCCAACGGCGTCGCTGAGGCTGGGGACGGCGATCTGCACGAGGGAAGGAGAGACACCTGAGGGAGAGCCCGGCTTCACCCACGCCCCACGGGGATGCTCCGGCCCGGCTCCCCCAAGAACGGCCACGGATGGGCCCCGATGCTGTGGAAAGAGCGGGAGCCGCGGCCTCAGGAGCTACATGGGCCTGCGCCCCGCGCCTGAGCGCGCCCTCCTGCCCCGGCCCCCTCCCTTGTCGGATAAGCCTCCCAACGCCCGGGGCTTCACCCCGCTGCCCCCGGGGCCCTCCCAAGCCGCTGCCTGGCCTGACCCTCTGTCCCCGGCCTGGCAAGGCCCCCTTGGGCAGCCGGGACCTTCCTGCACTTCCGGCGGATGCGGTGGGGGGGACAGCGCCCGGCTGCCGATTCTGGGCCAGAAAGCTCCAGCCAGAGGAGCCCCGTTTGCCATCTCTCGGGCACCAGGACAGCGCGACCCCCTGCCCAGCCCCCAGGAGGCGGGTCCTCGGGCCAGCTCTCGTTGGAGCCACAGAACTGCGCCAGAGGAGCTGCGCCTTCCCAGCCCCACACCCGGGGCTCCTTCTGTGCTGGGAGATAAGGGAGCTGGGAGGCCCGGACCTGGGGCCCACCCGGCCGACAGGCGGCCCCGGCGGGTCTCGGACTGGCCACTCGGGGGTGGCCGCTTTGTCGGCTCTGCCTGGAGCAGTAGCGGAGCTGTCGGACAGCAGCGAGGGGGTGGGGGGTCGGAAGGCTTTCCCGAGGCCCCAAACCCCACAGAAACACCCACCGAGCCCAGGAAGGGACCCCAATCCCCACAGGACCGAGGCAGCCGGCATCCAGAGGAAGGACAGACAAGCGGACAAAGTCAAAACAACCCACAGCTCCGACCACCCCGGAAATGGGAAGGAGCCAGCGGAAGCAGGGAAGAGCCGAGTGCGAATCCTGCCTCTAACCTGGCCTAGTCCCATGAGCCTCTAGGCCTGTCCCAGCCTTCCAGAGCCCAAGGTCCCTCTGCCCCCGGGGAGGTCTCAGGAAGCACAGAGGTCAGAGGGTGACCCCAAGGAGCCCACGGCTGACTCACCACATTTTCAGGCAGCTTGTGCCCAGGGAGGTACTTCACGTTCTCGTGATCGTTATTGATGATGTCCGTCAGTTTCCGTCCGTTCACCGTTTCCTCAAAGACCCACATCTTGACCATCGGGGCAAACTTCTGATGCTTCTTGACATTATTGCCGATGATTTTGGCCACGGCTGAGCCCCTATGGGGGAAGGACAGGCCAAGGTCAAGGTCAGCAAAGCTGGGTCTGGTCCTGGCCCCAAACCCAGCCAAGCAACGTCCCCCACAAATCGGGCCCCATCTCCTAAAGAGCCGAGTCCCGGCGACTCCCATCCCAGCCGGGCGTGAGCTGCCACGGGGACGGGGACGGGCTCCACGTGCTCTTCCCTCCCCAAACACAGGCCCCTCCTGGAATGGAGACCCCTCCCGGACCGGGTGTCACGGGGCCTCCCAGGAGGCTCCCTCAGTGGCAGCGGGGGGAGGGGGGGGTGCGCACACTGGGCATGGCCGGACTGAAAGCCCCAGGCCGGGGGGGGGGGGGGGGGGCACGAGCCCAGAGTCCCTCCTGCTGTGGAGGCCGAGGCTGGGACATCCCTGGAAGCCTGAAGTCCCATCAGGTGGCCTGCCAGGTCTGGCAACAACGTGCCCAAAAAGCGGGGGGAGATGGAGGGCTGGAGCCTCTGGGCCTGGGCCCTGAATGGCCACTGTGCTTCCGGCCTTGGCATAGGTGGGGATCCCCTGGGTGAGGCTGGCAAGGGTGGAATAGCCCTGGGCAGGCAGCACATGGTCCCAGGGGCACTCACACAACGGCAAAGGGCCTGCCCTCCCAGGGGAGCGTCCGTAAGGACCGGGGGAGGGCGGGCTTGTGGGCAGCCCTGGGAGAGGTGCCCCCCGATGAGCCTCGCAGAGCTGACCCGACCCTGGGGGAAACAACGAAGTCCCACAGCCTGAATCTAAGTCCTTTCTCAGGCCAGTCCCCAAGCATTCTCATGCCATGTTCCACGGGCTAACTCGGAGGCTACAAATTTGGAAAAGGAACCTTCTCCCCCCCCCCCCCCCCAGGCAGCTTCCAGTCTCACAGGGGGAGGGGCAGGGACCCAGTGAGCCAAGCATGAACTGGCAGGGACGGGCATCCTCTGCCCTCCAATCACAGACAGGACTGGCTGTCAGAAAGCAGCAACGAGGCCGTTTATGCTTCAGCTTCAACAAGTATTTATTAAGCACCTGCTGTTCCAGAATATTATTAGGCATAAATTTGGCACCAGCTCTGGCTTCTGACCGAATCCCTGGCTCATATCCCACCAGGGAAATCGAACGTGGGACTTCCCGAAAGCCTCTCCCCGGCCTCTCTTGGGGCACCACATCTAACCCCAAGGTCGGCCTCCTGTCCCCCGAGGCCGGAGGGTCCCACGGCCATCCCACTCCTGAGGGCCAGCCCAAACCAGATTCAAACTGACTTCCTGGCTGTGGAAGCATTTACAAGCATGTGGTTTTCTAGGTCACTACATGATTTGCAGGGACCCTTCTGCAGACCTCGGAGGCTCCCGTTCCTGTCTTAGTGCGACCCCGGGGCCAGGTCACGCAGCCTTTCCAGTCGCCGTTCAGCCCCAAGTGCGGGGGTCCAGAGGACCCCAAGGGGCAGGAGACACACATCAGCCTTCCCAAGAAACACCAGTCCCCCGGCCCTCCTGCACCCCCCGGTCCCTCCCATCTGCCGGCGAAAGGCTCCCTTTCCTTCCAGGCGGACTAAGGCCGTCCTTGGGAGCGAGCTCTCTCTGCAGCCATCTGTCTGAGAAGCTTCTTTACACTGTGACACAGCGGGCAGCTATTGTGTGTTACAGAATGCTAGTTTTATTTCTTAAATTCAGAATAAAATAAAATTTTTTAAAAGAGCATATTCAGGGGCAGAGCAGTGGAGAGAGCACCAGCCCCAAAGTCAGGAGGACCCGAGTTTAAATCTGGCCTCAGACACGTAGCACTTCCCAGCTGTGTGACCCCGGGCAAGTCACTTATTCCCAATTGCCACTGAAAAAAAAAACAAAAAGCGATGATGCATGTGACGTGTGTGAGATAGTACAGATGCAAAATTGTGTTGAGTGAACGTGTGCACACAGACACACTCAGGTGTACGTGCATTTATACAGACGTACACATCTATCCTCTAGTGCTTCTCCACTCCCCTCCTTCCCCCCTAGAACATGAATCCCCCAAAAGTGGGACTGGCTCCCATTTCCCTTTTGGAAACCCCGGGGCCTTCTCTGCTTTTCCTCTCACACGAGGTGTTTAAAACCCCCGCCCTGTTCGGATAAGGGACACCTTCAGCTGGCCCTGGGAGAACAACAGGTCAGCTCGCCGCTGTCCAAGTTCAGGGGAAGTGGGCAGAAGGCCCGGCTGGGCCTGTGGGTCGTAAGCCTGAGTATTCCCTCTGCCCCGGGTGCCTCAGAAAGGCCTGGGCCCCCCGCCCCGTTGCATTCCTTTTCACGAAACACTCAGAATGCTCCTTCCTTGCCAGGATCTCACAGCTGCAGGGACCTCGAAAGCCCCACACAGGGAAAGACAAGATCGGCTCAGCGCCAGCCCACGAGCGGCCCTCCCGGACCTCCAGCGCGGAGGAGTCGCTCTGTCCGGAGGCGGCCCCTTTCAGGCTTAAGTCCAGATCTCTGCCCTCCTCCTCTCCAATCTCTCCCGGGTTTCTGGGGCCAGGCAGAGAGGTCTGATCTCTTTCATGTGCCAGCCCTTCCCTCTGGACATGCCCAGAATTCTGCCTCGGGTGCCAGATGGGGCGTGCCCAGGGCACAGAACAAGGGGATCATCACCGTCTTTCAGCAACTTTCCAAGCCCTTAACAAGATTAAGCCATGCATGTTCGTGCACATGCCTGCCCCAGAGCGGGCCCTAGTTAGGACTCAGGGAGCACCTGGCAAGGAAGGTCCCAGCTTCACTGAGCACCTCTGGTGGGCAGGGAGGAGGTGGCGTGGGGGCGGCCAGGGCAGGGAGGGCTGGGGCACGGCAGCTACAAAGGGAGGGACACGGAGGGATGCCAGGAGCACAGCAGGAAGGCCACTCTCCTCGTTTTACAGAAAGGGAAACTGAGTCCCTGGGATAACAGGTAGTAGAGTCCTTGGGTTCCCAATTCATTTTTGTTTTATTCTTCTGAGCCACACATCGTCCATAGGTCTGAATTCAGTGGGTGAGGAGAAGGGCTGCAGGAAGCTCACTTCCAGCAGGGGCAGGAAGGACAGGGAGCGCAAGAAAGGAAGCATCCCTGCCTCAGAAGGACGGGGAGCACAAGGGAGAAAGCATTCCTGCCTCAGAAGGAGGGGGAGCACAAGGGAGGAGGCATCCCTGCCTCAGAAGGACGGGGAGCACGAGGGAGGAGGCATCCCTGCCTCAGAAGGATGGGGAGCACGAGGGAGAAGGCATCCCTGCCTCAGAAGGACGGGGAGCACGAGGGAGAAGGCATCCCTGCCTCAGAAGGACGGGGAGCACGAGGGAGGAGGCATCCCTGCCTCAGAAGGATGGGGAGCACGAGGGAGAAGGCATCCCTACTTCAGAAGGACGGGGAGCACGAGGGAGGAAGCATCCCTGCCTCAGAAGGACGGGGAGCACGAGGGAGGAGGCATCCCTACTTCAGAAGGACGGGGAGCACGAGGGAGGAGGCATCCCTATTCTGGTCGGGGCTCTGAGGAGGAATGGCCTACCAATCTTGGCCAGGCCTGGGAGCTTCCTGGTCCCTGCAGGTGGTAGCTTCAGACCAACAGGTGTCCTCCACCAGGGCGTACCCACAAAGCCCCTGAGCATGCAGAAACCCAATGTGTTTCTGGCCAGGTCTCTGACACCCAGAGACCCACAGAAAAGTCTTTCCAGGCTCCAGACAGAATCGGGCGTCCGAGAAGTACTTCCTAAGTGCTCCTGGGGTTCTCACAGCCTTTCCAAGCCCTGCTCCTAACTTCCTAGGTGAGCTGGGATCAAACTCTTCCAAGCTCAGGTTATATCGCCCCAAGAAATGTCACCCGTTCTCCCTCACTAAAGGTGTTCTGCTTGTGACAGACTGGGGTCATGGGGCCTGGGTCTGGTCTCAGCTCGGCCACCTCAAAGCAGAGGGGCTCTGGTCACCCCCACTTAGCTTTTCTGGACTCATCTGAAAAAAAGGGAATCAGGTGACCTCCAAAGTCCTTCCAATTCTCTACTGTGGAGGGAGGGAAGATTCCTATTCTTTGGCCCCCCCAGGTGCCAGACTGCCCACTTCATCTGGGCAGGAGCTGGTCCTTTGGAGCGTCCAATCAGGCCCCACCTCCAAGTGTCCCTGCCTGTCACTCCCCCTGTGCCCCGGCAGAGCTAGGTCTTCCTTGGCAGAGCCCTGAGAAACCAAGGTCACCTTCAGCCATCGAAGCCACGGAGGAGGAATGATGATGACGGCCGACTTGGAGGCTTTTGCCCATGTTCACGCAGCTACTCTGAGTGAGGGCCAGCTGGGAACCCAGGTCTGGGGCCAAGGCCAGACTGCCTGTCCAGAGCCCTCCTGAATATAACACTGACCTTGAGAAGTCTGGAAGCCATGACACAGGACTAGTGAAGGAAGCAGGGAAACAGCCCCCTGAAGAGAAGACAACAAAACATTCGGCACAGTTACAGGGCCTGGCATACAGCAAGTGCTTAATAAACATCTGTGGGGGATCCAGGAGCTTAAAGAATCAATGACTGGGAAGCTCCAAGGTGTAAGGTTGCAGTTTAAAAAAAGCAAGTGCTTTCTAGCAACCACAGAATGAGAAACTGTGAAGGGAGTGAGTTCCCCGTCCCTGGGAAAGATCTCCTGTCAGATATGTTAGAGACTGGAAGGGAAGTTGACCTACTCAGCCCGGGATGCCTCCAACTTTCACATGACTAACTGGACTCATTCACTCTTCTGGGCTTTGCCAGTACACAAAGATCGTGTTGTAACAGAATTTATTTTCCATAAGAGAAGAAATTAGAATGGGCAATGAATGAGCAAGTAAAAGAATCAGTCTTTGCAATGATATGATGGTGTACTTATAGAATCCTGGAGAAGCAACTAAAAATTAGTTGAACTAATAACTTTAGCAAAGTTGCAGGATACAAAATAAATCCACATAAATCATCAGCATTTCTATAGTATTACCAACAAAGTCCTGCAGCAAGATAGAGAAATTCCACTTAAAGTAGCCATAAACAATATGGAATATCTGGGAGGCTACCTGCCAAGACAAACCCAGAAACGACACGAACGCAATTACAAAACACTTTTCACATGAATAAAGTCAGATCTAAATAACTGGAAAAATATCCATTATTCATAGGTAGTCCAAGCTAAAAAAATGACAATTCTACCTAAATTAATTTGCTTGTTCAATGTCATAGCAATCAAATTATTAAAAATTGTTTCATTAAGCTAGAAAAAATATCACAAAATTCATCTGGAAGAACAGAAGAGAAAGAATATCAAAGGGATTAGTGAGAAAAAGAATGCAACGAAAGACAGCCCTGCTATACCAGGGCTCAAATTATATTATCAATATCAATTAAGAAAATTATCTGATACTAAGAAACAAGAGTGGTGGGTCAGGGAACAGACTTAATACACAAGAAACAATAGTAAATGACTATCACAATCTACTGTTTGAGAAGCCCAAAGACTTCAGCTTCTGTGATAAGAACTCAGTATCTGACAAAGATCATTGGGAAAACTAGAAAACATTTGGCAGAAACTAGGCCTAGATCACTATCTCACACCAGATACCTAGATAAATAAGGTCAAAATGGGTACACGATTTAGATACAAAGGGTAATAGCACAATCAAATTAGGAGCAAAGGATCATTTAGCTGTAAGATCTATGAGAAAGGGAAGAACAGTAGAGAGAGAGAACATCAGGAAATGAGAAATACTTTTGATTATATTAAATTTAAAAATAAAACCAGTGCAACCAAGATTAGAAGGAAAGCAGAACGCTGGGAAACAATTTTTAATGGCAAGCATCTCTGATAAAAGCCTCACTTCTCAAATGTATCGAGAACTCAGTCAAATTTATAAGAATACAAGTCATTCTTCAAGTTAAATGATCAATGCAATTCTGATGGATGTGACTCTTTAGACCAATTCCAATGATCTTGTGAGGAAGAGAGCCATCTGCACCCAGAGAGAGGACTTGGGAACTAAGGGTGAACCACAACAAAACATTCTCACTCTTTTTGTTGTTTGCCTGAATTTTATTTTCTCATTTTTTTCCTTTTTGATCTGATTTTCCTTGTGCAGAAAGATAATTGTTTAAGTACATATGCCTATATTGGGATTTGACATATATTTCTACCATGTTTAACATATATTGGATTACTTGCCATTAGGGGAGGCAGTGGGAGGAAGGGGGTAAAAATTGGAACACAAGGTTTTTCAAGGGTCAGTGTTGAAAAATTATCCCTACCTATGTTTTGAAAATAAAAAACTTCGATGGACGTAGCCCTCTTCAACAATGAGATGAACCAAATCAGTTCCAATGGAGCAGGAATGAACTGAACCAGCCACACCCAGAGAAAGAACTCTGGGAGATGAAGATGAACCACTACATAGAATTCCCAATTCCTGTATTTTTGTCCGCCTGCATTTTTGATTTCCTTCACAGGCTAATGGCACACTATTTCAAAATCTGATTCTTTTTGTACAGCAAAATAACTGTATGGACATGTATACATATATTGTATTTAACATATACTTTAACATATTTAACATGTATTGGTCAACTTGCCCTCTGAGGAGGGGTGGGAGGAAGGAGGGGAAAAATTGGAACAAAAGGTTTTGCAATTGTCAATGCTGAAAAATTACCCAGGCATATATCTTGTAAATAAAAAGCTATAACAAAAAAAAAAAAGAAAAGAAAAGAAAAAATCTCACTTAAAAAAAAGATAAATGATCAACAGATATGACAGGCAGTTTTCAGATGACGAAATTAAAACTATAGTCATATCAAAAAATGCTCTAAATCACTATTAGAGAAATGCAAATCACACTTATCAGGTTGGCTAATATGACAGAAAGAGAAAATGACAGATCTTGGAAATTTGGGGCACTAAAGCACTGTTGGTAGAGTTGTAAAGTAACACCACCATTCTGGAGAGCAATTTGGAATGATGCCCAAAAAGCTATAAAACTATAAAGATATTACAAAGGCAGGGGAAGGACTCACGTGTGCAAAAATGGTTTGTAGCAGCTTTTTGTAGTGGCAGGAAATTGGAAATAGAGTGGATGCCTTCAATTAGGGAATGGCTGAATAAGTGATGGTATATGAATGCTATGGAGTATTATTGTTCTAGAAGCAACAATGAGCAGGCGGGTTTCTGAAGAACCTGGACAGGTGTACATGAATTGATGCTGAGTGAAGTGGGCAGAACCAAGAGATCATTGTACATGGTGACAGCAACATTGTGTGGATGATCAACTGTGGCTGATTTAGCTTTTCTCAGCAATGAAGCGATCCAAGACAATCATGATAGATAATGCATCCAGAGAAATAACTCATGGAGTTTGAATGTGGATCGAAGCAGACGATTTTCACTTTTTTTGGTTTTGTTTTTTCCCTTTTGTTCTGATTTTTCTTTCATAACATGACTAATGTAGGAAAATATTTAATATAATTGTACACGTATAACCCATATCAGACTGAGTGCCATCTTATGGAAGGGAACTGGAATTAAAATTTGCAACTCAAAACCTTACAGAAACGAATGCCGAGAACTCTATGTACATGTAATTGGAAAAAAAGATAAAAGCACAAAAAATATTTCTCAGACTTGAGGTTCACAGGACCTTTTAAACAGAAATTTCCTTCTTAGTCAAACCCCTTAGTAAAAAGGATCAGGATTTGAACTGAGCTCCTCTACCCTCCAAATTAGGGTCCTTTGTACTACTCCTTGCAACTCAGGCAGAAGAAGTATGTCCAGCCTTCTTCTAGAGAAGCCTGGTACAGAAAAAAGTCTTCTTGATATAAAATGCAGCATTTTTTTCAGCCTCCTTCGGGTGTCGAGATGAATGGAGCTTGTGCTTTGGGCCTGGCTTTCCCTTATGCATGACCATTAGATGGGGACACTCCCCCCCAATTCCATTAATCACCCTGGCTGTCAGTGCAGATGCCCTGGGGTAGACTGTAAATTGGGTTGGGAGGGAAAAAAGGCATTTTTATTTTAATTAACCTCAAACTAAAAATTAGCATTTCCTGCCACAGTTAAATAAAACAATATCCTCAGAAAAGGCTCCGAATGCTTCAGCAGACTGCCAACCAAAGGGCTCCAGGACCCCAAAAAGCTGAAGAGGACTCGGGGCAGATCCAAAGAGATGACACCCCATTTTTGAAGAGTTTTGAGTTGCCCCAATCCTGCCTTCTCTATGCTGTGTCCTCTGTTAGGAATTAGGAAGACTGAAGAACACCACCTTAAATCTAATAAAGGTCCCAGGGCTCAATCCCCTATTAGGGAGAGGGAAACAGGGACATTTTAGAGGGAGAGGGAAACTTCTTGGGGAAGGGAGGAGGCGTTCCCTAATACTCCTCATCCTTCCTGCTAGACTACCCAGGATTGGCAGTGATCTTGCATTGTGATCATTGTTAACTATGACTGTGTTATTAATAAAAATACCTATTTTTGAAGGGTAGAGAGCATGCTCGCTAATATGGTCATTATTATCAACCGGAGAGAATACCCACTGTTCAGATCACCGATGCACTAATATGCCGTATTAGATTATTCAGCAGAAGTTCTGTTCTTGATCCAGGAAATTCTCCTGGCATCAGTACTTGCCCCCCTCTCTCCTTTCCAGGCTTCTGGCCCCTTCACACAGCCCCAACATGTCCTGCCATCCAATAAGAGCTACAAGGCCCTCCCCCTCCTGTTGCCTTCCCAGGCCTCCCCCTGCTGGGAATGCTCACCCTCACCCCGCCTCTACCTGGATTCCGTCATGTCTCAGTGAAAAGTGCCCCCTCCTTTCCCTGTCCTCCTCCATCTTGGTGACTTCCTCTGTGGATTCCATCCCACTGAAGGCAGCTTGTCTGCCGGGATCTCCCTAAGAGCCCTTCTCTGTATTCCCAGAGCTTAGCACAGTGCCTGGCACACAGGCGGTGCTTAATACTTGCTGAGACTAATGGAGGGTCTGGTAGGGGAAAATGAGAAGACACCGGCGAGGTGGAGTTCAATGGCCTGTACACACAGCCTCTCCAATTCCTGAGTATCTGAGTGATGGCTTCAACAGGTATGAAGTGGGTGAGGCTTTTTTCCCCCAAAAGAGGGATCCCTCTCCCAGTCTCGTGTCTTCCATCTGCAGGGAGAGAGAAGTGGGGCTCCCCACAAAACAGAGAGAAGCTCTCTCCCTCCAAGCATCGACATCTCGTTCATTCACGAATCTGGATGGAAACTGAAAATGTGTTCTCTGCTCTCCTGAGTGTTCTCAGAGAAGAGGGACATCTTCCCGCACCGCATCCCTCCATGCACTTGGGAGGATCCACAGGGGCTGCCTCTGGGTTTCAGGCTCCTTGAGGATCCCAACAACCACAGTTCCCCTCTTCTGAGGGACCCGCTTGCCCCTGATGTCTTCCAGCTGAGCAAAGTAAGGCACAGAGTAACCCATGCTTAGCTATCTAGCTACAGGCAAGCCGGGACCAGAAGATGGTTGTACAAGAATCTGTTGCTTCTGTTTTATACCATTTTAAAAAATAGCTTTTTATTGAACATGTGCAACTCTTTCCATATTGGTCATGCGCACGAAAAATCAGATCGAAAGAGAAAAACTACGAGAAAGAAAAAAAAAAAAAAAAAGCAAACACACCACCATCACATGCTGAAAACATTATGCTTTAATCCACGCTCAATCCCACAGTTCTCTCTAGATGCGGATGGCTCTCTCACAAGTCTATTGGAATTACCTTGAGTCATGTCAGTATGGAAAAGAGCCACATCCATTACATTTGATTCATAAGAAATCTATTTTGAGGATAAATGAAGCAATGTTTGTAAAACAAAACAGAACACTTTAATAACACATTAATAACACTGTGCCTGACATACAGTAGGTGCTTAATAAATGTTAACTGCCTGACAGAAATACCTCACACTAGAGCTTGAAACAAAGAAGCCAGGAAGGCGATGGGTGGGACCGTTATCTTTCCAGGTAGTCCACTCCTCCCTCCCCGCAGGCCTTCTAGTTGGTACTCTCTCTCCTTTCCTATACTTGGTTCCTATTCCCTCACTGTAGGGCTGTCAGTTCTCACTTCCCTGCCAGCAAAGGGCCTGTCTCCAGTAAGCATCCTAACTCCTAAATTGCTGCTTCTGATCTGATCAGGCCTAGGAAACCAGAAAACAATAGCTCAGCTCCTACTTGCCTTTCATAGTGATTTCACATCTGCCCTCTATTAATCCTCACCAGGCCCAAGCAATAGTTAAAGAGAATATCATTCCCATTTTATGGAAATTTATGGGATGATGAAGAAAGAGACTCAGCAGTACCCACAGCACAAGGTAATCCTTGTGCTAAGTTTGTTTTTAATTCTTATTTGATCCTCATAGCAAACAGGAGTTATTATCCCCACCTTACAGTTGAGGAAACTGAGGGAGAGTTGAATGACTTGCCAGGATCACATAGGTAGTGCCAATAGCATACCCAGAAATTCTAAAGCCAGGATTAATTATGAACTTTTAAGATTTTGTTTATTATTTTAATAATTACTGCAATACAATTGTTTCCTTTTTAGTCCTTTTTATGTGATTAAAAATGTTATTCTGAGGAACCCACAGGCATCATTCAGACTGCCAGGATACAAAAAGGTGAAGAATTGCTGCAGGAGATTGAGACATCTATTTTCTGAATGAGGTTTTTTTTTTTTTTTTTTTTTGGTTTTCTTTTCCCCACATGAAGCTATAATAGTAAGTGAAGAAAAAAATCTGCTTAATATAGGTTTTCTTGAATTGAATGTTAAAAAAAAAAATAACCATAGAGATAACCAAACTGGTCAATTTCAATTGTCAATGTTTCTTTCCTATCAATTATTTTCACTGACACTGAGACAACAGATTGGGCAATTTTACAGAAATGGGGTTACTTTCATATTAACAACTTTCACCTGCCCAGACACAAGGAAATCCTGATCACTTACACCCCCCTTCCACGCTCCTTCCAGTTAACAGCTGATTTAACTTTTCCTTCTGGTCTTTGGGGAGAGGAGCTGGTGATGAATGCAATCTCTATTTTAGTAGGATAACTCGTTTGGGTTCAAACAAAATGTGGCAATGATTTTTTTTTTAAGTTGTTGAATTGGAACATCATAGCCAGCTAGTGTTAGAGCTGGGCACGAAACTGAACAAGGTAATCCAGTTTGCTGAAATACAATTAACTATAAGAAATAAAGAGTATGTCAAAACTTGGAAAGGTCCTTAAATTCTTGTGATTTCCCCAGGACCACAGCTGCTTCTTATCTTAAGTCTTATCAAGAGTTTTAGGGAGGCTTGGGAAGTTAACTGAATCACTCCTGGTCACAAAGCCAGTGAGTAGAGTTCAGGGGAAGGATCTGAACCCAGGACTTCCTGATTCTAGCAAGCACAATGTCATTTGTTCACAGAAAAGAAACAGAATGTCAATAGTGGTCCTGAGTGACAAATTTGGGGGAGTGAAGTTCATGGGCGTCACACGCACTTAGAAACAAATCTATACTCCAAGGCAGGCCTATAGGATGGGGTCTGGGCATAGAAAAACAAAGAATGAAACAGGCTCCATTCCATTTTCAGAAACAGGGGGGTAGAGGGGACACCTACTGGAGTGGGTGAGCTGGGGGAACAAGACAGTCTTTCCTGGCACTCTTGTCAAGGGCACCTTGAAGGGAGCATTTGTGATTTGAGGACATGAAGGTGGATTGCAATATTTCTATTGTTAAGGGGTCTGGCCACCCAGCACAATCTGAACTTGGATGTGAAGGCTTCCTGGAATTCACAGATGCCCTCGCAAGTCCCTCCCTCCCAGGATCTCAAGTTTCCTCATCAGCAAAGTGAGGGGGTTGTCTCTGAGGCCTCTTTCAGTCAGAGGACACGTTCATGACAACAATTCTGTACACTATTGAACCAACTTCTACGGCCACTCTACTCTCTCTTTGGTCACCCTGCTGACTAGTATTCTCCCGAGCCCACTCAGTTGTTCTGAACATCTCGCTAATGAGGGCGCAACATGGCCTTGATCCAGACCGACTGCCCAGCTCTGCCTCTGGCTGGCTCTCAGAGCCAAGAGAACTTGAAAGAGTGTGGTTCAATGATTAACAATTCATTTCCACTCCTAGAAAATCAACTCAAATGACACCCTTGACTGGATACTGCTGTGACAGCTACTGTTGGTAAATAAAACTTACTTTTAGAGCACTTCAAAGATCCGAACTCTGCTCATGATAAATAGTAGCAGCAGCAGGTAACATCTATATATGGCTGCAATGTTGGCAAAGCACTTTATCAACATCTCATTTGACCCTTACAAGGAAGGGAGCATTTATTAAGCAGGCACTGTGCTAAACACTTTACAAATATTATCTAACAATTCAATCAAAGCAGAGATAGAAAGATCTTGCCCCAGAAATTTATGAACTATGTGACCCTGGGAAGATATTTATTTCATCTCTTCACTTCCTCATCAGTAAAATGGGGAGGGAAATATCTCCTGAGGCTATTGTGAGGTTCAAATGAGATCTAATTTAGAAAGCATTTTATGTACATTAAAATATTATATATATTATATTACATAATAAAATATTATATAGCAAAATAATAAAATGCTACTACTTCTAGCTACTAAACTAGCAGATCACTTCGATCCAATTCACCTGTATGTTATAGCATCACCTCCCTGATGTCGTGACGTTTGAGGATGAGGACAAACAACTAAAATAGCTAACTATGTTAGCTACTATAGAAATGCTATTATCAGATGAAGCATTTATTAAGCATTTACTATATGCCAGGCACTTGGGAAGCAAATATAAACAGCAAAATGGCCCCTGCCCTCAAAGAGTTTCAAATGGGAGAAGATAGTCCATAAAGGGAAGAAAAGCTCAGGTGGCATTTGTCCTTGGCTAAATAGAGAAGAATTAAGTCCCTGGCAAGGTTAAGACAAAAGCTCACCTCCCAAAGTCAGGGGAAGAGTTCAAAGTTCTACTGAGAGGGAGGAGAGAAGGATGATCAATAGCACCTGCAAGTGAGTAGGCAGAGCAAGTTTTCTACTCATTCTACAGATGGAAGAAACTAAGTAATTTGCCTAATACTAAAAAAAATTCCAATTCCTACCACCACTGACCCACAAGGGATCTCACAATATTGATATGACTTAAGGAAACCTGACCAACCAATTCCACTGCTCATTATTCCCAAATTCAAGGTTATTTGCTAGCCACAGCCTCCAATAACCTCTCATTTTAGAGATAAGTAAACAGCCCAGGGACATAATGAGTCACCAGCCAAATCAAGATTTAATCCCAAATATCTTCCCCCAATTCTCTTTGTGCCTTATTACCTTTCACAAGTGGGAGCCACAAGACTTATTTCCGTGTGCTAACAAACCCAGAAATAATCCTGTCTAAAAGGAGGGAAATCAGTGCCCTTTTTTCTTTCTCTACAATTAAGGCAGGGCAATGCTATGGAGGGGACTTTTGGGGAAGAGAATCAGGAAAGGAGGATGGTAGAGACCAAAGGTGGTGAGGGGCAGCTGAGCAGGGGAGAAAATCTGCCCAATTTCTCCCATGGAAGGGCAAAGGGAGGTAGCATGGACTCAACCTTCTTTTCTCATCTTGTGTGCTTTCCTTTCCTGTGTCCCCTGGCACTCGGATCTGGGAGCTACAGCTTCATAACTTAGGAGAACTTCAGTTAAGTCCCACCTTTTCTCTGAGTCTCGGTTTACTCATCTGTAAAATCAAGGTGCTGGGTTTGGAGTCAGGAAGATCTGAACTCAAATAGGGCTTCAGCAGTTCCTAGTTGTGCACCTCTTGAGTCACCTGACAGCTCTCTGCTTCAGTTTCCTCTGCTGTAAAAAAGAGGATAATAACGGCACTACTTCCCAGGTCACTGGGAGGATCGCATAAGTTAATACTTGTAAAGGGCTTTGTATAAAAGAGAGCTATCTACACTCCCCTCTAGGTCCTCACATCCCAGGTCATTCTACCTGGCAGGAACTGGCAAATGGGTGTTAGAAGTCTTTCCAATTCTACCTGACCTTTCACTTAAGAGGAAGTGGGCCCTGAACCATGGTCCTGACTACAGGGAAATCATTACAACAATCCCAACTGCTCTTTGGTCTCCTGGGAGCGGGCAGACCATTCCAGGCACAGGGACAAAAGGACTGAGAGGGTGGGGCACATACCCAAGCCAAGAGAAGGTCAGCACTCCCCAAAGTCAAAACTCCTCCCAGGTCTCTGGATCAGGTGCCAACGAGCAATGGGGCCCAACCAGGCCAATCAAGGTTCAACTCCTGGAATACACTCAGCTCCTAATCATCCTGCCCTCTGGCTGCAGCACGAAGTGTCTTGAACCCTGGGCAGTCTGAAGCATATCCGGAATATGCTTTTAAATATGCTAAATAAAGTCCACTACATTATAAAGGAAGCTAGTTACCCTGAAATTCAGCTATCAATTAAAAATTAAAAAAAAAAAAAAAAGCAAAAACACAATGGACTCTGGATTAACAACCAACTCCTGCTGCTTAGAGAAAACTAGAAGGTGCCCAGTCCTACCTTTTACGAGGGGGCATAAGGATAAGGTCCCAGATCAGGGTATGAAAAAAATCTTTATGTGATAATCTATTCATATGGATACATACCCATTCATACACATTTAAATTTTATTCAATCATTTACAAAGTTCCTACTATGTGTGAGATTCCCAAAGCCATGAAAAAGAGACAAGATGGGGATGATCTGGTGTCCCTGCCATTGGGACCATCTACCTTGGAGGGGCTCTGAATTCTTGTTCATTCCTCCCCCTCCCCCAACCCTGCTGGGGTCAAGGCGGGTTGAGCCACCAGATGCCCTCATTGCCTGCTTTACTTCCTTGCAGACAGTAGGGCAGCCGGGATCAAGCATTCATCTGGGAAAATGAAAAGCCTAGGCTTTCATCACCAAGTCAGGGGTCTCCAGGCCCTGAGGCCGCTGGTGAATCTCCTTCCTCATCTGTGCAACAGTAACAACAACACTATCCGCCTCACTTTGTTCTGTGGACAAAATGCTCTGCAAACCTAAAAGGCTTTTACGAGAACAGGAGAGTGCAGGAGAGTGCTCCGTAAAAAGGTGGCTGGAGGATGGAAGGTGGGGCGCTGAAAAGGCTCTATGGGTCAGTGGAAGATTGGACCCAGGAGGCAGCCTCTCAGCGTGTTATACAGCGAGACTCTTAGCAAAGAATACTTGGCATCTGGTGCCAGAGGCAACATGGAGAGGATAACAGAGTCAACAATATCTTCCTGATATGTGGCAACAGGGAAGGGCTCCCTGGCAAGCCCCGGGGCACCTGCTGCCCAAGCAGTCCCCTGCAGGAGGGAGTTTGCAAATTCAAACTTAGATCTGAAGGGACCTCAGAGGTCAAGGAGTACGTTTCCCAGACCAGGAAACTGAGGCCTAAGTTCACTCACACAAGTCTGTGCTCGAATCCAGACTGGGCTAGGCTGGGGACAAGAAGACAATCAACCTCAAAAAGCCTGAGGAACTTACACCGCAGGCAGGAGAGGCCCAAGGGCACTGATAAACTCATATGAAGATACAAAGTAATTTCAAAGGGGGAGACAATGTTTCCAAACGGGGGAACAAGGAGAGAAGGAAAAGTGCTCAAGGCTAAAGAAGGGAGGGGAAGAGAGCGCACTCCGGATAAGACTTGGACAAAGGTGGGAAAGTGGAGAAGCCCCTGGGGGGCTGGAGGCCCAAGAAAGGGAGCAGCATCCTGGGCAGCCAGAGAAGGGGGTGAAAAAAGGAGAAGGAAGCTCAGCAGCCATAGGGAAGCTGCCACTTTCCCCCATTTTTTTGCCCTTGGCCTCCCAAAGTCAGGCCTCGAGGCTCCGGAACTGGGAGGGAGAGGCCAAGGGTAGCAGGAGAAAGGGGGAAGGGACAGAGCCCGGTTCCAAGTCAACCGCCCTCCCGCGTGGCAGGTCCACAGCTGCGTGGGAAACGTCTTCCTGCAGAATCTGCTCTGTGGCGCGGCCCCCAAACGAAGCCCCACCCGACCCCAACGGCCGGGACCCAAAGAGCCCCTTCTCTTTGCCGTTCGTATTCTGGGTTCCCCCCACTCCCTGGGGCTCCTTCTCCTTGGGGAGCGGTAAAGGAGCGGAGACTGGAAACAGTTCAGCTCCCACGCAAACTTGTCCACGCACCTCGGGGGCCGCAGCCCCCTTCGGGGAGGGGGTGTCAGTGGCAGCGGGGCCCACGCAAGAGCATGGGGTGCAGGGGGGTACCCACCCGCCCCGTGGGCTGCAAGGTGCTGCCCGAGCCTGCCAGGCCCAGAGCAGCAGGGGGTCCTCTCAGGTGCCGGCTTGTCCCAAGTTCAAGGCTCTTTCCGGGGGGTAACTAGGGGTGCCGGTCCCCAAGAGGAGAAACGGGAGCGCCGGGACTGGGGGGGAGGGCAGGGGGCGAGAGCCCATGTCACCGACGTTCCCGGCAAGGCGGCGGGGGAGGGGGGCTGTCCGGAAGGGGCAATTAACGTTCCCTAGTCCTCCAGATGGGGAGGACGGAGCGGGAGCCCCGGGGAGCACACGGGGCCCACGGGGCGCGACGCGCATGGGGCGGCAGGGGCCGCGCGTGGGGCACCCGGAGCCGCGCAGCTGCTCCCCCCCTCCCCTGACCACGCTCACCAGTTGCCCGAGCCCACAATGCACACTCTCAGGGGCGCGGCGGCCATGGTCCAGGAGCAGGAAGCGACTCCGACAGCCGAGACAGCAGCGACAGCTCCGACAGCTCGGACAGCCGAGACAGCCGAGAGAGAAGAGACAGGTCCGACAGTTGTGAGCGGCCACAGCAGCCGCCGGGCCCAACCCCAACCCGCCGGCCTCCAGTTTCCCAGGGCCGCCCCAGAGCAGACGCCCCGCCCGCGCGGCCCGCCTTGGCCAATGGCCGCGCCGCCCCGCCCCTCCATGGCCCACCGACCGGCGGGCGGAGCCCCGGCTCGCGCCAACGCGCCCCGCCCCCGCAACGCCCGGGGGCACGCTGGTATTTGTAGTTCATACCCACGGGCGCCCGCAGGGCGGGCCGGGGAAGCTGAGGCGAGACTGTGCGGTAGGGAGGGCCAGCGTGGGGACTCTAGACTCCTGACCCACACTTAACACCGTACACCAAGATAAGGTCAAAATGGGCTCATGACCCAGGCATAAAGAATGAGATGATAAATAAACTGGAAGAGCATCGGAGAGTTTACCTCGCAGACCTGTGGAAGAGGGAGGAATTTATGACCAAAGAAGACCTAGAGATCACTATTGACCACAAAATAGAAAATGTTGATTATATCAAACTGAAAAGTTTTTGTACAAACAAAACGAATGCAGACAAGATTAGAAGGGAAGCAACAAACTGGGAAAACATGTTTACAGTCAAAGGTTCTGATAAAGGCCTCATTTCCAAAACATAGAGAGAACTGACTCTATAAGAAATCAAGCCATTCTCCAATGGATAAATGGTCAAAGGATATGAACAGACAATTCTCAGATGAAGAAATTAAAACTATTTATAGACATATGAAAATATGCTCCAAATCATTATTAATCAGAGAAATGCAAATTAAGACAACTCTGAGATACCGCTACATACCGTCAGATTGGCTGGAGTGACAGGAAATGATAATGGGGAATGTTGGAGGGGATGTGGGAAAACAGGGACACTGATACATTGTTGGTGGAATTGTGAACACATCCAGCCATTCTGGAGAGCAATCTGGAATTATGCTCAAAAAGTTATCAAACTGTGCATACCCTTTGATCCAGCAGCGTTTCTACTGGGCTTATACCCCAAAGAGATACTGAAGAAGGGAAAGGGACCCACATGTGCCAAAATGTTTGTGGCAGCCCTGTCTGTAGTGGCTAGAAGCTGGAAAATGAAAGGATGTCCATCAATTGGAGAATGGCTGAATAAATTGTGCTATATGAATGTTATGGAATATTATTGTTCTGTAAGAAAAGACCAGCAGGATGAATACAGAGAGGATTAGCGAGACTTACATGAACTGATGCTGAGTGAAATGAGCAGAACCAGGAGATCATTATATATCTCAACAACGATACTGTTTGAGGATGTATTCTGATGGAAGTGGACCTCTTCGACAAAGAGAGCCTTAATTGATCAAGGATGGAGAGAAGCAGCTACACCCAAAGAAAGAGCACTGGGAAATGAATATAAACTGTTTGCATTTTTGTTTTTCTTCCCGGGTTATTTTTACCTTCTGAATCCAATTCTCCCTGTGCAACAAGAGAACTGTTCGGTTCTGCAAACATTTATTGTATCCAGGATATACTGTAACCCATTCAACATGTAAAGGACTGCTTGCCATCTGGGGGAAGGGGTGGAGGGAGGGAGGGGAAAAATTGGAACAGAAGTGAATGCAAGGGATAATGCTGTAAAAATTACCCTGGCATGTGTTTTATCAATAAAAAGTTATTTAAAAAAGAGGGGGACTCTAGACTCATCATTACCATCACCATCATCAATTAATATTATTAACAATAAAAAATTAGAGCTTATTGCCCTTCGAAGTTTGCAAAGAGCCATGACGGTATAAGCTCATTTTATCCTGACACCAGTCTTGGGAAGGCTCCAGGTCTGATGCAGTCTCAGCAAGGGACACTTGGCCGTCTTTGTAAGTTATCTGACAGATGAGGAAACTGAGGCAGACTGCAGTTGAGTGCTAAAGCCCAGAGTCCCCAGTTAGGAAGTGCCCAAGACTCACGCTGCGGTATGAGCAAGTCTGTAAGCCGTCACTTGGCAGATGAGGAAAATGAGGGAGGCTTCTTCTGCCCGCCAGAGTTTTTGCAAGAATGGAAAGAATCTTTGCAAATCACTTTACAAATCTTATAGAAATGTTAACTATTGTTCCTAATCACACATTTTTCATTCTTTGCATTTTTACTGTGGTTCTTCAATTCTACATCAGTTCAGTCAAGCCTTCCTTGTTCCCCTAATAGCTTATTTAGATAAAAAAAAAAAAAAAAATTAACAAATGGATTTTCGTAGAGTCTCCGCATGGGGTAGGAGTGAGCTCCTGGGGTGTTTGTTTCGGTGAGTTTGGGGAACTAATTTCCCCCTCCCCCTGCAGTTCCGAACCTGTCCTGGAAAGTGGTCTAGGCTGGGTATTAAGGATCCCTTCTTTAGATTGGAAGCCCAGCCTTATTTCCCCCTGAATTCTTCTGCTCCTAGTTCCCAGTTAGAACTACTCCTTGATTGGTTGTTGGTTACTCAGCATTCTGAGCCACTCCAGTGACCCCAGCCCCCTTGCTGTCCCTCTCATTTAACCAGTCATTTTTTGACTCAGCATTTTCCCCAGCTGTCCCTGATCTGGAATCCTCCTCCCTCCCCATCCCCCTTCAGTCCCTTCTCCGGCCTGACTTTCCTGGTTTCCTTCAAGTCCCACCCAACATACCATCTTCCCTGTCCTCCTTAATCACTATACTTATTTCTGACAAATCTTCCATTTATACTGCTTATATTTTTTTTAAATAAAGCTTTTTATTTTCAAAACATATGCAGAGATAATTTGATAACACTGACCCTTGCATAGCCTTGAGTTTCAAATTTTCTCCTCCTTCCCCCAACTTAGATGGCAAACAATTCAATATATGTTAAAGAAATTAAAATATGTTAAATTCAATATGTATAAACATATTTATACAATTCTCTTGTTGCACAAGAGAAATAAGATTTAAAAAAAGAAATCAAATGAGTAAGGGAACAAAATGCAAGCAAACAACAATAAAAAAGAGAATATTATGCTGTCCATCCACATTCAGTTCCCACAGTCCTGTCTCTGGATGTAGATTGCTGTCTTCATCACAAGATCATTGGGACTGGCATCCATCGTCTCACTGTTGGAAAGAGCCACATTCATCAGAGTTGATCATCATATTGAACAAGATGAGGTGAGATCTTTTAAGACATTTGTGAAAATCGAGTAAGGCTTCATCTACTTCAGAGTTTGAGTAGGCCTGAAGGACTTTAAGCATTAAGTCAAGGGCATATCTAAGTCCCCTTCCTGCTATCCACTAAGGGCATACGTAAGTCCCCTTATTATCTTCCTAAGATATCAGTATCTTTCTGTTTAGGTTAAATGTGGGCAAGTTCCATTTCTTGGGTAGTTGCCACGTTTAGAATGTAAGATCCTCAGACAATAAGGAAGAGGGTCAGTGGTGGGAGGGGGTATTTGCGTTAGGGATTAAAAGTGTTGACCCTTCCCCCTACGATGCCTCCTCCCTTCGATTATCTGCTCGGCATAATATTCATATGCCACAATTCATGAGGGATGTTTTGAGTTTAGATCCTAAGCCCCTTGACTTCAAACTTGGTGTTCCTTCCAATAACCCAAGCTGCCTCATTACTAGAATTTCAACAGGGGCTCTTAACCCGTGGTCCGTAGAGTGCTTGGGGTTCCCAGAACTTGGTTGAAGGAAGAAAAAAATGACATCTTTATTTCAATAGAATTCGGTTCCTTTGTAATCCTCTATATTTTGTTTGATGCATTTAAACTCAGTGCTCTGAGAAGGGGTCCCTTGGTTTAAGCAAGCTGACCAAGGCTCCAGGACACCAATTAAGGGGAAGATAGAAAGACCCTTCAATCAAATAACTAAAGCTTCTAAAGAACCTTTAGTGAGAGGCTAGTATCTGGACATGATAAAGTTAAGATAAACTCTGGCAAGAGCTGATTCCATATGGGATTTACATCTGGTTGGAACTTCATGGATTTTTTAGACCAAAGTTCTCCAGTTTGGGGGTCTCTCTTTACACTCTTCAAAATGATTGAGGACATGATTGAACAGGTTTAACCTAAATCAGATTGTTTGCTGTCTTGGGAGAGGGAAGAGAAGGAAGGTAGGGCAAAAATTTGGAACGCAAAATCTTACAAAAATGAATGTTGAAAACTATTTTACTTTAATTGGAAAAAAATAAAATACTATTGACAAAATGATTGAAGACAGACCCCAAAGAGCTTTGGTATATGCAGTTCTATGTACCAATATTTACCATATTAGGAATACTAATCGATTTAGAAATATTTATTCACTAAAAATAATAATAAATCCATGGCATATTAACATAATTTTTATGAAAAATAGCTTTTCAAAAGCTCAAAAATTATGAGGACATTTTTCCTTTTTAAATTCAAATTTTTTTTGTTCTGAATTTTCTTCCTTTTTCCTGCACCTCCCACTTACAGAGGCCAGAAAAAATAAGACCCATTGCAAATATGTATCACCATGCATGTTTTACATATTTTTGCATATCTCGTTAATATTTAATAGAAGACAGCTGGGTTCTTCTAGCAATTCTTTATTCAATCTATTGGGATAGGTTGAATTAAAAAAAAAAAAACCGACTTCACACAGATATACAGTTGGAAAAGGAAGGAGATTTGGAAGGTATTTTTTTTAATGAGCAGAGGACATTTTAGCATTATAATGAAAATCATTCTGGCCCCACAGACAACCTGAAAGGATCTTAGGGTCCCCCAAGGGTCCAAGGCCTACACCTTGAGTATGCAGATCCTGTCCAAGCTCATCAGAGATCTGTGCAAAATCACACAGGTACTTAATATCCAGAGCCCGATGTTCTCTGAATTAAAGTTCAGTGTAGATTTAAAAAAAAAATTGGTATATAGGAAGAGGGGTGGGAGAGAGGGAGGAGGAGGAGGAGAGAGAGAGAAACAGAAAAAGAGAGACAGAGGCAAAAAGAAAAGGAGCCATGGGGCAGGGGGAGAGGGAGAAGGGAGGAGGGGAGGGAGACAGAATCAGACTGACAGAGACAGAGAAGGGAGAGGGAGAGAAGGAGGAGAGGGAGGAAGGAGGAGAGAAGGAGAAAGAGGAGAAGAGAAAAAGGCAAGAGTGAAAGGGAGACACACAGAGAACATTTTTAAAGCTTATTATGTGTCACACACTATGCTAAGCTCCAGGGAAACAAATATATTAGTTTCTTAAAGAAGGAAGACAGCATAAAGAGAAACTATAAATAGAGGGAAGAGTACAGGGAAGAGTACAGCTGTTTAGGAGAAGGGGGAAGAGGAGGAGTAGGAGGGGAAGGAGAAGTTGGAGACATAAGTCCAAATCCAGTGAAGTAAACATGGAGGGCACTTTTGAATTGGTGGTTCTAGGGGAAAAGTTAGTAATTAGGAGAATAGGACCAAAGGGCAGAAGTGTCTCCAGGGTGAAAGTTCTGGAGAAATCCAGAGCCGAGCAAAGTATAAGGGACACGTCTACATGGAATAGATAATATGCTGCCCTTCCCCACACCCCTACATCCCCACCCTTGGCAAAACTTCAGAATTCAGCACTGTTCAAAGATCAATACCGGCAACACCATTATAAACAATTTGTCACATTTCCCAAAAGATTTCCAAAATCTTGGGGATTTGTTTTATCCATTTTTAAAGGTTTATAATTTCTTCTATTTTCATACCTTGGACATTTCAAAATATACATTCCCTCCTTTACCATTAATATTTCCTCATAGGGAAAGGGACCCACGTGTGCAAAAATGTCTGCTCATAGTGGCAAGAAACTGGAAACTGAGGGGATGCCCATCAATTGGAGAATGGCTGAATAAATTGTGGTATATGAATGTTATGGCATATTATTGTTCTGTAAGAAATGACCAACAGGATGAATATAGAGAGGCTTGGAGAGACTGAAGGAACTGATCTTAAGTGAAATGAGCGAACCGGGAGATCATTGTACAGGGTGATAAGATTATACGATGATCAATTCTGATGCATGTGGCTCTTTCCAACAATGAGATGATTCAGGCCAATTCCAATGGTCTTATAATGCAGAGAACCATCTGCACCCAGAGAGAGGACTATGGGAACTGAGTGTGGATCACAACATAGCATTCCCACTCTTTTTTATGCTATTTGCTTGCATTTTGTTTTCTTACTCATTTTCTTTCCTCTTTGGTCTGATTTTCCTTGTGCTGAAAGATAATTATATAAATATGTTTGCTTATATTGGATTTAATATATATTTTAACATGTATAACATATATTGCATTGCTTGCCATCTAGGGGAGGGGGTGGAGGGAAGGAAGGGAAATTCTGGAACAGAAGGTT
The DNA here is from genome assembly GCF_016432865.1 of Antechinus flavipes. Taxonomy (NCBI): domain Eukaryota; kingdom Metazoa; phylum Chordata; class Mammalia; order Dasyuromorphia; family Dasyuridae; genus Antechinus; species Antechinus flavipes. The sequence goes on from NC_067402.1 coordinate 21,022,107, forward strand.
TTGCAAGGGTCAATGTTGAAAAATTATCCGTGCATATGTTTTGAAAATAAAAAGCTTTAATTAAAAAAAAATACTTCCTTAGAACATAACATAATGAATTAGATCCCCATTTCAGAGATCCTGAGTTCTCATCTGGTCCCATTGGGTGAGTTTGGTGAATAACAGTTTCAAACTGCGCCGGATTATCTCGTTTTCTGCCCAGCGTGGGAGGAGTAGCATTGAGGCTGAACAAACTCAGCTGTGCATTTCCCAGAACTCCCAGATTTGAAGCAACAGCCATTGTATTTATTGTTTGGAAACTGCAGGGGAGTCACTGAGAAGTTGGACAGAGTAGTAAATGTTTTATTATTACGGACTTTATGGCTTGCGTGTGCCTTGCACAAAGAAAATCAACTGATAAACATTAAGCAGCTACTATGTGCCAAGTGCTGTGCTAAGTGAGTACAAACACCAAAAAAAAAAAAAAAAAAAAAAAAAAAGAAAGAAAAGAAAAAAGAAAGAGAGTCCTTGACCTCAAAGAGCTTACAATCTAATGGGGAAATCGCTACACAAAAGGAAGTTGAAAAGAGGAAGTCAGAGGAAGAGAAAGGGCCAGATTTGGCCATGGGGACATGATGGAGCTGAGAAGTCCCAAAGTAGTTTAGCTAAGTAAAAAATGAGCTGTTCTGAGCTGAGGTCTCTCCCTACTTGGAGATTTGACACCCCCGGTCCTACTCTCCAATCAGTAATAATATTGAAGTGGAATCCCATCAAGTCTTGAATGATGATGTGGTTATCCCAGTAATGTCCTTCCTGGGACATGAGGTTTGGGAGGAGGGGGGAGTCAGTCTGTCTCAAAGTGAAATATATTGCCTTGAGAAGTCATGGGTTCCCCCTCAGTGAAGCTTGCTCAAGCAAGCTCAGGATGATCCCTTGTAACGTGTGTCGTAGAGGGGAATTCTCAGGCAGGTAAAATAGGGTAAATTAGGTGGTCTTGGAATTTGCTTGGGACCCTAAGATTCCGTGAAGGTGTGTGGTTCATTCACCAATTATCCGGGAAGAATTTTCTCCCCAGCTCCTGCCAGGACTGTACTTAATCACAGCCTAGACAAACAAGTGCCTTTCTCGTTATTAAAACATGCATCTCCTTGCCCCTGCTGCTAATGAGATGCTGGACAAATAATCTGCTGAAGGCGAGATTGGCTCTCTGGACAGCCATCTTCTCAAATGAAATTGCCTGCCTTCAATATTGCTAATGACATCCTGGTGAGAGCTTCCTGAGCCTTTGGCTGGAGAGATTAAAAAAGCCTCAGCAAAAGAAGCAATGGGGATTTTCCTATGATTTCCCTGATGGGGAGATCCCCAAGTGAGGGGAGTTAGACTGGGGAGACCGCGGGGAGATAGTCCCAACCCAACCACAATGGTATTCAGCTGACCAAAAACTCATCAAGTCATGAAAGAGGAAGGAGGGCACCGGATACTCTGATGAAATGTGATGCAATCTCATGGAAAAAGCTTTATATCCTGGCATTGGAGTCTCCTGTGACTTGGTAACTGTGAGCTCTTTGCTTAATGGTCTCCAGACTCCGATGTTTTCACTTGACAGTGAGGAAGTTGCACTAAGTCATCCCAGCTGGTACCTTCCCTTTCTAAATCTATGATCGGACCATCTCGATTCCTCTCAGACTCGACTCAACCCAAGCTCTGTGTTCTACGTGAACTTTTCTTGATTGCCACAACTATCAGAGCAGTTACCTTTCATTTATTTTGGAAATACACATACATGCACATACATGGACACACATGCATATACATACATACACACCTAAATGTTCATATACATGCAAAATAAAATACATAATAATTCCTATAAAGAGAATATACCAGCTAGGTGGCTCAGCGGATAGAGTACCAAGGTAAAGCCAGGAAGATCTGAGTACAAATGCAGCCTCTGTGCCCATCCAAATCTGGGCTATAATTCTGAATTCTTCATGACCTTGAAATAGCTCATTTCGTGGCTGGTTCAGAGAGGCAGTTAAAGACCTGTTCCCACCTCTTCATGTTCCCTTGTAGAGTCAGAACGTGAGGACAGGAGCCAGCCTCCCAGCCTCCCAGCCTCCCAGCCGCGGGTCCTCTCGGCTCTTTGCTAGAGGTCCGAATGCTGCCCATCCATCCGCCTCTCTCTTAGCTTAGGGAGCTGTTTCATTCCCTCTCTCAGCTTTTCTGTCTTGGTAAATGCTCCCAGACCCACCGGCTCCCAAGGGCTCAGCACTTCCCTCCACCACGCTCAGGCCAGTTTTCAGCATCTGACCCAACCATCAGCCAAGTTCAGAAGTGCCCGTGCCCAACCTGCAACTCCTTCCTGATGCTAAGTCCAGGGAATGGCTGCCGGACCCCCTCCTCCCCCTCAGCCTCCTTCCTTCTTCCCTTCTCCCTTCCTCTCCCCAGCCTCTCTGATCATCCGAGCCCGTGACATCCCGAATTTCTGGCCTGGGACCCGCGGCTCCCCGTTTTGCTGTAGTAGCTAGTGTGGCAGGACCCCCTCACCCCTCACACGGGCGCAGGGCAGAGGCTGCCACCACTAAGGAGAGTCCTGGTCCAATGGGCTCTGGCCCTGGGGGGACATAAGGCATCTCTTTTAATGTCATCACAGGCAATGCTGGTTACACTGACTTCTCAAATCAGGGAAGATCAAGATCTCCTAGGGAGAAGCTGGAATGGAATGGGAATCTCAGAATGGGAAGAGACCAGAAGCAGGGCAGTCTGGTACAAAGAGTTTCACATTTGGACTCAAGAGGACAGGGGCCCATTGGGTCAGTCATTTAACTGACTTTTCTGGATTCTTCATGTCTAAATTGAGACGAATAAAGTAAACTTGCTGGGGGCAATAACTGGGGTTATATTAAAACATAACAACTGAATATAATATAATTAGTTTCTTTTGTATTTTAGATATTCGTTGCATTAAAATTGTATATATTTATTGCATTTTTATGCAATTAAAATATTATTCTTAAGAAGAGTCCATACCTTCTCCAGACTGAGAGCCTCAAGGGTTCAGGACTCCAAAAAAGTTAAGAATCATCTAACCATGGAGGTCCCTTCTAACTACATAGAGAGAGAAGGAAAATACACAGAGACAGAAAGACAGAGAGAGTTACAAAGAGACAGAAAGATAGAGACACAGATGCAGAGAGACAGAAAGAGAGAGATGGACACAAAGAGAGACAAATAAAGACTGCGAGGCAGGGAGGGAGAGACAGAGACACAAAAAGACAGAAAGACAGAAATACAGATGCAGAGAGACAGAAAGAGAGAGATGGACACAAAGAGAGACAAATAAAGACTGCCAGGCAGAGAGGGAGAGACAGAGACACAAAAAGACAGAAAGAGATACAGATGCAGAGAGACAGACAGAAAGACAGACACAAAGATAGAAAGACAGAGACACAAAGAGTTAGAAATTACAAAGATGCAGAAAGACAGAGAGACACAAGAGACAGAAAGACAGAGATACAGATGCAGAGAGACAGACAGAAAGACAGACACAAAGATAGAAAGACAGAGACACAAAGAGTTAGAAATTACAGAGATGCAGAAAGACAGAGAGAGACATAAAGATAGAAAGACAGAGACATAGATGCAAAGAGACAGAAAGAGAGGGATGGACACAGAGAGAAGCAGAGATAGACAAAAACAGGGAAAGCAGAGACAGAGGTGCATGAATAGCTGGGCTAGGCAGATGGACAAATGAATAGATGGGCACCTCAGACATCGTCTTTCCTGCCCAGTTGCCCTCATTTTTAAGGCCTTTGGGCTCTTCACCAAGCCCTCAGCTAGTTCATCTTTGGGAAATGTCATGGTCTTGCTTAAGATCTAATTACCTGTTCTATCTCATCAGCACTTTATGTCTCTCAGGTGAACCACTAAAGTCCCCCTTTACCGAGAAGGTGAAGGATGCATGTCCTCAGACTTCCCTTTCCCACCTCATTGTCCTCATTTTTAAAATTTTTTATTTTAATAACATGCTATTTTGCAATTCATTTTTAGCTTTTTATTTTCAAAATACACGCATAATTTTCAATATTCGCCCTTACAAAACCTTGTGTTCCAAAATTTTTTTCTCCCACCTTTCCCCCCATCCCCCTCCCTTAGACATCAAGCAACCCAATATATGGTGAACTTTTGCAATTCTATGTATAGTTCCACAATTATCATGCAGCACAAGAAAAATCAGATCAAAAAGAAAAAAAAAGGAGAAAGAAAACAAAAAGCGAGTTAACAACAAAAAAGGTGAAAATACTATGCACATTCAGTCCCCATAGTTCTCCCTCTGGGTGCAGTTGGCTCTCCATCACAAGACCATTGAAACAATAAAACACCTCACTGTTGAAAAGAGCCATGTCATCAGAATTGATCATCACATAATCTTGTCGTGTACAGTGATCTCCCGTTTCTGCTCACTTCACTCAGTATCAGTTTAAGTCTCTCCAGGCCTTTCTGAAATCATCCTACTGATGGTTTTTTATAGAACAATAATATTCCATCACATTTATATACTTTAGGACCTTTACCCAGGGAAGCTGATGGTTGATTCCAGCTCTGGATTTGGTGAGAGCAGTGTCCAGCAGTGGACCTGGCTTTCTTTCCAAAGACGAATCAAGACTCCTCTATGGAAGTTTGCTAGGGAAAAAAGCACAATAAGTTGGTCTGGTCTTGGAATCCAGACTTAGTGCCAGAAGGAACCTCACAGGCCATCTAATCCAATCTCCAACAGGGAAACTGAGGCACAGAGTTTGGTTAAGTGGATAGTTCAGGAAGTGAGGGCTGGTGTCTTTTGAGTTCATATCCAGTTCTCTTCCCAAACCACCAGGCTGCCTTTTCTTTTTTTAAGAACCTACTATGGGCAAAGAGGCATAGTCTAATGGACGAGAGGAGTTTAAAGCCTGGAAGCCCTCAGCTAAAAAAAACCAAATTTATATTCTAGAGAATGCAATTAAGTGGAGTCGTGGATAGAAGGCTGGACCTGAAGTCAGAAATAATTATGTGACTCTGGACAAGTCACTTAGCCTCTGTCTGCCTCAGTTTCCCCATCTGTAAAATGGAAACGAAAATGCTTCCCACATGACTGAGACACTGTGGAAAGAAGTGCTTTGCCAACCTGAAGGTATGACAATGTCCTCTGCTGCCTCTGAATATCATTCTGTGGGTCCCTTTTTTGAAGCAATTACTGCATTTTTCCCCTGCATCTTTTGGTTATTTGTATATTTTGCTTTTCAATCAAAGATACTGTAAGTCCCTGGAGAGCCAGAACAGAAGTCACCATGAAAGGGACTTTCCTTAAGTCCTGAGCTAGAAGGGAGCCTGGAGGGCATCTAGCCCATCCCCCTCATTTTATACTGCAGGAAAGGGGCCCAGAGGGCAGATGTGTCTTGCCAGGGTCACAGAGCTAGGACCCCCGAGCCTCCCAATTCCCTCCTTCTTCCACTGTGCCACAAACTCCACCTTCTTTGCAGTTTTGCTTCGGAGCCTGGTATGTGCCATCTTCCCACTTCCCTTGGCACGGTGCCATAGAATGGTGGTCCCGGGACACCAGCCAGGCCCACATGCATTAGCTCATCCCGGATCGGCTGGCAGGCTGGCAATTAGGAAGATCAAGGGCTCAGAGAAGGCCCAGATTCCAATCCTGTACCCACTTATGACAGGCTCACCTGCTTGACCTTAGACCAATCACTCCATCTATAAAACAGCACTATTTACTCCCACTTTTATAGACTATTTCCTCATCTGTAAAAACAAGAGGATTGATTGATATTTTATAAGTGTTTTCCTCATCTATAAAATGAGAAGCCTTGTTCTAAATGATCACTAAGGTTCTTTTTTGCTTTAAATTCAACAGCTTCTGCAACTATCTTTCTTGCTCAGATTCTAAGAAGCTTATTCTTTTAATGTGATTTTTGCTTCTAACCCTTCCTACTCAGGAGGAAATTTGTTGCCTACCACGTAGTTCTCCTAGTAAGTTATTAAATTGGCTTCCGGGCCTAAAGCAATAGAGTGAGCCTGACGATGGCATTAGCCAATTTTCTCTGTGCTTGCTCCCCGGGGGTGCTCAAACCATCCTGGGCTCAGACCCTCAAAGCTGAGAAAGCAAAGTCTGGACTACCAAAGAGCTCACATGCAATGGGCACCTTTTCTGACTGTGACCATATAATAATGCTCCCCTTACCACCAACTGGAAGGATATTGTTTTGTTTCTGTTTTTGATTTTTAAAGCCTTTTATTTTCAAAACATATGCGTGGATAATTTTTCAACATTGATCCTTACATAGCCTTGTGTTTCAGATTTTCCCCTCCTTCCCCTCACCCCTCCCCTAGATGGCAAGCAATCCAATATATATTAAGCATGTTAAAATATATGTTACATCCAATATGTGTAAACATATTTATACAATTCTCTTGCTGCACAAGAGACATAGATCAAAAAGGAAAGAAAATGAGTAAGAAAACAAAATGCAAGTGAACAGCAGAAAAAAGAGTGGGGATGTTATGCTGTGACCCACACTCAGTTCCCACAGTCCCATCTCTGGGCGCAGATGGCTCTGTTCATCACAAGATCATTGGAACTGGCCTGAATCATCTCATTGTTGGAAAGAGCCACGTCCCTCAGAATTGATTGTTGTATAATTTGGTGTTGTCATGTACAATGATCTCTTGGTTCTGAGGACATTGTTTTTTAAATAAATATTCTATTATTTTAAACATTGCTGTGAAAATCCCCACCCCACCCCCTATCATCACTTCTCTGCCATGAAACCTTCTCTTGCAATCAAAAAAATGTAGTTCAGCAAAACAAAACCGACCCACTGGCCTTGTCAGATTCCAAATACCTCATTCCGTAGTAAAAGTCCACCCCCCTAAAAAAAAGACTCCATCCTCCTCTGCTAAAAAGGAAGACTCATTTCTGTTCAACTTTCATTCGATCCTCTGATGCTAAGACTGGTCACTCCATTCATGAAGAGTTTTGATATCCTTCAGGATTCTTCTTCCATAAAGAAATGTTAAAGCTGGGGTTTCTAACTTAAGGCCTATAGACTTTCCTCAAAATGTGGTCTCTTTCTGGAAGAAGAAAATGGCAAACTACTCTAATATCTTGGCCAAAAAAACCCCCAATTCAGCCATGATTGAAGAGGATCAAACAATAGCAACTGATTTCAAGAGATTTTTGTACTTGGATCCAATTTTTACCAACCTCTAGGTGAAATTTAGCATTTCTTCCAATTATTTGTGATTCTGAGAAGGGTCCCAGGCTTTGCCAGTGGGGTTCAGGCCATACAACCAAGGAAAAGAAGCCCCCATCTAGGGAGGTACCAGGAGCTAAAGAAGCCGAGAATGGCTCTTCTTCAACAGCTTCTCCTTCCATTCCCAGAGCAGAATTCTAATTAAGGAACCGACCAAATATCATTTAGTCAAGTTGCTCCTGAAACAGGCCTGACTACTATAAACCAGTGACAGTTAAAAGCGGAATGATTCAGGGCAACAATACCTTTGATTAAATCCCCTGCCAAGGGCTTGAAAGATGGCTGGGCTGCCATCGAGCCTGGGGAATAAATACACTATTCGCAATGAATCAGGGCTGTGGTTGGAGGTTAGCCAGGATCTGTGACTCAATGTTCTGTTCAATACAACCTGTAATGCTGGAACAAAAAAAGCTTCCCTTTTAAAGGGATTGTAGAAATAAAATGGGTTAAAAGTGCCCCAGCCTGGGAGGGGGGATTATGGGGAGGGAGGAATGGCCAGGGAGAGAGAAAGAGAGAGAGAGAGAGAGAGAGAGAGAGGAGAGAGAGAGAGAGAGAGAGAGAGAGAGAAAATAGAGTATACACACACACACACATATACACAAGTGCTATTATAGTCTTCTCTTTGGTCTTTGTAGAGGTCCTCCATGTCTTTTTATTTATTTGTTTTTTTGTTTATTGAACCCAAGCCATTCTCCATGACTGAAATGATCCTCCTCACTTCTACCTAGATCCCTCACTTCCTTCTATGTCAGCTTTTTTGCTCCCTCTTCCTGGGAAGCCTTTACTGATCCCTTTGGTTGTTAGCTCTCTCCCTCCTCTTGAAATGACTGGGTAGATACTTATCTGTTCAAATAGTGTATCTCTTGTCCCCCATCTAAGTCCCTGGAAGGCAGGGACTGCTTCTGGTTGTGCTTTTGGTTGACCTCTGTATATCTAGTGCTGAACCAAGCGCCTTACTTAGAATAAGTGCTTTTAAAATGCTTGTTGGATTGGTTTGGGTGCAAAAGTGTTAGGAAAACCACACTTTTCCTTTTAATGAATTATATAATTAGGATTTGTCGGACCAAAGGATGTGATCTGGTCTACTTCTGAAGCAGGAGCCGATAAAAGCAGACAGTCTTCACAGTTTGGGCCCATTTGTTCCAGCTAGGTTTCAGGTATTACTTAGGGCATGGTTGTTAATCTCTTCTTTAACACTAATCTCACTGTGTCTCACCCAAACATGAAATGCCCTCCTGTGGTTCTTGGCTTTCCCTGACCAAGCAATGGATCTCTAAGCCCTAGTGGTTCTTCTATATCCTTCTTTCCTGCCTTGTAACCCTGAATCAAGGTTCCCTGAAATTGTTTTTATGCAAGGGCCTTGCCTGAATAATTGTGATGTATGAGCATACGTGTATAAAGCTTAGTATTGTAATTCAATTAAACCTATAGCCAAACTAGGCTGACATATTTAATGATATACATGATCGTTATTTTACTGTTTAATAATTATGTATAAATAATAAGCAGGTTCCATGAATTCTAGTAATCCTGGGCAAGCCACTTTAGTCTGTTTGCTTCAGTTTTCTTATCTGGGGTCACAAAGAATTGGACACAATTGAAACTACTCAACAACATTATTTTTATACAGACAAAGCAGACTTTTAATTTTTCTCTTCCATTTTTAAAATTCTCAAGTATTTCTAATTCATATCCATGATGACAATTTTCCTTATACCTATATGCTAATCATCTTCACAAATTAAAAAAAAAGATGTTGAATATTATCCTCCAAAAACCTAGGTTCCTTGCCCTCACTACCCTTAGCTCTACCCCTACTATGCTCAGCCCCCAATACTCTTAGCTTCTATTCATGTTTTCCCCTCATGTCTGTCCCCTTCTGTACCTCCTCCATGATTCTAAGGGGTCTTGGGTCACCCCTTCTGCTCTCTGCTACAAAAGGATATTTGGAATGCCCAGTGATCTTTGACAATCAAAGTTCTGGACCATGAGTTTATGGATTTCCCAATTAGAATAGAGACTCAATTTACTATTTTCCTTTTTCATTAATATAAGCATCCAGTCTTATAAATTTATCTTTGACTCTGAGTCTTTCTTTTATTACATCAATCATCATTAATATTATTAATCAATATTATTAATATGTGCCATCTGTTTGGCAATATTTTATGCTATAATTGTTAAATTCATCTTTTCTCTTCCACCATTCTTTATTAAATCATTATTTGATGTGTCAGAAGAGAACATTAGCTTTCTTATCTTATTATTTGTATAGTGCTGTGCAAACTATAGAGATAATATAGTTATGGAACTATAAAATTAAATGTAAAGTGGAATGTAAATGCTAGTGATTGTTTTTATTATTAATAATAAACTAGTCTCAAAATAACTATACTAAAGAAGATTCTTTTCTCTTCTATTGCTAATCACATCAATATTTTACACAAAATGGGCAGGTGTGGATGACTTTCAATCTTCCAAATTGATAATGTCACAGACCATTAAACTTTTTAAAGTATATCTCATGTTTGAATCTCTCTCTATCAGAAATAGAAGCATCACTTTTGGACCAAATGTCTCCCTTCCTGCTCTGCCTTTTCCTCTTTTTTTTCCTTTGGTTTTATGTTTAAAATATTCAGTGATTTCACCCACACAACACACTGAATATTCTTGTTCATTGAATGCTGATTTATCTCAGCATAAAAGTATGATTTCTTCTAAGTTCTAACCTTTCTGTTTGAAAGCCTCATGATGCTCTTTGAAGACTTCTTTGAGGAGCATTTTTTTAAAAGAAAAAAATTGTGAATTCTTTTCAAATTGTTTTGATTCACAAATGTCCATGTCCAACTTCAACTTTGTACTTAGTAAGGTGTGGAAAGCTTTTCTGGATGACTTACCCATGTTTCTTAATTTTTTATAGGTCACATGTCAATTTCACTGTTTCGTTTCTAGTCCTTTGGAAAAATTCTGCTGTAATCACAGCTGTTGCTTCTGTATATAGCACATCTATTTTTCTTCTTGCAGCTCAGAAGACTTTTTCCACTGATGCTGCCATATTGAAGTCTGGGAAAGTTGAATTACAAGTTGCTCTTGGTCATGGTTCTATGAATTCTTACCTATTATTAAATCACCTTACTTTTTAAAATTCTGAAAATTTTTCTTGAGGTATTTCTTGAAAGTAAAACCATCAAATACTCCCTTTTTTCTAAATGCTCCACAATATCCATGATCCAGAGATCACCACGTCTTGACATGTCTTTTAGACTTGCTTTGTCTTGGCTACTAACTCCTTCTATTTGCATTATTTTTAAATTTAATTTTTCTTTTTTTTCTGTGTTGTTTTTGATTTTGCATTAATTCAATTAAGTGTTTTGATTTTATTATATATTTGAGCTTCCTATTATGATCTCCATAGTGGTCATTTTAAACTGTTTCCTCCTAATTTTTCTTCATCATCTTTTAAATCTAGCTTCAGTTCATCCTAAGATTATCTTATTCAAACAAATTCTATTTCCTCTCATGTTTTGTTTTTCCTTGACAATAATTAACACTCTTTTACATTTTTTAACATGTCACTTACTAATTTGAAGAATCATCACTTAAACAACGAAGTTTAGCATCTAATTAGGGATAAATAATCCAACTAGATGGTGCAGTGGATAGAGTGCTGGAGTCTGCCTCTCAGAAGCTGGAGAGCAGAGTTGCAGAGTTCTTGGGATCCTGGGAGGAGGATGTAGAGAAGGTAGAAATGAAGGCAGGTAAAGCAGACTGGAATGCAGGAGGGAAATCCAAATTGGATATATAAGTCTGGAAGTCATCTGGGTAGAGATAACAGTTATGCCCTCATAGAGTCACTGTCAGGTAAGTTTGGAGGAGGGAGAAGAGGGCAAATACCAATGATGAGGTCTCTCAGTTCAAGATAAAGTCAAAAATGATTTCAAAAAGAGTGTCTCCCTAGGTTGAAAGCCCAGACAGTTTCAGCCAGTGAGAAGGTCTATCACAGCAGATCAGCAACTGAGACCCTCCATCCTGGCTCAGGAGCAGAGTAGATCAGTGGGGCTGCCTCGAGTCCCAGTCCCAGTCTGAGAAACCAGGTTGTAGTCTGGAAAAAAATAGCCAGGGATACCCCTACTGTGAGGAAGTCACCAAGCATAAGGGGCCCCTGTACTCATAGCCAAGGCTCAGAACTGCATGGGAAGCTGTACCTCAGGAGCAGGGTTTGACCTCAAAAGTCACAAAATAGGGGAAAAAAGAAAAAGATAATGATCAAGAAACAGAAAATATTCTTTACTATAGAAAGCTACTGTGGTGGCAAGGGAAGACCAAAACACTAATTCAGACAAGGACAAAATGTCCACAGAGGAAATCTCAAAGAGGCTTCTTGGAATGAGACTGGCCTTTCTTGAAGTCCTTCTAATCTATTTTAAACTGGGTTAGAAACAAAACACTACGAAGGAGCAACAAGATGGAACGAGACAACAAAAGTACATACAAGGGAGAAAAATAGGATAGAAGGAAACACAGAACTGATAATCATAACTGTCAATGTGAATGGGATGAACTCTCCATAAAAAAAAAAGAAGTGAATAGCAAAATAATACAATATGCTGTTTACAAGAAATACATTTGAAACAGAGAGATACATACAGTAAGGATAAAAGGCTGGAGCAGAATTCATTATGCTTCAACCAAAGCAAAAGAAGCCAGGGTAGCAATTCTGATTTCAGATAAAGTAAAAAGAAAAAATGGATTTAATTAAAAAAGATAAGGAAGGAAGCTTGTTTAAGGGTACCATAGATAATGAAGTAGTATCGATTCTAAATGTATAAGCACCAAGTGGATCAGCATCTAAATTCTTGAAGAAGTCAGGTCAATTACAGGAAGAAATACACACCAAAATTATACTAGTAGGGGACCTCAACCTTCCCCTCTCAGAATTAGATAAATCTAACCACAAAATAAACAAAAAAGAAACTAGGGAGGTTAATGGAATCTTAGAAAACTTAGATATGATAGATCTCTGGAGAAAATTGAATAGGGATAGAAAGGAATATATCTTTTTCTCAGCACATGGAACCTATACAAAATTGATCTTGCATTATGGCATAGAAACCTCACAATCAAATGCAGAAAGATAGAAATAGTAAATGTCTCCTTTTGAGATCACAATCCAATAAAAATTACATTCAATAAAGGGCCAGGGAAAGACAGACTAAAAACCAACCGGAAATTAAATACTCTAATTCCAGAGATGACTCATGTCACTGGCCCAGAAGCCCAATCTACTTTTGGGGTTTCACCCATACCCCATCATTCTGGTTACCTGGTACAGGAAGAATTTGACTGTACCCATAACTTTAATACCTACAGATTTAAGATTCCAATTTTCAAAGACTTGTCTTTACATTTTGTTTTCCTTTCTAGTTCCCATCATATCCATTTACTTGCCAGTCACTAGCTATGGCTCAATCTTTTTTTTATCATGGTACAAAACAGAAAATTTCTTTGTTTCTATTCTCAGAAGTGGGGCAGTCCCTTCACCAGAAAGTCTGGAGCAAGGAAAGCCTATTTTACAGAAGTAATGAGGATAATTATATAGTCAAGGTGTAGAGAAATTCTATTTGCCATCCATCTCATGTTAATCTTTTTAAAATCATTGGCCAACTTGATCTTTATTCTTTATTTGTCTTTGGAATACAGGTAGGCTTTTTGTGATACCAGGATCTTGGTTAAGCAATAAATGTTTCAAAAATGTTATTAAGAAAAAGTGGTCTGTCTTGCTTCAAAGGTAAATAATCAATTAAGCAAGAAGAGTTAAAGGTTTCTAAATTACTGAGCTAGTAACAAATGGGATTTGGTCTGTTTCAGGCTTTTTTTTATTATAGCTTTTTATTTACAAGATATCTGCATGGTTAATTTTTCAGCATTGACCCTTGCAAAACCTTTTGTTCCAATTTTTCCCCTCCTTCCCCCAACCCCTTTCCGCAGATGGCAGGGAGAGAAATACATGTTAAATATGTTAAAGTATATATTAAATACAATATATGTATACATGTCCATACAGTTATTTTGCTGCACAAAAAGAATCGGACTTTGAAATAGTGTACAATTAACCTGTGAAGGAAATAAAAATTCCAGGCAGACAAAAATAGAGGGATTGGGAATTCTATATAGTGGTTCACACTCATTTCTCTGAGTTCTTTCGCTGGGTGTAGCTGGTTCAATTCATTAATATTTTATGGGGGCTGATTTGTTTCATCTCATTGTTGAAGATGGCCATGTCTATCAAAATTAGTCATCATATAGTATTGTTTTTGAAGTATATAATGATCTCCTGGTCCTGCTCATTTCACTCAACATCAGTTCATATAAGTCTCTCCAGGCCTTTCTGAAATCATCCTGCTGGTCATTTCTTACAGAACAATAATATTCCATAACATTCATATAGCACAATTTATTCAGCCATTCTCCAATTGATGGGCATCCATTCAATTTCCAGTTTCTGGCCACTACAAAGAGGGCTGCCACAAACATTCTTGCATATACAGGCCCCTTTTCCTTCTTTAAGATTTCTTTGGGATATAATCCCAGTTGAAACACTGCTGGATCAAAGGGTATGCACAGTTTGATAACTTTATGAGCATAGTTTCAAATTGCTCTCCAGAATGGCTTGGATGGGTTCACAATTCTATCAATAATGTATTGGTGTCCCTGTTTTCCCACATCCCCTCCAACATTCCATATTATCTTTCCCTGAGTGGTATCTCAGAGTTGTCTTAATTTGCATTTCTCTGATTAATAGTCATTTGAAGCATCTTTTCATACAGCTAGAAATAGTTTCAATTTCAAATTCTTAGAATTGTTTATTCATATCCTTTGACCATGTTGGAGAAAGTCTTGATTTCTTAGAAATTAGAGTCAATTCTCTAGATATTTTGGAAATGAGGCTTAATCTGAACCTTTGACTGTAAAAATGTTTTCCCAGTTTATTACTTCCCTTCTAATCTTGCCTGCATTAGGTTTGTTTGTACAAAAACTTTTCAATTTGATATAATCAAATTTTTCTATTTTGTGATTGAACAAGATGAGGTGAGATATTTCAAGACAGTTGTGAAAATCGAGTAAGGCTTCATCTATTTCAAAGTTTGAATAGGCCTGAAGGACTTTAAGCATTAAGTCAAGGGCATACTTAAGTCTCCTCCCTGCTATCCTCCTAGGGCATACTTAAGTCCCTTTGTTATCCTCCTATGACATCAGTTTCTTTCTGTTTAGGTCAAATATGGGCAACTATGTACTTATTGGTCAAGTTCAATTTCTTGGGTAGTTCGAGCGTTTATAATGTAAAATCCTCTGCCAATAAAGATGAGGATCAGTGGTAGGAGGGGGTATTTTGTTAGGGATTAAAAGTGTTGACTCTGCCCCTTATGGTGCCTACTCCCTTCAATTATCTGCTTGATGGGTGGGACGTCCTATTCTCCTCAGAAGGTATAATAAATTTTGCTTTGCTTCTAGAGATCACTCCAGCTTTTTTTTTTAAATTATTAAATAAGTATCTGAACCAGACAGTTTTGGGGGCTCGTCCGGGATTACACTACTTGTGGTGAGTAGGTGAACCCTTGGGGTGCTAGCCTGATTTAGGCAGCCCACCAGTGTCCAGGGCTTCTCCTTACTCCCCAAGGTAAAGTGGGCCTGAAGTGGAGAAACTCAGAGCAAAGCAAAGGGAGAAACTCCATGGTAAAAGGTAAAAGGTAAAAGTCCCGACCAGTCGGTGAAGGACAGATCAATCAAGCAATTTGCTGCACAGCAACCCAGATGTAAGCACCCTGGGAGGCCCTTGAGTCATAAACTCTGTAGAGGTCTCTGGACAGGAGCCTGTGAGGCCTGGAGTCTTAAACTCTGGGTCTCTGGACAGGATAGGCTTGGCTGGACCTTCTAGGGTGATTGAAGTCAATTGGTGACAATTGGCATGTTTGGGTGTTTTGGAATTTAGATTCCATTGAAATTCAATGGGTGTGGCCCAGTCCCAGCCAGCCCTCGTGGAGACAAATGAGAAAAATGATCAGAAAATACCGGTAGATAGTCCCTTGGGAGATAAATTAAGTTATTGGAATGAACTGCCAAAATATATGAGGAAAAAGAAAAAGATGATAAGGTATTGTTTTGTCTGGAGTGACAAAGATATTGGTGAAGGCACTATTGAAGACTGGGTGTGCCAAAGACTGAATTTGTACCTGAAAGAGAAGGAAAGGATTGAATTCCATCAGCCCCTCCAAGGGCCCTTGGGGCCAGGAGGAGAACTCTCTTCTCACAAGAGGAGAGGGGACTAATTAGAGGTGCAGCTATGAAGGAGTGGGACATGGGAAACCCTCCAGCTGCATGAGTAGTTTCAGCTGCCCAGAAATACCTTTAGCAGGTCCCAATTGGGAGCACAATCACCCTATACATTGGGGAAGTATGTGGGATCGAGAGAGTGAAGATGGTGACTTCTTTCCTTTCCTTCTCATGGGTCCTGACTGCAGCAGGGTCACTGTGGGACCAAGGGAAAGAAACTGCTATTTAGTGAAGTTCATTATTTTAAATATGATGGCAAAAGTGGTTTTATATTATTGGGAATTTAAAGTCGTGTTTGGGATTTTAAGTTAAAATATAGGTTATTAAACAAAATGCTGGTCATTTACCTTAGGGGACGTTGGGGTTGTATCGCCCTACTTACATGGTGTGTTGTTTTCTAGAGGTATTGGATAATTTGTAACTGGGTTATGCCTTAAAAATTTGTCATCTCTGTTGGGCATGTATAAGTTTTATGAAATTTGGTTCAGTTATTTGTGAACCTTGAAGTTAAAATTAAAAAAAATTTTTTTCTTTGACTTAAAGGCAAGGGACAAGAAAGATTGATTTGCAAAAGCAATTAATAGTTTAAATGGAGCATCTAATATTGGTTTGGGAGTGTTTAACATAAGTCAGAGAAGGTTTAATTAAGCAAGTAAGTTGTAGAAGGAGAGAAATGAGACAGGAAGAGATGATGTGAGAGAAAAAGAGAGAGAAAAATAGCTCTCCAGAAATGGGAAAGAAAAAGGCACAATTCCCTAGTGAATCTGCCATTTGCCATGGGAAAAGGAGATATTTCCCATGAGGTCAGGCCCTGTCTTGAGCTGGCAGATTGGATCCTGGGGAAATGGCACCCTAAAAAAGTTACCTGTGATAAGTTAGGGTTGGGAAGCATGGTGGAGTGGGGGAAGAGTGGCCACGTGGAGAGGGGCCTTGTCAGGTGATCTAATCCCCCTTCCTCATTAAGTATGGTGGCTGCAACACCTTACTGGTTGGGATATCAATTGCTTCTACTGTTTAAAGGGACAGCCTACATTTATATGGTGTTAATAACCGAATGTTTTATTTTTATTTTTCAAGTCTGCTCTAAGAAGTTTGTTGGAACTGTAAGTTATCTGAAAGTGATTTATTTCTACTAAGATCCCATCTGTCTAGAGCAAATTTTTAAAATGTTTATTTACCTTGTTTAAGGAAGATGATGAAAAAAAATCTAGAGCAGAATTTTAATCTGATCTGATAATTTGATAGGGTTATTTCCAAAAAATTATTTTTTTTTAGAATGAAAAGTATTAATGTTAAAGCTGAAAGATTTAAAAGTTTCTTTTATGTGAAAATGGGATGGACAACATGCGATTTAGAATTTTTCTTTGTATTTGAGTATTTTAAAGGCAAAATGATCTGTATAATGTTAAACTTAGAACTATCTACTTAGATAAAAAAGATAAGCTGTATAAGCTGTGAATTTTCTAGGATGAACCCTTTACTGTGATTCTTGAGAATTAGATTCATCTGAAGCCTTGATTAGTGATAATTACTGTAGGAGATAAAATCTTTTGGGACTGCAGCTAATATTTACTGGGAGTTTTGAATTCAGGTACGACTGCATAGGCCATAAGGTAGAATGGTTAAAACTTAAGGACAGTTACCTGAAATAAAACTGCCTTAAATAGATATTTTAATTTGAGGCCAGATTTTGGTTTCTCTATTAATCTTTTAAACTTTTTACTTTCTGGGGCTAGAGTTTCTTTATCTAAAGGCTTACTTCGCCCAAGTACTTGGGGCCACTCCCCACTTTGCCTTTTTCTTTGAGAAAAAGCTGGGAATCTCATTGCCCTGATTAGGCTAAGGTTTAGGCCTAGAGCCTTTTACACTGTGTGTTGATGAAAGGCAAGGCTATCTCTGGAACCCCAATCCTAGGCCCCTGACTTACTTATCAAAGATCTATATTGTCTTTAGATGCGTTTTTCATGTTTTGCATGATCATGGTGGGAGTATATGGAAAGAGAACTTTTGACACCCAAACAATTCCCCATTAAATACGCGGAGAAAATGAAATGAAGAGGAATTCACTCTAGGTGAAGGGAAGGAGGCTTATAGGATCAGCTGTCTATGTTGCATTGCTGATCCTTTGCTCTTGACCAGTGGCTTTCCTTTCTAAAGTATTAGATCTGGTAGCCAAAGTATGGCTGACCTGGATACAAGAGTTAATTGATTTTCAAAACAAAAGTAAGAGGATTTACAAGAATCCCTAATGCCTGGGGGAGTAAATTGGTTTATAGATGGATCTTCTAGAGTGGTAGTTGGGAAATTCTTTTGAGGCAAAGGGAAATAGATTAGCAGATGAGAAGCCCAAAGGAGCTGGAGACCAGGAGATTTCTCATATAATGGCCTTGCTACCTGTACTTCCCCCTAGTCTACCCTCTCCCAGTTTTACCAGAAGGAAAAAGAGAAGGCCTTCACTCTCAGAGCAGTTGGGAGCTCAGAAGGAAGTTGGCTCTTACCTGATGGCAGAGAGGTACTGATCAAAGCAAGCATGAGGCAGGTCCTTCAGCAACTGCACCAGGGCAGTCTCTGGGAAGTCCAAAACCTGTGACGCTGTGCTGACAAGGTATGTTTCCCCTGGCCTATATACTATGGTCCGACAACTGGTGGATGGCTGTCTCGTTTGTCAAAGGGCTTACAAGGCTGCTCAACACCAGATCCCAGAAAGGGGACAAGATCTGGGAATTGGACCATTCTAAAGCATCCAGATGGACTTCCACCGAGCTGCCTCAAATACTTGCTGGTCATAGTGGACCATCTGACCTCATGGGTGGAGGCATTCCCTTCAGCCTGAGCAACTGCCTTGACAGTGAGTAAGGTCTTATTAAAACAAATTATTCCCAGATATGGAATAGTGGAGAGGATAGACTCAGATCAGAGAATACATTTTTCTGCCCAGGTGCTGCAGAATGTGATTGGGGCTTTAGAAATCACTTGGGATCTCCACACCCCTTGGCATCCTCCCTCTTCTGGGAAAGTAGGAAGGATAAATCAGGAAATAAAATGAAACTGACTAAATTATGTTTGGAGACCCGACTACCTTGGACTAAATGTCTTCCTCTTGCTCTGGTCAGAATCAGAACCAAGCCATGTAGAGAAATTGGGCTTTCACCTTAGGAATTATTGTACATCATCCTCTCCAGGCTTGTCCTATGGGAAACTGGGACCCTATCTTAGAGAAAAAGGATTCATTTCTTAAGAGATGTTAAATCATTGCTAAGACATTTACAAGAACTTCAACAAAAAGGTTAATAGCTCAGAATCCTCTAGGCTTCCCTGTTTGTAGAATTCAGGTGGAGACTGGGTGCTGATCCGTCCCTGGAAGGATGAGAAGCTGACTCTGTGCTGGGACGGACCCTACCAGGTGATCCTGACCTCGGACACTGTGATTCGCACCCAGGGACGAGGCTGGACACGCCACACCAGAACAAAGGACCTGTGGCGCCACCTTTATCCGAGTGGACAGTTGAAGATGGGGAGACCTCAAATTACATTTGAGGAGGGGACTTCCACTGAATGGGACACAAATTCTGAATCCAGTGCGTTGTAACTGTATGACTTTTCTTACCTTAATTACTTTGGGAATTACTTTGGGAAACTCTCATGGGGCTTTCCCTGAGCTTTGGGTCTGCCTATTTCCTTATGGTAGCCATAGAAACCAGGCCTTTATCTTCCAGAGATGAGAACCAGCTCCTCCTGCTCATGCAGAATATAGGGAGAACTTTTAACTTAGCAAATTGTTGGATCTGTGGTGGATCCCAACGACTGAGCCAAAGGCCATGGTACCTATCCCCTTAAGCCCAGCCTGGATCCTTAGTAACTGATCCCAAATTCATAATGGGACTGGTTTCTGGAACTTAGAAGAGAAGTATCAGTGGCCATTGACAGAAGATAGAATTTGTTAAACAGGGCAAAGTCTGAAGCTGGGAAATAGCGTATGTGAGTGGACTTAACTCTGGACAAGGTAAAAGACTTTTCTTTCCTTATCTTGTAGTGGACACTGTAGTCTTCAAGTGGACACTGCAGTTGTCGTTTGGAGCTCTTAGGAGCTCTGGCACAACTCCTGAGGAATTGCTATGGATTGACAAAAGGCTTTCTTTTGTCTGCTCTGTCTCTAGGAGATACGAGGGAAGCTGCAAGGATTTGGAAAACTAAGTTTTTACCTGTCTAGACATCAATGGGGTTGGTACCATGTCACCTCAGGGACCCCTGGGAAACATAGGACTCTGTTTCCCACATTTTGGAATACCTCTAACCTAATAGGTCAATGGCCAGTTGCCAATTATAGGAGGAAGGAGCAGGGTCTATGGAAATGTCACCTTTGTAGGGGAAGGTCCCCTAGGGACAAGAGACCAGCAATATTACCCTTTTACAAGGAATAGTTCAGACATATTGTCGAGGGAACAACCTACTCTAATGGGTCATTATTGGATCTGTGGTTTAACTGCTTATACTCGCCTACCTCTTAATTTAACAGGGATTTGCTATATTGGACTAATAAGGCCAAAATTTTTCTTTCTTCCCGAGCAGGCAAACCAATATTTAGGGATTCAGTTGTATGATGATTTGGGAAGAGAGAAATGGGGTTTAGATACCTCCGTTACTCAGACTGGAGATGCAAATGGACTCCAGAGAGAACAGTTAGAGTATGGGTCAGCCACCTGGGCTCAAGATGGAAGTTGGGGATATAGAACCGCAATATATATGTCGAACAGAATAATTAGGCTTCAAGCAGTTGTAGCGATCATCACCAATCAGACAACTGAGGCACTAGATCTTTTGGCTGACCAAGCTCCTCAACCAATGGGCTGTTTTACAACAGCCTTGTGCTGGATTATTTGTTAGCTGAGGAAGGGGGGGTTTGTGTGAAACTAAATTTATCAACATGTTGTATAAAGATTGATGGAAATCTAGTAAAATAAGTCATTAAGAACATTAGGAAACTTGCTCATATTCCTGCACAGACCTGGCCCTCACCGTTCAATACTTCTTGGTGGTCCTGGTTTGGGGGAAGCTGGTAGAAGCAGCTCCTTTGGTTTGGCCTTACAGCTCTCAGTAGTGTTATATTACTCCCAATCTGCATACCTTGTTTGATCCGATTGATAACCAGAATAGTCCAAAACTCATTATCGAGAATGATTAGGTCGAAGAGAAAGCCGAAGGGACTGTTAGATTGATGATGTTAAAAGGACGAGGGTGGGAGCCAGTGGCCCAAGGAGACCAACAGGAGCCAGAAAGGGATGAGGAATTCGATAGGAAATGTGAAGTTATGCTACAAGAATTTGAAGAGATCTCAGTGTACAGATAAGAGGGGGGACTGAACGAGATGAGGTGAGAGAGATCTTTCAAGACAGTTGTGAAAATCCAGTAAGGCTTCATCTATTTCAAAGTTTGAGTAGGTCTGAAGGACTTTAAGCATTAAGTCAAGGGCATACTTAAGACCCCTCCATGCCATCCTCCTAAGGGCATACTTAAACTCCCTCCCTGCCATCCTCCTAGGGGCATACTTAAGTTCCCTTGTTATCCTCCTATGACATCAGTGTCTTTCTGTTTAGGTCAAATATGGGCAACTATGTACTTATTGGTCAAGTTCCATTTCTTGGGTAGTTGCCATGTTTAGAATGTAAGATCCTCAGGCAATAAGGATGAGGGTCAGTGGTGGGAGGGGGAATTTGTGTTAGGGATTAAAAGTGTTGACCCTGCCCCCTACGGTGCTTCCTCCCTTGGATTGTCTGCTCTATGGGTGGGATGCCCGATTCTCACTAGAATGTATAATAAACTTTGCTTTGCTTCTAGAGATCTCTCCAGCTTTTTAAAAATCAAATAAGTATCTGAACCACACGTGATCAATAATAATCTCTAGTTCTTCTTTGGTCATAAATTCCTCCCTCTTCCACAGGTCTGAGAGGTGTCTTGTGTTCTTCTAATTGATTTATAATCTCATTCTTTATACCTAGGTCATGAATCCATTTTGACCTTATGTATGGTGTTAAGTGTGGGTCAATGTATGGCTCAGTCTTGATCAGGTTAAGATCAATAGATATCTGTGGCTTCAGACCATGGGATATCTAGGCAAGTCCCTGCAGGAACTGTCCTCGGATGATTATCAGACTAAGAAATTGCATATGAATATATCTGGGACCTGACTCCTGATGAATAATGGCTCATGGTAAAATAATCCTATACTCTGACATATTGATGAGGGCTATGATAATTACTAAGTGGTCAAGTGTGAACTTCTGTAGCATTCCCTTTAGGCAATTTCAGGCACAGGGGACATTGCACCCAGAATATACGCACACCCTTAGGTTTTATCTTTGGGAATATAGTTCCTATTCATTTGTATTTCACAATCCTTATTCACCAGAGGCTCTGTAATGCCGGAGAAACTGAGGCAGGAGAGAGATTATAGAGTTTTTAATATTTTATTAATGGGAGAGTAAAATTGACTGGACAGGACTCTCATCTCAAATTATCCAGTCAGACAGAGATAAAGATATACTGGGACCAAGGAATCCATGTTGGTCCCAGAGCTGGAGGAGACTTTCATCTCAAAGAATCCAGCACCCAGCATCCAGCTGCCAGCCTCCAGCAATGAATGGAGGAACCCCAACTTCTTAAATACCTTTTCTCTAAACAAAGGAAGGGGTTAGAAGCACGGGGAAAACTTCTGTCAGGATGGGGGAAGCCATAAATCCTAAAAACCCAGAGACAGGATGTCTGAATATAAAGAAGTAAAGATATCAGTGAGGTATCTTGGAATATTTTAGAGGGATATTGTAAATTCTTGAGGACAAAAAGAGTCAGGAGGTCTACTCTCTTGTTTATCTTGCTTGTGGTAACAATTTATAACATTAGAGTAAATGGTCCTCAGTCTTAATGCACCAGAGCGGGATTTACAACTAAGGAGATTGAGACAGAACAGTTAAGGAAACTGAAACAAGGGAAACTCGTACAAGGAAACTGAGTCAGGACAGTTAAAGAGAACTGTGGCATAACATTCCACACTCTCTCTCCTAAATATTCAAACCTTTGAATCTTAGCACCTTCCTCTAGATACCCAGGAGGTTTTTGACCCACCCTATGTAAAGCAAACGAGCAAAAATAAAACTAGAAAAATGTAAGGACTCATATGGCAAGAGCAAGTCTCTCCCTGATAACCCCAGAGTTAACAGCTGTACAAAGGCTCCCTGTTATAAGCATGTCAGGCCCTCTACACTTCTGGAGCACCATCTCAGCCAGAGAATCCAGTTTGAGATGGACAGTTAGGTCTGTGGTCATTTGTGCACTTAACTCAGTCTCTGCTTACAGAGCAGCAGGGCCAAAGACTCAAGCCCCTTCAGAGGGGCAGATCTCTCCAGGGGAGAAGGGTGAGGCTGGAGTAGCTCCACTTGTCCCCGACTAGACAGACAGGGCTGCAGAAAGGATCAGATTGCAGATTATGCACAGTTAGACCATCATGCAGGCAAACCCCAAACTTTTAGATGCCTGATATCAAACAAGGTTCTTTGAAATGCTGAGGTACTAATTAATGAACTGGGGTTACAGAACTGGAAAAACAGATCAGAGAGACTGCCAGTCTCAGGACAGGTGTCTGATTTCTAAAACTTTTCTAAAAAAAAAATAATAATCCCCCAAACTGAGTCTGCCAGGGCAATTTGAAAAAAATAAGGGATTCTAAAGCTAAAGCATCAAATTCAGTCTGAACTAGTGAGACAGGGGGTGGGGCAGAAATGCCTAAGGCAAAGTGAATAGGAGCTAGGGGTTCCCATTCTTTCAGGTATTTTGAAAAAAATATACCAGTTTCCCCAATGTTCTATCTCTTCCTCCCCTTTTTTTTCCTTACGGAAAGGAATTATCAAATGACCATTCCCCATATAAATCCCAAGAGTGAATCAAAATCCCTATACATAACAGACTAGTATATTAGCATTTCCTAAAAAGCCCTCAAACATAACAGCAATAATTACACAGTTTTAACAAATCCCATCCCAATCTTAAACACACAGTAATAGATGATCCAGGCAAGGTTTAACAGTCAGTCATCAACCATTCCCAAAGTCCCTCATATCAGTCCAAAGTCCACTCGATGAAGGGTCCAGTTCATGGTCTCATTTTAAAAACTGCTGCTCCAGGCTGACAAATGGCATTCCATGCAGAGAGAGGGTAGGTGTACCACACTGACAATCAAAGCTGATCCAAGCTGATCCAGGTTCCAGGAGCAAGCCAATATTGTAATTTGACCAAAATCTAGAACAAAAACACAAATCTAGCAAATCAAGATTAGATCAGTCTCAGGTAGAAAGACTCAGTTCACCAGACTGCTGCAAAATATGAAGAGACCAAAATAAATTGTTTCCTATGTGAAGAGATGAGTTTGCTTTACAGGCCAAGCAAACGGGTGCAGTCCCAAGTGACAACATCAGTGAGGTCTCACAGATCTCTGTTAATTGTCCTCTTATCATGTAGAAACCTTAAAGAAACAAAACACAAATATCCAGTAACAGACAGATGACCAGGTGAAATACTCAGTTACCCAAGCATTTAGGATACAATGATTACATATGACTGAAAATAGCCAAGTATGACATAATTGAATTGCATTAACAGTTCTATTGACCATTGCTCTGATCAGAGAGATCAGTTACAGAAGGAAAAGTGCAAGAACATAACTATAACATAACATAAGCAGTTAAAACTCAACTTTCAGCACATACAGAATAAAATAGCCATAACCCAGTTTTATTCCAATCAATTGTCCCAGTAACTGTCAGAGGGTGGAGCTTTAAAACTCCCAAATAGCATCAACTAATTAACTCTAAGCCCAAGAACTTTTACCTCCAATAACAGATGCCATTAATCAAATTTCTGATAACTTTTAAACAAAGATTTATCATAACTTTACAGTAATAACAGAAAGAAATTTTGCCTCAGTAAGTTCACAACTTAGAATTATCATATCTAGGTAGATGTTACATAAGTGAATATTATACATACAAATCATTTTGCTTTTAAAATACCCAATACATAGAAAAATATCCCAAATTGCATATTGTCCATAACGGAAACATTTTCAAAAGGACAAAGAAAAAACTATTATTTTCAGAGGCCCTTTAAATAACCTCAGGATGATCCAATACAATCAATTTAAACTTACAAAAGAACCAATTTCACATAAAAAAAAAATTCAAGAAGTTTCTTTAAAATAGCAATTAAACTTTAGAAATATTCCTACCAAAGTATGGATCACATTTATGACCATATTCCTCAACCAAGAAAACTTTTATGGATCAAAAAAACCAAATATTCAATCAATTAAACTAAAAGTAAGCATGCCCTTAAAGATCACAATTTGCTGCCCTGGCCGTAATCAGATAAGAAAAAAAAACGGCAAGAACATACTTAGAGAGGAGAGGGGAGGAGAGGATTCCACGTGGCCACCCTTCCCCCACTCCTGCCCTTTAGAAAAAAACTTCCCTCAGGTTCCCCACTCAATTTCCTACATGGGGATCCTTTTCAAGATTTAGCCCATCAGTTTCCGAAAAGGTTCCTTCCCAAATCCATCCATTTCCAGCTTTCTCCTTCCCCCTGGCTACATACTTGAACAATCTCCCTAAAGAACTTTCCTACCACATACTCCTTTGGTAAAGTAGCTGAAGGCAGTGGGGGTAGGTGGCTTTATCTCAACCCCCACCTCTTCAGCTATTCCCAAAAGTCTTTCTTTCACCTTCCTAAAAAGATACAAACCTCTAATTGCCCTATTAGAAATTAGTCCTTCCTAAATCACCTGAATTCCTCTTTCCTTTTTCCTTCAAAAACCTGTAAGATTCACACTATAGTGAATAGCCCAAACCTCCACAAAACCCACACGTGTCCAGCAGAGCTGGATTTAAAGTATAACTTATGTTAACAAATAACTCAATATATTTCAGAAGGTAACAAACTGAATCAAACTAATACAGCTGTTTTTAAAAGTTTTTTTGTTTCTTTTCTTTTCCACTACATTTCTTCTGATAGTTATTAGCATCTTATCTCCAAAGCTTTTTATTGCCAGGTTAAGGCCAGGTTAAGTTTGAATTTTATTGCTCTTTACTCTAGTCCAAACTTTCAAATCCCTTTCAATCTATTTTTTATTTCTTCCCTTCTCTCCCTTTTCTCCCTTTCCCCCCACAAGACTGCTATAGTCAGCCAGAGACAGAAGGAGAGAGAAAGATTTTTCAAACTTCTTGATATTTTCTAAGCCTGCAACACAGAGGCTGAATTCTTATCTCTTACAAGCTTGCTAACTTTTATTTTATTTTTTTAATATTTTATTTTATTTTATAATAACTTTATATTGATAGAATCCCTGCCAGGGGAATTTTTTTTTTTACAACATTATCCCTTGCACTCGTTTCTGTTCCGATTTTTCCCCTCCCTCCTTTGCCCCCTCCCTCAGATGGCAAGCAGTCCTATATATGTTAGATATGTTACAGTATATCCTAGATACAATATATGTTTGCAGAACCGAACAGTTCTCTTGTTGCACAGGGACAATTGGATTCAGAAGGTAAAAATAACCCGGGAAGAAAAACTAAAATGCAAATAGTTCACATTTGTTTCCCAGTGTTCTTTCTTTGGGTGTAGCTGCTTCTGTCCAACCTTGATCAATTGAAACTGAGTTAGATCTTCTCTTTGTCAAAGAAATCCACTTCTATCAGAATACATTCTCATACAATATCGTTGTCGAAGTGTATAATGATCTCCTGGTTCTGCTCATTTCACTTAGCATCAGTTCATGTAAGTCTCGCCAGTCCTCTCTGTATTCATCCTGCTGGTCATTTCTTACAAAACAATAATATTCCATAACATTCATATACCACAATTTACCCAGTCATTCTCCAATTGATGGGCATCCATTCAATTTCCAGTTTCTGGCCACTACAAACAGGGCTGCCACAAACATTTTGGCACCTACAGGTCCCTTTCCCTTCTTTAGTATCTCTTTGGGGTATAAACCCAGTAGTGCTTGCTAACTTTTAACACAGACACACACAAACATGGAGTTCCATTTTACTAAGCACAGTTGCAACGTTGTTCTTAAAAATTTTCCCAACCAACAACAAAACAGACAAATCACACAGAACATAGAACACACATCACACAGACTACACAGTTCCAACATTAAACAAACATATAACACATACCCAGAGGATATTTTCCAACGTCCCAGAAAATACCTGTCTCAGAACTTTTAAACCCGTCGGTATTTATTCTGCGACTAAGGTTGCTAGCAACAGACCAGACCAGACCAGAACCAGAACCAGAACCAGATGGTATCCTAAAA
Organism: Antechinus flavipes; assembly: GCF_016432865.1. NCBI lineage: Eukaryota > Metazoa > Chordata > Mammalia > Dasyuromorphia > Dasyuridae > Antechinus > Antechinus flavipes. The sequence continues at coordinate 21,049,080 of NC_067402.1, forward strand.
GGTACCCAGACAGACTTACTCTCCCAAATGCTGAATCGATTTCGTTGTCCACTGTAGGCCGGACTGAGGCTGAAAAACTGCTTCCTTTTCCCCGGAGGTTCTGGAGGTCTTTTCCCAAGGAATAGACCCAGGTCCTGAGCCTCTTCAAGTCTAGGTGGAGCCTGAGAGGTCTCTAATCTCTAATCCAGTTCTCAGTTTCTATTATCTTGGGGGGACCTCCAAAATGTAATGCCAGAGAAACTGAGGCAGGAGAGAGATTAGAGAGTTTTTAATATTTTATTAATGGAAGAGTAAAATTGACTGGACAGGACTCTCATCTCAAATTATCCAGTCAGACAGAGATAAAGATATACTGGGACCAAGGAATCCATATTGGTCCCAGGGTTGGAGGAGACTGTCATCTCAAAGAATCCAGTGTCCAGCATCCAGCCGCCAGCCGCCAGCAATGAATGGAGGAACCCCAACTTCTTAAATACCTTTTCTCTAAACAAAGGAAGGGGTAAGAAGCACGGGGAAAACTTCTGTCAGGATGGGGAGGCCATAAATCCTAAAAACCCACAGACAGGGTGTCTGAATACACAGAAATAAAACTATCAGTGAGGTATCTTGGAATATTTTAGAGGGAAATTGTAAATTCTTATTTATAATCTTAGAGTAAATGGTCCTCAGTCTTAATGGACCAGAGGAGGATTTACAACTAAGGAGATTGAGACAGAACAGTTAACGAAACTGAAGCAAGGGAAACTCGTCAGGACAGTTAAAGACAACTGTGGCATAACAGCCCCACCTTTCATGCCATAATCATTGCCCAATCACTCCAGGCTTGGAGGGTGGCTTTATCTCAAACCTTGGATCCTTAGATTTCTGGGGCAGGGAGTAAGCTTTCTGCCCTCAGCAAAAATCTCTCCTTAAAATAACAGTTATCTCCAGAAACTCTTTTCATTTTAGAACTGGAGATAATTCCTCACATGTTCGGGAGTTGATAAGTATTCCAGTTAGGAGCTGGTGGAATTATTCAAATTTTCCAAAGCTATAGAGAACCATCTGTGTGGGTCAGAAATCATTTAATAAAAGACTGGAGAGATCTCTAGAAGCAAAGCAAAGTTTATTATATGTTCTAGCGAGAATCGGGCATCCCACCCATCGAGCAGACAATCCAAGGGAGGAAGCACCGTAGGGGGCAGGGTCAACACTTTTAATCCCTAATGCAAATTCCCCTCCCACCACTGACCCTCATCCTTATTGGCTGAGGATCTTATATTCTAAACGCGGGAACTACCCAAGAAATTGAACTTGCCCAATAAGTACATAGTTCCCCATATTTGGCTGAAATAGGGAGGATAACAAGAAGAGGGCTTAAAATGCATTATTTGACAAAAATTGCTGGGAAAATTAGAAATTAGTATGACAGAAACTAGGCATTGACCCACACTTAACACCATACACCAAGATAAGGTCAAAATGGGTTCATGACCTAGGCATAAAGAATGAGATGATAAATAAATTGGAAGAGCATAGGATAGTTTACCTCACAGACCTGTGGAAGAGGGAGGAATTTATGACCAAAGAAGACCTAGAGATCACTATTGACCACAACATAGAAAATTTTGATTATATCAAATTGAAAAGTTTTTGTACAAACAAAACAAGTGCAAACAAGATTAGAAGGGAAACAATAAACTGGGAAAACATTTTTACAATCTAAGGTTCTGATAAAAGCCTCATTTCCAAAATATATAGAGAATTGACTCTAATCTATAAGAAATCAAACCATTCCCCAATTGATAAATGGTCAAAGGATATGAACGGACAATTCTCAGATGAAGAAATTAAAACTATTTCTATCCATATGAAAATATGCTCCAAATCATTATTAATCAGAGAAATGCAAATTAAGACAACTCTGAGATACCGCTACACACCTGTCAGATTGGCTAGAGTGACAGGGAAAGATAATGGGGAATGTTGAAGGGGATGTGGGAAAACAGGGACACTGATACATTGTGGGTGGAATTGTGAACACATCCAGCCATTCTGGAGAGCAATTTGGAACTATGCTCAAAAAGTGATCAAACTGTGCATACCCTTTGATCCAGCATTGTTTCTACTGGGCTTATAACCCAAAGAGATACTAAAGAAAGGAAAGGGACCTGTATGTGCCAAAATGTTTGTGGCAGCCCTGTTTGTAGTGGCTAGAAGCTGGAAAATGAATGGATGCCCATCAATTGGAGAATGGTTGAGTAAATTGTGGTATATGAACGTTATGGAATATTATTGTTCTGTAAGGAATGACCAGCAGGATGAAGACAGAGAGGACTGGCGAGACTTACATGAACTGATGCTGAGTGAAATGAGCAGAACCAGGAGATCATTATATACTTCGACAACGATACTGTTTGAGGATGTATTCTGATGGAAGTGGATCTCTTCGATAAAGAGAGCTTTAAGTGATCAAAGATGGACAGAAGCAGCTACACCCAGAGAAAGAACACTGGGAAATGAATAGAAACTGCTTGCATTTTTGTTTTTCTTCCCGGGTTATTTATACTTTCTGAATCCAATTCTCCCTGTGCAACAAGAGAACTGTTCGGTTCTGCGCACATATATTGTATGTAGGATATACTGCAACCCATTCAACATGTAAAGGACTGCTTGCCATCTGGGGGAAGGGGTGGAGGGAGGGAGGAGAAAAATCGGAACAGAAGTGAATGCAAGGGATAATGCTGTAAAAAATTACCCTGGCATGCGTTCTATCAATAAAAAGTTATTAAAAAAAAAAAAGAAAGCATGTCTAATAATAAAAGACATTTTACTCATAACTATCCAAAAAAAAAAAAAAAAAAGAAGAGGGCTTAAGTATGCCCTTAAGAGGATAACAGGGAGGTGACTTTAATTATGCCTTTAGAAGAATAGCAGGGAGGAGACACTTTAAGTATGCCCTTGACTTTATGCTTAAAGTCCTTCAGGCCTACTCAAACTTTGAAATAGATGAAGCCTTACTCGATTTTCACAACTGTCTTGAAAGATCTCACTTTATCTCGTTCAGTCCCCCCCACTCCATTTATACACTGAGATCTCTTCAAATTCTTGTAGCATAACTTCACATTTCCTATCGAATTCCTCATCCCTTTCTGGCTCCTGTTGGTCTCCTTGGGCCACTGGCTCCCACCCTCGTCCTTTTAACATCATCAATCTAACAGTCCCTTCGGCTTTCTCTTCTACCTAATCATTCTCAATAATGAGTTTTGGACTATTCTGGTTATCAATCGGATCAAACAAGGTATGCAGATAGGGAGTAATATAACACTACTGAGAGCTGTAAGGCCAATCCAAAGGAGCTGCTTCCCCCGGCTTCCCCCAAACCAGGACCACCAAGAAGTATTGAACGGTGAGGTCCAGATCTGTGCAGGAACATGAGCAAGTTTCCTAATGTTCTTAATGACTTTTAACTAGATTTCCATTGTCATCTTTATACATCTTTACAACAAACATACAAATTTAGTTTCACACAAACTTCCCCTTCCTCAGCTAACAAATAATCCAGCACAAGGCTGTTGGAAAACAGCCATTGGTTTGAAGAGCTTGGTCAGTCAAAAGATCTAGTGCCTCAGTTGTCTGATTGGTGATAATCTCTATAACTACTTGAAGCCTAATTATCCTATTCAACATATATATTGGGGTTCTATATCCCCAACTTCCATCTTGAGCCCAGGTGGCTGACCCATACTCTAACTGTTCTCTCTGGAGGCCAGACATCACCCCAACCATTTGCATCTCCAGTCTGAGTAATGGAGGTATCTAAACCCCATTTCTCTCTTCCCAAATCATCGTACAACTGAATCCCTAAATATTGGTTTGCCTGCTCAGGAAGAAAGAAAAATTTTGGCCTTATTAGTCCAATATAGCAAATCCCTGTTAAATTAAGAGGTAGGCGAGTATAAGCAGTTAAACCACAGATCCAATAATGACCCATTAGAATAGGTTCTTCCCTCGACAATATGTCTGAGCTATTCCTTGTAAAAGAGCAATATTGCTGGTCTCTTGTCCCTAGGGAACCTTCCCCTACAAAGGTGACATTTCCATAGACCCTGCTCCTTCCTCCTATAATTGGCAACTGGCCATTGACCTATTAGGTTAGAGGTATTCCAAAATGTGGGAAACAGAGTCCCATGTTTCCCAGGGGTCCCTGGGGTGACATGGTACCAACCCCATTGATGTCTAGACAGGTAAAAACTTAGTTTTCCAAATCCTTGCAGCTTCCCTCGTATCTCCTAGAGACAGAGCAGACAAAAGAAAGCCTTTTGTAATCTGCAGCAATTCCTAAGGAGTTGTGCCAGAGCTCCTAAGAGCTCCAAACAACAACTTCAGTATCCACTTGAAGACTGCAGTGTCCACTACAAGATAAGGAAAGAAAAGTCTTTTACCTTGTCCAGAGTTAAGTCCACTCACATACGCTATTTCCCAGCTTCAAACTTTGCCCTGTTTAACAAATCCTATCTTCTGTCAATGGCCACTGATACTTCTCTTCTAAGTTCCAGAAACCAGTCCCATTATGAATTTGGGATCAGTTACTAAGGATCCAGGCTGGGCTTAAGGGGATAGGTACCATGGCCTTTGGCTCAGTCGTTGGGATCCACCCCAGATCCAACAATTTGCTAAGTTAAAAGTTCTCCCTATATTCTGCATGAGCAGGAGGAGCTGGTTCTCATCTCTGGAAGATAAAGGTCTGGTTTCTATGGCTACCATAAGGAAATAGGCAGACCCAAAGCTCAGGGAAAGCCCCATGAGAGTTTCCCAAAGTAATTCCCAAAGTAATTAAGGTAAGAAAAGTCATACAGTTACAATGCACTGGATTCAGAATTTGTGTCCCATTCAGTGGAAGTCCCCTCCTCAAATGTAATTTGAGGTCTCCTCATCTTCAACTGTCCACTCGGATAAAGGTGGTCCTTTGTTCTGGTGTGGTGTGTCCAGCCTCGTCCCTGGGTGCGAATAACAGTGTCCGAGGTCAGGATCACCTGGTAGGGTCCGTCCCAGCACAGAGTCAGCTTCTCATCCTTCCAGGGACGGATCAGCACCCAGTCTCCACCTGAATTCTATGAACAGGGAAACCTAGAAGAGGAGTCTGAGCTATTAACCTTTTTGTTGAAGTTCTTGTAAATGTCTTAGCAATGATTTAACATCTTTTAAGAAATGAGTCCTTTGTCTCTAAGATAGGGTCCCAGTTTCCCATAGGACAAGCCTGGAGAGGATGATGTACAATAATTCCTAAGGTGAAAGTCCAACTTCTCTACTTGGTTCTGATTCTGACCAGAGCAAGAGGAAGACATTTAGTCCAAGGTAGTCGGGTCTCCAAACATAATTTAGTCAGTTTCATTTTATTTCCTGATTCATCCTTCCTACTTTCCCAGAAGAGGGAGAATGCCAAGGGGTGTGGAGATCCCAAGTGATTCCTAAAGCCCCAGTCACATTCTGCAACACCTGGGCAGAAAAATGTATTCTCTGATCTGAGTCTATCCTCCCCACTATTCCATATCTGGGAATAATTTGTTCTAATAAGACCTTACTGTTGAGGCAGTTGCTCAGGCTGAGGGGAATGCCTCCACCATGAGGTCAGATGGTCCACTATGACCAGCAAGTATTTGAGGCAGCTCAGTGAAGTCCACCTGGATGCTTTGGAATGGTCCAATTCCCAGATCTCGTCCCCCTTTTGGGATCTGGCTTGTTAGTCCGACAAACGAGACAGCCGTCCACCAGTTGTCGGACCATAGTATATAGGCCAGGGGTAACATACCTTGTCAGCACAGCGTCACAGGTTTTGGACATCCCAGAGACTGCCCTGGTGCAGTTGCTTTGGTCAGTACCTCTCTGCCATCAGGTAAGAGCCGTCGTCCTTCCGAGTTCCCAACTGATCTGAGAGTCGAGACCTTCTCTTTTTCCTTCTGGGTAAAACTGGGAGAGGGTAGACTAGGGGGAAGTACAGGTATCAAGGCCATCATATGAGAAATCTGGTCTCCAGCTCCCTTGGCCTCCTCATCTGCTAATCTATTTCTCCTTGCCTCCAAAGAGCTTCCCATCTGATGTCCCTTTATATGTATTACTGCTACATTCCTAGGGGCCAGAATGTTTTCCAATACCTCTCTAACAAGTGTATAATGGACCAGTTCTTCACCTTTACTATTTACAAATCCTCTTTCCTCCCAAATCCTTCCAAATCCATGCACCACACCCCAAGCATATTTCGAATCAGTATATATATTCCCATCTTGGTCCCTCAATAACTTCAAGGCTTGATTTAAGGCATACAATTCACAAGCTTGAGCCGACCAATGGGCAGGCAGACTGCCCCTGGTAACAGTGGAAGTCCTATCTCCATCCACAATAGCAAACCCATTTTTCCTTTTCCCATCTACCCTCCCTCTGGAGGATCCATCTACAAACCAATTTACTGCCCCAGGCATTGGGGAGTCTTGTGAATCCTCTTACTTTCATTTGATTCTCAAATCAAAAGAGTTTTAACTCTAAGCAACAATATTCCTCTGCAGGGGTGGTTCTGTTCCAGGGGACAGGAGACAGGATTAAGATTATCAACATTCTGAAATCTGTGAGCTGAAATCTGATTTAATAAGAGTTCTTACTTGGTGTGGGACACTTACTGTAACACTGCCTCCAAAGGTGAGCTTCCGACTGTCTTCTACCAAGAGAGTGGTAGCAACTACTGCTGGTACAGATCAGCCATCCTTTGGCTACCGGATCTAATACTTTAGAAAGGAAAGCCACTGATCAGGAGCCTTTGCTCCAGCAATGCAGCATGGGCAGCTGATCCTATAAGCCTCCTTCCCTTCACCTAGAGTGAATTCCCCTTCATTTCATTTTCTCCACGTATTTAATAGGGAATTGTTGGGGTGTCAAAAGTTCTCTTCCCATATGCCCCCTCCCCCCCATGATCATGCAAAACATGAAAAATGCATCTGATGACAATACAGATCTTTGATAAGTAAGTCAGGGGCCTAGGATTGGGGTTCCAGAGATAGCTCTGCCTTCCATCAACACACCATGTAAAATGTTCTAGGTCTAAACCTTAGCCTAATCAGGGCTTTGAGATTCCCAGCTTTTTCTCAAAGAAAAAGGCAAAGTGGGGAGTGGCCCCAAGTACTTGGGTGAAGTAAGCCTTTAGATAAAGAAACTCTAACTCCAGGAAGTAAAAAGGTTAAAAGATTAATAGCAGCAACCAAAGTCTGGCCTCAAATTAAAATATCTATTTAAGGCAGTTTTATTTCAGGTAACTGTCCTTAAGTTTTAACCATTCCACCTTATGACCTAGGCAGTCACACCTGAATTCAAAACTCCCAGCAAATATTGTTATGCCACAGTTCTCTTTAACTGTCCTGACTCAGTTTCCTTGTACAAGTTTCCCTAGTCTCAGTCTCCCTAATTACTCCCCTAAGCTGTAAATCTCCCTCTGGTCCATGAAGGCTGAGGACCAGTTAGTCTAAGGTTATAAATTGTTAACCCAAGCAAGATAAACAAGAGAGTCGACTTCCTGATTATCTTCTGTCCTTGAGAATTTACAACATCCCTCTAAAACATTCCAAGGTATTTCACTAACATCTTTATCTCTGGGTATTCAGACATCATGTCTCTGGGTTCCTTTTTGATTCATAGCCTTTTCCAGTTGGGCTTTCCCGCTCTTTCCTACTCTTTCCCTCTTCTTTGTCTCTAAAAGGTATATAAAGGTTAGAGATTCTCCATTCATTGCTGGAGAATGGCGGCTGGCGGTGGATGCTGGACGCTGGATTCTTTGAGATGATAGTCTCCTCCAGACCTGGGACCAACATGAATTCCTTGGTCCCAGTATATCTTTATCTCTGTCTGACTGGATAATTTGAGACGAGAGTCCTGTCCAGTCAATCTTACTCTCCCATTAATAAAATATTAAGAACTCTCTAATCTCTCTCCTGCCTCAGTTTCTCTGGCATTAAAATATCAGTTGCAGTGCCAAAGGATTTTATCTTCTACAGCAATTGTCATTAATCAAGGGCTTCAGATGAATCTAGTTCTCAAGAATCACAGTAAAGAGTTTACAACTTATACAGCTATCTTTCTTATCTAAGTAGATAGTTCTAAGTTCAACATTGTACAGATCATTTATTTGCCTTTAAAATACTCAAATACAAAGAAAAAAAAATTTAAGCCGCATGTTTTGCATCCCATTTCCACATAAAAGAAACTTTTACATCTTTCAGATTTAACATTAGTACTCTCTTCATTCTTAAAAAAAAAAAAAGAATTTTTGGAAATAACTCTATCAAATTATCAGATCAGATTAAAATGCTGCTCTAGATTTTTTTTTATTATCTTCCTTAAACAAGGAGACTACCATGCACGTAAATAAGCATTAAATAATTTGCTTTAGACAGATGAAAGTAGAAATAAATCACTTTCAGATAACTTACAGTTCCAACAAACTTCTTAGAGCAGACTTGAAAAATAAAAATAAAACATTCAGGTATTAACGCCATATAAATGTAGGCTGTTCCTTTAAACAGTAGAAGCAATAGCTATCCGAACCAGCAAGATGTTGCAGCCACCACACTTAATGGGGAAGGGGGATTAGATCACCTGACAAGGTCCCTCTCCATATGGCCACCCTTCCCCCACTCTACCATGCTTCCCAACCCTAACTTATCATAGGTAATGTTTTTTAGGATGCCATTTCCCCTGGATCCAATCTGCCAGCTCAAGACAGGCCCCAACCTCATGGGATATATCTCCTTTTCCCATGGCAAATGGCAGATTCACTAGGGAATTGTGCCTTTATCTTCCCCGTTTCTGGAGAGCTATTTTTCTCTCTCTTTTTCTCTCACATCATCTCTTCTTGTCTCATCTCTCTCCTTCCAAAGCTTATTTGCTTAAACCTTCTCTGACATATGTTAAACACTCCCAAACCAATACTAAATGCTCCATTTAAACTATTAATTGCTTTTGCAAATCAATCTTTCTTGTCCCTCGTCTTTAAGTCAAAGAGAAAAAAAAATTTTTTTTAAACTTTAAACTTCAAAGTTCGCAAATAACTGAACCAAATTTCATAAAACTTATACATGCCCAACAGAGATGACAAATTCTAAGGCATAACCCAGTTACAAATTATCCAATACCTCTAGAAAACAACACACCATGTAAGTAGGGAGATACAACCCTAACCTCCCCTAAGGTAAATGACCAGCATTTTGTTTAATAACTTATATTTTAATTTAAAATCCCAAACATGGCTTTAAATTCCCAATAATATAAAACCACTTTCACCATCATATTTAAAATAATGAATTTCACCAAACAGCAGTTTCTTTCCCTTGATCCCACAGTGGCCCTACTGCAGGTCAGGACCCGTGGGAGGGAAAGGAAAGAAGCCACGTCTTCACTCTCTCGATCCCACATACTTCCCCAATGTATAGGGTGATTGTGCTCCTAATTAGGATCTGTTAAAGGTATTTCTGGTCAGCTGAAATTACTCCTGCAGCTGGAGGGTTTCTCCTATCCCACTCCTGCATAGCTGTACCTCTAATTAGTCCCCTCTCCACTTGTGAGAAGAGAGTTCTCCTCCCGGCCCCGAGGGCCCTTGGAGGGCCCTTGGAGGGGCTAAAGGAATTCAATCCTTTCCTTCTCTTTCAGGTACAAATTCAGTCTTTGGCACACCCAGTCTTCAATAGTGCCTTCACCAATATCTTTGTCATCCCAGACAAAAAAAGGATTCCTTATCATCTTTTTCTTTTTCCTCATATATTTTGGCAGTTCATTCCAATTACTTAATTTATCTCCCAAGGGACTATCTACCGGTATTTTCTGATCATTTTTCTCATTTGTCTCCACGAGGGCTGGCTGGGACTGGGCCACATCCATTGAATTTGGACGGAATCTAAATTCCAAAACACCCAAACACACCAATTGTCGCCAATTGACTCCAGTCACCCTAGAAGGCCCAGACAAGCCTATCCTGTCCAGAGATGCAGAGTTTAAGACTCCAGGCCTCACAGGCTCCTGTTCAGACACCCCTCTGAGTTTATGACTCAGGGGTCTCCCAGGGGGCTTACCTCTGGGTTGCTGTGCAGCAAATTGCTTGACTGATCTGTCCTTCACTGACTGGTCAGGATTTCTACCTTTTACCGCGGAGTTTCTCTTGCTTTGCTTTGCTCTGAGTTTCTCCACTTCGGGCCCACTTTACCTTGGGGAGTAAGGAGAAGCCCTGGACGCTGGCGGGCTGCCTAAATCAGGGCAGGACGCCGCCCCGCCAGCACCCCAAGGTTTCACCTATGTTGGAATCTTTACAAACTGCTGACTCATTAGAGTTGATAGGTTATTGATCTGATCTTACAAGAAGATGTTTTGGGCCAGAACCTGAAACAAGGTACTAAGTAGAACTAATGGATACAATGCTCGTGTTCACACCTTTACTCATCGGAGTTCACAAGTATGGGAGATTCACAAAGTTAACTGTGTAACTTTGTGAATTCACACCTCCCTTGGGTGTGCCTCCAGAAGGAGGAGTCAGCCTTCGGGAGATCATATATAAAGAGGCTCTTAGCTTCGGGTGAGTTAGTTACTTCGGGTTAGAGAGAGATTCATTCCATTTTCCACTTGGCTGGTGGCAGAAGGGAGTTCAGCTGAATTACATGGAAAGTGGAGCTGAATTGGAGGCTGAAGAAAGCAGAGGCAGAAGCAAAGGACAAAGCTGCAAGAGCTCTTAGAATCAAGCAGAGAGAGAGGACTCTTAGAAAAGCTAACCGGGCCATATTGGAGATTGAGAGCCAGAAGCCCTCTCTCTGAGGCAAGAGAGATCCATTCCATTTTCCACTTGGCTGGCTGGAGGACTGAAGGACAAACCTTTGGATTTGGAGACATTCGGAGGGAGTTCTTGGAACCAAGCAGAGAGATAGGCCTCTAAGCTAATCGGGCTATATTGGAGGCAATAAAAGATCTGAACTTTTATCACCTGGCTGTGTTTTGGGTGATTATTTACTCTTAACTGATACTAAGACTGCCTCCAGAAAACCTCCCTGAGAAACCTGCCCTTTCTCCTGGAGAGAACCATTTATATATTATATATTTAAAAGAAGAAAATCACCACACACCTACTCACCACAAGTAGTGTAATCCCGGAACGAGCCCCCAAAACTGTGTGGGTCAGAAACCATTTAATAAAAAAAGCTGGAGAGATCTCTAGAAGCAAAGCAAAGTTTATTATACGTTCTCCCGAGAATTGGGCATCCCAGCCATTGAGCAGAGAATCAACGGGAGGAAGCACCCTAGGGGGCAGGGTCCACGATTTTAATCCCTAATGCAAATTCCCTCCACTGACCCTCATCCTTATTGCTTGAGGATCTTACATTCTAAATGAGAGAACTACCCAAGAAATTGAATTTGACCAATAAGTACATAGTTGCCCATATTTGGTTGAAATAGGGAGGATAACAAGAAGGGGGCTTAAGTATGTCCTTAGTGGGATAACAGGGAGGAGACGCTTTAAGTATGCCCTTGACTTAATGCTTAAAGTCCTTCAGGCCTACTCAACCTTTGAAATAGATGAAGCCTTACTCGATTTTCACAACTGCCTTGAAAGATCTCACCTTATCTCATTCAACTAGAACAACTTGAGCCAGAAGAGATCTGGGAGGTCTGCACCACCCATCCGGCCTCCTCTTTTTATAGATAAGAAAACTGACACCTAAGAAGGTGAAAAAATTATCTCAAAATGACACAGGGAGTTATATCCTTATAGAGTCCCAGGTATAGCGCTGGTAGGGGCTCAGAGGCTATTTAGCCCAATCCTGTCATTTGGCCAGTGAGGAGGGTATTGATCTAGGCACGAAGGGACAAAAACCTGACTTAGGGCAGGGACCAAGGGAGTAGAGAGAAGGGTTCAGATTCAAGAAATATGGAGGGAGAAACAACAGGACTTGGCAACTGATTTGCTTTGTGGGGTGAGGGAAAGGAAGGAATGGAAAATGACATTGAGCTTTTAAGCCTGAGTGACCCTTTTTCATCAAATCATTTGTATCCCCAATGTCTTCTTTTTCTCAAACTCTAAAATGTGCTTCTGGATCTTAGCTCACTAATATCAAATTCTCAAAACCTCCCTGAGGGAGGCAGATGGAGGGGGGGTATCCCAGCATCCCCATCAGTATCCACTGAGCATCAACAATCCATTAGGCGAGATGAATTAGCTCCAATTAGAGCTGCCCAGGGTACACACCGATCTGATGGAGGGGAGTGATTTATTTGTTTTTTTCTTTAGAAGCCGCTGTAATTAGGCTGCCCAGTCTCACTTTGAGAAATGTTGTTCACTAGTTTTTCCCAGATTAATTGCAATCTCTAATTGATTGATCCCTTTCCTCTCCCTTCCTCTCCCCAAACAATTTTAGGGCTTGGATAAACCTGGAGAGTGTGGAGGGAACATTTAATTCCTAATCTGAAACAGGATGTCAAAAACATAGCTACTGGCCTGGCCAACGTAATACACAAACCAAACAAAAAAATCAACTCTGAGCTGCCGTACCTGTATCTCAGCAGGTATTTAATCAATATTTTTATCTGATTGATTGAGGATTGGTCGAGCCTGCTGGAGTTATCGCCCCACTGCCTTCCCATCTCCTCACCAAGGAAGCATCAGAGATTCCCCATGAGCCTTTGGAAGTTACTAACCTCTAAGAGCCTCTTAAGCTCAGGATATTTTATTATTTTCATGATCATGAAATGCATGAGAATTAGAAGGCAGCACAACTTTCCCTGATAGACTGAAATTTCAGCTGTCCATCATCTCTCCTTCAGACCACATGACTTTAGGGCATCCTCCTCAGCTGCCCTCAGTCCACACTCCCTCCCTGGAGAGAGGAGACACTCGGCCATAGATGCCCTCTGCTCTGCCCATTACACGCAGGGGAATTTTATCGCTTGGTGCTTTAGGGAAATTTAGATATTGTAAGTGGAACCTCCAAACCTCTCAGAGTTCATCACCATTTGTATTTTATGGCCCAGTTTTCTGCTTTATTTAAAGGTTTAATGGAATTCTCTTTGAAATTGGCTGCAAAGCAATTTCCAGAAATGGTTCATGGACTCTTTTTTAATGGGCGTTAGAGTGTTTACTGCTCTCAGGAATATCATTCTTCTTCTTCTTCTTAATTATTTGTTGATCTCTGGTGCTGGTGCCTGAAGCTAGGTGAGCAGTTACCTTTTACCCTAAGGCTGCAGAAAGAATGCCCAGATGGATGTCAGAGGTTATGGTTGAGTCATTTCAATTGTGTCTGATTCTTTGTGATCCCATTTGGGTTTTGGGGGTTTTTTGGGCAAAGAAACTGGAGTGATTTACCAACTCATTTTACAGATGGGGAAACTGAGCTAAACAGGATTAAGTGACTTGCTCAGGGTCACGCTGCTAGGAAGTGTCTGAGGTGAGATTTGAACTCATGAAGGATCATTCCAAGCCTAGTAGTCTGAGCCCTGTGGTGCCACCTAGCTGGGCTCACTTACCTGCAATCTAATCATCGCTCACACTTTAATGTTCTTTTTTCAGCCAAATTTCCCTTTCCCCAGTTATCCAGGTTTGTAACCATGAGTCAGCCCTCCACTGTAAAGGGCTGCAACTCTGAGTAGGTGCCCTGGAATCAGACAACTGAGCACTTAAGGCTAATTACATATTGGTCAATACTCTATTAGCATATGCTTGGAAAATGGCCCTTCCCACTATTCTCCGCTAGCTCCATCTTTTGGTGTTTATAGAGAATTGTGGGAGGGACTAGGGGGTGAGACGAGCCAGAGTCACTTTGGCCGTAGATGAGGAGAAGGGAGGTTGTGGAGAGCTTGCTTCCATTCCCTTCACTTCTCCCCCTAAAGACCAAGAATAAGGACCAAGGACTTTTGCTTTCGGGTCTTCAGCAACCCGGCTCTATCTATTCCCATAATCTTTCGTGATCTTCCCCTTCCTGAGCTCTCTCTCCCAGGCCAGCGGGGCTACTTCCCATCCTCCATGTTTGGAGTGGGCTGGATTCTTTACTCTGTCCCTTGGGATGTGTCTTGCTTTAAAGCTCCGCTCAGGGATCACTTCCTCTGGGAATTGATTCTCCCGGCTCCCAATGGTCTCTCCTTCCTCAATTTTCCTACCCATGGGTAGCTTGTTCCCCAGCAGAACACAAAGGTCTTTCATCTGTGTGTTGGAGTCCTCAGCATTAACCCTGGCTCAGTAAGTCACTTACATATTCAAGCTGAATCAGGCTGATAGGACTCTGCAATCAGAAAGATCTGGGGGTGTTTCATTCTAGGCTCTGCTCAGCACTGCCCTGCTATGTGACCTTGGCCAAGCCACTTGCCTCTCCGATCCTGCCCCAAAAGTGGCTTGGGGGCAGCCTCAAGAGTGTCTTCAAGCCAAGTCTAAAAGCACCTGCTGGGGATGTTAATGGGGGGGACCTGTTTTTTCAGGTGGAGGCAGGATTGCATGGCTACAGGGTAACTCTGAAATGTGATTCCCGAGAATGAGGGTCATTCTCCCCCTTGTTTTGTCTTCTAAGCATTTCCTTCTCTCCACGTCCACAGCCACCCTCTGGAGCCTTGTACCTGGATCATGGCAGTACTTAGGGGATGGGGATTGGGGGGGAGGGATCTGCCTTCCTCCAGTCTCTCAGCTGTCAAACTGATTTTCCTAAATACAGGTCTGACCGTGTCACCCCTACTCTGTAAACATCTGTGGCTCCCCATTGCCTGAAGAGCAGCACAAGGTGCTCTGTTTGGTCTAACCTGGTTCCTCTTAACAAGCCAGTCCTTACACTTCACTCCCCATGCACTCTGCCATGCTCTGACTCCAGGCTCTGGGCTGCCCCCAAGTCACTCTCATCCCCAAACTCCTCGTTTTCTCAGAGATACTCACCCCCACGTCCCGGCTTCCTGAAAGACTGGCCTCAAATCCCTGCTTCTGCTGGCAGCCTTCCCTTCCCAGCCACCTTCGCTGCCAGGACAGAGTCTGAGACGCCCCTCCATCGCCGGCTCTTCCCTAGCTCCTGGGCACCTCATTCTCCCCACGCTGTCTCCTCTCTAGAATGTGAGCCCCTTGAGAGCGAAGCTGATTGTTGCTTTCTTTGCACGCCCCGGGATCAGAACAGAGCCTGGCACACAGTAGGTCCTCAATAAACAATTTCTAATTGACTCTCCTCGGAAGCCGAGCTGAATCCCAAAAGTTGATCCTTTGAAAGTACCCTGAGCTTTGTGTGAGTCGGGTACCCCAGTGACCTTGGAGGAAAGGACTACCAGTCCCGGCCTCAGACCAGGCTTGGAGGGGCACAGAAAAGTGTCCGAAACAAGCCGGCTAAGGTCAAGAGCTACAAAAACCAGTCAAGGACAAATCACGTCACCTGCAGGCATAAATGGTGTTCCCCAAATTTTTTAAATCTGCCAGCAGTTCCCCAGGACTTTGGGGGTTTGTGCCCCTTCACAGAAGCCTTCTCTTCCTCCTTTTCTCTCTCTCTCCTCCCTCCTCCTCTCTTTGTCTGTCTCTCTATCTTGTCAATCTTTTCCAGAGTTCTGTCTAAGAAGGAAAGTTAGAGGCGGTAATTGCACAGTGATGTGGCCAAGTTAGCCTGCCAAAATCACAGGTCAGGAGATGGGGGTAACTGCACAGTGGTCTGAGCAGGTCCTCTCTGGGTTGGGCTGTTTTCCAGAAGGCACAACATGGCCATAACAGATTTGGTCACTGGACGGGGGTCCATATAAGCCAGTCTGAGTTGGTTTTGCAGCACAACAAGGAGAGTCCTGGGTTCAACAAGTGAATTTCTGATGTGCCCAGTTTGATCAGTCTGATGTATTTCTGCTTGGCTGATTCTGATTCCCAGGTCACTCTGACCTCCTCTGGATAGTAGGAGAGCTTGAGGAAATCAAGATAGTTACTAAAAATCATTAATTGCCCTCAGTTCCTCAGTCTCTCTCTCTGTCTCTGTCTCTCTCTCTCTCTCTCTCTCTCTGTCTCTCTCTCTCTCTCTCTGTCTCTCTGTCTCTATCTCTCTCTGTCTCTGTCTCTCTGTCTCTCTCTCTCTCTCTATCTGCCTCTCTCTGTCTCTCTCTCTCTCTGTCTCTCTGTCTCTATCTCTCTCTGTCTCTGTCTCTCTGTCTCTCTCTCTCTGCCTCTCTCTGTCTCTCTCTGTCTCTCTGTCTCTCTCTCTGTCTTTCTCTCTGCCTGTCTCTGCCTCTGTCTGTCTGTCTCTGTCACTCTCCCTCTCCCTCTCTCTCTCTCTTTCTCTCCCACCCTTTTTTGGCTATGATAACTTAATAAGACTTCCTATGACAGAGAGAAATCATAACTTGTAACAATGGAGGTATCAGTTTGATTCATCTTTTTTTGAAAAAAAAAAGTCATTAATAGCTTATATTTTTTACATTGCCTAAATTTCCCCTGTATCCATTCTCCTTCCTAAAGAACCATCCAAGATTTTTAAAAATTTAGTTCAACTAAATTTTCAATCAAATCAACAAGTTTTTGATACTTTTTCCTTTTTCTCCCCCTTCTCTTCACCCTCAACTCATGGTGAACGGTCACCCTTTAGCTGGGCTTCTGGGTTGAGACCAAAATCCACCCACAACAGAGGCGGCTAAAATTAGCAGCAGCTGTTTGCCATCTGCAGTCACAGCTGTCCTGGGCCCCCTCTGCCCTAGCTGGAGGTTCCTGCCTGTCATTGCTCTGAGGTTGTGTTTGCATATTAAGTAAAAGGTTATTTCTGGCTGAAGTGAGTCCAAAACAAAACAAAACAAAAAACCTTTGTGGTGATCCTCTACTGCCTTAGCTGCCTGGCTTTTGACCTTCCTAGCCAGCCTTGAGAGACTCATTTCTGAACTCTGCAGCCTGACTTCTGATCACATCAACCCTCTCCAAGGGACGGATGATCTCCCAATCTCAAAACCTAATGGCCTCTTCTCAGTCCTTCCTGTTCTCTTAGCTCTGCTGACTCTGCCAATCACCAGCTTCTCTTGGATGCTTACTTCTTCCTGGATCTTCATGACACGGTCCCTTTCTCCTAGTTCTCTTCTCCAATTTGGCCACCCTTTGGATCCTTGCAGGATTTTCTCCCAGGTCGCCCACTCTAACTGAGATTCCCTTCTCTTCTCTCTCTGGGAGATCTCCCTGCTGGGTCCATCAGTTTCCAAGAGTTCCATGATTATCTCCTCCCAGAAGATTCTCAGATCCATTTATCCACTCTTAACCTCTCTCCAACTTCCAATTAGGAGCCTCATTCTAAATGTCGAATCCAACATGATCAAAATAGAACCCATTATCTTTCCCTCCCAAATTGTCTATTTCTCAATTTCCCAATCCCTCTATCCCAATTTTCCCCCTTCACTTAGGCTTGTGTTCTCCTCATCTTTGATTCCTCTCTCAAAAAGCATCCCTCGTGTCCAATCTGTTGCTGGGTCTTGTTTTTCCTGTCTTCCCAGTATGCCTCCATCTCCCTTTTCCAGCCACTATCCTGGCACAGAACTTTATCATCTCCTTTCTAGGCATGGGTATTCTGCTCATGGATCTCCCCGCCTCAAGCCTCTTCTACTCTAACATGATCTTCTCAAAGTACACATTGAACTATGTCACGTCTCTTACTCAATCAACTCCAGCAGCTCACTATTACCTACAGGATCAAACACAAAACCCACTGTTTAGTGTGGAAAACCCTTCTCAACCTGCTGGCTCCTTCCTTCTCTGAGAAATACTGAAAAGTTGGATTGCCATAGAGTGTCCCAAGCTTCGAGGTTTTCAGAATGTGAGAGGTTAGGGAAGGTTAAGATTCCACATTAAGTGATCAATAGGAGTCTGGAGCAAACAAAGAACTGGGGAGGTAGGAAGGCCCAGCTAAATTCAGCCAATCAGAAAGACTCTTGTAATTTTGAGAAAACCACAAACATCATAATAGTCCATCCAGCCCAAACTTTGGGGTCAATGACCTGACTTGACCAAATCACGATTGCACCTGCCTAATAGACTAATTGAATATTAAATAACACACTTCCTAGGAGGAGTTTTCCACCATTTTTGAACATGGAATGTATGATGAGGAAGAGAGAACATGTTTATACATATTTAGGGGAAACATATAGTGAACCTCTCAGAAAGATTATAACCCAGAAGGGAACGGACCCATCTGGTCTCTGAAGAGAGGGAGTGCACCACACTTTGAAGCTTCTCCCACTTTTGGGCTCAGAGTTCCCTCTTCCCAAAGAGGAGCAGAACCCGCTTCTGGCTAGAAATGTGAAGACGATTTCTTAAGTTTCTTCTTTAATAAATTTTCCCTGATATCTGATTTTCAGTGTCAAGAGTGTGTTTCTAATACCGTCTCTCCAGCTTTTTCC
The DNA here is from genome assembly GCF_016432865.1 of Antechinus flavipes. Lineage (NCBI taxonomy): Eukaryota > Metazoa > Chordata > Mammalia > Dasyuromorphia > Dasyuridae > Antechinus > Antechinus flavipes. Next base: position 21,067,449 of record NC_067402.1, read on the forward strand.
ATGTCGTGCTCCACATTGTCTATGATCCTCCAGCTTTTCCCCAAATACATAACACTCCCATCCCCTGACTCCATGACATTTCACTGGCTGTTCCATACCTAGAATACTCTCCATTCTAACTTTTCATTTTTGGCTTCCCTGAAGATTCAGCTCAAATTCTACCTTTACAAGAGGCTTTTCCCATCACCCCAACTGTTAGTAGCTTTCCTTTGAAATTACCTTTCCCTTATACTGTGACTATTGTATTTGTTCATAGTTGTTCACACAATATCTCTCTCATTAGAATATGAACTAGGAGCTTCAGAAAAAAAAGGATACCTAGATCTACTCTTTCCTGTTTCTTTCTACTGAAGTGGGGAAAGAAAGGGAATAAACATTTTTTTAAGCACCTACTATGTGCTAAACACTTTACAAATATTAACTCATTTGTCCCTCACAAGAATTCTGGAAGGTAGGTGTTATCATAATTTTCATTTTATAGTTGAGGAAACTGAAATAGAGGCTGAGAGACTGGCCTATTAAGTCTCTAAGGCTGGATTTGAACTCAGATCTTGCTACTCCAAATCTAGCACCCTATCCATGATATCCATGATGACAGCAGTTGCCTTGAAATGAAAGAAGTGTTCTTCTATTTCATGGTGAAATCCAAGTAAGGTAGAGCAAGGTCTCCATTAGTGTAAATAACAGTTCCTTATAAATTGGTCATATGCATCTGAATTCATACTATTGGAAGTTTTAATGATGTGAAATATGGTCAGTCATTTGTTTCAGTCCAGTGGAAATATACAATGTGAATCTTAATAATGCGGATTAATTATTTATGTTTATTGGAACTGAGCTGTAAATACATACAAAAGATCTGTGTCTATAGTATTTTCCTAATCTATATTGATAGGGAAAAGAAAATAAGATTAACCTAAAGACTAACTGTGGAGAACTGCTGCCTTCCCCCTTGGAGGTCTTTGAGCAGGGATTATAGGACTACTTACTTGATGGAGCAGAGATCCACTTTGGTTATGGATTAGGCTGGATGGCCACCGAAGTCACTTCCAATGCTTAAATACTAAGTTTTTATGAAAGCATGAGGCCATGCTGAGCTGTGGGATGAATACTGATTCATGTTTTACTCTAGCTTATACCTTTTGCAGACCATAATCCTCAAACTTTGTATACAGAAAGTGTTTAATAATGCTTATTTCATTCATTCATCCCTTTCCTTGTATTCTTAATAATAAATGCTACTGACAAATTCTTAGTCTCATAGGACTTAAAACCAGGAGGGACCTTAGAGACAAGTTAGAGCACTGTTTGTGCTAAAGAAGAGAAAAAGAAGTCTCGGTAGCTAAAGTGACTTGTCCAACTAGAAAGGAGCAGAGCTGGGATTCAAAATTACCTCAAAATCTAGTGTGCTTTCCTTGGCAAGATGTTCCCTCCCTTAGTTTTTGGCTCCACCTCCACTCAGAGAGGTCAGGGTTAAATAGATCATAAGCTAGTGAATAATAGTGATGATGTCTTTGCTGTAATAATGATTGGGAAATGCCTTATATTTTGGCCATTTATTTATAAAACCTATCTAGACTGGGTTTCTACTAGCAGTTTTAGATTAGGATTGAGAAGGTTTAAGAGAATATGATCCCCAGTGGAATCACAGGTTTTAGAGAATGAAATCCAAACTCTCAACAACTATATAAAATGGAACAAACTGATAATAATTTGAGAGATGAAACTTAAAGTAACTCTAAAATTTCACTTTATACCTATTAGATTGGCAAGATGACAAAAAAAAAGAAAAAGAAAAATGAAAATTTTGGGGGCTATGGGAAAATTGGCTGCACTGTTAGAGCTGTGAATTGAAATGGACATTCTAGAAAGGAATTGGGAACTAAGCCCCAAACAAGTCACTTAATTGTGCATTCTCTTTAATCCAATGATGTTGCTATTGGACTGAGACCCCAAAGGTCTCAAAAAGATCAAAGGAGGAGAAAAATGACACATGTGGACAAAAATATTTCTAGCAGTCTTTATAGGTGGAGGGATGACAGCAAATAACAAGCAAACTAAGGAGTAAATGGTCCTTATCAACTGGAGAATGGCTGGACAAATTATGGCATATGAATGCAATATAAAATTATCATGCCATAAAATTAATGAAAGGGTTAATTCATTTCAGAGAAATATGAGAAGACTTGAATGAACTGATGTAGAAGGAAGTAAATAAGAACCATATAAACAATTGATACAATAATAGCAACATCGTTGAGAAAACTTTCAGAGACTTAAGACATCTAATCAGTTAATGAAACATGCTAACCAGGAGGATTTGGAAAAATGGCAAAGTAGGTCAGTAGATTTTAAGTTCTTCATATTTCTTCCACAAATAGAACAAATTTGCTTCTCAGGCAAACAGAAAGGTGAAAAACCAAGAATACTTGGGGCAGAACAGGGATCCTTCTGGTACAATCCAAGAAAGACCCCAGGCTGGGCATTAACCTGTATGAAGTACAAGCAGCCTGTGGGCTAGTTCCACTGAAATACCTCCTAGTGAGGCTTCTTGGAGTTAGCCAGGTGTGGCTGGAGTCTCAGCAGGAACCACAAGAACTTTCATCTCCCAGACAGCTTTCATATTCAGGGGCTGAGTCTGGGAACAATGAGGGAACCTTATCTGATCAGGAACACCAGCCCAGCTGTGCTGCTGAGAGGTCCTGGGGAGAAGGAACCAGCACACTGGGAGTACAGAGGCACTTGAGGCAGGGATGTTGCTCTGTGGGCACTTGCTGAAGGGGAAGCTCTTGGTTTGGGGTTCCAGGTCAGAGGGGAGAGCTGAAGTAAAGTTAGAGGGCCAATCTCTACCCCACAATGAGTGTTTATACTAATTGCATTTTTTAAAAAAGGAGAAGAAAAAAAATCAAACCATAGAAACTTATTATGGGAATAGAGAAGACCAGGGTTCTTCTTCAGAGGAGGACAATGAGGTTAAAAAAAAAAAGAGTTCCTTCTATCCCAAAGCATAGGTAAAGGGTACCCCTGCCTAGGGAAAATTTATAGAAGAACTCAGAAAAGACTTTAAAAATCAAATGAGAGATGGAGGAAAAACTAAGAAGTAGATAAATAAATGAAAGAAAATGATTCAAGAAAAACACGAAAATTATGGGAAAGAAATGTTAACCAACTAGAAAACAAAGTTTTAAAGAAAAAAATAACTCTTTGGAAATTAGAATTAGGCAAGGTGAAGCCAAATGAAGCCAAAAGAGACCAAGAAATAACAAAACAACATACAAAAATGAAAAAATAGAACAGAATGTGAAATGTAAGAAAAGATAACAGATCTAGAGAACAGATCAAAAAGAGAAAATATGAGTAGTTGGACTACCTGAAAGCTGTGAGCAAAAAAAAAGAATTTTGACACAATAATACAAGAAATAATGGAAGAAAAATGTCCTGGAGTGATAGCACATGAGGGAAAAGAAGAAATAAAAAAAAAATCCACTAATCACCACCTCAAAGAGATTCTTTGTGGAAAACACATAGGAATATCATTGTCAAATTTTGAAACTTCCAGACCAAAGAGAAACTGTTACAAGAAACAAGAAAAAAATCAATTCAAATATTCTGGAGCTACAATTAGAATTGTACAGGAATCATCAATAGCCACAATAAAAGGCCACAGATCCTGGAATCATACATACCAGAAATCAAAAGAACTGGGCCTGTGGCCAAAAATATCATATCCAGCAAGATGATCTATAAAATTAAACAAAAAAATGGACATTTGGTGAACTTCAGATTTTTAGGACCTTGTCTTAATAAATCCAAACTTGATAGAAAATTTAACATATAAAAACCAATATCAAAGATTAATTTTAAGGAACTTAACATGTTTTTTACATAGAAATATATACCATAAGTTTAAGATTGATATCAGTTATTGAGTAGCTCAAAAGAAATATTGGGGCAGAGTTGAGTGATATGACTAAAAAGCAAAACGGTCTAGAAAAAGGTAAAAATAGTAATTGTGCTATATAAATGAGCTATAGAGGAAGAACAGACACAGAGACATTAGAAGGGGGAGGAGAGCCGATATTTCTGCAAACTTAATCACATCAGACATGGGTTAAATAGGCAATACTACATATATACCATGAAGTATACCCTTTATATACCCTCCAAATCTATAAAGAAATAAGAGGGGAGGGATAAATGTCAGGGGAAGCTAAGGTGGGGGAAGAAGACAAGGGAGAGCTCCATTGTTGGGGGGAGGTTAAATAATAGTAGGGCAAGTTAAGAAGTAGAATTAAGGTAGAAAAGTTAAGAGATAATCACAAATACCATAAAAGGATCAGAAGTAGAATTTATTAGAAAAAAAAGTAGGGCTAGTAATCATTGATCTTAGACAAAGTCAAACTTAAAAGATTCAGTCAAGAGAGAAATCTACATTATATGTCTGCCATACTAATATTGTTTTAGTTGTATGTTTACATATGGATAAGAGTGTGTTTATATATGTGTGTGTATATATACACACACACACACACACATATGTGTGTATCTAAATATATAGAGATATGTATGCATGGTGTTCTCTATATGTGTATATATAGATATATGCATATCGTGTGGATCTATGGGTGATGTGAATGACTATTATATCTATATGTGTGTATGTATATATCTATATATGTGTATATAAATATACCTGTGCTTAGCTGTAGTCTGTTTGGGAGAAATGGGGGGGGTAGGAGGGGGAGGGAGATGAAAGGAGAAAAAAATAAGAAAGTAAAAAAACTGCACGGTAGAGAATAAAAGAATAAGCTACAAGAAAGCAAAAATGGACACTCATGAATAAATTTCTTATATTATTATATATGCTTTCTTGAAATGGAAATTCATATATATATATTTTTGAATCCTCCTTGGTGTTCTGCTGGGCACACGACAACATTCTGTTCTGTTCTATTCTGTTTTTTATTTTCCTTTTCTGTCTTTCTTTTTTCTGTTCTTTTTTTCTTATTTTGTAAAAATAAATAAAAAAAATAAACACGCTAACCACCTTCTTAGATGGATTCAGGATACAGAATAAGACACATTTTCAGACAAAACTGGTATAAAATTTATTTTGTTTGGCCATTTGTTACAAGGGAAGCTGTTTTTTTTTCTGTTTTCCCCATCGATTTTGGGATGGGATGGGATGGAGAGATGAGAGAGAAAAAGAAAGGAAAGGAAATCACTGAAGCATCTCTTTTTCTTCCTCAATAGTATTTTATTTTTCCAAATGAAGCATCTCTTTTAAAAATGCACAAAACAGATGGAAGATCAGAAAGAATCACATACAAGTAGGATATTTTTTTAAATTACATGTTAAATTTATTACATATTTTTAAAAGGAAAACAAGCTATACATAATGGTTTCCCATACAATATGTTTGGAAATGCTCATTTTGGTGTTTTTTTAAACTACAGAATGAAAGCAGTAAGGAAAAAAATAAGATCATAGCTCTAGAAATGGAAGGAACTATGAATATTTGGAAGAAGTAACTTCCTCTCTCTGTGCCTCAGTTTCTCCCAACTGTAAGATGAGAGTCCTTTGGGTTTCTATTGAATAAAGTCTCTTCCCACCTTTGGGGTTAACAAACTTACAGCTGTTATACGCATGCGCCTCTTAGTGGCTGAATCTAGAAGTGCACACTGGGGCTTTTGGTGAAAAATCCCTCATTCTAATCAATCATCCACAAGTATTTATTAGATGCCTTCTATATGCTATCCTCTGGGGATACAAGTATTAAGAATTGAACAATCTCTAATTTATGGGAGACAATATCAGGGGGACCCCTAATCTAAATCAGGAATTCTTAATCTTTTTTCTTTTAATTGTGGACCCTTCTGACAATCTGGTAAAGTTTTTTAATCCTTTCTTAGAATGATGATTTTAAATACATAAAATAAAATACATAGGGTAATCAAGGAAATCCATGTATCAAGAAATAGACATAAAAATGTGTGTGTATACATGTACATACACACTTATATACATTCATCCATATATATGCATCTATAGATAAATATATATACACATATAACTGTCCATGTATTTATGTATAGCTCTATGTATCTTTATATATGTATAAGTACAAATACACATATAATATATGCATATATACATCTACATGTGTATACACACACAAAGTATACATATATACATAAAAATCATTAGACTCTAGTTTAAGAACTCTTGGATCTAAGATAAGAGATTAAATCACAGAGATTTCTCCTTTTAGTGCGATGGTGCTTGTAGCTCCGAAAAGTATCCCTTCATCCCTCCTCACTATCTTTTGGTTTCTTCTTTCTTCTTCTTTCCCTTCTTCTCTACATAGCCGCAGTTCCCCAATACTTTCCAACCCAGTTGATGGGAAAGGAACACATATACACAGTGTGTTCTCATCTTTACAAGTGTTCAGTTCCCTGTGTACATATTTGCATAAACTGTTGGGTGGAATGTGATCATTCAGGAAATGTGAGACTTATTCTGTTAATGTATTCCAGCTAGGGTGCACGAAGCTCAAATTCCATGTTCAGAGCCAGAAGATATCCTGAAATAATACATGATACCTTGCATCTTTGTACTATATAAAATGTTTTTCCCCAAAGAGCTTTACATCCATTCTCTCCTTTTTATCATTATGAGAATCTCTCAGATGTAGGCGAGGTCGTATAACGATGATGCGATTTCACAACCGAGGAAACTAAGGCAAAAATTAGTTTGATACAACCTTCACAATCAGATAGTAGAAACCACACAGATCTGATTTCTCCAGACATAGACCTGGCTGACCAGAGCAAGAACCAGATCACCACATGTTCAAGAAATGGAAAAACATGACCGTATCTAGAGATTTCAACATACCTGCCTGTGATTCTGGGACCTAATGAAGGTGTCAAGGTGACTCCACCAGTCTAGGATTTCAAGAGGGAATATACACCTCCTTTTCAGGCTACTTTCTTCACTTCAGGCCCTTGGAACCCCCATTCAGGCAGCATTTTAAAAATCTTTCCAATGCAGGTCCTCCATCTAGTGGTAAAAACAGGTTACTGCTGTCCTTGTGGTGCTATTACAGTTTACCTGCATCAATATATTTCTTCAAAATCTCTCTGATTTCCCTAAACCATAACCAGGACCAAGTGACTAAGGCTTTGTCCTAAGGCATTGAAAGTTAGAAGCTGCTGAAAACACGCACCTTTCCTACAACATAAAAAAGTTAAACTTGGTCCCCCATTAGGGAGGATTTTTGTTTTAGGCTAGACCGGTGACTTCATTGATCTAGGGAATTCTTAGAGAGGAAACTCCTTTCATTAAAGCATACCGGGAACTATTCTGCAGTTTATTATTTCAAAACATTTTCTAGGGTCACTGAGAGGTTAAGTGACTTGCTTTTGGAGATCATAGATTTAATGATTCTCTGAATAATTTTATATAAATGGGTAATTTTTTTCTGTCTTTAATCTCTTGAAAAATATGTCCATTAATATTTCTGGGCTAAAATGTATCATCACCTAAAAAACTTTTCTTTCATGATTCCAAATTGTTTACTAGAAGAGGCAGTCCAATTCATCAATAGGATATTTATGTGCCTGTCTTTCCACAGACCCTCCAGCATTTTCCATTTTCTCCTTTTGCCTTCTTTACCAATCTGAGTTTTGTTACAGTATAACAGCTGTAAGTTTGTTAACCCCAAAGGTGGGAAGAGACTTTATTCAATAGAAACCCAAAGGACTCTCATCTTACAGTTGGGAGAAACTGAGGCACAAAGAGAGGAAGTTACTTCTTCCAAATATTCATAGTTCCTTCCATTTCTAGAGCTATGATCTTATTTTTTTCCTTACTGCTTTCATTCTGTAGTTTAAAAAACACCAAAATGAGCATTTCCAAACATATTGTATGGGAAACCATTATGTATAGCTTGTTTTCCTTTTAAAAATATGTAATAAATTTAACATGTAATTTAAAAAAAATCCTACTTGTATGTGATTCTTTCTGATCTTCCATCTGTTTTGTGCATTTTTAAAAGAAATGCTTCATTTGGAAAAATAAAATACTATTGAGGAAGAAAAAGAGATGCTTCAGTGATTTCCTTTCCTTTCTTTTTCTCTCTCATCTCTCCATCCCATCCCATCCCAAAATCGATGGGGAAAACAGAAAAAAAAACAGCTTCCCTTGTAACAAATGGCCAAACAAAATAAATTTTATACCAGTTTTGTCTGAAAATGTGTCTTATTCTGTATCCTGAATCCATCTAAGAAGGTGGTTAGCGTGTTTATTTTTTTATTTGTTTTTACAAAATAAGAAAAAAAGAACAGAAAAAAGAAAGACAGAAAAGGAAAATAAAAAACAGAATAGAACAGAACAGAATGTTGTCGTGTGCCCAGCAGAACACCAAGGAGGATTCAAAAATATATATAAATGAATTTCCATTTCAAGAAAGCATATATAATAATATAAGAAATTTATTCATGAGTGTCCATTTTTGCTTTCTTGTAGCTTATTCTTTTATTCTCTACCGTGCAGTTTTTTTACTTTCTTATTTTTTTCTCCTTTCATCTCCCTTCCCCTCCTACCCCCCCCCCATTTCTCCCAAACAGGCTACAGCTAAGCACAGGTATATTTATATACACATATATAGATATATACATACACACATATAGATATAATAGTTATTCACATCACCCATAGATCCACACAATATGCGTATATCTATATATACACATATAGAGAACATCATGCATACATATCTCTATATATTTAGATACACACATATGTGTGTGTACACACACATATATAAACACACTCTTATCCATATGTAAACATACAACTAAAACAATATTAGTATGGCAGACATATAATGTAGATTTCTCTCTTGACTGAATCTTTTAAGTTTGACTTTGTCTAAGATCAATGATTACTAGCCCTACTTTTTTTTCTAATAAATTCTACTTCTGATCCTTTTATGGTATTTGTTAGCCATTAGGACTAGTCTTTCTTTTGAAAGGTGTTTGCTGATATCTGACCTTCTACCTCAAATTTTTCCCCATCCCAAACTACCTTTAACTCCTCTGTCAATCAATCTTCCTAAAATTCATGTCTGAGCATCTCCCCACAATTCACCCCGGTGTCTTCTTGTTACTTTCAGGATCAAATGTAAAGCCCTTTAGCTTTCAAAGCCCTCCCTCATCTGACACCTTTCTACTTTTTCAGTCTTCTTCCTCTCCTTTGCATACAAAATGATACAGTAACACTGCTCCTTACCCCAGGACACTTTATCTCTTGGCTCTGACTTGGCTGTCACCCAAGTCTGGAATGTTTTCCCTCCTTTCTGCCTCTTATATACCCTGGCTTCTTTAAGGATTCATCTGCTTGAACCTTTTCCCAATCCTTAATCTTGGAGTCTTTCCTCTGAAACTTTCCCCAATTTATCCCATATACCTTTTTTGTACACGATTGTTTGCATTGTCTCATTTATTAGAATATGAATTTCCTAAAGGCAGAGACTGCCTCTTACAGCTAAGGGCTGCCAGCTAGCTGGCTTAATTGACCTGGAATCAGAAAGATTTGCCTCAGACCCTTACTCCATCCTGTACAAGTCATTTATTCTGGAGCTGCCTGATCCCTCAACAGGGATCCCTCAGATTCTAGAAAAGCATTTCTATATTTGACTCTTGTCCAAGAGTACTGATCCAACAAGGAAGGTACTCAGAGTACCATCATGAAGCAGATATGGAAATGATAGTTTTATTCCCATAGAAGAAAAGGAATACTAAGCAATAGAATCAGTGATAGTTTTATTCCAACAGAAGGAAGGGGATACTAAGCAACAGAATCATAGAATCATTTTATTTTATTTTATTAATTTTTTTATTAAAGCTTTTTATTTACAAAACATATGCATGGGTAATTTTTCCAGCATTTATCTTGCAAAGCCTTCTGTTTCCATTTTTCCCCTCCTTCCCCCCACCCCCTCCTCTAGATGGCAGGTAGACCAATACATGTTAAATATGTTAAAATATATGTTAAATCCAACATATGTATACATATTTATACAGTTATCTTACTGCACAAGAGAAATCGGACCAAAAAGGAAGAAAAAAAAAACTCAGAAAGGAAACAAAATGCAAGCAAACAACAGAAAGAGTGAAAATGCTATCTTGTGGTCCACACTCAGTCCCCCCAGCTCTCTCTCTGGGTGTAGCTGGTTCTCTTCATCGCTGAACAAGTGAAAATTTGTTATGCATCAGAACTCTGAAGTTGAAACAAGGAGCTAAGTCAGTGGAATTGATAGTGACAATGGTTGTCTAGGTTAGCATGGTTTAGTATGGTTGATTTAATCTTACAATAAATAATGGTTTCCTAGAGATATAATGATTGGTTTAAACTCAGTGTAGAGCAGTATAAGCTGGGAGCCTCAGCCAGGATTCATTTGGAGTGATTCAGAGGGCAGAGAAGAGAGGCAGGAGCTTAAGCTCTCAGAACTAAGGGGAGAAATTCAATTCGATCTTCCATCTTCCTGGTGGCTGGCCTGGCCTCCTGCACTTCCCCCACTGAGAACAAGGCTGGTCTGAAAGGCTCTCCAGAAAGATGCCCAGCCCCAGGAAAGAGATAGTAAAGAATCTGGACTATGAGAAAGCCCCAGGGAAGGAGAAAAGACCTTGAAAGAGACATTAAAGGATTTGGACGTTAGCCTCTGGCTACCGGTGTGGTACTCTGACTGAAACCAAGACCCCGAGGAAACCGAACCAGATAACACTACAAAAATTGGTTTGAATCATCTCATTGTTGAAGAGATCCATGTCCATTAGAATTGATCTTCGTATAGTCTTGTTGTTGCTGTGTACAATGATCTCCTGGTTCTGCTCACTTCATTCAACATCAGTTCCTGTAAGTCTCTCCAGGCCTTTCTGAAATCATCCATCATATTTCTTATAGAATAATAATATTCCATAACATTCATATACCACAATTTACCCAGCCATTCTCCAACTGATGGGCATCCACTCAGTTTCCAGTTTCTAGCCACTACAAACAGGGCTGCTGTTGTGCCAAAGTTCCCTTTTTAATGTAGTGACCCAGTTTCTCCAATTGTCCTATTTAGTTATTCTGCCTTAGGTTATAACGTTTCCCTTTTCATGTTTGAGATAAAGGTTTTATAGACATTCCTTCTTAATGTTTGACAAGATAAACGTTTATCCATTTTAGATGTCATTAGAATATAAGGTTATATATATACATATATATATGAATTGAATTGGTCTCTAATCTCTTGTCTTGCTCAGTTTCTTTGGCATTACACTGCCACAAACATTTTGGCACATACAGGTCCCTTTCCCTTTTCTACTATCTCTTTGGGATATAAGCCCAGTAGAAACACTGCTGGATCAAAGAGTATGCACAGTTTGATGACTTTTTGAGCATAGTTCCAAACTGCTCTCCAGAATGGCTGGGTTATTCACAATTCCACCAACAATGTATCAGTGTCCCAGTTCTTCCACATCCCCTCCAATATTCATCATTATCTTTTCCTGTCATCTTGGCCAATCTGAGAGGTGTGCAGTGGTATCTCAGAATTGCCTTAATTTGTATTTCTCTGATCAATAGTGATTTAAAGCAACTTTTCATGTGATTAGAAATGGTTTTAATTTCTTCTTCTGAAAATTCTCTGTCCTTATCCTTTAACCATTTATGAATTGGAGAATAGCTTGATTTTCATAGAATCATTTTGAAGAATCAGTATGCTAGTTTTGAAGCTTCTTAATGATATTTACAAACAATTTCTTTCCCAGGGCTGATTATATGCTATTTAAATGTCACTTCTGTTGAGTCCAGCTGTTCCATAGGAAGTGGGCTCTTTCTGGTCATGTCTCGTTCTGTCTGTCTGATGACCTTTCTTGGGCATCTATTTCCATCTTGGTCTTCTTGCCAATGTCATTGTAGTCACTGTGAATCCTCTGGGAGCTTCTGCCTTACTGTTTGGGTGCCCAATAACATGTCTGTTGCCTTTCAAAAAACAAAAACCTGTTCTAAAGGAAAGAAGACATTAAAATGTGAACTCACAACCAATGGTCCTGCTGGGGGAGATGCAGGAATCATGCTTCATTTTCCATCCTCTGTCATTTTGATTTATCAAAGCATTGTCCTACAATCTTTCAAAATTAATTTTCTTTATAAAATTATTATCATTGTATAAATTATTCTCCTTTTTCTTTTCATTCCATTCTTGAGGTAGGCTGGAAAAAGAGAACTTGAAGGGGAAGGGTGCCTTTGAACATATCTACAGAATTCTTGCTCATTGGTCAAAGAGATCATCATGGTTAATAGGAAGCAATCAAAGATTATCTTCATCTCCTCTGAAGTGGGAGAAAAAGGAAGGACCCTTCCATTGTGTATCTCTAAGAGCTATATTATATAAGAATATAGAGAATACAAGGATTATATTCTCTATAAAGGACATAGAGAATGTAAAGATTATATTTTCTATATCATATTCTCTAAATAGGGACACATAGAATAAATATAAAGAAAATAAATACAAATACATATAAAGTACCTAATACAGGTTGATTAGGGAAGATGAATGTTGGAATCTTTACAAACTGCTAACTCATTAGAGTTGATAGATTATTGATCTGATCTTACAAGAAGATGTTTTGGGCCAGAACTGAAACAAGGTACTAAGTAGAACTAATTGATACAATGCTTGTGTTCACACCTTTACTCATTGGAGTTCACAAGTATGGGGGATTCACAAAGTTAACTGTGTAACCCTTGAAGCTCTTAGGGCCAGAGAGCACTATGGGAGAAAACCCATAATCCCTCTCTCATATCCCACAATTCCTCTCTCTCGTATAAAAGAAACAGACAGAGGCTCTTGGACAAATTTCAGCAGAATTACAGCTGGGTTTCTGCACTTCCCCCGCTGAGACCAAGCTGGTCTGAAAGACTCCCCGGAAAGCTAGCCGAGCCCCAAGTGAAGGAGACAAGAGATTCATTCCATCTTTGTGCTGGCTGGAGGCTGAAGAAAGCAGAGGCAGAGGCTGAAGGACAAAACCTTTGGATCTGGAGACATTCAGAGGGAGCTGTTGGAACCAAGCAGAGAGATAGGCCTCTAAGCTAACAGGGCTATATTGGAGACAATAAAAGATCTGAACTTTTATCACCTGGCTGCATTTTGAGTGATTATTACTTTTAACTGATACTAAGGCTGCCTCCAGAAAACCTCCCCCAGAAACCTGCCCTCTCTCCCAGAGAGAACCCTCATTTCTCATATTATATTTTAAAGACGAAAAAGATCACCACAGATGAGCACCAGCAGTTGAGGGATCAGGAAAGACTTCATATGTCAGGGGAACTTCACTTAAGTCTTGAAAGAAGAACCCAAGGGCAGAAGTAAGGAGGGGTTGCATTCCAGCCCTGGAAGGCCCAATGCAAAAGCACAAAGAAGATCAATAATTGTCCTTTTCTCTTGCAATTGTCAATGCTGAATAAATAATATAAAAATAAATAAAAAAGCTATAATATAATAAAAAAATGTCCTTTTGAAGGAACAAAGAGGTGAGATTGGCTCAGTTGTGAAGTTTGGGAAGAGAAATAGTGTATCATGAGCCTAAAAATAGAGATTAGGGGACAGGTTTTAAAGGGATTCAAAAGCCAAACATAAAAGTTTACATTTTATCCTAAGGGGGAAACTACTGGAATTGACTGAGCAGGAGAGTGACATGGTCAGTCTGCATGTTAGGAGAGTCACTATGGTAGCCATTTGGAAAATAGATTAGAGTGGAGAGGGACTTAAGACAGGGAGCCCAATTAAGGGGTTAGTACAATGATCAGATGAAGGGTAATTGGGTCCTGAAATGAGGTGGTAGGTGTATGAGTGAAGAGAAAGGGACAGAAGTAAGAGAGATGCTGTAAAGATAAAAATGGCACAATTTGGAGCTGATTAGAGATTGGAGGTGGAATGGGGGAAGGGAGCTTGAGATGCTAAGGACAATACAGAAGGTAAGAGTCTGGGAGACTAATGGCAAGAGGGTCAGACCATAGCTTATATGTCTTTGTCCTTCCTCTGGCATCTAGCACAGAACCTCGTTAGCCAGCCAGTCAACACATTTTATTAAGCTCCTAGTACATGCTAGGAACTTTATTAAGTACTGGGTGATAAAGAAAGACCTCAAGAAGCTTACAACCTAATGGGGGAGACAATAAACAAACAGATACATCCAAACAAGTTATATACAAAATAAATAGAAAATTAAATGAGAGAAGGCAAGAATTGGGAGAAGGGATTGGGAAAAGCTTCCTATAGAAGATGTGACTTTAAGGAAACCCAGGAAGCCAGTAGGCAGAGGAAGCACATTCCAGCTATGCGGAAGGAGCAGCAGATGCAGAATAGGGGTGGATCAATCAATATTATATTCATGGGAGGAGTTAGATGAATGATGGAAGTCAGAGGAAATATTCTGATGCATTATACCTACTGACCTTTATTTCACTTCGATATCTTTGTGGCTGCTTGGATTCTGAGAAGAATGATCACCATATTTCCAGAATATTCACCAAGAGAGTGAAATTGGCCCAGAAATCCCACTATAGTGGTTAGAAATTCCCACTATGGAAGACTTAGAGAAGTCAAAGACAAAAACATAAATCCCATATATGCCAAAATATTCAAAGCAGCGCTTTAGGGAGTAGCAAAGACCTAGAAATAATGCAGATCCATTGATTAGGGAATGGTCAAACAAGCGGTTTGTATGTGAATGTAGTAGAATTTACTGTGCTCAAAGAAATGATGAATATGATGACTACAGAGAAACATCAGAAGCCTGAAATGACTGATGCAAAGTGAAGCAAGTAGAACCAGAACAAAAATATGCATAATTACTACAGTAAAAATGGAAAAAAACAATAATCATAAGAAACAAGCTTGCTGCAAAGAACAATGGGAAAATGAAGCTCTCCTCTGTCTTTGTATACGGGATGTGGGACACTGCATATATTGGCTGGCACATTAGGCTTAGTTTTGCTGGACTACCTTTTTTTCCCCTTCTTTTTCTTTTAGAGTGGGTAGCTAGGTGACATGGTAGATAGCGTTGGACTTGGGTTTACAAAAAACAGTATTCAAATCAAATCATAGCATTTCCTAGCTAAAACCTAGGCAAGTCACTTAAACTGTCTACCTTCCTTATCTATCCAATGGAAATAACAATAGTACTTACCTCTAAGGATTGTAGGAAAAATCAAAAAAGATAATATGTGTAAAACACTTTCTAAGTCTTAAAGTGTCATATAAATGTTATATATCATTATTTTTTGATAAGCTATTATTATTATTGTTATTCACTCTTATAAGGGATAATATTCTGGTTACAGAAAAGGAGTGGGGAAGGATATATTTGGAAATGAAGATGATGTAAAAAACAATGGATATTGATAAATTTTTCTAAAAAGGTGGGTGCTTAAAGTGCATCCAATTATAGCAAACACTAAATTTTTTAGTATAGTATCACTGGGGAATTGTCACTGGAAGAAATTGGGAAGAATAAGGAAGGGAAAGAGTCAGCTGCTGCAGCCTCCAACAGGGACATAATCTCTCCTAGCACTGAAAATGATTAAAATGTGAAAAATATAGCCCCTGGGAGGTGGCAGAGCGCCTGAGTCCATTTAAAATGAAACATCTAATATCAGAGGAGATTTGTCCAGAGAAATCATGGGCAGAGCAAAGGTGAATGAGTCAAACAATCCATTCCACGTTTCATCTTTCAATCTGATTTCCACAACCTTCAATAAAATAAATGGCTTTGATGTTATTTGGCTTTTTCATTACAAACCGTTGGAGTCAGAGCTGGTAGGAACCTTAAGAATGTCCTCTAGCCTCCTCATTTCACATATGAAAAAAGAGGAAGCCTTGCCAGAGGTCAGACACAGGGCTTTGGAGGATGCCTCAGGGATAGAGTCATCAAATTCCAGAGCCAGACTGGAGATTTTCTAGACCTAGCCCTTCACTTGGTTCAGGAAGAAATGAAAGCCAAGAGGGAAGGGCTGCTTTGTCCAAGGTCACACAAAGTCATAATTGTGACTAGCACAAAGGGGGTTTAAACTCAGGTCTTCCTCAACTTGTTCTCCTGGAAAGTGTTCCTTTGGCTCTATTGTGAATAATTTTCTTCTTCTTCTTCTTCTTCTTCTTCTTCTTCTTCTTCTTCTTCTTCTTCTTCTTCTTCTTCTTCTTCTTCTTCTTTTTCCTCTTCTTCCTCCTCTTCTTCTTCTTCTCTTCTTCTTCTTCTTCCTCCTCTTCCTCTTCCTCTTCCTTTCCTCCTCCTCTCTTTCTCCTCCTCCTCCTCCTTTCTTTCTCTTCCTCCTCCTTTTCTTCCTCCTCCTCTTCCTTTTCTTCCTCCTTCTCCTCCTTCTTTCCCTTCTCCTTCTCTTTTTTCTTCTCATTCCTTTTTCTTTTTGTTTTATTTTTTATTTTAATAATATTTTATTTTTCCAAATGAATGTAAAAATAGTTTTTAATATTAATTTTTATAAGATTCTGAATTCTAATTTTTTTCTCCCTCCTTCCCTTATTTCCCTCCTTCCCAAGACAGCAAGAAATCTAACATAGGTTATATAGCTACAATTATTTTTAAACATATTTCCATATTAGTCATGATGGGAAAGAAGAATAAGAACAAAAAAGAAAAAACACAAGAAAGAAAAAACAAAACAAAATAAAAAGGTGAAAGCAGTATATACTTCAATCCACATTCAATCTCCACAGTTCTTTCTCTTGATATAGAGGGTCTTTTCTATCCCAGGTACTGTACTGCTGAGAAGAGTCAAGTCCATCAGAGTTAATCTTATTGTTACTATGTACAATGCTCACTTCACTCAGCATCAGTTCATGCTGAGTTTTCCAGGTTTTTCTGAAATCAGCCTGCTCATCATTTCTTATAGAACAATAATATTCTGCAGCATTCTTATCCCATGACTTACTCAGCCATTCTCCAGCTGATGGGCAGTCACTCAGTTTCCATTTCCTTGACACTACTAAAGGGTTGCCACAACATTTTTGTACATGTAGGGCCTTTTCCCTTTTTTATGATCTCTTTGGGATACATACTCAGTAGTGATACTGCTGGATCAAACAGGATGCACAGTTTGATAGTCCTTTGGGCATAGTTCAAAATTGTTCTCCAGAATGACTGGATCAGTTCACAACTCCACCAACAATACATAAGTGTCCTAGTTTTCCCACACCCTCTCCAACTTTTATCATTATCTTCCTTTCATCTTAACCAGTCTGAGAAGTATGAGGTGGTACCTCAGAGTTGTTTTAATTTGCATTTCTCTGATCAATAGTGATTTAGAGCATTTTTTCCATATGACTATAGAAGGCTTTAATTTTTTCTGAAAACTGTCAATCACTTCACTTCTTTTTTTTTTTTTTTAAAGCTTTTTATTCACAAACCATATGCATGGAGATCACTTTACTTCTAATGATAAAAATAGCCAGCATTTATATAGCACTTAAAAGTTTGCAAAGCACTTAATAAATGCTATCTCGTTTTATTGTCACAATAATCCTGGAAGTTAGGTGCTATTCTTAGTGGCTCCATTTTACAGATGAGAAAACTGAGACAGGCAGACGACGACTTGATCGAGTTCACACAGCTAGGAAGTGTCTGAGGTGGGATTTGAACCCACTTACTCCTGACTTAATACAGCACTCTCCACTGTATCCCTTGCTTTGCCCCATCTTTGATGGATATCACTGTCTTTTTCTATATAATGAAGGAATTAAACTACCTGACCTTGAAGGTTCCTTCTAAATTTATGATCCTATGTCTGAATTCTGAGGAAGGATTTGTGATCATTTTAAGAGGACGGTGGGTGTTTGTGCTCTCAAAGTGATATTCTACAGGCAACCTGGAATTTAAGTCAGGAGACTGGGGGAAAGGGGGGGCCTGCTTCTACTGGGCAATATCTCCCTAAGTCAACAATTCTTCATATGGGAGCCATTGGATGTCAGAAGCCCATGAACTCGGATGGGAAAAATTACTAGTTTATTTTCACTAACTTAGCAATTACAAATGTAGAAGAACAGAACAATTCTGAGAACAGCAGAACAGACTGCTAAAAAGTTCTATAACACAAAAAACGTTAGGAACTGCTCTCCTAAATGCTCACTTTTACCCAGATATCAACAGGGTCCTTGGTCCAGGGTCAGGGCCAGCTACTGGAAGTTTCCAGCTGGTACTGGCTACATGGCCTTCAGCAAAATTATGGAGTTGGTTGTAGGCTTTGAGGACTCAGCAGATGGATCGCTTACTTCTTGTTCATGTAAAAGATCCCTCCTGGATTCCGGCAGGCCACTCAGAGCTCGTTCTTTACTTATTTCTTGGAATTTAACTTTCCTCTGTATTTCACACATAGGGTGGGGGGATCTGGGATGTGATATTACTGTCTTTGGATTCCCGGTTTCTTTTACGTGACTGTGGTTGTTATAGCACTTTCTCAGCCATAAAGTTCATTTACGTTAAAGGTCAGCCGCTGTCTTGCCCTTTCAGAGAGCTAACTCAGTACCCATCTAGGTTTGATTACAAAGCAAAGAAGCTTTTTCTTAAAACTGGCACAACTATCAAGCGCTGCCAACCGACTCCAGACAAGCGAGCATGTGAACGGCACCCTCCGCCGTAGCTCAGGAATTTAAATTTCACAAACAATATGGAGAGCCGGCTGAGGAAATCGCTTCCTGTGCTGTAGACTGGGGCCATCTGCCTTAACTCTGTCATCTGGGAGATTTCTTTGATGATATGTTAGAGCACATCCTCACCCACAATGCTCGCTTCCAACAGCATCTCTTGACTTGGAGCCATCAGCCGTTTATTAAGTCAAGGCAGAGAGTCACTTCAGACCCCAGAAGTTTAGGGAATGCTCTCTGAAATCACTGTCCTTGGGGGCGCAGGGAATAGAACACAGGTCCTGGAATCAGGAGGATCCGAGGTCAAACTGGGCCTCAACACCCAACACTTATTAACTGTGTGACCCTACACAAGTCACTTAATCCAACTACTTTGCGCCCCCCCCCAAAAAAAAACAAAAAACAAAAAACAAAAATCATCGTTCTCTTTTGTCTGAGGTAGAGACCTCCAACAGGGCCAGCAGAGTACAAGAAAGGTGTTTTCATAAGACCTGCTTATTTTTTAGTGTACGGTTCCTGAAGACTTAACATGAACTGATGCTAAGCAAAATAAGCAGAACAAGAAAACATTGTACACGGCAACAACAAGATCATGTGATGATCTACTGTGATTCACGTGGCTCCTTTCAACAATGAGGTGATTCGGACCAGTTCCAATAGTCTTATGATGGAGAGAGCCATCTGCACCCAGGTGGATGACAACAAAGTATTTTCACTTTTTTGTTTGTTGCTTATTTTTTTTTGTTCCCTTTTCATGTTTTTTCTCCCCTTTTGATCTGATTTTTCTGGTGTAGGATGATAAATGTGGAAATATGTATAGAAGCACTGCACATGTTTAACTTATATTGGATTGCTTGTTGTCTAAGGGAAGGGCGGAAAATTGAAACTCAAGGTTTTGCAGGGGTGAATGGTGAAAACTATCTTTGTATGTGTTTGGGGGAAAAAAAGCTATTATAACAAAATGTACAATTCCTGGTTTAGCCTTCATTCTTCCTGCAAGTTCTCTGTCCCTTGGCTCTGGACCTTTCCCCTGGAATGCCCTCTCTCCTCATCTCCACATCCTGGTTTCCTCGGCTTTCTTTGAGGACGATTTAAAACCCCACCTTTGTAGGAAGAGTTTCTTGATCTCTCTAGGACCTAGTCTCGGTTGATTATCTCCAATGACTCTCGGCTGTAGCCTGTTCTTATATAGTTGTGGTTTACATGTTTACATGTTTACATGTTGTCTCCCCCATTAGACTGTAAGCTCCCCGAGGGCAGGAACTTCTACTTCTTTTTGTATCTCCAGTACTTAGCACAGTGCCTGGGACATAGTAGGTGTTTAAAAAGTGATTTTTGGTTGATCTGAAATTATCTTTAATTTTTTCTGCAGCTTGTTGGAACATAGTGATCTCGTTGAGTGCAGAGACAATACACTTCTATGTATCTCCAATGCTTAGTGCAGTACCTGGCACATAGTAGATGCTTAACAAATTTATTGATTGAGTAATAGAACATAAAATCATTTGAGATTGATTATTCCAGTCTAATCTATGTGCTGACAATGGTATTATGTGTGAAGTGGATGGCCTGTAAGGCTATGACAAGCTTGCAGATGCTAGGTTGTGAGGGTCCAGGACTGCCCCTCTTGTCTGCCCCTAGTACAGTGGAGGGCTCTGGCTGCTATAACTCCAGAGAGAGGATTTCCTGAGGATTTTGTGGGCTCTGCAATCAGGCCCTATGTGGCTTAGGAATCCATCCTAAAGTGATCTGGACCATGGTGATATATTCTAGAGACTTAGTTTTAGGGCCAAGTATATGATGCCCATCCCTGAGTGGGACTTTTCATGACAGTTCAGGAATTTTTATAGAACCACTCAATATTTGTTTCAATTTTTTTTTTCTAGTCTTGGTGATTGCTTCTGGTCTATAGCATTATCAGCTGATTAAAGATGTTCCATTGTGACAGATTTCCCACCATCATCAGGCAACAAATATTTCTTAAGCAGATACTAGACACCAAATACTAGGCCCAGTGATATGCATAGAAATGCCAAGGCTGATACAATTCTTGCTTTTAAGGACTTTACATTCTAAAGGGTAAAACATGCAATTAAGGAGATGCTTTTATTGGCTGCAGCTCCAACATCCTGCATCTCCTCCTTACATCAAACACTCTGCAGTTGCTCTGCTCTCCGAATGAGAACCAGACCATCTCCAGAAAGAGCTAAGCCATCCAACTTTGACCTTCTGGGGCTCAGCCATCACAAAATGGTCCTGCCCTGCCCATTTCCCATCCTGTTTCACGTGCATACGCTCTCACCCTCTTCAACCTGTTGCTCTAAGAGCTATGATTAAATCAACAATCTCTAATAATCTCTGAAACAACATACCCACGAACTGCCCTATCATTTTCTTGTGACTTTGCAGACCAAAACACCCTTCTTTGGTCTTTCAACCCTGTAAGTGTTATCTCCTTCCGGGAGAATGTAAACTCCTAGGGAGCTTTTATCTCCAGATTTTACATTTATATCTTCAGAACTTAGCATACAGTAAATGTTTATGTACAATCTCCAGTCTGGATCACTTACCTAATTTCTACTCATTGTATCATGTGAGCCCCCACTGGTGTGCTTCCCTTAACAATGAGGCACTAGGCTTTGATGATTCTATAGCAAAGGCATTTATTCAAATGGCAGAGCAAGAGATTTCTTTCTCTATGGGGCATGACCAACTGGGCTTATTCCTGTCATGGCTGATGTTCTGCCACTTTGGGCTAAGCAAATACTTAAGTATTCTGGTTCCTTACTAGGACTGGCCACTGTTAGATGGGGCTGAGCAAGTTGCTCTTGCTATAGGCAGGGATAGCCTGACATGGTCCAACAGCAGCTATCCATTGGCAGAACAGGCTAATCCACCTTTTCTGGAAATGTTTCATTTAATCTAAATTGGTAAGGGCCTATTACAAAAATTCTGACCAGTCTAAATCATTTTTTATGCCTAATGCTTCGTCCTGGAACTGTATTCAATAAGAGTATGCTGGGTGGCTCTGGGCTCTAAGGGGAAAGCAACATTATATTTTCAAATTAGTGTTAACTCTGCAATCTGGGGACCTTATTCAAACCCCACTTTCCATTTTCTACCTGTATGACTTTGAATAAACTATTTAATCTTCCTGGGCCTTAGTCTTCCCATCTACAAAATGAAGGAGTTGGACTGGATGACCTCTTAGGTCCTTTTGAGTTTTTGACTTAATGACCCTATAATGTTGATTCAAGGACATCTAAATGGAATAATATGGAAACTCCTTTTTAAAAGTCTGTTATTTTAAGAGTGAAGGAGTTCCATAATCATCCTTCCAGATGTGGCTCTTCGTATTCATCAAATACTTCTTTGAGGACCTTAAAAATATTTTATTGATATATTCTGGTTTTGCATCTTAGTCATTCCTGAATGTGGTGCCACACCCATGTCCCTCAAAATTGAACTTTTCACATAATAAAGGAAAATAATTAGATCTGATACAGTTATGGTGTCTTACATTGTAAGCAACATTCCTCACTTCTCTTCCAGAAAGAGCCAAGTCAACAAATTTTTAAAAAATTTATTATAATATATTATTAAAATAAGTTTTTGTCTTAGTCACTCGTTTTGGGTCACTGTACTGTTGAGAAGAACTAAATCTATCATAGATGATCATCACAAAATCTGGCTTCAACAAACATTTATTACGTGCCTACTATGTACCAGACATTGTGCTGAGTGGAGGTGTGGAAGTTTCTTTAATTGATCTCTGAGATGAGATTTGGATTTGCAATTACTCAGAGTTCATCTTGCCTTTAGTGATCTTTTCATTTACATCAGTGTAGTTATTGTTCATTTTGTTCTTCTGTTCTGCTTACTTCACTCAGCAACAGCTCACTTAAATCGTCCTTCTGGGACATTTTCCAAAGTGGAAAGAAGTCTCCACCTTTAATTATATCAACTACAGCTCTGGAATCTTTTGCTCAGCATTTAAGAGAAGTGATTTGCCCACTTAGAAAAGCAATACAGAGTACCAGCAATTCAGCAATTCAATTTGACAAATGTTTATTGAGTGCCTACTGTGTGCAGAACCATGCTAAGCTTTGGAAAAGATAGGGACTTAAACTTAAACATAGATTTGAGAAAACAACATATACGCTGATTAAAACAATGTGAATGAAAGAACTTTCTCCTCAGAACAATCAACAATGAATGCTGTGAAATTAGAAAGGATGAGCATGGCCCAAAGAAAGATGTAAAAAGATGCCTCCCCCAGCCGCTTTGTAGAAGGAGAGGTAGGGCAGTGTGCAAATGTGGAACATTCCATTTAACATCAGATTTCTAAAATTATAATGGTTTAGTTTTGATGAGATTTCTTTTTCCTCTTCTTTTTTTCTTTTTAAAATTCTTTGTTATAAAAACTAAAAAACAAAATTCTTTATTATTCAGGATGTCTCTCTAGCAGGGGAAAGAAAGGAAATAAAAGAAAAATCTAAGTAATGTGAAAACAAATGCTATCAATAAAAAGCTATTTTTAAAAGAAAACAAAAACAAACACTAAAAAAATACCATGGCTCCCCCACATATTTTCTTATTTCTGTATATTTTCTCTGTCCCCAACATAACTATAAGTTCCATGGGAGCAGAGACTTGTTGTAACTTTGTGCCTCTGATGCCTAGCACTGTGTCTGACTTGTAGTAGGTCCTTAGAAAACATTTATTCAATGAATGAATGAATGCTCTCCCACAGACTCTAGTCTTAATCTTAGTCATCTTGCCTCTTGTAATAAATTATCCTGCACCATCTCCCCTGATGTTCTGCTCTTAGAAAGTCTGCCTTACTCAAGAGTGACATTTGGTGAAATCACAGACAACAACCAGGTTCATGGACCTTCTTGTTCTAACTT
This sequence comes from Antechinus flavipes, assembly GCF_016432865.1. Taxonomy (NCBI): domain Eukaryota; kingdom Metazoa; phylum Chordata; class Mammalia; order Dasyuromorphia; family Dasyuridae; genus Antechinus; species Antechinus flavipes. The sequence continues at coordinate 21,091,072 of NC_067402.1, forward strand.
TTGTTCTAGGTTTTTAAATTTTTGTTTTTGTTTTTACTTAATGGTATCCCCCCGCACACACACACACACCAATTACATGTAATGATAGTTTTCAACATCCATTGTTGTAAGATTTTGAATTCCAAATTTTCTGCCATCCTTCTCTTACCTGCCTTATACTCAAGACAGCAAGCGATCTGATATGGATTATGTATGTACAATCATCTGTTCTAGTTCTTTGGGAAAGCTGATAAAAGAGGAAAATGACAAGTTTTGGAGGACCTGGGAAAAAACCAGTACATTAACAGTCTATTGAGGAACTGTCCAGCCATTCTGGAAATCACTATGGAACTCTGTCCCCAAATGACTAAACTAAATTTTAGCCCAGAAATACCATTATTAGACCCACACCTCAAAAGAAATGACAGAAAGAGGAAACCTATATGAGTAAAAAATATTTATAGCAGTTTTTAGAGATGGCAGAGAACTAGAAAAAGAGGGGGTGCTCATCATTTAGGAAATGACTGAACCAGTTATGGCTCATGATGGTGATGGAGCATATTGTGTTGTAAGAACTGATGGAGGAAATAATTTTAGATAAGCCTTGGGAGGACTTCTGTGAACTGATACAAAGTGAAATAAGCAGAACCAGAAAAATGAATGTTGTGAAATTACAATGAACAAACATGGCCTCAAAGAAGAGGGGGAGTTAGAAGATAATCCCCAACTCCTTTGCAGAAATGAGCTGTCCATAAATGTGGAACACTGCCTATAATGTTAGATTTTTAAAAATATATTTTTCAATTTTGCTGAGTTTTTTTCTTACATGATAACAACTTTGTAAGCTTTAAGAGCTCTGATCAACAGAAGGACCAAGCATGATTCCAGAGAATACTTGATGAAACCTACTGCCTACTGCCTGACAGGTGATGGCCCCAGGTTGCAGACTGAGATATTTTGGGGATGTGGCCAATTTGAGAATCTGTTTTACTTGACTATTCATATTTGTTACAAAGATCCTCTTTATCTTTGTCTTTTTCGATGGGGATAAAGAATACAGAAGGGAGAGAGCAGATTTTTGCTCACTGAAAAAAAATAAGTTAAAAAAGGTTTTCCTGTATATCAGTGAAACACTCAATCTATCCTTTGTTATCTCTCAGTCTTGTCATATGACTGGTCCATTTCCTTCAGAGATCATTATATCACTTCTTGAATACAGATGGTCACTAGAAACTGTTTGGACTCCCCATGCACCCATCTTTTGTCCTTCATGTCATTCACAATTTTGATCCCTCGGTGACAGGAATGCTCCAAATACACAACCACATAGCACAGCCAGAGTATCTGTACTGTAAAGATGGATCTTGGGAGTGGGAAGAAGCATAGAATTAACAGCAGTGAGATACTTCCTAAATCATACCACTCATACCACCCAATCATACCACTCATTAACTCAGATTTGCCGAGCACTTGACCTGGGCATTAAAGGGATGACCATCGAAGAAGCCATTTAAAGAATTCACGAGCCTTCCTAGTGAATTATTGCCATTTTATGGGGAAATCCCATTCTTAGTATAGAAGGCAGTTATCACAATATCTCTTTCCAACTACATACCACACACTTGGCAACTGCTTGTCTGAGAGCATTAGCTTTCCCTTGCCTGGTGACCTGGAAACTATTCAGCTCCTGCAAAGACGAGAAGGAAAGCTAGAACAGCCCTGGGTACTTGGTGTGCTGGAGCCAAGTGAGAGCCAATTGTTAAATTTTCAGTGATAATATTTATTCTTCAGAAATTAGGAAAATACAAATTAGGGTGTGATTTATTGTTTTGTTGATTATCTAGACTTGAGAAAATGATGGAAAGGAACAGTAGATGGTGCAGTGAATAGAGTACCAGCTCTGGAGTCAGGGGGACTTGAGTTCAATTCCATTCTCAGACATTTGATATTTACAAGCTGAGTGATCCTGAGCGAGTCACTTAATCCCAAATGCCCTGCCCCTTCCCTTGTGCCCTTCCCCTCCCCCCCCACTGCAAAGTGATGGAGAAATGTGGTTTTTTTAAATTTTTATTTATTTTGTTCTTGTGGGATTGAAAAATAAAGAATTGCAGATGCATTATGTACAATTTACTATATTCCTTTCAAATATACAACAAAGTTATCATGTGATTTTTTTTCCCTTTCCCCAAACCCCAAACTTTAAGATGGCTATCCTTAGACACAAATCTGTATGTGTGTGTATATATCCATACATATGCATATATGTAATATACATACATACATATAAACATGTTTGTCAGACTTTTTTCTGGATTCAAATAACATCTTTCTTCATGGGATTTTTTACTGTTAATTTGAGTAGTTATAATAGTCAGAAGGACTTGATTTTTCAAAGTTGTTGTTAAAACACTATTGCTGTTACTACACACAATGTTCTCTTGATTATGCTCATTTTGCTTTTCATTATTTTATGGTGGTCTCTCCATGTTTTTCTAGAATCATTGAGCTCATCATTTCTTATAGCAGAGTAATATTCTATCTTGAACATATACCACGATTTGTTTAGCCATTCCCCAAATGACAGACATTCCCCCACTTTCTAGTTCTTTGCCACCACCAAGGGAGAATATTTTAGAATATTTTAGAACATGTAGGTTCTTTTCAATTTTCCCTTATCATCTTGGGGAATCAGACTTAACAGTGGTATTGATGGGTCAAAGGGTATAGACAGTTTAATAACTTTTTGTGCATAATCCCAAAATGATTGGATCAGCTCACACCAACAGTGAATTAATGTCCCAATTTCTCCACATTGAGAAATGTTAATAGTAAAGTAATTAAATTGCAAAGTACTGAGTGAGATGGCAACCTCTAATTCAAAATGACTACTCAGAGATTTCTCAAAGTGAAGAATAGAACCTTTATTAGCATCTTGGGAGTAGCAGGCAGTCTGCTCACTGCAGTTTCAGAGATAGGAGAGATGATTTTACAAAGGCCAAGAGATGATTTAAATAGTTAAAAACCTTGACCCCCTTCCCTCATCTGGTTAATTTTTACTGCCTGCTTAGATGGAAGTAGCAAAGGTTTGCTAAATTCTAATCAAACTAATATAGTTTTCTTATTGCAGATGTGTTTGCCTAAATTTATGCTGGTCAGTTTGTTATGTTTACAAATGCTTGCAGGTGTGTTTGAGCTGCTATAAGCACTCTATTGTAAGGTTTGTACAAAGAATTTCATTTTTCCCAAACCCATCAGACATTCATAAACTAAAATTTAGATTATAGCTTCATTCTATCTTAGTTAATGACTTTATGAGAAACTACATAATCCCTCACAATAAGGACATTTATTTAGAGCTAAGTAATGGATCAAGCCAGAGGGGTTAAAGGGTTTCTAGAATAACCAAGGAGACTTAGTTTGCCTCAGGATTCCTCAAACAATAAATAGAGATAGCTATTTTGGAGACTACTTGAATATCTCCAGGCCATTAAATAATTAGTCAGGTTCTTCTCTAAGCTGTTAAGTAAAGGTCAAGGGGGTTATTTCAGGTATTTCTGCTAAAAGAGCAAATCTTTGCTCTTCTTCCCAGAACCTTAATGATTAACAGATCCTTGGTGCTGAGTCTTGAATTGCCCAAAGTTATTATTCTGAGAAGTCCTCAATTTCCCATTCACTCAGTACTTCTGCACACTTTTTTCCTTCTTTTGGAAAGCTGGTTGTTAAATATTTACCAGCATACTTCTATAACCTAACAGAAATACCTTCTAGTCTATGGAAAGTGATCTAAGCCTCAGCTATGGAGCCTAATAATATTAATAATAATAATAAATCTATGGGTTTTATAAGATCATTTCAAAGGAAGAATTTTTCATTTGGTGTAGATGTTTCAGAAAAGGCTCTAATAATAGAGTGTATGAGGGTTTAAGATGGGCTTTTCCATATTTCATTTGAATTTTGTTCCTATCTCCCAGTCACAACCTCATATCTTTCTTCCAATCTCTCCTCTCCCTACCTCACACATCCAATCAGTTGCTAAATCTTGTTGATTCTGCTGAAGAGACATCTCTCCCCTTCTCCACTACATCAGCCAGTTTTCAGGTTCAGACCTTCCCTTCCCCAACATGGCCTATGGCAATTATCTCCTAAGGGGCTCTTCCCTGGGAGACTCTCATTTCTCCAATCATTCTCCACACATTTGTCAAAAGGATTTTCCAAAAGCACAGGTGTGACTAAGTCACTCTCCTTTTATTTTTTCAATTTACTTGTTTATTTTACATGCATATATAATAGATCCCTCCTATCACTTCCTCCACTGGTCCAAAATGACCTCTTCCCCAATCCAAAACTCTCATCATGAGCACGGCATAGTGTACCAAAACAAAATCTTACCCTGACCAGGCCTGAAAATGTAAGTCTTAGGCTATATTTTAAGTTCATCACTTCTCAGGCAGGTTCATTCTCCTCATCAACAATCTCTAGTAACTCTAAGTTTGAATACAAACTCCTCTTCAGAATACTTAAAAGCTTTTATCACCTGGCTTCAATCACTTATTTCCTATCCTTCCCTTTCACACACTCTGTGATCCCAGCAAATTGGCATTCTTACATGTTTTCACTTTCACACCTTTGCCCAGATTGTGCCCTCTGCCTGTATTTATTCTTTTCTCATCTCCATCTCTTAGAATCCTTAGCTTCCTTTACAATTTAGTTAAGTACCATTTCCTACCTGAAGCCTTCCCTGATCTCTTCCACAACTAGTTCCTCTCTTCTCCCCACAAATTATCTTATATTTACATTTTGTATATTCATATATATAACATTGTCATCTCTGAGAGAATACAAGCTCTTCAAGGGTAGGGACTGTTTTCCATTTTTGACTTTGTATGTACACAGTAGGCACTTGACAAATGCTCATGTAGGTACCTCTGAGCTTCAGTTTCCTCATCAGTTAAATGGGGATAATAAGAGCACTTTCCTCCAAGGTTATTATGAGAAAGAAATGTTAATAGATAGGAAGCATTTTGCAAACCTTAAAGAGCTAGATAAATGCTGGCTATTGCTGTTGCTTATTAATTGATTTAATCTTACAACAAATGAGATGTACAAGACATATTATCTTCATTGTTCAGATGAGAAAATTGTGTCTTGGATAGGGAAAAAGACACACAACTAATAAGAGCAGGGGGAAGTCTTGAACCCAAGACTTTGTACCTCCAAGACCAACATTTTATACCATCAGTTCTTAGTTTCATCTCAAACCTCTACAATAGCCATTGTGATTCTAATAAAAGGTTTGTTTTAACAGAATCTGCATTTGTTTCAACTGAGCTTGAGGAATTTGTAGAAACCCTGTTGGAATTGTTAAAATCCTGCCTCATCATATTCAAGCAAATGGGCCATCGGAAATGGGCTGCAGGTTACAAAGAATTCCCAGAAGGATGCCTGAAAGTACAGTCAGTCTTTTCATTGTTCAATAAGCAATTCCATTTTCAAGAGCCAGTCCTCTTGACTCACTAATGGTTTGATTCAAAAGAGTCTCTTTATTCACTAATGGTTCAATTCAAAAGATCCACTTTTTTTCACTAATGGGTCAACTCAAAAGATCCATCAACCTACCCATCCAATAGACCTATATCCATCAGTTTAACCATCTCAATTAAGTCCATCTAGACTTAAAAGAGTAATTATAACATGAACAAAAATGTTTTCGGGACAGTATTTTGTCAATAGCTACTCTATTCATTTTTGTCAGAAGAATTAATCTTTGTTGGGAACTCTGGAGCTGGGTCACTAGAAATAAAATTATTGGAAATAGGTAGGGAGTGTGGATAGAATATTGACCTTGGAGTCAGGAGGACTTGAGTCCAAATATGACCCCAGATAGTTACTAGCTTTGTGAGCCTGAGCCCAACTGCCTCCAAAAAATAGAAAAACCAAAGTTGTTGGCCAGTGTTCTCCAACATGCAGCATGCAGATGAGCGTGTGTGATCCTGTCATACTGATTCCCTTTGAAAGTAATCCATCCAGGTGGCTAATCATGGAAAAACCACCAATAGCATTCCATGAACGATCTGCAGCATTATCTTTATCCCCTAAAGGATCTCCGAAGGTATAATAGATACTAGAGCTCTTCCCTTGCCATTGTAAGAGACAAGCATTTTACCATAAACTCTGGACTCTCTGATGAAGCCAGGAAAAGATTTTTATTCATTGATCTTGCAAGACTAAGTGTTAGGAAGCAGGGACACCTCTTAAAGGACCAAAGCATAACTTTTTGCACCCTGTCCTAAAACTCAAGTCCCTCCCCTGATTCCCTAACCCTACAGAGAGGATACATATATCCCAAATGCCTAATTCCCCAAAATGAATCCTCATCCCTGATTCCACTGGTGTTCACCTTATTTGGTCATAAGTGTTCTGTAAAGTGACCATAATACTGGCTGGCCCTGCCCTAATTAAAACTCTCATTCCCCACATTTCAAGAACTGTTTGGGAACTTTTACCCTTATTTGGGTATGTCTGCACCCATTCTTTATGTAATAGGATGCTTCTTATTCTAATTTATGACTTCCCTCTATAAGTTTTGTTTTCTTTGTTCCATTTCAGCCTAACCCTAGGTTTCATTTCTTAGAGTTCCCCCCATAACTCTGTAGAAACTAAATCCTCATCCAATTCTTACAAACCCCCAATCTCTGAAATGGAGTCACCCGGATTTCTTGATGCTTGTATTATACTCTCTTGCCTATCACTGTCCACTCCTTCATGCCCAGCCATCTCTATCCCTTCCCTCCCAGTTCCCTATCCCATTCTATCTTTCCCTTTTCTATTTAAGTGGTATTTCCCATTGCATAGCCCACCTCTACTATTAGCTTCTTGAGGGCAGGTATTATTTTGTTTCTGTCTTTGCCATTCCAGCAACGGACACCATTTTAGTGTCATGGCCCTCTTTGGCAATCTGGCAAAGGCTTCTCAGAATCATGGTTTTAAATAATTGAAGAAAGTGCTTCAGTTGGAAGTTAGTAAAAATAAAGATGTAGTTTTTTTCTTTACCCAAGTTTCCCTGAAATTTATCCAGTAACTGGAAATTGAGTGAATTCCCATCAATTGGGGAATAGCTGAATAAGTTATGATAAAAGAATGTAATGAAATATTATTGTTCTATAAGAAATGATAAGCAGGATGATTTCAGAAAAGACATATAAAATGATGCTAAGTGAAGTGAGTAGAACCAAGAGAACATTATACATAGCAACAAGAGTATGTGATGATCACATAGGGATAAAGTGAGTTTTCCTTAAAATAATAAGCAGTATTTATCTAAAACCAACAGCAAGCATTATTTGTAATGGAAAGTGTTGTGCCAAAGTTCCATTTTGATGTCTTGACCTAGTTTCCCAATTGTCCTATTTAGTTATTCTGCCTCTGGTTATAATCTTTCCCTCTTAATGTTTGAGATAAAGGTTTTATATCTTTAGGTTAGAGACATTCCTTCTTAATGTTTGACAAGATAAAGGTTTATCCATTTTAGATATCATTAGAATATCAGTAACCTCCCTCTATTGTGTCATCCTAGAGGCTTCCCCACTATGAGGTTATCCCTACCTAGGTACCTCCATTATGTCATTGTTCTTGTTATTATATAAAGAAGTTTGTTGTCACAATATTCAGGGCTGGACTCTTTGAGATGATAATCTCGTCCAGCCCTGTGATCAAACATGGATCCATTGGTCCCAGTATTTCTCTCCATTTAATGAACTATTGAGTTGGTCTCTAATCTCTGTCTTGCTCAGTTTCTTTGGCATTACAGAGAGAAGCTGGACACATTCCCAATAAGATCAGGGGTGAACCAAGGATGCCCATTATCACACTATTATTCAACATTGTACTAGAAGAGTTGACTTTAGCAATAAGAAAAGAAAAAGAAATTAAAGGAATTAGAAAAGGCAATGAGGAAATAAAACTATCACTCTTGCAGATGATATGATGACATACTTAGAGAATCCTAGAAAATCGTCCAAAAACTATTGGAAACCATTTGCAGCTTTAGCAAAGTTACAGGATATAAAATAAACCTACACAAATCATCAGCATTTCTATAGTTACCTACAAAGCCCATCAATAAGAGATAGAAAGAGACATTCCATTTAAAATTACTGTAGACACAATAAAATACTTGAGGGTCTACTTGCCAAGACAAACCTAAGAACTTTTTGAACACAATTATAAAACACTTCTCACACAAAGTCAGATTTAAACAATTAGAAAAATGTCAATTGCTCATGGGTAAACTGAGCTAATATAACAAAAATGACAATTCTGCCTATATTGGTCTAATTGTTCAGTGTCATACCAATCAAACTGCTAAAAAATTGTTTTATAGAACTAGAAAAAAAAATAACAAAATTCAACTACAAGAATATCAAGGGAATTAATAAAAAAATACAAAGGATGGTGGGTTAGCAATACCAAATTTAAAACTATATTATAAAGCAGCAATCATCAAAAAAATTTGGTACTGACTAAGAAATAGAGCGGTGGATCAGGGGAAGAGACACAATAATCAAGGTCTATGGTAATCCAGTATACGATAAATCCCCAAACTCCAACTTCTGGAATCAAAACCACCAGGAGGATGGTCAAAAATAGAATATCTATCTTCCAGTCCTTCTTAGCCCTTATATACCTCATTGTAATTACATTATTACAGCATACTGATTATGTGTGAACTTAGAGAACCATTATATCACCATACAAGTACTAAGTGTATATGTGAACTAGAGAACCATTATGTCATCAGTTGCACTGAGTTTCAAGTATACTTCTCCAGAATTCCAGCCCTTTACAATTCTTCTCAGTGGTTCAATGATCCAACACAATCCCAATAGACTTTGGACAGAAAAGGCCATCTGCATCCAGAAAAAGAACTATGGAAACTGAAAGTAAATCAACACATGCTATGTTCACTTCTTTTTTCTGTTTTTTTTTTTTTTTAATCTCTCCATTGGTTTTTCCCTTTTACTCTGATTTTTCTCTGCCAACATGATTCATAAAACAATGTGTACTAAAAATAAATAAATTTACTAGAAAGAAAGGAAAAAAAGATTATGTGATGATCAACTTTGATGGACTTGGTTCTTTTTACCAATGAAGTGATTCATGGCAATTCCAATAGACTTATAATGGAATGAGGTATCTGCATTTAGAGAGAAAACTATGGAGACTGCATGTGGATCAAAGTAGAGTATTTTCACCTTTGTTGTTTGTTTGCTTGATTTTTTTCTCATTTTTTTCTTTCATCTTTTGATCTGATTTTTCTCGCTCAGTATGATGAATACGGAAATATGTTCAGAAGAACAGCACATGTTTAATTTATCTTGAATTGATTGCTATCAATGGGAGGAGTAGGGGAGGAAGGGAGAAAAAATTGGACAAAGTTTTGAAAGCTGTCTTTGCATGTATTTAGAAAAATAAAAAGCCATTAAAAAAGTCAAAGGTATAGAAAAAACCCCAACAAAGTATCCAAGTGACATGACAGCTTTACTCCCCAACAACCAGTTCAATATTTTATGATGCATTGTTATCAGGAAGAGATTTATACTAAACTGATTTATTCTACTTGAAAAACTGTGTAAATGTTATGTGTTTATAGATATTGGTATCTTATTGAAATCAAAACTGTCAAATCAGAAAGTGATTAAAAAAGAAATAAAGAAAAATAATGAGCAAACTGATTTCAGAAAAACCGGAAAAACTTATATGAATCAATGCTGAGTGAAATGAGTGGAACCAAGAGAACATTGTACACAGCAACAAGAAGATTATATGATGGTCAACTTGATGGATATGGGTCTTCTCAGAAAGATTGAAGAAAATTTTGATAGACTTGGGGTGGAAAATGCCATCTTATATCTAGAGAGAGAACTGTGGAGACTGAATGTGGATTGAAGCATAATATTTTCCCCTTTGTCTCTTTGTTTTTTTTTCTTTCTTGTTTTTTTTTTTCCTTTTTGATTTGATCATTCTTGTATAAGAAGACAAATAAAGAAATATGTTTAAAGGATTGTACATGTTTAACCTAAACCAGATTGATTGCTGTCTCGGAGCGGGGAAAGGCAAGAAAGGCAGGGAAAAAATTTCGGAACACAAAATCTTACAAAAATGAATGTTGGGAACTATCTTTATGTGTATTTGGAAAAATAAAACACTATTGAGGAGAACCTATAAAATGATCTCTTTCTACCCTCTTGTCTAATACCTTCCCACCAATCATTAAAAGCCCTCCTATCTCCTCATGGGATAGTCTTCAACAGCTAGAACAAATGGTCCTGAAAGGCTAATTATTAATTTAAACTAGGACATTAATCACAGCTTAACTTGTGAAGCCTCCCAGAGGTATTTACCTTTTAAAGGAAGTTGTTTATTATTATCAATAGTTATAAACTCTCATTTCTCTGACACTTAAAAGCTTATAACACATTTTCCTCACAAAAGATCCTACAAGTAGGTAATTCAATTATCATTATTTTCCCAATTTTGCATATGAGGAAATTGAGACATCCCAAAGACATTTCCTAATATGCACAAGGGGTGGAAAGGCATCTGACTCGATGCTTTCTAAGGTCCCTTATCCATCTTCTGCTTCCTAATGTGAGAATTTCAGACTATGTAACAGGCCAGCCAGGACTTCAATTGTGAACAGCAGCAAGTGGAAAGATTTCAAAAGCTTTTCATCATGTAGGTCCAGTCAGCAACCCTGTCCTTCATTTCCATCCTGATTAGTTAGCATCAGCATCTTTGTCTTTCCTAGCATAGGCTTGTGTGACAGGGAAATAATGTTGACAGCCCGGAAAAAGTATTGGATGTAAGGGCAGGGATACAGAATTCAGATTTTGAATTGGGCATCTTTGTCTAGGCTCAGAAGGAAATAAGTCTAGTGTCTTTACACTCTCCAATTTCATTGCTGAAGAAGCAGGAAGAATAATTTTATTATAGAAAAGGTCTGACCACATCACTCCTCTGCTCAAAAAATCTTCAATAGCTTCTTCTCATGTCTAGGATTAAGGTCCTCCAAATTTTGTTTCTACCTAGCTCTCTAGCCTTATCATTGTACTGCATTAAGTTCCCCTAATTTAATTCTCCTTAATGTACTATTTTAAGCAATCTTTGAACTCAGCATTTGGTTTCCTGACTCAGTGCATTTGCCCAAGCAGTATCCCATGTTGAGAATGCACTCCTTCCTCACCCATGCTTCCCAGAATCCTGAAAGCTTCAAAGTTCAAGAGCAGATTTCTTTTCTCTTTCCTTTCAGTCATAAAAATTTTACCTTCCTCAAATCACCAAATTTTTACTTAGTTATGGATATGTTATAATATCTCCTCTTAGACCACATAAGCTCAGAGAGCTTTTTATTATCTCATCTTGAACAGAAGGGCCTGGAATATAGTAGGTGCTTAATGAATGTATTTGACACTTGTTAGGTGACTGATGACAAATTGTTACACAAACATTTCTTAAATGACAACTGTATGCAGGTCACTACATTAGGTTTTGGAGACATAAAGTTGTAGAATGATTTTTTGCCCTGCCGTCAAAAAGTTTGCATTTTACTGGGAAAGCTATAATAGGCATACAGGTAAGCCCAGTGTAAGGTAGACAAAGAAAAACCTGGGGGGCTCTTTGAACTTCGCTTGACTCATCTGTTAACTGGATAGAATAATAATACTCTCACTTCCTGTCCTCACAGAGTTATGCATTTTGTAAATCTTAAATTACAACAGAACTCTAAGCTTTTTTGCATGTGTGAGATAATCAGGGTTAAGTGACTTGTCCAGAGTCACACAACTATTAAGGGAGACCACAAGTAGTAAGTATTAAGTATCTGAGACCACATTTGAACTCAGGATTTTCTGATTCCAGAGCCAGTGCTCTATCCACTGTGCCACTTAGTTGCCCTGAAATATTAGCTCTTAATAATATTATCCTGGGACCCTAAGGAGAGGAAGGTTAGATTTTGCTTTGGTCAAACAAAGAATTTGTTTTGCATAATCTCATATTTGCCTTCTCAATGGAGGGAGAGAAGAAGGAGGAGGAAGGGAGAGAATTTGCAACTCAAAGTTTTGAAAACAAATGTTAATGAAACCAAATTTTCACAAAGAGAATTTTATTTGATGTGTAGAATGTTATTGTCAGTTCCACTTTGATACCTTCTAATTCCTTTTTTCTAGTAGTAGGATTTCATTTTTTTCCCAATCACATATAAAGACAATTTTATTTTTTTATATTATCAACAGTTATTTCATTTATTTATTATTATAGCTTTTTATTTACAAGATATATGCATGGGTGATTTTTCAGCATTGACAATTGTAAAACCTTTTGTTCCATTTTTTCACTCCTTCCCCCCATCCCTTCTCCCAGATGGCAAGTTGACCAATACATGTTGAATATGTTAACATATATGTTATGCATTTATGTCCATACAGTTATTTTATAAAGACAATTTAAAACATTTATTTAAAAATTTTTTTTGACTTCCAAATGATCTCCCCCCCTCCCCACCTAAATGGCAAGTAATTTGATATAAGCTATGTATGACACCTGCCAATTTTTTTCCATTTACCCTCCTCCATCCCTTTTTAAATTAATGTCATTCATATATGCTCCTATGGAAACACCCATTACTTAAGCATACTACCTATGGACATTATCCTAGCCATGCTTATGAGGCTCTATTATACTCATCAGTTGGCTCTGCCTTTTATAGCTTGTGATAATTCACTGCCTAATACCTTGCTTGTAAATTCATGAGGGGATGATCCCAGAGGTCTCATGTCAGAAAACAAATGTACCAACCTCAGAAAGGACACAGTGTCTATAAATAAAACCATTTCGGAGAAGTCTTCAAAAACAGATAAATCATGGTCATTTGTTTTCTCTCCCTTGGTTCAGGTAGAGATTCTTGGATAGGATTTTGGCTGAGGAGAAAGGGCTTTTTAGATGGAGATCTATACTTTGTTTAAGGTGTTCTTATCGGCAGCCCACCCTAAAATACGGCTTCTGGGGTTATAGATTGTGCAGAGTAGGATTTATTTCTCCGCATAGAATTCATACCAAGATGCTGTGAATTGCTTCAACCATTCTGGAAAGCAATTTGGAGTGATACCAAGGAAGGGACTAAACTGTCCTTACATCCTCATACATACGGAGATATCCCAGGGCTGGGCAAAACCCCTTGACAAATGACCAAAAAAGATAGAAATATTTAAGCAATATTTTCTGTGGGAGCAAAGAACTGGAAACAAACTAGACGCCAGAAGCCCAGGGAATGGCTGAATAAATTATGAGACAGGAATATAATAAAATAATACTGTGCTGTAAGAAATGATGACAAGGATGGATCCAGAGAAGTGTGGAAACATAGAAAAAGGTGGTAGAGCGGACAGAATGCTGGACGTGTATCAGAAGTTTGCTTCCTGCCTCAGACATTTCAGGTCAGTACCAAGAGGAAGTCATCTTACTTTTCTGACTGCCTCAGTTTCTCCATCTGTAAAATAGGAATAATAATAGCACTTACCTCCCAAGGTTGTGGGGAAGATCAAATGAGGTAATTTTTATATAGTTCTTTGCAAATCTTAATATGACAAATATATGCCAGTTATTTTATTATTATTGTTACTACTACTACTACTACTACTACCACTACTACTACTATTATTGCTACTACTACTACTACTACTGTTACAGGGGAAAAAGCCTTGGCTTTGGAATCAGAATACCTGGTTTCAAATCCTACTTCTCACACTTACTACCTTTGGACAAATAACAAACCTTTTCTGGAACTTAGCTTCTCCATCTTGGAGGAGATGATCCTTGAGGTCCCTTCTAATTGTAAATCAATAATCCTAAAATCCTATGAATTAATATAAACTAGATAGAATGAGGGGGAAAGGACACAAAATGACCTCAACAATGTAAATGCAAAGAACAGTGAGTAAAAAAAAAAAAAGCCCAGACTATTTTGAAATTATAATAACTGAGCTTGACCCCAAGATGAGACAATGGATCTCTTTCCTTTGCAGATGCGGGAAACTATGGGTGTGGAGCACGGCATACATCAGATTTAGTTGCTATGTCCTCATTTTTGCTGAGCCTTTTCTTTCCTTTAGAATTCTTTATCCCAATAAGTGACTTTCAAGGAGAAAGATGAGAGGAGGGAAGAAATATGTTGAGATACAAAAATAAAAGGTATCACTAAATTAAAAAAAAAAGAAATTACATTTCACTCAGGCTCTCCTTTTTCAGAAGACATTTATTAAGTTTACTAAGCCTGTTTACTTGAAAATTTTCCTTTCTCACTGATGCTTGAAAATAGAATCTCCTTATTAACTGATTTTTGGCATTTTTGCTTTAGTCAATTCTCTTCCTCTGGGACCCTCTTCCACCCCCAACTCCCTTCCTCCAGATGTTTCAGTGGAATCAAAATTGATTTTATTGTTAAATTTAAACCAAAAAGTATCAGCCTAACAGCTGCTCTCTTCTGCAATCCTCTTCCTTAGCCAGGCCAGTCAGCTCTGAAAGGCCAAAGCTGTTCTCCACAATCCCGGAGAAATCCAATTTTAATGATAAAGTATGAGAAAAGAAATTGGCAAAAAGAGTCATAGAATACATAGAATTTTTTTTAAAAAGCAGATCTGTTCAGCTGAGGGTGTGGTGTGTGTCTGGCACTTTTGTGGCATCAGGAAGAAGGAAGGGAAGTCAGATTTCTAACTAACTTCATCTTAAAATTCACCATAGTAGATAAATGTAGCCTTGGGGGCGTGGCTTGGGGGTTCTGGATTAGCGGTCCAGCTTGTTCCAATTCTAGAACATCCAGGTAATGACTAGAAGCCAAGCTCATTTATTTGTAACTAGAAAAGACCTTGACCTTTGGAATAGAATCAGTCATATCCCAGCTCTGGTACTGCCTCCCTAGGGGATCATGGTCAAATCTCTTCTCCATTCCTGCCCCAAATATCCACATCTATAAAGTGAAGTTGTATTAGAAAAAGCCTATGGTCCTTCCAAGCTCTAAATCTTTGCACCTATGAACTGGGGGTGCACTTCCCCTTTTGCTCCAACATGGATAACCTGGTGTTCTGGATGGCCACGGTCAGCCTCCCTTAGTCTTCCTCCTCCTCTTCCGGAGGGTTCACAATCAGTCCCTGACACCTGATCTTGGGCAAACTCACTCATCTCTGTGCTTTCTGAACGCTCCGCAAATAATGTCTTTGCCCTTCTCTTCCTCATGCATGAGCTTATCTGCATACTTTTTTATCTCTCTTTTCTCCGTTCTATCTCTTGACATCCCTCAGTTCAAATCCTACCTTCCACGAGAGGCCTTTCCTGGTTCTCTTTTTCCCATGACTAGTGCCCTCCCTCCGAGCTTATCTCCCATGAACACTGTATATTTCTTATATCTACATCCATATTTTCGTGTTGTCTCTCCCATTTAAATATGAACTTCGTGACACACCCTGTTTTTGCCTTTCTTTTGTCCTTAGTGCTTGATACATGATTAAGTCCTTAAAAAATGCTTGTTGATTCACTGGTTAACTTTATCTCAACGTTTCCATTAACTGAATTTTTGCCTCACTTATAACAAGAACACAAATGAGTTAAATATAAACATAAATGTAAATGAAGGCAGATAACAAAAGTTCTATCTCAAAGGTAGGAATTTTCCTAACTGGGGGCTCCGAGCTATGATTTTTTTGTTTAATAGAAACTATACACAAAGCTTCAGAGGAGGGAGCCCCAGAGATATTGGAGTCCATTAGATTTTCCCTGAGCCAAAAAATGAGCTAATTGCTGCACAGATAGTAAGATATGAGTAAATTCCATCTTCTCCTTACCCCTGCCCCTAGTAGAAACTAAATCCCTTGAGGGCAGAGTTTTGGTTTTTTTTTAATTTTGCTTTTGGATGTGTAGCATCTGGCTTTGGATTGAATGGATTGAGTCAGGGTACGCAATGTCTCTGAGGAGAAGGGAAGGAATCATCCCATAGCTACCTGTATTATGTCTATGTCTAGGCTTGGCCGAGGGTACAGCATTATGATGACGAATACTGGATCTGACATCTCAGGATGTGGGTTCAAAAACTTCTCTCTAAAGCTTTACAGAGACCCTTCTCTCGCCCAGGAGGGGTCTTTCTCTTTACTTCCACTTCTGAGAATCCTAACTTTCTTCAAAGCTTGACTCAAGCACCACCCTCTCCATGAGGTCTTTCTGGTCCCCCTTAGCTAGCAGGGCCTCTCCCCTTTACCTTTCTTTCACACTATCTTGAAAATACATTGCTGTATATTAATTGATTGATGGAACACTGCTATAATTTGAGCAATTCTTTCCACTTCTCTTGAGGGGACCTCAGTTTCCCAACTGTAAAAAGAGAAGATTGGGTTAATTAACCCCTGCGATCCCACCCAGTTCTTCATCTATGATCCTATGTGATGGTTACTTAGCCCAGAGAGAAGGAAAAATCCCTTTTCTGAATTTCTCAAGACTAATGTGACAACAAAGGAGGCCTTATTTGGAATAATCTTTAAAAAAAAAAAAAGGTTCAGATACAATAAACTCTGAGAACTGTGGAAAGACACATTCTCCCTCCCCCCACCACTCAGCCACTGGGGGATTAGTACAGTTTGAAAATGGCTCGTACTTTAGGCATTAAAAAGGAGTCAAGGTGAGCTCAAACAATCAGCTCCTTGTTTGCGTGGTCAGGAGGGCATGGAGAAATGTAACACTCTGCACTGAGTTAGAGAAGATAAATGCACTTCTCAGGACAGAAGACAAGCCTTCTTTGTACAGAGAATTTGTCTGATAGGGGCTCAAAAAGAGGCCCTGCCCTGGTCCTAATTTGTGCCTCGTCTGGGTGGGATCCAGGGTTGGCAGCCAAGTTGCTGGGGGAACATCGACTGCCCAGCTTGTGCCACTGAAGAAACTGAATCCATCCCATCCTAGAGAGGTGCAGGAATCCGGGACTCTCATCACACCTGGCGCTTTAAGACTTACAAATATGTTCTTTTCTGTGAATAATAATAATGATATTATAGCTGACATTTACACAATGCAGATTATGTACCAAGGGCCCTGCTAAGCATTTCACAAATATCAGTAGGCTATGGATGCTCTTATCTCCATCTTCGGAGACCAGGAAGTCAGTCGGGGAGTCAGTCCTACCTGGGTGAACATGGGATAGGCTTTGGAGCTCTCTGATGCACAAGTAGACATAAGTCGTGGGCTGCATGAGAGCACAACACAGAGTGAGGTTCTAGAGGTCTTGGTCTCCTTTAAATCCCGCCTCAGAAACTTACTAACCATGTGACCCAAGTCTCTTGGAGCCTCGATTTCCCCACTGTAAAATCCAGTTGGCCTGGATTTCAGCTCTGATCTCATGAACATTCATAGTATCTCTGGTCTCTGGGCTCACATCCCAGCTTAACTGATCACCAGCTGTCAGTTTACCTCAGGTCTTCAATTTCCTCTTCTATATGATGAGGGGGTTGAACATGACTTCTGAGGGTTCTTCTTCATTTGTCAGATGTTGGGGACGTTGGCAAAGGAAGCCGGGCTCTGCCGGGCCCCACCCCCTGCCTGGAGGGAGGTTCTGCAGCTGTTCTCAGATGGCAGTTATTTTCCAGGCTCGGTTAGTGGTGTCAGGAAGTGAGCTCACGGCCTTCGAATTGGGAGAAAAGCAATGGGAAACTGGATACAGAGAAGGAAGGAATCCGGGGGTATGCAGAGGCTCTAGTGGGGTCAGCTCGGAGGCTCTCGGGACTGGAAAGAATAGACATTTCGGTGATTTGGGGGAAAGTGTCAAAGTCGAGGAGAATAAGAGCAGAATTATAGCAATTATTTATACAGTACCTACTATGTGCCAGCACTGGCTTGACAAATATTCAGAAATACAAAAGCACTTTACAAATAATATCCCACTTGATTGATGGAGGATGTCATCTGGTCCAGAAGAGAAGGGGCGAGTGTTAGCCCCTGCTGGGCCTTGGCCCCTGGTCTGAGAGATAACAGACTATGCTCTTTTCTCTATAGAGTGATTACATCAAGGATAATAATATATATAGTGGCCTATCTCCTAGGATTGCTGCCAATAATACGATGAATGTTGTTTTGAAAACAACAGAGCTAGGTAGATGTTAGTACCAAGTTTCAGTTTCCTCATCTGGAAAATGGGGATAAAAATAACATCTGCACAGGGCGGAAATGAGGCTCAAAGGAGGTAATAAGTGCCAATAGTTTGCCAACCTTCAAGTGCTATATACAAGTGTTATTGTTATTGTTTTTGTTTTTGGTATCGAATTTAGGCGTTTTCTGATTTTTTCCTGAGCTTTTTTTTTTTTTTTTGCAAGAGAGTTGAGAGGTTTCCAACAAATCTAAGACAGAGATCATGATTCTCCTCCAGATAGCCCTCAGCCTAGAAGCAAGAGCTGGCTTAGATTTGCTCCCCCATGCCCATGCATTTATCCCCCTGACTCCTGTCTATACCAGCTCTGAGGTTCTGGCCTCAAGTGGTCTTGAAGCTTCTTTAGTCCTTTCCCTTACAACAACCACCATTTAGATACAGTTTTTTAAAATCTGAAAAAACTGTGCAACCGTTATTTCATCTGAGACTTATACCCTGGGACAGAGAAACTAAGTCCTCTTATTTTCCTTTTACAGTTGAGGAAGCTGAGGAAGACAGGGGTTCCATAAGTTGCCCAAGATCACAGAGTTAGTGAGTGCCAAAAGTAGGATTTGAATCCAAGTATTTCTGACTTAATCTCTTTTCAATGCCTTTTTTTTTTTTTTTTGGTGTGGAAGACTCCTTTTAAGATGGGCATCTTCCTTTGAGACATTTTCTCTGTTTTATAGGTGAGACAATTCTGCTCATAGTCCTTCCTCCCCATCCCTCTCCTGACAATTAAAATAAAATGAGACAATGCTAGTAAAGTGCTCAGTAAAGTCCCTGACTCAACTCGGGCAATATGGAAAAGCTTATTCTCCTCGCCTTCTCACCCCCTCCATGATCCCATCAGGGTGAACTCTTCTTGTTCGTGTTCTTCTTGTCCTTCTTGTTTACTGATAGTTTACTGGAGTCCCGGCAGCTGTGGGGTTTTGTGCAGATAGTTCTGGGGTTGCTCTGGAGTTTGTGCGTTCCAGTTTGTGCCAGACCTTTCACCTTTCTCAGCCTCAGTTTCCCCATCTGTAAAGTGAAGGGCTTGGACTTGAGGATCTCTTCTCCTGGCTATAGCAACATGGCTCCACCTCTTACTCTTGAGGGAATTTAGTCCTTTTCTCTTTCTGGGCCTCAGTTCCCTCATTTAGAGCACAGAGGTCATGGCTTCGATAATCCCCAAGGTCCTTGGAGCTCTAAATCCTGTGAAATTAGAACCGGCCCCAAGAGCTGCTGGGGGCTGTGCCCTTTCCCCGGGCTCTCACTTGGGCTCCAGCTTTGTTACTGCTCTGCTAATCTTGGTCTTCCCAGCAGAGCCAGGGCTGCAGGCTGAGTTGATATGAAATTGGCTTTCAATGTTTCCTCAGCGTCAAAGTCAGGCAGGCTTTGCCCAGTTACCATCTGGCTTGGGGTTTTCTAGGTCAATTCCAATTTAAAATAGTCCGTCCCTGCCCTCAGAAATCAGCCACACACTTCCAAATGGCCAATATTTTGGTGAAAAGGTACAGACTGAGTCCTCGGTAACCTTAGCGTGAGTTGGAAGCCAGGAATTAATTAGGGGACCTTTAAGGTTTACGGTTTTCTTCATAATCTCCCTGTAGGGGAGAGAGGGCAGGTACCATCCCATACTTCTGTCTGTAACACCGGGCTTGGGGCTGTTGCTATGGAGGGTACAGCCGGCCTTCCCTCTCCCTCCACCCCTTTGTTCCCACTGCCCTCCTTTACAACAATTAGCTGGTGTTTGGAGGCAAAATAGTGCTCCCTTGGATGCCCTCCTGTGTTCTCCTAGTTGTACTTCTGACCTTCCGGACTCCTGACAGGGAATTACATTAGTAAGGAGAGGACAGAGTTCCAGCTGTCTGTCAATTTCTCTGTCTCTCCTTTTCTTCTTCTTCTTCTTCTTCTTCTTCTTCTTCTTCTTCTTCTTCTTCTTCTTCTTCTTCTTCTTCTTCTTCTTCTTCTTCTTCTTCTTCTTCTTCTTCTTCTAGTAATGGGGGTTAAATGACTGGCTTTGAGTCACACATCTAGTAAGTGTTCTGTGTCTGAGCTGGATTTGAACTCAGGACTTCTACTTTATTATCCACTGTATCATCTAATTACTTCTTTTTTGTCTTTCTCTTCCTCTTCTTGTTCTTGTTCTTCTTGTCCTTCTTCTTGTTCTTCTCTTCCTCCTCCTTCTCCTCTTCCTTCTTCTTGTTCTTCTTGTTCCTGTTCTTGTTCTTGTTGTTGCTCTTCTTCTCCTTCTTCTCCTCCCCCCCCCCATTCCCCTTGGGGGGAAATATAATTATGTATCTAGTAATGACCAAGTAATGATGACCTTATGATTCCCCAAAGGGCAGAAGCCCAGGAGTTTCCATCAGCATGGGCAGCATGATCTCAGTTTCCCCAGAGCGGCAGCAGCCAACAACCCGGTCTACACCTGGAGTGCCGAGAAAAGACAGCCTGAGTATGTTAACTCCCTGGGCCTGGCAGAGAGCTCCATGAAGGAGAATGTGATATGGAGGAAGCGAAGAGCTTCCAGGTACCAGAACCTGCTACTCACCTTCTGACTCCATGAAGTTTGAATCCATTTTTGAAAGGACCTTTATGGGTGTATGGGGAGAGTTCTCCCCTAGTCCTCAGTTTTAGGGGAGGCATTTATGTAGCAACGGTTTTTGCTGTAATCGTTTAGTAAATGCCCTTCTTGGAAGCTGGCGGCTAACAATGGAGAGCACACTGATGGGGGCACATGAGGGACAGGATTAGAAAGTCTGTCATTCTCATGGTTATCCCTAGAAACTTGAAGGGGGAAGTAATCAGCCCTTCCCCAGGGAATCGGCCCCATTATATGAATGGGATTTGGGGAATTATTGAAGGAGGGAGTACTTACTACACCCACACACACTCACAGACACACACAGAGACGAGCAAATCAGGCATTTACATTCTAGTAAGGGAACCTACATGTAAATCATAACATACAAAGGAAATAGTCATTATTTATTCAGTAGACATTTATTATGTGGCTTACTAGCAGGAAAAGTTACAAAATATGGCCGTGCCGTGGGACAGAATTTTAATATTCTCCCTCTAAATCTCCCTCCCAGTGGCAGCCTTCTTGAGCCGCCATGACAGCAACGGGACATGGTAGGGTCTTCCTAAGTTTGGCTGGTTTGCTCCGAATGATCTCGAGCCAGGGGTGGGCTGCAGCCAGCTCTCGCTGGCTTGTGAGTTAATCGTTAAATTTTCAGGGTGAGTAGTGACTATCTTGGGAATCAGAGCACAATTGTGGTTGATTATCTAGGCTTAAGATGATGCCGGAAATGGGAATAATATAGGTTAGAGTTAAAAGCATATTATGCATCCTTCTGTTTTTCCTGGAAAGCCGGGTGTTAAATTATTTACCAGCACCCCCTTAACTCTAGTCTTTATTTAACAACTTCTAGTTAAGAGAGAGCATGTACTATTTCTCAAGGCAGTCTATTGCACTTCGAATAGCTCTAATTAGGAGGATTTTTCCTTATATCAAACCTAATTTGTGATTTTGCAGCTTTTATTCCTGATTCTAGGGATGGGAAAAGGAAAATGGCTCCCCAAGAACAGTGCTGTCATGACTGCCATTTGTCAAGGCTTTGGGTAGAGGAATTCTAATGGAGACTATTGGCCCAAATGACAAAAGGCAAAGAAGATTTTGGGATCTCAGTGTCCCTGGATAGACATACATATAGTTATCCCTTCCACATTGCGGGGCTAGGGACAAGGTGCCCCATGATCTGGAAAATGTTGTACAATTTTTTGGCCCTACTTTTCATACCAGAGATGTCTGAATAATTATGATATTAAAAGATAAAAGATATACAACGTAATCCATAGATTTATGATTTCTGAGTTTCTAAATTTTTTTCTGTTGGTTTTCATGAAGTGTCTGAGACTTTGACAAAGCTGTCCCCCAATTCCCATTTAATTTCTTATGCGACCTGTGATATGTTGAAATCTTGATGAGGAAAGTCACAATGTGGAAGGGATAACTGTACTCACATATATTATCATACATATAATTTATATGTAATAAAATATTGGATATGAAATATATACATGTTTATACACATCTATTTTTCTTTCTTTCTTTTTTCTTCCTTCCTTCCTTCCTTTTTTCTTTTTCTTCCTTCCTTCCTTCCTTCCTTCCTTCCTTCTTCCTTCCTTCCTT
Source organism: Antechinus flavipes (assembly GCF_016432865.1). NCBI lineage: Eukaryota > Metazoa > Chordata > Mammalia > Dasyuromorphia > Dasyuridae > Antechinus > Antechinus flavipes. Next base: position 21,113,439 of record NC_067402.1, read on the forward strand.
CCTTCCTTCCTTCCTTCCTTCCTTCTTTCCTTCCTTCCTTCCTTCCTTCCTTCCTTCCTTCCTTCCTTCCTTCCTTCCTTCCTTCCTTCCTTCCTTCCTTCCTTCCTTCCTTCTTTCTATCTATTTATCTATCTAGATACAGAGAGATGTGCTACCAACACATGATGATAGATTGTTAAATTTTCATTGTGAGAATGTACACCTCTGAAACTGGTAAATTCTACAGACCAGGGCTTGCTTTATTGTTTTGTTGATCCCCTAGCGCTAAGCAAGTGATGGAGAAAATGTTAATAATGTGAATTAAATTTAAAAGTCTGTGATATGCAATCTTTTCTATGCTGGCTTTTAAATATTTTTCAACCTACTCAAACAACTGAATATATGTATGTGTGTGGTACATATATAAAATACTCACATACTTACATGCAATATATTTATAAAAATTATATATTTATTATATGTACATTTGCAAAAAAATATATAAAAATATGTCAACTCTTATATGCTGGTAGCATATCCACATATATGCACATATAGACATACGTGCATTTTCATGTCTATGTGTGTATATAAACATACATGTTTTGGATAAATCTCCATACCTACGAACATATATAATTTTAGCATATGCATCTCTTTATATGGAAATACTCATAAATGTATATTTATTTTGTGTTTATATATATATTTACAGAGTGATACATAATTATTATTGTTCATAACTCTTTATGATCCATGGATACCATAAAATATTCATTCTTTTTCGTTCAAGGGGCCCATCTTTTGATGTCATTTTTCAAAAGAATTTTAATAAATCCATAGGGACCCCCTAAGTAGCATCATGGAGAATTTGACACAACTGAAAAACGACTGAACAACAACAGCAAAATGAGATTTTCTTGGCAAAGGTACTGGAGTGGTTTGCCATTTCCTGATCTATTTGAATACCGGCTGAGCTTAAATGACTTGTCCAATCACATAGCTAAGGTAAATATCTAAAGTTAACTTTGTACTTTGTTCTTTCTAACTCCAAGCTCAGTGTCTTATCCAAAGTTCCACCTAGCTAGATTAGTATTTATTATTATATATAATAAAAAATTATTATACATATAACTATATTTATAACTACTCTATACATAATTATATTAAAATATATTATGTTACAAAATATGAGTATTATAATTATTACAATATACTTATATTTATAAAATAATATAAAATACATTATATATGGGAGTATTTATCATATATAAAATTCACAATATATGTAAGCTTATGTATATACCTATGTACAAATATATGCATATATGCAGGTTTGCTAGTAAATGTTTAATAACCAACTCTCCGGGGGAGGGAAGCTGTACATAACACAGACTTTAAAATTTCATCTGCATTATTAACATTTTCCCGTAATTTTCTTTATTCTAGACAATCGATAAAATAATAAATTGTTCCCTGATTTGCAGAGTTCAACAAGTTAAGAGATATAAATACTATTAATGAAAATTTAACAATCAACTCTTATGTGATGGTAATATATCCGTGTGTGTGTATGTGTGTTTGTGTGTGTATATGTTCCTATATTTGTGAGTATATAAACATTTGTGTGTGTGTGTGTGTGTGTATAGTTGTATATACATACACATCTGAATCTCTATAAGTTTAGCACAGACATCTCTCTGTCTAGAACACTCACAGGTGTGTCAGCTATACCTTGACTCAGGGTGGCTGCCAGAACTATTGCCCTATCCACCCTACCTGCCTTCTGCCTTTCTTCAGTTTCCTCATTTGTGAAATAATAGCATTGGACTAGATAGTGGCATTTATTAAGCACCTATTGTATACACCTAGGCTAAGCAACAGGGATACTAAGGCCAAAAAACAAGTTCTTGCCCTGTTCTCTAGAGTCCTTTTCAATTCTAGCTTTATGCTAGGATGACATAAAATAATTTTTCTTCTTTCTCTCAGGGGAGCCCTCTCTGTCTTCCTTACATGTCTCCCCTGCATCATCAAAATATATCTTTGGGTAGAAAATATTGGGAATAAACTTTTTTATACTAATGTGTGATTGGTCACTAAGGCTCCTTGGCACCTTGTGCCTTCGAAAGCACTGTGGAATGGGAGCTTTAGAGAGGCATGTTGGGGGAGGAGGAAGATCTTTCTACTTCACTGAAGTGTCATCTCCCCTCTTCACACTCTCTCCCCCCTCCCCCCCAGACTGCCACTTAGTCTGCTGATGAGTACAGCTAGCCCAGAAGCAGGGCTATTTTTAGCCTGAATGGCGCCCAGTAGCCGAATGCTGACCCAGCCTGTCTGATTTATAAGCCTTGTGTTCTCTGAAGCCTCCTTATCAGCAGGTGGGAATTCCTGTCCGATTGCATCAAGATCTGGGTGAGTCATGTGTTCGCCCTCTTAAGGTGGCAAAGATCTTCAGGTTTGGGAGGTGAGTTTCCAGGATCTTGTCCTACCAGGGCTCTCTAAGCATAGGCTTTCATCAAGTAGATGAAAGAAAATGAGATGTTCCCTAAGTGTTGCTGACACTCAGGTTCCTGGGCTCACATATTATGAGCCCTTAGAGAGATGAGGAAACTGAGACCCAGAGAAATTAAGTGACTTGCCCATTAGTAGAGTTGAGATTTGACCCTAAAGCTGCATCTAGACCACAGGAAAAATGACATTAAATTCTTCAACCAGTGTCCCAGAGAGAAGTGAGGAGCTGTTATTCAATTGTGTCTGTGCCCAACTTTTTATGCCCCTTTGGGGGGGTTTTCTGGGCAGAGATACTGGATTGGTCCACCATTTCCTTCTCCAGCTCATTTTACAGATGAGGAAACTGAGGCAAAGTTAAGTGACTTGCCCAGATTCACACAGCTAATAAATCTCTGAGGCTGGATTTGAGCTCATGAAAATGAGTTTTCATTACTATTGGCTCAGGGCTCTAAATACTGCATTACCTAACAGTCTCTGGGGGAGAATGCCTGATTCTAATAACGAATATCTTTGTCTTCTAGGAGGACAAATTGGGAACAGATCCTGGACAGAAAATGGTTCCTCCTTGGAAGGAAGGGACCATTGGAAGCCATCTTATCCAACCCTCTCAACCCCCTCATTTTTACATTTTTTTTTACAGTATTATTTTTACATTGATTTCAGATCTTGGCCATTATTAGGTCTCCATGCCTCTTTTCATCATGTCCCTCCTCCCCCAATTTTTGAAAATAGCTTCCTCTGTATGATTTTGAGAGCTGAGTCAATTCTACACATCCCTACTATGTGCCAAGCATTGAGCTTTGGCTATAACACAGTGCATCATGATATTACCAAAAAAAAAAAAAAAATATGACTCAAGTTGTAGAGAGTGAGATCTTATGGCATTAAATTTATGGTATTAAATACCTTATTAGTTTATATTAATTCTTAAACAATATTTAACAGTGCCTCCCTAAAAACTGGATTGGGGGAAAAGTCTTTAATCAAGTATTTCTGATAAGGGTCTTATATCTAAGATACATAGGGAATTAATACAGATATTCAGTGTGTCCCCAAAATTGTAGTGCCATTTAAAGTTTTAAATATGGTGTTTGGGACTGCTGAGATAAGACCAAGAGCTCTTGGTAGATAAGTGTTTAAAAATTATGAATAAATGATTTTCAAAACAATTGCAAATGTTTAGAACCACATGAAAGATTGTATTAAATCACAAGTAATAAGAGACATGCAAAAATGAGATTTCATCTCACATTTAAGTGGTAGAAATGATAAACACTAGAAATAATCCATGATGGGCCGGCATACTGACATGGTCTTGGTGGAGCTGTGAATTAATTCAAACATTGTAGAAAGCTATTCACAATCATGATGAAAATAGAGGAGTGGGAATGGAGGGGGGCTACTAAAATGTCCCCCCACTTTGATTCAGAGATCCCACTCAGGCATAGATCCCAGGGAGATCAGAGATTGAAAGAAAGGTCCCATACAGCCTAAAGTATTCATTGCTGCACTTTTTATGGCAGCGATTGTTGTCTGATGACAGACGATGCTATAAAAGGGGAGAGTCCCTATCCATCAAAGCCTAATGAGGTCAGGAAAGCTAACAACTGGGTGGCCTCTATAGGTTACAAAGATTGGGTCCCATGAATATGATGGAAATACTGCTGTGTCATAAGGAACAATGAATAGGACAGATTCAGAAAAGTCAGGAAAGACATAAGAATGGATGCAAAGTGTATCACGAAGAACCAATTATACAAGATATAAAACAACTACAACAATATAAATGGAAGGAAGAACATAACGAAACTGATCACTGAAGGAAAAAAAGAGTTCCTTATGACTGACATTGTTCTTCATGTTGTACTTTGGGTGGCTCCTATTTCCTGTTTCCCAAATCTTGACTCTTTATGCTTTTTAACTTCTCGGGATTGTCATGAGGAAAACACCTTCTAAACTGTAAAGTGTGTCATGAGTGACTTTTATTTCAACACTTAAAAGAGTCACATTAGAAATTACTTTATAGAGTTAGAAAAAAATAAAATTCATTTGTAGGAACAAAAGGTCAAGAAGTTCAAGGCAATTAATGAAAAAAAAAAAACCAACCTTTTGATGATAAGATTCTCTGATCTCAGCTGTACTGGTCCTTGGACGACAATATATATATAGCTCATCATAGATTGGCACTCAAACTCTCTCCAATTAGGCTACAAACTGTGCTCCTCTAATGTAGTTTTTGAAAACCCAGAATCACGTCTGTGCCATGATGAGACACTGAAGGCATAGTGACTCTGAATTTGTACTTAAACTTGATTATTTTTATAATCAAATATATATATATACATACATATACATATATATACATATATATACTTTCCCTTCCACCATATTAAACAATTTCAGAAAGTCTACTTCCTGTCTGATGTATAGAAAGAGAATGAATTCTCCATTCTTTCTTGCTTAAATATGCTGTCAGTCAAGAGTTTGCTAAGTATGGGCAATTGTCCATACCCTTAAGGAGCTCACATTCTAATGGAGGAGACAATGCTCAGACAAGATATTTATAAGGATGGAGTGGATATTGTTGTTGTTGTTGTTCAGCTTTTGTTTTTTTAATCTTTTTTTTAAATAAAGCTTTTTATTTTCAAAACACGAGCACAGTCTTCAACATTCATCCTTGAAAAACCTTGTGTTCCAATTTTTTTTCTTCTTCCCTTCCTTCCACCTTCTCCCCTACATGGTAAGTAATCCAATATGGGTTGAATATGCCAGACTTTGTTTCTGAAGAGAACCAATAACATGAGAAGATCATCTCACAAGGAAGGGTCAAGAAAGGTTCCTTGTGGAAGGTGGGAATTTAAGCTGAGACTTGAAGGAGCCAGGGAAACTGGGAGATAGGGAGGAGGGATGTTATACCACTCTCTAATGAGGGTAGCTCCGGGTAAAAATGTGATGTGGAGCAAAGAAACTATTATTAACTTTGTTTTCGAAATGAAAGGGGAATCTGGGGCTCATAAGAACCTACTCCAGGAAGGTAGAGACGAGTCCTGGAGAGACTTGCTGTAACTGGTTCTGGTTGGCTGACTATGTGCTGAATGGGAGACCCTTCACGGACTGAAAGACCTGGGTCACAAAGGCCTGGATTAGCCCAAGTCCGTCAGCTTCTTTCTCTTGGTTTGACTTCTTTTTGCTCATGTCTGGTGAGTGACAGATTTACGATAGTTGGTTCTCCCCGTGGGCCCGATACATGATCTCATGAGGTCAGGAAAGTAAACCTCTGGGTATCTTGTCATCCCAGGGGCTGGTTTGTGGGCCAGCTCAGCACTGATACCCTAATAGCAAATAATTTACTTTTGGGAGCCATCATAGCAGGATGCAGACAATGACTCATCCAAAATTGATCTGAATTTGAATGTGAACTTGAAACGTGAACCATAATGCTCTGCAGAAATGAAGTTTGAACCCACTCTCCCCACTGACCAAGATGGGGAGGATGTGCTTTGGGTGAAAATGTTTGTACTTTGGTCAAAGCTATATTTTTGAAGTAAATGCCCCTTTGTAAAATCTAATTGACGTTAAGTAGTTGGAACTGGGGATAGTGGCCATTGGTAACTAATTGTGTGGGGGAACAAAACCAGCTGGAGACTCAAGCCAATGTTAAGGAAGGGATGCTCCCAAACCCTTCAGAGTTCCCTAGAGCTTTGAGGAGTAAAATATAACAGAATGTACTTCGTACACAGATGTTCCCCTTAAGTTTCTTAATTTGTTTTTACTTAATATTATAATTTTATTTTTATTTATTTATTATATATTATATAAATATAAAACTTATTATATTTATATATAATTTAATATTATAATAAAAATAAGCATATATATGTTGATATACACATAGAATATATATTTGCTAATATAATAAATATAGTATCTAGTATATTAAATATTTTATGACATATCTCCAAAATCTCGTATATCACTAATAGTACACGTTACATTTAATAAGCATTCTGTGGTATTTTTAAATTTAAATTTAAAATATTTTTGGTTTGATCCCTTTAGTAAATTTCTGGTGAGAAGTTGGAAATTAACAGGGATATAAAACTCTTGATTGGCAGTAGAGCATCATGGAGAAATCTGTTGCAGGCTTAAGGACACGGCTGCTTCCCACTGACGATATCTTTTAGGTTAGTAGTGGTTCTTCGTTCTCGAAGAGGCCCCAGTGACATCACGATGTTGGGGGTTAAGGTCCGGTGTGTCTGGCTGGGGTTGATCAGACCAACATGAGTTTGGAAGGCTCTTTCACAGTTCAGGCACCAATAATCTTTTAGGTTAACGAGGAGACAGATAATGTGCAGGAGGTGAGAGTTCAGAACAGCAGGTCAAGTACAGTCTGATAGATGGGAATAAAAGTCAATTGGTTGAGCAAGGAGTTAAGAGAGCAATGAACACCTGCACTCTGATAAATAGCTGCAAGTCAGCAGGATCTGAGCTAAGAAAAAGCTTTTGTTTGCTTTGCACGTGAGAGAAAAATTTAGTAAGTACAGTTTGAAAATGGTTAACTGATAAGGGTAATTAACTTAAGGGTTATATTTTGAAACTCAGTACAACATGTATGTGGGTTTATAAATAAATATACACATGTATGTACATTTATACATTTAACTTAGAGGAAGAAATTAGGAGCTGTTAATTAAATAAATGTTGTTTTTTATTATTTATATGATAAAAAAAACCCAATGAGAACAAATCTGACTGCATCGCTTCCCCACTCAAAAAACTTCAGTGGCTCTTAATTACTTTCAGGATCAAATAGAAAATCTTGGGTTTGTGGTTCAAATCCCTTCTTAACCTGTGTTCCCTGCTCCCACTCTTCCAGTTTTATTGCCCCTTACACCCCTCCCCATGATCCCATGATCACTGACCTCTTTACTATACTTCATATAAGATCCCCTTGCTTTGGGAAGATTGGTTTGGCAGCTGAGTGGGAAATGGAGAGCAAGGGGAGACACCTGTGGCAGGCAGCCCTCCCCCCCCAAGTCATAGAGCACCCCAGTAGCTATTGCAGAATTCAGGGGTGAGGTGATAAGGGTCTGAACCAGGGAGAAAAGGAGGCACGTTCAAGGAACATCACAGGGGTAGAACCAGAAGCCTTGGAAACAAATTGGATGGAGAGTGAGCAGGTGAGGATGACTCCCAGGGGGCGTTGGGTAATAATAGCAAAGTTAGAAATTGAGAATCATCCCCACTGAGAGAATAATTGAATCCATGGGAGCCAATAAGATCATCAAGTGAAGGAGCATAAAAGGGAGTAGTATAGGAGACAGGGGAGAGTGCTGGGCTTGGGCTCAGGAAGGTCTTGAGTTCAAATTCACCTTCAGATGCCAACAAGATTTTTCTGGTTCACTTGTGTTGTCCTTGTGATCCCACTTGGGTCTTTTGGGCAGAGATACTGGTTTGCCATTTCCTTCTCTGGCTCATTTGACAGATGACTAAATTAAAGCAGACAGATTAATGACCTGCCTCGATTCACACAGCTGGTAGGTGTCTGGGGCCTTCCTGACTCCAGGTCTGACATTCCCTGTTTGCCTGGGAGGTGACTAGGTGGGCTCCCGGCTTAGAGTGCCTAAGTCAGGAAGGCCCGAGTTTGCCTTAATCCCTGGAGAAGGAAATGGCAAACCACCCCAATATCTTTGCCAGGAAAACCCCAAATGGGATGACTGACTGAGCATGGAGGGCAGTGGGCTCTATGTTTAGGAAACAAGCTGATTTAAGATCCCCAGACCCACTGGGCATAGGTCATTCAATAAGCATTTAATAATCACCTTTTAAAATGTCTGGCTCAGTGTTAAGCGTTTGGATACCAAGAAAGCAAAAGACAGTCCTTCCCTGGCTCAAGGAGCTCAGCTGCTAATATGGGGATGGTGAAAATGGAGTTTCATTTGGCTGGGTAACCTGAAAAAGAAGGAGAAATCTAACAACATCCCAACAAGAGGTCACCAGGCCTTGGTTCCCCGACCCCCACTGAAGGGGGACCTCCCCAGGGCGGCCCATTTTCCTTCTTGCTTAACTCAAAGCTTTTCTTTATTTTTTTCCCATGACACTTTTTAAGTTTATTCTCCATTATTAGCATTTTCTACATCACTTTTTAAGCGTAGACAATAAACAACACAATAAATCAAATTCTGATTTATACCTTCGAATAAACAACACAATAAATCAAATTGATTCATATCTTTGAACGTTTTCTGATTTCTTTTTTTAATTAATAGCTTTTTATTGTCAATATACATGTTTTGAAGGTTTTTTTTTTTTAAACAAGGCTAAACAACCCCCCCCCCCCTACTTTCTGCCCCAACAGTTGGGGTGGGGGAGAAAGCTGACCACAAACCTAAGCCTTTCTGCCTACTCAAAGACTTCCAGGGCACTCTTTCTCTAGAGTGAACAAGTTCTCCACTTTGTTCTGCCATAGAAACACTAGTTGACTGGTTCCTGGTAGTCACGGTTTCCAGTTTTTGAAGCACCCTGGAATTCTGTGGCTCCAGGCCACGGGTTCTAGGTGCTCCTCTCATTGGATCGAAAAGGGTCCCCTTCCCTCGGTCGCTCCTTTCCAGTCCCAACGTTCAAGGCCCATATCTAGGCTAAATTTCTTCCCAAATGCAATGCCAATGTAAAGAAAAGACAAAAACTAAAAGATGATTTTTTTATTTAATAAAATTTTATGGGAAAACGGTTTCTAAGATTTATTTATTTATTTATTTTTGCTAACAGTTCTGGAATTTCTGTTTGCAGCCCCGTCTAATAATCAGCTGAGATTTATATGGCTCTTTAAAGTGTCCAAAGCTACCTAGATACCATATGGCCCCCCGAAAGCACCCAATGAGGTGAGTTATCCCCTACAGATTTCACTGCATTTCTACTCAGGGCGCGTGGGCCCTGCCTTGCCTCGGACCCCAGCCTGCCCCCAGGACTAGGTCCTTACGGTCCCTTGTTCTCCCCACCTTCTCCTCCACCCCAAACTGCCCACAGGATAGTCTTGGCTTACTTAGTCCTCTTCGCGGCTTTTCAATTAGAGCTTCCTGGGCTAATATATCTCTAAAAAAGACTTAGAGGAAAAGGGGTGGGGGCGGGGGATTGGCCCCCGGAGATCTGAATCTCTTTACAGTGGGAGTTATTTTTAACGCCTGAATTATTTATGTTTCCTGGGTTTGTGGATCCCTCCGGGCAGGAATTGAGCCTTCTACCACAGAGAAATCTCTTATTTTTTTAAACTCCATTTTAAAAAATGTGTTAACCCCCAGATTTCCTACGGAAAGGACACAAATAAGCGCAAATTGTGGGCGCTTGGGAAACGTGAAATCGTCCGGACCCAAGTTGGCCAGGGGCGCCCAGGACCACTTTCAGCGGGAGACCCGGGGGGGCCCGTTTCGGAATCCCCGCCCAGGTTTGGGGCGCTGGGTTCGGGGTCCGCGAAGTCCTCGCTGGGGACACGGTTCTGCCCGTTCTTCCCCCAGCGCCGCAGGTGCGGGGGCAGCGGGAGCACCTCTCTGTCTCGAGGGAGTGCAGGTGTTTCCGCGCACGAGGAACGGAAGGGGCCCGGGCCCCACCTGGGAGCTCGGAGCACGGGCGCCCAAACAGGGAGTGGGGACTGACCGCATGACGCGGGACGGCGGGGCTGGCACACGGGAGCCCTGGGTAGGCAATCATGCCCCGGGCCAAGGAGGCCGGTGGGCATTCCCTGGGCGCCCTCTGCCCGGAGCGGGGAGGGAGCAGGCCAGCTGACCCTCGCGAGCCCTCGCTTCCCCCGGGGGCCGGGCGCCCCCCGGGAGCGGAGGGGAGGGTCCGGCTAGCCCAAGTGGAGCAGGGGGAGGGGCCGCCGGGCTCCTCCAGCCCGGTTGGCTCGCGTCCCCTGCCCTGCCCTGCCTCCTCCCCCTCCTCCCTCCCGTATGAGTCAGGCGTTTCCCCGGGATCGCGAGCGCGAGCGGCGGCAATCCGAGCCCCAGCCGGAGCCCGAGCCCGAGCCCGAGCGGCCCCGCGGCGGCTAGAGCAGCGTGCCCGGCCCGGCCCTGGCCCGGCCCGGCCGCCGGAGCATGGACAAGGCGGCCAGCCCCGGGGCGGGCGCCGGCGAGGGGGCGGGCAGCGGCGCTAGCAGCCGCAGCAGCAGCCGCGCCACCTCGGCCGGCTCGTCGCCGTCGGGCTCGTGGGCGGCCCGCGGGGCCGGGGGCCGCCGGCTGGAAGGGGGGAGCCACAGCAGCCCGGGCTCGGTGGCCGCCAGCCCGTGCGGGGCGGGCGGCCGGCTGGGCAGCGGCGGCCGGAGGCGGGAGCCGGCCCTCGAGGGCGTGCTCAGCAAGTACACCAACCTCCTGCAGGGCTGGCAGAACAGGTAAGGAACGGCCGAGGCCCGAGGCGCGTCCTGCGGCCGCCGTGAAGCGTGCCCGCCGGCCGGCAGCCGCGTGCAGCTTCCCCTCGCCGCGGGTGGGGGAGGGGGGCTCAAGCCCCCGAGCCCGCGCCTCCGATCCAAAGTTTCGGGCTGGAAAGGACTACCGCTCGCTTCCCCTCCGGCGCAGGACCCAGCTCGGATAATCACTTGCATTTGCTTAACAAAAGTGTCCCTTAAAAAAGTCCCGTTCACTCCTCCCTCCCTGAAACCCGCTTCCACAAAGTCATTGCACTTCATCACAAAATACAACTGTTTTAAAAAGGGAGGGGGGAGCTTTAAACCCCGAACTAGGCATCTGTTAAGGTCCCTTGCCCTTCCACCTCCTCCTCCTCCTAAACTGTGGCCAGTAGCGGATGAGAGAGTAGCGGAACGGAACCTCCGTGGGTCCCAAGGCCACGGCAAGGTGCAGCCCGGCCCCGGGAGCTCCTGGCGGAGACCCCGAAGAGGGCTGACCGATTCCCGGCTGCCGAGACTAAGCAGCCCTTTAAACTTGGCTTTGAAAATGCCCGTGATCCCCCGGGAATTGCTACTGCGGTTGAAAGGAAAACTCTGCTCTTCTGGAGGGCCACAGGGTGTGGTTTGCTGGTGGCTTAGATTTCCAGAGGCCTCGCAGGTCGGGAAGAACTTGGGCATCTTCGGGGTGGGTGGGGGGGGAGGCACCTTTGGGGAGGGCTGGAAGCTGGCTTCCCCTCGCTTCGGGTTCCTGGCCAGCCCCGCCCCAGCCCCCTCCCATCCTTTGCAGCCGGTCACTTGTTCGGCTCTGTGTCCTGGTTGGGCGCCTGGGAAGATGGGAGCCCAGGAAATTCCCGGGAGGACGGATGCTGCCTTAGCTCTGGATTGCCGGAGGAACCTTGCGGTCGCGAGCAGAGCTCCAAGTTGTACTTTCGCTTTTGAGTCCTTTTGCGCCCTCGGACTGCCAGACCCCCCGCCCCCCACTTTGCCACTGTTTCTCCGCAAAATAAAGAGCAGGTGGAGGGGGAGGGTACGTAGGAGCTCTAGACAGCTCCAGGATCCCTGGACTGTTTGGCTTCCAGCTGGAGACTGACTCTCCGGCTCACTGTTAGCGCCCCGGGCCATTTGGGCCAATTTCTGCTTTGAATGTGGAAGGAAGGCTCTCCCGGCCGCATCGTCTTCTTCCTGGGCCCCAGAGCGTCGAGTTCACGTGCATTGGATATTAAGGGACTTTAATAATCCTCTGGGAGGGGAGGATTTTATAGGAATTGGAATGAAGGCACGCTTTGGCTGCTGATCTGAAATCCAGCGCGGTGTTTACAGGGTGGGGGGCAGGGATCGGAGAGGGGGGGAGAAATCTTGTCTCGGGCAGATGTGCACAGGTTGGATCCGAGGCGCCTTCGGGAGGCCTTTTGGAGCTCAGAAACGTTTGCCTAGCTGTGGCTAATACCTTCCTGCATCTTCTGTCCTGGACCTTGCCGGGGTGGGGGGCCCAGAGTGCCCCGGGGAAGATTGGGGGACTGGCCCGGGGCTTCCAGCCTGGAGGTGGGAGGAGTTGGCTCGGGAAAGCTCGGTTCTCCCTCAGAATTCTTCTGAAACTAAGTGGCAGAGTTAGGCCCAGTCGAGGCACCCAGTGGGCACTCAGGAGTTGGGTCAAGAACCCAATTCAGAACCCAAGGATCCCACCATCTGTCAGAAAGTAAGCTCCCTGCTTACACTTAGTGCTTATTGGCACTAGCACATAGTAGGCTCTTACCGATAAAACCGTGTTATTTGAAATATCCAATGCTCTCATTTTTCACGTGGAGAAATTCAGGTCTTGAGAGGTGAATGATTTGGGCAAGATCACTCAGCAGATAAGAGGCGGGGCTCCAGACCCTGCAAATCTGGGGTTCTCCAAAGCCCCAAAGGTGCCCTCAGCAGATAGGGGCAGGGGAGGTTCCAAGATGACCTTGGAACGGGTTGTAGGTGGAGACAGTGTGGTACAGTGGGAAGGGTTCAAGCAGAAATAATACTAGAATGGCTAGCATTGTGGGCACCTACTGTGTGCCAGGCTCTGGGCTAAAGGTTTATAATTACTCTCTCCTTTGATCCTCTCTGTAACCCTGGGAGGGAGGTGAGCCCTCAGGACCGTTCCACAGACCATTTTACAAATGAGAAACTGAGGCAAACAGATTGTCCTTTGCCAGGGTTACGCAGCTTGCCTCAGGCTGTATTTGAACTCGAGACTTTGACTTCCCGCTCCTGTGCCCCAAATCCTGCTCTGCTGCTTACCACCTGGGTGAGCATCCTGGGTCTCAGTTTCCTCACTTGTGATGGGGGGCAGGGACACCCCAGCGACCTGTGGAGGTCCCTTCCAGCTCCACTGTGAGACTTGTTACAAAGGTTGTAACCTCCAGTAAGGGAGCTATCATCCATCCGTGTGTTCCCAGCATGCACTTTGCACCTGGGACCTATAAGCTGAAATGCCTTGTTAATTCTCTGTGAGTTTATTCAAATAGCGATCGAGGTCGTGGCCCAGAAGACCGGTGGCCCTCCTCATGTCCACCTGCAGGGGTTTCCTGGGTGTGTGCAACCCAAGTGGGGATCACTGCCCTCCGTGCTCCTCAGCAAGCAGACTTTCCAGCACATCCTTCCCCCATTGCCGCTTTGGTAGAAATCTTTGTTTGAGACACGCCACCTTCACGTGGATTGCCTACTTTCCAGCTGATTAATTCCGAGAACAGAGGTTTGTTTTTTTCAAGCCCTGTCTCAGTAAGATGTGACTACTTTTGGGGGCATGAGGGGAAGGCAGATTGGGAGCACGTTCCCTGATGGTTCACGTATTTTTCTAGAAAAACTTCCTGCAGTTTGGGGCTTTATTTTGGATCAGCACCTGTGGTCCTGTACCACCTGTTTTAGGAAGTAATTAAGGAAGATTGGGATGTCATTAATAGCTGTGTCTGCCAAAATTCCCAGTCCCCTGAGTGAAGTAGCCATGGGGGCTGTGGTCTGGCGACGTTTCACGATCCTACCTTGTGCTAGGTGGTGTTTAAGGCTCAGAGGGAGGTAGGGCAGCCAATGGCACCTGGTAGGACATGGCTGCTATTTTAATAAGAAGTAGAGGCTCATAAGTTAGAAAAAGGGTTGAGTAGTAGGAATTGAAGTCAGAGGACCCGAGTTCAAATCCAGCTTCCACATGTCCTGCTTAAGGAGACTTGGACCGCTACTTCTTCATAAATTGATAGGGTTGGACTTTATGGTGTCCGAGATCCCTTTCTTCTCCAGATCCATGATCCTGAGTTTTTTCATCATTCAAAGATACTTGATTCTGTTGGTGTCTAGAGGACGTGACTCTTGGTCTGTGAAAGAGTAAATATGTCTCTGGCTCAGAGATTTAGTGATAAATGGTTGCTTAGCTTAGTGTCAGAGGCACCATCTGAACCCTGATTCCTCCTTGGGATCACGTTGTCACCCTTTACCACATAGGATTTTAATTTGAAGATTGTCCTTGGGTTCTTCCTTGTCTAGGATGCTCCAGTCTTATTTACGTCAGGATCTCGGGGACCTTTTAGGTAAGGTTTCTTTATAAGAGGGAAGATGGCAGTTCCCTTTGAAGAAAGTTTGTATGTGTTCCAGGTAACAAAATAGAGAAGAAATTGGCAGCATGCTCAGGGTTCTTTCCACACTTTATTTCTTTAAAATTTTAATTTTTAAAAATAATAGCTTTTATCTTCAAAATACATGCAAAGATAATTTTCATTATTTACCCTTGCAAAACCTTGTGTTAATTTTTCTCCCATCTCCCTCTTCCTCCAGACAGCATGATACCTTAGTTTCCAAGTTTGATTCATATGCTGGATTCCCTCATCTTTCAGTGAATTAAAATTGCTTAAGCCAGAAGGAAATCCTGTTCTCTGAAGGGTAGCTTTCGATAATGGAAAGAACACTAGACCTCCTGTGGAATCAAGCCAACAGGCGTTTATTAAACTCCTTCTGTGTACATGTCTGGTACTGTGCTGAGCACTGGGACACAAAAAAATGACAAATTCCTCCAAACACTGGATCTGCCCTCAAGGAGCTTCCTTTCCAATGGGAGGGATGCTTGTGTACCAGATAGACTAGAGGGGACTTTCTCAGACAAAAGGTGTTAGCAGCTGGGGGAACCTGGAGGAACCTGGAGCCTCCTGGAGGAAGTGGGATTTGAATAGGGGAAAAATAAGGGGCAGGGCATTGCAGGTGTTGCTTCTCTGTGTATTGCTGACACAGTGCCTGGTACACCATAGGGGCTTAATAAATGTTTATGGATTGATATGAGAAAATTGCAGAGGTACAAGGGAAGCAGCTGTTGATGAAGGTTTTTATGTGTGAAAGCGAGTGTAAATTTGAGCCTGGAGTGCTGGGGAGCCCCTGAACCTTTTTGGGGGCCGAGAGAACCTTGGCAGCTGAATGGAGGATGAATTGTCATTAGGAGAGATCTGGATTCCAATCTGGTTGCTTACACTTATTTTTTTTTCTCTTTGATGACTGGAGATAATGAGCCCTGTGTTGGGCTCATGATACATAATCATATGTAATTGGGCTTATTATATACAATAACTCCACTGGGTTGTTGTGCAGCTCAAATGAGGTAATGCATGCAAAGTGCTTTATGAACTTTAAATTACTGGGTAAATGTCAGAGGGTTCCCTTAGGCTCTGGGTTTTGAATCTTGGCGCCTTATTTTTTGGGTAATCTTGAGTAATCTCTTTGCTTTTCTAGCTCTGTTTCCAGGTGTGATAGAAGGGTTAGGCTAGGGGGTTCCCCCGGACAGAAAATTAATAGGTTTAAGCCTGGAAGGGACTCCATCTGTGCCATTCCCCTCATTTTGCAGATAAGGAGACTGAGCCCCAGAAACCACACCGAATGGAGCTGGGATTCAGAATCTCACTTCCCTGACTCCTTCCCAGCCTTGCAGATAAATGAGGAAACTGAGGTTCAGAGCAATGAAACGGGGTGGTGGTGGAGGAACTCGGTTCAGTGGCTCTGAACTTGCGGAGGAGCGGAGAGATTGAGCAGACCCCTGACTCCCTGGCAGACCCCTGCGTCACCCCCATTGCCTCTCCGTCTAGCTCTCGGCCAAGGCTTTCTCTGCTGTGGACCCCTCCACCCTTTAGTACTTAGTTGAGCTGACACTTCCTTTGGGTACTCGGGAAACAGCTGAGTGGAAGAGGAATTGGATTTTCCAGCTCCAACTTCCTGTAGCCAGAAGCTGAAGATGATTTCTGGGAAGGTAGGGAAGGGGTCACCAGGCTCCCGGGGAGATGGATCCCCTCTCACTCATCCATGGTTGGGTTTTCCAGGTTCCCTCCTCCGGCCTTCCAAAGCAGAGGGGTCTGTGGTCACTTTTGATGGTTACTTTGGGCACATCCGTATCCTTTGTCTTAGGTGACGGGTGGGCTGTCTATGCTGGTTTGACCAATTTTTGGGAACATCTAAGGGAGATGGCAACAGATGGAAGTGAGAGTTCGCTTTGGGCTCGAGGCAGAGGAGAACTTCCAGGCGAGTTTCCCCCTTGTCTGGTGGGAGCCGCAGAAGGAATTCTAGTTCCAAGCATGGATCGGAGAAGGTCTCTCCCGCTCTGAGATTCCGGGGGAGAGAAGGGAAGGCACCTCGAGGAATGAAAAAAACCAGGAATTGAGGTGTTTTTGAGTCTGTTGTGTTGAGGTAAAACCTTTCACTAGACTAGCTGCCCCCCTGACATTAAGTATTACAGACTAGTTGCTTTTTGCTTTGTTTCTCGTGCACCCACAACCCCTTCCTCCACAAGAATGAGGCAGATCTCGAGGTCCCAGAGATCCTTACCCAGCCCTGGCTTCTCACTTCCCTACTTTATCACCTTGGCCCATGTACAGACTTTTTTTTTTTTTTAATTGAAGCTTTTTATTTTCAGAACACATGCAAGGACGATCTTTCACCGTTGACCCTTGTTTAACTTTGTGTTCCAACCCCCCCCTTCCTCCCACTCCCTCTCCCAGATGGCCAGCCATCCAACACACGCCAAATGTGGCAAAAAAAAAAAAAATGTAAATCCAATGTAGACTTATGTATTTATACAGTTATCCTATTGCACAAGAAGAACCAGCATGCACAGACTTCCAAGATCATCACGTCAGCCCTGCTGATTTAACAGATGGGGAAACTGAGGCTCAGGGTAGTGAGGGGTTTGCCTCGGGCCACGTGGTAAAAAGCCTCCCAGGTGGGATTCAAACCTGGGTCCTCTGATGGCAATTCCAGTACTCTTTCCACCCTGTAAAGGCGATTCCCATCTTTTAATCCCTTTACCTCGCAGGTTTCTACTACAGGGCTGTATATTCTATGCTGGAAATGCTTCTTACTCCAGGAGTCCCTGACGTGTGTCTTGGAAAAGTTCCCCATCACCCTTCCCTTTTTTCCCCATTTGCCCTTAAACTGTCGCCATGGTAACAGCTACCTTTCTGTAGGAGGACTTGGGTTGCTAGGCTGACTCTTGAATGGGATGAGTGTGCTCACCAGGGTGTACCAGCCGAGGGCCCTTGGAGTGGGTGTGCAGGGTTGGTGAAAGTTCATTTTAATGAAATGTGACTTTTTCAACTTGTACTTGCTCTCTGCTCCCCCTGCCCATGGAGTTCATGACCTTTTTTTTTTTTTTTCTAATAAGATACTAAATACTATTTCCCCCAATTATATAAAAGCAATTTTAAACTTTTTTTTTTTTAAATTTTGTGTTCCAATTTTGCTCCATCTTTCCCTCCCTATTTTCCTTTCTTGAGAAGGCAGGTAATTTGATCTATATTCCACATGTGCAGTCATGCAAAACACATTTCCGTATTTAACCATGCTCTGAAAAAGCCCCCCCAAAAGCCAAAGACCCCTCAAGACCCCACAAAAGAAAGAAAGTGAAACATAGTAGGCTCTGACCTGTATTCAGTCTCCATCCATTCTTTCTCTTGAGGTGGATAATATTTCTTATCATTAGTCCTTTGAAATTGCACGAACTTAAACTTTTTTTGGATAACTTGTTTAAACATAATTGATGTCCTTTGTAATTCTATGTTTTTTATTTTATATATTTAAGAGCTTTCTGAGAAGGGGTTCTCTAAGTTTGGGCAACTTGCTAAAGAATCTGTGACACCAAAAAGGGGAAGGACTTTTGTTGTAGTTGATTAATACTTTCTCACTGATTGATTGGTTTTCTGGAGATTTGACCTTAGAAATATGCTCAGAACCTCTTTCTTGGTCCTTATTTCTCCTCCCCAGCCCTAATTTCTCGGGACATTTAAAAATGTAAGGATTCCCAATTTATATTTAAGCAAAATCAGCCAGCACGTGTATGCCCTATTCTGCTTCTGTAGGCCCCGGCTCCCTGCTAAGAGAAGAGAAGTGAGTTTCACCCTCGGTTTTCTCACACTCGGATCACTATAATTCATCCGATTTTGGCTGCTTTCCTTTGTGACATTACTGACCATTGTATAAGATGGCCTCCTGGTTCTGCTTGCTCTCTCTGCATGAGTCCATGCAAGTCTTGCTGTGTTCCCTGGGAATCCCTCATACATAATGCGACAGTGTTCCTTGACTACTTTTGGTTGAGCCATTCCCTGGTCATTGGGCACCTACTTTCTTTCCAGTTTTTCCTTGGCCACATAATAAGAGAGTACTAATTTCTTTGATTCGTGGCTTGATGAAGCGCGCTCTGGAGCTTACATAGAGACCAACAGATCTCTCTGGAACGGGATAACGGCAGTTATTTTCTTGGGAGCATAAGATCTCGTGATGGCCGCTTAGCCTAGCTCTGGTGTGGATCTGGGGCCAAATCTGATGTGGATTAGGGCCAAAAAGTGGATGGAAAGACTTAAAAGATGGCAACCCAGATAGTGCAGAACTTGGCTGCTTTCCAGATGATGATGATGAAGAAGAGGAAGGACAAGAAGGAGGAGGGGACTGGAACGGGGAAGGGGAGGAGGAGGGGGAGGGCAGCCTGGCTTGCTGAGACCTTGTGGCCAGGGCCACCTGGACTCGCGTTTTATCTCAGACAGACACTGCTAAGTCCATGAACCTCTTGGTGCCCTCCCCAAGTGTCTAACACCATTCGGAGCAGTTGCTGTAGGAGTAGAGGCAGTTTCTTTAGTGGGAGCTCCCCAGGCCAGCCAGGTTTGGAGTCAAGATCAGACCATTGGAAGGGACTTGGTCAGGGCCACCTCTACTCACCCCTGCAGGGTCCGGCTCCTTCTCCTTGACTTTTCCTCGGCCCTGCCCATCCTCTTCCCCGGGTTAGCAGTGTCGTATTTGAGAATTACGGAACATCAGCCCTGTTCCGAGCTGGGGCAGCCTAGAAACACGGCCTGATTGAATGGAAGGAGGGAAGCCCCTTTTTCTGGGACCTCCTTAGAAAGGCTGTCTAGTGGGTCTCTCTTCAACAATGAGATGAACCACATCCATTCCAGTAGAGCAGGAATGAACTGAATCAGCTAACAGGGGTCCTCAAACTTCAGCAGCTGAGACCGATTATCCCCCTCCCCCAGGGCCATGAAGTTTCTTTATTTAAAGGCCCACAGAACAAAGTTTTTGTTTTTACTATAGTCCGGCCCTCCAACAGTCTGAGGGACAGTGAACTGGCCCCTATTTAAAAAGTTTGAGGACCCCCTGAGCTACACCCAGCGAAAGAACTCTGGGAGATGACTATGAACCATTACATAGAATTCCCAATCCCTCTATTTTTATCCGCCTGCATTTTTGATTTCCTTTGCAGGCTAATTGTACACTATTTCAAAGTCACATTCTTTTTGTACAGCAATTACAAGTAATTACAATAATGTATGCACGTACAGTTATGTATATGTATATATTATTGTAATTAACTTATGCTTTAACATATTTAACATGTATTGGTCAACCTGCCATGGGGGGGAGGAGGGGGGGGAAAAGGAGGGAAACATTGGAACAGAAGGTTTTGTAGTTGTCAATGCTGAAAAATTACCCACACATATATCTTGTAAATAAAAAGCTATAATAATAATAAAAAAAAAAAAAACGAAAGGCTGTTCAGAAGCCGCCACGGGTAATTGTGATATTGCCTGGTTGGGTTCCCATCGCAGTGGCCCAAGGCTCCCTGCTCGGTTTTTTATTAATCTGACTAATGTGCTTCTGTTGGGTTTTATGGGAGATCTGCAGTTGATACCTTTGTACAAAATGTTCTGTAACATTATTACAGTCACTCACTTTCGAGGCAAATTTTCTCTAAGTGAAAATTTTCCTGTCGAGTGTCAGTTTCTGTGACTGCACGGAGCCCCGTGATATGCAGGAAATGGTATGAAAAACATGCATTCCCTTCTCCTGGATCGACGACAGATGGCCGGCCAGTCTGACCGGACGCACACCTGATAATCACCGTGTGTTTCAGGAAACCGATGTACGCGTCGCCAAGGGACGGCGTCCCCGGGGATCCAGCCTTTCGGGTCTGATGGCAGCCAATGGGTAGTGGGGTTCTTGACTCCGCCATCTTGGCTCCCTGTGCCCAAACTTAAGCAGATCATCCCCTTTATTCTTTGGCACTTCCAAGGGCCGGGGGCTGCCTCTGGCCTCTGCAGCATGACACACTCCATGGGCTAATCCAGGACTGGTTTTATTTTAAAGTTGAATGACTTCCTTGTTCCTGTACTTGGCTGGAGTCTAATCTCCTGGCTAAGTTTGCCTGGTCTTGCTCTGAAACGTGGCCTTGTGTCTCTGGCCGGCACTTACTCTTGGGCGCTGACAGGAGCCGGTGTGAGCCCGAGTTGAGAGGGTAACTTGCTCTTTTCCCTCCCTGTGGGCTTTCTGTAGCCCCCGCCCTGCCATTGGAAGGCCTTCAAGGTACCAAGAGAAAAACAGAGCAGTTCTGGCCCTCAAAGGGCTTTCCACCTGTTGGGGTGTTTCTATTCCTGGCACCTGGTGTTGTACCGATGGGTTATCAGAATACATATGGAGGGAGATGGTACTAATGAGATCTGGACAGAGGTTCAGAAAAGGCAGATAGGGAGAGTATGGATTCTAGGCTTAGGGAACTGCGAATGCAAATGTATGGAGGTGGGAGATGGTTTGTGTTCCACCGACAGTGAAGAGCCCAATTTGGCTAAAAGGTGGAGGGTGGGGGAAGGGAGATAGTTGATGGGATGTATGGATGGTTTGGGGAGGGCAGATTTAAGAGAGTTGCAAATGCTAGACAGAGTTTTGTGTGTTCTTCAGTAGGCAGTGGGGAGCCAGGGAGAATGTTTGAGTAAGACAGTGCCGTGGTCCACCTTAGGAAAATATTATGGTATCTGTGTGGAGGACAGATGGGAGAGGAGATTGGAAGGTATTGTACACATCCAGGCCTGAGGAGGACCCGGGAGCACGGAGAGCTCCTGGGGATGACCTTGGTTCTGTGGGATGGGAAAAAGCAAGGATGAGTTCATGGTTAGGAAGCTGTCACCAAAATAGGGGAGACTCTGTAATGGCCAATAAACTGAGCGAGACAGAGATCAGAGAGTATTTAATAATTTATTAAATGGAGAGATATACGGGGACCAATGTTTGGTCCCAGGGCAGAATGAGACTATGGTCTCCAAGGCTCCAGCAAACAATCGGAGTTCCCAGTGACCTGTGTGCACACATGTGGCTCAGACTTGGGGGTGGGGGTGGGGGGGTAGACTGAGGCAAGGGCGGAGTCAGGCTGCTGAGAGCAGACGGGATTCTGACAGGGTGGGGTGAGCCTCAGGAGAGGGATGACATCATCAGGGGGAGGCACCCGGGACCTGGGGAGAGGCTTCTTGATAAGACAGTATCTGATATTCTAATAGCTTGGGATGGGGAGAAGCTTTCTGATGTTCTAGCAAGTATCCTGGTAAAGAGGGAGGGGAGGTTTTGCAGAACTGAGAAGCAGGGAAACAGTCAGACTGGGTCAGGATAATTAGGGAAACTGAGGACAATAAAAGAGAACTGTGGCATAGCAGCTCTGGGTGAGATTCCCATCCAACTTCCAGGCTAATGGCTTTTGCCATAGAGCAGCACAGGCTCACTCAAATGCACCCAGAGTCAGGAATAATCCTTGTCCTTAGGCTTGCCAGGCCCAGCTAATACAGAAGCAGCCCTGGAACTTGGGGAATTATACTGTGCTCTCTGAGATGGGCTCGGTGATAGGGTAATATTTCGGCTTTAAAGGGCCTTCTGGGTGAAGAGGAAATGGCACTGGATTTCCCAAGTCCATTTTGGAAGTTTGGAAGTCCCTGGGGGGGATGTGACTTTAGGGCGCCTCTTCCCAACCGGAGCTGCCCTCTTGGCTCTGAACTTCCCACCTTGGCCTGGAGGCTGATTTGGCCGATTTTCCCAGGAGGATGAAAATTTAGGAAGAATGGTTTAGAGCCACAGCTGCTCCCGAGCTTCTTCCGTGTGCAGAAGTTGTGTCTCTGACTGGGAGAGCCTGTTATCATCTGGCTTTCCACATTTTCTTGTTTCCTGTTTCCCTATTTCCCTTCCCCCTCTCCCCTTTTGCTCCCTCCCCCATCCACATCATTGAACCATCTCTTGTATGCAAAGAAAAACAAATGATGTGGCCCCATTGATCTAGTTGGTAACTTTCCACACCTGGAGCCCCCTCACTTGTCTGAGGGCAGGATGGGACTATTGGTCAGTATGTGTAAGTCAACGATTCTTTGATCTCCTTGCTTTGTTTTAAATGTGCCAGGTTAATCTATAACTCCCAGGTTTATAAAAGAAATGCACAGGCAATCTAGCCCAACCCTTTAATTTGTTTTCTTTCATTCTTCTAATTTTTGTACCTTGTTTCTCCCCTCCCCTCCCTGGTAAACTCCCTACAGAAAAGAAAGAGGAAAAACAAACTTATTCCCCCAAAGTGATATTGATAAATGTTGTACCCTCACATATTAGCTGGTTGGGTTCCAGGAGATGGGTCGGCTCCCTCTCCCCCTGGAAGGGCTGGCCCGTTCATTCTATTTACAGCTGAGGAAACGGGCCTGGGAAATTAGGCAGCCTTGTCACTTGTAGTAAACACACCAGGTGGCATTTTAACCCGGTCCCTCTGACGAGAGCCGGACTTCTTTTCTCCCTTACAAGTAGTTTCTGGTATCACAAAAGCCTGCTTCTTGACTTTGAACCCCCACTGGTGTGCCTCCCATTCACACAGTCTCCATGACATCGCTTACTCTTAAATATATAATAATCAAAAAGGAAAAAGAAGAATAACAACATAATAGCAGCAGCTGGGTATGGTGGTGGGAGGGGCTTAGCTGTGTGATCCTGGGCCTTACACTTCCTTTCTAGGTCTGAAATTCCTCATTTGTAAAGTGAGTTTTTGATTATTTGTGCTACCTGCTTTTTGTTAGGATACATTAGAAAGTCTTTATTTTGCAAAACCTGGAAGGCCACTCAGGCCTCAGTTTGCCACTTGAGCAATCTGCTTATCTAAGGTGTGGCTTTTTTAGTTCCAAGGAATTGGTCCACAGTTTTTTTCAAAAATCTGTTTTCTCAGTTACATTTCAGCCTTCATTGATCATTGAAATAATAGCTGCAGCTTTCCTTTTGTCTTACGGAGGAAGGTTTCAAGGACTTACCAGTCCGTTTTATTTTTAAAAATTAGAAACCTTTTACAGATGGATCAATGGGCAAGGGTCTTGGCAAGGTCCCAGGCACAATATAAGAGTTTAAATGTATAAATTGGCCTTGCTTTACAGAGCATTTGAGTTGAAGAAATCTAATGAAAAATGGTGTGATATCGATTCCAATTTTCATTTAGATTTCGATGGCAATTTCAGAGAAATCTTCCCTGAAAAATCCCAGCATTCTTTGGCTTCTTATGTGAAAAGAGTTAAACTGATGAATCCTAATGGTCAAGGAGGGGCTTCCCCTCCTGAGGGGGTCTGTAAGCAGAGTCTGGATGGCTCCTTGTGGGGGATATCATAATGAGGATTCCTCTTGGGCACAAGTTGGGCTAGATCAGGAGCTCTCGACATTTTTTGTATCACGGACCCTTTTGGAAATCAGATGATGTTGATGGACTCCTCAAAATGATTTTAAATCCCCCAAAACCTGACCCCAAACCAAATAACCCATACAGGATTAGAAATGAAACCAGTGGTTGGAGTGCAGTTGTTAACTCAAATGCATATATTTGAATAAATTTATAAATAGATATCTAAAGTCCAAGTTTGGGCTCCTCCTAGCTAAGACCCTTGAACTTGGTCAATGGAGTCCCCTGGGTCTGTCTGATCGTGGGGCAGTTCTTTGGGGCTCGGTTCTTTCCGGCCCACCCGGGGAGGATATAAGCAGGGAAGAGTCAGCTTCAAGCTTCTTTCCAGCCCTAAATCTCTCACTTGAGGCTTGTTTCTAAAGGCAGCATGACCCAGTGAGTGTGATAATAGATCCCCAAAATAAGTAACGTTTCTGTAGTGCTCTGCAAAGTGCTTTGCGTTTGTTTTCTCAGTAGATCTTCACAAATAACTCAGGGAGGGAGCTACTGCAAATAAGGAGACTGAGGGGGAGAGAGTGACTTGCTCAGGATTCCACAACTGCTAAGTGTCTGAAGTATTTGAACTTGAGCCTTCCCAACTCCAAACCTGTGACACTTAGCTGACTGCTGGGACTAAACCTGGATTTGAATCCCATTTCTGATGGCTACTAGCTGTATGATCCCAGATAAGTGACCAATCTTTTCTAGGCTGCATTTTTTTCCTATATAATGATAATTATAAAAACTGTGTGTGTGTGTGTGTGTGTGTGTATGTATGTGTGTACGAGAAATGATGATGAGAATGATAGTGATAATGGTACCTGTTTCCCAAGGTTGTGGGACAATATATGTAACATACTTGGCAAACTTTAATGCCCTCTGTCAGTATAAGCTATTGTTATTATTCCTGAAGCTATCAGGAATTCATTTACCCTATGAACTATAGATTGAGCATTAAGTCCCTTCGTTCCCTGTGAATTTGGAAGAGTAATTTTACAGTTGAATAAATCAGACTTTAGGAAGGAATTTTTTTCTTTTATTATTAACTGATGATTATAGCTCTCTTTTGTTTTCTAGAGAGACCATGGTTTAAGTAGGGCTGCCTTTTGAGGGCTGTCTTTGAACTAGATGGCATGTGAATCTTGGCAATTGTATTTCTCCTTGGGGTCGAGTGTTTTGCCAAAGAAATTAGAATGGAATGATACTAACTTTAGATAAGGGATGTGTGTGTGTGTGTGTGTATGTGTATGTCTGTCTGTATATGAGAGAAAGAGGAAGGGAAAGAGGGACAGAGGGAAGAGAGAGAGGAAAAGAGAGAGAGAAGGTGGGGAAGAGAGAAAGAGAGACAGACTGCCCTTGTTGGAGCTTATTCTGGGGTTCTTAAAAATTTATAAAAATGAATTGAAAAGGGACACAACAAAGAAAGACTTCAAAACTAAAAAAAAAAAAAAAAATACATCTAGTCCATGTACTCCTGGATCTCTACTATCTTGCTTGTGATTTTTCAGGCTTTTTAGGTTTATTTTATCGGGTTTATCACTCTTGTGACTAATGAAATAAAAGTGTAGGTTAGGAGAAAGCTCAATCTGAAAATCCATTTCCCGATCTGTGTTCAAAGATGTCATTGGGAGAGCTCATTCTTGGATATGTAGAGAAAAAATTTCAATTGAAAGAAATTTCACTGGCAAAATTACTTTGGTTTTGAGTAGAAGTGATGCTGAATAGTCCCTTTCCCACTGTCTCTAGCCATCTTCTTGGTCGTAGGACTGCTGCTCACACTTTGCTATATTGGTCCAAGTTCTGAGCTCTAGGTCAGTTCTAGCCAGTCTTGGTCATTATTGAAGTCTCCTCCCCGTAGAGCTTGGCCCCTTCTCAAGAACTCTCTGGAGGGTCTTGTGTGGTTGGTCACTTGCCTGGGGTGACCAGTGCAGGATAGGACTCGGGAGGCAAGCCTTCTGTTACCAGGCCATGCTATCTCATTTTTCATTCCCTTACTGGTCACTCCACCTTTTGAAGCATGGAATTACCCAAAAGCAACTTCAAGAAAGAATTAGCTGCTCTATTTAGAGCAGAAAGAGATGGGACTCCCACAGATACCTGGATAAATGGAGTTTCCTAATGCCTCCTCCCATTGTGTCCCTGTTACAGCTGAACTGGCTGTTTTCTGAGCTTAGCTGTTTCTTGTTCCTTTACTATTCTTTGATGAGATGTCGCTTCTTGTTTTTGACTTTATTAATCATTACTCAATCTTCACTGCTATCCTTGTTCTTGAATTTCATCATTTATGAATGCTTTCTTAATACCTCATTCTCTCTTCCCATTGCCCTCCTCCCTTGGGTTTGATACGTCCTAGTTTGTTTGTTTGTTTTTTTGGAATATTTCAGAGCCATATTCCATTTTTGGGGCTTATTCTTTTAAGCTTCAGTGTTAGCTGTGAAGTCAGATTGGCTTCATCTGCCTTCAGATCATGGTTTAATTTTACTTGTTTCTTGTACTTTATGCGTTTGAACTAGATATTTGAGACCTTGGATTTATTTTTGTCTCCTTTCTTGGACATTGTCTTTGGGAACTTCTGGGCCTCTCACTCCCTATCTTCTTTGATTGTAGGTACTCTCTGTACCATCCAGCTTGGAGAATAGACAGGGAGTTTTGCTTTGCTTTTAAATTTAGAGCCATTTGAGCTGGGTTTGCAAAATTTTAGAAAAATGTATATATATGTGTATATATGTATATACACACATACATATAAATTAAAAAAAAAAACAAAACCCAGCCCTGGTTAGGTGAACTTATCTGGCCAGGTATCCTTCACTGCCCCAATTGAGTCCAGAAAACCAAATCCTTTTTTCAAACACTGCTTACTCCTTTAGTTATCCCTAAAACCCTTGCAACTATTTACAAAGCCATCCAGACTTTTATTCAAGTCAGTAATTATAAGAATTAGTGTATATAGTGCTTTACAGTTTGCAAAGTGCTTCACAAATATTATCCCATTTAATTAAAAAAAAGAAAAAAACAAATCCTGGGAGGTGAATGCTGTTCTTATGTCCATTTTCTAGATGGGGCATCAATGATTATCTTAGCAATCCATAGAAGCAAGACTGGAACTCGCCTCTTCCTCGCTCTAGGTCCAGAGTTCTGTCTCTTGGCCCACTGAGCTAGTGGCCTCTTTCTTTCTTTCTTTCTTTTTTTTCAAAGGTCAAGAATTTATTTTTTAATAACTTTTTATTGAAGAACCCATGCCAGGGTAATTTTTTACATTATCCCTTGCACTCACTTCTGTTCCGATTTTTCCCCTCCCTCAGATGGCAAGCAGTCCTATACATGTTAAATAGGTTACAATATATCCTAGATACAATATATGTGTGCAAAACCAAACAGTTCTCTTGTTGCCCAGGGAGAATTGGATTCAGAAGGTAGAAATAATCCGGAAAGAAAAAAACAAAGATGCAAGCAGTTTATATTCATTTCCCAGTGTTCTTTCTTTGAGTGTAGCTGGTTCTGACCATCCCTGATCAATTGAAACTGATTTAGATCTTGTTTAGGCCTCTTTCTTAAATTAAGCTACTAGTGACTACTTTTGGACTGGCCATTCATTCGATGATCATTTATTAGGCTCCTACTGTGTGCCAGCTTCTGGAGAAGCACTCCCCTTCTAACTTATAAAAGGGCAGGAAGAAGATGGTATGTGCATTAAGTAGACACCTAGTGATTTTCAGGGAAAGTACAGCGGGGTTAATAGTATGTGTTGACGTTGATTATTGGAGGATTATAGATTGTTATCTGTTATTGTATCTGTTGTGTATCTCGAGCTGTATATGGAAGGGATTCTAAAAGTCAGAACGAGAGTATGCCTAATATGGGGGATGGCTTGGTGCGAAGAGGAAGGAAATAAGCATTTATTAGGCACCTACTAAGGGCCAGGCTCTGTGCTAAGCACTTTACATTAAGACAGGGATAGGAATGTCTTAACTGGCCAGTAGTAAGTCAGCCAGGTGAGCTGGCAGAGAGAAAGGGCTTTAGATGGCAGAGATTTATTTTATTCCCGAGGTCATAGGGAGCCCCAGACTTGAGTAGGAGAGGAGCCTGGAGAGATGCTTTAGGATGTTACCTTGGGGCTGTGGCAGTGAGCAGGGGGGTTGAGAAACAGGACAAAGGGAGATCAGTTAGGGAGTTACTGCCTTTGTTGGGGAGCAGACAGTGAGGGTCTGAGCTATAGGGAGCAGCTGTGTGAGGGAGGCCTTGAGCTGGGCAGTACTGACTGAGCTACTTCAGAATCCTGGCCCTGCCGCTCACTACAGGTGACCTTACCTGTCTGGCCCTGGCTGTGGCCTCCTCTTCCTAGATGCCCCTTCCTTCCTTGGCTCATCTAATTTTGTGAGAGAGCGGGTTGGCATTTGGACTGGCATAGCATTCACTCTACAAATTACTCTAAGAAGTATTGACATTTTTTACTCCGATTTTCAACTAAACTCAGCCTTCCAATTATCCAGGTCTTTATTTCTGTCAAAATTGTTTTCTAGTTGTTTTTATATTGATCTCTTGTGATTCTGGGTAGGCCAGTGCCCACCCACCTGATACGTTTTGTTATCATAAATGTATTTCTCTGTTAGTTTCTGTTATTGATCTTTTTAAAAAAATGTAGATTCTATTTGAGTTTATCCTGTATCCTGCCAAAGGATTGAGCTAATCCATTTGTCTCTAGAATTTCCTAAATATAGCACGTCATTTGCAAATAGATTTTTAACTTGTTCTTTGCCAAAGCCTATTTTCTTTTTCTCCTTTTTTAAAAAATAAAAATATCAATGGTGTTTTATTTTTCAAATACATGTAAAGACGGTTTTCAAAACACTTGTGTTTGTTAGATTTTGAGTTCCGATTTTTTTTCTCCCTCCCTCTCTTATCTCCTCCCTCCCCAAGACAGCAAACAATCTGATATAGGTAAAACATGTGCAGTTCTTCTAAACATATTTCCATAATTGTCATTCTGCACAAGAAAAATCAATCAAAAGGGGAAAAAATGAGAGAATTAAAAACAAGCAAACAAACAACAACAAAGTAAAAAACCATGCTGTGATCTACCATGGTCCTCTCTCTGGATGCAGATGGGTTTCCATCACAAATCTACTGAAACTGCCTGAATTACCTCATTGTTGAAAAGAGTCACGTCCATCAGAATTGATCATTGTACAATCTTGCGGTTGTCATGTACAGTGATCTCCTGATTCTGCTCATTTCCCTCAGCATTAGTTCCTGGAAGTCTCTCCAGGCCTCTCTGAAAACATCCTGCTTATCATTTCTTTCTTTCTTTCTTTCTTTTTTTTTTTTTTTTAATTTTCCCAATGTTAAAGCATTCTTTTCTAAAAAAAATTTCATTATTATAGCTTTTTATATACAAAACATATAAATGGGTAATTTTTCAGCATTGACAATTGCAAAACCTTCCGTTCCAACTTTTCCCCTCCTTCCTTCCACCCCCTTCCCTAAATGGCAGGTAGTCCAATACATGTTAAATATGTTGAAATACATGTTAGATCCAATATGTGTGTGCATATTTATACAGTTATCTTGCTGCACAAGAAAAATTGGATCTAGAAAGAAAAAAATCTGAGAAGGAAAACAAAAATGCACTGCCGATCATTTCTTATAGAACAATAATATTCTGTAGCATTCATATACCACAATTTACTCAGCCATTCCCCAGCTGATGGGCTCCCACTCAGTTTCCAGTTCCTTCCCATTACAAAAAGGGCTGCCACAAACATTCTTGCACATGTGGATCCTTTTCCCTTTATTAGGATACAGGCCCAGTAGAGACACTGATGAATCAAAGGGATGCAGAGTTTGAGAGCCTGTTGTCTGCCTTCACTTCTTGAGCCCACTTGTGGATGTTGGGATTTGGAAGGCGTCTGCTTCAGAGAGCCATTGGTGATGATGTTCCTTTGTCAGGAGCAAAGCTTGGGTATTCTCTGTTGTTTGGGTTTCTTTGGTTGGTTTTAAGTGACTTGTACTTGTCATTTGATGTAAGGAAAATGAGCTTGTTTTGGTCAAATGCTCTCAGATCCAAATAATAGGAATCTGACATTTTATGTCCATACTAATAAAATCCTGGTCTCATGCTTCATTCTTGGTGTGGAGCTGACCAGAATGGGATAGAGATGTCTTGGGATAGGGGGTATTTCAGGTGCAGTTCATGGCCATTGGGGCAGTTGACGGCCTCTGGGCCTGGAATTAGGAAGCTCTGAGTTCAAATCTTGCCTTAGGCACTTATTCATTTGGGAACTTGCAAATAGGTTCTCATCTCCATTTGTTCAGATTTGTCCTTTATTTCCATTCCCGATGATGAAAAAAGCAGCAAGAGACAATCCCTGTCTTCAAGGAATTTACAATCTAATGTCTAATTGACATATCAGAGAAGGGAGTAAACATTTATCTAGCACCTGCTATATGCCAGGCAGTGTGCTAAGTACTTTACAAAAGAAAGAGAGAGAGGGAGAGAGAGGAAGAAAGGGGGAGAGAGAGAGTGAAAAGGAAGAGAGAGAGTGAAAGGGGAGAGAGAGAAGGAGTGAAAGGGGGGAGAGAGAGAGTGAAAGGGGGGAGAGAGAGAGTGAAAGGGGGGAGAGAGACTGAGAATGAGAGTGAAAGGGAGAGTGAAAGGAAAAGAAAAAGAGTGAAAAGAAAAGAGAGAGAGAGGGAGTGAAGGGGAGAGTCAAAGAGGGAAAGAGGGAGAGAGAGGGAGTGAAAGGAGAGGGGGAGTGAAAGAGGGAGAGAGTGAAAGAGAGAGGTTGGCAGAGAGAGAGTGAAAGAAAGAGAAGGAGAGAGGGAAAGAGAGAGGAAAAAGGAAAGAAAAGATTGCGCTGCCCCTCTTGGATGCTGTTTCCCCTCGATCCCCTGCCCTGTCTTGTGGACCCTCCCCATATGTGTGACCCCTTACCTGCTCATCAGGACTGTGAGTTTGGGTTTTTTGTCTAGTATTTCACTCATTTCCTTTGTAATTCAGGTATTTTATTTTGTGTATTTAAGCCTGATTCTGAGAAAAGGTTCATGGAGGTCCCCAGCACCCACATGCTTCGGAGCCTCTGCAGACCTTTCCCGACCTATACCTCAGGGTCCCCCCCTGTCTGTGCCATGCCAGCAGGTCAGAGACATTTACCAGGGCTGAGCTGGGAGCCCTTTAATTACACTTTATGCCCATTTTGTTTTTATTCTAAATGGTATCCATAGCTTTTGGCTTTTTTTTTTTTTTTTTTTTTTAACCTTAGTGGGGCTCTTTCCTTCCCTCCCCTCCCCCTGCTGTTGGACCCTCCCCTTTTCAGAAAGAACAACAGTTAAAGGAAGCCAACGGACAGTCCCGTTCAACATTCTAACTCATGTGCCTTTTAATGGGCACCTTTGGGAGACTTGACGGCTTAAAGGGGGACCCTGATGGTGGAGATTTCGGGCACTGGGCCGGGCCCTCGTCAGGTAGATCCTCGGTCAGAGTCCCTCAGGTTGTTCTTGCAGACATTTTGACCACGGGTAGGACCCACTCAGCTCCTCATCTTTCCCCTTCACAAATGAAGAAACTGAACTGCCCAGTGAGCGACCTGCCTCAGGACTCGCCCGAAACCTGACTAAAAAAAATGAAAAAGGGTCTTGTGTTCTGCAGGCCTAGTTTCTAGACCTTAACTGGGTGTGAGTTTGGAGTCACCTGGGCAGCTGGCTCTGCCGGCAGTAAGGAGCTTGAGCAGGTGACCTCCCCGGCCCCTGCCTCCCCCCAAATCTTGAGATCTCAGTCCTGGCTTAGGAAGGACATGAAACTCCCTGGTTGGTTATCTTGGGTCCTGGATTCACTTGGGAGCTTCCCCTTTCTTAGCCCTACCAGTGGCTGTGGAAGCCGGTCCAGCTGGGGAGCACCTGGACAGCACCTTGTGGGGTCCAGCAGGAGGCTGTGAATGGGGACCTTCTCTTCCACTATTCCCTAATTATGTTTCTGGGGAAAGTCTTCCTTTAGTTCTTCTTCCCTTCCTCCCTCTTCTTCTTCCCTCCTTCCCTCCTTTCCTTTATTCCTCTCACCATCCCTTTCTCCTTTCTTTCCTTCCTCCTTCTTAATTCCCTCCATCCCTTCCTCCCTCATTCCCTTCCTCTCACCTTCTCTTTATTCTTCCCACCATCTCTTTCTCCTTCCCTCCTTTTTTCCCTTTCTCCTTCACTCCTTTCCTTTTCCCCCTCTCTCTACCTCTCCACCTTTCCTTCCTCCTCCTTCCCTTTCTCCTTTACTTCCTTTCTCCCTCTTTCCCTCCTTTCCTCTTTCCCTTCCTCCTTCCTTCCCTCCTTTCCTTCCTTCCTTCCTTCCTTCCTCTCTTCCTTCCTCTCTTCCTGTCTTTTTTCCTCCCTTTCTTCTCCTTTCCTTTTATCTAATGCCGCATATTCCCCATATTATGCCATACCAAACAGGATGGGTATCCCATATATCCATCTGTCTTGGGTGAGCATGGCAGGTAGAGGGCTAAACCCAGATTGGAACGAGAGGAGGTGAGCAGGCTGGATCTCTCTTGAGAGATGACCTAACCCCTTTGTTGATCCCGAGCTGCTGCCCAGCACACAATGTCATGTCCTCATCCACATCTGTCAGCCCTGGAGCAGGTTACCCCTGCCCTCTTCCCGTCCCGGTCCCAAGTCTCAGGTTCCTCATTTGTTAAATAGGGAGGATGAAGGAGATGGCCTCTGAGGGTCCCTTCCAGCCTGGATTCTTGTGCCTATGATGAAGTTCCCCGCACCCCAGTTTCCCCATTGGCAGTATGAGGAAGTTGCATTGGAGAGATTGAACTCCTTTCTGGCTCTAGATTTCGGGTCCTGTGATCCGAGTCCCGGGGATGCTCCGGATGGCTGTGAATCTTGGAAGCTCCGTATCCTCCGAAACATCCAAACTACAGGTGACTCAGAGGGCCATGGAGGGAGGCGTGGCAGGCTTGGGCTTGTGGTGGCAGCGGTGACTGGGAGCCAGAAGCGGTGTGGAGAACCTGTCAGCTGGGAGGGAGGTGGGCAAGGCAAGTCTGCAGAGCAGGGGCATCAGGGTGGGCACCGGGCTTGGAATCGGGCAGGTGAGGATGCTTCTCCCGCCTTGGTGACTTTAAATGCCTCAGTTTCGTCATCTGTACAGTGGGCTCATGACAGTACTCACCTCCCATGGGGCAATGTGTGTAAAGTGCTGTATAACTAGGGGCTCTCTGTGTCCGACCCGGGGCAGGGCGTTCCGAGCCCACGTTAGTCTGAGCAGCCTCAGTGGGATACACTGTAACCCGGCTCCGATATAGTGACGTCCTTTTGCTCCTCTTCAAGAAGCCAGGACAGCAGCCAACCAACCAGCTGTTGTTGTTCTATGTGCTACAATAACCTTTACCATCAATCTTGTACATTACCTCATTTGCGCATAAATTACAGTAGTCTGCGAGTCTCGGTAGCTACAGTTTATTCGTTCAGATCCATAGCGATGTATCTCCATGTCCGTTCCTCTGTGTCGTCCGCTTACTCTTTCGTTCGTGTTCTGGCCTAGGATCTCCTTGATCGAGGGAGCTCCTGAGAGGTAGCTTGTCGTGGTGGACAGGATACTGGATGTGGGAAAACCAGATTCAAATCTGGCCCGATTTGGCTGTGCCCCGGGGAGGGAGGATCCGTGCCGAAATGATCTGGGTCTCCAGATAGCCCATTAAATAAGCGTTTTGATTTAAATCCTTTCCTCCTCGTGTTCACAATATGTCCCGTGGCATCTGTTCATGTAAATCTGGGACTAATGTGGCTGGATTTAGGACATGGAGTCTGTTTGGATATTTAGGTTAAAGACCCCTTCCCCCCAAAACCCCGTTGACTGGGTAGAATTTATATTCACTTTGTGATGTGGGGATTCAGTTGTCTTATCAATTTTGCTGTCTGTACACTAGAGTACAGTTAGTAAGTCATGGCAACTTGGGGGTTCTAGCTAAGAAATCTTGTGTGGTTGCTTGATAGTGGATGGAGGACTGGGCCTGGAATTGGGAGGACTGGGCCTGCTATCGGGAAGACCTGAATTCAAATCCAGGCTCAAAAAAGTTGCTAGCTGTGTGATATTGGACAAGGCACCTAACTCCCCTCAGTTTTCTCAACAGTAAAATGAGGATAATAAAAAGCACCTATTTTACTAGGAGGGTTGTTAGGAGGATCAAATGAGATAGTATTTACAAAGGGCACATAGTAGGTGCTTAATAAATGTTCTCTCCTCCCCTGAATACCATCAGAATATTGTGTCATGGGCCATTTTGGGAACTCATTTTCCCTTTTTTTGGCACTTCACCATCCCGGTTTTGTTTTTTCCTTTTATTCTATGAAAGTTTCACATGTTAGTGCTTAGAAGCAGTGAGACACCAGAACAAAGCATGGGCTCAGATATTTCATGGGAGCCGGGGATTAAGGAGGCAGTGGGTGGGAGTTGCTTTTAAAAAGACTGAAATTCAAGTCTATAAATTCTGCTTTCTTAACTAAAAGGAAAAAGGATAAAAAGGCAGGCATGAAGATGACAGAGTGGGGAGGAAGAACTGAAACGTGTGAAAGCTTCTGGACTACTCAGCATTTTGAAAAAATATGGGGATGTGGGTAGAACAGAGGCAGTCTCTGGACCTTCCTTGGGCCGTGGTTTCCTTATTTATAAGACGATGGCACCGGCCAGGATGACCGAGAGCAGTAAGCCCAAGAAATAGGTCCCATTTCTGTGCCATTTCCTTAATAATTATGTGGCTTTGAATAATGTCATCTTAACCTCTCCTTGAGACTTTATCTTTTTATCTCTAAAATAGGTATGTGGGTAATTTTCCTCTTTAACAAGGTTACTGTGTGAATTAAATGAGGAAATGTATGTGAAATATCAAATCTCATCTACTGATCTCACCAATTGACATCAATGTCAAAAATCTAATCTGCTGACACCAGTATCACTAATCTCATCAAATGACATCAGTGTCAAATCTCAACAAATGACGTCAGTATCATAAATGTCATTGACATCATTGTCAAAAATGTCATTGGTTGACACAAATCTCACCAGTTGACAATCATGTCACAAATCTCATCAAATGACATCAGTATCATAAATGTCAGTGACGTCAGTGCCATGAATCTCATCAGTTGACATTAATGTCTGTAAATCATTACTTTTTTCCAGTCCCCTCCCTCCCAGTTTGAAGATTTCCTGTGGCTTCTTGCAAACGCAGACCCCCCCATTTTCGCAGTTGAAGACGGCTCCATTTTCTTAGGTTTGTCAGGAGATGGCGGCCTCCGAGGCCCTGGGAATCCATTGCTGCTGCCTTTGGCCACTTCTGAGCAAACTGCCTGCAGCTCCTAATGGGAAGGAAGAGGTCGGGGTCACTTGGCAGGCAGGCGGCCAAATGGGTCTCTTGGGTAGCTCGGTTGTCTAGACATGATGCCTTCCTTGGGAGCCTTGGTCGCTTTCCAGCCCATTGTTCGGGCCGGCGGCTGCCCCCGCTGGAATTTGCACAGTGCGGAGGGCTCTGGCCAAGCCCAGCGGGTCGGGAAGGGATCTGGAGAATCAGCCCAGCCTGGTCTTTGCTCAGCTGGCCTTCCCCAGCTTTGCTTATTTGCTCAAGGTGATTTCATATTCTTCTGACTTTTCTTAGGTCCTTGGGCCCGAGCCAAGGATTAGCAAAATGTGTTTGTTTTATTTCTTCTTCCTGCTTTTATTAGATTTAGATCTGGCCCGGTTCTCTGTGTCTAGGCTTTTATTAAGGTATTGGGAATGATACAATATTTATCTTCTCTTTCCCTCCCTTTGAGAGTCCTGTTCTGCAAACTCATATCTCTGAAAAGTACACCTCTTCTGAAGGAATGTTTTTAGAGAAAAATAAAAACCATGTTGTTTGAATTTTAGATTTGGGGGCGCAATGAAAAGCATGGCTTTGGGTCCTTAAAGAGTCTGGTATTTGGATGGGCTGGATTCTCCCTGTACTGGTGCCTACTGGGAGGCAGTAGATGGGGCACCGAGAGTGCCTGAGGCTGAGAAATCCAACTCCCGAAGCCCATCAGCAAGGCCAGCCTCTTCAGGCTGAGACAGGCATATCCAGTGGCGTTGACTCCCATTCCCCCTCCCATTCCCCCTCCTAATCTCCCTCCCTCCCCCTCCTAGTCCTCCTCCCAGTCCCCCTCCCAGTCCATCCTTGAAGTCCATTTGGCTTGGCGTAAGACTTCAGCAGAAGATGGTCATGGACAACAGAGTCCTGTTAGTCCTGTGTTGGTATCGAGAGTTAAAAAGCAAATACTTTAGCAATTGAGAGTACTTCGAGCTACCCTGTTGTCTTGTCCCTTCTCTGCAGGAGCATTAAAAAGCACAGAAGCAGGTTTTTGTGGGTCATGGATTTAGACTTTTTAGGGATTTTAGAGGTTTTTGAATCCACTCCCATTTCACAGATGAGGACGGCTTAAATGACAGGATCATAGCTTTAGAAATCCTAGGGGCCTTATGGGCCTTACATTTTCATTTTACGCATGAAGGGCCCAGGACACAGAAGTTGAAGGGACTTGCTGAGAATCACCCACTTATGATGGGATTTGAATCCGGCTCCTTCTGACCCCGCGTCCGGCGCTCCAGCCGCTCTCCCGCGCTGCGACATCGCTCCTGAGACCAGAGCTCTGATCTGCAAGGCCCTTTCTCATTTTCTGATTAGATAAAATTTTAATTGTGACTTAGCACAATCTTAATGGTGATAAACTGTGTCTTGCCCTTGCAGTTAATAAAGGATGAAGCTTTGCAGATACCAGATAGTGGTAATAAGTTTTAACACCTTCCCCTGGAGTGTCTGCAAGACCATTAGCTGATTAGAAAAGTAAAATGCTTTTGTGCAAGCTCAGCCCCTAAGTGGGAGAGCCGGAAGGGCCTAGGGGGCTGTGCGGGGGTCCCTTCTCAGGGTCCCAAGCTTGCTTGAGTTTGAGGTCTCTGGTGGGGGAAGGTGTTGATTAATGCAAGCTGGCTCACCAGGAGAGGATGTTGGTGGGCTAGTTGTGAGATTGGGCCAGGCAGAGGGAAGAGACGGGAGAAGGACGGAGGGCCCCAGGCAGATCCCAGAGCCCGGGCGAGCTCCTCGGGGCTCCTTTTGTATCCTCAGGGCTTAGCACAGTGCCCGGCACAGGGAGGCACTGGCACGCATGCTTCTTGATTGACTGGGAATAGGCGTGATGGAGGTGAGGCTAGAATTGGAGGTTGGAGCCAGGCTTAAAACCCAGATGGACGAGCCTCTACCCAGGGCTGGAGATCTCCGAAGTACACTGGGTAAAAAAGCAACGAGAAGTCGAGGGGGTCCCAGAAGTCAGGGAAACTGAGGCAGCCAGAGAAGGGAAATAGGGAGGTGCTTCTGATGGGGACTCCTGGAGAGACTACATTGGAGGGAGGAAGAGACTGGGGCTCATAGGGAAGGGATGGAGCCAGTTCCCAGACTGGAGGAGAGAATGTTTAATGGGAAAGGTGACAGTAAATAGGGTGAAAGTTCTGAGCTAGTCCAGAGAATCCAGAGAACCCGGTCCAGTGGAGGGAGTTCCCACCGAGGTTCAAGTCGGGTCGCTGACCGTCATGGTTGTGGGAGACCTTGGGTAAGATCCCAAGTCAGGTGAAGAACGGCTCATTGGTGAAAGGCATTTCCACAGCCAAGAACTTTGTGGGGACAAAAGCAGCCCCAAATGTCACTAAATGCTCTGTTTAGATTTTGTTTAGTTTAGCCATAGTCATCACAATCCTTTGCCTTACAATAATTGCTAACCCTTCCTTCTTGATTTTTTTTTCTTGATTTAAAAAAAAAATCTCCATTGAATTAATTTTTTCTAAAACTGATTTATTTTCTTTTTCCTTCCAAGAATCTATTTCCTTTTTTACTTATCATGCCTGGTACCATGGTTCTGAGATTTGTTTCCTATCCCCCCTCCCGCCTTCCTACCCCACCCTCTCCCATTAGATTTTTTTTTTTTTTTCCCTTCTCCTTATTAACTATTGTTCTTTCTAAAGGCATATGGTAGATTGGGGGCTGGTCAGCAAAGCCCAAATCTCACATTTTACAGAAGAGGAAGTTCGTCCTAGAGGGGACAAGTGAAGCATCTCAGGTTGACTAGAGAGGGAGCGGGAGGGGCAGGGCTTGGACCCGCGGTGAGACTCCCAGTGTGGGACATCCTTCCCCCTGGCCCACCTGTCCCCACCTCTTCCGTATCCCAGCATTTCTGCAGGAATGTTTTTCTCTGCCCGCATAGAGTACGCCTCACTTTACACAATTGCCGTTTTGTGTAAGACTTGTTTATCATTTGGAAAATGCTTTGGTGCTGCCTAAGGTATAATTTTAGACAGGCTTGTTAACCTTTTCCACCGGCTTTTCTTTGGGCAGGACTCTCAACGCTCCACCTTCAAATTCCTCTTCTCTACTTACCAAGAGTTAATGTTTCATCCACAGAGAGTCCTTTGTAGGATGTGAAGCATTCCCTTCCACAAATGGCTTCAGCCTGAAATGTCAGCTGAGTCCTGACCTTTGTTTTTTGGAGGATGACTATAATACCCTTCTGATGAGTTAATTTTGCTTCAGATGATTCATCCATCAGCAACTATTTATTACTGCTTTCTAATGTGTGAGGCTGTGATATGCTTTGAGGATTCAGGTGAGAACTGAAATAACCTCTCCCTTATAAGACTTTCTATTGGCTGTGATTTAAATAATTACGTGTTGAATTAAAATTTTGAGTTAAATTAAAAAAAAAAACTAAAAATTTAAGCTTAATGTAAGGTTAAAATTACATTTAAAATTAAAGCTAGTTTAAAATAAAAATCAAACTAAAATTTCACTTTAAAATAATAAAAAAAATTAAAGTTAAACTTAAAATTATTTTAAAATAAAAATCAAATTAAAACTTTAATTTAAAATTAAAATTAAATTTAAAGCTTACGCTTAGTTTAAAATAATTTGAAATTAAAGTTAAATTTAAAACAAACTTAATTTAAAATAAAATTTAAATTTAAAGTTACTTTAAAATTAAAATCAAACTAAAATTTTACTTTAAAATAATGTAAAATTAAAATTAAATGTAAAATTTAATTTAAAACTAAAGTAAAACATTTAAGATTAAAGTTAAATTAAAATATAATTGAAAATAATTAGTTTTTTTCTTTTTCCTTATAATTCAAAATATATCTTTTATTTTTATATTCCCCAGATTTCTCCTTATCTCCTCTTTTTTTCCCCTCTAAGAGAATCAGCTTATACAACACATAATTTTTTTCCCTAAATTTTAAAAATTAATATTTGGCTTCAAGATTCAGAGTACAAGTACACAGACTGTCTAAATAGGCAGAAGCTTAGCCACTAATTTAAGCTGGCCACTGGTAATGAATTCTTTGGCTGTGCTATCCCATAAACCAACCCAACAAAGACTATGGTGACTACCAAGGAAGATTAGTACAGAAGGGGAGTGAGAGTGCTATAAATCTCATAGGTTTTAGACTATCCATTAACATGAATTGTAAATACTTTTAAATGGGATTTATTTGGTCAGGGACCAGCAACTAGACACAATATGGAAGAAGTGAAGCACCGTAATATTAATATTCTCTGGTAAATGAAACCAGAAGACTCAGAGAAATCAGTGTTGCTCAGAGATCCTCCTCGTTCAGAAGATACGGGGCAGTGTGTAGAGCTTGGACCTGCAGTTGGGAAAATCTGTGTTCCTACTGACCAGATGTGCGGCCCTGGGCCAGTCACTTACCCTGATAGCGCCTTCCTCCCCAGTGGTGAGGAGGATCAAGGGAGATGTCAGTAAAGTACAGATGAATATTAGCCTTGTTATTATTGTCATGGCCTGCACCGAGTAATGTTCCTAACCATCGTGTCTAAATCAGTTCTTTATTATTAAAAATAGATTTTTTATTTTCCTATTAACAACATCAGACCAGAAGAAATGATTAAGCCTAGATGACATCCCACAAACTTGTTTTAATTTCACCCCAGCTAATTTAAGTGGTCATCGATGCAAGACAAACCGAGGAATGGGGAAAAGGAGAGTCTATTTTGGATGAAATTTCAGCTGTTCTAAAGCAGTCAGCACAAGGAGGAGGCCGGAAGATCCCAGGAACCGTCTCGTCTAGGGAACAAGCCTCCAAAGGGGACCTCTGGCTCAGAATGGAATTGTAACATCCATTGCCCCCGAGGTGATATCACAGCACTGCGCCTGCCGGTTGATGAGGTTGCCCGACACAATCCTAAAGTTCCTTTCACCTTTGGTGACAGTAAAACCCCCTCACCTGGACCCCACCTGCTTGGGTATCCTGTGCCAGAGGAGGTATCAGAAGGGGGATGCTGGACGGCTCTGCCAAGGAGAACAGAGTTGTGGTCCTGAGGGAGGGGCTGCCACTGTGCAAGTCACTTTTGGGGGGCTGCCCCTGTGCGCTGTCACTTTTAGGGGGGCTGCCCCTGGGAACTCGCACTTCTGGGGAGCTGCCCCGTGCACAGTCACTTCTGGGGGGCTGCCCCGTGCACAGTCACTTCTGGGGGGCTGCCCCGTGCACAGTCACTTCTGGGGGGCTGTCACTGGGAACTCGCACTTTTGCCGCCAGGCAGAGTGGTTGCATTGAGGGATTTTTACTTAACTGCTTTTCGCTGGTGAGGAAGTGTTTCTGAAGTGATTGTGACATAAAAATGAAAGGCACCCACAAAAGTATTTTTTAAAAAGACATTAAACTTTGCTGATTTGGCCCAGATGCACCCTGAGGAATTGTGAGCCGGAGTCGATGCTGTCGCTGAGGGATTGTTCTACAAGGTGGCTCCGGGTAGAAAAGCAACCGGGGGAAAAAAACACATGCTAAAAGGTGACCTCGGAACCCGGATAGAAGTGCAGTTTCCTTGGTGGGGAGTGGAGTCTTTAATTGTGAAACTCTTTAATTCTGCGTCAGCATCTTGGGTGAACAATGCATTGCAAAGAGACCTTTTCACTTGGGAAGTTTTGCTCTGGTCCGTTCTGCTGTTTTAGTTCTCTTCATGGTTTTCCTAATGGAGTTTGCAGAGGGGAGGGGAGCACTGGCTTGGCCCTTGGAAGGTCTGGGTTGAAATCCTGCCACCTGGATGCGTATATGTGTACACACGTATACGGGTACCTGCACTTATATGTGTGTATGTCTCTCTGGTTGCACGTATGTATATAGATGTGTACATGTAGCTACACACGTGAGTGCATATATGGATACTTGCATTCATGTGCATAGATGTGTACATGTACTGCCCTTATGTATGTATGTCTCTGGGTGCACATGTGTGCGTGTGTTGTTGGCACTACCTGCATGTCTGTGGATGCACACATGTGTGTGCATGAATATGTCTCTGCACACACCTAGGTGAGTGTGCACAATACATCTGCACATATGTATGCACGTCTCTGGGTGCACACGTATGCATGCATGTCTACATGTCTCTGCACACATGTGCATGCATGTACACATGCCCACACATACATGGGTGAGTGTGTGCATGCATGCATGCATGCACACGTGTGCCTGCATTTATAATATGCCCATCTTTGGGTGCACATGTGTGCACACATGCATACATGTCTCTGCACACACATGGCGAGTTGCACATGTGTGCATGTATTCATGCATATGCCTGCATTTACAATGTGCACATGTCTCTGCACACACATGGTGAGTTGTGCACATGTGCATGCATGCACACATGTGCCTGCATTCATAATGTGCCCATCTCTGGGTGCACACGTGTGCATGCATGTATACATGTCTGCACACACACGTGTGCCTGTGCGCACACCAGGAGCCCCAGAGCTTGCGCTGCAGGGAAGGCAGCAGACGCTGCATCGCTCCTTCCCTTGCTGCCCGTCCCAGCCTGCCCCGGCAGCAGAGCTCGGGCCCAGCTCCTTGGAAGTCACCTTGCGGGGCGAGCAGTTCCTGAAGCTCCTCACTTAGTGGTTTTTGGCCCACCAGAGCTTGGACGCCAAATGGACAGGATGTTTTTGTTGTGTGTTGCCTGTTTAAAAAATCGATGTCTGCGAATTAAGGCTGGAGGGCGCGCATTAAGCGTGGTCAGCGCGCCTCAGGGACTTCTCTTGCGGGCTCCTCTCGCGTCTCCCGGAGGTCCCAGGCCTGTGCGGGATCCGACGGGTGACCTTGGAGCTCTGGGGAAGGTTAAATGAGCCTCTTTACAAGAGATCCCAGGGGCCTTCGGTCCTCACCGGGAGAAGTAGGGGAGGCGGGCTCTCGGCCCGTGTCGGCTCTCACTCAGGCTGGAGCCGTGTAAATGGAGCTTTAAAGAATTAGGACGTGTGGAGGGCAAGGTCCAAGTGATGTAGGGAACGAGGGGATTGGGATGAGCCTCGATGGGCCTTGAGCGGGGCCTCTTCTCCGCCTGTAGCATGGAGGGAGCGTTCGGCCCGGGGCTGCCCCTCAGATGCACGTGTGCGTGAAGGGGCCGAAGGAGTTCCCATCTGTGCTGGTAAAAGCAGTTCAGGTTTTAATGGCAAAACTTGCTTATCTCTGTGTTTGTTTTGTAAGCCGATGCCCCACAAATGATGCTGTTTCCTTCTGAGTATTTTTGACATGTTAGAGTAGCTTTTAAGCTATTGTTTTCTAGTTGGAAGCTTCCCAAGAATGTAGGCTTTGTAATAAATAAAAATATAACTTTGCTAAAATTGGGATGTTGGTGATTTATGAGGAATCGATGGTATTTTTTAAAAATCACCTTTATTTTTGTAAGATGTCACAGTTATATCTATTGCCATGAATACTCTGGACTTTTTTGGGTCTGGTTTGCTATAAATTAGTAAAACATTAAAAATGTAAAGTGCCCTATATATAAACACTCTGGATCCTAAAGTACTTTCCAGGTAGACTCATATTTCATTTTTAAATTAAATTTTTTTTCGGTGAATAAAAATGAACTTTCTCTCCTTCCCATATCTCTCTCCTATTGAAAAACAAAAGATTTATTAAGCAAAACCAATTCTCTCATTGGCCTTCTCCCCAAATGTGCCCATTACTTGTTTGGTAGGCGGAGGACAGGAACCTTCATCATCTGTCTCCTGGAATCAAGTCTTTCAGACTTGTTACATTATTGTATCCAGGTTAATTCCTCCTTCATATAAATTTGTGTGCTAATTTTGTTAGCTTTCTCAAGTTTTTAACTTGTTATTTTTAATCGTTTTTGTTGTTATTGCGGTTGATGATGTTTCTCCATCACTTAGCTTTCCCCTGGCATCTCCTTTTTGTTTCTCCTGGGACTTAGGCTGCATAAAAAAGAATCCTAAGGGAAAAAAATGGAGAGGGAAAAAAACAAAACAGTGCATCAAAAAAATAAAAATAGCTTTTACATGCATTATTCCTCAGCCATGGATTCCTCTTTTCTGCAAAGATATAGGCTTTTCTTTTTTCCTTCTCTTTTTTTTAATTTTTAAAATTTTGATAATAGCCTTTTATTTTCAAAATCCATGCAACGATAGTCTTCAACATTCACCTTGCAAAAAACTTGTGTTCCAAATTTTTCTCTCACCCAGATAGCAAGTAATCCACTATAAGTTAAACACGTGCAGTTCTAATAAAAACACATCTCCACGTTTGTCATGCTGCACAGATCAAAAAGAAAAAAAAAATGAGAGAAGAAACAGTAGGCTTTTCTTTAGGGTCAAGACTGTTCCTTATAATTTGGCCACACTCTGTGATTGCTTGGTAGCGGTTCTCTCCGTTTCCATTGCTGGAGTCATGGTCTGTGATGTTGTTTCCTACGTGAGCCTTCCCTCAGCTCTCTGACTCCATCATCATTGTTTCTTGCAGCTCAGCCCCATTCCGTCATCCGTAGGTCCTGCAGCTTGTTCCTCCATTCCCCTGATGATGCACTACCACAAAAAGGGTTGCTATAAACATTTGGGTGTATGTGGAGCCTTTTTTTTAATGATCATTTTCAGGGATGTTTCTGTCAGTGTAATCTTTGGGCCAAATTGTGTAGATATTTAGTCAGCTGCCAGGGTCTTGAGTCGGGAAGTCCTGAGTTCCAATTCTGTCTTGGGTACTAGCTCTGCAACCATGGGTATGTTACTTAACCTCTGTCTGCCTCAGTTTCTTTCTCTGTAAAGTGGGGATACTAACTAACACTCGCCTTCTGGGGTTGTTTGAGGACTCTTCCCTCGTTAGCATTTTGGAAGATCCATTTAATATGCTCATTGAAAACCATTCTTACAGTTATATCTTAATGCATCAACCCAGAGGACCTAGTCAGGACCTTTTGCATTTTACAGTTCTGTCCTGGCTTGGCTGGGCCCCACTGGGCAGGATCTCCCGCCAGACCGGCCCTCTTTGTGGTCCTTGCCCGGGTCACCCCGCCTTCCTTCTCACTGGTCGTGACTGCCATGTGCAAGTTCCTCCAACTCCCGGGACCTTCCCTATTAAACGTTTTTATATTTATTCTCTTTATAGTCAGCTTGTGTGGATTCAGAGGGGCCCTTGTCCCTCCTGCTAAAATAAGTGCCCCTTGAGCACAGGGAGATGGCCAGTGCTTGGCTCACAGAGGATGCTTGTTAACTGTTTGCTGATGGTTTTCCCCCTTTACTTTTGTCTGCATTTCTTTTGGGAAAAACAAAGCCAAACTGTGGTGTTCAGAGGTTTAGCCGTATAATGAAGTGGTCCTCTCCCGGATTCATGTCATTAATGAGGTCTTATTCTCTTCCCTTACTTCGGGTGGATGAATACTGTTATTGGTGAAGATTCACTTTGATAGGGAATCATCACATCATCAATGGTGGCCTTGGACGATCATGCTTTTTATTACATGCGTGTATTTGTATTTATTCTCGGATGTTGAGGAGCTCCTGTAACAGGAGCGGCTTTGCTGGCTTGGAGAGTTTGGGGGGCTTCAGCAGCTCTGTGGGCTGGCCCCGTGATTGCATTGGCAAAAGGAGCCAACCCCAGGAGGAGCCAGGCAGCGCGGGCAGCTTGGTCCGGGCGCCATTTTGGAGAGTGAGGTCATCTTTCCTGGGGCCGCCCTTTCGCCATTGACCCCTGGCCACT
This sequence comes from Antechinus flavipes, assembly GCF_016432865.1. Lineage (NCBI taxonomy): Eukaryota > Metazoa > Chordata > Mammalia > Dasyuromorphia > Dasyuridae > Antechinus > Antechinus flavipes. Next base: position 21,158,346 of record NC_067402.1, read on the forward strand.
GGCCTTCTGCTGGGAAGGGTTTCCAGAAGCTCCTCAGCAGCGGTTCCGTAGGAACGGGACCTGGATTTCTAGTATATTTTCAGGTGGAAAACACTCCTTTGTGAGAACTCGAAGCTTAGTTTTGTTTCTCGTCTGTAAAATGGACAGTAATGTCTGCATTTCTATTCTAGAATTGTTGTGAGGAGTCAGAGATAATATTGTTAGAGAGCTGTCTGACCTGCGGCAGGTGCCCTATAAAGGCGACTTTTGTTGTTATTATTGCTGTTACACGAGGTCAGAAAGGCCCTCCCTGACAAGGCGCAGGCAGCAGACGGGGCAGAAGGACCTTTTCAGGGCACTTCTTGGTGGGGCCCTGCTTTATTTCCCACCCGCTGCTCCCTGCTGGGCCCCCTGAGGCCGAGCAGAACACAGCTAAGCCGTCATGGGCAGCCTTCAGAGGCCGGAGGTTTCAAGTTCTAGCAGGTGCCGCCCCTCTGTTTCCTCGCTAGGAAGGGATGAGCTCTGGAGTTTTTGGTTTTGGGAGAAATTCGTCTTTTGGAGGAAGTCCGGGATGGGAACATCCAGAGTCGTCCCGTGATGCCGGGGCAGTGGTGGCTGGACGGGGCGCTTGGGCCCCCCTTAAGTGGAGGGGCTCCCCAACAGCCCGATCCCCCTCTGAAGTCAATTTCAAATAGCTTCTTCAAGCGCAGAATCTGTCACTGATCAGCCTCATTCCAAGAAGGGAAGAAAGCCACAAGGAGAGCTCCGGAGATGGACAGAAAGCACTTTATATTTCAAAACGGAGACAGTCTCACACAGAAAAAGTCAAAACAAAGGGAAGGTAAAACTTTAACACTCAAAGAAGGCACATGATGACTTAATAGCACAAACCCTGAAAGGCAGCTGAGTACTGACTAATTTGGCCCAGGAGAGGGGATTAAAGGCACTCTGCCATTTCTGAAGAGAGGTAGGGGACTAGGGATGTGAAATGGTGCACCCACTCCTGGCTGAAACGGGATTGGAGAGTATATTGAGAACTTCACTCAGGCCCTCCATTTTACAGATAAGGAAACCAACTTGCTCCAAAATGCCTGTGACCCAGCTAGGTCGGAGCGGACCGAGTGGGGGCTTCTGGCGGATCTGCTCCCAAACTCCTGCTTCTGCCTGGGGACTGGCCTTGGGAGACATTTCCCCCAGACGGACACAAGTCCTGCTTTTATTATGCAGCGAGGTCATCTCTGGCCTCTTAAACATGGTCCTTGCATTCGGAAAACACCAAGAGGGCAGATGTGAACCAGGCCTTGCGAGCGAGAGGCAAGGGAAGTTACTGAAGATGTGTCTGCCCGTCCCCAAGTGCAGGGAGCAGTTGCCCATTTTCGTGGCCTGTCCGGGCTCTTCTGGACCCCTCAGGACGGATGTGAGAAAGGAAAAGCAGCCAAAGCGGCTTGGCGAAGGGAAAGCTCCATAACCAACCCGAGCTTTTCAAGGGAGGAAGGGGTTGGTTTGTGCAAATGTCAGACTTCGCTTTTAGGGGTGGCGAGTGAAACAGAAGATGGGTTTTTCCTTCATTGATTTACCCAGGGGGGGCGATTTTTAAGTCACGAGTGTTGGGCTCCTGCCTCGCTGAGGACTCCCAAATTGGCCCCTCTGGTCGGTCCGGGCGCCCGCCAGCCCCTCTCAGTCCCTCCACGGTTTGACCAAATGGACAGCTTTCCTGCCTCCTTGGTTGCTACAGCGTTCTCCTGCTCCCCAAATTAACTCTAGGGGGTGGTGTCTTCCCAGGAGAAAACAGGGTCCTGGAGGACAGGATTCCTGGGTGGGCTGGATTGGGTGGGAGCCTTCATCCTGTCCAGTTAGTCTTGGATTTCACAGGTGATGGAATGAGGTGTCCGGCTCACGGCCTCACGTAAATGGGAGGCCGGGAATTTGAACCTGGCTCTGGAGCTCCTGGATAGGGGCTCTCCAAGCATGGCTTTTTCTGGGGTAAAGACTGTGGTTATTTACTGAGTCAGTCTAAGGAGCTTGAGCTCCTGACTCCACTTGGGGTTTATGGACAGGGCCAGAGAGAGCAGCCCCTCGGTATCCAGAGGATTATTTATGTTGATTTGAGCAGGTGTAGACCAGATTCCAGGATGCTTCCTCAGCCCTTTCTGTGGGGTGGGAGAGAGCAGTAAAAGTGGATGAGTAAACTCAAACTGAACAAGAGCTAAGAGTTGGTCAATGTTGTTTGTTTTTACACCAGAATGGCTAGGTTAGGGTGACTCACATCAGCAGTTTTTTTGCAGTGTGGATGTGCTTTAAAAAATCTCCAAGTTGTGCTTTCATTTGATAGCTCCAAAGAGGGAGAGCTGGGAAGGACCTTGGGGATAGACAGTCTGACTCTGCTCATTTTACAGCTGAGGAAACTGAGACCCAAGACTGGGAAGACTCATCACCAGTGTAGTGTCAGACACATGATTTGAATCCAGCTCTTTGGATTGTAACTCTCCCACCCTTTCTCCTGGATCAGCTCTCCGATGATCTAGATATGTTTGAATGATCCCTGACCCTCTCAGGACTTTGTGACGCCCATTTCATCCCTTTGACCTTTCTGCCATGAGGCTGGCTGAGCTGGGATTTTGAAAACATTTAAAAATTATATCTATCTATCTAGGAAAACATTTTAATCTACCTTTAACATGACGTACCATTTAAACATTTTTTTGTTTTGTTTTTACATCCTCTTTTAGAAATGTTAAGAAAGTATTTAAAAATGATGTAGTCCAAACCTTTTGGAATAAGAAAAACCACATCAATCTTTAAAAAAAAAATTCAATTTCACTCTGTCCTTTTCTACATTATTCCTATCAAGGCCTAACTGCTTTCAGTTTCACCAGGGAGGGGGTCCTTTGGGCATGAGTTTAGGAAAGGACCCTTCCCTAAAGGAATTAAGACGATGACTGGGCTAGGACTAGGGCACCTTGATTGATCAGTTAATTCAAGAGCAGCATCTTCCTTCTCTGAGCCTTTAGATCTAGGGTCCTTAGTGTTGTTTTTTTTTTTTTTTTTTTTTTTTTGTTTTTATTTTCTATCCTGAATTCCTTGGGGAATCTAGTAAAGCCTGTGAATTCTTTTCTGGAATCATAGTTTTTGAATTATTAAAGAAAATGCTTAATTTCAATTAGAAATAAATGAAACTGAAGGTGTAATTTTCCTCCCCATGTAATTCACAGATGACCTAAAATATATTAAGGGATTCCTGAGAGTCTGGATTCCAGCTTAAGAACCTCAGCCTTAGGGTGATGAGAAGTCTGATGACTTCAATTAATGGAAATATTTTTTGAATTCACCTTTGACTGGCTAGAAAGGAAATCCTGGGAAGGAATGGTCAAAGAGAAATAGAATGATTTTAGGAAAATGACTTTGTAAGGATTGGCAGGAAATTAGTTGTGTCTATCCTGTTTGGGGAAGCAAAATTCTGTACTTTGCATTTTAGGCCAGATAAGGCCTTAGAATCTGTGAGGAATTTGAATTCATTAAAATAATAATGACACTATTATAATTATGCATAATATAATTATATATTCTAATTTAAGCATTTTTCTGCTTAGAGGGAAAAGTATGAACTGGCTTGCCCTTGGAAATCTTTCTAAGCAGAGAAAAGATGAGGATAATCTAAAATGAATAGGATTGTTTCAATCAAGTTTATGCCTAAAATGCAGAGTGCAGAATTTTCTTTCACTAATCATTATGCTAGATTATTATGATTATCAGAAGTATTAGAGATACTGTTATTTAATGACCTCAGCTTTTTCCCAGATTTGCATTTAAAAATTTATTATTTTTTTTCAATTGTGATCTGCTTTCTCTCCTTTACTAGGGAAAAAAATACGTTTTATAATATTGTTGTTGTATAAATTGTTCTATTTCTGTTGACTTCACTCTGTATCAGTTCATATAAGTCTTCCTAGAATTCTCTGAATCCAAACCCTTTCTTATTTCTTCTGTCTCATTCTTCTCAGCCATTTCCCCAATCTATCCTTTCAGTTTCCAGTTCTTTGTTACAACATAAAGAATTATTATACTTATTTTGTATAGATGAGTACTTCGTTCTTTGACTCCTTTGGGGAACAGACCCAGTCCTGTTATTGTTGAGGCATATACTATATATACACAATTGTCTGTTATTCCAAATGGATTTTCAGAATGACTGGACTAGTTCTTAAAAGCTTAACCAACAGTACATCAATGTACCCGCACATGATAATTTTCCTTTTTTTTTTTTTTTTTTTTTAAATCAACTTTGCCAGTGTGCTTAGTAGAAGTGGAACCTCAAGAGTTTTCATGTGCAATTCCCCAATTATTAGTGATTTTAGATAATTTTTCATATTGCTGTTGATAGTGTATGGGACAGTATCATCTACAGGAAGTCAGAGACTCTCAAAGTAAGGGGAAAAAAAAGAGTAAAAAAAAAAAAAAAGCAAAAAGGAAAGGGCAGCTTTCATCTGACAAGGTATTTGTCAGTGAAGGAAGGCAAAGCATAAATGCACCAAATTAAATAGCCTGAATGCAGAAGCTCTCACTCCCCAGATTGGCCCTTTCTCCCATTGTTTGGGGGAGTCCAGGCTTACATTATAATCCCAGAAATCTAATCCAGAAACAAAAAATGGTGGGTAATAAGAGGGGACAACACCTGTACCTTTTTAGCTATGGCTCCATTTATTATTATTATAAAGTCTCAAGTCACAATTAAAGTATAGTTTAAGACTATATTCCAATGAGAGCGTCTTCACTCAGTTAATTCCTCACAGTAGCTTGGATTTCTTCTTCTAAAAATTTCCTGTTTATATTCTTTGATCACTTTATCAATTAGAGAAGGGATCGTCTTCTTATGAAATTGAATACCTTTATCATAGAAACTTGTTGCAAAAATTATTTTTCTCCTACTTATCTATTTTTCTTCTAATTTTAGCTCCATTGATTTTGTTTGTGTAAAAACTTTAATTTTATGTAATCAAAATCATCTTGTCTATTTTACCTCCGATCATTCTCTCTATTCCTTGCTTAGTTGTAAACTATTTTCCTTTCCAAATATCTAACAGTAATTTCTTCTGCTCCTCATGGATCCCTTTGTGAGAAATAAAGTCTTGGAATGGTGAAGTTAAAAACAAACCAACCAACCTCAACTTGTTACTTCGTTGCAAGAGTGGATGTCCTAGGGAATAGACACACCTTAGAAGAGAGAACAAATCTTATTTCCCATTTCCCGACCACCGAGTCCCTCCTGTTTCCCCATTTGCTGGATAGTGCAGGATGTGCAACAATAGATAGCTCTTGATATGTTCCCCCTCCCACCACATATATTGTATGACTATTAAAATGACTCTTTGTTCCTGCAGAGGAGGAGTTAATTGCAGCATGAGTACTCCAAGCCAAGCTTAACTGTTACCCTGCTTAATTATCCCTTGAACAGAACACAACCGGTACATCCTGCTGCTACCCTGAATTGTTGGAGACAAACACTTGGGTTATATCTCTTACCTTTGAAGCTTATCTTAGTACGTGGTGCAAGATCCTGGTCTCGACTTAGTTTCTGCCACTCTGCTTTTCACTTTTCCCAGTATTTTTTGTCAGCTATCTTTTCCTCTGGGTCTTTGGGTTTTTCAAACACTTTCATTTGCTTCTCTGTAGATAACACTTAGTCTTTCCCACTGATTGATCTCTCCATTTCCTACGTAATACCAAATTGTTTTGGTGATTATTGCTTTGTAGTATATTCTGAGATCTGATACTGTTTGGTTCTCTTCCTCTTTCTTAGTTTTTTTCTTCATGATTTTCCTTGAGATTCTTTTTTTTTTTTTTTTCCCCTCTTATCTTTCCTTGAGATTCTTGACTTTTGTTTTTTTCAGATGAATTTTTTTTAGCTCTATAAAATAACTCTTTGGTAGTTTGATCTGAGACTGGATAAATAAAGTCACTTAGCCATTATTGCTGTTTTTATTACATTCGCTCAGCCTATCTACAAACAGTATTTCTCCATTTAAATTTATATTTGTAAAAAGAATGTTTCCGAGTTGTATTTACATAGTGTCTTGGCTGGTAGGTTCCAAAGTTTGTTTGTTTGTTTTTTTGTTCTGCAGTTATTTTAATAGCTTCCTCTTCCTGATGGATTTTGTTGGTAATGTACAAAAATGCTGATGATTTGTGGGGATTGATTTTATATCCTGTAGTTGTGCTAAAGTTGTTAATTTTTTTAGTTGACTCTTCAAGGTTCTTGAACTAAAACATTTCTGCAATTAATTAATCTTCAAAAAAGATAATTTTTTTTCTCTTTGCCTTTGCTTATTTCTCATCTTATTTTCTCAATTTTATCCATCCAGATAACTTCTTTGCTTATTGTAAAGGCCCCTAGTTTATCTCCATTAGAAATAATGATGGTTCTTGGTTTTAGGTAGATACTACTTAAGGAAAGATTTGTTTATTATTGTGGATTTATTTTTTTTAAACAGAAGTGGATATTCTATCTTCTCATAAGCTTTTTCTGTATTCATTTATGTATGTTTTTTGTTGCTCTTATTACTACTATAGTCAGAGACTTCTCTGTCCATTTACTAGTCCTCTGCTGGCAGCACGGTGTGGTTATGAGGAAACTGGACGCATCATCCCAAGAATGAAAAGCAAATATTATTAGTCAGGAGGTCATGGAGATTCATGTAGTAGATGGGAGCAGTTTGCCCTGCAATTCAGTGTGTAATTTTGGAGAGTCCAAGTAAAAGAAATCAGCTGGAAATGAAGATGGGCCGGTCATATGGAGAGAATGGACAGTGGCCATCCAGAGTACTCCACTTGTACCTTTACAATGTTGTGATGTTTAAAGTTTGAGAGATCTTAATAATTATTAATCTATTCATCATTAATAAAGCTTAATAATCATTCTATTGATAATGCTAGCATCTTATTAATAAAAGAGGCCAGTAGTACTCTCGGATGCCAAAGACTTTCATGATGACTTAGGGCCTCAAAACTTATATGCCCTTGGAAAAGTGGGTATTCCTGAGGGTGCGATCAATTCTGATTGGCTAACGGTGAGAAATTGAATATTATAATGAGCATTTAAATGAGAGTCTTTGGGGTAGGGTGTGTGTGTCAGAGACTTCTTATCATTTTCCCTGTCACCTGTGTGACAAAAGAGAATTCCATGTTTTTCCAGACCTGAGTAAGCACAATAGCGGGAATCCGCCCATTCCCATAAGCTTGGAATTTCTTTTACTATTTTTGGTTAGATCCAAGCCTGGGTATGTCTTGCCCAAGATTTCCCACACTGGTTGATTTCCGGATGAGGAAAGAAGTGGAAAAGGGGGAAAACCATGATTAGTAACACAAGAGGAATAATCTTTTCTGTCAGATGTCAGAAGAAACCTTCCCTTCCCAAACACTCCATGTCGAGTGCTGAGCTTCAGGGAGGGCTGGCCACGCAAGGACGGGCTGTCACTGGCGCCGCAGAATGGGATGCCCACGGCCACGAATCCCCGGTCCTTTGGAGTTTTGGAGTAAGGAGAAGTGACAGGTGGAGGAAACAAGTGACTCCAGGGGAAGTGCCCAGCAGAGATGTGGCTTGCCGGGAAGGTGATCATGTTAACAAAGCCATTTGCATCTTGGCTTGCAGTGAAATCACTGACCCAGGCAGAAGCTTAGAGCCAGAGCAGCTTTCTTCCCGAGTGCCTTGACGTGGTGCCCCCCTTGTACCTAATTGAAGGGTCCAGGTCACAGCCGTTTTCCACCAGGACTGTGGGATTCTTCCCCGTGGCTTCTCAGGGTGCTCGAACAAAAAATCCACGCAGCTCTCCAAGTAGCCATCTGCCTTAAAGCTCCAGGCTTGTTTTACATCAAGAATCTCAGCGAGAAGGGATTTACCACCATCGTGTAGAGAAGGAAATGGCCAGTCACGTTTCTCTAGCTCATTTAACAGACAAGGAAACTGAGGCAGACAGGGTGAGGTGACTGGTCCAGGGTCACACAGCTGGATTCAAACTCATCTTCTTGACTTCAGGGCTGGCACTCTAGCCACCGCACCACCCACTTGTCCTGCTGTTGTCCCAGATGTTGCTAATTCTCCATGTGGATAGAATAAATAGGAAAGATTGATGGATCAGAAAGACAGGCTCAGAAAAAGAGATAGGTAGATATAGAGAGGATATTTCCCTCTTTCTAAGATACGGAATATCTTATCGAGAACTCCACTGACTCCCTGATGAAGGCAGGAAAGATTTATTTTATATTCTTGCAAGAATGGGTGCCTAGGTGAGTAGACACACCTTTGAAACCCCAAAGGCAGCATTTTATTTTCCCTCCCGAATCCCCTTAATTGGATGTTGCAAGAAGCGAATCTCCACCCCTTATTACATATCTCCTAGGATAAGATGTTTTGAAAGCTTTCTATTCATGCAGCTTGAAAATTAGGCCTATTTGATACTAAAATGTTCTTAAGGTTTACGGATCGGTGTTATGTCTGGGCAATTGTGGGTGACTCTGGCCTGGCAAGATGGCCCACTCCATTGGTTGAAATCACAGGGACATTGAGGGTCTGTCAGTCCACGGAATGGGGGATTTGGCCATCAGACCAAGTCTGGCTGGGCCTTTGGCAGCTGCTGTTTTTGGAACCCATGGCTCTCATTTTCCTGTTGCCTTTTATTGGGATGGCTCCCTCCCAGCTCTGTTCCTTTTCTGTCTCTCTTGCTGGTTCCTCATCCACCAATGGAGATGGACCCCATTTCCTCTCTCCATTCTTTTTCCTTTGATCTTATTCACCCTCTTTTGCATTCATCATGTCCCTCATAGAGTGTAAACTTCTGTAGGGCAGCGGCCGGTTCATTTTTTTTTTTTTTAATTTTTATTATAGCTTTTTATTTACAAGATATCTGCATGGGTAATTTTTCAGCATTTCCGGTTATAAAATCTTTTGTTCCAACTTTTCCCCTCCTACCCCACACCCCTTCCCCCAATGGCAGGTTGACCAATACATGCTAAACATGTTAAAGGATAAGTTAAATACAATATATGTATACATGTCCATAGTTATTTTGCTGTACAAAAAGAATCGGACTTTGAAATAGTGTACAATTAGCCTGTGAAGGAAATAAAAAATGCAGGCAGGCAAAAATATAAGGATTGGGAATTCTATGTCGTGGTTCATAGTCATCTCCCAGAGTTCTTTCCCTGGGCGTAGTGGGTTCAGTTCATTCCTGCTCCACTGGAACTGATTTGGTTCATCTCATTGCCAAAGATGGCCAGTCCATCAGAATTGATCATCATATAGTGCTGTTGTTGCCGTATATAATGATCTCCTGGCCCTGCTCATTTCCCTCAGTATCAGTTCCTGTCAGTCTCTCCAGGCCTTTCTGAAATCCTTCTGCTGGTCATTCCTTACAGAACCATAATATTCCATAACATTCCTATACCACAATTTACCCAGCCATTCTCCAGCTGATGGGCATCTACTCAGTTTCCAGTTTCTGGCCATACAAACATTTTGGCACATGTGGGTCCCTTTCCCTTCTTTAAGATCTCTTTGGGATATGAGCCCAGTAGAAACACTGCTGGATCAAAGGGGATGCACAGTTTGATAACTTTTTGAGCATAGTTCCAAATTGCTCTCCAGAATGGCTGGATGTGTTCACAATTCCACCAACAATGTATCAGTGTCCCAGTTTTCCCACATCCCCTCCAACATTCCCCATTATCTTTCCCTGTCATTCTAGCCAATCTGACAGGTGTGTCGTGGTATCTCCGAGTTGCCTTAATTTACATTTCTCTGATTAATAATGACTTGGAGCATCTTTTCATTTGGCTAGAAATAGTTTCGATTTCTTCATCTGAAAATTTTTCATATCTTTTGACCATTTATCAATTGGAGAATGGCTTGATTTCTTATTAATTAGAGTCAATTCTCTCTATATTTTGAAAATGAGGCCTTTATCAGAACCTTTGACTGTAAACATGTTTTCCCAGTTTATTGCTTCCCTTCTAATCTTGTCTGCATTAGTTTTGTTTGTACAAAAACTTTTTGATATAATCAAAATTTTCTATGTTGTGGTCAATAGTGATCTCTAGTTCTTCTTTGGTCATAAATTCCTCCCTCTTCCACAGGTCTGTGAGGTAAACTCTCCTATGCTCTTCCAATTTCTTTATCATCTCATTCTTTATGCCTGGGTCATGAACCCATTTTGACTTTATCTTGGTGATGGTGTTAAGTGTGGTCAATGCCTAGTTTCTGCAGCCGGTTCACTTTGTCTCTGTATTCCTAGTGCCTGGCACAGAGTTCATACTTAAAAAATGTTTTTCTTTCCCTGGAAGAAAAGGTTTCTGACTGGTTTGGCTGATGGCCCCTGGGCTCTCCTGCCACCGTTATTTGTGTGGATACATACAAACGTATACACTTCTCCCCTTCCCCCCAGGTTTTAAGTTCTCGTATCTCTCTCTCTCTGTCTTGTCCTGGCCCTTTAACAAATGTTGTTGGATTGTTTTTGTTTAATTAACCTCTGGGCAGCTTTCATCTAGTTCAGTCAGCACAAAGGGACAAGAATTAACCGGGAACCATTAGGTCCCATTATGAATGTTTAAACAGTTCTCCTCCTCCGCTTTTAAGAATGTCAGCAGCAGACCTCTTGTGGGCAAACAGAATTTCTCTCTGGAGACCCAGTGAGCAGCAGCGATCGCATCTGGGCCCCAGGCTTGGGGCCCGAACCCAAGGGGATAAGCTTGAAATTGCTGCTACTTAGTAATCCCCGTTTCCTTGAAAATCCAAGTAAACCCATATTCCTTTCAGGTACACAAAGCCGGCCCTGGAGACCGTGATCCCGAGCTGAAGGCGGTCTCTTTAAACTGATGGCATGTATGACAATTGGGTACTAACTCGGATTTTTTCCCCTAGTTATTCATTTAATAAACACCAATGAAGCACCCGCTGGAGGCCAAGTGGCAGCAGAGCGGGAGGTTCATGTTCCTCATTCAGATCTGGCCGTGGCCCTGGCTGGGCAGCCCAGCCCCACTTGGCCACTTTTGTCCCCTGGTTGGACCCAGAGTGAGTGTAGATAGCAGCTGCTTCTGTTTTGTCCAGAATGATTTAAAAAAAAAAAATTACTAGATAAAAGGGGCCGTTCTTCATTTCTTCCTTAGCCTTAATCACAAAGGGTGTTGCCTCTGAGACTGTTAGAGACCTGAGCTTAAAAAGATGGCGATTTCCTGCTGCCTCCAGACGGCTCTGGGGGGGAGAGCGGCCGCGGACCTCGTTCGCCCTCCCTCGCTTGCATGTCGTGGCGTCCGCAGCCACGGGCATCCCGGGCTCCCAAAGGTGTGTGTGGGGGGCTGATGAATGGCCCTGGTTCTTCCCATCCCCTTCCCCAAACCCGGCTCGGGCTGCTTTATCCCACCAGTCTCCCTGGTATCCTTCCCCGAAGCTGGAGAGGCCTCCGTCGTCCCCTCGGGCTGGCGTTCAGAAGCCTCGTGGGGGGTGGCTGGAGAGGGCCGCCGGTGCCCGTGACTGACTGTCAGAGCGTGGGCTTGGGCCGGTCTGGGGGCAAAGCGGGATCTGCAGCTAACCCGGGCCCTTCGTGGGGACCTTCCCGAGCCCTTCGTGGGGACCTTCCCGAGCCCCAGGAGCAGGCACGGGGCCCCAGGAGCAGACACGCGGGGCCCCAGGAGCAGGGGCCCGCGGGCCGGGCCTTCTGGAGAGGAAATGGCCACGCCCGCTCCTCATCAGCCACAAGTAGCCGGGCTTTTGGTTTGGCATTAGTGTGTCCGCGGCTCCCTTACGTCTGTCGTGTTACCCGCGAGCCGTCAGAGCCGCCATTTGTGCAGCATGACGGTCTGCAGAGCGCTGCCCAGGAGGAGGACCGCAAACGGGGTCCGCCACGTGATGCCCCTTGTCCGGGGGGGAGCCTCTGTTCATCCCGGGCCTGGAAGGACTTTCTGGTGTTCTCAGAGGCAGCTCTGGGGCGCCATGGGACGGAGTCCCAGGCTCGTGGTCCGGAAGGCCCAGGGCCTCCTGCACCAGAACCCGCGTCTCCCGGCCCCTGAGGCTGGACCTTCCTGTGCTGTTCCCCAGCTTTGGGGAGTCGCTGTCAGGTAAATGTACTGTTTGGTGCCTTCTCATGACCTTGGATTCTTATCAGTGGAGTGAACTCCCTGCAAAGTCCTGCCAGAGTGGGAGCTCGGTGAGACGGAGACCCAGGCCGGGAGACCCAGAGACCCAGGCCCAGACCGAGAGAGGGATAGAGACAGGGAGAGGGGGGGAGACCCAGGCCCAGACCGAGAGACGGATAGAGACAGGGAGAGGGGGGGAGACCCAGGCCCAGACCAAGAGACGGATAGAGGCAGGGAGAGGGAGGGAGGGAAACACAGAGATTCAGACCAGGAGACAGAGACAGACAGACGCACACTAGGGAGACAGAGACCCAGGCTGGGAGACAGAGGTGTTTGGTGCCCTGATGTCACATGGAGGACGCTGGGAAAACATGCAGCTCCCAACATGGGGGTCGGGGAGGAGACCAAATGTTCCGGCTTGTGTGAGAGGAAACGGCAGCTTTGCAGAAGAACGGGGTCTTAGCTACGAAGCAGCATTGGGTGTAAGGAAGATGCTTGTGGGCCCCCTGGGTGGAGGAAGGGGAGAGAGCACAGGGAGGGCACTGCCTTCGGGTGGGAAGGAAGGAGCGGCTGATTGGGGTCGCTGGTCCTGACATTTGTCCTGTATCGGGCTTCCTCCTCCCTCTCCCTCTGGGTGGGAGTTGTGTGATGGTCCCACTTAGGATGGGGGAGAGGGCCAGGCATTTTAGCCTAGGAGGGCTTTCTTGCTTCTGGTTTCCCACAGCTAGTTCTAGAAGAGAAAATTCCAATGTAGAAGTTCAGAAAAAGAAGGGGAGAAAATCCAAGCTTTGATCTAATTAGGCTGTACCAAGGATGCTCAGCTGCGTCCCCTCCTCCACTCCCAGCCCCAATTTTCATTTTGGGAAAAAAAAGGATTCCACTTTTGGTGTGGACACAGAAGAGCTCTTTATACTTTGCTTACTGAAAACAAAATATCTGTAGTTAAGACAAGGGCCTTACCTTTAGTCTTGTGGATTTTCAACACACATTTTTTAAAAAAGCCTTTTATTTTTATTTTTATGCAAAGATAGTTTTCTTTTATATCTCTTTTTCTCATTTGGTTAATTCTTCTCTTGAAGGTGTTATTTTCTTCAGTGGATTTTTTTTTTTCAAACTTGGCCAATTGTATTTTTTAAGGAGTTTTCTTCAATTTTCCCCCTTCCTTTTCCAAGCTTTTGACTCTATCTTGCATGCTTCTTTCTTATCTTTTCCCTATCTCTCTTCTTTGTCTTTTATGTGAACTTCCAAGAAGCTTCTTTGGACTTGAGACCAATTCATATCCCCCTTTTGAGATTTCCCCTGTGGATATTTTGTCCTTGTCAGAGTTGGTCTTCCCTGTCACCAGAGTAACTCTGTATGCTCAAGGTTCTTTTCTGTTTCTTGCTCATTTTTTCCTTTTCTTTTGCTATTTCCTCTTTTTTATTTTACTTTTATGGTTGCGCTCTGCTCTTGGGGTAAAGGGGCCTCTGTCCCAGGCCTCTGAGCCTTGGCTTGGAGCACGGGGGCCCCTTGTGTTTGCAGTGGACACTCGGGGCTGTTCTTTCCAGGAAAACCCTGGTTTCCCAGTTTGCCTTCTGAGCTGGGTCTTAAGCTGCTCCTCTGATTTGCTCCTTTAGTGAGCCAGGACGTGAGGGTCTTAGTTGCTGATTTGTTGTGATTGTTGTGATCTCTTTGGCTTTCCCAGAATGTGTCTGAGATGAGCACCCCTTTCATCCTGTGAGACTGACCTTCTTGAAGTCCTTTTGATCTATCTTGAGCTGGAGAGTGATTTCATTCCATCAGACTCTGTTCACTTGGTTTCATGTGGTTTTTCACGGAAACTGGGAGAACTTGAGCAGCTTCTTGGCTTTAATCCGCCATCTTGGCTCTGCAGAGATAGTTTTCAACATTCACTCTTGCAAAACCTTGTGTTCCAAATTTTCTCTCTCCCTTCTCCCTACACTCCTCCCCTAGATGGCAAATAATCCAATATATGTTAAACATGTAGAGTTTTTCTATACATAATTCCACATTTATCATGCTGCACACACACAAAAATCAGATCAAAAAGAGAAAAAAATGAGAAAAAAGCAAACGAACAAAATGAAAATGCTACGTTATGATCCACACTCAGTTCCCACCGTCCTCCCTCTGGGTGCAGGTGCCTCTCTCCATCACCAGTCTAGTGGAATTGCCCTGAGTCATCTCATTCTGAAAAGAGCCACATCACATAATCTTCTCGTTGCTGTGCGCAATGTTCTCTTGGTTCTACTCACTTCACTTAGTATTAATTCATCAGGTAAGTCTCTCCAGGCCCCTCTGAAATCCTCCTGCTGGTCGTTTCTTACCGAACATAATATTCCATAACATCCATAAGCCATAATTTATTCAGCCGTTCTTCAGTTGATGGGCATCCTCTCAGTTTCCTGTTCCCTGCCACTACAAAGAGACCTGCCACCCACCTTTGTGCACAAGCGGTTCCAGAGCTTTGGATCTGTCTATCCTACGACTGGTACTAGGTGATTTTCGGGTGACCCTGTTTCCTTTCCCTGTTAGTCCCTAAATCTTCAGATTTGTTGAAATGGGTCACAAGCTGTGGAAAGGTGAGCGGACAGCTCGGATTTTGGAGTGGCCAGGGACAAGCCAGGACCGGCGCAGTGACAGGTCTTTTGGCTCCTGGTTATCGCCTCATGCTTTTGAACTCTCTGTTAACTGTGACTTCGGCTGTTGGCGTTGGATAGAAGGGTAGAACCCGGACTTGTGCTTTGGTTGATTTTTAGAGACTCCCTTCCTATGCAGATCTGCGCCTTCTCAGTCCTAGTGAGGTGAGAGGTTCTCTTTCCTGGGTCCCACAGTCTTTGTGCCTCTTTGAACTCCAGTCTTTCCGGCTCCAAGCTTGGCTCTTGAACTCCATGATAAGTTGCTTCCCGGTGAATAATGCCGCCCACCCAGATGTGGATCATCCCAGAGAAGCTGCTGCCTCAATATGCGATTTCTTGTGGCCTTCACAGGAATAATTAGCCTTCTTTTCTCACTGAATGCTACGTGTTTGTATTTGTTTGTACTTCTGTTTCTCAGTCCCTTCTCTGGGGTGGGAAGCGGCTTCCTTCCTGGGTTCTTTATAGTTGACTTGAGTGTTTATGGTGCTGAGAAGAGCCCCTGGTTGGCAGTTGTTCTCTGAACGATGTTGCTGGTGCCCATCCACGGCGTCCTCCCATCTCTGCTCCTTTCACAATGTTACTCATCCCCACGTTCAGCGTCCTCCCGTCTCCCCTGCTTTCACAGTGTTGCTGGTGCCCTTCCGCAGCCTGGAGGAGCTGGGGGTGACTGTCCCTGAGCAGAGTTAGAATTTCTGATTTTGATCAGTGAAGTGTTTAATGTTTAATGTTTCTCATAAACAGCTATAATGTCTTTTTTGAACTTGGAGAAGATTTACCCTGCCCTGCTACAGGGCCCCCAGATAGTTGCCAGGGGACCCTTTGCCGTGTATCCTGCAGCAGAACACTTGGCAACAGGGGGCCTTCTCTCAGTTCTGTGTTGTCTCCCCTTGTTACAGTGTGAACACTTTGGGAATTAGGGATGGCTGTCTGGCTTTTCTAGTTGTATTCTCTAGCATTTGGCTCCCCTCCCCCGCTTCCTCTCTCCCTCCTTCCCTTCCTTTCTCCTTCCCTCCATCTCTTCCTCCCTCCCTCCTTTTCTTCCATCTTTTTTCTTCCCTCCATCCTTCCCTTTCTTCCTCCTTTCTTTCTCTCTTCTCTCCCTCTTTCCTTCTCTCCTCTCTCCCTCTCTTCCTGCCTCCCTCTTTCCCTCTCTATGTATGTATAATCTCTCTTGATCCTCACAACCGTTTTGGGAGGCAGCTGTTCATTTCATTCCCATTTTACAAATAGAGAAACTGAGGCTGAGCGGTTCGGCTGCCTGCCTGCCAGGATCACGCAGCTGGTAAATATTTGAGACCAAGTCCAGCAGAGCTTCTTCCTCCGGGTTCAGCGCTCTCTTCCCTGGGCTGCCTCCCTGAGAGGTTCTTGGCAGGACTGGAGCTCAGATGAAACAGCAGGGCTGGATGTCACCTGTGGAGAGATGGTGGGGGTTGATGGGGATCCACTTAAGGTCCTCCGAGAGTCTGGGAAGATTGCTGGGAGTCCATGAGAAGTGGTCCCCCTGGCCCAGAGAGAGGGAGACCCCCAGAAATGCTAAAAGCAAACCCTGTGTCTTTCCCATTGAAGTCCCCTGTTCTTCACTGCAATAGGAGGGAGTTTTGTAGTGAGCCCTCGGCTCTGCTGGGTGGATGCATTGTGGGAGAGCTGATTTTTCTCATCACCCCACTGACTCCCTGGGCCATCCAGGATAGACTGTAATATCCGGGAGGGCATTGACTATTCCCATATCTTCTTTCACCCCGATGACCCACCAGCGGGAGATCTCTCACTAGTCTGAGGTGGCCCTGGCAGCCAGACCAGAAGTTCCAGGCAGGGTCAGTGGGTCTCACAATTCTTGTTAAAAATTTAGTGGCAGGACTGGAGCTGGCGTGGCTGGCAGGGCGGCAGACCGCATCGGGCCGACTGGTGACGGTGAAATTAAGTGGCAACAGGAAATGGATTCTCTGTCGAACGCTATTTCCCCGGCACATTGGAGTGGACCGAAGAGAGGCATTTCCTCTGCGATAGCTCCACTTGGATTGTAGGAAATTAAGTTAAAACAGCGAGTGAGAACCTCTGAACCTAATTTACTGGCTGTGCCATCACTTAGCAGCTTCTGGGCACATTTGGAAATGCAATTTGTGCATCTTTAAGCCCTTTCATTATACCCAAATAGAGCCACGGATTGTGGAGTCATCCAGTGTAACCTCTCCATTTATGGATGAGGAAACTAGCACTCGGAGAGCCCGGACCTGCCTTCTTCCAGGAGCTGAGTCGGGGTGGGGAGAAAAGCCCAGCCGGACACGTAAGGGAAGCCAGCGGAATGAAAGCCCCCGCAAAGCCCCATGCCTGATGCTTCTCTCCTAGGAGCAGGGGAGGTGCTGGGACCCCCATTCTCTGGAGCCAGCGTTGGCCATTTGGATTCTCCCAAGAACGGTGACCTCTGTGTGTTGTTTTTCTTGATACTTAAAGAGTATTTTTCAATCTTCCCTCCTCCCTCTTCCTGAGTTCATCAAAGTCTCCTCTGATTTCTCTAGAGTTGCACAGATTCATGATTAAAAGCGCCTTTCAGGCCATGTTGAGGGAATTATCATTTCTTCTGCTTTCCTTCCTGTGCTCTGCAATTCCTGAAATCAAACCTAATCACACGGGTGTTCCAGTGCAGACTTAGGGCATCCAATTTAAATGAGGCTTTCTTCCCTCCAGATGGCGTGAAATATTGGGCTTCGCTTACTGGAGCTGCTTCCTCAGTTGATTTGAAAAAGAAATTGAGTCCAGAGGCACATGGTTTACTTAAACCTGCTTCGGTGGGTGGGCCCCCCGGCTCCCGCAGCCGCCCGGGTATTTCTTCGGGTCCCACGGGATCGGAGCCGAGACTTCATTCGCCTGATGTGCCACCTCTTTCTTCACTCCATTACTTGTAAAAATTGATAATTAATCTCTGTTCGGAAACTCCTTTTTAAAACAACAAAGCTGAGAAGCTTGCAGACTGGCCTGTCTCTGCTGAATAAGTGGACGTTCACTGATGCAGACAAGGCTAAGGAGGTCTCTCCGTGGGACCCTCTGACCACCGCCCAGGCCTTCGTCAACAAACAAAACTTGGGAGAGAGGTTTTGTTTTTCACGTCGCAGGTTATTCCTGGAGATTTACCCTCGATTCTCAATGGAACCCTCCCCTTTAAAAAAATATGATTTTAGAAAAATAATGATATAGTAATAGTCTCTGTCCAGGTAGGTACCATTCTTCCTCTGGAGACTAGCACTTCTCTGCCCAGAGAGAGAGCCAGAGCCAGAGAGAAACACAGAGAAGGGGAGGGAGGAGAGGAAGCCGGGGAGAGGGAAAGTCAGAGAGGGAAAGGGAGAGGCAGAAAGAGAGAATCTCAGCGCAGGGTGAACTGCCTAGCCCAGAGCCTGCATTCTAGACAAGAGAAAACCCAGGCTCGGGGGAGCTATGTGACTCCAGCTCTGTTTAAGTCTTGTTTTCTGGGACCCCAATTGGCTTCCACAATTGAGCCTCCATTCTCTTTGGATGATCTTCTCATCTCCATTCCTGGGGTCACCAGATGTGACTTCTTCTTTCAGTGACAATTCATTTAAGCTTCTCCTTAGGGAAATGCCTTTTTAACCTGGGGGCTGTGAGCTAGTTTTTTCCTTTAATATTTTAATAACTACTTATATTTTTCGAAATCCTATATATTTTATTTTATGAATTTAAAAACATCTGAGAAAGCTTTTATTCTGAAAAGGGATGGGAGAGACCTCACCAGACTATTGGGGGGGAGGAGGGAGGGATCCAGGACACAGGAACAGTCTCCATGGTCTCTCGAGATCCGTGATCCCTTCGGAGTCATTTTTGACTCTGGCTGTCCCACCCAGTGGATCACTCAGGAGAGGCTGGCTTCTGTGACTTCTGTGACAGCGGTACAAATTTAAGTGACTAGTGTTTATCATTGATTCTCTTCCAATCCAACTAATTCCTCTTTTCCATTGGGTCATGGAATATTTTGAGGTCACCTAGACCTGATGTTGCAGGTGAGGAAACTGAAGCGCTTAAAAGATGAGAAAAGGCTTAGTCCTGGTCACCTTGGAAGTAAATAGAAGGGTGACTCCTCAAGCCCAAGACATTCCCAAATGTCTTTTTTTTTTTTTTTTTTGTGATCCAGTGGACAGAAGGATGGATTTGTTGTTTAAGGGCTTTGGACTTAATAGATGTGTTCTTGTCGAAATGGCTCTACCTTCAGTTTTCTGGAGTTCACTCCCCTCTTCTATAATAATAGCTTGTATTTTTTCTTGCAGTTGAGTCATTCAGTTGTGTCAGACTTCATGGACACTATATAGCACTTCAGGACCTTCTGTTGCCTACTATCTCCCAAAGTCTGTCCAAGCTCATGTTCGTTGTTTCCATGCTACTATCTACCCATCTCGTCATCTGCTGGCCCCTTTGGCTTTTGCCTTCAATTTTTCCCAACATCAGGATCTTTTCCTGGAACCCATCTTCTTATTATGTGGCCAAAGTGCTTCCATTGCAGCTTCAGCATTTGACCTTTCAGTGCCTAGATTGAATTAATTTCTTTTTTAAAAATTAAATTGAAATTTTTATTATTATATTTATACTTTTATTCTTAGGGTTAACTTTTATTTATTTGGTTTTTTTAATAAAGCTTTTTATTTTTAAAACATATGCACAGATAATTTTTCAACATTGACCTTTGCATAGCCTTGTGTTTCAGATTTTCTCCTCCTTCCCCTACCCCCTCCCATAGATGGCATGCAATCTAATATATGTTATATCTTAAAATATATATATTAAATCCAATATGTATAAACATATTTATACAGTTCTCTTGCTGCACAAGAGAAATCAGATAAAAAAAGAAAGTAAACGAGTAAGAAAACAAAATGCAAGCGAACAACATCGAAAAGAATGAGAATACTATGTTGTGGTCCACACTCAAGTCCCACAGTCCTCTCTCTGGGTGTAGATGGCTCTCTTCATCACAAGATCATTGGAACTAGCATCAGTCATCTCATTGTTGAAGAGAGCCATGTCCGTCAGAATTGATTTTTGTATAATCTTGTTGTTGCCATGTACAATGAGCTCCAGATTCTGCTCACTTCGCTCAGCATCAGTTCCTGTAAGTCTCCCCAAGCCTCTCTGTAATCATCCTGCCGATCGTTTCTTACAGAACAAAAATATTCCATAACATCCACACACCATAACTTATTCAGCTATTCCCCACTGATGGGTGTGCACTCCAGTTTCTAGCCACTACAAACAGGGCTGCCACAAACATTTTGGCACATACAGGTCCCTTTTCCTTCTTTAGTATCTCTTTGGGGTATAAGCCCAGTAGAAACACTGCTGCGTCAAAGGGTATGCGCAGCTTGATAACTTTTTGAGCCTAATTCCAAATTGCTCTCCCAGTTTTCCCACATCCCCTTTATATTTATCATCATCTTTTCCTGTCATTTTAGCCAATCTGATAGGTATGTAGTAGTATCTCAGAGTTGTCTTAATTTGCATTTCTCTGATTAATAATGATTTGGAGCAAGTTTTCATATGTCTATAAATAGTTTTAATTTCTTCATCTGAGAATTGTCTGTTCATATCCTTTGACCATTTATCAATTGGAGAATGGCTTGATTTCTTATAAATTAGAGTCAATTCTCTATATATTTTGGAAATGAGGCCTTTATCAGAACCTTTGACTGTAAAAATGTTTTCCCAGTTTATTGTTTCCCTTCTAATCTTGTCTGCATTGGTTTTGTTTGTACAAAAACTTTTCAATTTGATATAACCAAAAATTTCTATTTTGTGCTCAATAGTGATCTCTAGTTCTTCTTTGGTCATAAATTCCTCCCTCTTCTACAAGTTTAAGAGGTAAACTATTCTATGCTCTTCCAATTTATTTATCATCTCATTCTTTATGCCTAGATCATGAACCCATTTTTGACCTTATCTTGGTGTACGGTATTAAGTGTGGGTCAATGCCTAGTTTCTGCCGTACTGATTTCCAATTTTCCCAGCAATTTTTGTCAAATAATGCATTCTTATCCCAAAAACTGGGGTCTTTGGGTTTATCAAACACTAGATTAATATTAAAGTTATTGGCTGTTTTGTCCTTTGAATCTAACCTATTCCATTGATCAACTAGTCTATTTCTTAGCCAATATGAGATGGTTTTAGTAACTGCTGCTTTATAATATAATTTTAGATCTGGTACAGCTAGGCCACCTTCATTTGATTTTTTTTTTTCATTAATTCCCTTGATATTCTTGACCTTTTCTTTTTCCATATGAACTTTGTTGTTATTTTTTCTAGGTTCTCTCTCCTTTTCATCCTTCTTTGTCCAGCATTTTTTTCTTCTTCTTTGTCATCTCTAAATTGTGATAGGGGGGTCCTTTTGGAAGGTGTGCGTCTCAGAACATTTTGAGTGTTTGTGGGAGGGGAGCCATTAGGAGGCTAATGCATCTTCTAGAGTCAGTTTGTTGGTGCTGGATGAGGGCGTTAGGGTTCACAAAATATGGGAAAAATCCCAGGTGGAATGAGGGCCTGTCTGCTCTTCCCAGCTGTCCTGCCAGCAGCGGCTCAGGACCAGTGGGACCAGGAGACCCAGGAAGGGGGAGCAGGAGACGCAGGAAAGGCAGCCCCGAGTTAATGACCTGACTGGGAAGCTCATGCAGACGGGAGAAACAGAGGAACATGATTTGAGAGCTGGAAGGAACCTTTGTGATGGGCGTAGAGATGGAAAGTGTCAAAGGTGGGATTTGATTCCAGGTCGTGGGACTGGTTCATATTAAGGGGGGAGGGAGGGGAATCTACATAGTGACATGAACCAAGGGCCTTAAGGGCAGGGACTGGTTCTGTGTTTGAATCCCTCGAGGTATCTAGTACCTTGGGTTGATTAAAATGGGACTCATGATGATGGAAGTTGTCTCCATGAATCATCTTCAGACAAATTAGCCTTGCCTTAATGTGCTTAATCAATGCTTGTCAGAGTAGTGTGAGAACTAGCCTGGGCAGGCTGGGACAGACACTGATGTCAGTGGGCAGGGGCAAAAGGCACAGGAGGACAACATGTGGAAGGGTTTCAGTCTGCATGGGGCAAGGCGCTTCTGTAAGAATCGGGAATCTAACAGAATAGCAAAATAAAATGCCAGGAGGATTGAGGCGGGGGAGAGAGAGAGGGCTTCCAGCTTGGGAGAACAGGGAAGGCTTCTTGGAAGAGGGGGCCCCTAAACTGGGCCTTGAAGGCCAGGAAGAGTGGTCACAGTTTTGATTCTCCTGACAGTTGGCTGAGAGGCAGAGGATGTCGCACAGTCAGCTCTGTCTGTGTTTTAGGAAAGCCACGTGGGTGGAGCATGGATTGAACTGACTCTGAGGTAGGGAGACAAATCAGGAGATCACTGCTCAGGCAAGAAGTATAATGGGCCCCTGTGAGCGGAGAGAAGGGCACAGAGATGCTAGAGACACTGGAGGCGGGTCTCTTGGTCAAGGACTGTCAGTCCCATTTTGTTATTCAGCCATGTCTGACTCAGTGACCCCATTTCTTGGTTTCTTGGCAAGATACTGGAGTGGATTTGTTGCCATTTCCTTCTCATTTTACAGTTGATTTAGATCACAAGGCAAATGGGTTTAAGTGACTTGCCCGGGATCACACGGCTAGTAAGGGTCTGAGCCTAGATTTGAACTTATGAAGATGAGTCTTGTTGCCCCCAGGTCCAGCTCTCTGCCCTGTGGCACCTCTAGCTGCCTTCGATTCAAGGATGTGACCAAATGCTCTGTCTAATGTCCCATTGACTGGTCTTGCCTCTGGGTGCAAATCCCCTGTATCTCCCAGTGGCAGGAGATCCACTAGTGTATATTAATCTTTCATTTTCAATTCCGTTCCTCACTTTTTGGGGAAAAATCCTTTTATTTCAGGGAGAAAGGGGAAGAAGCAGGCCCTGCCTTGGTCAGTGTCTCTTGCTCAAGTCCAGTCACCGAGCGTTTATTAAGCTCCCACAGGTGCCGCACTAACGCGCTGTATCTGCCCTCTAGGAGCTCCCAGACTAACTGGGAAGACCGGATGATACATCTATGAACGGGAGAGACGGGACAAATTGTAGGTCATTTCGGAGGATCCCACCTATGACCAGGCTGAGAGGAGAAGGTCCTCGTCCCATCAAAACGGCCTCGGAGGCAGGATTGGGAGCTTCGCAAACCCAGGTCCCACATGTTGCCTTCTGCACTTAGTTGTGCCTCAGTGCCTAAGTTTAGGGATTGGCCAATCGGATCATTGAATCTGCAAGCATTTGTTAAAAGCCTGGAACCCGTGCTAGACTCTGGGGTTACAGTAACCATGAGTGAAACAATCCCTGAATAAGGAGGTTACATTCTAACAGGGCAGGTCCTATACAAACGATGTCCCCAAAGTCTTAATGCTGTAAGCTTTCCAAAAGGTTATTGAACTTAGTCTTTTGGGACACCCGTAGGTACGTAATGAATTTAGATTTTAAAATTTGTTTTTAAGGTGCAATAGAAAAAACCCAAATGCGAACACGTTAGGGTTAGTTATATCATCTCCATGATGTCAAGGATAGAAACTGGGCAGATAAGCAAAGGCATAGGTCACCTTCTTGAGGTCAGAGACTCTTTTGGTGGGTGGAGAGGAAACGTGATCTTTGTATGTCCCAATGCTCCGAACATGGTAGGTACTTAATAAGTGCTTGTGGATTGATTCCTATCCCTTCCTGACCCCAAAACCTGAACACGGTGAACTGTGAAGACTTTCCTTTTATGATGGTGAGAAGGCCTAAGGTTAGATTTAATAAGCCAGTTTGTAATGGGAAATCATTATGTATGCTCATATTCTGGATGCTTAAATTGAATTTGGTTCTTCCCTGATTCTTACTGAAAAATATCAGGGTTAAATTAATCCCTTTGCGCCATCTGTTGAATAATGGATTTTTGTGAGCAGAGAGAGTGTACGAGGTCAGTGTCTGCTTTTGGGGGCAGAGGTGGGGGCCTCTAATTGCCCAGTCTGAGCAGGGAGGATTGGGGGCGTCCGAGGAGGAGGCCGAGAGGTGGCTGGGGTTTACACCAGGGAATTTGGACCGGTGGGCTTAGAAGGGCCGGCCAGGAGCAGTTTAATGAGCCCGGAACACTGGCTTCTCCTCCCGGCTCCCTGACTGGCCGGCCCAGTCTGTAGTTGGTGAGTCGACGACCTTGCCTCGCTCCTTTCTTATTAGGAAGCCTATTTCAGGGGTCCTCATTAGGTTCTTCTCCTTTCCCCGACAAAGAACGGGTGATTCCCCTCAGTCAGTCGTGGGCTCGGTTTTGAGGTCGCCACCAGAACGGCAGCTCCTTTGCAGAAAGCATTTCCATGGCTGTCGGCTCTCTGACGTGAAGTACAGGTCAGGGTGGAGGTGGCGGCTCAGGAGATCCGGCAACAGCCGGCACTTAATCAATAGGACTGGCTGCAGGGCCCGAGTGATGGACTGACCACCTTTCATCTTTATTTCCGAGAAGAATCGGACAGCTTGTCCCTGCTTGAGAGCAACCCGGAGGGTGTTTGATACTTGTGTGGTCTGGATCCCATTGGCAGAATCTGGAGGTGTGGGGACATTTTCTTCAAATAATGTTTTAAAGTATATTAAAATAAAATACACAGAGGGAACTAATGATGCTCATAGTCTTAGACAGGAAGGCTGCGATCCTGTGATGTTGAAACAGTAATGGGTGCAAGCCATATTTTGAGATATCTGCAACAACCATGACAGGATATAAAACTATCGAGGATTTCTGTTGGTGACGAGGTCAGAGCTGTTACTGCTAACGCCGCTGGGGTTGGGGTTTGTTGCCCATGTTTATTATCTAATGAAATGTCAGCTTTCAGTTGGTGGTTAGCAAAATTAAGCCATCTTATCTTTTTTTTTTTCCTACCCCCGAAATCTACCACAGACCTCCGGATTGAGAACCCCGGGTAGGTTCTTTGTAGGCTTTGCAGCGGAGGGAATGGATGGAGGGTGGCCTTGGAGGCAGGAAGCTTTGCCTTGGGAACGTGGAATAGTTTCCTTGGATCTAGCTAAGTCAGAAACAATTCTGTATTGCTGGCAAGTATTCTTTATATTGATTAAATCAGAGCTTTTGTGGTTCTTTTAGAATTCCTTTATATATAGATAGCATAAGTGTGTATATGGGTAAGTCTGTATATAAAGGTATAGGGGTGTGTATATATACATACATTTATGTGCATATATATGTGTGTGAATACACACACACATTCTCATAGGGTGTATATAGGGCATTTAAAGAGCATCAGTCCCTGCGACGTGAGGGCTTGCCAAGCTCTTTCCAGTGCCGCTTGTTCATCTTTGCTGTCCATTTGGCATCTGGCTCTCACCCGCGGCATTAAGAAGCAGTCGTTCCGGGGGCTCAGCCGGTTCTGGGAGGCTCAGTGTTCATCTTCAGCCCCTCTTGAATAAAGTGCTGATGGCCTGCGATGTGAGGCCTCGAGTACCGTAGAAGTGGTCAGCGTCCCCCGCCCCCGCCCCATCTCTGACCATGGAGATTCCAGTTTGGGTTTTGCTCCCTCCTCTCCTGGGTTGGCTCTTGCGTCACGATCCTGACTAAGGTGACAGCTTCCGACTCGTTCGGAGATGCAGGTGAAGTTTCCGTCAGTGAATCCAGGCTTTCGTGGAGATGGTTAGAATTACCGTCCTTCCTTCTCAAAGGGGACCGAATGACATCACCATGTTAGAGTTGAGTTACCGTGTGTCCGGCTGTGGCTGATCAGACCAATGTGGGCTCGGAGGGCGCGGCCACAGGTTGGACACAAATAGAGCCCATGAACACGGGGGTGGATTCTTTAATTGTGCATCTTGTATTTATTCTGAGCTACTTCAATTCATAGAGCACAGCACCTTCTTGGATAAGGGCACGCTATGCATGTCACACAATCAATTCTAAAGTTCTTATTTATTTTTAAATAAAATTGTTCACCTTTGAAAAAAATCTTGTGTTCCAAACTTTTCTCCCTCTCTCTCCCTCTTCCTTTCCCTTTCTCTAGACGACAAGCAATCCGATATAGGTTAAATATGTGCAGTTTTTTTTTTAATAATAGCTTTTATTTTCAAAATACCTGCAAAGATAGTTTTCAAGATTCACCCTTGCAAAAACTTGTTCCACATTTTTCTCTCTTCCTTCCCCCACTCCCTTCTCTAAACAGCAAGTAGTCTAATATATGTTAAACATATTCAATTCTTCTATATATATTTCCATACTTATGCTGCACAAGAAAAATCAGATCAAAAAAGGGAAAAATGAGGGAAAAGCAAGCAAAGAACAACAAAAAGGGTGAAAATACTATGTTGTGGTCCACACTCAGTTCCCACAGGCTCTCTGGGTGGAGATGGCTCTCTCTATCATAAGATTATTGGAATTGGTTTGAATTATCTCATTGTTGAAGAGACACTGCTGAAGTAGAGACACTGCTGGGTCAAAGGGTATGCAGTTTGGTAGCCTTTTGGGTATAGTTACAAACTGTTCTCCAGAATGGTTGGATCAATTCACAACTCTACCAACAACGTATTAGCATCCCAGTTTTCCCACGTCCCCTCCAACATTCATCTTTCTTTTCCTATCATCTTAGCTAATCTGAAAGGTGTCAACACCCATTTTAATAAGATTTTCTGTTTCAATTTTCCCCCTTTCTTCAGTTTCTCCCCCCTCCCCAGGATGGCAAACAATCTGATATTGGTTATACACATGCAATCATGTAAAACGTACTTCTACATTAGTCACGTTGTGAAATAAGAAACAAAACAAAAGGGAAAAACTGTAGCAGACAAACAAAAATGTTTGCAAAAAACAAAAAATGAAAATTGTGTGCTTCAATTTGCGTTCAGACTCCATGCCGGGTCAAAGGATATGCATAGTTTGCTTGCCTTTTGGGTATAGTTGAAAATTGCTCTCCAGAATGGTTGGATCGGTTCACAACTCCACCAGTGGTGCTTTAGTATTCCAAATTCCCTTATATTTTCTCCAGTATTCATCATTTCCCTTTTCTGTTATAACCATTCTGACATCATCCCCTCACTTTTGCAGATGAGACCAAGTCTCAGCACGCTGATGGGACCTGCCCGTGGTCACCCAGTTGCTAAATGGCAAAGGTGGGATCTGAACTTGGTTCCGCTGTTTTTGCATCCAAGATCTCTTGCGGGTTTTCTGTTTGTTTTGGCAATGGAGTCTTTGTTACTCCAGCGATGGCGGAGGAAGGGTTGCTAGAAAGGACGCTGTGCTGTGGTTAATATAACTTGTGAACCACATATCTAACAAAGGCTAGTCAATGATAACTCGCCTTTTCCCCCCTTTGTTCTGTAAGTGCCATTTGGTATCATTTGACATTCTCCCAGAGGGAAAGTTGGAAAGAAACTTGAGGTATTTTATTTTTCTGTATAATTATGTGAATAAGACCTTTTCTTCCTCTCTCCCTCTAGGCTGTATGAGTCTCGAGCACCCCAACAGGGAACAGTGGGGAGCTGATTGACTCTGGGGATCGAGGGTAGCCAAGGATAGAGAAGGCAGCCTAGTCATTACAGCCTGAAATAGAGGGCTGTGCTTGTGGCTGTCTGGATGGAGGGAGCGAGGGTGTGTCCAAGTCCTGTCGGCAATGTCCCGGCAAATCCCAGGGGCTTCTGTGAAGTCCTCCTGGAAGGCGGGCGTCAGGGGGTGTCAGAATGAATCCGTTACCTGGCTTTTTACCACCCCGGGTCGGAGCTAACAAGCACTTATTGTGTGCTTTCTCCAGGTTTAACACGTCTTTGTTGCTTTCATATTTGGGCACTGAGAGAAAACAATAACAAGGATGTCAGAAAAGGCTCCAGACCCCCTGCCCTCGGGGACTTGTGCTTACTGATTATTTTCCATTTGTAGAATGAAATTTGTGCTCACCGCGTCTTTGGGGAAACCCCTGGGAGAGCCCTGATCTCTCACTTTTTGTGAAAACTTGATTGCGAGTTAATCGTGAATTTGCTTTTCTGTGTTGCTGGGGCTGTTGGGGGGCGGTTAGAAATGCTCCCTTTTCTTGGGAGAAAACAATAACGCCCTTGTGGTCTCTCTCAACAGGTACTTCATGCTGGATTTCGAGTCTGGGGTTCTGCAGTATTTTGTGAATGAACAAAGTAAGGGCCAGAAGCCTCGAGGAACGCTGTCTTTAGCCGGAGCCATAGTGTCCCTGAGTGACGAAGCCCCCCACATGTTGGTAGTGTACTCTGCGAATGGAGAGGTGTATAAATTGAGAGGTATGCTCACTGTCTCGCTCGCACTTTCGGTGCCGACCCTGGAGGAGCCATTGTGGCGCCTTTGCCCTCCTCCTCCCCGTACCTACCTTGGGTGGGCCCTCTGCTTGTGTCTTGTGTCACTCCCCCCTCTCAGAGGGGAAGAAAGGAGAAGGATGGGGAGAAGTGCTTTGCATCCCCCCAAAGGGGCGGGGTCCCTTCCCCTTCTCTGATAGCAACATTGTGAAAATGAGGAAAGACTCGGGAAAGCTGATCCAAGGCAGTGATCGAGAAGGAAGCGTGTCTCCCACCTAAGCTATCCTGGACGCGGGCAGAGGCGGGCGCTTGTGGACACTGGCATTGCGGGCATTTGTTTTATTTGACCACGTATATTTGCTGCAGAGGTTTTGTTTTTCTTTCCAATGGGAGCAGAGAGGCATGAGGGAGGAAAAGTAAATATCTTATAAAGGGGGAAGGGCGGGGAATAGATGAAAAAGAGAAGGACTTTCCTTCATAAAAAGTGATCCCAAAACTACCTTTTCCTACGATTTTATTTGTGGCCAGCTGCGATTCTTTTGGATTCTTTCATTTTTGAAGAATACTCATTTCTCTTTAGATCTGGGCTTCTCAGCCTAGAGTTAATGGAAATGTATACACACACATACACACATATTTTTAACCATCTTCTAACTAAAATTTAGCTTTTAATTTAATTAGGAACATGAAAAATTCATTATCCTAGAAAGGAAGGAAGGGAAAGAGGGAATATTACCGTATTGTCTATTGAATGCCCACCCCTGGGCCGGGGCCCTCTTTAGGAACTTACCACCTTGTAAGGTAGATGCTGTTAGTGCCCCCATTTTCCAGTTGAGGAAACTGAGGCAAGGTGTGACTTGTCCAGGATCACATGGCTAGTGTCTGAAGCAGGGGTCTGCAAGCTGCAGATGCCACAGGATTTCATGATATAACAAAAGGATCCAGAACTCTTGTTCTAGAGCATCCTCGGAGAGATTCTCCCCCTGACGGGGAGGGCTGCTCACTTTATCTCCTTCCTCTGAAGTCACGCTACACCCGAACGCCACCAACTTCTGCAGACAAGTTATAGAGGGAGTTTTGTCTGTGCTTTTAAATTCAACAGACTTTTGTTAAGTAAGTGTCCAGGAGCTGGAGGCCCAAAGATGAAACAAGACATAGCTCTGCTCTTTGAAGAATTTTGATTCCCCTTGGGAGAGTTAGCAAAGGGAGAATCGGAGTCTGTTGGGGGGGGGGGTCCGTCCCCTCCTGCCGAGGCCCTGTGTTCTCATTCTTTTTTATGTCTGTCTCCTTGAGCCCTCCTCCTCCTGGCTGTTTCTCTGTGCCCCATCGCGGCACAGAATCTCATAGGTGCCCAACCCGTTCACAGAATGGGGTCTGAGCCCTCGTGCTTCTGACGATGAAGGACCTCCAGAGTCTGGTGGCCGGGCACGTCCCACACTTAGTGTAAGTCGGTCCTGTGACGATCTCATGTAGCTGGCAGTGTTAAAAAATGAACCCCTCCCACCCCACCCTGGCCTGGTGGAGGTCCCCAGTGAGTAGCACTGCCTCCCTCTTGAAATCAATGTGCATTTTTCTGTTTATTTATAATATTTCTGTACTATGTGTATTATATGTATTATATTTCCCCAGTAGATGGGGCAGGGACAATTCTTTTCTATTCGCGTGCCTCCTCTATCTAATATTAATAATAATATAACAGTATTTTAAGTGCTTAATAGATGTTTGTTGAGTCTAATTTGCCCACGGTGGACTTTATCTAGTACTTTTAGCCAGTGGCAAAACCTTGAACTTGAACCCTGAGGCGGTTTGAGTATACTATGTCACCGACATGGAGTACACTCGCTGGCAGAGAGTATGGGGCCAAGAGAATCCAGCTATTTCGATGCTTTGGTCCATCTATTTGTTCACTGCTTATGGTGCCAGTTAGTAGGTGACCCCAGGAGAGGGCTATTAAAGTCACATCTCTCTTTTTACAGAAAGGGAGACTGAGGCTCAGAGAAGTTAAGAAACTCAAAGGTCACTTGTGCAATGATTAACAGCATTAGAATCTGAACCCAATCTGCCTGATTCCCAATTCTGGGTTCTATCCACTGTATTGTTCCGCCTGCCAGAAAGTAGTTAATGTCTTTTATTATCTGCTTAGACATCATATTTCTAGAAGTAGCTCCATAAAACCATCAAAAGCCTATAAAATAAAAATGGGTGCAGTTACAGAAGCAAGGGTGAAGCCTCTGTTTGGAGGGAAAGCTGGTGAGATGAATACATTTCCTTGAGATGTGTGCGGCATCCCCTCTGGCTGCTGAGATTTATGTGGTCTCGGCCAGGGCCGGCTGCTTTATGGCTAAATAAATTGTCAGAGCAGAAACAATAGGTGGAAAAACTTGCCGACACTTATTCCTGCCTGCCTGTGGTTTTATGAGACTAAAACGACAGAGCCACACGTGAGAAAAGCCCAATGAATCTGACAGAAGAGCAGGCGCGGGCTTGCCTCTAGTTATTAGCAGACCATTGATTATTAAAGCCTCATCCATTAACTTATTAACGTTGCATTAGCTACATGAAATCGTCACAGGGCCAAATTAAGCTGAATACAGGGAGCGTCCGGCCACGTGGGCTCTGGGGGACCTCCTTTGGGGCAGGTTTTCTGAGCTGCGGAGGGGAAGTGGGAGGAGGATTGGCCCCTCCTGGGCACACACATCCCACTGGCAGGGCGGGGTGGTCCTTTTGCCACTGCCCTCTTTGCTGTGTTTGGCTGTTGTCATTTTGGGCATTTGCAGATCAGGGACCTCAGAGGCTGTGGCGTCCATCCTGCTTCCTCCTCTGGGAACTTACAGCCTGTTTTCTGGACTGGGTTTGCTTCTGCTTTCCCTGGGTATGGTGGCTGGTCTTGGGTGTGAAAGTTATCCGGAATTAGCCCAGGGCCAAGTCACGGATGCTCAACAGATGGTTCTTAGGGCATAGTTTCCAGTTGATCTTCCGAGAATTTCAGATCATTTGATAATCCTGCCACCTCTGAGCACAAAATGGGGAAGATGATATAAGAATTCCCGGATGTCTTCTAGATGGTAATAATGTCAATAATAATAGTTCTTGTTTCTATGATGGTCTAAATTCTCCAAGACACATACTATATATTGGCTCCTTTGAATGTTCATTAATGTGAAGGTCCTACTCTGAGGATCCGGACTTCTTGGGGTCAAATCCTCTCTCTCCTGTTTATTAGCTGTATAATTTTGGGCAAGTTACTTTCTTGGAAGATGAGAAGATTGAATATAAGCACGTCCTCTAAGGCTCCCTTATATTTCAAACTAAATCTCTGTTCCCATGACCTCAAAGGTTCCTTCTGGTTATGTTCCTATGACCTCTAATTCTGGCTCTAAATGTTAGGTCTTGTTTAATCATAATATTAATAATATTTACACACATCGTTTTGAATAACAACAGTTCAGATAGATTTCACTTGGCCTTTGCTATTAACTGTTGACCTGACGGTAATATCTCCTGACGTGATCTACAGCGTACCCACTTCAGTTAGGTACAGGGTGTTTCTGAGTCCACACATTTATGGGCCGCGGGAGAGCCTGCCAGTGGGCAAAAATCTCCGCGAGAAACCTGTCATCAGTTTGAACTTCTAATGGCCTTTTGGAGTCTCTGAGGTTTTCTTCTTTACCTTATCCTTTCCCATCTTAATAAACACCCCAAAGAATACATATTAAAATGGTAATTCAACCATAAGCTTATTTTGAAATGTTAATAATCTCACTGTACGGTTTGTGTTAGATAACAAAAGGCCCTACAAAGCTGGGCTTTAAAACCTCTATTAGCCACATGTGGCAAAGACACATTTTAAAATAAGTGCTTTTTTCCCCCGTCTCCCTTGCATTTTTAAAGGAGCAAAAACGACTCTTTGGAAGGTAAGAAAAAAAAGGTCATTTTTTTCTCTCTTCTATGTGAGATATTTCAGGAAGCATTTTTAGTATTTCATTTGGGAACTGAATAGCTTGATGGGTTGGGGTATTGACACCAGGTTGTTTTGTTGATATTTTTGATGGCAGCTCCGATCCCCTCCGAGCCTCTGGGGTCCTTCCCAACCGGTGTCTTTCCCTGTCTCTCTTTCAGCCGCTGATGCTAAAGAAAAGCAGTGTTGGGTGACTCAGCTCCAGAATTGTGCCAAGTACCACATGGAAGCTCATCCCAAGGTAGGTGTCCGTGGCAAGGTAAATGGAGTTATGAACAGGGTTAAAAAGAGAGCAGAGGGCCCGCCTGAAGCAGCTGAGAGTGGGGTTATCGCTTCCCAACCTGCAGTCCCCCCAGGCAACTGCGTCTGTGTATGGAGGCGCCACATCCACAGAGATTTAAGGAGAGAGTGTATTTTCCGTGGCGGGGGGCGGGCAGAGCCAAGGGAGACGGAACTCCTTCAGGATGCTGGGATGCAGGCAGCCTCTGGGGACCGAACTGCCAATTTCCCAGGTTGTCAGTTTCCGGAAGTGTTAATTACCCTGGGAGGGGGACGGCCTTCCCACTGTGGGGAGCGAGTCAGGGATTTATGGGCCAGAGCAGATGTCGCCGTCCTGGGGCTTTAAGTACAGCCTAGTCCACAGGTGTTGATTACACCCTTGCAGGTGATGTTTACATTTGAAATCTCTTCTTTTTTTTTTTAATGCTGCTGTCTTTTTGATTTAGAGACCTGGGTTAGCTACATGACTGCGTTCCCAAGTTTGTGCTGCAAGGCAGGCTGTGTCTCACTTTGAAACAGTTTTAATGATTGAGAAGCGGAAGTCAGTTATGGGATCTCTGTGTACCTGTTGGAAGACTCGGGGTCAGAGGATGGGTTAATGAGCTCTGGGTCAGTTCCCAGGAGGCTGCAGGTTCAAAGCTGGATCCATTAGACGCCGGGTGACGGATTTGATAACCAGGCAGGGCCGGTTTCTGTTCTTTCTTTGCTTTGAGGACAGAGTGGCCCCTGTGGAAAGGTCACTCCCCATTCCAGCTGGTTCCCTGTTTTTCCCTTTCTCTTTTCTCCTGCCAAGGGCCATGCGAAACCATTACTCAGGGCTGTTCCCTCGCCTGGGCAGTTTACTTCTGAACACAGTACTACATTTGACCTTCTTCATGGGAAGTCTGGCGATTTTTGCTTCTTGCCTCTGAAATTGCTCAGACAGACCAAAACAAAACAACACAAAACCCTCATTTATTTGAAAATTGGTGGGAGAATCGGAGATCTGCTGCTGCTTGTGAAGTACTTCTTCCTCTTCCCCTTTTCCGGCCTCTCCCTCTTCTACCTCCTCCTTCCACATTCAGATTTAAAAGTTGGATCAGTAGGATTGATGTAAAAGATAAGGGAAAGGTAGAAAATGAATGGTTCCTATTTGGGTTACTGGGAAGATGGCAGCCCTGTCATTGTCACTAAGGAAGTTGGGAGGGGGGTATTGGTGGGAGTGGAGGTTTTAATATGCAAATGTTCACTTTTACATGTATTGAATTAGAGATCTAAATGGAGATGTTCTCTTGGGAGCTAGAGATAGGAAATTCAAAGTCATGGGAAATGTGGGGGATTGGATATGGAGTCTCAATTGGCCACATTGGCCTAGAGGTGATAACTGAAGCTGTGAAGGTGGGTAGGGGTAGAGGGAAAGAGAAAGGTGGGGATGGAGGAGAGAGGGAGGAGGAGGTGCGGGGAGAGGGAGAGGAGAGACAGACATACTTGAGAACAAAACTTTAAGAACAACAACTAGGGAAGAAGCTTAGATGAAGAAGGACTCGACAGGTAAAAGGAAGGTCAGGAAAAGAATGCAGTCGTTATGAAGAGAATTTTCAATAGCATCGAATGTTGCAAAAATGGAAGATGTTGAGATTCTTAGTGACCCTGGAGGGCATTCTCAGCATGCTGAAGGATTGGAGAGTCACATTTGGGAGGCGCAGTAAGTTTGAAGCATCAGGCTACAAATGGCTCTTTCTACACGGTTGGAGGATTTAGGGTGATCTGATAACAATCAGATTCGACTTATTTTTAAAAGGCAATTAGAAATGCATCCAAGTTGCTTCTGATTGAAGTACTTGCTGACCATTGAGGGCTTTAGAACTTTGCTTTAATCAAGTTAACAAGCATTTATTAAGCACTTATTACATACCAGGCACTGCTAAGCATTTGGGAAATAAAAAAAAAAAAAAGACATGAACATGTTGCCTATTCTGAAAGTCCAATGGAGGGAGGCAAACAATTATGTACCAGCAAGTTCTAGATAAGATGAATGGGAGGTAATCTCAGAGGGAAGGCACCAGCACCAGAAGGATAGGAAAGGGTTTTTGCAGAATGTTGCTCATTCAGTCTCACAAGAGGCCTTGGGTGGAGATGTAATCTGAGCCCCGTGTGTCTGGAGGGCTACCAGGGGACTGCTGAATAACCAGAACTTCAGGGTTTGCACAATACATTTGTTACCTCTTCTGATCTTCACCATGGCTCTTGAAGGTCTGGAGAGGTAGCACAAATAAGGGGTTTGGTACTGGACTGGGAATCGGGAAAGCCTCCATTCACATTCTGCCTCAGAAACTTTCTAGTTATGCTACCTGGGAAATCATTTAATGATCTTGTGCCTCCTTTTCCACAGTGAGAGATGGAGACACACAGAGAGAAAGAGAGTGAGAGAGAGAGAGAGAGAGAGAGAGAGTGTGTGTGTGTGTGTGTGTGTGTGTGTGTGTGTCTGTCTGGGTCTGGCTGTCTGTGTCTGACCAGCCAACATGGAGGTGAATTGGACTTAATGTTGTCTAAAGCTCCATCTAGCTCCCAGTCTGTGATCCTATACTAAAGGCCTGACCCCCATTTCCTCAGAAAGCTTGAGACTTGCACAACTAAGTATTGGTGATGAAATTCTAACTCGGCTTTTTCCACGGGAGCTCAGCCTGTTACACCTTTTTTGGGGAGGGGGCATCTGTATCTCATTTGTAACAGTCGTTTGCTTGTGGTCTCCTCCATTGGGCCGTGAGCTCCTTGAGGGCTGGGACCGTCCTTTGCCTTTGTTTGTGTGCCCAGGGCATTGCCTGGCTTCCCGCACGTGGGTGCTTAATGGCTGGGTGTTAGCAGAAGGGATGGCAGAGTATAGCCGGGAAGTTATCAGGCACCTGAAGGAATTGTTGTAGAGAAGGGAATGTGACGGACCATTGGTTGGGACTCTTGGATTACAGACTGTGCCTTTCCTTAGATGAGAAGTAATATTGCTAAAGGGGTCATTGTCATTGTCCCTAAGTCAGGTGATTCTAGATTCTGGATGGTGGATTACTGGTAGCGGCTCTAGTGTGGAGTCCAATGGATTAGTGTGAGACTTGACTTAGGTGTAAATCTTAATTCTAATGGGAATAAATGGAAGCTACTGACACTAGCCAACGAATACAGGTTTTCTTGCTAGAATGGCTTCATCCCAATCATTTTCTCC
Organism: Antechinus flavipes; assembly: GCF_016432865.1. NCBI lineage: Eukaryota > Metazoa > Chordata > Mammalia > Dasyuromorphia > Dasyuridae > Antechinus > Antechinus flavipes. Next base: position 21,193,788 of record NC_067402.1, read on the forward strand.
TTTAAATAAAGAGTAGCACCTGCCATTTTCCTTACCCTACTTGAACACTTCCATATGCTTGATGAACTCATTGACACCTCACAACAAGTACTTGGATTTGATGTGATTTCCTGGGTTCATACAACTAGTTTACAACATCTAAGACCAGAACTGAGATTTTCTCAATATTTCTTATTTAAATTCTTTTAGCAATTATTTCCCCCTTTTTTCTCCACATTGCTGTAACTGTTCAGTGACCTTTGTTCCCCCGCCTCTCAAGCCCCCCCAGCAGAACCTTTCCTCATAACGAGATATGTACCCAGTATTGGTGTGTCAGGATCAAAGGGTGTGATATGAAACTGTTTAATGATGTACTTAATTCCAAATTGTTTTCCATGGTGATTGGGCCAATTTGGGGCTCCACTAACAGCGCACTAATGTCCCTGTCTTCCCAATCTTCTCCAACGTTTAGCACTTAAATTTTTTGTCTCCATTGCCAGCATGATTTGTGTGGTGAAATTTCAGAGTTGTTTTAATTTGCATAGCTCATCTTCTCATGATTTGGTGAACTTTCAAATGGCTGTTGATGGTATACATTTCTTCTCTTTTGAAAATTGAACATTCTTTTCCACAGGATACCAAAATCCTTCCTAAAATTATGTTTTATATGATGGCACGTGTATAACCTGTTTCAAATTTCTATTGTCTCTTGAAGAGAACAGGGGAGAGAGAAAATTTGGAACTGAAATTTAAAAAAAAGAATTGTTAAATGTTTTTACATGCAATTTTGGGGAAAATATTTTAAAAATAACTCCCAAAGATAATATTTTCAGCTAGCTAAAGTTACGATTATTTGATAGAGGAGAAAGAAGGATGTAGAACAACATGCATTATTCTATTTGTTCAATGATTTTAATATATCAGTGGATCTTTTCTGATAGCCTGTTAGATTAATTGAGAAATGTTTGTGATGTGTTAGAGGTAGAACCTGTTTTAATTCAGCAGACTGAAGCGTTGGATCAATCTTATTTAACCCTATTTCAGTTGTAATAGAGCACTGAAAGTATTAAAGTCGCCCTTTGGAGACTGGTTTCTAATTCTGGACTTCCTCATAAGTGCAGCTTGAATAAATTAGATTTGCCTTTGTTTCTGCTTTGAAGGTATAAAAAGATGCTGAGGATATGTAATTAACTTGAGAGAGTAAAGGGTATCTTCTGTGGAATTTCCCATGGTGCTTTCTCTAGTAACCCCATACCCAGGAGCTTTTGTTTCACTTTACACTGAAGGATAAATTTGCAATCCCCATTGCCCTAGGCAGAAATTCTTTAGAGTGGAATGGATGGGCCTCTGCTTAGTGAAGTTTTCTACCAGTCAGGTTGGACAGGTTTATTGGAGGATGTGTAATACTCCTTTTCCTGCAACCTCTTGAGTTTTCTGATAGTGAGCAATTTCACTTTCCTGTTATGCTAAATTCAATGTCATCTTTCTTGTGGTATTTTTACAGATAATTACCTTTTTGGTATTAAAAGCTAAGTGTAAAACATTGCTATCCAATGACCCAAATAAAAGGCAATTGAAGAAAAGCTTTGAATAAGCTTTTATTAAGATGATAAAGTTAGAGATTTTTATTGTCTTCCTAAAGTACTGCGAAGTCGCCTGCCTTCTCAAGCATCATGGAGAAATGAGATGTGCGGGGCCGCTGCGCTAGAATGTAATCTTGGGAGAGTCAAGCCCAGGAAGACCGCCCACAAGTCTGAAAGGATTGCATCTTTGGACTAAAAGAAAAGATGCTGAAGGAGGCGCCTGCAGTGTCATGAGTTTAGTTTGTCCCTTTCTCTTACTAACTGGGGGATCTTGAGCAGATACTTTCCCTTGTTGGAGACTTTTGTTTTTAAATCTGTAAAATGAACATCTCTAATGAGAAATCTCATTCTCTGCCAGAACTACGGATTTACGAGATGCAGGGAATCCAGATTCCCCTCTCTCCTGAAAAAGAGGCTCTGACATTTGAGAAGTGATTTCCTCGCATTCTCCCAGGTGTGGGTGAGCCGGTGCGTCCCGTGGCCAGGAGCTTCGGCCACAAGCTGACACCGTCTTTGTTGGGCGGTCAACTCCCTGTGATTCCATGATACTTTATTGCCAGGTTCTTCAGGAAAACTCTTCATTTCCTCACCCGTGCGTCCATCATGTGCAGTTCCAGCGTGGACAGGTGTCGGAAGCTGTGTGAGGCAGCCCAAGGTCTTTTAGAAGTGGACTCCCTGCTGTGTCCCCCTCCTTATGCCACGGGAAGGACTAGGTCTGAAGCAGTTGTTGTCATTCAGGAAGCCCCACAGCCATTGGGAAGCCAAGGATATCTCGGGGTGTCCTGGGGGGAGGTGGACCTCTCTTTTCTAGAGAGAAGGGAGGGATGCATAAAAGAATGGAAGAAGGCTTCTAGGAGGGGAAACCACATAACTAGGCAGAGCGGAGGGCCGGTTGTAGAGCGTTTGGGGTACCACCTCAAGGTGTCCCCGGCCCCGGCCACTTCTGGGTGCGCCTTTTTGGAAGAGCATGGACAGGTTGGAGAAGGACCAGAAGATCTGCAACCAGGAGGTTGGGAAGACTGGGGATGATAACATTAGGGAATCTAAGGGAAGAAAATGGGAGTTTTAACTGGAAGAAAGAGGGAATTAAATGGCTGTCAAGGGGGCAGAATGAATAGATCTTGTTTGTTTCCAGAAGAAAAGGAGATGGAAATGACTGAGGGGTAGATTTAGTTCAATGAAAGGAGAAGCTTCCTTGTATTTGAGCAAGTATAATAGGTTGTCTTGGCTGGTGATGATGAGAGTAGTAATAGTAATGATAGCAATACCAATAAAAGCTTTCCCATAATGCTTTTAAGGTTTGCAAGAATACATTATCGCAGTTGATCCTCACAACAACCTTGGGAAATAGTGGCTATTATTATCTCCTTTTTAGGAGGAGGAGGAAACTGAAGTAAGTGGCTCATGGAGCTCCAGGCTCAAAATCAGAAAGACTTATCTTCTCGAGTTAAGTCTGGCCTTAGACGCTTAGAAAACTGGGTGATCTTGGGCAAGTCACTTAAGCTTGTTTTCCTCAGCTCATCTGTGAGCTGGAGGAGGAAATGGCAGTCCACTGCAATATCCTTGCCAAAAACCCGTTCTCTCTCTTCTCCCCCCATTGGGGCTCACAGAGAGTCAGACATGACTGCAGAGCTGAAGCCCATAGAAGTTAATAGATTTGCCCTGACTCACGTATCTAGGAAGTCTCGAAGGGCAGATTTGCTCTCGGGTCACCCTGACTCCAGACCCAGTGCTTTACCCACCCGGCGAGGCTCCCGGGCCCTGGATGTCTCAGTCTGGATATCTGCTCATGAAGAATAATGCCCAGAGAAGAGAGAAAATTCCTTTCATTTCCCAGACTCTCGGGTCCAGTGCCTGCGCCGATGGCCTTCTGCTACATGATCTCAGCAGATCTTTCCATCAGTGATTTTACAAGCTAAAGATTCATTTGGGTGAATTACCTTAAAAAACTGAAATACTCAGTAGAAGGTTTAAATCTTAAGGTGCACATCAATTATTCACACCTTAGCCTGAATTAATGAATTATTCTTAATCAGATTATTCTATTCTTACATTTGAGATTATCTGTACATATTATCATACTAAAATGTACATTACTTGAGACTTCTTCCTCTATATCTCCGGTATCTAACACAGTCTCTTGAACAGAATAGATATTTAATAAATGTTTATCCAATAGAGGAACAGGAAATTCAAGGGCTAGTAGTGGGGGAGAGAGCCGTTATTTATGGACGGCTGAGGTTGTTGTAGGGTAGCTAGGTGGCTCAAGTGGATAGTGCCAGGCCGGAAGTCGGGAAAACTCGTCACGCTGAGTTCCAAGCTCACCCCATGTCCTTTTTAGCTGTATAATCCTGGCCAAGTCACTTTACGCTGTTTACTCAGTTTCCTCATTCGTCAGGTGAGTTGGGGAAGAGAGGGTAAGCCTCTCTAGTCTCCAGAAAACCCCAAGGGGAAGTCACGAAGGGTCGGGAGGACCACGCCTGGCATTGTCAGGAAGGGACGCGTTGAGATCTGCGTGAGCCGCGTGTTTTCTGTGTGACTCCGAGCAGCTCGCTCAGTGACTAAGCTTTCCCGTCTGTTAAGTGAGAGCTAGACTTGATGGGGGTCTCGGTGGTCCTTCCCAGCTCCAAAGGGGTGGGCGGTGCTTGGATTCTCCGGGAGGGGACCAGTCCTGGGCAGTCACAGAAGCCAGTTTAAGTCCAAAAGCCCCCCAGGTGTAGAAGGGCCGGTTAGGTCCGAGGGCATCAGTCCCCGAGTGTGGACATGGTGTGAAGAGCAGATGGTTTTTGCTGGGCCTGAAATGGACCAGGAGGGTGGGATCTGGTCCCACCAGCCCAGCCTGGGCTCCTGGTTCTCTAGAAAGAAGGGTGGAAGCTGGAGTGTGTCCACAGAGCCGGGGGCGGCCGTTCGGTTGTTTCAATCCGGCCTTGAGCTTTTCTTGGCAAAGATGCTGGAGTGGTGGTTCGGCAGTTCGTTTGGCAGATGAGGAAACTGAGGCAGGCAGAGTCACACAGCCAGTATGGGGCTTAGAACGGATTCGAACTTGGGAAGTTGAGGCTTCCTGACTCCGGGCCGGCGCTTCGTGCAGTATGGCTGCCCAAGCTGCCGGACGGAAAGGGAAGGGACTGGCTCAGGGTCTCCCAGTCGGAAATGTGGGAACCAGGTTCCTGATTCCAGATCCCGGACCCTGGATCGCGCCCGCTTGGCGAGCCTGGAAGCTGTCCTGGCACGCGCTTCCCTGCCTCAGCACTTGGAAGCGGGCCCCGTGGCCGCGTTAGATCGGTTCTTTTTTGCTGCTTCTGCTTGGCAGCAGGTCCTGAAGGCAGCTCCCCGCCCTCCCTCCCGAGGGAGCGCCGCCATTGCTGTGAATGGGCCGGGGGCAGGAGGCGCTTCTTAACGGGGCCCCACAGTCCCGTGGAGAGATTCCAGGGGGCTGTGAACAGGCCGGGAAATCGAAATCGCCGTTTTCTTTGCGCAGAATTTCCTTTGTGATCTCCGTGTTTTATTTTGGACATTTAAAACCATTGTTCTGAAAAGAGATGTTGTTCACCAGATTGTGAAAGGGGTTTATCACCTAAAAAAGGTTAGGAACTTTAGATCAAAAAGGCCAGTGGTATAATAATAATAATAATAATAACAATAATGATGATGATGATGATGATGACTTAGTCATTGACATTGTCACTTATTTCAAGAGTGTGCTGCTGTTTTATTTGTTCGGACCTCCTCACAAGTGGCTTTTACGGTATAAATATTTATGCGGTTTTAAAGCTGGGCGGCTTGGCCGAGGGCACCCAGCTAATCGGAGCCTCCAGGAGGATTTGGAATGAAACCTGCCTGCTTTCTGAGCCAGGCCGGGTGCCCTGCCCTGTTATTGGGTGAGCGCTTGTGGAGACTGTCGGCCGGGGTGTGTGGGTGCCCCCTGCGCCCCCTCACCTGGCGCCCTGTCTGGGGCCGGACGGAGGCACTGAGGCTCTCACTAAGGTCCACAGGCCTCCCCTAGGGCTTGAGCTAGGAGCTGAGGAAGCATTTTTCTGATGGTCTTGGTGGGAGGCCACCAGCCCAGACGGGCTCCCTCCACCTGGACCCGAGGGTGGGTTGTCCCGTGATGGAGGGGGGCCCTCCTGCCGGCAGCCCCCAGCCCCTCTTCCCCCGTGCTCCCCTTCCCGGCGTGACTGTGCACTGAGCCCGGAGCTGCTGTGAGGCAGGTTCCAGCCCTCCTTTCTGCTGAAGAAGCTAATTCTGCTTTGACTTGAAGGTTCCCCGTCCCTCCCCCTTTTCCTAGGCCTGCCTGACAGCTCAGGGAGGGCAGGAGACGAGAGCTGGTGGCTCCTGACGGCCCTGGCGCTGGCTCGCGGGGCAGGGCTGGGCAGGGCGGGCGGGGCAGGGCCGGCTCCTTCCTGGCGGTTGCCCGGGCCCTCCCAATGGGCTGCACCGAGTCATTCGTGGTGAGGACTGACTCCTCCTCGTCGGGGCTTTCGTCCGCGGAGCCTCGGCAGCCACGGGCCGGCTTCTGCCACCTGCCTTACCCCAGGTCGTGCCAGGTAACGGTCGGGGGCGCGGGGGGCGGCGAGGGAGCCCCCGGTCTGGGAGGCTCGGTGCGGCTCCTCAGACGGAGGGTCGGCCTGATGGCTCCGCGTCCCTCCTGAAAACGCTCTGAGCTTCTGAGTGCTTTCATTTAGATGGACTTGGAATGAACCGGAATCATGATGTTAGCGTTTACGACGATCTTTAATACGGGGATGAATATTTTATGGGAAGTGGCCTGACGGAGGAGCTGGGGCCAGGAGACGAGGTGCCCGAGAGGCCTGCCGGGGGGACGCGGCCAGGGAGTGTCTGAGGAGGGGTCGTGTCCAGGACCCGAGAGCCGCCGGCTCCCACGACCCCAGCGCGGGCTCTGAGCTGCTTCTCAGTCTGACCCTCGAGGTGGACGCATCCAGGACTAGGAAGCGGCGTTGGCCGTTTGGCCGTCCTCGGGCCTTAGGGAAGGCGGGGCTGGTGGGAGCTGGCGGTCAGAGGGCCCGGGTGCGGATCGTGTCGCTGTTTGTGGAACTCGCTCTGGGCAGCTCGGCGGGCGGCGGCCCTCGGGAATGGTGGAAAGGCTCCCAGGGGCGGCACTCGCCTGCAGGGGACTTGCCTCCTGCCTTGTGGGAGATTCTCTCGGGGAATTCACAAGCCAGGTCTGGGATCCTGCAAGGGCAGAGCCAGGTCTGGGATCCTGCAAGGGCAGTTTGCTGATCGGTCCGGTCCCAGGAGATGGGGGGGACGGGGGCCCTGCGGCTGTGGGGAGGGAACAGAATCAGCCGGATGTTTAAAGTTCCCCATTTCCTTTCCTCCCTAGATTGAGGCTTGGGGCCACCTGGGACAATGCCCACCAGAAGCTCCAGAATAACAGGGGGCCAGTGTGATGGGACCCCTTAATGGTGGACTGGCCATGGGAAGTATTGCTAGAAAGTTCAGGGTGTAAGTGGAGATGCTGGCGGGTAAGTCAGGGCTGCGCACTTACACAGAGGCTGAGGGAGCCCCGGGGCCCAGAAAGCCAGGATGGGGCAGGAGACTGGAGGAGGCCTTGGTGGTCCGGGCCCACGAGAAGAGTTTGGTGGAAGTGCCCGGCCTAGAGCTGGGGTGTCGCCTGAAATGCAGCAGGGCTTTTCCCGAGGGGCTCACCGCGTGCACGCATGGCCCGGGCAATAACAAACGTACCACCTGGCACACCGGCGGGTCCTGGGGCAGGGGGTCCTGTCACATCCGGGCTCTGACATGGCGAGCAGCTGGGGGGGGGTGTCCCGTCACGCCCGGGCTCTGACAGAGGGCGAGAGCCCGGGGCCAGGAACTGCCCCAGACCTTCCCCTCTCCCCAGTTTCCCTGTTACCATTGGGTGCACAACGTTGAGTGCCAGGATGAGACCTCAGGGTGGTCCCTGACTCTATGCCATCTCCCGCCTCCATCTCATCATCCCTGTGCCCGTAACCTCTCTCCTACAGCCGCTGGTCCGACTCCTCCGACTCCTCCCAGCTCTTGGCCGGACCCTTGTGGAAGCCCGCTGATTGCTGTCCTGTCCTGCTTCCCCCCAATAGGCATCAATGGCTGCTTTTTGCCTCAGGAAACAAATACTGTACACCATTCCCTTTCTTCTTTCTCCCTTCTTGCTCCCCTCCCATACTCTGATCCCACAGCCTGGGCTTTATTGCTGATCCCTGAATACAGCACTTCATCTCCCATTGCCGCCCAGAGTTCTCTGTGCCCCAGCCTCCATCTCTCAGACCCCCCGGCCTCCGTCTCTCAGACCCCCCGGCCTCCGTCTCTCTTGGGCCCCTCGGCCTCCGTCTCTCTCGGGCCCCCCGGCCTCCGTCTCTCTCGGCCCCCCGGCCTCCATCTCTCAGGCCCCCCGGCCTCCATCTCTTGGGTCCCCCGGCCTCCGTCTCTCGGACCCCCCCCCCAGCCTCCGTCTCTCAGGTCCCCCGGCCTCTGTCCCTCGGGCCCCCCGGCCTCCGTCTCTCGGGCCCCCCGGCCTCCGTCTCTCGAGTCCCCCAGCCTCTGTCTCTCAGACACCCCAGCCTCCATCTCTCAGGCCCTCTCTGGCCTCCATCTCTCAGGCCCCCCGGCCTCCGTCTCTCGGACCCCCCGGCCTCCGTCTCTTGGGCCCCCCTGGCCTCCATCTCTCAGGTCTCCCAGCCTTTGTCTCTTAGATTTCCCCTCCCTCCCCCCTCCCCCTGCTTCCAGCTCCTGGCGCCCCTTCTGCAGGAGGCTCTCTCCGGTCACTTCCTGGCCAGCGCCGTCCCTCCCCCAGCGCCTCCTCCCGCTCCCTGTCCACACCTGGCGGTTCGGGGTGGGCAGTGCTGTGCTTTTTGTGCTCCGCATCTCTGCCCTGTTGGTGGCTCTCCGGTTCACTTGCATGTGGTGGCCACCAGGGAGCGCCGTACACACAAGTGCAGGATCTTCTTAGGGACACGAGTTCAAATCCACAGGTATAAAACGGGGCGGGCGTTAGCTCCCAGCGCGGCTGTGGCAGAAGGCCCGTGGTGAGCCTTAAATTGCTCTGTAAGGTTACCTACGAGGAACACAGTCCTTGCCCTCCGGGGGCCTGCGGTCTATCCTGGCGAAAAGGGGGGGGGGGAATCTTTGATCCTGGAGGTGTAAAAGAAGTGGGGAAAGGCAGCGGTGCCGGGAGACCGGTCTTTACCACGAAGCCCTTGGACGCCCGCTTTCACGCGCGCTGTGGAAAGTCACACGATGGGAGGGTGAAGCCCTGGGTTTTGTAGCCGAGTGAGCAGCGTTTGGAGACGTTGCTTCCCAGGTGGGGGCCGTGCTGTGACTAGTGATGCAGAACACGGCTCCTTCCCTGTCCCAGTCCTTTGAACACCATCATGAGCTCCTGAAAGCTTCTCTGACTCCCCCATGTCTCCTCTTGGGCAAATGGGGGAAGTAACATTTGTGTCCCTGCTTTGATGTTGGGATCTCCCAGTGGGGAAGGTCCCTTCCCTCATGCAGATCTCCTGTCCTGCAGTGGCGTGTCCTGGGGCCACTGAGGGGTTCCTCCGGGCTGCTGACACAGAGCCCCAAGCTGTCCCAGACAAGGGGGTCTGGCCAGCCTCCGCTCCCCTGAGCCTCGCCCTCACACAGTCGGCTTCAGTTAATGCTTTGTAGTCAGCGTGGCCCGGGCTCTGTGGGCCCAGCCTCCGTGGGCCCGGCTCCGTGGGCCCGGCTCCGTGGGCCCGGCCTCCGTGGGCCCGGCTCCGTGGGCCCGGCCTCCGTGGGCCCGGCTCCGTGGGCCCGGCCTCCGTGGGCCCGGCTCCGTGGGCCCGGCCTCCGTGGGCCCGGCTCCGTGGGCCCGGCCTCCGTGGGCCCGCTCCGTGGGCCCGGCCTCCGTGGGCCCGGCTCCGTGGGCCCGGCTCCGTGGGCCCGGCCTCCGTGGGCCCGGCTCCGTGGGCCCGGCCTCCGTGGGCCCGGCTCCGTGGGCCCAGCTCCGTGGGCCTGGCCTCCGTGGGCCGCTGCAGAATCTGCCTCCTCTCTCATCCCTGCTGCTCTTCTTACCGTCTGTGACTCAGACCAGACCCCCGCCTCTGAGGTGAGAGATTCTCCCATCCTCGTCAGTAAAACGGAAGGCTCGGCCTCCACTGACGAGGGAGTCGGCCTTGGTCAGTCCGCTGGGACCCGTGGATCCCCTCAGAGTCAGACTTTTAAATGTGTCCACTGATGTCCGTGGGATTACTAAGGACACCTCTCACAGCCAGATTTGGTGATCAAAACACTTAAGAAATAACCTCCCGACCCTCAGGCCACGGTCCACCTTAGTGGTCCTGCAGCTGGGATCCGGGGCCCCACCGGGCGCCACAGGGAACACCAATGGTGGGTGAGACGCCCGTCTGCTCTTAACATCCCGGGCTGCAGAAAGCCTGTGATATTTATTCTTCAGGCGTCTGGACTCGGCAGAGTCAGGACCCGGTGAATGCTCTGATGGCTACAGATGTTGTCTTCCTCCCTTAGAATTTTGTCCAGAATTTGGAAAATGACAGCTCCGACTCCCCCTTCCCCCTCCCCCCGATCCCTTGTCCCCGGCCGGCCATATCCAGCATGGGCCGGTTCTCTGGCCCCTGGTGCCCCTCCTGGGCCTGGTGGTCACCTCATGTGGCGGCTCCATTGTGGCCACCCTCCCCAGAGGGTTCTGGGAGCATCAGAAAGTGCCTCCTGTGGGAGCCTTAGCTTCTCGTTATGAGAAGAGGAGGCTTGTCCTTGGGACCGGAACCTCCCCCATTCATTTCAGTCCCCAACCAAACAAGAAACATTTATTAAGTGCCTACTGTGTGCCAGGCTCTGGGCTAAGGCGTAATACTGGATGCTGCGGATATAAAGTCTGTGTCCCTGTATAGTGAGAATATACACAATAAAAACAGGCTTATTCCTCTTTGGTGGGAGAAAGCATAAAATAGCTCGGGACTCCAGAAAGCCTTGTGGATTTATGATCAATATTTATGTAGTGCTTTCAAACTTGTAAAGTGCTTCACAGATGTCTCATTTGACCCTCCTAACAAGCAAGGGGTGTGTGGCTATTGCCTCCATTTACTTCCCCACGGTCACCAGGCTAGTGAGCATCCGAAGCTGGATTTGAACTCGGGCCTGGTGCCTTGCCCACTGTCACCTGCTATCATTAAAATTTGGTATTTGAGGTGAGCTTTTTATTTTTGAAATAGTATTTTTTTCCAAACACATGTAAAATAGAGTTTTTGACGTTCATTTTTGTAAAATTTTGTGTTCTAAATATTTCTCCCTCTCTCCCTTCTTTCCTGCTCCCCCAAATAGCCAACAGTCCGATGTAGGTTAAATATGTGCAGTTGTTTTAGATACATTTCCATACTTGTCAAGTTGTGCAAGAAAAGATCAAAAGGGGAAAAACCACAAGAAAGAAAAGAAAGCCAAGAAAGCAAACAACAACAAAAAGTAAAAATACCATTCTTTGATCCATACTCAGTCCCACAGGCTCTCTCCATCCCAGGTCTTTTAAAACTGGCCCAAATCACCTCATTGTCGAAGAGAGCCACATCCATCAGAATTGATCATTGTACTAAAGAAGGGAAAGGGACCTGTATGTGCCAGAATGTTTGTGCAGCCCTGTTTGTAGTGGCTAGAAGCTGGAAAGTGAATGGATGCCCATCAATTGGAGAATGGCTGGGTAAATTGTGGTATATGAACGTTATGGAATATTATTGTTCTGTAAAGAATGACCAGCAGGATGAATACAGAGAGGACTGGCGAGACTTACAGGAACTGATGCTGAGTGAAATGAGCAGAACCAGGAGATCATTATATACCTCAACAATGATACTGTATGAGGATGTATTCTGATGGAAGTGGACCTCTTCGATAAAGAGAGCCTTAATTGATCAAAGATGGATAGAAGCAGCTACACCCAAAGAAAGAACACTGGGAAATGAATGTAAACTGTTTGCATTTTTGTTTTTCTTCCCGGGTTATTTCTACCTTCTGAATCCAATTCTCCCTATGCAACAAGAGAACTATTTGGTTCTGAACACATATATTGTATCTAGGATATACTGTGACCTATTTAACATGTAAAGGACTGCTTGCCATCTGGGGGAGGGAGGGGAAAAATCGGAACAGAAGTGAGTGCAAGGGATAATGTTGTAAAAAATTACCCTGGCATGGGCTCTGTCAATAAAAAGTTATTTTAAAAAAATGATCATTGTATAGTCTGGCTACAGAACAGTAATATTCCATAACATTCATATACCACATCTTACTAGGCCATTCTCCAATTGATGAGCATCCTCTCAGTGTCCAGTTTCTGCCACAGACATTTTGGCACCTACAGGTCCCTTTCCCTTCTTTAGTATCTCTTTGGGGTATAAGCCCAGTAGAAACACTGCTGGATCAAAGGGAATACACAGTTTGATAACTCTTTGGGCGTGGTTCCCAATTGGAGTGAATGGGGGCACAATTACCTTGGCCATGTTGACTGTTTTCCTGCCCCGTGTCTCTGATGGAGATAGCCTGGGTTCCCTTCCAAGGGAGAGTGGAAGGGAGGGTTCCAGCCAGAAGTGACCGTCTCCCGAGTGGCAGGGACAGGATTTCCCTTGGAAAGTCTCCTGGAGTTCGGGTGCTGGAAGGGAGAAAGTTTTTGGATGTGACTAATACAGGTTTTATTCCCTCCCTTCTGCCCCCAGTGAGTGGAGAAAGGTGGGAGGGAGGGAAAATAGAGTTTTACAAAGAATGAATAAGGCTCTGAAAAAGAAATCACCTGGGGGTGTAGGGCATGCAAAGATTGCCTAGAAATAAACCCACTTAGGGGGAGCCTTCCTCGGCGGTGAAATCCTCGCGTGCTTGGTGCACGTTGTCGGGGCAAGGGGGGGTCCCCTTGGTGCTCTAAGGACACGCCAGGCACTGGGTCCTGCCAAAGGTGGCAGCTCTCCGCGGACCCCGGGGGGACTGGCCACCGCTCTGACCGAGGGGCGAGAGCCTGGGGACCTTAGAAAGCAGGGATGATATTTATCTAGAGACTTGCTCAAGTCCACACAGCCAGTAAGTGACTGAGGCTGACTTTGATCTTGGGGCTCGCCGACCCTGGGCCTGGCGCTGTCCCGTCGCACCGTCCAGCTGCCACATTTGGGCCGAATCTCCCCTCCTCTGTCCCCTTCTTTCCTACGGCCTGCTGGGCCAGGAGCAGCCAGGGTCACGTGCCTGTGGTTGGGAGATGGGGAACCTCAGTGTGTTCTAGGTTCATGGGAGGAAAAGTAGCTGAGTGAGCTGTCGACCCCACCCGGGAGGACCTTGCCGTCTGTTAGGAGAGAGACACCTTGTGGTGGTACCCAGGTAGTGTGTGGAAGCCCAGCGGGGCGGGCCCAGGGCTGGGCAGGGGCCCTCGGGCTGTGCTCCCATTACACAGACGTCGGGGGTCTCTGCACCTCTTGGCTTTGCTTTGTGCTTTTCTTTTTATAAAGAGAGTTTGGGGGGAAGGGGGGATGTTGTGGAGAAATAAGGTAAAGAAAACATTAGCAAGATGTTTTTAAAAATTACTGGTGAGAGAGAAGGGATTCAAAAAGTTGTATTTTGTCCAAAGGGGAGCTGAGCCTGAGGACCCTGGAAAAGCCGCCCAGGAGTGATGGTAACAATCTTTTCCCAGAATCCCTAGTTTCCCTTCAGCCTGCCCGCCTGCATCATGGCGGACCAATCTCTCCTCAGTGAGCTTTCACGGGGGCTGCGCAGAGAGAGATCCGGTTTTGTCTGGGACATTAAGCAGCACAAACCCATTCCTCCCAGGCTGCAGGAGGGCCTTCTAAGATCCTTCTGTGCCGAATCCTCTTCTCTCACCAAACTCATCCTGAGAGCAGGAGTTGGCTTCCCTTCTATTTGTATTTTTATTTCTAGCACTTCTGCAAAGGGCATGGCTTGGTATACACTAAGCACTTAATCGGTGCTTATTGACGAATGGATACTGACTTTATTCGTGGTTCTTTGCCACCATTACTATGAAGCGCTGGATAGAAGGGAAGCTTTCTTGCTGCTTTTGACTTTTAAAAACAATTTCTTGATAGTATTTTATTTTTCCAAATACAGGTAAAGATAGTTTTCGGCATTTGTTTTTGTAAAATTTTGTGTTCCAGATTTTTCTTCCTCCCTCCCTTCTGCTTTTGACTTCTTGGGATGTGTCTGGTGGTGGGTGGGAACTCCAATCTTTTCCCTCCTCCCTTCTCTTCTTCCAAATCCAATAAGCTTCAGGGAGTAGTTGTCATGCTCTTGTTACCGGGACTAGTCAAACAGTGATCAGCTCAATTTGTTCCTTGATATCATATTTCAAAAGATTGATTGGAAGCACTTTGAAAACCTGAAACGGTCTGTAAATACGTGATCTCACCGTCATCATTATGATCGTTTGTAACTTACCGAAGCTAATGCATTTCCTTGTCCAGCAGAAAACCTGCTTGCCAAACGGTCTCTCATTTAATATGTATGAGCGGAGTTTAATATTTTAAGGAGCCTTGTGGTGAGATTTTCTGTAAAACAGCTCCTTTTGTAATTAAAATGAGAAGCTTTTACTTCTGGCCGTGGCTTCGGTGACCTGGTTCTTGGCGTCCTCGGCCTCTTACCGCTCTTCTCTCTTTAATTGCCATTTTCTCCATCAGTATTTAGGGGAGTCAGTCTTGAGGTAAGGAGACACAGAAGCACATTCTGTGCTTGGAATCCTGACACCTGAGGAGTCACCTGGAAACAAGCAGCCTGAGGTTGGATTTGAACTCGGGAAGATGAATGTTCTGGGCTCAGGGTTCTATCCCCTGCACCACCTGGCTGTGTCTATTCCTTTTGAATGCTAAATCAGATTTTAAAACAGAATCTAGGCAGCGTAAAGGGAAAAGGTTTGTGCTGCTCTGTGGTGGTAGTTTTAAAAGCATCGGAATTATCCCAGACTTGTCTGTCATTCCCACCCGTGGTCTGCCATCGTCCACAGAGTGAGGTGAGACGGGCGCTGAGCTGGCCGTGGATTTCTCCTCCCGTGATTGCTTCTTTGGGATGTCAAACACTTAATTCCCATCGCTAAAGGCTCTATGGGTAGATTCAGACTGTGGCTGAAGCTGTTTACTGCTACCAGACTTGTAGCTTATTACCCCAGACCTGAGATAGTGGCTGGTGGTGGTTTTCACTTTTGTACTGGGGCTTGTCACAGATTTAGCGGGTGATTCTCAAGCCCCAAATTTTGGATTTCTCTCTAGCAGAGCACCATGTGGGGCATGCAAGGACTCAGTGTTTCTCCCTACTCATTCGTGGGCTTTCTTTCCCCCAGCCTTAGTGTGGCTAAAGATCCCTCTCATTTGGTCTGTGTTTTTTACAGACCTAGTGACTGACATCCTCACGCCTGTCAGGCTGTGAGCCTTGTAAGGGCAGGAGCTGTATTTGTCTTTCTTTGGATCTTTAGAACTCAACATATAGGACCTTGCCCTTGGAAAACTTATTTATGGTATCAGGTTTTTATGTAAATGTTTCAAGTGAATTTAAATTTATTTTAAAAAGAAAACTTTATGTTCCTATATGGATCACGACAGTGTGTGCTGAATCCATCCAGCACACCTTGATGGAACGTATGCTAGGTACAATGTATTGGAAAGACAGAGACAGTTTCTGCCCTCCAAGAGTTTAGAATTCATTGGTGGAAATATATTATGTAAGTAGGTAGGGACGTACGGGATGGTTTGTAGCGGAAGCTGACGGCTAGATGAAGCAGAAAGGTTTCTGGGAGATGAAGAGCTCTTGGGAAGAATATATGTTCATGCTGATGAAGGCTTTTCAAGGCTAAGACCTTCGAAATGAAATCACTTTAGAACAATCAGCTCCTGAGATTAGTGCTATTATTTTTACATTTTAAGATGAGGAAACTGAGGCAGACGCGGTTAAGTGACTTGCACAGAACAGATGTCAAAAGCTGGATTTGAATTCAGTCTTTCTGTCTCTGGGGTCACTGCCCAAGCAGCCTCTGTGTAGGTATATATGTTTATTTAATGTTTTTATTAATGCTCTTTTCTTTATTTACTGTTCCTTTGCTCTACCTGAAAGCTGCTCCTTCTTTTCGGCTTCCCTCGAGTACTTGTCTCTCTTCCCAGAGACAGGAGAACGTATACACAAACTCATCGATTGTCCTTCTATGTCATGTTTGCTGGGGCACTGATGGGTGTTCTGGTGGTTATTGTGGCCATTATATACAATTTGCTCCTGAGTTCTGCATCAGTTTACTTTCCAAGTTTTTCTGAATTCTTTAACTTTATTTCTTAATAGTGAAATGATGCT
Organism: Antechinus flavipes; assembly: GCF_016432865.1. Lineage (NCBI taxonomy): Eukaryota > Metazoa > Chordata > Mammalia > Dasyuromorphia > Dasyuridae > Antechinus > Antechinus flavipes. The sequence continues at coordinate 21,209,642 of NC_067402.1, forward strand.
ATTATGTTGTATTCAGAAGTCTAATTTCTGTCAGACTATTAAACAGTTTATTTAGTCTTTTTTTGTTGTTTTTGAATCATTTCAGTCATTTCCAATTCTCTTGACCCCATTTGAGACTTTCTGGCAGAGATCTTATAGTAGATTGCCATTTCCTTCTCTACATCCTTTTTATGGATTAGTAAACTGAGATAAATAGGAATAAATGACTTGGGCAAAATCACACAGCTAGTAAGTGTCTGAGGCCCCTTCTTGCTTCCAGGCCTTACCACCCTTCTAACTGACCTAGCTGTCCTAACAAATAAAGCTACAGATAACATGGAGAAAGCAACTTGGGAAAAGGACCAGGAGGTATTTAAATGAAGGCTGGCTGTCCGTGTCTACAGTGTTGCAGAGGGGATTCTGGTCAGGGCTGGGCTGGACTAGATAACCACGGAGGTCTCCCCGAGTTCCAGTCCGGTGGCCCTCCCACCAGCCAGCATTTCAGTGGCAGAGGGGAGATTCCCAGTTCAGCACCGGTTCTCTGTGGACAGCTCCCGGTGTGAGGGAGCTTTCTCAGGTGTGGATCAGAAACCTGCCTCCTGTGGGGGACTGCCTGGAGTCCCAGTTCTGCCCCCAGCGTGTCACACTGGCCCCCACGTTAGTCCTGGAAGCTTGAATCAGAGTAATAATAATGAGAGACGTTTGCTGAATTGTGTTGAGCTGAATTTTAGCAGATAATTTGCCCCTGGGGTGATTTTCCATATAGTCTTTATTTCTCATGTATTCTCCAATTTTTATATGTTTTTATCCCTCATTAGCTTCTTGAAGACCGGTGCCGTTTTTGCTTTTTCTTGATATTCTCAGCACATAGGACAATGTCTGGCGATTCGGTTTAATTTCAGCAAATATTTCACCTAAAACGTGGGGGGACTGTGCTAAGTGTGGGGGATACAAATAAGATAAAGATAGCCCTTATCCTCAAGGAGCTTACTACCCAATGAGAAGATAATACACCAAAAAGAAGGTGGAAATGGTGAGGAAACGGGTAATGGAGAGTGCCTGGCATGAGGGCACCTACTTGTGTTGAGTTGAACCCTTGTAGAGCCACAGATGGATGGTCATTGAGCTGGACATCCACTTCCTGCCTTCTGAGAGAAGGTTTTGGCAGGGTTTAGTGCTTTATACCCTCCAGCCCTCCAACCAGATGGGAGAAGAGGCTGAGGGGGGTGCTCTCAAAGCCTGATCAGTTCATCCTGAAAGGGTTTAATCACAAAGCCAGTACTTAACAATACTCCTTGGTGGTTAGTAATAGCCAGCATTTCTATATGCTTTAAGTTCATAAAAAACTAAAATTATTCTCTCATTTGATTTTCACAACTCTGGGAGTGGGTGCTGTTATTATAACCCCATTTTATGGATGAGGGAACCCAGGTGCTCAGTGACTTGTCCAGCACCACACAGCTAATAAGTGACTGAAATAGGGTTGGAATTCTGGTCTTTATGACTCAAAGTCCAGTGCTCTGTCCGCTTCACCATCTGGCTACCTGGATGTTAGTTAATGCTTTGGCTGGCTCACTCACCTTGAAAGAGTAGAGTAGCTTCTGCCCATCACCTTCCTCCTGCCCAGTTCACTCATCCTTCTAAGCTTGCACTGCCATACCAAGCTGAAACACGTCTAGCCACCCCAGATGCTCGGAGATGCTCTCTTGTGCCGGTCTCTTAAAAGATTTCTATTCTACTTATTCTAGAGCCCTCCGAGCTCCCGGAGCCGAAGCCTGACTTTGCTCCCCCACGGAACATCTAATTCGTCATCCCCCAGTAGCCAGAGACATCTCATCCCCGCGCCCTCCAGCGTGGTCACCGTCACCCACCACAAGTCACCCGCTACTGCCCGAAGATCAAAGAGTCAGTATTCTGCCCAGCTCCATGACGTCCGAGAGGTAGGCCGTGCCCTCCTTCTGGGGCCTGGGCTCCACCTTTGGGGGTTCTTGGAAGGGACGTCGGGCCGCTCCTGGGAGATCCTTTCCCTGTGGCTGATTGGGGATACACAGCCACACAGGGATAGAAATCCCGGCCCTTAGGAAAGAAAAATCTTTGATGTTGAAATTTGTTTCATGTTTCATTTTGCAAATGACTTGTGATCAGCCTTTCCTTTCCTGTTACACAGAGCAAAAATAGGAGCAGAAGGAGAAAGACAATCACTTTGTTTGGGGCCTCGGTTTTCTCTGGTGTAAAATGTTGCAGTGGGTGACCTCTGAGTCTCCTTTTCCTTTAAGGCTGGCATCTCATGTGCCTCCTCACCCCTTGCAGGGGTCCTGGACAGGGATGGCCTGGGCTTGGGGGCTCCTGAGGAGGAAGATCAGGGAAATGACCCAGCTGGTGGTGTGAGAGGTGTGGGCCCTTTCTGAATCTCACAATCAGAGAGGACTGGTCTCAGGCACTGAGGGCTTATTCATCAGTGTCTCTCTCTGCGGCTCTCCCTCCTCCAAGCTTAGCCATACTATTAGTGGTTCGGAAGCTGACCCGGACAAATAGGGTCAGGGAGGGGGTTGGGAGGTGTCCGGTCTCCTCCCGATGATAACTAAGATGCAATGCAGGAATATTATTCAGTCTTAAATATGTTTGATATTAATGATATCAGTTGGATTCTTTTTAGATATTAGCACATGTTTATACTGTCAAGTTTTCTTTTTAGAGAAGGGACGTGAATTCTCTTAGCATTTCTTTTCTGATTATCACTGGTAATAACTGGTGACTGTCATTCAGGGTGTGTGCGTGTGTGTGTGTACTTGCCTGCATGTGTGTGGATGTCGCAAGTGATTTAGTATGGAGAGATTTTATGGATCTATTTTGGAGGCTATTAGTACTATTTATAGACTCTCTTGCTCTTCACTTTGTATTCACACGTGTCGCTGAGTGTTTCGTAACATACTAACTGCCTAATAATGGCCTTTTCATTCATTTGTTTGTTCATTCATTCCTGTCAGCTAGAGGGGATAATTATTATCCCCATTTTACAGATGAGCACACTGATGCCCAGGAATGGAAAGTGATGTGACCAGACAGTAAGTGCTGGTCTCTAGATTTTTTGTGCTGTCATTTGTTCTTTTGTACTTCACAGTATATAATGCTTTCTACCTTTTATTCACTTTAAACAGTTGATAATACTTATTTTCTTTTTTGATGATATAGCCTGGGAAAAAATAGAAATATTATAGTTCTCTTTATATCCCTTTTATAATTTTTAAACGAGCTCTGTGGTCAAAACCACTATTGTAAGTATGCTTTCAAGTCAATCCAGCATTTATTTAGCTTTCACTGTGTTCCAGGACAGAGAGACCCCCAAATGAAAGTGATTCTACCCTCCAGAAGTTGACTTTCCACTGAGGTAGTGTTTGCCATGACTGTTTCGAGTGATATTTTTTCATAGTACAGTACAAAGAGAAATATGAAAAAAGAATAAAGACCAGGATCAGGAGAGGGACTTCATAGTTGGCTTGAATGATTTGAAAGGTCTTTTTTTCTCTTAGACCCCAAAGGACCCAAGTGGAAATTACAAAGACAAATTTCAGTTTGATGGCAAGAAAACCTTCTCAATCATTCAAGCATGACCTGGGGTGCTGGGGAGAGTGGAGGGAGGTGGGGTATGAGATGGTGAAAAGGAGTGTCCCCATTCTCTGGAGGCATTCTGGCAGAGCTTGGATGACCATTAATCAGGCACATTGTTGTGGTGATTCTACTGTGGACCAGACTGAAGGGCTGTTAAGGTCTTTTTCAACTCACAGATACTGTGACTGATTCTGCCCCTATGATTGTTGCCTCAGAAAGATGGAGTTCAAAGACTTAAGTCTTGGGTTGTGGGATTTGGGAGAGGAAACGAGCCAACTTTCCCATTTCAGTGATTTCTTATTCCCCTTATTTAAATGATCTGAAATATAAAACAAAGACACAGAACCTTGTGATGTTGCTGGTTTTCAAGGCTCAGGCGTGTCAGAACAATTAACTAGGCGACATGTTTCCCTGATTGGGATCTCTCCCCTATATATGTTGATGGCCCTTCATGTTGAAAAATATCTTTCATGAAGTACAGTTTTAACAAGACTCACATATATTTAGGAAAGTTTGCATGATGTCTGTAATTCAATTCGGCCAACCTTTATTGCAGATTTATTATGTGCAAGGGGATTGTGCTCATGTGGAAGGTGAAGGCAGGTTTTTTGTTGGCTTTCACAGCCAGCTGCGTGAAGGTTCTAGCTCCTGATCCTAAACAATTTCTCTGGACCTGGGATCAACATCTGTATCAGAATCCTAGAACATGAGGGTAGAAAAGGATCTCGACTGTCTTCTAATTGAGGGGTTCTTAATCATCTTGGCATCGTGGACCACTTAGGCAATGTGAAGGAGTTTCTGAACCTTTTCTCCAAAAAAAAAAAAATTCTTAAATGAATAAAATAGACTTGCAAAGAATCCAATTATATGGCAATCAATTCAGTTACCAAAATATGACAAATAAAGTTCATGGACCTCACGTTAAGAAACCCTGATATAATATAACCCATACCCAAATGGGTCCTCACTTCAATGTCCCAGACAGGTGTTCATCTCTCCTCAGTCTTAATTATAACATCAGTGTATTCCATTGCATAACGTACCACAGCTTGTTTATCCTTTTCTGAAGTGTTGGGCGTTCAGTTGTCTTCATTTAAAAAAATAATTATACTTAAATGCTACTCTGAAAACATGTAGACATATTCATCATTTCTGAAAAAGATGATTATGAAGAATATAGAGAAATAGTGGAAGACTTATATGTGCTAATCTAAATCAGGAGAACAGCATATGCCTTTATAACAACAATATAAATGGAAAGGACAAAACAAAACTTGGCTCTGGGTATTGTGATGATCAATGCCAGGCTTTTTTAATGGATTCTCTTTTTTGTCATTTTACTTGGTGAAATCCTCAGCTTCCATGGATCCAATTAGTCATCTCTGTAGAAGATTCACAGATCTATTTATGTAGTTCTAACGTTCTCCTGACCTCTAGTCCAGCTGCCTGTTGGATTGCTCAGAGATACCTAAAACTCAACCTCTCTAAAACTTAACACTTTATCTTTGTCCCAAATCCTCACCTTTTCCCTCCTACCCTCCCTATCCCAGTCTTTCAGGCTTCCAATCTAGACATTATCTTAGATTCTTCACATATGGTGCCAAGGTCTGTCAGTTTTATCTCTTCAGCACCTCTCTTGCTGATTTCACCTCCGCAGCGTCTCTTGCTGATTTCACCTCCGCAGCGTCTCTTGCTATTTCACCTCCGCAGCGTCTCTTGCTATTTCACCTCCGCAGCGTCTCTTGCTATTTCACCTCCGCAGCGTCTCTTGCTATTTCACCTCCGCAGCGTCTCTTGCTATTTCACCTCCGCAGCGTCTCTTGCTATTTCACCTCCGCAGCGTCTCTTGCTATTTCACCTCCGCAGCGTCTCTTGCTATTTCACCTCCGCAGCGTCTCTTGCTATTTCACCTCCGCAGCGTCTCTTGCTATTTCACCTCCGCAGCGTCTCTTGCTATTTCACTTCCGCAGCGTCTCTTACTCATTTCACCTTCACAGCGTCTCTTGCTGATTTCATTTCCTCAGCATCTCTTGCTGATTTCACCTCTGCAGCCTCTCTTGCTGATTTCACCTCCTTGGTGTCTCTTGCTGATTTCACTTCCCCAGTCTCTCTTGCTGATTTCATTTCCTCAGCGTCTCTTGCTGATTTTACCTCCTCAATGTCTCTTGCTATTTCACCTCTGCAGCATGCTGATTTCACCTCCTTAGCCTCTGTTGCTGATTTCACCTCCACGGCCTCTCTTGCTGATTTCATCTCCTCAGCGTCTTTTGCTGATTTCACCTCCTCAGCGTCTCCTACTGATTTCATCTTTGCAACATCTCTGAATATGTCCCTTTCTCTCCTTATCATCTCATACCTGGACTGTTGCAATAGCTGTTGGGGGGTGGGAGTGGGGTCCGCTTGCCTTGACTCTCTCCACTCTAATCCGTTTAGCCACTCAAGTGATTTTCTTAAACTACAGGTCTGACTTTGGCACCCTTCCTAATCAGTTAATTGCTGTGGTTCCCTATTGTGCCCGAGCTCAAATACAAAATGCTGTTTGGTACCATTAACCGACCCCTTCCTCCCTTCCCAATCTTATTATACCTCATTCCTCTTCACCTTCTCTTAAAAGTTATTGTTATTTTATAACAGTTATCTCTCCTTGGCACTTCCATCCCCATCATTGCGCCCTTCCTTATAACAAATTAAAACAGTTCAATAAAAACTGTGAACATAAAGCAGGTTTTGGTCTCTTGGCATCTGCCTCTCCACCTTAATCTGGCAACAGGTATTTATGAGGCACAAGCACTTGTTAGGCCATGGTGATATACACACAGAAATGAAACAGTTTTTGCCTTCAGGGTGCTTACATTCTATCATGGAAGTTTTTTGATTTTAAGCCTGAAAAATGTTTTCCTTGAGAATTTTCACTGGATCCTCTCTCTAGTGTGTGTGTCCCTCTCACTAGTGGAGAAAACTCAGAGTGAAAATCTCCAATGTAGTAGCCTTGATAAATGAAAATTGGAATTTATTTAAGTTATTGATTAGTGTGGCTGGTGCTCATAACCTGAATATTGATTCATAGAAGGGAGTGAATAGTGGTTGTGTGGCAATTAGTGAAAAAATGGGATTCACTTTATAGGAATTCAATTTACACTCTGCTTTTTGGATTTTTATTGATAACTTTTGTTTTTACATCCCTTTGATGGACCCTATTTCTCTTTTTGTCTTCTTCATCTTAGGAAACTATTCTTTATTACAAAGAATTTTTTTGAAAAGAGGAAAAGGAAAAAAAGAGTAAAAGTGAAGAATTCATTGAAAAAAATTCATGCTTCTCTACTCCTCCCCGACCTCTCCCTTTTCCAAAAAGGTGGGGCAGGTGGGTGTCCTTTGTGTCTTTCCTTGGAGCCAAGCTTGATTATCCATCATTTTTAGTTTTTTCATGATTGTTCTTACCATTCACGTTGTCGTCATTGTGTGTGTTGTTTTCTTGGTGGTGCATTTCCTAGGAGCCCTGTGCTGCTCTACTTGTATTTGTAACACGTAGGCAGGCTTTCCATTATTAAATGTCCAGCCGTCTTTTAAAATGAGGAGCTATTCAATTAGTAGACACAGCAAGAGGCAATTAAATTAAACCATGTATCCTTTCTAGGATTAGTCAACAAAACAATCTGTGAAGTACGAGAGCCTAAAATCTGCCCTTTAAATCCAAACATGCTAGTTAGGGAGTGAATAATGGCTGTGTGAGGACCAGAGCGAGCGCCTGAGGTTCAGGGTCTTTTTCTGCTTTTGGTTGAAGGCTTTCTTTGTGTTTCAGGCCCAGCTTGGCTTCAGAAACTCAATCAAGGTTTATGCATATGTGACTCCAAATCTCAGATACTTATTAGCTGTGCGACTGAGCAAATAGTTTGGTCTCTACCTACCTCAGTTTTCTGGCCCTTGAGGTCATTTCCAGGTTGAGATCTAGGACTTTTGGATCTACTACCTCTTTGCTGGAAGAACTCTGCCCTGTTCCTGGTTTGTATGAGAGGGGCCAATGTAGAACTAGGGAAATCCAGTAGGATTTAAATAGACCTTTTTGGGGATGGAGGGCCCGTGTGTCTGCCAGGGACAGCTGGGTGGCTCAATGGATAGAGCACGAGCCTTGGAGTCAGGAGAACCCGAGTTTGACCTGTTTACTAGCTGTGGACCCTAAGCAAGTCATTTCATCCTGCTTGCCTCAGCTTTTCCCTCTGTGAAATGAGATGGAGGAGGAAATAGCGAACCTCTCCAGTATCTCTGCCGAGAAAACCCCAAATGGGGTCACAGAGAGTTGGGCTCTAGACGCTGGCTAGTTCAAATTCAGCCTCTAGACACTGGCTAGCTGTGTGACCCTGAGCAACTCATTTCTCCCTGTTTGTTTCCTTTCTCCCTTCCTCCTCCTTTCTGTCTCAGTGTGTCTCTTTCTATGTCTTTGTCTCTATCTCTGTCTCTCTTTTCCCTTTTCTCTCTCCCCCCACTCTTTCTCTGTTTCTACCTTTGCCTTTCTCCCTCCCCTCTCTCCTTCCCCCTCCCTTTTCCCCTCCCACTCCCTTTGTGTTTCTCTTCTCATAGACCCAAAGGGAGTTCAGGATCTCACCTCATAAGCATCTTGGCTCCAGGAGAAGGGTGCTAAGTGACAGATTCCTTTGCGACCGGCCCTGGAAGGTTCTCCCAGCTGTTTGGGGTCCTTGGAGGTTATTGATGCAGCATTGCCTCTAAGTGCTGGCTGCTCTGGTGGTTAATGGAACTTGTTGGGAGCCTTTAAGTGAAGGATTACACAGAAGGAGGGACTGAGTGACTCTACCTTTGGTACTTAAGCCATCTGAGATAAGTAGACGTTGGGCTCCTGGTCTGGGAAATCTTAGCAGAAGGGGCCTCTGCCAGTTTGGTTTTTTCCCCTAAAGCAATTTCTTTGACTTTCAAAACCTTGATCTGCATGAATCCTTCTTTTGGCCAAGAGCAATTCCTAGTCCCAATTTCAGGTTCCTTAATGAGAAGGGGAGGCTCTCCTGGCTGTCCTGTGGTGTCTGGTTCGCGTCATTATTTAGCCTAAGTTTTCATTCCTTAGCTCTGAGCTAAATACTGCTCTTCTTCACTTTCCCCCCAAAGGTCCTTGATCACATTCTGGGATTTCTCATTTACCTCAGTCTTTTTGGAGATTGTTTCTTTTCAGGTTGAAAACCTTCATGTACATAAGTGCTGAAGGAGAGGTTAATTTGGGTCCTGACGTGCCCATGTTTGGGCTGGCCAAGTGAGGTGATTCCTGAACTCCTCTGGTGCCTCCAGGTCATGGGGTTGGAATCAGAAAATGGGAGAAATTGAGTTTTAGAGCGGACGGGAAGTCCCTGTCCTTTGGGGTCCAGTCAGGGCCTTGGCCATCGCTGCCCAGCAGGCTCTTGGTCACTTAGTCTTCCTCCCTTGACCTCAGCATCATCATCCATAAAAAAAACAGCTGCTACTTGATCTCTTAAGATATTAAGAGATTTCAGAACAGGCCCTAGTCTGTGGTCAGAGGTTCTGGATTCAGATTCTGTGTGACCCTATAGAAGCTTGTGTAGCTTGAGGAACTCTTGAGCCATTGGGCTCCTTTATCCCCCAAACACACACACACACACACACACACACACACACACACACACACGTGCGCACATGTGCAGCACTCATACCGATGCAGCTTCTATGGCATAAGGTGATTTGCCCCCTTGCTCTCTTCTCCCATCCCAACCTCCTCCAGTAGACGGCACGGTGTGTGGACCTAGTATTAGGAAAATCTTGGTCTGCTCAGAAGCTTTACCTGTCCTCCTTTCTCATCTGTGAAATGGGGATAGTCCTACCTGGTTTCACTATTATTTCTGAGCTTTTGCCCTCATAAGGACTAAATCTTAATTCAGGTCCATGAAGAGGAGGATTTGACTTTTTTTAAAATAGTATTTTATTTATATCAGTTACATGTAAAATAATTTTTTACATTTATTTTTAAAACTTTGAGTTCCAGATTCTCTCCTTTCCTTCCTTTCCACTCTGGTTCCTCCACTCCCACTGAGGAAGGCACGTGTGAAGTGATGCAAAGCTTTTCCATAAAAATCATGTTGTGAAAGAAAATAGATTCTCCCTCCCCCCCAAAAAAAATCCATTAAGAAAAATAAACTAAAAAGTTTCCTTCAATCTGTATTCAGATACAATCAGTTCTTTCCCTAGTATAGATAGCATTTTTCATCATGAGTCCTTCAGAGTAGTCAGGGATCATTATATATATTGCTGAGGAAAGCAAAGTCATTCCACTGACGATCCGCTTTTTATTTGAGTGAAGACATCTTTTATTTCCCGCGACCCACGTCCATATTGTCTCACCCTTTGCAAGATGAGCTCCGTAAACAGCAGCCCCGTTTTCTTGTGGGTCGTAGAACCCTGGTGCCGGCAGGCTGCTGGGCACACTTAATAAATGATTGTTGATTGATGTAAGGAGGCTTTCCAAGGGAATAAGATTTGCTTGTACTTTTGAGTGGATAGAGAAATGTCGCCGCTGTTTGTATAAAACTTCACCTCCCACCCAGCGGAGAGTGGGCGTTTAAAGTCCCTCACTCAGGAACCCCTCGAACAGGCTGTGATGGGCCGCTTATTCACGCCTCCTGAGAAAGGAGGGGCAGGGAGGGGACAGCAGATACAGTCTCCTTGTGGATCGATGCCCTGTGAGGATGCCCATCAGGACCGCCGTGCAGGATAATTTATGGGTTGGCTTGTTGGACGGGCTTGAAATCTCGAGCCATGTTGGGCTGGGGGTGCACGGAGATCGCAGGCGGTGGATGTCGTCGCCGCCCCAGCCGTGTGACTTCTGGTCACTCACGTGGCATTGCACGGTCTAATTATAATCTAGCCTCAGTTGTTGTGGAGATACTTCTCTGTTCTCCCCTTAGAAGAAGAAACTTTGCTACTGGCTGTGTGTCCCACACCAGCAAGTCCTTCCTTGGCCGGACCCCGCTGGCCTCTGCCTGTTGTCCGGCTTGGTTTTGTTGTGGAGTGTTTGTCATTTAGAAATGAGCTGGATTTGGATTTCTTTGAGATGCTTGTTATGTAGTGAGCGGGGTGATTTCATTACCTTAGTTGGAAGATCTGGTTACTAAGGCAACTGGTTACTGGGTTGGATTTAGGAGAAGTAAACTGGAGGCCTGATACAATCTTGAAATCCTTAGATACATTCCCTGGCGTGCCCTCCCTGCAGCTCCCACACTCAGCTCCCAGCGACTGGCCACCTCCACGATTGTCCTCTCCCCTGCCCCCTTCTGCCTCTGGATTTCTCATTTCTCTGCCTGTCTAAAAGCGCTTCTTCTCCTGCCTCGGATTTTTCATCTTTTAAGTTCTCTATTAATGTCTTTTGTGGGGTGATGTATGTGTGTGTGTGTGTTTAGGAAGGGAGAGGGATACTGATACAGAGAGACAGAGACACACAGGGAGAGACAGAGAGACAGAGCGAGACGAGAGAGATGTCACCATTTAAGTGGGTGTTTTTCTTATTAAAAACTTGCTTTTGATGCATCCTCGACTCTTACCAGGATAACTTTTTGAAAGATAAAAATGTAATGTCCACCATCAGTTTTTATGACCTTAAAAGAGCATGGTTCAGCTGAATTTTCATTTAAGGAGGGTTTATTAGGGAGATTGCTTTTCTTGTTTGGATGTGGGACACCCTTTGGTTCTCCTGCACTTTTAGGAGTGTTCAGAGCGGAGCCCAGTGCCTTCTTCTGGGCCCTCCCACCTGGGCTCTCCAGCCTGGCCTAGCCAGGACTGAGAGAGTCTGGTCTCTCTCGCAGCTGTCTCTTTTGGGGTACTCTCTCTATCAATGATATGACGGGGGTGGGGGGAGATATCCATGAACCCTCGGAGCAGTCTATCCGAGGGCTCACTGGGTTTAGGTGTCATGTTTGTATAGATGATCCCCACTTCTATAATTGGTTTCCTTCCCCCTTCTCAGTTCCTTGACTCTCTACTGGATTTGTCCTCGTGGTTGTCCCAAAAGCATCCAAAAAACAACTGTTCTTTCCCCCAAGAAAACTTAGCAGAGTTTCTGAGGTTAAAAAAAGAAAGCATTATCCTCTTTTTTTATTAGGAAAGAAATTTTCGTTTTTAAATTTTCTTTTGGCTTAGGATAAGAGCCAACTTCATAGGAACAGACTGTTCTAGTGTTAGAAATTACACATTTATTTTCAAGCAAAAATGTTTTGTCATACAGTAAGGTCATGGTGATATTTTTGTAAGTCTGTCCATTTTTGTGCTCTGAATGGAAGCTAATTGGCTTCTTTCCCTCTCCCTTCTCCCTGAAATGTTCCAGCGCCTTTGTATCTAAAACAGCTGGTGCATCGCGCCTGTCACCTAGGGAATCCTTCACCATATGGCTGAGGTTTTAAGGATAAAGTAAATTCCAGCCAACCCTGCTTCTCGCCTCACAGATCTGTTCTCTCTGCCATACGGCATTCAGACACACGGAATCACTGTCTGAGGCCAGGGCTGGCTAATCTGATCCGGAGGTGGGGAGATTATTATCCTGAAAAGACTGTTTACGTAGCATTCATTTAATGGAGGACTTGGCAGTTCTTTGTCAAGCGAGGATTCCCAGTTGGAAAATCAGGATCGTCAGCTCTTCTGAAATTGAGGGTTGGCTGCCAGGAGTTACCTTAGAAGTAATTCTAGATATTAGCTAAGTGAGACCCAGCTGGGTTGTAGGGTTGTAGGCATGCAAGGCATTATCCCAATCCCAGGGAAAAAACCCTTGCCGCGAAACACCTCCGAACCACAGATTTGCCTATTTCTGCTTCTTTGAATCCCAGACCTTTCCCTTACCTCTTTGGGGAACTGACTCATCCTTGCTGAACTTTATTTTATAGATAACATTTATGGTCCTGTGGTCTGGGGTGTGTGTGTGTGTGTAATATACAGCTTGATTTTTGTTAATACTGCTATTTATAATTTTTGATGATTTTTTTAAAAAATTACTGTCTTTTCCTGAGTTTCATCTCCCAAATAAAGGGATACCTTTGTCTATCTGGTAAACAAAATCTGTGATCCCTTCTCAGAATCATTTTTTAAAATACCCAAAATGAAATACAAAGGATTACAAAGGAAGCTTGATTTTTGTTAATACTGCTATTTATAATTTTTGATGATTTTTAAATTTTATTTATTTATTTATTTTTCATAATTATAACTTTTTATTGACAGAGCCCATGCCTGGGTAATTTTTTACAACATTATCCCTTGCACTCACTTCTGTTCCGACTTTTCCCCTCTCTCCCTCCACCCCCTCCCCCAGATGGCAAGCAGTCTTATACATGTTAAATATGGCACAGTATATCCTAGACATACTATATGTGAGCAGAACCTGACAGTTCTCTTGTTGCACAGGAAGAATTGCATTCAGAAAGAATGGGGAAGAAAAACAAAAATGCAAACAGTTTACATTCATTTCCCAGTGTTCCTTCTCTGGGTGTAGCTGCTTCTGTCCATCATTGATCAATTGAAACTGAGTTAGATCTTCTCTTTGTCGAAGAAATCCACTTCCATCAGAACACATCCTCATACAGTATCGTTGTTGAAGTATATAATGATCTCCTGGTTCTGCTCATTTCACTTAGCATTTGATGATTTTTTTAAAGGTTACCATCCTTTCCCCAATTTCATCCCCCAATAAAGGGATACTTTTGTCCATCTGGTATATATCTACAATCCTTTCCTCCGAATCATTTTTTGAAATACACAAAATGAAATACAGAGGATTATAAAGGAAGCCAGTTAGAGTGAAATAATAGTTCCCAAATCAGTCAATGATCAATCATTTTTATTAAGGGACTGCTATTTTCCATAGACTAGGCTTTGTTATAAAAGCAGGTTCTCAGACCCCAAGTGGAGAATCCCTGCCCTAATGGCATCTACCCTTGTAACAAGAAGTCACCATTAATGGAAGAAATTTAGTTAAGCAGCATGTACCATACTCCCTACTGGAAGCCTGCCATCTTTCCACCAAGGAAGAGAGGGGAATGTTTTATCTCGGTGAGTTCCCTGCTCACTGATCTCTTCCCCGGTGCCTGTGAGTGTTGTTCTCCTCAAACATCGTGGATCATTTTCCTGGTTCAGCTCATTCTCCCTGGCGTCATTTCATACAAATCTTCCAAAGATTCTCTGATAAAACGTCTGAGGCCATATAGAAATGCAAGTCCTGTGGACTTCTTTGTTAGAACAGAAGCTCTTTAAGGTCAGGGACTATCGGGCTCTAGAACTGGTACCAAAAGGAGGTATTTAATAAGTGCTCATTCATTCGTTCTGCCATCATGCAAACCATCATGGTCTGTGTCTTCATTCCTCTTTTCGATGGAAACCATAATGGCAGAATAGAAAGAGTAGAAGCTTGGGTTAAAGTTGGAAGAACTCGGTCACTTACTCTTTCTGTGCTCTTGGGCGGGTAGTCACTTTACTTCCAGGAGCTCCGCTTCCTCAGTTAAAAGATGAAGGCGTTGGGCTCTCAGATCCCTTTCCATCTGTGATCTCTCCTTTTGGGGCAACTAAGTGGTGCCATGGAGTGGTATCAGACTATCCCTGGAGTCATGAAGACCAACCTGAGTTCAAACCTAACCTCAAAAACTTATAAGCTCTAGGCTCCTCCCAAGGTTGTTAAAAAGTATCAAATGAGAAAAGTATCTATAAAGCGCTTAGTATAGTGCTTGACACATAGTAGGTACTTAATAAATGCTTATTCCTTCCTCTGACCCTCATCTAACATTCACACTTTATTAATGTTCCTGCTTGATGGATTTCAGATTTCAGAAAAGCCTGAACTGATGCAAAGTGAAATGAGCAGAACCAGGAAAACATTGTACACAGTGACGGCAACATTGTATCATGAGCAACAGTGAAGGATTTAGCTGTTCTTAATGTTACAATGATCCAAGACTGTTCCAAAAAACTTGGGATGAAAATTGCCACCTTTCAGAGAAAGAACTAATAAAATCTAAATACAGATCAAAGTCTACTAATTTTTACTTTATTTTTTTATGTTTTCTTTTTCTTTTTTTTTTTCACAACACGACTAATATGGAAAGGGAAAAGGAATATTTCTGTTTATTGCTTTTTCCAAATTTTCAAGGAGTATCTCTCTCAACCTTCACTTTGTTTCTGCATCCAAACCTCAGTAATTTCTGTCACTGTGGATAAATGAACTGCACAGATGGCTTCAAAGCCTCGTTTTTCATCTCCAACAAACTTTTTGCTAGAGGGATGAAAAAAATTTCAATTTGAAATGTTATTGTTTGTGTTCTGATCTCCTCTAGTGATTGAATGTAGAAGGATTAAAAGACGTGCCAGGGGAGGCAAGAGGGGTCTGGGTCAGCTCTTAAATAAGGAAGGGTCAACCGAACCACCAACCCTGACAGTCTCATGTCTTAGTAATGGTCTTCACGGGGAGCGCTCTCTGGTCTTCCTCCCTGTGTGTTATATTGCAAGCAACAGATGCATATAAATGGATGTCCACATATAAATCCTAGATTCTGAGGTTGCCTCCTCTCATGAGCCTGCCATTATTGGAGTGTCACAAAGGAAAATCACATTGGTCAAGGGCCATTGCTTGGGACAAAATAAATTTCACTGACGCAGAAATGGGGAAATGGTCTGCACGAATGAGTGCGTCTGGTTAGGATATTTATGGAAGTATATGCAGTATGGCTAATTTTAGGCTTGTTTCTTTATACCCTGGTTTGGGAATTATAAATATGAGAGAGCTATTTATTTTGCATTTTAAGATCATTTCCATTAACATCAGATGTAGCCGAGTGGTGCACTGGATAGAGCCCTGAGTGTGAAGTCAGGGAAACCTGAATTAAAATTTAAATTTGCTGATGTGACCCTGGACAAGTAACATCCTTGATCTGCCTTACTTTCCTCATCTGTAAATTGGGGATAATAATAGCACTTACCTCTCGCTAGGGAGGATCAAAATTTTGTAAAGTGGATATAATTATGAGCTGTTATTAAGTAATAGAGCCTGTGTGACATATCAGTTGAATACTGAGCTAAGTACCAGGAAGGCCTGATTTTGACCCCTACCTTGGAAATTTCGGAGAAGCCATATTTAGACAGTCTGGGTGGTTGAGAATGTTTTCTGTGTGTTCTCTAGTTTATCTGGCCCGGTGCAAATCACTTAATGATTTTAATTATTCTCTCACCCCAGCCCCCCAAATTAAGTCATAGGCTACGGGTCAGAGATCACAATTGAAAGCCACAGGGACCAGAGAGCTGGGGAAGGAGGGATATCACCTGCTGATGCAGTCACCACAGGTGAGGAGGGATTCTTTCTTAATTTCTTTAGTATTTTATTTTTTCTAATTACATGTAAAGATGGTTTTCAGCATTCGCTTTTTTTTTGGCTGAGGCAATTGGGGTTAAATGACTTGCCCAGGGTCACACAGTCAAGAGGTATTAAGTGTCTGACTCAGATTTGACCTCGGGTCCTCCTGACTTGAGGGCTGCTGCTCTCAGCATTCACTTTTATAAGATTTTGAGTTACATATTTTTCCCCTTCCTGCCATCCCCCAAGACAGCAAGCAATATGGTATCGCTGAAATAAATGCAGTCACATAAAACGTTTCTACATTGTGTTGTAAAAGAAGAAATAGGACAAAAGGGAAAAAAAAAGACATGGGGGGGAAAGTGAAAAATTCTGCATTTAAACTCCAGAGTTCTTCCTCTGGCCGCAGATGGCTTTTTCCATCTGTTGGAAGCGTCTTGGATCCCTGCGTTGCTGAGAAGGACCGAGTCCAGCTCAGTGTATTCGCACAGAATCCTATTTCTGTGTACGATGATCTCCTGGTTCTGCTCACTTCACTCGGCATCAGTTCATGTTAAGTCTTTCCAGGCTTTTCTGAAATCGGATCCGCCGAGCAGGGATTGTTTCATTCTTGGATACTTGTGTTGTCTAAATACAGAACCTGGCACGTAGTAGGGGCTGAGTAAACATTAATTGATCAAGGAGGAAACAAGTCACAGAAAGATTTTGCTTTTTCCTTTAGAGGGTTTGATTATTATTGCTTATGGTTTTTTTTTTCCCTGAGGCAGTTGGGGTTAAGTGACTTGCCCAGAGTCACACAGCTAGGAAGTGTTAAGTGTCTGAGGCCAGATTTGAACTCAGGTCCTCCTTTCTCCAGGCTTGATGCTCTAGCCACTGCACCACCTGGCTGCCCCATTTATGTTTTTAAGTAATTTAAAAAAAAATCTTCAGTAGATGGAAGCCATCATCATCATCGCATTTACAAATTGCCTTAAAATGTATAAGGCACTCTACAAACATCAGCTCTTTGGATTCTCTCATCAAACAACCCCACCCACCCAGAGCTTGGTTTGTGCATAGGAAGTGTTTAATAAACCTTCATCCATCCATCCATTGATTCATTCTCTCACTCTCCCCCACTGAGGTCCTTTTCAACTCTGATGTCTTGTGAATGTCCCAACTGCAAGGACCCTTATGGATCATCTCCAACCATCTCCGCTTTATGTAAGGGACTCGCTCGAAGTCCCCGTGGCCGTCGGGAGTAGCGTCAGGGCCCCAAATCCAGCTCCCTGTCCAGGGTCCCGCTGCCTTCGGCTGCACCAGGTCATTCGCTCACTTGTTCCCAGCCTGGACCAGCAGGCGTTGTGTGCAGATGAGATCCCCGACCAGCTGGGGGAAGAATCCATTTCCTGGCGAATCTGGGGGCCCACGACCCCTTGGTACCCTCTGGAGAGCAGCATCGGCAGAGCCGGCTCTTGCTGGGGATCCCCCAGTTGCTGTTTATCTCCTTTCGGATGTAGAGAGACTTGAGAAAACAGACGTCCTGGTGTTGAGTGGAGCGTTGGCTCGTTCATCCTTCCAGGTGTCAGCCCGCGGAGAGTAAGAAGGGTACACAGTGTTCACTGCGTTAGAAGATGCGATGAGCGTGACTTAGTCTGTCATTAATCATTCTCCTCTGTCTTCCTGAAAAATAAGCCCAAGAAAACTCCCCCCGGTTTTGTCTGAGCCTGGCCACCCTTCCACACTTTTTCAGAGCCTCCTTCTCAGTGTCTCTGCGTTAAGGTGGAATGATCAGAGGGTTCTGGTTTGGAGTTCTGCCTCTGATGTTTGATGCCATTGGGCAAGAAACCCTGGTCTTCAGTTCACTAGTGTGAGGGCTTCTGTCAGGTGGTCTCAGAATCTGGGACCCAAGCAGACCTTTCCCCAAGTGCTGTCTCTTTCTATCACTCTTGCTGCCTACAGCCATCTCCTTGCTTCTCTTCCTACTGCTTCTGTCCCCTTAACCCTTCCTGAAGATGGAGGACAGAGGAATGGTTTCTGTGTGTTCCCCTGAGCCGAGGATGGAGCCTCAGGAGGGAACAGCACAGGTGGGGGATGTAATGTGATTTAATTTGGGAATTGGACCAGTCTCCTGTAATGGTGACTTTGCCTTCACTCTCTCTCAGCCGGGATCCTTTACCTCCCTGTCCCAGTCACATGTGAAACCTTGCTCTGGGGGCATCGCTGGCACAGTCCCCAGCCTTTTCTGTCTCTCTCTTGCTCCCAAATGAAGCTCCACCTTGGTCCTGTTTATTGCTTAATCATGTCTGACCCTGTGACCCCATTTGGGATTTTCTTGGCAGAGATAGTAGAGTGGTGTGGTATTCTCCAGCTCATTTCACAAATGAGGAAACTGAGGCAAGCAGGTGGAGTGATTTGGCCAGGTCACACAGCTAGTAAGTAAAGTCAAATGTGAACTCAAGTGCTCCTCTCTCTCCACTGCCCTGCCATTGGTCCCCACCCCCTTTTGTAGTCTGATAATCTATTTTTCCTCTTCCCATGTGATCGCGGTTCTATTTTTTTCAACTTCCTCCTACTTTCTTTCTTTTTTTTTCTAATTTATTCATTTTAATACACATTGCTTTATGAATCATGATGGGAGAGAAAAATCAGAGCAAAAAGAAAAAACCGTGGGAGGGGAAAAAACAGAAAGAAGTGAACGTAGCATGTGTGGACTTAGTTCTTTCTCTGGATACAGGTGCATTTTCTGTCCAAAGTCTATGGGGATTGCTTTGGAGCACTGAACAAGCTGATCATCACATTCTTGGATGTTATTGTGTACAATGATCTGTCCTGCTCACTTCCCTCAGCATCAGTTCATATAATTCTCTCCAGGCCTCTCTATATTCATCCCGCTGGTCTTTTCTTACAGAACAATAATGTTCCATAACCTTCATATACCAGAACTTATTCAGCCATTCCCCAGCTGATGGGCGGCCACTCAGTTTCCAGCTCCTTCCCACTACACAAAGGGCTGCCACAAACATTTTTGCACATGTGGGGCCTTTTCCCTCCTTTAATCATAGCTTAAGTTAACATTTACACAGTTTCTCAAGCCCTTTGAATGTCATTTGCTGCATTCCTCAGGACATCCTTGGGTGGTAAGTGGAAGCATTATCCCCAGTTTTACAAAGAGGGAAACTGAGGCAGATTTAGGGTGACTAAGATGGTCAGTGGCTGAGACAGGATTTGGAACGCTTTATTGATGACCCCCTTGAGACCGTTTTGACCCTTCCTGCAAGACGCCCGTTGGGGCCCCTGGGTCTGGTCTGGCTCTGTGGCCACCGGCTCCTTCCCAAAGCTCCTTGCCCCTGTGGAGAAAGGCAGGGTGAGGGTGGCATCTGACTCCTTTGCGCCGTGCCCTGCCTGGATGGACTCTCGCACGTCCTGGGCCGAAGGAGATCTTTGAGAGATGTCCAGCGGCAGGGGGACGGTTAAGTGGGTCACATTAGTGCAACGGAATGCTGTAATACGATTAAGGCGGAAACACCAGAGCGTCCCATTTCGGGCCCTCCCTCAGGTCCCACAAAGAATTCCTTGTTCATAGTCTCCTTTATTTTACCTCCATTATTGTATGAATAAAACAAAACTGGAAGGAACGGGCAAAAGCATTCTTCTGGGGGCTGTACTGCCAGGATGTTAGGAGGCTGAGATGGATTAATTTAAATATTCAGTATTGAGTTCAATAACCATTGATCAATGGTTTCCACTCCCAGGCACTGTGCCAAGCATGGAGGTACAAAAAAAGGTAAAAAATAATCCGTGCCCTCGGAGAACTTCCAACCTAACGGGAGAGAAGCAGGCAGACAACCATGCAAGCTCCGTGCAGGATAGATGGCAGGTAAGTAGCTGAGGGAAGATGCTGGGATTAAGAGGGCCTCTTCCAGGGGCCTTCCCTGGCTCCCCCAGCTGCTTCTGCTTCCAGAGAAATGGCTCGGTCCATTTTGTGCCTATATGTGTGCCTGTGTCCGAGGCTTGTTTCCTTTAGTACCAGACACCTGGAGACGGCTTGGTAAGGGCTCATTATGTGGAAGTCCCGTGGTAAATTTACATATTTATTTAACAAGGGAATGGACTGGATCTTGTGGTTTCCGTGATGTGTCATTGTCAGGAGACTGTAAGCTTCCTGAGGGCAGGGCCTGCCTCTTCCCCGTGCACAGGGCACCTCTGATGCGACTTTGCTTTTCTGACCCTCAGTTTCCCCATCTGTAAGGTGAGTGGGTGGGTCCCACTAGCCTGAAGGGTCCCCTGAGCTGTGACAGCTGAGTCCCAGACCATCCACTTTCCAGTTATTACTACGCCCACTGTGAAACACACAATGGCGTATCCTTGGTGCATTCTCACCCACTTTCTAGGTTTTTGTCTTTATGGGTTTGTGATAAGCAGCTTTATCAAAGAAAACAAGGGTTCTCAAGCTCTTGAGGCCCAACTTTAGGGAGAAAAACAAAATTGGGTCTCAAAACACTTTTAAAATAAGCCCAGAAGCCTGAATGAAAGAAAAAAAGACTTCTAATCAGGAAAAAATAACATATTGGAGAAAAAGCGGCATTCATTTCTGTCGTCTTGCCGCGTGATTGTGGTTCTCTCTCTCTATAGGAAAAAAATCCCTCACTGATGCCTGGTTTTCACCCTTCTAAACCTCTGGCTTAACTTGACTCAATTATTTTAAAGTTCTATGTTGATGAACAAATTGGAACCATCTTGAGCATTTCCCTTATTGAGGCTTAGGAAAACATACTCCCAGATTGCCTCAGAGTCTTTGCAAGTATTGATTCGGATGCCAAGTAAGTTTCTTCAGATAGCTTTTTTTTTTTCAGGGGAGGGGGCACAAAATCATTTCCCAAAAAGCCTTTCTGCACTGAGCTTTTCTTGAACACGAAGCACAGACTCACATCCCCTCTGCTCAGGGATTGCATTTCATTCCCCTCAACTGCGGTTTTCTCTTTAATGCACAAAGGTGTTTTTTCTGTTAAGTTATTTAAAGCTGCTGGGAACATCTTCGGCCCAAGTATTACAGGAATGCATTTTGGGTCTTTTCCAGCTATAAAAGCATAAAGCTCTTCTTATTCACAGCTCTCAAAGTGCACGAGGCTGCTATTTGAAAAGCCTGGTGGACTTAACTAACTTGACGATGGTGTTGGAAATTTTCCTTATTGGGGTAAAAAAACCAAACCCTCCCATTATTTCATATATATGAAACTGTATTTCATAGACTTGGATTTCAGAGTCATTAAACAAGTAGCACCTGCTGTGTGCCAAGCATTGTGCCATATGCTGGAGATGTAAAGCTCAAAATCACGTAATCCCCCTTCTCTCAAGAAATTTACATTTTAGCAAGGGAGAGGTAGATATCATAGAAGATGCACAAGGTCATTTTGGGGAACAGATGCCCCAAGGTGGCTTTGGATTCCAGAAGATGTGGATTCAAGGCCTGCCTCTGATTCATCTTGGTTTTGGGGAGCCCTAGGTCAGTCACCTTCTTTGAGACCAATTCATTATTTAACTTAAAAAAAAATTACACTGCTGGTAGCAGACTGGAATGTAGCTGGTTCTAATAAATACTTAGAGGTTCTTTCAAGAGTCATCTCCCTTCCTCCCTCCTCCTTCCCTTTCTTCCTTCCTTCTTCCTTCCCTCCTCCCTCCCTCTCTCCCTTCTTCCCTTCTACCTGCCTAACTCCCTTCCTCCTTTCTTGTTTTCCTTCCTTCCTTCCTCTTTTCTTCCTTCCCCTCTCCCCTTCATTTCTCCCTCCTTCCCTTCCTCCTCTTTCTCCCTCCCTCCTTCCCTTCCTCCCTTTCCTCCATTTCCACTTTTTTCCTCCCTCCCCTCCCCAATCTGCTATAGGTTAGTCATGTGCTCTGTAAATGTAATTCCACATTAGTCAGGCTGTGAAAGAGAAAACAAAACAAAACAAAAAGCCAAAAAAAGTGAAAATAGTCTGCTTTGATCCACATTCAGTCTCCATAGTTCTTTCTCTGCATGTGGATAGCACTGTCCATCACAAGTCTTTTTGAATTGCCCTGGATCATTATATTGCCGAGAAGAGCTAAGTCTAAGATAGTTGCTGTTACTGCGTATTGTGTTCACTTAGTATCAGTTCATAGAAGTCTTTTCAGGTTTTTCTGAAATCAGAAAATCATCATTTCTTATTGCTAAATAAACTGTGGCATATGAATGCAATAAAGCACAATCGATCTATTGCATTCATGCCACAGTTTATTTAGCCATTCCCCAATTGATGGTCTCTCATCGTTTCAATTTTCAGTTCTTTGACACCACAAAAAGAGCGGCTGTAAATATTTCTGTACGTGTGAGTCTCTCCCTTTCCTTTTTTTTAGATCTCTTTCAGACACAGACCTAGTAGTGGTATTGTTAGATCAAAGGGTATGAATGGTTTTTATAGTCCTTTGGGCATATTGTTTTTGAGAGTGTTTGGATCACAACTCCACCATTTCCCCACATCTTATCCGACATTTGCCACTTTCCTTTTCTGCCAAATTAGCCAATTTGGTAAGTGTTCGATGATATCTCAGAGTTGTTTTAATTTGAATTTCTCCATCAAAAGTGATTTAGAGCATTTTTTCATGTGACAATATTGATGGCTTTAATTTCTTCATCTGAAAACTTCATATCCTTTGATCATTTTTCATTTGGGGAGTGACTTGTATTCTTATAAACTTGGCTCAGTTTTCTATGTAGTTTAGAAAGAAAACCATTATCAGAAACACTGGCTTAAAAATTGTTTCTCATCTTTCTGTATTCCTTCTCATTTTGATTTTGTTTGTGCAAAGCCACTTTATTTTGCATTTCATAATATCTCTATCTCTTGTTTGGTCTTGAATTCTTCTCTTCCTTATAAATCTGAAAAGTAAATTATTCGTAGTTTTCCTAATTTGTCTATGGTTCATTCTTTTATGTAAATCATGTACTCATTTTGATCTTATCTTGATATATAGTATGGGAGGTTGGTCTATGCCTATTTTCTATCATACTAATTTTCCAATTTTCCCAGTTATTTTTGTTAAATAGCAAGTTCTTATCCTAGAAGCTAGAGTCATTTTTGGGCTTCTCAAATAATAGATTACTCTAGTTATTGAATACTATGTCTTGTGTCAACTTATTCCACTGATCCACTACTCTATTTCTTTGTCACTACCAGATAGTTTGATGATCACTGCTCTATAATATAGTTTTAGATCTGGCTTGAGTTGGTCACTTTTTTTTTTGCATTTTTAAAATTAATTCCCTTGATATTCTTGATCTTTTGTTCTTCCAGATGAATTTTATTATTTTTTCTAACTCTATAAAATAATTTTTGGTAATTTGATTTATATAGATGAATTTAGGTAGAATTGCCATTTTTATTATATTAGCTCAGCTTACCCATGAGGAATTGATATTTTTCCATTTGTTTTGATGTTATTTGTGTGAAAAGTGTTTTGTAATTGTGTGTCTTGGCAAATAAGTTCCTAAATATTTTACATAGTTTATAGTTATTTTAATTGGACTTTCTCTTTCGGTCTCTCCTTGCTGAGGGTTATTGGTAATACATAGAAATGCTGATGATGTATTTGGGTTTATTTTATACCTTTCAATTTTGCTACAGTTGTTGGTTATTTTAAGTAGTTTTTTAGTTGATTCTGTAAGTATACCATCATATCATCTACAAATGAGTCTTATTTTCTCATTGCCTATTCTAATTTTCTTTCATTTTTTTCTTTTCTTATTGCTAAAGCTAACATTTCTAATACAATATTAAATAATAGTGGTAATAATGGGAATCCTTGTTTTACCTTCTGATCTTATTGGGAAAAGCTTCTAGGTGTCCCCATTACAGTTAATGTTTACTGATGGTTTTAGATAGATATTACTTATAATTTTAAGGAAAGTTCCATTGATCTATATTCTTTTTAATTTGTTTTAATAGGAATAAGTGTTGTAGTTTGTCAAAAAAATTTTTTGCATCTATTGAGATAATCTTATGGTTTCGCTTGGTTTTATTATTGATATGGCCAATTTTGCTGATAGTTTTCCTAATATTGAACCAGCCTTACATTCTTGGTATAAATTTCATCTGATCATAATGTATTATCCTAGAGGTAAATTGTTGTAATCTCTTTGCTAATATTTTATTTAAGATTTTTAAATTCATTAGGGAGATTGGTCTATAATTTTCTTTCTTTGTTTTGGCTCTTCCTGGTTTAGCATATTTGTGTCAGAAAAGGAATTTAGTAGAACTTATTTGCCTGTTTTTCCAGATATTTTATAGTATTGGAATGAATTGTTCTTAAACGTTTGGTAGAATTCACTTGTAAATCCATGTGGCTCTGGAGATTTTCCTTAGGGAGTCATTAATGGTTTATTCATTTTCTTTTTCTAAAATGAGGTTATTTAAATATTTTCTTTCCTCTTCTATTAATCTGGGCAATTTATATTTTTGTAAGTATTCCTCTATTTCATTTAGATTGTCAGATATTGACATACAATTGGGCAAAATAACTCCTAATTATTGCTTTAATTTCGTCTTTTTTAAAGCTATATTATGATGTTATTTATTATTATATATTATATCATTTTTGCTTCATTTGTCTATTTTGCTTTATTCCCTTTGTTATTTTAATTCCCTTTTTGATGATATTACTAATTTGTTTTTTTAATCAAATTACCAGAGGTTTATCTCTTTTATTGTTTTTCTCCCAATAAAACCAGCTTGTTGTTTTATTTATTTGTTCAATAGTTACCTTACTTCCAACTTTATTAATTTTTTTCCCTTTAATTTTCGTGATTTCTAATTTGTTATTTGTAGAGAGCCAGGAGGTAAGAATCCATCCCAGGTCTTAAATCTTACTGTAACTTGGCTTACCAACATCTCTTTTCTATTATTAATAGCAGACATATGCTTGGTAATACTATAAGTTGAAAATGTAGCAATTGAAACAAAATGCAAACACTACTCAACAGAATAAAGGCAAACCTTTGAACTTAGGACAGGAAAGAATGTCCACTAGGAGACTAAAAGTATTTGGGAGAAAGATACCTGAGACAATGGCAAAATAAACTTTACTTTGATGTGTATCTCAACTATTTACATCTCTTAACTAACCAAGATCTGGTACTTCAAGGGTTTAATCATTTACATCACAGTAGATTTTGTTGGGCTATAGGAACTTCAAAAGAGTGTACTTTGTATCAAACCTGTAAGCATTTAAGGAGTGTGTGTGTGTGTGTGTGTGTGTGTGTGTGTGTATTTTTTTTTTTTTTTTGTGGTCCTGATCAATACAACTTGAAGAGTTCTAACTGAACTTCTCCTGGCCTCCTGACTATCATACACTTCATCTCACTACAAGAGCTGGACTCCAAAAGTTATTTAATTGGGGATTTTAAATTTGTTTATTTGTTTTTAGCTTTTTTTAAACTGCACGTTCAATTCATTGATCTGATCTTTCTCTATTTTATTCATGTAAGCATCTGGAGATAAAAAATTTCCCTTAAGTACTGCTTTGACTGCATCTCATAATTTTGGCATATTGTCTCATAATTTTTGATTCTGTGATTTGTTGTTTGCCTTACTCATTCTTTAGAATTAGATTATGTCAATTAGTTTCCAGTCACTCTTTAATGAAACTATCTTTCCAAGGTGTTTTATTACGTGTAATTTTATTGCATCATGATCTGAAAAGGATGCATTTACTATTTCTGCCTTTTTGCATTTGGTTATGATGTTTTTATGCCTTCATACATGGTCACATGGTCAGTTTTTGTGTAGGTGCCATGTACTGGTGAGAAAAAAATTTATTTCTGTCCCCATTCAATTTTTCTCCAGAGGTTTATCATGTCCAACTTTTCTAAAATTCTATTTTCCTCATTCTTTCTTATTTATTTTGAAGTTAGATTTATGTAGTTCTGAGAGGGCAAGGTTGAGATTCCCCCATTAATATGATTTTACTGTTTTTTCTTGTAACTCATTTAATTTCTTTAAGAATATGGATGATATACCACTTGGTGCATTCATATTTAGTATTGTTATTTCTTTATTATCTATGGTACCTTTTAGCAAAATGTAGTTTTTTTCCCTTGTCTCTTAATTAGATCTGTTTTTTCTTTTGCTTTGTCTGAGATCAGGATAGCTACCCCTGCTTTTCTTTTGTTTTTACTTCAGCTGAAGAATAATATATATTCTGCCCCAACCTTTTCCCTTTACTCTCTGTTGTCTCTCCACTTCAAATGTGTTTCTGGTTAACAACGTATTGTAGGATGCTGGGTTTTAGTCCATTCTGCTATTTGTTTTCATTTTATGGGAGAGTTCATGTCATTCACATTCATTTATAATTTGTAACTGTGTACTTTCTTCCAGCTTATTCCCTACTCCTTTATGCTTTTGTTTTTCCTGTCACCTTGTCTTTCCTCACCATTGTTTTACTTCTGACCTCTGCCTCTCCCAATCTCATCTCCCGTCTATGAACCTCATTTCACTTCTCTTTTCTTCCATCCTCCCCATTTTCCTATAGGGTAAGATAATTTTCTCTATCCAGCCAAGTCTGTATGTTATTGTCTCTTTGAGTCAAATCCAATGACAGGAAGGTTCAAACAATATCCAACCCTTCTTCTTTCCCTCTAGAATAAATCTTTCATTTTGCCTTCCCTTTTCCTCTTCTCCCAATACAATCTTTTAAATTTACTTTTTAATTAATTTTTGAATATCAAGTCAACATCAACTTATACCTACACCCTCTATGTTTGCATAATCTTTAATTGCTGTAATAGAGACACAGTTCTTAAGCGTTACAAGTCTCATCTTCTTATATAGGGATGTAAACATTTGAACGTCCTTGAATAACATGTTTTGTTTTTCTTTTCTGTTTACCTTTTTATGCTTCTCCTGAGTCTTGTATTTGAAGATCGGATTTTCTGTCCATTTCTGGTATTTTCTTCAGAAAGTTTGAAAGTCTCCTATTTCAATGAATGTCTGTCTTTCCTTCTGAAAGATTATGCTCAGTTTTGCTGGGGAATTGATTCTTGATTGTAATCCAAGCTCTGTTGCCTTCCAGAATATTTTATTCCAAAGCCCTCTTATCTTTTAATGTAGAAGCTACTAAGTCCTATATTTTCCTGACTGTGACATTTTGATACTTGAATTGGTTTTTTTTCTGGCTCTTTGTAGTGCTTTCTTCTTTTTATTTGATAATTCTGGAATTTGGCTATAATATTCCTTGGAGTTTTCAGTTTGGGATCTCAGGAGGTGATCATTGATTTTTTCAATGATTATTTTACTCTCTGGTTTTAGAGCAGTTTTTCCTGATAAATTCCTGAAAGAGGCTGTTTGTGATCATGGCTTTCAGGTAGTCCAATAATTTTTAAATTACCTCTCCTGAATCCGTTTTCCAGGTCAGTTGTTTTTCCATTGAGATATTTTACATTTTCTATTATTTCCACGCTTTGATTTTTGTTGGACTGATTTTTAATGTCTCATTGAGTCATTTACTTCCACTTGTTCCATTCTAATTTTTATTGCATGATCTTCATTAGCTTTTGTACTTATCTCCTCTGGGCTAATTCTTCCCTTTAAAGTGGTTATTTTCCTCTCCAATTGGTCAGTTCTCTTTTTTCTTCATTCGATTTTTGGTTTTGTTTTCCAAGCTGTTGACTCTTTTTCATAATTCTCTTGCATAACTCTCATTTCTTTTCCCAGTTTTTTGGTCTGTTTCTCTTACTTGAGTTTAAAATTCACCTTTCCTTTGAGACTGCGCATAAGCATTTTGACAGGGCCGTCCCCTTCTCAGCTTGTGTTTTGATCTTCCCTGTCGCCACGGCAGCTTTCTGCGGTCTGGGCTTTTTGGGTTTTGTTTCTTGCTTGTTTTTTGGCTCATTGCATGGTTTTCCAAGCAGAGCTCTTTCCCGAAGCCCAGGGGCCTGGGGACTGGCTCTGGGTGCAGGGTCGTGGGGGCCGGCTGACCAGCCCCTGGGTGCCCTGGGTTTCGAGGCTGCAGTTTGCCTCATGGCTGACCTGCTGTGCCCAGGCCCGCTGAGCCATCTTGGCAGCTGTGTCCACAGCACGGATCGCCCCAAAGCCAGTTTGGGTCTGGGTCCTGCAGCGCCGCCTGCCCATTGCACAGACGAAGGACCTGAGGCTTGCATACGGACGCTGGGGCAGTCCTGGACTCCTGACTTGCCCCCTGGACCCCGAGCCGCAGCCGGCAGGGAGTCGGGGCGCACTGTGGGTGCCGTGGGAGGCCCTGTGGGGGGCCTGTGGGGAAGGCCCCGGGTGTTTACACCAATCACTCTTGGATTCTGCTGTATTTATTCACGCTTGCATTGCTCCGTGCGTTCATCTTCCCAAACCCTCTGCTGTACATACATGAAAAAGAAATGAAAACGTTTCCCCAGAGCGAGCTCTGCACCATATTGCAGCGAAGGAGTGAATCAGAGCGTGGGCTTATTTGGCGCTCGGGAGGCACGAGGCAGTGTGGAAGAGCTGCTCACATGGGCGCGCCCTCGGAAAGTCCTGGTGGGAAGATGGGAAGGGACGGCCGCTGAGACTGGGGAAGGGCGTGTTTGGGTTTTAGAAAACCGGGGTCTCCACTAATGGCCTGCATCGGTCTGAGGGCCCCCGCCCCGGTGCTTAGTCTAACCCAAGGTGCCTAGAAACGTGCTGGCTTTTTTTTTTTTGATAACTTGTGGTTTGAGGCGGATTTTGAACTCGGGTCTTCTGGACCGTGGGCAAAGCTGGCTCGTGTCCCCTGTGGTAACAGATGTCACCCCGAGGTAACATTGACGTTGCTCGTCTGTGTACCCCATTTTCCTAAGTGAAGGCCAGGTGGGGGGGGTCGGGCCCCTGTGGCCGACCCAGCTCGGGTCCTTCCTCTGGACTGGGACAGCCCCGGAAAAATGGCTCCACGTCGTTTCTCCTCCAGGCACGGCGGACTTGTTTGGGCGCCGTCCCCTTCTCAGGCCTGGGCGTCTCAGGGGCTCCCACTGATTCCCGGGCGTGGTGGCGGCAGCTCTGGCTTCAGACTCTGTCTCTGTCCCTTACTTCATGACCTGGATCGCTCTGGGAGTTAATTGTAAAGTGAGGGGGGTCCTGGCCAGTGCTTTCCTGGGCTACCCGGGAGGGGCAGAGAGAGGGCAGTCACTGCATTCTGGGGACCCCAGCAGTGATTCTGTCTGATTGTAATTGTGCCCCCGCCCACATCTCTGTCCTGGGCACGATGCTCGGGCCGAGTCTGCCTCAAGGGAGTCTTGTGCTTGCATTGGGGGCCCTGCTGGGGGTCCCCACTGGGTGCGTGATCCAGGGGTGTTTCCGTAGTCAGCCCCGAGTCAAGGCAGGATCGGGGGATGGCCAGGCTCGCAGCTTACTGGGGCCGTGTGAAGTGTTGTCTGGGGCGACAAAGGTCGATGGCGACAGCTTCCCCCTCCCCTTTTTCCCCCCCCTCCCCCCATGCTGCTCACTCCCAGTCTCTGGCCCTGCGCCTCGGGTCCAGGTTTCTGCTGCAACAAAACTCAATTTACGGAACACATTTGTTTCCAACTTGATCTTCATGTAAATGTTATCGCCACTTGGCCTTTATCCGCCTCAATTTCCTCCTCTGTCTAAGAGGGACAACGCAGGCTCTTCCGGCAAAGGGTACGGCGCGTTGTTCACTTTTTTGGGATTTGCAAATTGATTCCAGAGTGACTGGGTAAATTCACTGGGAAGTTTGCTGGAAAATGTTTAACAACCAGATTTCTGGGGTGGAGATGGTGAGGATGGAGGAGATTGTATGTAGAGCCCATTTCACTATTACTTTCTTAAATATAGACAGTCGATACAGCAATAAATCAGTACCTGGCGTGTACTATTCCCTGATTTCCAAGCTGTAAACACTCATGCTGAAAATTTAACAACTGGCTCTCACAAGCCGGTTCTAGCCAACCTCAGCACACCCACGGTGTTGCCCCTAATTCTAGCCTGCTGTTGTTATTCGTGTTCTCTTTTGATTACAGGATCAGCCTGGATGCCTCAATAAAGCAGATCCTTCTAAACCAGCCTAAAAGTCTCAGTGACCGGGCTGGTGAGAGACACCGGCTGCTTTTAGCCACCATGTTTGAGGCCGCGGCTTCACGCCGCCCTCGGTGGGCTGCCCTCTGAATGTCTATGATGGTAAAATGTCCCCAGGGGGGTGTCCCACAGCTAACACCCTCCCCCCTCCACCCCCCACGATTTCCTCTGCGATAAAGGAGGGAGCGTTGTCAGAACCACTGCCTGAGGCTTCTCCCACCATGGGCTCTCCCGAAGGCATCTCCCGCTCCCCCTCTGTGCCCAAGAAAGTCTGGGGAGACCGTTTGGGGATGTTTAAGGGGATCCCATTGCATTTACCTGATTATTTACCCGATTACTTTTAAAAGGCTTGAATCCTGCAGAGATGGGTTCCTCCCAACTGGAGCAGGAGTCTACTGGAATTTCCCTATTGTAGGAGGCCATTGAGAGAGCAAGTTGCCGCCATCCCAAACCCCAAACGTGTAATGATAATCAGCGGCGACGCCTGCGTGGCCAGCGGTCTTAGGAGCTTATTTGGCGCCGTTGCCATTTTCTCCAGCGAGGCAGATAGTGACAGTGCTTCCTGCTGGGAGCGCCTTTTTGGGGCGTTCTTGGAGGAGGAGGAGGACCGGACCGAGTGCTCTTTCTGAATGAAGGGATTAGTGCTCGTCTGCCGCCCATCGCGTTAGCCATTAGTGATCAGGGCCGACGCGGTACCTAAAACGTGCCGTCACCTCGAACCCCTGCAGACGTCTCCTGGGGGACGATTCTGGATCCTCGTGCGTGGGGAGCGGCGCCCCCGCCCCGTGGTGGTGATGGACCTGGCTCTCAGTCTCCCACACGCGGCACACACGGGTGGAAGCTTTTCAGCGACCAAGGACGCCAATGCTTCCCTTTGTTCTCTCCCCGAGTGACAGAGAGTCCGGATCACGGCATCGGAGGGAGCGTCCGGGGCAGGGCCACGTTACCATTAAAGGCCCTGCCAGCCCCAGGTGTGGTCCCGGGAGCCTGCCTCGTCCACCCCGTCTCAGACCACTGGCCTTCAGGCCCCGGGCTCCCAGGGAGAGGACGTCACTCCTTCCTCAGGCGGCTGACAGTGAGAAGCTCCCCCGAGCTGGGCTCTGGGTCCCTGACATTTCTGCCCTTTCGCTTTATTCTGCCTCCCTCGGGTCAGACCAAGGCTGCTCTGTCTTCCACACAATAGTGCCCCTTTTTGGTCAGAAAGACGGTTGTCCCCGTCTCTTCCTTCACCTTGTCAAAGATGAGATCATCAGCCACAAAAAAATGGCCTAAAAGCCCTTTGTGTGCAGCTCACAGCTTTAAGGGGCAGGGAGTTAAGCGTTATCTCAGCACGGGGCAGTCGGGGCTTAGGGTTTAAGGCAGTGGTCGATCATAATCATTGTTGCCACCATCATCATCGGACAAGGTCTGTTCCAGTATTTTAGCCAAGGAAACCCCAAATGGGGTCATGAAGAGTTAGTCATGACTGACATGACAACAAAACCATTATTATTATTGTTACTACTACTACTTCCCCAGTCTTCTTAATTAATTTATTTTATTATTATAGCTTTTTATTTACAAGATATATGCCTGGGTAATTTTTCAGCATTGACAATTGCAAATCCTTTTGTTCCAACTTTTCCCCTCCTTCCCCCCACCCCCTCCTCCAAATGGCAGGTTGACCAATACATGTTAAATATGTTAAAGTATATAATACAATATATGTATACATGTCCATACAGTTACTTTGCTGTAAAGAATCTTTGCAAAAAGACTCAGACTTTGAAATAGTGTTCAATTAGCCTGTGAAGGAAATCCAAAATGCAGGCAGACAAAAACAAGAGGGATGGGGAATTCAAAGTAATGGTTCTTAGTCATCTCCCAGAGTTCTTTCTCTGGGTGTAGCTGGTTCAGTTCATTACTGCTCTATTGGAACTGATTTGGTTCATCTCATTGCAGAAGAGCCACGTCCATCAGAATTGATCATCCTATAGTCTTGTTGTTGCACTTCCCCAATCTTTTATGAAGCACCTACTATGTATGTTTCTTGTGTGCTCTCTCTCTTTCCCTTCCCTCCCTCCTTGCTTCTTCCTCCTTCTCTCCATCTCTCTGTCTCTGTCTCTCTCTCCCTCCCTTCCTTCCTTCTCTCCCTCCTTCCCCTCTAAGTGCTGCTGATTCAAAGATCCTTCTCTCCAGGTTTCCATTCTACTGAACACAGGAGTGTGTGTGGGGGGGGATGAGGGGTAGGGGGTGGGGGGCAGGATCATGAGTCTAATCCAAAGGCCAGAAAGATCACAATGGGCGGTTTCCTCTTCCCGGTGAGCAGCAGGCACAGAAGGGAGCCGGGTCTTTCCAAACAGCCGCAGTTTAAAAAACAAAATTCAGCAGCGTGGAAATGTTTTGCCAGATGAGCATCTTGGTGACGAGGCAGAGCGGGAAGAGCCACAGCGGAGTTAATTTGAGGAACAGACAGGCTCTTGTGGACTGTTTTGCTTTGGTTTGATGTCATTGCTGTCAAAAGTGAGGAGTTTTCCAATATACATTCACGCTCAAACAAGGGGGTCGGAAGTTTGTTGTGCTCTCCGGATACTTGGTCTGCAAACAGAGGCATCCGGCTGCTTCCCCGGACGTAGCCTCGGTTGTCCCCTGGTGTGTGTGCACACGCCGAGTAAGTTGGGTTGCGAGCATTTCAGTCTGAGAACGGTTGCTGTGCCAGGACAAAGTTCAGCCAGCGAGAGGTCTTGGGCGTCCAGGAGCCTTCCTGCTGCTTGCAGGAGTAGGATTGGGAGAGCCCAGCAGTTCTGTTCCTGCTTGACCCCTCGCCGTCAGTGGGCTGACTCACGTCACCTCGGATTCGCGCCTTGCCCTCTCCCTCTGCTGCACCCTGAGGGCTCCTGGACCTTGCCGTCCGTCCTGCAGCGGCCACAGTTGTAGCTCGACTGCCTCACGAACAGGACACTAGATCTTCCTTTTAAGCTTTACATGCTTAGCATGGGCTTCGGCACAGAGTAGGCACGTAAAGCCTTCAGTCGTTCATTCCCGTTTTCCCCCAGTTCTTGTACGCTTCTCTGCTTTGGCCGTGCGAGTACGGCCGCCGAGGACATGACCCACAGTCTCTGGAGCTGTCGGCTCTCGGCTTCTTCAGATTCTGGCCCTCTGACTTTGTAGGGCTTAACGTGGGGCTCGGGGAGAGTTTAATCATGGGGCGTTTCGCTCTGCCTTCAGGGATCCCCCACCCCCTGTTGGGCGGCTGCTGGCCGGAGAGGGGGCGGAGGGTCCCTTCGGGCAGTAAGGTCGGCAGCCCCCCGTCGGCTGGCGTCCCACCGGCCCACCGCCAGAGCGCCTGCCAGGGCTGCTGCCGTCTTAAAAATGAAGGCTCTGCCCTGACTGTGGGGAAGCCCCCGTTCCTCGTGCAGATGGCCACCCCCTGTGCTGTAGTGAGCAAGTCTGAGGGAATCTCTAGCGGCACAGAGAGTGAATCGATTTGCGTAGGGTCACGCAGCCCAGCCAGAATTTGAACTCGGGAATTTCTGCCTCCCAATGCAGCGTTCCGTCCAGTGAAAGGCGGTGCGTTCAGCGGTTTCACAGCTTTAAGCGAGGGGTCGAGTGTCCTGAAACACTTGAGACAGTGGATGATTGGAGGGAGCTGGAGCACACCTGGACCCAGGAAGGGCTGAGTTCGAATCCTGCCTCAGGCACTTCCTAGCTGTGTGTCCTCTCTCAGCCTGTTTCCTCATGTCTAAATATGAGGGTGATAATGGTACCCCCTGTCAGGGCCGCTGTAAAGAGGCAAAGAAATCCTGTGTGTGAAGTTGTTTGCAACCTTAAAACTGCATAAATGCCAGTGGTTATTATTGTGATCATGTTCTCATAGCTCTGTCAAGTTTATGGGACTACTGCGGCACTGCCAGCTCTCGGGCAGTGCAGGAAGCCGGCGGCTGCCCGCCTTGGCTAGGACGGAGAACGGGTGCCCACTGTCGCTGCCGTGCCTTCCGGCCGGCCCTGACCCTTTGTTCTTGTTTTTTGATCTGTTGGCAGATGATGAGCCAAGTGGAAGGGCAGCAGAAGACCCTCGTCCGAGCCATCGAGGCCTTGCCGGGCTCAGGCCCCCTCACGGCCTTGGACCAGGACCTGCTGCTGCTCAAAGCTACCTCGGCCGCCACCCTCAGCTGCCTCGGAGAGTGCCTGAGCCTGCTGCAACAGAGCATCCACCAGGTGGGCCAATATAGCCACAGGACGGGGCCTTCAGGTAAGACGACAGACCCCCTCCTGCTCCTGTAACTGAGGGCGGGTACCCGGCGCCTGCCTCTTTTCGCTGGCAGGGTGAAGTGCTGGAGGGCAGGGCCGGGCCTGTGGCTCCCACGGAGTAAGCCCTGCGGTCAAGGCTTGGGGACCTGACTAGGTGACCTCTGAAAATGTGCCCTGCTGGTGGGAGGGAGACAGACGTGTGTGCGTGTGTGCGCGTGTGTGCGCGTGTGTGTGCGCGTGTGTGTGCGCGTGTGCGCGCACATGCGCAAGAGACCAAGAGATTTTATATAGAGAGACATAAGAGTTTTTACACATAGAAAGAGACAGAGAGACCGAGACAGACAGATTTTATATAGAGAGAAACAAGATTTTACATAGAGAGACAGAGATAAAGACAGAGAGACACAGTCAGATTTTACATATATATAGCTATAGAGAGACAGATTTTATATAGAGCTCGACAGATTTCATACACACACACACACACACACACAGATTGAGGTTGAGATTTTATATAGAGACATTTTTATTTTGTGTATATGTATATGTGTATATATATGGAGAAAGAGAGGCAGAGCCAGATTTCATACATACATACATATATATGTGTGTGTGTGTGTGTTTATAGACAGATTTTACATACATATATAAAGATAGAGACAGACACACAGAGACAGACAGGATTTTATATACAGAGAAACAGAGAGATAATATGTAGTTATATATATATATATATATATAATATGTTTATTTAAAGAGAGTATCAGACGCACACACATGTATCCATTTCTGTGTGTACACACAGAGAGAGGCAGATGGGGAAGGGGAGAGAGGGCGTCACCAGTTATGTTTCAGCTTTCCTCTCGGGGTCCTGACCCTCTTTTACTGTATCCTCAGAATACACGTTTCTGCCATTTTCCTCCATCGTGATTCCCAGAGTAAAGGCGGCACTTGGAGTTCTCCATCCCTCCCCATTGCTATATCTTGCCCAGAAAATGAGGGTAGGAAGAGACTATGTGTCCAAAGTTCAAAAAGAGGAGAATGACATAAATGGGTTGGGTCTAAATGGATCAGCTCTCGGTCCCCTTCCTTTAAGTGGCAGAGCCCTGTGATCTTTAGCGATTGTGGAGCTTGGGAGACATCACTAGCCTGAAGCAGATGGTGCTTTGGCCCAGGGTGTCAGAATTTAGAGGGCGCCCCCATCTGGCCCATGGTTCCCTTCATCAGCTTAGGAGCACCAACCATGGGGGCCACCCTGATGAGCCCCTGTAGTACCTCCGTCTTCCCCATCTGGTGTGAGGTACATCTTGTATTGATTTTCTGTTAAAGACAGAGTTATGCTGGGATAGGTGGGCACAGCTCTGGTCCCGACCTGGGCTTGGTGAAAGGGGGGGGAGGGGGAGAAGTCTTGGGATCCCGAGCATGGGAGCAGTCTCGCCAGCCATCCTCTCGTGTGACGGTTGGGAGGCCTGGGGTGCGGCGCAGATGGGAGGCCCGGGGCATGGCATGCTTTCCCAGGTCAGCGGGGACCATCTGGGGCAGCGCTGTGCCCTGGGCAGGGCCACCTTTGAAATAGATGCTTTCGTTTATCTCTTGGACTATTTCCAGCCCCACGTAGGCTCAGATCCCATGCTTGCATCCCTCAGGCAGGATGCACGTCAGCCACATTGGGGCAGGCCCAGGTGCCCGCTCGTCGGCCAGGCGGCCGGCAGCTCCCCGGGGCCCCTACCCCTCTGGCCCAGAGCTCCCGGCTGAATCGGCTGCCCCTGCACTTCCCTGGGTTCCTCGCTCCTCATTTCCCTGCTTTTCTTTTGGGCTCGCCTCCCTCTAATTCTGTTTTTCTTTGCTCTTTTCCTTTTGCTTTGGAGCTGACTTTGCACCTGGCTCCTTTCCCCACTCCGCTTAGCAGATTTTCAGGAAACGTGCTGCTGCCCCTTGACCCCAGACTCACTTGATTTAGGAATGTGCCCGTACCTGGGCATTAAGTGGGGAGTGAGGGTAGTGTCCTATTTAGAAGCTTCTAGGACCCGAGTGTGAATCCTGGTTCTAACATTTACTCCCTAGGGGATCTTGGGCGAGCCATGAATCAGCATTTATTAAATACATAGTGTGTGCTGGGCACTGGGCTAAGCCCTGAAGATGCAAAAAGGGAAAGGACAGTCCCGGACCTTCCCTAGATCTGGGCCTTCAATGCTGACCCAGGTGATTACTGGGCATTTGGATATAGGCAAGTCCTCAAAAAGCCTTTTAGATCCTCAAAACTCATCTGTAAAATGGGGTTAAATGTATTCCTTTTCTTTCTGTCTCTCCCTCTGTCTCTCTAGCTCTTCTCTCTGTTTCTTCACTCTGTTTCTCTCTATCGCTTGTCTGTCTCTTCTCCCTCTTTGCTCCCTCTTTCCCCTTTTCTCTTCTCTTTTCTCCCTCTCTTGCCCTGCTCCTTTTTCTCTCTCCCCACAGCCCCCCACCCCCGACCACAGACTCTAAAACAGACTCAGGCCTGTAAAGCAGTTGCAGGAGAACCACAGAATTTTCCAGAGCAATCGAGAAAAGACTTAATCTTTCATTTAAGAACTTTGCCATTTAAGAGCTGCCATTATTGATTCACTAACCATCAGCAGAGCCGCTGTTCATATAAAGCCGTTTTAAAAAATTACCCTGCTTGAAACACAGACTCTCAGCCATAAAACCCCCATAAAACCTCTTTCCCCTGGGCTTCTCCCCCTTCTGTGTATTTGTTGCTGGACCGCCTGGTTTGCTCTTGAGCTCCTACTTTCTTGCCTGGGCCATTGTCTTTGCGGATTTCTTGGTATTCTCCATCCACGTGCTATCTGCCCAAGTGAAGGGGGTCAGTGATGCAGAGTGGGCAGGCGCAGGTGGGCTGCCCTCCCCCTCTTCTCTGCCTCCAGGCTTTCTTGCCTTCCTTCCCAGCCTCAGCTAAAAGTCCAGCCCTCGGCCCAAGGCCTCTCTGCACCCTCCTGGCTCCCGCTCCTTCCGTCGGAGGCGGCCCCAGCTCGCCCCGTCTGTATCTTTTTTCTGGAAGTCCAGCTTGCATCTTTCCTCTCCCCTGATTAGCCGGGGAGCTCCTGCTCAGCCGGCCTTTCTCCGCCTGCCCGGTGCTTGGCAGGGTGCCTGGCTCAGAGTGGACGCCCCATCGATGTTCTCTTTCTCTCGTTGACCCGAGTAACTGCTGGGGCGGGGGGAGCTCGCAGACCGCTGGCATCTCAGAACGTTCCCGTCTATCAGACAGTGGGCTTTTTTCCAGTTTTTTGACATTGGAATAAAGTGACTGAACATTTCGATGTGCACCGGTCTCCGTTTCCTCCGGCTCCTCTCGCCCTGTGGTGGCGTCCGTGGGGGGGGCTTTCTAGGCCCTTCCAGCATTGACTCTTGCTGCACTTAACCATTTTTGCTGATTTAATGAGCACGAAGGGGCCCTCAGAACTGTTGTGTGCCATGAAATTTATGCCACATGTAGCTGTGGCAGCGGAGCCGCGGGCCAGCTTCTGGCTCGGTGGGTGATGGCCACAAAGGTGTCCGTCCCGCTTCTCCCCTTTGTCACTGTCATAATTCTCCTGGAATCTGGCCAGGCTCCTCGGTGCCATCTCTTAACTGGGTTTCTTTAGATTCCCCTGATGATAAATGTTTATTAGGCTCCTCCTGCATGCCAGTTCTGTGCTAAGGGCTGCTCCATTTCCTGGGACCCTTCTAGCTGGTGCTGCTTTCATTTCCCTCTTGTTCAAACCTTCCCCTCTGATGCGTATTGACCTTGTGAATTAGAGCAGGTTTAACTGGAGCCTCAGTTTCCAGTGGGGGGATTTGGATGAGATCTCTACCAGTCCTAGATCTTATGGTTCTTATAATCCTCTCTGACCTTGGAGCAAGGTGACGTGGTAAAGCAGAGAGGGTGTCTGATCCAGGTGGAATCCTGCCTGAGATATCTGCTGAGCAAGTTGCTCAGTTGTCCAAACCTTGGTTTTCTCATCTGTAAAATGGGTTTAAGAGTACTTGAACAGGCCACGAGGGAAGTGGACAGAAATGTGAGTTCTTCAGAATCGTTTGTAATGGCACGCTACTGTGAGATGGTCTTTAATTTACCCATGAGAGGTTAATGGGGAAGGCTTACTGCCCTCTTATCTGGAGGGTTCCTTTTGGGTGGGGAATGGGAGGCGGATGGAGGGGAGAAGAGGAAGGGGAGGGCAGCTGCTGCTCTAAGAATGGGGGTGGTCACATCCAGTGAGGATGCTGGGGGCCTGTGAACTGTTGGTGTCCTCTGTTGGGTCCTGATGACTTCTCTCCAGTCCTTGTCCTTTTTGATGAGTTTTTATTACATGCCTACTGTGTGCTGGACCCCAGAATTACAAGAACAAAAGGTGGAGCAGTCCCTCTGAGAGACAGATGCCCAGTCCTCTTTTTTACTGAGGGAGGGATAGCCCTTCCCTGGATATAATGCTGTTATTACTGCCTGCCTGCCAAAGCAAGGCTAAATTAAAAGCTGGAGAACCAGAGGGAAAAGAGTGCGGAACTTTAAGAAGACTAAAGTAAAAAACCCAGGTCCCCGAGTTCCAATCCGGCCTCTAATAGTAACTGTGTGAACGAGGGCAAGCCGTGTAACTCTCTCTGATCTGCTCTTTGCTCTTTCTCATAATGGGGGAAATAATCCCTGTAGATTCCATTCCCCAAATTCTGCCTGCAGTGCTGCCTTCATCTGCTGAGGGTGGAGGCCGAGTCACAAGAGAGATACAGATGCAGCCGTGTAGACCAGCCGGTCCCAGCTGTGGAGGCTGATTCACGAGAGAGACTTAGATGCAGCTGTGTAGACCAGCCAGTCCCGGCTGTGGAGGCTGAGTCACAAGAGAGATACAGATGCAGCCGTGTAGACCAGCCAGTCCCGGCTATGGAGACTGAGTCCCCAGGGAGGCCCAGATGCAGCCGTGTAGACTAGCCAGTCCCGGCTATGGAGGCTGAGTCACAAGAGAGACGTAGATGCAGCCGTGTAGACCAGCCCCTTTGCTTCCTTTGACATTGTGATAAGTTGCATTGAGAGCCTCTAACTGACTGTCTTGTCTGTCTGTGCTTTCAGTTTATCACAGAATGACAGAAGCGCAGCAGCTCAGAGTTGGAAGGGATCTCAGTGGCCACTCGGACCAAGAATGCTCCCTTCCGCAGGCCCGTCCGGTCGCCCAGCCTTTGCTTGAAGACCTCCAGTGAGGAGGAGCTCACTACCTCCTGAGACAGCCAAATGCATTCATTCCACTTGGGGACAGCTGTGGGATTAGGAAGGTTTTTCCTGAACTTGTGCCTGGATCTGTTTCTTTGCAGCTTCCTTACTGCTCCCGAGTCTGCCCTGGGGTGGGAGGGAGGGGCCCCTCTGTCCTGGACACGTCCTCCCGCAGGCTAGACGGCCCCCAGTTTAGGCAGTTGAGAACAGACAGTGGTTTTTTAAATCGGGTCAACAAATATTTTGCACCTACTGTGTCCGACTCCGTTTTCTGTGACTTGTGAGATGGACGAGTACTGGGGACACACAGAAGAGCAGAAGCCATAGTCCACGGGGCTCTGGGTCGTTAGTTCTCGCAGTCTCGTTTAGGGAACATCATCCACTCCCTTTTGGCTTCTCAGGAGCCCGGGACGCTGCTTTCCGGAGATGCCGTCCTCAGATCCTCCCTTCTTGGGGCGCGGGAAGTGAATTGTCTTCTTCCTTATCCCAGCACGAGCCTCCCTGAGCTCCCTTCCTCAAAGGGTGCCGCGGCAACCAGTGCTGAGGTTGACGGAACAAGGAAGGAGCACGTGGTTTTGAACCCTGACCTCTAACAAAGTTTTTTTAAAAATCCTTTTTCCTTTAAAAAAAAAAAATCCTGTTTTTCCCTTCCAGGAAGCCAAATATTCCCAGTATTTCCAATCATAGTTGAAGTATTTTTTGACAAGTTCCTTCCAGGAGTGGCAGCTAAGCCCCCTTTGAAGGGTCAGTGACATCTGGGGTCCTGGGATCCCCGCTTTACATGGCTGCCTTCATCCCGGGGCATCACTTGTCTTGGGTGGCGAGGAAGCACGAGGACAGACCCGCTTCTCCTCCGGCGTGGAAGGACCAGGAGCGCTAACGCCACCTCAGCTGACCCTTCGTTCCCTGAAGCGAGGCTCCCAGATAGATCGCCCTTGGGTCTTTTTTTAGTCTTTCAGTGGGAGCTGTGGCCACAAGCCCCCCCCCCCCAGATGTCACCCCCTTAGCCTCTGATGAGAGTGAATGGCACCCACACACAACATGGAGGTGGGGGTGGGCCTGAGGTTTTGGAACTTTGACCCGGGGAGCCTCCTGGGCCCCTCTGCTCCATCGCTCTTGCCTGCTCAGCCCGCTTGGGACCCGCATCTCTGTTGCTCTGCTTCTCAGCCTGGTCATTCTCATTTTCCTTTTCGGAGTGGATGGCGCCGACCCCCTCCCCCTCCCTCTGGATTGTGTCTGGCCGGTCCTCCTCCCTCATCCTGCAGGGCCAGCCTCCACCCCCTCCTTTCGCTCTTGCAGTCTGGGTCCTTACGACATCAGGTCTGGACTGACTTTTCTCCATTCTAATTTGCGTTCTTCCTGATTTGGGTCCGGTCCTGTGACCTCGGCATTATTGGAAGTTCGTGTTCTCTCTCCTGGCACTCAAGACCCCCCTTCTCTTGCCTTGCTTCTCCCCTACAGACTCTCTGTGACCATCCCAGGGGATTCCTTGCTCGCCTCCATCTTCCCCCCACCGCTCTCATTTCTCCGCTTGGTTCATGCTGACTCTTCCCCCTCCCCTCCATCCAGCTGGGGAGACTCTCCCTCCCTTCACAGCCCTCTGTGGTGTATTTGGGGGGGATGCCCCAGGACTCGGCCGCCGGGACCATCATCGGAGCCAGCCCAGACCGCAGGAGGCCCGCCTCGGGGCGCCGAGGCGCGGGGAGGGCGATGTCGCCCGCCAGCACGGAGGGCTGCGTTCCCTCAATGCTCTCGGGCTGCCACGGCCCCTCCGTCTCACCGAGGTGTTGCGATCTGCTCGTTCTGTTTGTTGCAGCCGCGGGCTCCCAAGTGCGGAAAGTGTTGGCGAGATAATCCTCGATGGCCCCCGCTTGAGGAGCCCCGTGCCTCTGTTTGCGGAGGGGCACCCGAAAACCCAGTGGTCCGGAGCCCGCGCAGTGTGTCGGGCTTCTCTTTGTGTCCTCAGCACTGGGCTCAGTGCCTTGTAAATAGGAAGCGCTTAATAAATGTTGGTTGACTTGACTGCGTTTTTGACTCCTTCCTTGGGGTGACAGCTCCGGCTCGGGCTTGGGTCTCCTCCCTCCTCCCTTTATTTCAGTTGCCGCTTGAGCGATGACCTTGGGGACGCACTCTTGAGCCCTTTATTTCCTGATTCTGTGGGCCTTCTCACCTGAATTCCCAACAGCCGGTCCGCACCTAAGCTTCTGTTTAGTCCACACCTGAGCTTCTGTTTAGTCCACACCTGAGCTTCTGTTTAGTCCACACCTGAACTTCTGCTTGGTCCATACTTGAGCTTCTGTTTGCTTCAGTGGAATTTGGTAATTTCCGTGTTCCTTTAAAGTAATAAACCATGACGGCTTTTATACCATCTACTGATTCTCTGACGAGACGTTGATTTTTAGCTTTCTTTCCCGTGCTTCCCTTACGAGGACGGAAGTCATTTTTTTTTAATCTTCTGCCTCTGGCACAGTGCTTGGCACATTAATAAAAGCTCACTCAATTAAATTGGGTAACACAGTTATCATTAAAATTATATAAATGTTAAATTGAATAATCGTTATGGACTTAGCCGTTCTGAGCTCGAATGAGCGTGTTAGTCTGGGACAGAGGAAAAGGTCTTTAATTCCATTCCATTCGCTGTATCTGACTGTGGGCAAGCTATGTTTACCTTGCTGGGACTCCGTTTCCTTATCTGTAATATGGAAGGGTTGGACTCCCTTCTGTGAAGTCTGTGCATTTCTGGCTGTGGTATCTGGAACTGCCCGAGGGAGAAGCAGGGCTCGGGGCTCCTGCGGGCCTCTGCCCCAAGCCATGGGTGTGGGGTGCCCCTAGGAGCTGCGGAGGAGGTGGGGGGGGGGGCTCCAGCCTGCCATAGGTCAGAAAGAGCAGTTAGTGAGATCAGACCCGTGAGTAGCCCCTGTTCTTCAGCCTGGGTAAGGAGGGGAGCCCTAAACTTAAAAAACCAAAAAAAACAAAAACAAAACCAGAATTGTTTCACTCAGAGCATAAAGTTTAGTGAAAAA
Source organism: Antechinus flavipes (assembly GCF_016432865.1). Classification (NCBI taxonomy): domain Eukaryota; kingdom Metazoa; phylum Chordata; class Mammalia; order Dasyuromorphia; family Dasyuridae; genus Antechinus; species Antechinus flavipes. Next base: position 21,252,083 of record NC_067402.1, read on the forward strand.
ACAAATTTAGAAATATCTGGGCTTGACATCATGGAAAAAAATTGTGCACTAGGAGTCTCCCAAAGTGGAATGAATTGTCTTGAGGAGAGCAGCTGCGGTCCCTCCCAGGTCTGGCTGCCGGCGGTCCGGACCTCGGTTCTTGTACGGGCGCGCTGGCGTCTGAGATCCCTTCTAGCTCCCGAGTGCTGCCCCGGGAGCTAAGGGCCGATTTCTGCCCCGGCCTACCTGGGGGCCCAGGTAAGTCAGTCCGCCTTTGCAGGGTCCTAGCAAAGCTCTAAAGCTCTGAGCGTGCTGAGCAGGGGGAGATGCTCTTAACTGGGCGTGGTTTCCGTTACAATCAGAAGTCGGTCCCCACCGGAAATAGAACGTGTGCGCCAGAGAGGTATGGACAGTGTTTGAGGGCCAAGATCAGGGAAGTCTTCCTGAAGGAGGAGGCACTTTGGGAAACTACTAGAGAAAGATGCTTCCCTGGGACCGCGGGGTCACAAGAAGCTGTAGAAGCCCAGGTAAGAATGGGAAACGCAGGGGGTCTCCGCATGGTGCCTCGAACCCCGGGACCCCATTGGGATCCCAGCTCGGCCACGTGTTCTCTGCTGACTTTGGCAAGCCACTGAATTCGGATCTCAGTTTCCCCATTTGTGACGTGGGAGATTTTGACTAGAAATCCCTTCTCCCTCTGAATCTTTGCTCCGAGGATCTCCATTAGCATTTGTTAACTTGATTGGACAGGAAAGTCACCCCAAAGCTTGTCTACACCTTTGGGGACCTCTCCTCTGACTGGTAGCTCAAACCACTTCATTCGCTGCCTCTGCTTGTTAGAGGGTGGGCTTCTTGAGCAGGGAATGGCTTATGTTTTAATAAGTGCTTTGTAAATGCTTCATTCAATTTTTGGTACCACCAGTCTGAGGATTATAAATATTGATATCATTATATCATATATGTCTGGCTTTCCGGGAGCCCATTGGGGATTTCTCGGCGGAGATGTTCCAGCGTATTTTACAGATGACAAAACTGAGGCGGACAGCGTTCAGTAGCCAGCTCAGGGTCTCCCAGCTAGTAAGTGTCTTTGGCCGGATTTGAACTCAGAAAAAGGAGCCTTCCTGATGGGTCCCTGGCTGCCCTCCTGTGATGTGCCATTGAAGCATCTGTTTGCATCAGGCCGTGATCGATTAGGGAGCTCCAGAGCGGCCCTTGAGCACCGGCAGGGGGACTTACCGGGGTCTCGCAGCTGGCGTGAATCCGGGTGTTCTGGTTCCCGACACTCAGACCCTCCCTCTTCTCAGTGATCTGCTGTCGGGGTGGAGCCACAAAGGTCTTGGAAGTATGGTCTGACTGTTTATACCTGGGGGGAGAGGGAAGTTCTAGAGAGCCCTGAGTCCAGAAGTGACACTTGGTGTATGTGCTGACCTTGCTGGGAAGCGGGACCTCACCGACTATCAGGGAGGAGCTCTACGGCATCCCAAAGTTGGGGAGCCCCAGTGGCCGGCCCTTCTGCAGTAGGCAGGGCGCCTAGCTACAGTGTAAAGATCTAAAGGAAGGAGGATGTCCTCGGCTCTGCAGGTGCAGGTGGCCCATCCTGCCGGGGACCACCAAGTCTTAGCCCCCCTCCTACATGTATTCCCCCTTTTACCTCCTTCCCTCGGGCTTTAGATCCCGAGAGCGGGCAGCTCATCACTTAGCTGGCATTCTCAGTGCGTGGTGGGCGTCCCAGTCTGAGGGACCGCTCAAACACCAGCCCTCCGGATCTGGGAAGGCTACGTACGATTGCCCTCCTCTTTTCTCCTTGGCTACCATCTTTATTTCCTGAGGTGACCTCGAGTGCCTTCTTTTGGATTCTTTCCTACTTATCCAATTCCTCCCCAGAACATGTTCGAACCACCCTAGAACCTGACATTTGGCACAATAGTCCTAGCATTTTCTGACTAGCAGGGCCCCGCCTTCTTAATCCTCAGCTTTTATTAGGCAGGGGAAGGGAGGGAGGAAGAAAAGGATGGGACCAGAGCTGTGCTTTCAGTGAGGTAGCCCAATGTTTCTCCAATGTGTTGGGCTCAAGATCCCTTCGCATTCCTTTTTTTTTTCCCCTTAAGTAATTGGAATTAAGTGACTTGCCCAGAGTCCCACAGGCAGGAAGTGTGAAGTGTCTGAGGCCAGATTTGAACTCGGGTCCTCCTGACTTCAGGGCTGGCGCTCTATCCGCTGTGCCACATAGCTGCCCCATCCCTTTGCAATCTTAAAAATTATTTACTAAATCCCCAGAGAGGTCTCATTTATATAGGTTTTACCCATTGACCTTTGCCGTGTTGGAAATTTAAAATGTTTTGGTGTTATTATGAAAATAGTTTTGATCTTGTGAATTTCTGGGTCTCAGAAGCCCCCCCGGTGTTGCTGGGGCACATTTTGAGAAACACAGGGAGATCCTGATTTTTTTTATTTCCAGCCCTTAGCAGGGGCCGACACTTAATACGTGTGTAGAGAATGAGTTGAATGAATGATAAAGAAGCTTCCTTTCTTACCTTCTCCCTGAGCAACTTGCCCAGAGTCTCTGGGCCTGCATCTGGGGCCTCTCGCTTCGGAGGATGAAGCCTCTGTGTTGGACCCAGGCTCTGGGCGAGCTAGCTTTCAGAACTCGGGCGCTCACGTGCCCAGTTGGGGAGGATGAACCCCCGGTCTGAATCTACAGGTGGGTGTGCCAGTTGCCCTAAAAGGAGATCAGAGGATCTTGTTTTTGTTCCGGACTCTAGTAAAATGGCTCCACGTTTCAGCAAATGCATATTTGAGATGATAAAGCTCTTAGAGAGAGAGGTCAGTCCCGAGCCTTACACTGTGTGAGTGTTCCCTTGCTCTTGCCATGAAGGGGGCAGTCGGTATCCCCTTTAACCCGGGTCCCCTGTGATGCTGCACTGTGGTAAGTCGAGCCCAGGTGATATCCTGTAAAATGAGGTGGAAATTTAGGGCTCTGTGCATGTTGGATGTAGAAAATACTTGACATCATTCCAGGTCTCTATTTCAGAAAACCCGGGATGGCAGGGGCCCAAGTCACATTCCACAGAGCGAGTGAAAAACGGGGCGGTGGGCTTGCCGCCGTCCTCCCACGCCACCGTCACGTGGGCAGCCTTGCCCGCCCCCACCGCCAGCAAAGACGTGCTGTCCAAATCGGAGCCCAAGGTGAGTTCAGCGCCCTGTGTCGGCCGTTAACGTCTCGGGTCGTAGCTGGTTAAGCAGGCCGAGGCAGCTGACCCGAAGTGGGGTAGAGGACCGGCGGCTTTGGGAGCGCCTCTTCTTGGGCTGGGGCCCTGTCAGCCGCTGCGGAGGAGCTGTGAGCCTGTGAATGATGAATCTCATATTTTCATTGAAATTGGAGTCATTTGAACTGCCCGTGGGAGAATTCTAATGGGCCCATTAACAGCGTTGCCTCCTGACACGATTGGAGCTCTATAATATATCGTGTCACTCCGTGGAGTAATAGCTGCTTAATTCAGTTCCTGGTGTTGCGATACGTGACGGCCGTGGCTGGATTGGCTCCCGTCCCGCCTGGGTGGGCCACGTGCCGTGGGCCAGGGGCTCTGATGGGGCAGGACCCCCGCTGTGCCAGATCTGGGCTCCCACAAACTTTAACGCTGCACCGTGTCGTCGGCAGTGAGGGGGGATGACGAGGGGGAGCCTGGAGAGGGGCTCCTGGCGGGGAGCAAGGCGTGGGCCCTTGCCACGTGCCCAGGCGTTCCTCCAGGTACCAGTCGGAAAGGGCCAGGTTCACACTTTTCTCTGCATTATATGATTCTTTTTTATTCCTTTTGCGTGTGCACATGGGGGTGTTTCCAGGGATGTCTAGAAGCGGCACAGACCCCACATTGTGTGTCAGAGACGACGCTTCCTGTCTGTCGGGACCACCTTGTGCATAGGAAGTCTTGGAGGGCTCGGGAGATGCTCCATGAGTCTCCGAGCAGTGGGTTGGGTCCCTTTCAGAGATGGCGCTCTAGCACCTACGAGGCAGACAACCAACAGTACCCGAGATAGTTAGTGAGCAGGAAACATTTTGTAAAAATGTGGCAAGTAAGAATCTTTCTACTCTACCCCAGCAACAATCATAATTGGGTTTGTCCTTCATTCTTTATTCCTTATTTTTCATTCATTTACTTTATGTATTTCTCCATTGACTTTATTTATCTGTTTACCTCTCCATCCATCCACCCATCCATTCATTCATTTACTACTTAGTTTTTGAAGACCACGACACCGGGGAGGTGATGCTGTGACCTGCAAATAAATTGGATTTAAGCGCGGGCTGGCTGGATGATCGCAAATGAGGGTGACGAACGATAATCATGCTGCAACGGCTGTAATAGTGTAGATGATTAGGCAGCACAGTGGAGAAAGCAGTAAGATTTAGGGTCCAGAAGACCTGGATTCAAATCCAGCCTCATATACTTCCTACCTCTGTCACCTCTGCCTGCCTCAGTTGTCTCATGTGTAAAATGAGGATTTTTGTAGTATCTACCCTTCAGAAATGTTGTAAGAGACAAATAAGGATATATGTGTAAAGTGCTTTATAAATTTAAAAGAAAAAATATATGTATATACACCCATATGTTATCTGTACTGTTGGTAATAAGAACAGCTGACATTATTTCTAGAGTGCATTAAGTATTTACAAAGTGCTTTATGAGATTTGCTCATTTAAGTCTTTACAGTGAAACTAGTGGCTACTAACTCACTATTAACCCCATTTTACAGATGAGGATTCTAGGGGCCTCAGAGGGTAATCTTGTCTTGCTTCTTCCTTTTACAGAAGAGGAAACTGAGGCCGGGAACATCCAGCACCTTGCCCAGGGTCACTCTGGTTTTAAGCCTTAGTGGTGGGATTTGAATCCAGGTCCTCTAACTTCCTTCTCTTTCCACGGTACCTTGATGACCTAATAACCGAGAAAGGTTAAGAGATGGGTCTGTGATCTAGCGGGGAAAAGGTTCCGAGTGTAATTGGAACTTGTCTTCCTCACTCCAACCTAATGCTCTCTCTACCCTGGTCTCCTATCACTCTAAGAAAAAGAGTGATGATGGTAATGGACATTTTTGTAATGGAAAAACATGTAATTTGCATAAATATGGAGATCGTTGTTAATTAGTCATTGATATAAATAGTAAATTATTAATCGCTGAATTAGCCGAGTTGAGGGGGTAGAGCGAGGACGTGATTCTGCTGGATTCCAGCTGTCCTTTGCAGGTTATTGTGGGATCTTTGAGTCAGGGGTGGGCAGAGCGGGGAGAGAAGCCTTAGAGCAGAGACGGCGCAGCCTTCCGGCTGATGGAGAGCCCCAGGGAGCTCACCTGTGATGAATGTGTTCCGATTCCTTGTCTGAAGAAAGAGACCAATAGGGAGGGAGATAAGCACGTCCTCACTCCCTCCGGATCTTTTCAGAGATGTGGTTGATGTGGGCAGGAACGTTGCCCTGGTGGATAAGTTTTGCTCGCAGCTCTGGTGAACTTAAAAAAAATTAACCTTCATTCATATATATTTGTATGTACATGTATATAAAAATAAGCTTTTATACACATACGTACATGTAAGCACACGTGTATATGTATAGCTGCACATTGTGTAATGCATGCGCATGTACACAGTGTATATGCATGTGCATAACGCACATATACATATACATACATATATATATGTGTGTGTGTTTGTTTTTTACGTTATGCTCATTTATGGAAATACCAAGAGATTCCAGTAAAAACCACTGTATAGTGTGACCGTGTCTGACTTTGTAAGTGACATTCTCTTCTGGTAGTCCCCCACTTTTCTTCTGTGAGGATACAGTCTTGCTTCATTATTTGTCTCTAAAAAGACCTTATTTTTATCTTTGATTATTTTTCCGATTCTTGGTCAGCTTTGGAAGCTCTCTACAACGCGGCTCCGGCCCGCTTTTCCAGGCTTACTGTAATTCCCATTTCGGGCCTGTGTGGATTCCTGTGGCTCCGTGTGAGCCCTAGAATGCCTTCCCTCCATCTCTGGCTCTTAGAGTCCTGATTTGCCTCCAGTCTCATTTTAGGTGCCAAGAGCTTCCAAACCTTTGGTCCCTGAGACTGGAAGAGTCGCCATATGGGGCCGGCCTTCTAACCCGGCTCCTTTGAGCTCAAGGGGAACATCAGAAGTTGTGGATTATTTCTAGCGTCCTTCCCAGAAGGCTCTGGTCCTTGTCATGGCAGCGTCAGGTGGGCCTGACTGTCTCTGAGGATGCTCACTGGCAGAGGATTGCCATTTCTCTCTTCTTCCCCCTTCTCCCCTCCCTCCAAACTCCTTTCTACTCCTCATACCTGAGTCTGCGCTCTCCATCCCCGTGTATGATTTCCCCTGGAATCCCCCACTTCTCGTTGTGCCGTCCACTTTTCTCACTCTTGTTTTGTGTATTTGCCGGAGGTGCAGCAGAGACCGGCTCACTCTGATGTTCGTACTGGGCCATTTCAGTAAATGCTCTTTGCCAGTTGTGCCATTGAGTCGAGTGTGAAAGCAGACCCACCGATGGGGGCTCAGGAGCGGGGGGAGGCTGTCGTTCCCACAGTCAGGCTGGGGCTGCAGAGGGAGGACTGTAGCTCTGGAATTGGTCTCTAGATGGAATTTAAGTCCCTCCAGATGCTCCCAATGTCTAGCCTGATGCCTGACACTTGGGGGGTACTCAGAAAATTATTAATAATTGATCATTGTAACAACTTGTATTGGACTAGATTTAAAAATTAGTGAAGCATGTGGAGAAGGAGATAAGGCAGCTAGGTGGCTCGGTGTTATAGAATGCTGGGCTTCGAGTCAGGAAGACACAAGTTCAAATGTAGTCTTGTGTATTTCCTAGCAGTGTGATCCCGGCAAGTCTCAGTTTTCTTATCTGTAAAATGAGCTGGGAAAGGAAATGAAAAAGCCTTTCAGTGTCCTTGCCAAGAAAAACCCAAATGGGGCCACAGAGAGTCGGACACAGATGAAAACTACTGAACAGCGACTGAGACTTCTTAAAAGTCTCTTCCCAATTTCTTCTTCCCTCCACTGCCAAATCTCAGCATCAGATAACATTTACAGAGCTGTGGGGGCTCCTCCTGTTCCATTCTTGGGCAGAACAAAAGCTCTGCGATTTAGTGCATATTTAATAGAATCCAGAGACTCGGAATCAGCTCCGTTATCAAAGGCAGGGATCTCTTGGCTTCCATTCTTCTGGGGACAGAACTTGCTCGATGTGAAAATGAAATATGTTTCCATAATGAAATGTGTTAAGATCTCCGTTTCCCCCATTAGGGGAGCGATATTTTAAGTCGCTAACGCTGGCTTGGATTGAAGTCCTCAGAAGGGGCTCTTGGTGGGTCCCGTTTGGTGAAGGAAGCTCTTAACTCTGCCGAGAAGAGCGACGCCATTTATTTAATTGGCAGATGGCGTTGCAGGCTGGGAGGGTGACCGGGCCGCCACGTGTCATCCCATTCCTCCCTGCAGACAGCCTGAGCGGCGGCGATTAAGCCAAATAGAGCTTTGGGGGGGAGACCGTGCAATTTAATTTTCTGATAAGTGGGCTGCAATCCCCACGGGGGGATGGCGCTGTGAGTAGAACAGACAGAGGGGGTGTTTCGGGGAGAGCTCTGCTCCAGGGGAAACTGGGCCATGTCCCACTGAAGTTTTTAATCCCTTAATGGCACGCCGGGCTGGCTAGAGTGACTGCCCCAGACAAGTCCCTGATACTCCAGTGGGAGCCTGCTGGCTGTGCTGTGGGCAGCCCTGGGCGTCTCCAGCACCACCACCCCCATCCTTCCTTGCACCCCTCCCCCACTCTTTCCTCTGCTCATTTGCATTTATTAAAATTGTGGAAGAAAGGGATAGTGGTGAAAGGGATGGGAGTGTGAGAGAGAGAGAGAGAGACAAAGCTTCGATAGCATTTGGGAGGAAGATGACTAACGCAGAAATATGATTACATGTGCACAGTGGGTCTCGTATTTCGTGCGTTCTGAAGGGGGGCAGCGGGTGTGGCAGAAGGGCATGAGAGACTGCACAGTTAAAAGAAGAAATTAAAATTAAAAACGATGAGCTTCATTGTTGCGGTTTGTTTGTCCCCGTGTCATTGCTGGCTAGGGTGACTCCCATCAAACCCTACTCCCCTCTTAAGAAACACGAAACCGGGCCAAATGATGAGGTCGCGTTTGACAGGAAACACTGGGTCCAGAAGTGGGCAGGGCCTCTGAGTCCGCTCCGGCCGCTGGAAGTGAGGAAATGTAGTAAATGCCAAAGGTTAGTCAGTTCCCCCCGCCCAGTATTCTACATTCTTATTTCTGAAGATTTGTCCCATTCTCTACCCATAGACCCTCACCTCTGCTTCCTCTGCTGCCACTCAGATGTAAGAACCCCATACCCTCCTTTATGTTTCATGATGAAGCAGCCTTATTCCTTACCAGAGCTAGCTTGTCGGGTTTTCTTAAATAGTATTTTATTTTTCCAATCACAAGTAAAGACAATTCCCAACATTCATTTTTGTAAGATTTTGAGTTCCAATTTTTTTTTCTCCCTCCCTTCCTTCCTTACCTTTCTCCTCTCCAAAGACAGTGAGCAACCTGATGTAAGTTATACATGTACAGTGATTTTAAGCATATTTCCCTATTGGTCATGATGTAAAAGAAAAATCAGAACAAAAGGGAAAACAACAAGAATAAAAACATTAAAAAAGGTGAAAATGAACTTTTTTGATCTGCATTCACATTCTTATTCTCTGTCTCTCTCTGTCTCTGTCTCTGTCTCTGCTTCTCTCTCTCTCTCCCTCCCCACTCCCTTCCTCTTTCCCTCCCTTCCTCCTTCTCTCTCTCTCTCTTTCTCTCTCTCTCTCTCTCTCTCTCTCTCTCTCTCTCTCTCTCTCTCTCTCTCTCTCTCTCTCTCTCTTTCCCTCCCTTCCTCCCCTTCCCTCTCCCTCTTTCCCACCTGCTGGAGGTCTTGCCTGTCTCTCCCCAATCCAACCCATTCTCCAATCAGCCTCTAAAATGATTCTCTAAATCACGGGTCACCCAATAAACCCCAATAGCTCTCTATTGACTCAATGGGCAAATACAAAATGCTGTTTGGCACTCAAGGCCCTTCACAAGCTGGCCCCCTCCCAACAGGGTCTACTGACAGGGGCCTCCTACCATCTCACAGACAAGACCCTCCCCCCTCAGGCCCAGATTTTCTGTGCTCTTCCCTTCTCCATCCCAACTGTTGGGTCCAGCTAAAACCTCCCCTTCTGCAGGAAGTCTTTCCCAACCCCTCTTAATTCTGGGGTCTTCTCTCTCTCAGTCATTCCCTATTTATTCTGACTTTAGACTCTTTCATGCATCTGTACGGATGCACATATATTAGTCTGCCTGATGTCATGCCGCTTAGGTTGTAAGGCTTTTGAGGACAGGGACTGGCAGACTGGCTTTTGCTTCACATAGTAGGTGCTTATAGACTGTTTTATTTCAGGGTCACTTCTGGCAGCAGAGTCGGGGCTTTTGTCGCTGTCAGAGTTTCAGAAAGGGTGAAGGTCCCTTCCCTACAGCCCCACGCTCTCCCCTGCTCATAGACTCAAAGGCATCTCTCTATTCTGATCCATCGGGAGTAGATTCTACCCAAGAACAGGCTGATGGAGTTCATTTCTGGTTCAAGTCGTCCCCTTAGACGGGAGTCTCATAGAAGAGATGAGCAGTGGCCTGGGATAGATTAATACCTGGGACCGTCCTGACCCAGGCCCGATGGAGTTATTGTTCGTTTGCCTCAGGATCAGGGAAAACGGCTTTTCCTCCTGCTCGAGGCTGCTGCCCAGATAATCACCCCCACTGGTTTCATTAATTTCCTCCACTTGACCTCGCAGAAAAGGCGGCTTTATGGAATCGAGTTTGGAAGGGAGGTTTGTGGCAGTTGGGACTCACAGGGAGCCGGAGATTTGCTTCTCGTGGTGGGCACAGCGCAAATGGGAGATGGGCATGGAAAGGTTGGATCACTGGCCGTGTCGGTCCCAGCCAGGCATCTGGGGCTTGGCTGGAATTTCCATCTAGTCTTACCCATTCCTCTACCCGTTCCTAGCTCTAGTTCCCAGGAAGGAGGCCGACACAATCATTCCCCAAACATACCAGTCCATGGTTGGACTCCGTTTCCTCCGTAGCTCCCCCTCTCCAATATTAAAGCATAAGCTCGTTGAGGGCAGGAATTTTGTTGATAGCTTTCCATCCTCAGTGCCCAGGATGTGATTCTTTCCAGGCTCGTGAATCCTGTCTATCAACTCTCCCACAGGTGATCTTGCAAATCTCTGGTGATGGGGAGCTCACCACCACTAATAATAGCCAGCATTTATTTAGTGTGTCCCATGACACGGTCATTTATGATTCAACTACATCCAAACCAACAAACATTTTAAAAACATGTGTAAAAAATGAGAGACTGTATGAGGCATAGGAGATAACAGAAAAGTGAATTAAGTAGTACAGTGGCCCTGGAGTCAGTAGCTGTGTGATCCTGGCCAGGTCCCTTTACCCTATTTGTCTCAGTGTCTCATCTATAAAATGGGCTAGAGAAGGAAATGGCCAACTCCTCTAATGTATTTGCCAAGAAAACTCCAAATGGGGTCAAGAAAAGTGGGACATGCTGAATTAAGTAGCAACAAAGGGGTTTTGGTGTGAAAATACAATGAAAGAATATTTGTGAAATGCAAGTCTTAAACTGCTCTCTCAGTGCTAGTTATCGATAATGATAACAACAAACCGCCCTGCCCTCAGAGGGCTCACAGTCTAATGGGGCAGGACACATGACGTGTTCCTATACACACGTGTAGATGAAAAAAATAAATGCAAAAGCATTTGAGGACGAAGGCAAATTTTGGGAGGACAAGGCCACTTTCCACTATCCTTCACAAGGATGGCACAGTGGGTGGAATATTGGCTCAGGAGTCGAGGATCTGTGTTCAAATCCAGCCTCAGACAATTAACGCTTAGGCAAATCACTTAACTACAATTGCCTGGCCAAAAAAAGGAAAAATGGTCTTGAGACCAAGAAGTAGATGGATCCTATATCTCCTGAGGCGGTCCTTAATTCCTCTTGGGAAATACTTCCTGAATCAAGCCTCGATTTGCCAATTTGGCACTCACCTAGAGATTCTGGTTCTGGACTCTAGGGGCAGAAAAAAACACCCCTAAATCCCAATTGCTTCAAGACAGCCACCGTCATCCTTCATCCCCGATTCTTGTTTTTTGTTTTTTTTAATTAAAGCTTTTTATTTTCAGAAATACACATGGATAATTTTTCAACATTAGCCCTTGCCAAACCTTGTATTCCAATTTCCCCCCTTCTTCCATACTCTCCCCAAGATGGCAACCAGTCCAATACATGTTAAATATGGTAGAAATCTATCTTAAATCCAATCTATGTATACATATTTATATAATTATCTTGCTGCACAAGAAAAAGCAAATCAAACCAGAAAAAAAAAAAGAGAAAGAAAATAAAATACAAGCAAACAACAACAAAGAGGGAAAATGCTGGGTTGTGAACCACACTCAGTCCCCACAGCCCTCTCTGTGTCACCCCCAGTTCTTCATGAGTTGAGCATCCATAGCACCCTCAGTCAGGCATTCCTTGGGGCCTCCCTGTCCAGCCCAGATAGCCCCCCCTTTGCAGTTCTTGCTGGGACACGATGCCCAAGTCCTTGCTCGTTGCTGAGCTTCCCAGTACCTTCCCTAAAATGTGCCCCCAGGGCTGAGCGTGGTCCCTCTGCAGTGGAATGCCCACTGACTTCAGTTCTGTTGCATGTTGGGGTTTGGTTGTCGGAGCCTTTAGAGAGAGATCTGCGGCTCCCCAAAAACTCTCGGTCCCTGACTAGGGAGGGCATCAATCTTGGAGTTTCACGGATCCAACTAATTTTGCCAACATTTACATTTAGACGAGCTTTTAAGATAGGGTGAAAATGAGGCCATTTTCTTTTCTTTGGGATAAGAATCTAGAGTTGACTTAAAAGTAAATCTTGGAAAATAAGTTTCATTCTAATAAGATGCAAATGACTTAGTTTTGAGAGCTCCCCATGGAGTTCTCGATTAAAAATTCTATTTCATTTCTCATAGACTAGCGTGTAAGGTCACCTATTCTATTCTAGCTTTGTGAGAAATTGGCAGTGCTGATTTTCTGGTTTTTTTTTTTTAAAAGGAGATGATTATTGGATTCTAAGAGCTACAGTCTTGGGGCTAAAACCCAAATCTTGCTCTTTTGGAGAATGATTGTGAGGGTTAGAGCTGAGAGGCCATTTTACCCTTTGACTGAAGAGGAAATTGAGACCCAAGAACTTTTAGGATCAGGGTCATGTGCATAGGAAGCATCAGAGATGAGATTTGAATCCAGGTCCTGAGTCTCCAGAGCCAATGTTCAGTCGAGGTCATCTTATTTTATTAATGAGGCCCCAGACCTTTCAAGCAATGGCTGGGAAATTGCTTTTCAGAGGTACTCTGGAAAGAATTCTCTTTTTAATTAAATTTGTTTAAAATTGTTGAGTAGTTCTTTTTTTTCCCTCCCACCTCCCTTTGTCTGACTGAAAGAGAAATAGAAAAAGTCCTCAAAACAGATATGCATTGTCAAAACAGATTTCTGTATTGACCAGCCTCAGACGATTCCTAGCTGTGTCCCCCCGCCCCAGCACTCTGCCTCAGTTTCCTCAATTGTAAAATGGGGATAATTGGATAGGTAGTGTCATGGAGGCAAGGAATAGTTTGGACAAACTTGGGTAGGTACTGGAGGGGGAGGGCCTGGTGTGCTGCGGTCCGAGAGCCAGCCCCAAGGAGTCGGATGCTTCTGAGCCACCAGCACCATGAGGGCTCTTGTGAGGGTCAGGTGGAAGAACAGCTTTGCCAGCCTTAAACCAGCAGGTGGGACTCTTGTCTCCAGAAACGGGCTGCCCTTTCTGTATATCTGCCAGGAGGAAGCTGGCCAGAGCCCTGCCGGCTCCGACGTTCTGGGACCTGTGAGGTATCCGCTAGCTCCAGATTCTGGGCACAGGCTCCGTGCCCGCAGCCTCTCGGGTCGGACGTCCAAGGCAGGACATGGGGTTGGCCTGCGGCCTCCCCAGGACCGGGCCCCCGTGGCCCAGACGCTTGCACATGGCCTGGTTATTTAGCAGCTCCTTCTCTCCAGACGCCCTCTGAGGCCCTGGAACTGGTAAGAGGCCTTGGGCCGCCGGCAGGGCTTGAGTTTTCCAGGTTCTGTTTGTGGTAGAGACAGTGATGTCCAACACGCATTGGTCAGTGAGGGCAGGATGCTCCACTGACAGTTCTCCTTGGCAGTGAAACACCAACCCTCAAGCAGAGGTTGTTGTTGGTTGGCCCAAGAGCCCCAGCAAATCTGGAGCCTTCTTCTTGCCCTGGCAGCTGTCTCCTAGCTGACCCGCTGAGAACTGACCACTCCGCAGCCAGGCCTGACAGCCACCTGTCCAGGGGCTGCAGCTGAGGTTCCTGAGAATGTGAACGGGCCTTCTGGCTGTCGAGATCTTGGCTCCAACTGACCGTTCAGTGTTGGGAAGAGATATGGCGGAATCCGTGAGAATTATATGACCCTGTCTGCTTTGCTGTTTACCTGGAGAACCCAGGGACCCTCAGACAAGCTCACCGCTGAAACCTGTGAATGGGCTCCTGGAGGGCAGCGCCCACTTTTCTGTTTGTGTCCCCAGTGCTCGGCTTCTAGTGCTTAAGAAATGCTCATTCACTCGTTCATTCAGGGTCAGGAAGTCGCTTATACCTCATTGTACCCATGAGTGTTAAGTCGGTCCTGAATCAGTGTGCCTGTGAGTGATAAGTTGTCCTAGATCAGCATGAGTTTAGCACTGAGATAGACCATGTTGTTTCAGTTGCCATGTTTAATACTGAGATAGACCATGCTGTTTCACTTGCCATATTTAGCACTGTCAGTTTGTAGAAGGAGACAGGAGCCTGATGTCAGTTGTAGAAGAGAATAGGAGCCTGATGTCAGTTGCAAGTTACACGCATGACACAGAGAGGGCTGTGGGGACTGAGTGTGGTTCACAACACAGCATTTTCCCTCTTTGTTGTTGTTTGCTTGTATTTTATTTTCTTTCTCTAGTTCTAGATCAGCATGCCTGTGAGTGTTAAGTTGGTCCTAGATCAGCGTGCCCGTGATTGATAAGTCAGTCCTAGATCAGCATACCTGTGAGTAATAAGTCGGTCCTGGATCAGCATGCCCGTCAGTATTAAGTCAGTCCTAGATCAGTGTACCTGAGTGATAAGTCAATCTTGGATCAGCGTACCTGTGAATAATAGGTCAATCCTAGATCAGTGTACCTGAGTGATAAGTCAATCTTGGATCAGCGTACCTGTGAATAATAGGTCAATCCTAGATCAGTGTACCTGAGTGATAAGTCGATCTTGGATCAGCGTACCTGGATCAGCGTGCCCGTGAGTGTTACTAGTATATTTTTTACACACAAATATATAGGTACACATCTGTACATACACATACTTGTGTACACAGGCATGTATAAGTGTATATTTACACATACACATGTGTGTAAATTCATGTACAAATACACAAGGCATGTTTATGCATATATACACAAGTGTGCATATATGTACACACATGTACCCATGCACACACAAGTCTGTGCAATGCACATATGTGCCTATGTATACACAGGCATACTTATGAACATATATACCTATGCACATACACGTATGAATATACATGCATGTACCCACAGGCACACACGTGCATCTCACAGAGCACCTATGTGTGTGTGTACATCCACATGTATATAGTATGTATGTGTGTATGCATACTTGTATATAAACACATCTGTATATACCCATATACACTTCCTCACACTCTTATGGCCGGATATGTAGATTTATATGCCTTTATGGATATACATATGCATGTAGAGGGATATAGTGTAAAAGTATATAGAAGAAAACCCGCTTTCTTCTATGTCTCAGTGAGCTAACTCTGTAAGACTCTCAAGTGCCCATCTTGATTGGCAGAGGGGGTTTCCTCACTGGGAATCCCTCATCTGGACAGAGAGTTCTCTCTCTTTGTGCTCCCCTCTCCCCTTGCTTTTCCTCTCATCAGCACTTAAGCTCCTGGAGGGGAGGGACCTTGTAGTGACATTCCCTGGGCTTAGCAGAGCACATAATAAGCACTTAATGTTTTATTCAGTCTTATCTCATTGGTCTGCCTGTAAATGTAAATGCCTGTAAAGATTCACTCCATGGCAAGCTTCTTGAGGGCCGGAGCTATCCTGTGTTTCTGCAAGCTTAGCTGAGTCTCTGGCACATAGTAGGCACTTAATACGTGGTCATTGACAGATGGAGCCGTTACGTAAATACAGATACACCCAGATGCAAGCGGCTGTGTCCATCACTTCCTAAATACACTGGAAGTTTTATATGAACCAGAGGATCGTGGGTTCGTGGCAAAGGTCATCCAGTCTAACCCTGCTTTTAACAGATGAAGAAATTGGCTATCAGAATGAAAGGACTTAGTCTCAGTCCAATTGGCAGGGAGCAGAGGAACCAGGATTTACACCCAAGTCCAAAGCTGACAGCTTGTCCAGCCGACGAGGCACTTCCTGCGTGTCATGGTGGAACAATTGTGTTGGCTTTGGGGGCTTTATGATGATTCCTCTGTCCTCGAGGTGAGACATAAGCAGGGATTGTGCCCCTGTGGGTGGGCCTTTTGCCAGGACACCCTGGAAACCAAGGGGCCACTAGGCTGAGTGTCCTGGGGTGGATTTGCTCCCAGTGCAGTTATACCAATGGGGCCTGGGCAGTTGAGGTACCATCTTGTTTGATGAGGATCATACTCAAAGATGCGCTTTGTAGTCCATTAACAAGGTTAGTCATGGCGCTTTTTTATTACAATTTACAGAATGATGCTTTTTTCCCCTCCCTCCAAAAAAAAAAAAAGTCTTGGCAGTTTGAGTGAGAGTCAGGAAAACCTGAGTTCAAACTCTGTCCCAGAACTGTGATCCCGGCTTTAACCTAACCCCTGTCTGCCTCAGTTTGTCATTCGTAAAGTAATGATGATAATAGTGGTAAGGATCAAATGAGCCAGTGTGTGGTGCTTTGCAAACATGGAAGGGCTCTCTAAATTCTAGCTGTTGTTTTTGTTCTTTACGCAAAAAAGTGATGTTTTGATTGTTTTACAAAAACTTCCCTCAGTTCCTCTTCCCACAGTTCTTTGCTGTGGAAGCCATCTTGCGTCCTTTGGGGCCATATCCACAGCATTTTACTTTTGGCGAGTCACAGAGGATGGGTTTAAAAGTGGAGGAATCTTAGAGATGAGCCTCGTGAGGAGGGGACAAGCCCAGAATCGGTCAGTGAATCACCCAGCGTCACACAGAACCCAAGTCGCAGACGTGACTTGTAGGGCCTGGAAAGGCCTTTCATCTGGCCTAGCCTTCTCATGTTACATCCGGGGTAACTGAGTCTCACGAGGCAAAATCCAGCATCCCTAGCTGATCAGTGACCACAGCAGCCTTTGAGCCTGTTCCTCCACCACACCTGGACTCTTTCTTCTTCCCCACTTGTTCCACCCACAGTCCAGCATTCTGGGCCAGAGAAAGCAGGCGTCAGTACGGGCTGATGATGATCTGTATGTCTCTTGTTGAAGATGAGCCTCCTGCAGTGGGGAGAAATCCCTCACCAGCTCAGACGCAAGGAGATGATGCTTTTTTAGCCCCAGAACTCTGAGACCACCTCCCAAGGCTCAAAGGGGGTCCGATTTGTGTCTGTGGAAGCCTGGTGCACTTGAGTCCTCGAAGTGTGGATTTGATCCATGAGAATCTGACAGTCCTCCCTCCCCCTATTCTTTCCTCCTTCCCTCCCTAACCCCTTTCTCTACCTCGCACTGTTCTATGACCTAAACAATTAGCAGGGCCGTTCCAGTTGAGTTCTAAAGCCCGGGTACGATGCCTGGGATCTTCCCATTGCAACGAATGGGTGAATGGTGCCCTAGACAGTGAAAGGTTCACTAGCACTTTATAGAGGGGACATGGGTTGTGTCCCCTGCCAGTTTCTGTAGAGGATGTGTACCCAGTGCCAGTTGCTGAAAAGGGTATGTACCCTGTGCCAGTTGTGGAAGAGGATATGAGCTTGATGCCAGTTGTGGAAGAAAACATGAGCCTGGTACCAGTTGTGGAAGGAAACATGAGCCTGGTACCAGTTGTGGAAAGAAACATGAGGCTGATGCCAGTTGTGGAAGAAAACATGAGGCTAATGCCAGTTGTACAAGGAAACATGAGGCTGATGCCAATTGTGGAAGAAAACACGAGACTGATGCCAATTGTGGAAGAAGACACGAGCCTAATGCCAGTTGTGGAAGAGAACGTGAGCCTGATGTCAGTTGTGGAAGAGAACGTGAGCCCCATGCCAGTTGTGGAAGGAGACGTGAGCTCAATGCCAGTTGTGGAAGGAGATGTGAGCTCGATACCAGTTGTGGAAGGAGATGTGAGCCCGATGTCAGTTGTGGAAGAGAACGGGAGCCTGATGTCAGTTGTGGAAGAGAATGGGAGCTTGATGTCAGTTGTGGAAGGAGACGTGAGCCCAATGTCAGTTGTAGAAGGAGATGGGAGCCTGATGTCAGTTGTAGAAGAGAATGGGAGCCTGATGTCAGTTGTGGAAGAGAATGTGAACCCGGTGCCAGTTGTGGAAGAGAATGTGAACCCAATGCCAGTTGTGAAGAGAATGTGAACCCGATGCCAGTTGTGAAAGAGAATGTGTACCCGATGCCAGTTGTGAAAGAGAATGTGAACCGATGCCAGTTGTGAAAGAGAATGTGAGCCTGTGCCAATTGTGGAAGAGAATATGAGCCTGATGTCAATTGTGGAAGGAGACTTGAGACTGATGCCAGCTGTGTAAGAATGTGAGCCCGATTCTGGTTGTAAAAGAGAACAGCTTGATGCCAGTTGTGGAAGAGAACGTGAGTTTGATGCCAGTTGTGGAAGAGAACAACCCGATGCCAGTTGTGGAAGAGAATGTGAGCCTGATACCAGTTGTGGAAGAGAACAACCATATGCCAGTTGTGGAAGAGAACGTGAGCCCGATACCAGTTGTGGAAGAGAATGTGAGCCCGATGCCAGTTGTGGAAGAGAACAACCCGATGCCAGTTGTGGAAGAGATCATGAGCCCAATGCCCGTTGTAAAAAAGAACAACTTGAGGCCAGGTGTGGAAGAGAATGTGAGCTCGATGCCAGTTGTGGAAGAGAATGTGAACCCAATGCCCATTGTAAAAAAAGAACAACCTGATGCCAGTTGTAGAAGAGAACGTGAGCCCAATGCCGGTTGTAAAAGAGAACAACCCGATGCCAGTTGTGGAAGAGAACGTGAGCCCGATGCCAGTTGTTGAGGAGCCAGTAATCTTGTCCTTGGGTAAGTCCCTGCCTTGCTCCCTATGTGGGGGGCTGACATGATCACCTCTGGGCGTGCCCTGAGGCTCTTTCCTCCTCTTCCTTCTCCTGGGATCCTCTTGCCCTTCTTGCTCATAGCAGTGGAAGAACAAGTTGTCATTCACTCAGCCTGATGGAGGGCAGAGTTAAGGTCACACACCCAAGGGAAAAAGAGGTCTTGACCCTTCCTGTCAGACATAGCCACAACACTGCCCGTCCATGGACATTGTTTTCTCACACCTATACATGAGGTGGTTGGATTAAGTGACTTCCTAGGGCCCTTCCAGCTTTTGATCTTGGATCCAAATACCAAATTGCTAATAATTTTATATGAAGAACTAGAGGAGGAAAAAAAGAATCTCTTCTGGGGCTTATTACCTCCTGTCCTTCACTGACTTAATGAATCGATATGTTTTTATTAAAACACTTTCGATCCATCGGCCAATCAACATTTATTAAGAACCTGCTAAGTGTGCCAGGAACTGGATCAAGTGCTGTAATATGACTCTAAGGCAGTGCTGTTCCCTGGTCAACGTATTTCTTTCTTTCTTTCTGGATCAAGGTCAGTGTGATGGAAGAGAATCACAACCCTGCAGGGGGATAATTGGATGCTGAATGATTAGGGGGATTTTTGAGTTTGCCAAACGGTGCCCCTTGTTTTCCTCAGAGTCAAGTTTTTTAAGTTCCAGGATTCTCTGCTGTGTTTAATACTGAGATAGTGCTAAACCCAGCAACTGAAACGGCATGGTCTATATTTTGCACTGAGATATAGACCATGCCGTTTCAGTTGCTGGGTTTAGCACTGAGATAGACCATGCTGTTTCAATTGCTGTGTTTAGCACTGAGATAGGCCATGCTGTTCCAGTTTTTGTGTTTAGCATTGAGATAGACCATGTTGTTTCAGTTGCCATGTTTAGTACTGAGATAGACCATGCTGTTTCAATTATCGTGTTTAATACTGAGATAGACCATGCTGTTTCAATTATCGTGTTTAATACTGAGATAGACCATGCTGTTTCAGTTATCGTGTTTAATGCTGAGATAGACCGTGCTGTTTCAATTGCCATATTTAATACTGAGATAGACCATGCTGTTTCAGTTATCGTGTTTAATACTGAGATAGACCATGCTGTTTCAGTTGCCATATTTAATACTGAGATAGACCATGCTGTTTCAGTTATCGTGTTTAATGCTGAGATAGACCATGCTGTTTCAGTTGCTATATTTAATACTGAGATAGACCATGCTGTTTCAGTTGCTATATTTAATACTGAGATAGACCATGCTGTTTCAATTATCGTGTTTAATACTGAGATAGACCATGCTGTTTCAATTGCCATATTTAATACTGAGATAGACCATGCTGTTTCAATTGCCATATTTAACACTGAGAATAGACCATGCTGTTTCAGTTGCCGTGTTTAATACTGAGATAGACCAGCATGTTGCTTCAGTTATCATGAGCTATAAGTCATACTGTGGGGTTGTAGGGAAGGGGGAACCTGGGTGATATTTATGGGTTGCTCGACCATGAAAAAGGTCACGTCACCTCTTAAGAGGCACCAGAGAGCTCTGTAAGCCTAGAAGTGTTAGGAATTCATCCTACTTTGGAAGAAGTCTTTCCACACTAATGGAATGAAAGGGAACCTCCCCCATTCCTTGACCCTCTCCTCTCCCCAAATTATAAGTTTAATTCAGTGAGATATGCAGAGTAATAGGTTCTTCAATGTTAGAATGACTGGACATGTAAAAGAGCTATTGTGATCACTTCATTATGCTGTGTGTCGGTTTGCTGACTGTAAGACTGAAGGGACTGCTGCTGTTAGCATTGCACACCTAGCAGCAGCTTGTCCTCTCTCTCCCAAAGCTTTACGCTCGTTAGAAGATGGACCGGCTCCTTCCTTCTCCATGATGTCCCGACCGCAGCTAAACTGTCCGGTGGTGGGGACCTTCAGTTGACCAATCTAGGCAAATTCTCCATTGCAGTCTCCCTTCTCTACCACCTCCTTTCTTCCCTCTTAGGCAAGCCCTGTCATCTACCAATCATTTGTATTTTGGGATAATTCTCTTAACTCTCTCCTTCACTCTGTCTTCCAAGTCATGGTAGGTTACTGAAGGAACAACTTCTTCTTTCTTTTTCCTTTTGCTCCCATTCCTTTTTACCTCTTTTTACATTTGGCAAAGGATGGCTCCAACCATGAATGAGGAGTTGCAGAGAATCTATTTTTAATTCCTAATAAATTGAAAGCACAATCTTTGAACTCCATTGTGAGCTTAGGCTTCTTGTGAGTTAGTCTGGGACCCACACCACCATTTACAGTATTTGGGGGGGGGGAATATCTTCTCGTTTTGAAACTGATGGTTGCGTCCTCAACTTCATGTGGAAGAAAGTGGGAAGAGGAATATTTATTCCCTGACGAAGCAACTCATTCTCTTAGGAGTCCTAAGGAGGATTTTTTTTCAGAAATTGTGCTTTGGTTGTCATTTGGGGCCCACCAAGAAGCTTCCTTTTCCCTTTCAAATCCTGTGCTCACAATGAGGAAAGTTTATTGAATGTCTTTTAGAGTTTAATTGTTTTTTAAAATTGTCTTTATTTCTGTCAAATATCAAGCAACTATGGTATGAACGATACTAGAGATTCAAAGAGGAAATAAATAAAATACACTTTCCCTGCCTTCTGGAAGCTTATTAGTCGAGAAGAGGAGAAGCAAGTATGAGAGACAGAATGGGAGATAGTAAGGTGCTTACAAAGCACAATGAAGATTAACAGAAGGAAAACAGCGTTAACTGGCAGCAGAAAGGCTTCATCATGGTGGTTGGTGATGAGACCGCCACTGCCCATCCCTTTCAGCTTAGTTGACATATTGGTTAATTCTGTTGAATTCTTTTTTAATTTTTTGTTATAAGGGATGGTTCTCTGTGTGTGGGAAGGAAGAGCTATTTGGGGAAATGAAGGATGAAATGAGGAAAGATAGTAAAATGTATGATTATTTTTAAAGAAAGACAAGCCAACAAAACTGATGATGTGGCTCCCGGGATACCTTCTTTAAAAGTTGAGCCAGTCAGTGGAAGGACTTGGCTGGGCTTGGTGGAGGATCCAGAGGAAAAGCAGGATCCAGAGGAAAAAAGGACTTTCCCCTTTACTCTGAATCATGCTGGAGACCCAAGGCCAAGCGTCTAGACCTTGGAATTTGAAGGCTGGAAAAATTCTGGAGCTTGTTGGGAAGCAGATTAAAAAAGAATTGGGAAATGTTTAACGTAAAAAAGAATACAGTATGACAGAGATCTTGCTATTTTGTGGTTTTCTAAGTTATAAGTAGGCAGCCTGTCCAGATCTGTTTGGTCTGGGCTTGACACCAGGGTGGGACATCACAGAGCCTGGGGAAGAGTGGAAGGAGAGAAGGGGGGACATTGGGAACCTCAGAGGGTGGGACACAGTCTTGCCCTTTGGAGAATTCTTCAAGTGAAAGGGACATTTTCCCCTTTGCCGTAATGCATTGGATGGTTGCTCCTTGAAGGCCGGGTCTTTGGTTTCCTCTTGGCCTTGGGTCCCCAGCATGATTCAGAGTAAAGCTGTGGCTGTTGTCTCTCTGTGCTACCTTGGTGCCATCTCTGTGCACACAGAGGGGTTCTCGAGTTGTGTTAAAAGGGGTTTTACAACTTGGATCGTGTGATCATTTAAATGTCCCTCCTGTCCCATTAAAAGTTATTAGGGTTGATTTTTTGATGGAGAGAGCCATCTGCACCCAGAGAGAGGACTGTGGGAACTGAGTGTTAATCACAACACAGCATTCTCACTCTTTGTTTGCATTTTATTTTTCTTTCTCATTGTTTTTCTGGTTTGATTTGATTTTTCTTGTGTGCACGATAATTGTATAAATGTGTATGCAAATATTAAGTTTAATGTGTATTTCTATCATGTTTAACATAAAAAAGTAAAAGTTATTGGGATAATGAGCAGAACATTGAAGTCAGGAAAGGCTCCCAGCAAGGATCCTGCCTCTTATAGTGGGACCTGGTCCAGTGAGCCTTTCCGAGCCTCAGCTTACCTCATCTGTAAAATGGAAAGGTAATCATTTTAACTATGCTTTTAGTAAGTTGTGAGGCCAAAATATGATAAAATGTGTATAAAGCATCTGTTAAAAATAAAAAATGGAGGCAGCTAGGTGGGGTGGTTAATCCAGCCTCAAATGCTTATTAGCTGTGTGATTCTGTTTGCCCGCAGGTTCCTCATCTGTAAAATGGGGATAATAACAGTACTCACCATGCAGAGTTATTGTGAGGATCAGATGTCTATGTCTATAAGCATGTATGTAGATACACATATATAGCATACACATAATCGCACATGCGTGTATATATGCTCATCCACGATACATATAAGCTACGCATGTGCATACATATATGCATGTATCTATATCTGCGCCATTAATAATAATAGCTAACATTTATATAGCTCTTACCGTGTCCCTGGCACTGGGCTAATGGATACAAACGGTCTCGTGGAATCCTCGTCATGGGCCTGGGAGGGGCACCCTGAGATGCAGCCCAGGGAGTCACTTAAAGGCCTTTTCTTTGTGAAAGCCCTGGCTTGGACCCATGGAACCAGTGAGAGAGACAGTTCCTGCCTTTCTGGAGGTTAGGATCTAGAAGGGGAGACCAGGCTCACCCACTTGAGATGAGAAAGACGACAGGATGGGAGCCTTGTTTGCAGAAGCAAGGGCCTACTGGGGTCGCCCATCGCCCATCCCTTTCAACTTAATTGACATATTGGTTAATTCTGTTGAATTCTTTCTTAATTTTTTGTTCTAAGGGGCACTTCTCTGTGTGTGGGAGGGAAGAGCTATTCAGGAAAATGAAGGTGATGAAATGAGAAAAGATAGTAAAACGTATGATTATTTTTAAGAAAGCCAACCAACAAGACTGATGTTGTGGCCCCGTGACGCCTTCTTTAAAAGTTGAGCCAGTCAGTGGAGGGACTTGGTGGGCCTTGGAGCATCAGCAGATCGCGGAAGCGATCTTCCACTTTGCCAAATCCTGCCTACAAGTCTGTGAGGTCGGGGCCATTAATACCGGTTCTGTAGATCCTTAAGTGACTTGTCCAGAATCTCATATGGAGAAGTGACTCTCGCGTGATTTGAAGCTAGAGATTCCTAACCTCGGCTCCTCGAGCATATGTTCGGTACGGTTGTGAGCACGCCCTCGGGTGCCCCAGGCGGGACTTCGGATGCCGGTCCCTTCCAGGCAGCCCGTCCCCTTCCTCAGCCAGAGGTGCCCAGAGCCTGGCAGGGGACAGTTTGCCGCTAAGTGCGTTCTCGGTGGATTGATTTGCTCCTTTCTGACTTTGTTTCTGGGTCTTAGAGCTCTTAGCTTTTTGGGACCGAAGACTGATTGGTTCCAGCCAGGATCACACTTGCTGAAGAGCCAAGGGTTCGAAGGGTGAGTTAGGAGATGTTTCAGCAGCAACACAGAAGCTCAGATTGAGACCTTGTGCTTCATTCTCTGACGCTCACTGACCTGGGACCCCTGGGAGATCACTTAACCTCCCTTTGCCCCCAGGAAGTCCTGAAGTGAGGGCCTGTCTGATGTGGAGATGGAGGTTCCACCCTGGGAGTTCCCCGGAAGAGAGATACTCACATAGATGTGTCCCCCTCCAAAGCAAAGCCCCCAAGTCCCTGATATGTGATGACTGTGAGGAGAAGGATCAATTAAAATTCAGGAGGCAAAACACAGACAGAGAGCTGTATGGAGGACTGGCTGGGGCACTTATTCTCTTGGGACGTCAGCCCACTGAACTTTCTGAGCCTGATTTCTCATCTGTACAATCCTGATTGTGTGACTGCTTGGCTGCCCACCTTATGGGGTTGTGGGGGATGAAATGTACCCCTTATTCTTGAGAGAAGAGGCTGGAGGTCAGGGG